>NC_073343.2:4415000-5776000 GCF_027580225.2 Misgurnus anguillicaudatus
CAAATTGGAGATACCAAATTGTCCCTCCCCCAACCTGTGTATAGATCAACTTGTCTGAATAAAAACTTGTGTATGAATTAACTGGATCTCGCCATGAAGAAAGAAAGACATTAGTTAGTGTTTAACTATTATTAGCCGTAGATGCTGGAATGTCGTTAAGAAATAAAGGAAGAAGAAGGCGGCGGCTACCTGACACTTACTTTGTAGCTACAACCCCCCCCCAAAAATCAAAAAAGTTATTATAATTCCAAACTTATAGAATCTGCAGCCTTCAGATTAAGGCTACGTTTACATGGAAACGATCTGAAAAGAAACCGCAAAAGTGGCGTTGCGATATCACTTTTTATTCCGCGTTTATACGAGCATTTTGGGGGGGAAATCTGCGTGCATATGGTGACGCAAAAGTGTGATATTTGATGTAGTATGCACTCCAGGCGGCTAGGTGGCAATGTGAAGCACTGACACACAACAACACCAAGTCCGTGAGCCTGAGTACAACCTTCTTCCTGGTTCTCCCAGGTCTCGTCCAAAGCCGTCTGGTTTGCCTCCGACGAATTGGCGCATCAACAGTTTCACTGAGGTAATTAATGCGCCTTCTCTGATCAAATAATCAAATAATCTGACATGTTTGTTGTTATTTTCCTGAACTGGTGCATGCCTGTGACATAAATGCGTACGCGACGAGAGCCACCGTGAGCAGACTTTTGCGTTTTTACTCTTTAGACGAGAACGCGACGGTATATCGTTTTTAAGATTTCCACTCTGAAAGGTGGTTTCACTTTTTTGCGTTTTTAAGCCCCCAAAATGCCGTCGCCGTGTAAACGAAAGGCACATACGATAAAATATTTTACGTTTTCACCCTCGAGCATTCTCATGTAAACAGGTCCTAAGAAACGGCCTGCATGTTGTCCGAGTACATATCAGTAAATAAAGAAATCATTAAGTATTTTTAAAAACCCGCATAGATCTGCATGCGTCTTGTTTTCATTTAACATAATAATAATTTTGATTTGGTCTAATGGTTTAAAATTATCTTGAGATCAAGGGGGCCCCTAGTGGTGCGGGGCCCTATGCAAATTACGTAATTTGCATATAGGAAAGACCGACACTGAGTAACCAATACATGAAACTGACACTGAAAAGAAAGTCTGTGGTACAGACACGGAAATATGCGGAGATCCGTGACAATGACACGGGTAAATGAGCAAAATATTCCGTGACTATACCACAGAACTTTGTGAGATCACGTTGAGATGGTTTCATCGGACGCACAAGCGTTGTAGCGGTTGCGCCTGAACTGAAGTGAACTTTCGTTTTGTATTTATTTATCGCTCTATTGGCTTAACGGATCTATGAAACAAATACCTTGTCCAAAATAAAATGTTTTGGTTTGCTTAAGACGAGGAAAGAAGACGAGAATGGATCACAACTGTGAGTAGATGTTTGGCAGCCAAGCAAAAATTCAAAGACCTGTAGCTAACATTGTATACATACATTTTACACAGTAATGTTAGACATTGTAGTAGTTGATAGAGGAGGTGTTGTGCAGGGTATACGCAGGTATACGGAGTATACCCACTTTTTAACTCTTTCCCCTCCATTGATGAGTTAACTCATCAATTAAGAGAATCGCTTCCCTGCCAATGACAAGTTTTTCCGTCAATCCGTATTTCCGCTTTTTTATTTCCACCAGGTTGTGCTCTTACCCAACTTATAAAACCCGGAAATTTTTCCTTATGTCAAACAGTTCAAACTCTGTGTATGTTTTGAGTATCGCTCTGAATCTGATCTCTATCAAAAGCAGGGGCGGCCTGTGACTTTTTTTCGAGGGCACACGATGCGAAGTTCGTCACAACATGTATGTAGCCCGTCATGTGTGTGGTTCGTAATTTCAAAATATGTGTTCGACGCATCGAGTGAACATATGTGCATCACGTGTCTTGTCAAAATAAGGTTTCCATTAAAATTCCAGTAGGAACTATTAGCTTTAACCATTAAAACCACTACACTGCAGTGTGTTTTGGCCCATATTCAGCCCAGTCTCCTGAAGATGCGTATAAATAGCACAAAGTGTAAAACTCATGCAATACATACGCCAAATTCCACTTTGGCGTGCATATGATACGCCAGTCCTTTCCATTCACTTAAACGGTGCATCTTTTTTTGTTGTTTTATTTATTGGTTTCTCAATTTTTTTGCTATTTTTTTACCATTTTCGCTTGGGTTAAGGGTTAGAACAACTTTTTGTTATATAAAAATGACATCCTACCTCAAACCCCAACTCTAACCCCAACTCCAAGCGACCATGGCTTTAATATGGACAAAAACATGGAGAAACCTGTATATTAAATAACCTCATTAAGCAAATCTAAAATCTAACCCTAAACCCAAGCGAAAATGGTTTAAAAAACAGAAAAAATTGAGAAACCAATAAATAAAACCACAAAAAAAGATGCACCGTTTAAGTAAATGGGAAGGACTGGCGTATCGTGCACGCCAAAATGGAATTTGGCGTATGTATTGTACGAGTTTTACACTTCGTGCTATTTATACGCATCTTTAGGAGAGGGGGTAGCCCATATTCCATTAGAACCAATACATAGAACCAATACATACCATTAAAGACCAACAAAAAACAATACACTGTACTGTGTTTTGGGGCATATTCCATTAAAACCAATAAAATTCCCAATAAAACCATTAGAATTTTCTGTAATGATTTTATTGTTTTTTTTCAGGAGGGGAGATTTATCTGTGAGCTTCATTATTTTTAGAAAATTCATGTGCCCTCATTATCTTTAATCAAAAATGCAAATCTCCTCCTCTCCTTAAAAATGATCTCTCTTTACTTTCGGTCATATGGTGTGGCAGGTGGGCAGGGTCCAGGAGAAAATCGCTGCAATTAGCAATTAGCAACACGACGCAACTTCAAACGATCCAATCAGATCTCGATGCACAAATTCAAATCCAGCCCTGCCTTATTTCATTCCAGAAGCCGGTTTCACTCGGATATACATCACCACAGGAAAAATTAAGCAATCGATACTTCCATTTCATGGTGACTTTAATGGAAGAAAAAGTCAAACATGTCTGCAGTGACATGAGTGTTTGAAATACTGCTTAAATGCACACGCATGTATTTTGTTGCAAAGTTGATGTGTGAAAGCAGAGGTCATGAAACAGACGTTTTTCAGGGACATCCCATGATCGCAGGAGTCAGCCAAAATGTTTACCTCCTCAGAGTGACACTCTGTTTGCTGGGATGTAACGCGCCTATTATATATTTAAAGGACCTTTTGAAATGATTATGAGCTTGTGGCCCACGAGCTTCACAGAAGACGACAACAACACAAAAAGGAGAGCGTCTCCAGAGCAAAACAAAGAGAACACACGAGCGCGTCCCTCGAAGAAAAACAAGATATGGGGGGGGGGGGGTATTTTGTTGCGTTGTTCTGCGGCATCACTTGCTCCTTTTTGTCTGCAAAATTGAGACTCAAAGATTATTTGAAGTCCGGGTGTGATGTACAACGCTGCTGTGTAGCGGCTCTTGGAAAGGGTAAGACAGCAGAATGTTTGAAGTTGTCTGTGAAGAACGAACGGGGCTGTATACTTCATGATAATAATGAATTATAAACACAGGGAGAGGTTGAAGACATCAGGGACCTGTAGAAGATGCACTTCACTTGCAGGAGTCCTCTACTGATCACAGAGCAATTATGAACTGCAGTTAGAGAGAAAGAGGGTTAGTGCAAAGCATGTTATGAAACATGGCAACCTGGGAGCGGTAGACATGTCATATGAGGTCACAGTATATACAGATATAGCCCTGATAGGATGTTTATGGATGTTTTAGGGGTGGTTTCCCAGACAGGGCTTATCCAAGTCCCATATTAAAATGCATGTTTAAGCTTCTTTCATTTAAAAACACCTTGTCCTGTTTAATTTTAAAGGCGGAGTGCAATATTTCTGAAAAACGCTTTGGAAAAGGGAATCGGGGCCAACTACCAAAACACACTTGTAGCCAATCAGCAGTAAGGTGTGTGTCAACTAACCAACATCATTGCCTGGATTGCATATGTGTGGGACGGGCCTATCAAATGAAGGTCCAGATTCTGTTGGGGTTGGGGGCGTGTTTGTTTAGGTGATTTCAAATGTCAACATTGGCTTTTAGAGATCATGGACAACATATCGGCAACATTGTTTTGTCGTAAGATGCACACGTGTAGTGTTTTTGTAAGGTATGTTTGTAAAAACTTCTTAAATGACATAATAAATAAGGGCTAGTCCAGGAATAACCCAAACCCTGTCTGGGAAACCACCCCTTATTGTATTTTGAAATTGTTTGTATTTTTGTAAGTGTTAGCTGCTTGTCCAATAATGTATTTCTGGTGATGCTGGCTGACCATGGAAATTTAGCTGGTTAAAGGAATAGTTCATTTTCTTAAAAGAAAAATCCAGATAATTTACTCACCACCATGCCGTCCAAAATGCTGATGTCCTTCTCTGCCCTGTCGAGAAGAAATTATGTTTTTTGAGGAAAACATTGCAGGATTTTTCTCACTTTAATGGACTTTAACAGAGCCCAACATTTAATACTTGGCTCAACACTTGGCAGTTTTTTTCAGCGGAGTTTCAGGGGACTGTAGACGATCCCAAACGAGGCATAGGGGTCTTGTCTGGCGGGGCGATTGTCATTTTTGACAATAAAAATAACAAATATACACTTTTAAACCACAACTTTTCGTCTAGGTCCGGTCCAGCGCAACCTAACGTAAATGCGTTGTGACGTAGGGATGGTCACGTGTTACATATATAAAATGCAAATTTGCGGACCATTGTAAACAATAAACTGACACAAAGACATGAATTAGTATCAGTTGACATACAACAACGTAGGAACGGTCCTCTTTCAACACATTTGTAAACACTGGGGCGAAGTTTCGCGTTCCTCCTCTGTGACCTCTTGACGTCATGACGTATTGCGTGGGGTCACGCTGACGCATCACGAGTGGATCTAGATGAGAAGTTGTGGTTTAAAAGTGGATATTTTTTATTTTTCTTGTCAAAAATGACAATCGTTTCGCTATATAAGAAAATTACGACTCGTTTGGGATAGTTTATAGTCATATGAAACTCCTTAGAAAACAACGGTTAAGTGTTGTGTGAAGTATTAAATGTTGGGCTCTATTAAAGTCCATTAAAATGAGAAAAATATTGCAATGTTTTCCTAAAAAAACATAATTTCTTCAGGACTGAAAAAAAAAGACATCAACATTTTGGATGACATGGTGGTGAGTAAATTATCTGGATTTTTCTTTTAAGAAAATGGAATATTCCTTTAAGCTTGGTGGACACATGCTCAGACCAGCATCCCATGCCATTCTATCCATCCAGTTATTATAACTCCAACCCTATAGATTATTTCATCGGACTTGCGCCTGAAATAAAGTGAACTTCTGGTCTGTATGTATTTATCATACTGGCTAGTGCAGGAGTGGGGAACCCTGGGTCCTGGAGGGCCACTGTCCTGAAGAGTTTAGTTCCAACCCTAACCAAACACACCTGAATTTAATTTCCAATTAATCCTGAAGACTTGAATTAGATTTTTTTAGGTGTGTTTAATTGGGGTTGGAAATAAACTCTGCCGAACAGTGGCCCTCCAGGACCAGGGTTCCCCACCCCTGGGCTAGTGGCTAAACTGATCTCTGAAACAAATACCTTGCGGAAAATAAAATGTTTTGGTTTGCTTAAGATGAGGGGAGATGACACAGATGGATCACAACTGTGCGGAGAGGTTTGGTAGCCAGGCAAGAATTCAAAGACCTGTAGCTACCATGCATACATTAATTTTACAAAGTAATGTTAGCTTCTGTTAGCATTGCATTGCAAGCGAATCTTTTAAAGATGGTAAGGAGCGTCACGTTTCCGGCTGACGTTAGAGGCATTTAGGCCAATCACAGCATACAGATTAGCTAGCCAATCAGAGACACAGCTGGCCAATCAGAGACACAGAAACACTGTTCAAAACAATGAAAACGTTTCTGAAAAAGAGTGAAATCTGGAGCTACAAATATGTACGGTTTGTAGAAAATAATGTGTTTTTTAACCATAAACCACGCAAACACATTTTATGTTATTATACCAAATACACAAAATGTTTTGCATGTTTTAAGCACAAATTCACTTATATTTTATGTTTTTTATGTTAAAAAAACTATTTTCTTAGGTAATTTGGTCATCAAGAAAATGCATTTTACTTTTAGAATTTATTTATTTACTTTTAGGTATTTGTACTAAAAACAGGACAAAATACTAAGTACACTGTAAAAAAAATCAGTAGAAATTGCAGCTGGGTTGCTGGTAATTTACCGTAGATTTAAATGTATGTTATTTATTGGCAACATTTTGTTTAAAGTTAAATGAACATTAAACATTTACAAGTCTTTGTCTTTGCAGAGTAAAACAAAAAAAAAAACAGCATCAAGCAAAACGTTCTGGGAAACAAAATCTGAAGCAAAAAACAGAAAAAGGTTGGTGATGATTTCTGGTTCCCAGAATGCTTTGCATGAGGCTGTTATTGTATAGTTTTATTCTGTAAAGATAAAGACTTGTTAATATTTTAAATTTATTTAACTTTGAACAAACTCTTGCCAGTAAATAACATAAATTTAAATCTACGGTAAATTACCGGCAACCCAGCTGCAGGGGCGCCGTTAGGGGGGGTTCAGAGTATGCCAGGCATATGGGCCCATAAGTCCGCTAGGGGGCCCCATCGTCATCACTTTTCCGGTTTTTTTTTATTGTACACGTTTAATTATTACCACTGTAGTAAAATGTAAAGTAAATTAATATAAAACTACTGTGAATGACTTGAATTGAGACACTTTTAAAAAAACAGCGTGCAATCATGACCTAGATGCAATTACATATTTGGCGGTTCTGGTGGTTTTTAATTTGATTGTGCGGATATGGATATGGGTGAGTAGACAACATTTTTGTTTGGGATCAGTTTGGTGGGTTTGCTATGCAAAGTTACCACAAATAGTCGACAGCCCTAAAGTTTGGCATTTCAAGGTAAGATCTCACCTGCCACTAAAAGCGTTCATGCTGATCCGTAAACTGTATGTTTCATGAAAAATGAAAAATATTTGTGTTAATACAAAAGGACAGCAAGAGCTTTATTTAAGGAAATATTAGCATAGCGACTGCTGACAACTATTGCATTTCTAAGACGGACAATAACTTAATAGGCGGAGTTAAACATATTATTTTCTAAATAAACATGAAATAGGAGAATTGTCTAAGCCATAATTGAGTTAAATTTTAAATGACTAAGAGCTGGTTTTAATGTGACAACGCATCATTTTCAAAGTGAAAGTGATAATTTTTATTCAGGTTTGCAACAGAGGTTTTGCCCAAAATAGTAAACTTAGTGCAGCTATTAAACGCTATGTCAGATTGTTTTTAACATGCATCCTAATTGAGAATGTCTGTTTTATATTTATGTTTGAGTATTGTTGTGTTTAAATATTGTTGTAATGCTGTTAATGTTTTGTTTTAATTTAATTCGATTATTAAGACTCTAATTTTGAACGCCATAAATTGGGCGTTGTAATGGATTGAAGGCTAATATGACGTTACAAATGGAGGCGGTCATTAGACATAATTTTCGACTTTAAATTAAGTTTTGTTTGCTTCAAATGTTTGCTTCAAATGAATTTCGTTTAATATAGTTTGTCTCTTAATTTTAATCAATGTTTTGTTGATAAGTGTTGTGAATATTAAAGAAAAAGAACATTAAAAAGAACACCGTGCATTTCATTACGTAACAAATATTAACTACTGCAATATAGCCTACTACCAAATGCCAAAACATGCAGTATTATCTTTGTAATGATAGTTGTTGGATGTGCAAAATCATATTAGGGGGTATATCACTTTAATCTCTTTTCAAAAAAAAAGCCTTCAGTGCACAGAAATAAATTTGCATGCTCATCAGCAGCACATTTGATTGCGGCATGTTTTTGATTTTAAAAATCAACGTCATATTTAAAACTTTAGCCGATTGTGCTTTTTGCAATTTCTGTGTCACTGGCGAAGGGCGTGCGCGGGCGAAGCGCACACTCTAAAGATCAACGTAATATTAATTTTAATTTTGCCGGCCACGCTTTTTGTCATGAGCGGAGGACGGAACACATACCACACGCACAGAGAACAGCGACATAAAGAGAATATAAGTTGGTGTTTTTCTGACGAATACGGTCAGTTCGTAAGAACATTTTTAAATGGACTATAAGATCATCAATATGAACTCTGAAGAATGAACTATAGGCTAAACATAATTGTACACATTTCACTTCTAAAACCGCACAGAAAACTCAACTGCCGCGACTTTCAAAGAACCTTTCATAGATTTCCATAGTTCAGAAATGCATCTCCATGCATTATTCTTCTTTTAGTGATCTATTTAAAATCACGTGAATGTTTTCTGCCTTACCAGATTAAAATGGTAGGCTATTCGTTTTTCGAATAAATATTTTTATTTTACTTCATGCATTTATTTTTAGTGCAAATGCGACCTGTAAAATTAAATAAACGCACTCAACTGAGTAATTTTATATAGCTACACATTATGGTATGAAAATCAAACAATCCTCTAAAGGAAGGGGCCCAAAATTCTGTCTTGCATACCCCCCTTGAAACTGTTCATTGCGCCCCTGCCCAGCTGCAATAACATTGTAATTTCTACGGATTTTTTTACAGTGTAAGAAAGTCATTTTTTGCAGTGTTTGCTGGTGTATCTTGGATTTAACTATTCTTTGAAATTAAATTTTGATAAATAAACAATTAACACATATCCTTATGATCAACAGTAAAGTCATTCGAATTGCACTTGATTTCCTTATCTTTTTCTTTCTTTATTTCTGTGCAAGACACAATACAGTTAACACCCACACAATATTTATATTTGATCTTCACACATTTCTGCATGCTCCAAAAGACCCACATACAATAAGGTATGAAATTACCACAGTTCTTGTTTGCATAGCTTTAACTTTCAATGTACAGTATCAATGTACAGAAATGATAAAGCAGGGTGCGTACGTCCACAATTTTAAAATGCCCCGTGTAATGGAACCCATGTTCCAAGCCTAAGAACTTAAGCGTTGTATTGACAAAAGATGACAAAAGCAATGCTTGGACCAGATGTCCCACAATGCACTGCGGGCTGGCAATAATTCAGGGCAGGACTAAACAGCTGGCTCTCTGACAGCAGAGCTGCCAAGAGCTGGCAACAAGAGACTTAGAGGAAAGCAGCAGGCTGCTAACCCTGCTCACATTTTTAATTAGACCCACACACCCATGTCTTTGAGCTATCGTAAATATACAGATGACATGTGGAGCGTCATTTGTTCAAAAAATATTTGCTTACAAAATAGTATCTGGATCCTCTTTACGTTTAGCTTGCAAAATTTTAGAAGAGCGAGACGAACGTCTGAATTCATCAACGTTGGGAAAATGGGTGTAGCTCTGGATGAGAGCTGCACCGCAATAAACGGGCATTAAAACTTATTTACAATTGATGCTCTGTTACGCATCTTCAGCTGTTTTGAGGTCAGTCTTTCAGAGAGCGATATTATGTTTGCGATTTGGAATTGACATACAGCATGAATCGTAGTTCCCCTAAATCACATCGGCCAAACAGTGATGTGGCTTTCACACAGAACCTTCACATTTTAATAAACCACATGCATCTAAAGGCCTTATGTAACTGAGCTCATATTGAAAATGGATGGATGGATGCAGAAAGCGAAACTGAACGCAAGACGTGATAGTCGCGAACAAAAAACGGATAAAAGAAAAAAAAATCTCTGAGAAAAGCTTGTGACACTTGAGATTATGTATCTGATGACAGACTCCGAAAACTGATTAATTTTCCCTTGGCCTAAATTTCACACTGTTGCAAAATCTGATTTATTTGGAGTTTTATTATCCTCAGGACAAATTAAAGTCAGCGGTTCACATAATTCAAGTCTGATCTTTACGAGGAAAAGAAAAAACGGTTTTGCCGTGCGTAACTGTGGCTACACTCGTCTCCCCATTGGCTGAAAGTATAGTCCCCAGCCCAAAGCTCTCCAGAGAGGTCACGAAAACTCAGAAGAGAGACCTAACCTTAGTAAACGGAGGTAGGCTATAGCAGTGAAATATGAGCCATCTGTGGCCATCGCTTACAGGGGCACATGACCCTTAAGCAGGAGGCGCTTGGCACATCTGCCCAGGTTTGTCAAATCGGTGCAGTTTCGCAGGACGGGCAGTCCCTTCCTGTTGAGAGCATCTGGGCCAGAGGGATACATCAGACCACTGTAGCATAGAGGAGAAATCATGCTGACCACCCATACCACACACACATTTACATACACACGCACACACCTCTACAGACACCACACGTTGCGACCGTTTGTAATTCATCATTCCTTCATGGTGCAATGTCACTCTAAATGGTCTCCCGTGGGAAAGCCTTTAAAGAAACATGAAATGTGTGTTACAATGACCCATAAACCAGACCTTGGTCTTTTGTCTATCTCGGGAGACTTGATGTTGTTTTCAGTTATGCTTCATTTAAATGAGCTTCGTGTTAGATGTTTAAAATTCTGTAGGAGAGATAAAATGGAAACCAATGAGATCATTGTTACAATACAGCAGGTATAGTACTGTATTAAGCAGCCCAGTCTCAGAAATTATGTACCTATAGTCACGTAATTTTTTTATTCTTTTCGTGATACTGTCATGAATTTCCGTGTTTTTTCGTGATCGTATCACAAATTTCTGTTTATGTGTCTTTCTCACATATTGGTTTTGTCCTATTTTCTCACCTTTGTCGCTTCGGTTTAGGGTTAGATTTACATGAAATGACACCCTTACCCAAACCCAACTCAGGCGACAATGGTTTAAAAATCTGAAAATATAAAAAATAAATCTGAAAAAAATAAATAGTATAAACCAATACTTAAAGTGACATCCTAAGTATCGCAAACACCAAATCTAACCCTAAAACCGAAGCAACAATGGTTTGAAAATAGGAAAAAGCTGTTGAGTAACCAATACATGACAATGACACATAAACAGAAATTCGTGATATGATCACAAAAAAAATGCAAATTTCGTGACAGTATTACAAAAAAAGAATTAAAAAAATTACGTGACTAAAGGTACATAATTTTGTGAGACTGGGTATATTAAGGGCCGTTCACACTTTAACGATAACTATAACGTTAACTATATCAATAGCTATATATTAGCGTCCGCATCACTAGTAGATAACGATAACTTTATGTTAATTCACTCGCGCAAATCACTTACCTTCAATGGCATTATCTTATATTGCATACTTTTGTAATTGTTTACATGCCATGACAGCGGCTATAACCAGCATATGTCGTCAACATGCTGTGTTTCGCCTAACTCTAAACAGTGAATCTAGTAGTTTGTGTAATATAATATCTTACCTTTTGGCGTAGTAAATGTAGTAGAATAGAAAGCATTAAGTTGTCAATTTCACTGCAACAGCACTGGATATCTGAGGCAATTTTATGTTATGGACCTCAGCAATAAGCTTATTCCCAATGTCATCTGTCATTTCAAATTTGCTTTTAAATTGATTTGATTGGCTGTCAATGGTTTATCATTTATCACTTGAAAAAAAAAACCTCAGTGATCCCAGCGATACCGTTCCTTCTATCTTTACCATTCTAGTTGTGGTGTGAACTCTGCTAGTCTCTTTAATATAAAATGATTTTTAAAATTATATTTTTAGAATTATAGTTATTGTTATAATGTAAACGTCGCTTTAATGTTGATAGCACTGAGTCAGTTGCGGCTCATGACTGCTCATCCGAGGGGCGCAAATACAAAATATGTCGGAGTGTCATGTGTGTTGCTCTTGTTTTTTCAAAATATGTGTTCGGTGCGTCGCCTATGTGCATTGCGTGTCATGTCACAATACTTGCCTGCTGCAGAAGCGTCAAAAGGGTTTATGATAAGAGACGCTTACTTTTACAAAATACTCGCAAGACACACACTTACACATAAGATTATGCGTGTATCTGGCAAACGCAAGTGCCTCTTTTATTAACCCTTTAGACATGTCTGCAGCAGGCACTTATTTTGACACGTGATGCACATAGGATTACTTGACGCGCAGAACACATATTTTGAAATTAAAAACCACACACATTACGGGCTATATACATGTTGTGAAGAAACTTTGCATCGAACACCCTCGAAAAAATAAGTCACCGGCCGAGTAGATTGAATAGAGTTTGAGTAGAGTTTCAGTTTTTTTTCCCTGAGAATTTGTAAAATGTTCATAATAAAAAAGTTCATAATAAAATCTAAGGCCATGTTTACACGACAACAATAATAATAAAAAAAAAACATGTTGGGGATGTTACATTTTAAATTATTTTAAAAAATGTTGTGGGCGTGGATGTGGACTTTGCCAGATGTTTACAATACAAATACAATGTAGTCCTCTATTGTGTTTGGTTTCATACGTGCATGCCTATAGACTGAACTTATAACACACATGTGCATGATGTCACAATTTTCATAGATTTACTTGTGAAACTAGCACTCTGCAATCCGTTTTTAAAAGCTATCGTTTCAGGATCCCAAAATGCTGCTGTCATGTAAACCAAAAGCCAAAATGCATAAAACGTTCTCAATGTTGTTTAAAAACGTTGCAAATCTGACCACGTTGTAAAAAAATCATAATTTTATTCAAATCAACATATTTTTATTCTAATTTACAGTAACTTGAAGAATTAAGTATTGGCTACAAGTGTTTTTTGGTACTTGGCACGACTACCTTTTCCAAAGTGTTTTTCAAAAATCATGCACCCCGCTTTTAAACAACTTCAACTAGTTTTTATAAGTTATGTCAACCATTCACAGGTCAAAACTTAAAATAGTATGTTGAATTGACTTTCAAAACCAAGTAGTTTTACATTGCATTTTAGTTAAGATCTCTTCTGAAACTATAGACGAGCCACGGGTTACTGGGACTTTATGATCACGAGAAACATCTACAAAGCAAAGGATTTCACCAAAGTCTGCATTCAATCTTAATGCCGTCTAGAAGAAGCAATCACGATAGAAAAATACTTTTCTTTCCTATGGGTTTACATAATACCTTGCTGCAGTTAAAGGAGAACAAATATTACACAAAACGCTCTCTGTCACGTCTGCGTTTAATGTGGGGAAGATTTATGTTGTTGTGTGTGGCATTCATTTTCGCTGGAACATCAGATGATCGCCGGCTCTCTGTGAAACTGAAGTTGGTTTGCGTGGGCCTGTCATGGCAAGAACAGACCTCTGAGGCCTTTGGCACGGGGCCCAGGCAGCGAGAGGGCCATTTGAGGGGGGCCGCTGGTGGACGGGGAGTGGGCTGAGCACAGACAGAGCTCCAGGGCAGGTGTTAAAATAAGCACCCTGGATCTTTTGGTGCTGATCCCTGTAAAAACAAGCCCGTCTGCCAGGCTGCAGTCAACCCAACAAGGTGCTAACACATGGGCTGGTTGCTGTGAGACAGCATTCGCTGTTTACAAGATCTCTGCTCTTCAAACTGCTCAAATCCAACCATTTATTCTCTGCTTTTGTGGAGTGACTGTCCATGCTTGCATTAAAATTCCACCCGGAGGAAAGAATATGAGATCAAATGGAGACTAAAGTCGGCTGTTACTCAGATTGCTCGCCTGAGAAAAGACCCACACGTGTGTCCTGTAGAGTTTCAAAAATCGCAATGTCTCAAACTCAAGTATCCAAAGACTAAAATCAAATTTCTGTATAAAAACATTTTTTTCATCAAATTCAAAGCTTTTATAGTTACATACACTTGCTGTATACATCAATTGTCTCATATTTTACATATTTGGCAGACACTTTCATCAAAAGCGACTTACAGTGCATTCAATGTGTACTTTTTATCAGTTATGTGCTCCCTGGGATCGAACCCACAACCTTTCCGTTTCTAATGCAATGCTCAACGAACTTGTTAATCACATGTTAAGGAGTAGAAACTGTGCTTTACTATGCAGGTGAGAGCCCGAGTTGTCATCGAAGTCTTTAGGGTCAATGTCAACTTTGGAATTAATTATGCATGCAGAAATTAAATGAGACCTAATCGCAGAGGGGGGTGTGGAGGTGACAGGATATGGGTTCATGCTTTACAGGTAATATGCTGAGAAACAATGTAGAAAGAGTGTAGTGAATGCATGATACATCAGCTTGCACATCGTGTCATGGGAATCACAATGCCATTGTTATCCCTTTTCCACCAGGACTGGCTTGGTGTCGGCCCCGAAGCTGGAACGAATGCTCGGCAAAATCATTACCGGCTCGCGTTTCCACCAAAAAACTGATTGCATTACGTCACCAGTGACCAGATTTGCGCATGGTCATATTATTAGACCGCTGCATATTATATTGAATTACTTTGCGTTATGTTGTTACGTGTTATTTTATATTAATTCACAACTTGCACATAAGGAAGTGGTAGGGTGGCCATTCGTGCCAGTTCCGCCGGACACGTCCCGAACATGTTTTTGGGTTCGTTCTCCGGAAGTCGCGTTGGTCGACCGCATACGTCATCAAGGTTTAATATTTCGGGTTTAATTTCAAAAAAGCAACCGTTACATTTCAAGGTAAGAATGAAACTACAATGATTGTATGTCTTAAAAGAAATAAATCTTAATTTTCTAATGTATTTTAACTGAAATGTGATGACGTATGCGGTCGAGCAACGCGACTTCTCGGAGAACGAACCCGAAAACATGTTCGGGACGTGTCCGGCGGAACTGGCACGAATGGCCACCCTAGGAAGTGGGTACTAGGAAATTCTTTGTTTTTTATTCAAAACATAATAAATATGCCTGAAAACACACAATAAATAATTAATGAAGAATCAGTTAAGGTCCTATATATTCGTATATATATTTGTAAAACATCTTTGTAATAGCAACATAATATATACAAATACATACAAATAAACCATCATGGATGTTCGTTTGGTAACTACAGTACCATGGTAAAACAGCATCAGATGGGTGTGCTTCATTGATATGTTGATATTACTCTGAATCTTATAATCATAGACTGTAAAAAAGATGGACGTAGTGTCCGTGATGTCACCCATAGGTGATGCCTGCCAGCGCCATCTTGGCCGTGCGTCACCGCGCATCACTCATGTATCACTCGTGGATATCTGAAAATGGGTAAAAAGGCGGGACGTGGGTGATGCTGAGTTGACTGGGTGTCTGAAACCACGCCCATCTAGCTCGATTCTAGTGACAGCAGTGGCTGTTCAACCGTCACTCAAGTGGCTACACACTTAATTATGCAGAACTTTAAGGCTTAATATAATTTAAACGAATGAGTTACAAAAAAACTTACCCCTCACAGTTGTCATGAAGGGCAAAATTAGCTATACAGACCAAAAACTATTTTTGAACCAGGCTGTAAACATGTAAATTTGGACATTTTAACATCGGTTGATGAATTGCAGTTTAAATCACTTCTGTATTGGCTTCATCAGAGAGATCGGAAGGTTGCCCCTCGACAATAACATTACTTTTATGAACTCCGACACTTTTAAAATAGCACTTTACAAACTGCGGTCTTTAGTGGAAGCTCCGCCTACTGACATCACGGGTTCACTGGTTCAAGACAAGCAAGATTTTTGGGTTGATTCTGAACCAGCATGAGGGCTTTACATTAGGATCCATCTCTTTATAAAAGTCTACTCAATGTGTTCTCCCTTCTACAGGTACATCAGTGTTATACTTAGAAGTCGCTAAATATTTAGGCCACTTTTGGCGTAGAGTACCAGTACATTATACTAGATCACAATCGTCTGCTGAATACTCTAGAAGTTTCGAACCTGTACTGTGCAAAGTTTGTTCAGCACTACTTGTTATAGATTCCTGACGGCAACATTTTTTTATATAGATTTTGGTCTATTACTCATCCCGTTGTCCCCTTAATTTGAGCTATGCCTCATCTCCTGTAGGCATATTCCAGTTCATGATCATTGGGTCATATTCAAACTCTTTTAACACCCCTATGGCCCGGCTAATCGCAGAGCATAAAATATTAACGCAAGAAATCTCCTAAAGGGGTCTTATCTATGCGGACTGATAATGATATTAGCTGTGGACATTATGAGTTTAATTACCGTACTTTAATTGTAGCCTTAGAGGCGGCAGGTTATTCTGCGGGCCGACAAATGAGAAGGGTCTGGGGTCATGTAGATTAGGCCTTTACAGAAAAAGAGAGATACAGAGAGGCACAGTATGTTATTCAGTTTTATGAAGTTTTTTTATTTTTGCTAGGATATGTCCTCTTTAGTCTCTTAAAAGTTGTATTTATTGCAAATTTAACTTTAAAGGAAAACACCACCGTTTTTCAATATTTTACTTTGTTCTTACCTCAACTTAGATAAATTAATACATACCTATCTTTTTTCAATGCGTGCACTTTTAATCTTTGTAAAGCACTTTGTGAATGTGTTAGCATTTAGCCTAGCCCCATTTATTCCTATGGCTCCAAACAAAAGTTTTATTTTGTGCCACCATACTTACTCGTGTAACAGTCTTTAAATAGGGAAAACATGAAAGTGTTTGGTGGCTTATGAATGCATCTCTGTTTGGAGCCATAGGAATGAATGGGGCTAGGCTAAATGCTAACACATTCACGAGGCACTCTAGAAAGAAAAAGCATGAATTGAAAAAAGATAGGTATGTGTTAATTTGTCTAAGTTGGGATAAGAACATAGTAAAATATTGAACAACTGTGGTGTTTTCCTTTAAGTTCAATGCTGTCCCTAAAATTGATTGATTTTATGGCTAATAAATACATGTGAATGTAAAAAAATATATATACTGCAAAGGTTGTGGGTTTGATGCCTAGGAAACACATACTGATAAAAGTGTTTATAAAAATAAAGTTGTAGCTTGTTCAACTACATTATAAATAACTTCCAAACAACCTCCGCAACACTGACAAAGAAAGGTTCTGCTTTTGTAACTAACACAAGCTACCTTTGCACATACCACTATTTACCTCGGACACCAACGTATCAAAAGTGCTTACCAATAATGTTGGGATTTTGGAAAGAGTGCCTTGAATTCCCTTCTGCTTGTACATTTTTGGTACACAGGAAGTCCTCATCACAAAGCGCCATGTGTTCATTTAGACATTTTCCTCCTTATCTTAAACATGGGCCATATTTCCATGCTGAGGTCTCCGCTGCTGTAAAGAGTTTGGAAAGGCATTTATGGCCGTTATCACTTTGAAATGGCAAGGAAGTGACAAAATGACTGGGCAAACAAGAAACCATAATTAACCACCGAGCAGAGTGGCTCTGCATCTCATAAAGAGCCCTGCGCACACGAGCAAATAACACACATGCATACCCGATCACAAAAGCGAAGGAACCTTTGCCTGGCACGAGGTTTTAATACGAAGGAGCTATAATAGTGTCTGGAAAAATTAACTTTTAAATCCACTGCTTTTTTATGTTTGCCCACATGCTCAACAGGCCTCTTACTTTTTACTGCCAGCTTGTTAAATGTCTTCTGGCAGGAGGGCGGCTCTGGACCCCGGCCACACTTCAGCTCCTCTTGAGCGGGCCGGTCCCTGGAGAGACGCACTGGGCCTGTGGCCCTGCACCGTGTTAGGCTGGAAACTAAAGAGAGAGGAAGTGTATACTACCTTCATCAGTCTCAATAGAACCACATCTTAAGCCCACTAATTCCTGGAGGCTCAGAGGAGTATAGGGCAGTGGTTACATGCCATTGATTTAAATGAGTATTAAAAAAGTATTAAACTCTGTAAATGGCAGATTATAGTGGCACTTATTGGGACAACGAGAGCAGTTAAATGGAGTACATGCTTTGCCTGAAATGAAACAAAGATTATTTTTGCTTTAACCATTAATATATACATTTATTTAATTGCTTATTCGCTTGTTGTTTAAGTACAATAAAAGGCATATACTTCTATAAATAGTTTCTCGTGTATATCAACATGATCTTACGGAAAGTCGTGTTATAGTCACGCAAAACTTGATTAATTTATTCGTGTCCATCACACGAAATTCAGCTTTTTTCG
Source organism: Misgurnus anguillicaudatus (assembly GCF_027580225.2). Taxonomy (NCBI): domain Eukaryota; kingdom Metazoa; phylum Chordata; class Actinopteri; order Cypriniformes; family Cobitidae; genus Misgurnus; species Misgurnus anguillicaudatus. The sequence goes on from NC_073343.2 coordinate 4,433,169, forward strand.
TGCCTTGAACACAAATGTTTTTTTTCGTGACACTTCTATAAATAGTTTCTTGTGTATATCAACATGATCTTACGCAAAGTCGTGTTATAGTCACCCAAAACTTGATTAATTTATTCGTGTCCATCACACGAAATTCAGCTTTTTTCGTGCCTTGAGCACGAATGTTTTTTTCGTATATATATATATATATATATATGATCTCAAGGCAAGTCGTGTTATAGTCACGCAAAATTTGATTAATTAATTCATGTCCATGGCGCAAAATTCAGCTTTTTTTCGTGCCTTGAACACAAATATCTTTTTTGTGACACTTGCACGAATTTCTATAAATAGTTTCTCGTGTATATCAACATGATCTTACGGAAAGTCGTGTTATAGTCATGCAAACTTTGATTAATTTATTCGTGTCCATGGCACGAAATTCAGCTTTTTTTTGTGCCTTGAACACGAATATCTTTTTTGTGACACTTGCACGAATTTCTATAAATAGTTTCTCGTGCATATCAACATGATCTTACGGAAAGTCGTGTTATAGTCACGCAAAATGTGATTAATTTATTCATGTCCATCGCATGAAATTCAGCTTTTTTCGTGCCTTGAAACCGAATATCTTTTTTGTGACACTTGCACGAATTTCTATAAATAGTTTCTCGTGTATATCAACATGATCTTACGGAAAGTCGTGTTATAGTCATGCAAAATGTGATTAATTTATTCATGTCCATCGCATGAAATTCAGCTTTTTTCGTGCCTTGAAACCGAATATCTTTTTTGTGACACTTGCACGAATTTCTATAAATAGTTTCTCGTGTATATCAACATGATCTTACGGAAAGTCGTGTTATAGTCATGCAAAATTTGAATAATTTATTCATGTTTTTTCGTGCCTTGAGCATGAATGTCTTTGTCGTGGCACTTGCACGAATTTCTGTAAATAGTTTCTCGTGTATATCAAAATGATCTCACGGAAAATCGTGTTAGAGTCACGCAAAATTTGATTAATTTATTTGTGTCCATGACACGAAATTCAGCTTTTTCTCGTGCCTTGAGCATGAATGTCTTGTCGTGTTATTTTTTCTATAATTTTTATAAATAGGCACGATTTTCTTTTCGTGTCATTTTATGTATTGTTTTCTCATTTATTTTCCTATTTCTAAATCATTGTCGCTTGGGGTTTACATGTTTTTTTCGCTTTTAAAACTGTTCTAGCCTGGAGTTGGGGTTAGAGTTGGGGTTTGGGTTAGGATGTCTAAAAATGTAACAGAAAGTGATTCCAACCCCAAGTGACAATGGTAAGAAAATAGAAAGAACTATAAAAAACAATACATAAAATGAAACGAAAAAGACATTCGTGCTCAAGGCACAAAAAAAGCTTAATTTTGTGCCATGGACACGAATAAATTAATCAAATTTTGCCTGACTATAAATATAACGACTATGCCGACTTTCCCTGAGATCAGTCTGTGCAGAATGTGCATTTGTGATGTATTTGATATATATATCACAAATGGTAAATGTGTCCAAATGCACATTGGACAAAGAAACATGCAGACACAAACAGCTGTCACAATCCAGCTCATCCAAGCTACCACCTTTATTGTGATTATGGTAAGAACATTGGCATGGGGCACAGCTAATAGCCATTTAGCTGATTCAAATGAGGAAATATTGGAAGAAAGTTGGTGGCGGAGTGCTTTCATGCGGATTGCCAGCGCTAGCTGGAGAAAAGGCTTGTTTCCATTTCCAGAATTAGACTAAAATTATTCTAAATCATTCGGGAGGAGCGGCAGTACAACCCCTTTAGTTTTTTTGGATGCATTAACAATGTTTGCAATCACTTTGTTGGCTAGATCAGAACGCTGGGCCTGCCAAAGATTAGCCATATAAATTGCTTAATTGATCCATTCACTTTTTAACTGATTCTTGATTAAGCGAAAAAGCATCAAACGTGGCGACAGCAATACAGGAAGTAGAGGTTTGCCTCTGCCATACACCGTACCTACACCTGATCCTCTTTACACAAACACTAACATGTTTACCTTGCTAAATTATGTTAATTATAAAACAACCATGCTATTATATTTGCCACTTTTAGAGCAATTCTATGTATGGCTAGTTTACATTTGGCAGATGCACAAGATACATATTTTATCAGTATGCCTGTTCCCTTGGGATCGAACCTATGACCTTTTTGTTGCTATTGTAATACTCTACCAGTTGAGCTACCGGAACAGTTGGAACACCGTGCTGAGTTTCAGTCCTCTAATTTGATCGGACAAGCTGTTTTTCATAAGTGATGGTATGTAGTAGTGAAAGCACTGGGATGTTTCATTGTTTATATCGATCTGCTTATTTTACGTTGTGGCATTCCAGACAGGCATCACTCAATAATACACAATTGTTGTTACTTTTTGGGCTTTTTAGGGAGGTATTTTTGTTGGCAGAGCAAACATATACAAACTCAAAATTCTGGCCAAAGCCTGAAATGAAAGTCACTCTATATTAACTGTGTTGTTTTTAGAACTATTGTTTAAAAAACAATATCATATTTATCAGATATTGTTTATAAATTAAATATGACCAAGTCTGTACAACCCCTGCTAAAGTCTTTTTTTGTGATTTACTGTTTTGTGCATAAAATCATCTTTCATAATGTAAAGAACATTCTTTGAAAATAAAACCGTAGAGATATCTTTAATATTGACTGAGTCACATCAAAAATTGAAATCAATGTGAAATAAATAAGTGTAATAAAACCAATGCTCATAGTCTCACAATTACATTGAGACTTCAGCCTGGATTTCACAGACAGGGTCACAAATCTGTCCAGTGTGTTCAATATCTTGTATTTAGAAGATACATTAAAAGTGCCAAAGAATGCATTGATACAATATGTTATATTGTTCTCTCTCTTCTGTGATGTGGCTTTATAAAAGGAAAACAGTTTTTTTTTAAACATTTTACTATGTTCTTACCTCAACTTAGACAAATTAATACATACCTATCTTTTTTCAACGCGTGCACTTTTAATCTTTGTACAGCGCTTCGTGAATGTGTTAGCATTTAGCCTAGCCCCATTCATTCCTATGGCTCCAAACAAAAGTTTTATTTTACTCCTGAAACTACTCATGTAACAGTCTTTAAATAAAAACATGGAAGTGTTTGGTGGCTTATAAATTCATCCCTGTTTGGAGCCATAGGAATGAATGGAGGCTAGGCTAAATGCTAACATATTCATGACATGCTGTACAAAGATTAAAAGTGCACATATTGAAAAAAGATAGGTATGTATTCATTTGTCTAAGTTGAGGTAAGAACATAGTAAAATATTGAAAAATTTGTGCTGTTTTCCCTTAAGTTCAAAAACAGTTCTAGAAACGTTTTACATGTCCATTTACAACCCTAGGATTTGTCCCTAGAATAAAATGGTCTATTATTACCTTATTTGAAAGGGTCATGATCATGAATAATAATGTTGAGCTCTGCTCTGATAGGTCGTTTCTCAGAGCAGCTCATTTGGGTAGCTCTGTGTGTGAACAAACAGACCTTATGTTTGAGCCTGTATCAGATGAAGATACAGAATTTGAGGAACAATTAATTATTCAGAGATTATAAATAGAAGTTTCTGAGTGGAAAGTTTGTGTTTTTTAGGATGGACCTGCCAAAGTAACTGTAACATAAATAGTAGAACTTCGCAGCCTAAACGCTAGCATATAGCATTTACTAGCATATGTTGCTATCTTAGCAGTCACAGCTTTGTTTTTAGAATTGAAACAACAATGAAATTAATTGAATGTGTAATTTAATGTTGGGGCATACATTGCGACTGTAACGTCACAGTTGGTGTTATGTTGAGATCGGCTTGTTTTCAAGCGGTCTTAAGCATGCACAAGGTTTGCATACAAAGGATGAAACAATACCTCCCATTCACATTAGATGGACAATTACAACATGGACAATTACACTGCTTCATGTTCAAAGAAAAATATTTGGTTATTTTATGAAGAGTTCCAAAACGCGATAAATGCCATTTAAAAAAATTAGTTACTGCCAAAATCAGCATTGTATTAGGTCATTTTTTTAAAAGTAAATTCTTAATTTTACGCAAAATCCAATATCCGCCGTGTTATTCAGTCATCTTTTCTCCCTTTTTTTTCCAAAATGCAATAAACGCCACTCCTCCTTTTCTGCAGAATGCAATTAATCCGCTCAACAAATCACAGCGCACCATTCCACGCAATGTAAAGAAACAATGGCGGCGCGTTTAATACATGGAATCTTTATAAATCTGAATTTTCCCTCATCTTGTACTTCGTGATCAACAAACAAACAAAAACAAAATAATACTTTAATGGCATGGATAAACAATTGGTTATTTTCTGTGATGGAAAAGAAACGTTAGCCATCAACATCTAATAATTTATGTGAGAGGCACTCGGGAGACGTAAATGCCGGTTGCTTGTTCTCCTGACAGCATCAATCAGGGGATATTATGAAAATCTTTCCATTATTTTACGCAAAGCCAACGAAAATCGAGAATGACCAAAACATTTTACAGCTGATCACTGTGAAAAATTTTAAGCAACGACGTCTCAAGTATAACCGCAGCAATGACAGTGTACTTAATATGAAAAAGTAAGTGTTTAGGTTAATGCCATTAATGTTCATTTTTTAAATCAGTGGATACCACTAGTCAACTAAATGAAAATCAACAGATTTATGTCATTTAAAAAAAAAACTTGTCATGGATTTATTGCATTTTGTGGAAAAATAAGTAGTTTTTATAATAAATCTTTGAAAATCAAATTATGGATTTGAATTTTTTATGTTTTTATAACCTAAAGATGCTATGTGAAAGTTTGTAACAGAAAATAGTGGTTTCATCTTGTCACTTTCTTGGTATAGAAAACACGTTTTTACCAAAATTAGTCAAAATGGATTTATTTGCGTTTTGGAAGCAAACTCTTCATATTTATTGGTTCTTCCTAACCCCAAAATATCTGGAAGAAATCTGAAAAAAAGACAAGCTCCAAACTGAAGCTCAGGTCTTAGGTGGTTAAGGTATTGTAAATGTAAATTACTGTCTGTAAATTAAAAAAATGCAAACCCAGAATTACATACATACACACGCATGTGCAAGCATGCATTCCACACGGCACATTCAACAAAAAACTTTTTCTCAATGCGTAATGAGTTTTGCATGCATTAAATGTTCAGAAGCAATAAGAACTTTCTCAGAATAATAAATAATCAAACCATGCAGTTCATGTTTCAAATAAATCGAAAGTGTACTCTTGGGATTCGTCCTCCGCACATGTCAGCAGGGAAGATTTTGGGTTCAGCCGTGAAGCAAGTTCTAAAAACTCTGAGCCACACTGGTAGTGCGTGACATGCCCAGGCCTCCCACAGAAGAGTTGGGTCAGACCGGGCTCAATCCCTCCCCGCCCGACCCGACTACTAAATTCCAGGGTGATAATGCTGCGCTCTCCCCGGTCTGGAGCTCATTATGTCTGTGGCCTGCCAAGCCCGTCACTACAGGATCCAGGGAGCGCAGTCTCAGAGCAGCCTTTGTTGGTCGACCGATGAGTGTGGAGTCAGCAGATCCGCCTCCTCCTCTCCGGAGATCAGCAGGAGAACTGGAACACGCTGAGGGTAGCCAGATGCCATTTTCAAATTCGGTTTCAAAGGTGCTTCAAGGGAACGGCGAACGACTTCGTGGCACAACGCCAATCCGCAACTGGTACATTCTGCCTGTGGCAAGACTTTCCTAATAGGACTATGACATGGATCCTCTTATTGTTTTATTGTAATTTTAATAACTTTTCAAACATACTGTAGTAGTATTTCATAGCATAGCATAAGATATTATGTCAGATAAGGCCATGACTCCATAACACTTTAAGCAAGTCTGCAATTCTAGTACAACCCCATGGCATCACTACTGTCAGGGCACAAATGTGGAAACAGCATTTTCTTTTGTTGGAAAGGGAAGGTCAAGGTCCAGCGTTTATTAAAGCCTTGTCCCTCCAAGCCTATATCTGTGTCTATCAATGTCCACTGTCAATGTCTCCCTCCAGAGCATCGTCCCCCAGCGATGCTGAACGTCCACCACCTGATACATGAGCAGCCGTAACTCCCCCCTCCGAAACAACCAGAAAATAAATAATGGTAAACAAATAGCACTCTGCCTGTGGCTTGACATTGGTCTGGTCACTACTAACCATCAGCAGAATCTACTATGATCTTTTTTTGGGTTGTCTATTTGACAGCAAGGGCATATCGGCAACAAAAGTCTTTGAATGTACTCTTGCAAGTTCAGATATGACAGCGACACATTAACCCATACAAAAATGAACCATGGTTTCGGTAGTATTGATTACAATGGCAAAACCTTGGTTTGACTACAGATATTTGTAGCAAAACCATTTTGTGCCAACCATAATAAAATATAAGAACTTTAACAAGTTTTTTTTAACTTTTGACATGGCCTTACAATAAAATCACAAAAAATGTATGTAGTTTTTTCTTTATATACCCGGCATACATTGTGCATATTTAGAGATTTCAAATATATGACCTATGACATATGTGCATATGCACAATCAAGTACATTAAAACCAGCCATCATTGCGATTAGTCTCACTGAACCACACGGACCAAATTCAGATGAGAAACAACATCTCAGGTAACGCTGATGGAAAGCGCACTCTTAGCCGCCCTGCCATGTACATGCTTAACAGAGCCACACACTGCTGGCACACAAGCTGATTATCTCCTTTTGAATATTCAAAATAAATTTCACTCTCTGCTTTTTTGGCAACTGGCAGCGCGTGGAGAAAAGTGCTCGCTAATGAGAAGATAGTCAGTGAGAGGCTATAAATATTTTCACAGCTTATTTGGACATGTCTGCCCAGTGGATATGAAGGCAGTGCTTTGATGAGGTGAAGTAGTCTGTTTGAACAAGTCATTTGGCACCGCGTGTGCGCTGGTACAGCGAACTCTAATTCTGCAGATCGCACCTGTGGTGTGAATGTTATGATGCCGCTTAAAGCGGAATGACTAACAGACTCGAATTGACCCCAATTTAGATTTCATACTTGGAAGACGACAGCAAATGTGCCATTTTAGACAGGGCTAATGGGCCATTAGACCATAATTCAACCTGATTTTTACTAATTTTATGCTAATTATGTTTTTAAAAAAATGTATAAAACATATGCTTATACATTGCATGTTGGGCATTTATTCTCAATTTGCAACGTATCTATGTATGGGGTTAGGGCTACAAAGTCTGTCACTTTGCGTTGTCTGCTACTGGGTAACTCTCTAATAAGCGTTTAGATCTTACAAATGTCTTGCAAGAGGACAAAGCCGCACGCTTAGACTATAGTGAGATCCACTGTGCAGAAATTTCCTACAATGACTGTGGGACATGAATATATATGAAGAGTTTCGTTGCAAAACGAGATAACTCCGTTTTGCAACGAAACTCTTCATATGTAACTAGTTGCCCTGTGTGACATGGATGTTGTAACTTTTCTGCTGGACAAGCAAAAGCTACTTTGCATTCTGAGCTCATACAGGTTAAAGTTGGCCTTATAAATGAGGAGCTCAGATGTAAAAGCTACTGAGATAATGATATTAAGCGAATGTTTTCAGCACGTACAGTATTAGGCATTTATCAAATACTTTCGCTTTAAATCTGCATTAAATCCATTCAGAAATACCAGTTTGTTGGCAGAATCCATTAAAGGATTACTCCACTTTCTTAAAAAAATCCCGATAATTTACTCTGATGTATTTCTTTGTTCAGTTGAGAAGAAATTAGTTTTTTTAAGGAAAACATTTCATATCAATTTAATAGACTGTATTGGACCCCAACAGTTTACAGTTTAAATGCAGTTTAAAATTGCACTTTCAACGTAGCTTCAAAGGGCTCTCAACAATCCAAATGAGGCATAAAGGGCTCATTATAGTTGTGCGTAGGTACTACGGCGTAGGTTCCGCGTCAGTTTTTCATTTATACGTTTGCGTCGTCGTCCGCGTCGACGTGCAAACACACATGCAGACCGCTGGTAGGCAGTATCCACGTGTGTAACCACACTAGATGCACGACCGTCAATGAAGAAACGGCTTGGCAAGTTAACCTTCAAACGAAGAAAAACAGCAACTTGTGTATGATTTGAGAAGACCAGCAATGATGGAAGTAAATAAACAGTGACTTTTGTTGCAGTTTGAGTTAAATCACTCCTCAACTTGTTGCAAACAGAAATACCTATGATGTAGTTTTTTTACCTGATGGGAGGATTTCTGGTGGACCAATCACAGCACTTGCGGTCCGCGTAGAACTGACATACTGTTAAAAATTTTGCGGGGTGCACGTCAGGCTATGCACAGTACATCGCACTGGATAAAAGCGTGCCAAGTGCATTAAGTAACATAATGTAATGTTCATAAAGTGCATAGCCTGTATTTAAAAATTATCTTTTATTTTTTAATCTTATGGTACAGTTTAACAACACACTGCACAGCCAGATTACAGATTCAGGTATTTTTATCTATATGGCTAGTTAATTGGGACTTAGTGACAATAATCATAATGTTTTAAAAAATAGCTTACCCAGTCATTTATCACAAATTTCCAGTTAATAAAAGTAAGCTTTTTTCCACAAAACATTCTAAAATTATATTAAAAAATTATATAGCTCATAAACTATTTTAAAAATACATTCATATTTAGTTAAATTATTTAATTAATAAGTATTACATATTAAATACATATTTCATTTTTATATTATTTGCTGTAAAACCCTCTGCATGCAAAATTCTCAAGTTTTAAAAAAGCTTACAGTCACTCTTCACTGTCCTTAATAACTAAGGTAAAACTTTCAAAATACAGTCAATATCCTAAAATATTTGGTAAACTTCATTCAAAGGTGGTGTGTGTACATTTTAGGGGCATCTATTGGTGAGATTGCGATTTGCATCCAACAGTTCCCCGTCAATTTCAAAACACATATGGTAGCCGCCACAGGACAAACATAACGGATTCTGCCAAAAACCTGTATTTCAGAATGGCCACAGAATATGCTTCTCATCCATGTGCATCTGAGCTCTTCATATATAAAATATACGTATCACATGCAATTATGTGAACAACTACACATCTGCTGGACTCCATGTGTGCATGGTAAAACGAATAAAACCGTTAATGACCCAGCAATGTCATTTCATTTACTAAAATTAAAATATGACCAGAGAACACACACACACACACACACACACACACACACACACACACACACACACACACACACACACACACACACACACACACACACACACACACTTGCTCCCCCACATGGCAAGAAAAGCATAAGCTCCATTAATACAAGCCTCATTGTAATGCCACGACAGTTTCTTGGCTGCTGTTTCAGCATGCTTGACAGTCGTGGTCACCCCATACCAGACCTCACCTATACTCGGGGCGAAGATAAACCCTGTATGATTGATTGGAGTAGCTTTATATTCATTCATTAGCCAAGGCCCTGTCAGACAAGCCCTAGCAGGTACCTTCATCTTAGTGTGGTCTCAGGCTCAGAACTCGGAGCTTATTAAAGACATTTTAGACACTAATATTGCAGGGATTAGGGATATCCTATCTCTTTTGTTCCTCTGACAAAAAGTATAGTTTTTGTCCTCTCTTTCTCTCTCTTTCTCTCTCTCTCTCTCTCTTTCAATCTCACTTACTCTCTTCCTTGTCCATGACCACCCTTAAGGTCCCGGCCCCACCAGTCTTTACTTCTCCTATTGACACTATTTTGGTCCCTGTCATTTACTCTTCCTCCAAATGTCCTTTTCCTTCTCGCCTTGGAAGGCAGGTTTAGTAATACAGTTTGAGCGGTGTGAAAAGGATCTATCGTCATGCACATTATTACACTTTTATCCTTGTCTCCACAGCATTATTTCTATCTCTCTCTCCCCTGCGCTCTTAATGCGATGCGGATACCCAGGAGCGAATGACTCTTTCCGCTGCACCCAATCCAGTGACAGAAGAGGTTGGAGGTGGATCTCCAATGTTGCAGTTCTGACATATCCCAGCTCAACGCAGGTCTACCTCTGCCTCCTCGTTTCTCATTTCCCCCCGTACTGTCGGATAATGTCGCTACAAGATGGCATTTTGAGGATCTCAGAGTTGCGATGTGTCAACTCCATCTGTCTGATCCCATGGCCATGTGCAGGTGGAAAGACAGAAGCCCATGGACTGTGAGGAGGAAACCAACCTGTGGGTCTGATGTTGACATTTCGTCCCCTTGGAATTATAGGGTTCTATCTGCGTTCTGAGCAGTTTTGAGATATTGAGCTTCAAAGTTTTTGCATAACATATAGGAAAACTTACATGGGGAAGAAGTATCTTTCAAACATGAAAATAACAGGGACCCTAAATGCATTCTAAATATACAATATCAAAATCCTCTCAAATTTCTAAATGTGGATTTTTGGAAGGGGTCAAATGCAGATAGAACCTTCTAATTCTAAAACAACACTTTTCGCTAAGAATTATAAGGTTCTATCTGCCAAAACATTATTTAAACATTAAATATAAAATTAATGTTGTAACAATTTTTCAACATATGTTAGAAAGTAACATTTTAATCCTTTCTATGACATTTAATGTTTTTATTTTTAGCACTTTTATCTCTAAAAGTCTGATTTTACATTGCTCTTTTACAACATTGCTTCTTCCCTCTTCTGCCTCAGTTTCTCTACCATCCTCCTGTATATGTCGGGTTCATTACAAAATAGACAATTTTGTTTAAGCATGTTATACCATTCCCTACTAAAAAAATCCAGCTAAGACCAGCATAAGCTGTTGAGCTGGTTTGAGCTGGTCTCAAAACTTGGTTTTAGCAGGTCTCCCAGCTTGGTTTTAGCAGGTTTGCTGGTGTAGTAAGCTGGTCTAGCTGTGTTTTGGTCACTTTTTAAGCTGGTCCAGCTGGACCTAGCCACTGCCACCCTAAACCAGGTAAAACCAGCTACCAGTTTATGCTGGTCTTTGCTGTATTTTTCAGTAGGATTGAGCAGCTACAGGCTACAATCATTCTGAAATAATTTTAATACTGAGGTAACTGCTTTAATGATCTTTCACATGTTTACATTTTGACATAACAATCATAACTTACTGTAAACACACTTTTTTGGGTAGGATAGGTTAGTTCGTTTTTTCTGTATTTTTTATCTTAGTGCTTGCCTCTTAATATCAGGAACTAAGAAGCTAGCACTGCTGGCTAGTGTGGTGTCTAACTATGAAAACAATCTCCTCAGCAAGACCTAAAAAAGACTGCCCCTACTGAAAAATCCAGCAAAGACCAGCATAAGCTGGTAGCTGGTTTTAGCTGCTTTAAGGTGGCAGTAGCTGTTGTAAGCTGGTCCAACCAGCCTGGCAAAGCTAGACCAACTTAAAAAGTGACCAAAACACAGCTAGACCAGCTTAAAAAGTGACCAAAACACAGCTAGACCATCTTAAAAAGTGACCAAAACACAGCTAGACCAGCTTAAAAAATGACCAAAACACAGCTAGACCAGCTTAAAAAGTGACCAAAACACAGCTAGACCAGCTTAAAACGTGACCAAAACACAGCTAGACCAGCTTAAAAAGTGACCAAAACACAGTTAGACCAGCTTAAAAGGTGACCAAAACACAGTTAGACCAGCTTAAAAAGTGACCAAAACACAGCTAGACCAGCTTAAAAAATGACCAAAACACAGCTAGACCAGCTTAAAAAGTGACCAAAACACCGCTAGACCAGCTTAAAAAATGACCAAAACACCGCTAGACCAGCTTAAAAAGTGACACAAAACACAGCTAGACCAGCTTGCTATACCAGCAATACCAGCAAAAACCAAGCTGGGAGACCAGCTAAAACCATCTCACCAGCTTAAGCTGGATTTTACAGTAGGGTGAACTTGCCTAAAATTTGGGCTGTCGATCTTAAGGTTTCTTCAAAACTTTGCGTTGCGTGCCATAATCCTCACAGATATTGTGTGTCTGTGATTTTTCCTGTTGTCAAGGACAAAGCCGGCAACACCACATATAGGGACAGTTTCACAGACAGGGATTAGACTAGTCCTACAATAAAATAAATGTAAGAGCTGTCCAAACTGAAAACAACTTGCACTGACATATCTTAAAATACATCAGTGCCCTTTGTTTAGCCTCAAAATGCACACAAGTAATAGTTTTAGTAAGGCATGTTTGTTAAATATTTTCTAATGAAACTAAGTTCTAGTTCTGGTTTAAGATAATCCCTGTCTGAGAAACCACCCCATAAAGTTGATCCTGATTGGTCCCCTTCTGTGCATTCAAAGTGCTGATTAGCTCACGCAGATAGAACCTTATAGAGCCAACTTAGAGTTTGATTTTGTAGATAGAACCTTTTTGTTTGTTTAATAAAACGTCCCAAAATGTACAAAACTTAAAATAAAACATCACATAATGTAAATAAGTTGTCACAGAGTAAGAATATGTGAATAACTCAATTTTGACAAAAATGTTAGATAGAACCTTATAATTCCAAGGGGACGATTTCTCAAACTCACAGGACAGGTGGTGCGGCCCGATCCAATGCTCTGTTTATGCGAGACAGGAGCAGGAATGAGGCGCTAACCTGCTTCTCACAGTTATAGACTGCTGAGATGCTCAACGGCTTTTGGTCTGTCGGCCATCATAACTCGCAAACAGGCCTAACGCAGTTAGTTTATTTTTATAGTAGGGTACAGAAAATGATCGTTGATTAATTTAAAACATAATTTGCTAATTAATTGATTAAATTATAAATTAATATTTGAAGAAAATCACCCAAATTATAAATGTAATATTTTTTGACACTTGCACAATTGTTAGATGCAAAGCGACTTACATTGCATTACAAGGTACACATTTTATCTGAATGTTTGTTCCCTGGGTGTTGGACCCATGATGCAATGCTCTACAAATTGAGCTACAAAAACACTAAAAATCAAAATAGATTAAAAAAGCAACAAAAGTGCTTATTACTTCACTGAACATAAATTGTCACAGACCTACCTTTAAAACATATGTGACCCTGGACCACAAAAACAGTCATAAGGGTCCACTTTCAATTGAGATTGTTACATCATCTGAATAGATACACTTTCTATTGATGTATGGCAGTGGTCTTCACTATTTTTTTCATGAGAGCCACACTGATAGGTCAGAGTCAATAGGAGAGCCGCCTTTACAGCAAAGTATCAAAAGTTACATCCAGTCAATCATAAATAGCTTCTTATCAATCTGTCAATCTGTTGCAATGCAATAAATATGAGGGCGACCCATCTAACACAAATACGTAACTGTTACGTAACGTTGACGTAATATGATGACCAAACTTACGTTGTGGCGACCGGAAAAGTGAAATTCCTGGATTTGTCACCTCGACGTAACTTCGCAACGTAATCTGTCGTGGGTATGCCGTGACAACGTAATGGATTAAAAGTTTGGTGTTGGTAAGTTTTGTGTTTGAGTTCAGCTGAAGGAGGGAAATGCATGCGATTTGTTCAACGATTTGTGCAAGTCAATGTAAAGTCAATTCAAAGACCGATCAGATGCGTCATCGCGCGGGGCGATGCGAATCACACTATATGGGCGGCGCGATTGCCGCGAAAAGACATGCTTTTTACCTCAAACGCGTCTTCGCCCAAGTTGAAAATATTGAACTCTAGCAATTTATCAACGTGTGTCTTGATATAACGGGTATGGTTTTCTAACAAAGTTGGCGTCCGGAGCAGAAAAAAACAGAAAAAGCGCATGCATTCATGATCATATCAATGTATTATTTACTGCCATGCGAGCCACAAATTAAAGCTTGCTGAGCCACATGTGAGCTGTGCAATAAAGAACACTGATGTATGGTTTGTTAGGATAAGACAATATATAACTGGGATTGGTCAAAATACAACTATTTCAAAATCTGGAATCTGATGCTGCAAAAAAATCTAAATATAGAGAAAACCGCCTTTAAAGTTGTCCAAATGAAGTCCTTAGCAACACATACAGTAGTACTAATGATAAATACATTGGATATGCACAGAAGGAAATTTACTTCATGGAACATGTTTTTTTACCTAAAGGGACCATGGCATGAAAATCTGACCTTTAATGTTTAAGTGCTATGATTGGGTCCCCAGTGCTTCTATCAACCTAGAAAATGTAAAAAAGATCAACCCAGTAACTTAGTTTTGGTAAACCATTCTCTACAAACACATAAAAATAGGTAGTTGAAATTTGGCTCTCCTTATGATGTCATAAGGAGCTCTTATTATAATAATACCACCCCTTAATCTGCACTATCCAACCACAGCACTGCCTTTTAGTGCAGAGAAAAGCGCAATTGAGTTTAAAATTGCAACAAACCGCCATCATTGTGATCAGTGTTTGAATTTCATCTCCTCATTTGCATTTTAAAGGACATACCCAAAACGGCACCTTTTTGCACACACCTACAAAGTGGCAATTTTAACATGCTATAATTTATTATTTATAGGGTATTTTGAGCTAAAACTTCACATATCTGCTCTGGGGACACCGAAGATTTATTTGACATCTTAAAAAAGTCTTGTGCCATGGTCCCTTTAATATCTTATTTTTGGCATAAAAATCAATAATACCCATACAATATTTTTTGGCTATTGCTACAAATATACCCGTGGTACTTATGACTGGTTTTGTGGTCCAGGGTCACATATTGTTTACTAAAAATGACAAATTACATTGATGGTTTACTTTACATACAATTCCAGTACAGAGAGTGAAATGTTCTTAGCATATTTTTTTCGACCTGTACATTTTCCCTTTGAAGCCCAGTTTCAGTCTTCCCCAGTTTTTTTTTGTCTCAAAGGGTTTAAAAGTGAGTTTCTTTCCCTAATAGTGAGTCTTTGAGTCCGTTCCAAAGTGCTAAGACCATGTGACAGCACTACGTCCCTCTTGAGGAAAGACAGGCCTGATGTAGCCATCCCTCCTTATGGCAAGCACTTGCCAATGCCGTGTTTATTAGCATTAAAAACTCTCCAACTTCACAGCCAAAGATTAGTGGCTTTTTTCCAGGTATTCCTCCTTCTTGTCCATATGGAAACATTTTGCTTCATCCCAGAATTCTCCCTCCTCTCAACCATATTCTCATATCCCTTTATAGATTACGGGCATGGTGACTTCAAAATGGCTTCAAATCCAAGCACCCGCATTGTAGCTGGAATGTCTGGCTGTCTGTGGGTGTCTGATGGGCAGGCAGACTCATCGTGTGATGAACTGAGAAGAGAGACTTCTGAAAGAGATTTAGAAATAATGTACTGGCCACTAAGCACTGGCTCTACGCAGCATTCTTGGGTTTATACCTTATATTCTAAAAGTATATGCTTTGTTTTTTATGTTTACATTTTTTATGGATATAGTTGTATTAAGGACTTTAAATGAAAATCTGTATTTCCATTAAAGGGATAGTTTACCCAAAAATGAAAATTCTGTCATTTACTCACTCTCATGTATACATTTCTTTGTTGTGATGAACACGTAACAAGATATTTTGAGGAATGTTTGTAACCAAAAATTGATTCATTCACTTTCCTAGTATTATTTTGTCCTACTATGTAACTGAATGGGGCTCCTGATTGGTTTGGTTTTAACAACGCTTGATGTCCTGATGCTACCTTGAGAATGCACATATGTGTGATTCTCGCGAAATTAGACTTATGAGGTGTCATGAAACATTTTGATAAGAAAAGTAAATGCAAAGTAAGAGTATCAAAATAAGAACCATACAGTTACAAACATCTGTTCATGTACTATTTTGCACATGAATTCAAATGACATCATGCAAACCAATTTAGTTTTTTTTTTCCACATTTAAGGGTAAAATTTTCAATACCGCAATGTGTCCATGACTGGATTTTGGTTCTTTGACATGAAAATATTTATAATTAAAAAATCTAAAAAATAAAAAAACTTCAGTGCATGTTATGCTATAAACATTTACAGTAAAGAAACATGTGGTATTTGGTGATCATTGATAAATGTAGAGACAATAACAAGGAATATAAATTTTTCTCATCCTCCGCAACAATTTTCAATCATTGTTTAACCCCTCAAGGAACTAACATTTTCAAAAAAATAAAAAATAAATAAATAAATTACCAGGCTACCAGGTAAGCAGTTCTTATTTTTCCTCTCCAGATAAAAGTTGAAATTTTGTTTGTCATAGTACCTAGACAACTTTCTATAATCCCTCCCACTGCGAAGTGATACCAAACTCAATGGAAAAGCTAACCACGCCAAAGTGAGGTGAGCTGACCCGACCCAAACTAAACTGTGGGGTACTATGCAATGGAAAAGCGCCATTAGAATGTTTTGCTAGCAGCGCAAAAGGTTGTGGGTTCAATCCCAGGGAACACACACAATACAAAAAAGTATACCAGTGCAAATTATTTTACAAATACTAGGCGAGATTGATTGATGTGAAGATGCTTAAAGAGCACCTATTGTCCGATTCATGTTTTTAAATATTCTTTGGTGTGTAACCATATGCAAAAGGTACATACCCCAAAGTAAACAATGACGCGAGTTATCGTCTCAAACATAAATCTCTTTTCTTGGACTTCAACAAACACACGGATTGTAGGCAACAGTTTACTTCCTGGGATTGGTTATGTACACAAGATCAACATTATCATAATTTTTCCCGCTTACAGCCTGTAAGTTAACTGAATCTTTCAAACATGGTAAGGAGCGCCACATTTCCGGCTGACGTCAGAGGTATCAGGCCAATCACAACGTAGAGATTAGATGGCCAATCCATGCGTTTTAGGAAGAGAGTGAAATCTGGAGCTACAAAAATGTACGGTATGTTTTTTTAACCATAAACCACGCAAACACATTGTATTATACCAAATACACAAAATAATGTTGTTTTTTTAGCAATGAAATTGGTACTCTTTTGGATGCTTTTAGTCAAAATAATTCCTGTTATTCCGTAGTTTTAAGGAGTTTACTATTATACAAAAAAAAGAAATAAAAGTATAAAAATAATGAGTAAGTGTTTCTTGTGACCCTGTCTGTGAAAACCCTAAAGTCATTTTTTTCTGATTTACTGTTTTCTACTTAAAGTCATCCAAGATAATGTAAAGATCATTATGTGAAAACATAACCTTGATATCTTTAATATTGACTGAGTAAGGTCATTTCAAAGATTAAAATCAATGTGAAATGAATAAGTGAAATTAAACTTTGATGTTCTTAATCTCAAAATTAGATTGAGACTTTATGGATTTCACGGACAGGGTCATAGATTGTTTTCACACAACAAATCAGACACGTGCAAACATCTACTGTAACACGTGAACGCCATTGTGACCTTAAACCAGACGATTTACCTCATCCTTCCCTTGGGGTTATACGCCGCTTTAGATAAAAGTGTTGACAAAACAACTAATTCATCTTCGTATTAATTATAATCTTTAAAGCTTGATTTATCATGTTTGTTTTCCGATTAAGCATTTAAATTCTATCCAATCACAGGGTGCGCTACATTCATTTGAATCACGATTCAGGAAACAGATTCAGAATATTTAGCTCATAGGACATTCTCAAATCTCAGTGAGAAAAGTGTAATGTACAGAACAGTATGTAGGGTGGAAGTGCTCCACCAAACCCCCCCTACTGGCAGCTTGGGTCCTATGCACTGTGAGTAAGATATATTTGCTCTGAAACCTCGCTACATTGGGTGACATTAAATGTTCCTCTCTACTGTAAGAAGCCCCTTTTGCTGCAGCAATAAAATGTCTCAAGGCCAACTGCAATAAATAACTCACTTACCCTCACCTCAGGCCTATTAATTACCTGGGATGCGCTTTACCACAACTACCTTTCGTGCTGCGTAGCTAATGCTTCCCCTTTGACCAGGACTGGAGCCTCAAATGTCTCCATGGGGATGAGCTCTAATTAATCCTCTGTTACTGTTGTAATGGTGTCTTCCAAAGGGAGAGTACAGCAAAGCTCAGAAATATTATTTCACCAGTACATCGTAAACAACGGCCGATCTCATGGGAAGCAGAGGGGCTGTTGTTGGAGGGCTGAAGGGTGAACAGGCCAAGACGTTGGGGAAATGCAACACTGACACAGTTGTAGATACATGCTATGAGAAAAAATTGCATTGTTTAAGCTGTGTTTAGTGTGATAGCAATGTCACAAATAGGTGAATGGCGACGGAAAACAATCCTTACAATCTATAGTGAGATCTCCAGGAATGTTATGATTTATGGAAACACCTTTGTAATAATTCAAATCGTAGCATTATGGAAAATAAGCATTGCACTTGCAACGCCAGGATCATGGGTTCAACCCAAGAAATGGGTAAATTGTACGCCATAAATTCGACTAGATGGAAGCATCCACAAAATGCATACATGAAAAACGATGCTATGAGCAGCCACTACGGTCATGTCATGGTCATTACCCAGTGGCGTATTTGAATGGGGCATTCTGATTTCTCGTCTCTTCGGCTCAAGACTCGGATTGTCTTTTGGTCTCTTTGTCTGTAAGGGACAAAGGCAGAACATGGCAGATCCTGTCTGTAATTTTCTGTCCATTAAGCACAACAATAGTGAATAAGGCGAATGCTCTCCTGTTCTGGCTCTCTGCTTCTCGGAGACCTTGGTGCAAGCCAACATCCAATAACAATCAACAGCTGCGTGTAGGAAACAAACGCCGTTCTCTGTCCTCCGAGCCCCAGAGGAAAAGAATGCATTTACCCTGGCTCGCTGACCTTCAGGAAGAATGCATGGCTCTCCGAAAGAATTATACGCCGTATGCATGAACACCCATCCATACGCTTAAGAATATCATAGCAGTCCCTCACTGTTGTCGAAGCCCTAAAACGGTCTCCAGTGGCTCGGCCAAGGTTACCGCTGAGAAACCATGAGATAAATAAATAAATAAATACACTTCAAGTGCTTAAACAACACTTATTTAAAATCGATAAAACACCTGACGTTTGGAGGTGATCAAAACTAAACAAGCAAATTAGACGATCTAGAACACATAATCAATAAATCATTGTAGAACTACAACGGCAATTAATGTACACGTGGTAGGAAATAAAGCTTGGATCACAAGGTCACTATAGGAGACTAAAGAGAGGTAAGATGTGCAAAAGGCCCCCTCGGGAACCCGAAGGGACATTGATGACCAAAGTGCCGTGGCCGCCCCAACAGGACTTGGGCATAAACAACCACAAAGACACAAGTAAAAGTGTCGCGAACACACTGTAGCTGTGGACGCGGCATGCGACAAAACGGACAAAACCCTGCATTTGACCGTCTGACTGAGCACGACATGCAGCGGTCACGCACGCACTCACCGTAAACCTCTAGACTCTTTCCGGCAAACCTACACATAGCCCAGCATCCCTCATTTCCCCCGTGAGTACAGGACAGAGGCCCAGGATCACAGAAGGCCCCTGCAGCTGGCAAATAGAAAGAGAGAGAGCGAGCGAAGTAATCCCTAGAGTAGAGGCTTTGGGGCATTATTTTGCTCTGGTGTGTTCAACTTGGCCAGACTGTCTCATGTATAGCCTGAAGCGGCTCGGGATGGGGGGTGTTATCGTAGTCAAATGGGTCTCATGTTCTTTTGAGCATGAAAGATGAAAGAAAAAAGCAACATCTGTGGTGGCCATTTATCGATGAGACGTAAACAAGAAGAGGAGGGAGAGAGAGGGATGGTCGAAAAACAGCAATTCCCAAACTATTTTGTCTTACAGTATGTACCCCAATGTCCTATTAATTAGATGATAAGACACTAAACCAGACATGTGTGGGGTTTAACATTTATACTGGATATCATTTATGCACTATCATTAAAATGATTAGTCACTTGCAAAAAAAGATCAATACTGTATGGCGACATACAGTATACAGTGCTAGTGTCATCCATATACAATTATAAATTGCACATATACAGTAGCATGCACTATTTCTTTGCATTCCTTTGCGAACTGCAGAAATATAATAAAAAACACATCTTTATTAAAACTATTTCTGTTCAATTTGTTTAACAATTTAAAATCTTATCCCCAAAGGCTTACAACCAGTTAGGAATTGTTGTTAGTTTAATTTAATCTCTTGTGCACTGTCTGGCTTTTTTAATCTGGCACTACTGTATTCAAACCTGACACTTTCACATTAAATAAATCACCTGTGGGCCCCACAAATCATCTCACCCCACTGAAACAACTCTTAAAGTGCCAAAGTCAAATGGTGAGTGACAAGTTAGCCGCTTTCACAGTCGAAGGTGTTAGCAAATTATGAGGGTCTGTAACAGTGGGCCAGCTGATGGTGTTAAGTGCGCTCAAATGGACTCACTCACGGCCTAATGATGAGACCACAAGGCTGACTGCTCGAACCCCTGACACAGAAGCCCCAGGGTCTGAAATCACACCGTTGCCTTGGATGTTTCAAAAGAAAACAGAAATATTTTAGAAAATGAGATGTAGTGTGAAATCTGGATTTACAAAAGCGATTTTACTTCTACAAGGTTGTGAGAAAAAGCCATCAAATTTATTTGTACCGCTTTGAACCCACAAGAAAGAAAAATCACAAATTAGATCTCTTTAACCCTAAGAGCCCTAAGGTCATTTTTACAATGTATTGTCCGTCTGGTTTTATTTTCTTAAAAAGCTTGTAAAACATCAACCCTGTAGTGCACAGACAATCTACAAACATCTTTTTTTTCAGGACAAGTTGGACTGTCAGAATATGTGTGTTGTATTGATGTCACATGAATGTAAAATAAGTTATGGGACCATAAAGACAAATAAAAAAATAAAACAGAAATTGAATCAATTATATATTTATTGTAATCACACACAAAATAATAAAAGCTAAGCATTTTTCCTCTGTAAAACAGTTGTCTCATGTCTTTGGAGTCCTTGAGCACAGAAATGAACATTATAAATTATACAGATCAAAAATTATTTACATTTTTACAAAAAAAGTCCAGGCGCTTTCATTCAGTTTATTGATGCAAAGCCTCAAGCCACATGCGTGATGACGCACACATGCGTCATGACGCACTCATGCGTGATGACGTACACAAACACAAAGCATCAGTGGACATTGTAGCATTTAGCTAGCGGTAAACCCGATAGAAAAATTGATAAATTATGGACATCAAGTGGATACATCTAGGATGTAAGAGTTTGGATGCATTGCTGAACAACTCCGAAAAGAGGGACAAGTTTCAGGCTGGATAAAAAACTTTCTGTAAAAGCTAGAAAGACACCAAATATATCCCCATGATGGCTAACTCCTCAGCTATTAGCAGAAAAAACGGTAAGAAGCTACGTTTTACGGTTATTAAGTTATTTAAATATGAATCAGAGGTGCCGTTTTCAATCGTCGACGATTGATTAGGTTTCTGAGGGTTAATATCTCAATTATTTCTCTCAGACATGAGTAAAATTAAATGCAGAGCAAAAGGAATTTTTGGGCCTCAGATACTTCTAAAGGCTGAGGTATGGTCAACTTTTTATGCATACGCGAGGGTCCATGTTCAATGCGCGTGACACATTTTTTTGTCATCAGAAGAGTGCGGCGTAGTGTACGTGCACCACCAGATTTTTTAAACCACCCATACATTGTACACATAGGTCGTGCATGCATGTAGAGTAGGGTGACCAAACGTGCCATTCTTCCCGGACGCGTCCTGGCCAGGATTTCGGTGCGACTTCCGAAAGTCGTATTTATTGAGTAAGACATATAATCGTAGTTTCATTCTTACCTTAAAATGTAACAGTTGCTTTTCTGTAATAATAATAATAATCCTCTATGACGTATGCGGTCAAAAAATACGACTTCAGGACCCGAAATCCTGGCAGGGACGCGTCTGGGAAGAATGGCACGTATGGTCACCCTATGTACAAGAGATGCAGAATGTAGCCCAGGAGATGCATTGCATTTTGTCGCAATGCGCATGCGTGAAACGTGCGTACACGTACGAATAAACTATACTTTGCAAGGTTGTGTACTCGGCTGTGCCCGCATGTTAACGTACACATAAAAACAGACTGTATTCTGAGCTTAACCCTGCTGAAAAAAAAAACAATAAAACCATTACAGAAAATTCTAAGGGGCTAATCACACCAAAAGCGCTTGGAAATGCTTGGAAACGCAAAAAAAACTTTTAAAAAAAAGGAGCAGTGCGACACGGCTTTTTATATTGCTAGGCAACCACCAGGTCAGCTGTCTTGTCAATCAAATATTGAAGTGTGAGCGGTCTTTTGCTGTTAACTGTCACATTAGCAGAAACTTTAAAAAGAGGGCGCTTGCTCTGACCTTATTTGAGGGTGAGAGGTGCACAAATACGCAAGAGAGGGTGAGCGAGTGGAGTACGGTTCTTCAAAGCAACTGTAAACCTCCCTCACCACAACGTAAGGCCCGCCTCTCCCCTCATTCGATTGGACAATGGAAAGACGCGAATGATGTCGGGCACTTCTCCGCTCTCAGCGCTCCTTCGAAGGTGCTTTTACCATTAAAACCACTACACTGTAGTGTGTTTTGGGCCATATTCCATTAGAACCAATAAAATTCCCAATAAAACCATTAAAATTGTCTATGTAATGTTTTTTTTGTTTTTTTTCAGCAGGGAAGAGCCAGAAATCTCACAAATGTCTCTATTTAAGTTTCAGAAAAGATCTCAACAAACATAGCTCAGATTTGGCAAATCTCCAATTTTCCAATTTCTCCAAGTGAATATCATTGAAGATTTTCATATGACCTCAAACATTTCCCATCAAATCTATCCAAATCCAGATTATTTGACCCATACAATCTACATTAATTTGACACCTCCACACTCTTAAAGGATGTTAACTATTGTCTAATTTGTTACTACTTTTATTTCTCCTAAGCAGTTTAAAGAGAAACATCTATATTTTGTCACTATGAACTGCTATATTGAAAATACGAAGTTAAATGGGAGTCTGCCCAACTCTCCGCCCAAGAAGCAAAGTTCAAACATGAGAAAGTAAAAGTCACATTATCTCTGATAGCATGAGGTGGGGAGGAAGTGAAAATAACCAGCTTCTCCGCTAGTATGTGTTTGTGTGTGGAAAAAGAGGAGGGGTGTAGGTGAGATGACTGGTGAGTTGACAGTCAAAACAGCAGATTTCACCTATTAAGGCTGCAGGTAGGAGGGCTGAAGGGTGCAATTGATATCATTGTCACCGGCTAATCATAGAAAAGATCAAACGACTCCTCAACGTCTTGTCTAATTTGGCATCTCTTTCTCAATCCCAAGGCATAAATATTCCATTTAACTCACTGTTGGAAGCTTTACGTTCAGACTAAAACATTATGTGTGAGTGGCTGCACGGTGTGAGGCAGATATTGTGAGACTCAGAGCATCTGTGCTGCCCCTCCACGTTACACATGTAGAAACTCATATCGTTAAATTAAGCGCTTGGCTCAGGTCCAGCATAAGACAGCGAGAACAAAGAATTATGCTCGTCTGCATGCAGAACGACAGGCAGCCCACAATAATGAGAAGAAGCACAAAGGAGATCTCATTAATATCTCCATTGTTTCTCTTGGGCTGCAATGAGATTAAATCAAGAGCAAATGGAGAAGTCTGCCTGTTACTCTAAAGAAAACCACTCTGGTGGAGTTTAAGAAGAGTTTGAGAAAAGATGTGACAGAGAAGCCAAGAAGTCTGCAATGAAACTATTAATGGGCATGAGGACACTTAGGAAAATGGTCAAAAAATGGTCCCTAGCTGGGCGACATCCTTTAAAAAAAGTACACTTTTGCACCTAAAGGGACAGTTTTCCAGACCGGGTTTAGATTAATCCAGGACTAGGCCTTAGTTATATTAGGACATTTAAATCGTTTTTACAAACAAACCTTACAAAAAACAAGGTATTCAAGGTACTCAGTGCAAGGTATTTTTAAATTAATTCAGATCAAACATGCATTTTAATCTGGGATTATGGTAAGGCCTGTCTGGGAAACCCCTCCAAAGACTTTATATTAGTACTTCGAAGGTACTTATTGGTCCCAAAGAATGCATTATAGTATCTCAAAGGTATTACATATTGGTATTAAATGTATACATATCTGTCCCTAATTGGTACACATTAGGACCTTCATAAAGGTACAGCTAGGGACCATTTTTTCTGACAGTGTGCTTAAATATTTGGACGTGACAGTGATGACTGATGATGAAAACAATGATTGTGTGGGTTTAAAAAAAACTGGTTTGTTTATTTCTGATTGGATATGGCAAGTTTTGGGGTAAGTCCCCCACAATATTTTTTGCTCTGTACTTATACTGTACAGTATAAGTAACGAAAATGTGTCTACTTTTTAACCATTTTAAGTACAATAACTCAATTTAGCCTCCTGAGCTATAAAGAGCAACATCTAAGCTACTTCTGTGAGAAATTTTACCTGCATAAAAGATGAAAGTTTTAAGTTATTTTAAAATAATAGTCTCTTTATACATCTACTCTGTGTGCTTAATTCGTGGGACCCTTTTGTGGTCTGACTTTGTGATGAAGTGGTCCTCCATCCATCCTCCTTAAAAAGGGTCTGAAGAGAGAGGTCTGCTCTGGCGGGCGTGAAGATGCCTCTATTGATGAGAACAGTAGCTCCAGGGGGTTCCTCTAATCTTTCCAGGCCATCCAATTAGTGTTTGTCCGATTAAAAGCTGCCCCCCATGTTTTTGTCGAGGGGTTGGGGGCGATCGCAGTCACCTGGGCCTGGTGGACAGCTGCAGATGATGAATTGTTCATTTGTTCTCCGGTAGCTGGGGAGGGCCCCGGGGCCATTACACAGCCCGGCATATGTACCGCAATTTTAAGCAGGACCCATCTCAGATTCAGATCAGAGCCAGGGGTTGTGTAGGGTCAGTTCTCAAGCCATTTCAAGGAGGATGTTGGCTGCTGGAGATTTAGCCTGGGAAACGACACACCGGCGATAGGGCTGGAATTATCGCAGATTAAGATCACAGGGGGAAACATGAATTGTATTACAAGGTACACACAGCACAGATATCCATGGTTTTATACCAGTGGAATGGAGAGGACACTGAGCTAAACAAAACATTGGTTACATTCCTGTTTGCACACTCATAATTTAATTAAGCAGAAAATGATAGCTTAATGGATTAATACTGACACATGCTCTGCAGCATTGATGTTAGGCCTAAGTAACATAGAGATGTCAGCAGGCATTGTCTCCTTTACCCACTAAATAGATCATTCAAACAATTGATTCAACCTTTGACCTTATTAGGGTCGGTCAAGTGCAAGTGTAGAATGTGAACCCACAGGGACTAACTGACCCATGATAACCAGACAAACCTTAAAGTTATAACATTTTGATTTGAAGGGTAGAAATATAGTTTTAGTAAATGCACTAATGACAACAGCCACAATAATATTTATTAGAAACTAAATGGTGTGAATTTGGAATTCACGCCACCTCTAAACATTTTAATTGATGCATTCGGCAAACACTTTTATCCGAGGTGACTTACGGTGCATTCAAGCTACACTTTTCATTGGTATGTCAGTATGTGCTTTCCCTGGGAATCGAACCCACAACCTTATACGCTGTTAATGCATTGCAGGTACTGGAACACACATTATTATACTTAATACATAACTTAAAATATTAATGTTACATCAGTAGGTTTGTATACTGACAGTAATTAAGCCTGATTTATTCTTCTGTGTTGGATATACACCGTACTCTCTATGCCATAGGCTATGCATCTGTTTTCTTACTTTTTCTTTTATACTACTGCCTCATTGTCCACATCAAAATGCAGACTGCTAGTAGGCAGTGGGCATCTCACTGGTCTATACAAAGAATCAAGCCAAAAGCCAAAGAAGCAACAGCTTGTGTACGTTGTTGGAGAAGCATCAGCACTGATGGCGACAAATAGACAGCAACAATTGTTGCAGACAGTTCTGTTCATAGATCTCTTCCTTAATGAGCTGATGATCTGAATCAGGTGTGTTAGATAGGGGAGACATGCAAAATGTGCAGAGCAGTGGGTCCCCTAGGACAAGATTGAAAACCACTGGCCTAGGCTACAGCGTAAGGTACTACTCAACACAGAATTATAAATTGGGCTTTAGAGTATGATAGCAAGAGTGGCGGAAAAACAGACAGCGGGTCTAATGTGAGAACTGCTAAATTTCCATACCTGATCTGTTGGTGCAGTTGTCAAGAGGTTGAGGTGAAGGCCAATCTAGCTAGAGAGAAGCATGGATTAAAGTCTTTCAGATATGGATCTGTGGGCTCTCTATCTCTGAGTACAAGGCTTAAGTATCATATCCGTGGACAGACGGATCGATACTCAGCCTTTCTTTTCCTCCTCCATCAAGGAGAAGCTGGTAGAGCTTTTATGGGGTTCTCTGGCCTGCCCTAATGACACAAAGGATCGTTTAGACTTCCCTTCGATCCTGCTACTGTTGATAAACTTCAACCAAACTGCGTTCTGATATATTTCCACCGAGCGTCCACAGATCTGTATTTGCAGAAAAGACAGGAACTTTTGAAGATCTTTGGTAATAACAAACCAACTGCTGGAGAAATAATAGAAAGGTGTAGTTTTTGTATCTTTGATGGCTTTGGCAATTGCCCACCACAGATACCTAGAATGTAGAAATTTAGAAACAACAAAGGTTACGATGTGAAAGTTGACCAAAAGTGAGATCTGAAATCCTGAGCAGCCCAAAGACTTCTTTCCGAGTGACCTTTAGTAATGTCAGAGACGTTTTTGATCGCAGAACGAAAACAACATGAATCAAAACGATCGATTGACCCTTTGAATCGAACAGAGAAGCGTGTCTTAGAAACAGTGGGGTTCGTGACACCATGGTGTTGTTCAATACTGCTGTAATACTACACTCAGAGAGTAAATTAAATTTACATCAAAGCCACTGGGTTGGTCTTTCGAAGTTTCTTTTGGTGTTACA
The DNA here is from genome assembly GCF_027580225.2 of Misgurnus anguillicaudatus. Classification (NCBI taxonomy): domain Eukaryota; kingdom Metazoa; phylum Chordata; class Actinopteri; order Cypriniformes; family Cobitidae; genus Misgurnus; species Misgurnus anguillicaudatus. Next base: position 4,460,219 of record NC_073343.2, read on the forward strand.
AACTATGACAAATATTCTGTTACTCTGTAAATTAAAGTGCCCATATTATGAAAAACTCACTTTTTCTGGGTTTTGGGGTGTTCATTTGTGTCTCTGATGCTTCCACACGCATATTTTTGGAAAAAAATCCATCTATGCTGTTTTGAGTGAGATACACGTTTCTGATTGTCCTCTGCCTTGAGTCTCAGATTGCACAGTTTCAAAATCAGCTCCGAAGTGACGTAACTAGCCTTGTCGTCACATTCCGTTTGAATCCACCAGGTAGCTAGAAAGCACAGAGCAGTCACTTCGCTGATATCCTCTATACTGTTATCATGTCTCACGGAAATATCAGCGCTATTTGGATATTATGGATTATACTCTCGCCTACTTTTAAAAACAAAGTTTTAACGCGTGTTTATTGAAACCTAAAGTGTAATCTCATATACAGTTTGTTACGACGTAAATAGTCCTCAGATTGTAGGCGATATTTTTTTCTATTACAAGACGTTCATGCGAAATCTGATGTAAACAACAGACTATATATCTATATTTCATGGATTATACGCATTTGTGGACAAAAATGGTCATTGGATGTATTCTAGACGGTTTTCATGGATTATTCACACATCTGAAACAGACTGGATTCGATTCGCGATCGTTATATTAACACAAAAGGTAAGAAGTCACGTCTATATTTTGTATGTTGTCATCTTCTGTCACAAAATACTACATTTATGATGCTAGAGCATCTGTAAAACAGAGACCATACATTGATGTTAATCCTGTAAATTATACCTTTTAAATGTATAGTAATATGAATATTATTGTTTGTAGACAGTAGGCTATATAGATATTTTTTGCAGGCTAGATAGTTTGCAGCGTGCTTTCGAAAGTTAAAAAATATATTTAATTGCTTTATTTTACAATTCTACATGAACTAAGTAATAGTGCTTTGCCAAGCTAAAAGTTTTTTGCCAAACTAACCGAGACCGGGCCTTACCGCCCCGGCTTTTCTGGCGAGGCTAACCCCCGAGCCTCTAATAACTTTATGGTCCGGACCTCCCGCTAGCTTCTAGCAATTAGCACGCGGTCCACAAGCAGTATACATCCCCCGCCGTGTCATTATTTCTGTAATTTGCAAAAATAATGTGTTCGAAAATGTTTTATAACGGGAATATGTTAGCATTGTCCAGGGAAAACGAGTGTATTGTTGATACTGCTACATCACAATTTACTCTGGAATCATTGTGTGTCATGAGTTTCTTCTCCTGGAGTGTACTTATTAGTGATACTTTTTTGCTTGATTTGTCTGTTGGCAACATAGACCGTTAATAATAATGTATAAAACGCAGTATGGTCTGTATTGCTCACGATACCACTGAGCAAACGCACATGACGTTAGTAGTGGGGCGTGGCCAAAGGAGCAGCAGCTCATAAATATGTAATGACCACCACAAAACGGCACAATCTGAAATGCACTGAAACAGAGGCTACTAGAGATTGGTAACAATCTTTTCCTACAAGATATTTCGAGCAAACAACTTTTGAAACATGTTTTATGGAACTCATACACCTATTTAACTTGTGGAAAAGCAGTCATAAGATGAGCACTTTAAATTTAGTCTCAAAGCTATATGAGACATTGACAGCCCTGACTCCCATTCACCTTCATTACATGGAAAACAGTGGTCAGTAGATTCTTTAACATTTCTCCTAGAAAATCACATGGGTTTAAAATTGTGTAAAAAACACAAGAATTGTATTTTCTTACGATGTTTACACTAGGTTTCAGACACTTGCATAGTCTCAACATTTTTAAAGAACAAAAAGTAAGGAGAGTTCACACAAAGTCCCTTTAATTGTATGATGCTGTGGGCCATCAATAAAAATGAATTTCATGCTCCGAGTCAAAGATGCTCCTTGGCAGCCTGTTCAGGAGACACAAGGATGCAAAAGAGAGAAACAGCGAGTGAGCAAGAGCTAGAGAGATCAGTCTGATAATATTTCTTTTTCTCTGTTCCCACTGACCAAATTGAAGCCAAATGGCCTCTTTGGCTATAATGCAGAGATCATTAACCCTCTTTCTTGGCCACTTCTATTTACTTAGAAAGCAATTTCGAGTTTTTAATTAATCGACACCAACCATATGACGTTATTTGATATGCATTCTGTTCCTAGCAAATCACAGCACAGAACAGCTGCTTTAAATAGACACATTCAGGGATGGATCTCTCTGCCACAGAGATCACAATGCTTTCATTAGCTTTGTCATTTTGAATTTCCAGCCATGGCCGCCAAGAGGCTATTGCTGACACATTCTTGTAAATTGTAAAAAGATGCATTGGGCTCTTTAACTGGGTTGCCAGTCCTATCTTGGCAGGTCAGGCATGCTTATAAAGCCAGAAATTAAGTATGATGGCCTCGACAGCTATGTCTGGATTCCAGTGATGGACTATGCTAAAGCCTATGCTAAAGACACAGTAAAAAGAACAGGCCTCTAAATTCACAGGCTGTCCAGGTCTTTAAACACACTGGTAGGAGGTATATTTAAATTTAAAGTTCCTGCATAGTGGTAGAGCATTGTTATAGCAGTGCAAAAGGTTGAGGTTTCAAACCAAGGAATGTACATACTGATAAAATGTATACCTTGTAATGTACTCTAAGTTGATTTGAATAAAAGCTTCTACCAGATGCGTTAATGTTAAAGGTGATTGGATGATTAAATATATGTTCTAACTATGTGTGGAGAGAAAATTGGCACCTAAAGCTGAAAATCGTATAAACAGAGAAACATTATCTTGATCTTATGTTCAGAAAGTGACTCTGACTAAATCAAATACTTATGTGCATCATTTAATTCTAAACGAAAACTGTAAGCATTGCATAGATTTAATTACAGTATATATAAAGGAAAGCTCTGCTTAAAGAAAATGTGATGGACCCACTTGTGTTTGTTTGCTGTGGTTTTCAAGTGGTGATACTGTGGCGAAAACACTTTGTTGCTTTGATTGCAAATGATATGCTTGAAATTAGCGTGTCCCAAGCTATGAATTTGCTTAAAACTTACATTTTATTTAGCATTTTGAAAAACAAAAAGCACAGTTTCAAAGTGTAAGGCCTCAAACTACATCTGGTTCTTCTCTTGTTAACATCAGGAGATAAAAGCTGCTACATACAGTTTCGTTTTACGCTTATTTCCTTAAAGTTTAAGTTCGGACGCATCTCCAGCTCTGGCACAGAAATATTATCTGTCTGGCAGATTGTTACACAATGCTTTGCAATCATTTCACAACTCACACGTAGACAAATAGGGATTATTAAGGTAATCTTTAGCCCACTGGCGCTCAGAGGGAAAAGAAACTACAATTTTCAGTTCAGGAAGAACTCATTCCGAAAGGCACGTCTGATCCTGTGTGTCTACTTGCCATTTTTTGTTTTGAACGTTCCAGGTCTGGGCTCAACTAAAATCGTCTCACTTTAACCCCCATTTCTGAACATTATGACTTCTGACATCTCAGGGTTTAATATTAAGTTGTGTGCACAGTTAGGAAACAGGATTTGCCTGAAAGCAACATAAAAAATGAATGCTAAAAGTCTGCTATTGTGTGTATATTTTGTTGTTTATTTACCGCTCCAACTTTGAGTTGTCTGTTTACCACTCCAACTTTGAGTTGTCTATTTACAGCTCAAACTTTGGGTTGTCTATTTACCGCTCCAACTTTGAGTTGTCTATTTACGCTCCAACTTTAAGTTGTCTATTTACTGCTCCAACTTTGATTTGTCTATTTACCGCTCCAACTTTAAGTTGTCTATTTACTGCTCCGACTTTGATTTGTCTATTTACCGCTCCAACTTTGATTTGTCTATTTACCGCTCCAACTTTGAGTTGTTTATTTACAGCCCCAACTTTGAGTTGTCTATTTACCGCTCCAACATTGAGTTGTCTATTTACCGCTCCAACTTTGACTTGTCTATTTACCACTCCAACTTTTAGTTGTCTATTTACCACTCCAACTTTCGGTTGTCTATTTACCGCTCCGACTTTCAGTTGTCTATTTACAGCTCAAACTTTGGGTTGTCTATTTACCACTCCAACTTTGAGTTGTCTATTTACCGCTCCAACTTTGAGTTGTCTATGTACTGCTCAACTTTGAGTTGTCTATTTACTGCTCCAACTTTGAGTTGTCTCTGTACCGCTCAACTTTGAGTTGTCTATTTACTGCTCCAACTTTGAGTTGTATATTTACTGCTCAACTTTGAGTTGTCTATTAACAGCTCCAACTTTGAGTTGTCTATTTACCGCTCCAACTTTGAGTTGTCTATTTACAGCTCCAACTTTGAGTTGTCTATGTACCGCTCCAACTTTGAGTTGTCTATTTACAGCTCCAACTTTGAGTTGTCTATGTACCACTCAACTTTGAGTTGTCTATTTAAAGCTCAAATTTTGAGTTGTCTATTTACCGCTCCAACTTTGAGTTGTCTATGTACCGCTCAACTTTGAGTTGTCTATGTACCACTCCAACTTTGAGTTGTCTATTTATTAGTTGTCTATAAACTTTTTACGGAAGTTGACTGATCTGTCAACATAGCCTGTTCTCACGAGGATTTGTTTAATAATTAAATTGTTTATATATTTATCAGTTTTAAAAAGTATTAAAAAGTTGGAGCTCTGGACTTGGGGTGCTCATAATATGGAGACAGGTTCGAGTTTGGATAGTGGCAGTTCCTGTTTGCTTTTATCATAGAAAATTAATTACGAATCCCCAACCCTAACCCCAATCCCTCAGGGGCAAAAGCAAATGAATGTACAAAAATTTATGAGTGTGGTTGTACAAGTTCATACGAATTAGCCACCTTGTAAGATTCATACAAATTTCCATGAAATAGCGTTGGTTAACACCCTGTTTATGTAACCTTAATGCATCTTCTTTGGAGGAAGAAGCTCCACAAACCTGTGTCCTTATTACAAAGCTCCAACCTAAATACAATTTAATAATTTAAAGTGCATTTTTATAGCACCACGCAATCTAAAAGTGCTGGGTTATTTTAACCCAGCGTTGGGTCAAAAAGAGACAGACCCAGCAGCTGGGTTAAATTAACCCAGAAAATGTTTATCTTCGACCCAACAATCGGTTAAAGCAACCCAGCATTTTGGGTTAAAACCATCCAGCATAGGATAAATGGGTTAGGTTTGTCACTTTTGACCCATCATTTTTTTTAGCAGGTGATCCTAATTAAAGTAAAGAGTCTTGGAACTTCAAGGACAATTGTAACAATCCTTCCCTTTACCTCCAGCAAATCATTGCATATTACTTTCCTTCTTTTGTAAATGTATATGACTCTCAGCAGCAGTTTGTGAGATATCCTTAATGAAGTCAACATTCATAGGCGTCGCTTAGAGACTTCCACACATTCAGTATACGAGCCGATAGCTCCGTCACCCTTCCCCCAGTACCGCTTATGCATTACATTCAGTCAAATACCCTGCCTGATCACTATATGTGCTTCAAAGAGGCAAAGTCTAATTTAGTATCAGTAAATTAAGTGGAATATAATAACTTAATTAACAGCCGGAGAGCATAATCAATTTGGGAACACGGCACTAACTGGTATTACATAATGGGACGTCTTTATTGCACAGTTCAATTTCTATCCAGCCTAACAACACACACACACACCCCTAGTGGTGCAAAATGCGACTCACTGCAGATTTAGAAATATATCAGTGCCACAGCAGCTGCAATAAACGCACATATTGAATTTCTTTCATTCCACTTAAAACAAACTTTCACTGTAAGTATTACCAAGCCAGCCGTTCAAAGGCTTGTCGGTGGATCAGTTCCATGCGCATATATCCATTATAAAAGCGTGTTAAATATTAAGAAAATGAACAGCTGCTCCCGGCCAACAAACTTTATGTGCGCTGTGAGGAAAAGAGGTCGGAGGAATGAGATCGCCAGAGCCGTATGGCAGCCATTATCCGAGTCTGATTAAAAGCACAACTCCCTCCATAAGCTGGGACACCACTCCATACACACACGCACCATCTTTAACCTCACACACCTCCTCCAAGCCACAAACCACAGATATTTCTCTAGTCTCTGTCTCCTATTTAGTCATATACTTGCTCATAAGTTTTGTGGTCACCGCTGTTTGCATTTGAAGGGAAAATAAAGCAAGGAATCGACGACAGAAGAGAGGAACGCATGCAGTCCCAAAAACGAAAAGTTATTGCGATGGAGCATTACAATTCCTCCATAACTGCCGTTGGAAGTCTGATTAAAAATAGTGTGAGCAGAAGGTTGTGGGTGTTCAGTGCGTCTGTGTGAAAATGTGGTAAAAAAAATGTGGTCTCTCTCTCTCTCTTGAACTGTCTCTTTCCCTGACTGTCTTTCAGTCTTTTTTGTTTAGTTGAATTTTGGCTAACGTCCTGTGCCTGAGATGCGAATGCTGCTAATTCAGCAGAGTTGTACAAATACGAGGAAAGGGCGTTGATTCTTGACAGCTGTCACCATGATGCCGAAAGAACGATTGCATGATTTTTTTTTGCTTTCTTATCAGATCGATATCTTTGAGAACTCTAGGCAAGGAAAGCACAGGAAAACTCACCTGACGGCTGCCTCTTTTCCTGCAATATGTTTCTGGTTGTCGCGAAAGAGCCGGGCATGGTCGGGGGGCTCGGTACAAACGTCTCAACCTGCCAGTGTTTCCTCTGACTTAAGAGATGATCGATGATGCAACTGACTATATAAATATGTAACCTGCACAGAAACATGCAGCATCATGGTTTATGCTTTTTGCAAGATTTGACACATTTGAATGTCTAAAGCGTAATACATGTAATTGAAAAAGCCAGAACAGACCTGGCAGTATTAACACTAAAACTAAATGTTTCAATAGCTTGAAAGTGTACAGTTTATGTGTAATGCATACAGCATACAGATAATTCAGAACTTTCTGATATGTAAATTGTGAATTTCATACAAGAGTGTCAACCACAGGTATTTCTGCTCTTTTTCTCATAAAATTCTAGGGCTTTCAAATATATATTTTAAATATATTATAAATATGGCTATGAATTAAAAAAAATGCAATATTACACAGACATTTCAATTGTCGTATGAAATCAATAGCATTTAGTGGGAGCTGCAATAAATAAGATTTGTATTACATTTGCTACAGCCACAAAGTCTTTTATTCAACGTGGGTGTGTCCAACCTATTTGCACGTGCAGCTATTTGCGTAATTATTCTTAGTAAATCAGCCACAATACGCCCACGAAGCACACAAGCAATTTGTTAGATTGCACAAGCAAATTAGTACTCTTTATTTCGGTTCTTAGAAAATCAGGGCCACGTCTTCCAAAGTACCTGTGCAAACTGGTCACAACAGGAAAAAACAGCTTTCTCTTCTAGTGGCATTCATGCACATGGCACTCATCCTCAATCTTATTTTACAAATGATCTCTTTGTACAATGTGAATTGTGTCGAATTGTAGTGACCAGACTTTTAATCTTAACAAATGCACTGTGACTAAGGAATCCCAAAAGATCTATATAACACAAAAAGCATTGTATCTTAGTGGAATGATTTAATAACGCCTGCTTTGGTTGTCATTGGTCATCACAGCATCTCAGCCACTTTCTGTTACTGTGGTTTTGTTTACATTAAAATTATGCACCAGAGGCTTTTAATAGGTAATGAAGTCCACACATTTAATAACAAAAGTGCAGAAGGTAGGGCTTCTATTAGATGCCCCTTACTTGTTTAACTTTATAGAGCAACTATGTTCCGATTCATGATTTTACATTTCCTTTGGTGTGTAAGTGTGTATTAGTACATGTTAACGATATGCAAAAGTTACAAACCCCAAAGTAAACTATGACGCTATGAGTTATTGTTTCCAACGTAAATCTCTTTTCTTGGACTACAACAAACACACAGATTGTAAGCAACAGTTTATGTCCTGGGATCGGTGATGTAGACAAGACCGACATTATCATAATTCTTCCCACTTCGACTCACAGCATGTACTGTAAGTTAACTCCTGTTAGCATTGGATTGTGACCGAATCTTTCAAACATTGTAAGGAGCGTCACATTTCCGGCTGATGTCAGAGGTATTCAGGCCAACCACAATGTACAGATTAGCTGGCCAATCAGGGATACAGCCCTTTCGGATTGATCTGAAAAGCTCTGTGTCCCTGATTGGCCAGCTAATCTGTACGTTGTGATTGGCCTGAATACCTCTTATGTCAGCTGGAAATGTGACGCTCCTTACCATGTACTTACAATGCAATGCTATAAGGAGTTAACATACAAAAACCTACAATGTGTGTGTTTGTTGTAGTCCAAGAAAAGAGATTTACGTTGGAGACTTGCGTCATCGTTTATTTTAGGGTATGTACCATTTGCATATTGTTAACATGAAGGCCTACCTACTAATACACACTTACACACCAAATGAAATGTAAAATCATGAAACGGATAATAGGTGCCATTAAAAGAAATCTCATAATTGAGAAATGTTCTAACAGGTGAAATTATCCATCCCAAAAACCATAATTCCTCTAAATCCAGAATTACTGAATGAATTTTAATAGTATACAAGCAGATTGCTCATTCAGTATAATAGACAAAAGTCGGAACCAAAAAGCTAAGGTAAGCAAACCGTCAGTGCCACAGGTCAAATTTCTCAGCGATCCGGAGAAACCTCTTTCCGCTGGGACGATACTTAACTCCTCGACTGAAGTGCTGAAGTCAAGCAGGAATATTAGAATAACAAAGGCTGAAATGTCTGATTTGAAGGGGACGAGGTTTGTGGGTTCATATGAGTGAAATCCAGTGATAGAAGCAGGAGATTAGAGAAGTCAAAAGTGATCATGTGTAATTGGTTATCTCACCTCTAGCACCTCGGAAGGAATTATCCCCCATAAGCCTCCTTAGACTCTTTAGTGGACTTCCACTTGAGAGAAGGAAAGTTTGCAGGCTTTGAAAAGACGATCTTAAAAATCTTTGCGTTACCTGCTCCCACCACGATAAAAGAAAAGATACCCCTACAGGCCCCACAATTCAGGTGCGCACGTTTTAATATCCGTACACGCCCAAGGAAGAACGCTAAATGCACTGTGGGAAACTCACACACCGTGCAATAATTTCGAACTTTTCATGATGTGCGTGAGAAGGGTCCCTTTGAAGTGATCATCAGAGCTTAATTTGGGTGTTTATACTGGCCATTAGTTCTCAGGCTTGGGTCGCACTGAAACTGCTAATCCCGAGGCGATGAGATACACAAAAAGAGTGATCTGAATTATGGTATCGGAATGACTTAATGAAATGAGTGTTGTTAGCATCATTTAATCAATATTGCCGTATCTGCCAATTAGCACTATTATTTCACTGGCAAGCGAAAATCAGGACCCTGCTAATTTATCAACGACTCCATCTTTCTTACTGGTAGCATTACATATGTGATAACAATGGTTAATTTTTGATTTTCCTGCTTTAAATTATAAGGGGGAGGCTGGATTCTAATTAAGCTCCATTGGAAGTGTTGATGAGGTTTAACTAGCAAAATTAATTAAAAGTTTTGTAAAGATTAGAATCATGACGTTTGGAGTATTTCATCAAAATGCATTTTGCATATAATTAAATTCTCATTTGCATGTGTATGTTAATTTGTGGAAATAATTTGAATCACATCAGCACATTCGGTGCCCTATATCACCAGGACAGAGAGGTTTCTGGGACGCGTGCATGAAGAAAGCACTCCAGGTATGCGATATCTAAGGTGTGCGCTCGCATAATCTGTTTCATAGTCCTCAACCTGCAGATTAGCTCTAAAACATCCAATTTTCACTCAATTCCCATTTCCACACTTATCTTTCAATCCTCTTAATTGAAGATATAGTGTTCATATATTTCCTGAATTAGGGAAGAATACTCTTAACTTAAGTCGGATTATGATTTCTAAAATCCCTTTGCTAAGAGACGTTTCTAAAAATTTAGCTCTGCATCAACACAAATTCATACAGTTCTTTCTTTATACCCTTAGAAAAGCAGGAATACTGAATTCAATTAAGCATACACAGTTCACGAGGCATTTTAGGGTCGAGTTAAAAGCGAGTTTCTGTTCACGGACAATGAACATTGTTTAATTTGGCCCTCGCCCACTGCTGATGGCTATTTTAAGAGCATTATGATGTATTACCTCAGGCCCTCTCGCAGGTCTTGTTCGAGCTAAAACAATTTCTAACAGAATAGATAGCGAGTGGAATTCATATTGCATAGATGTAAGTAAAATCCTGTCATGATAATGAACATCAAAATCAACTCAACATGGTTATGAATAGGTAATCACATGAAAATTAAATCATTTATAAACACAGCAAGATGACGTAGACGCGTGGCACACTTCTAAAAATGAAGTCCGACGTGCTCCAGTTTCATGGATGTTTACACAGTTTCTGTATTAATGAACACTCAAGATAATCAACAAGTAACTACACTAAGATGTTTTTAACCATTTAGACATGTGAGGAGGTCTAACACAGAGGTTGATATATAATAATATACTATCTGCTTCAGTCTCTACAGTTTGTTCCTTCTTGAAAAAAAAAACACACCCTGCTAACAGATAAATCCAGAAAAATCAACTTAATAAAAACATCACGGATTTGCAACCGTTCGGATTTGCAAACTCTCATTGCACAAGCGAGTATCTGCAAACGATTTCGTAGATTCCTCAGGCATCAGCAGAATGTAAAGCGAGTTAGTGGATTTATTATTATATTTGCATCAGACATTACTCAGCAGAAGGTGTCAAGCAGTCTTTATACGGCCCACACTCGCTCTTTCTGTCAGGTCAAGCTACAAAACATCAACACTCACAGGTACAGGGAAAGTCTGTGAAAAAGTCAAACCCACAGGGAGAGCGATGCATCTGGCCTGTACTATACTTCATGGTGACTAAAAAAAAATAACCTTTGGCATTTGATTGCATTATTGCTTTATCAGGAATCAAGTCCTCTGACATAATTGTCCATTTTTAAATGAGTTTTCACCTAATAAAATCTGAAAAATGCTTAGTGCCAATGAGAACAAGCTGGCATTGAGGTTTGGCAACAAGATCCAATAACAACATCACTGCCATTGTGCAACCAGTCACTTATTGAGAGAGAGAGAGAGAGAGAGAGAGAGACCATACCAAAACTAGTTTTTCTTTAGTTAGATGCTAGTTGTTTGTATATTATATATTATTACAGCATTGGCTGTTGAATCCTTTCTGATTGGTTTAGAAATGTTCCACGGGGTGTTTATTATTTTTCTATAAAATGCACACATAACCTGTCAAATGCCGTAAAATAACCACCAGAGCAATGTTTGTGGTAACCATGTTATAAGTGTAATAATTGACTCTGGTCCTTTGAATTATTTTAAAATAATGCACATCCATAATGTCAGCACACTCTGCTTTGCGTCATGCCACATTACCACCTTGGGGTAGCATTATAAGGGCCATTTTTAAAGGTGCAGTGTGTAGATTTTAGCGACGTCTAGCAGTGAGATTGTGAATTGCAACCAACGGCTCAGTCCACCGTTCACCGAAATGCATAGAGAAGCTATGGTAACCGTAAAAGGACAAACATTTTGCTGTCTAAGACAAAGTACAGTAGTGAAGAAACACGGTCTGTAGAGCAGTTTGTCTGTTTAGGGCTACTGTAGAAACATGGCGGCACAAAATGGCGACTTCCATGTAAGGGGACCCGCTGTGTATGGAGATAAAAACGGCTCATACTGACATAATAAAAACAATACAGTTCATTATGTAAGGTCTTTATTCACCACTGATAATATAGTTATGTATATTTTATTGCATTTCTGTTACGGGATCCTCCTAAAAGTTACACACTGCACCTTTAATTATTCTTTACTTTTTATATTTGTTTTAAATATGGTCAAATATTGTTTGATATTTCTATAGAAAATGAAGGTGAGCAAGTTAGTTTAATAAAAAATACAATTATTTTAATAAAAAATACATAATCTGAACTTCAAAATAGGAAAACGTACCTTTAAAGGTGCAGTGTGTAAATTTTAGCGGCATCTAGTAGTGAGGTTGTGAATTGCAACCAACGGCTCAGTCCACTGCTCACCCCTTGTTTTGAAACGCAAAGAGAAGCTACGGTAGCCGCCACTGGAAAAACATGTCATCGTCAGACACAACTTAGTAAAAAAGTTTGTCCGTTAAGGGCTTCTGTAGAAACATGTCGGCACAAAATGGCGACTTCCATGTAAGGGGACCCTCAGTGTATGTAGAAAAAACATCTCATTTTAAGGTAATAAAAACATAACAGTTCATTATAAAAAGGTCTTCATACACCTCTGAAAATATAGTTTTGTATATTATTTTGCATTTCTGTGAATAGATCCTTCTAAAAATTACACACTGGACCTTTAAGTAAGTCCACGATTTTGCTTTTCGTCTTTTATTATAGTGTTCACTATAATTTCATTTATTTTCGCTGAATTTTTATGCTCAAAACCAACACCCAGCTAATACAGATGTACACGCAGGCACTTACAAACACAAGCAGACACCAACAGAAGCCCTCCAACGACTGGCAGGGAATCAAAGATTAAAAGTTTGTCCACTTTGTCAATGACATCATACTGCCCTCTCTTGTCAAGCCCTGTCTATGAGAGCGGCGAGGGCCCTTATCCTCTCCTCTCACTGCTGTCCTCACAACAGCATTTAACGCTTCAATGGATGAGTTCTCCTGTTTAGGACAACACGGGATTGTCTCGGCTTACGGTATACATTTATATATTTATTTAAGCGTGTGCAAACGTGCGCACTGGGAAAATTCTTGAGCCAGAGGGAAAGGGGTGGCGGGAGAGAGAGGATGAATTGAGAAAAATAACATCATGTTTTTAACAACAGAACTTAAAAAGCTGTTGAAAACATCTTTGTTCAGTTTATATAAGAGACATAAATGAGGTTTCTATAATTATTTGGTTTGGTTGCAAGACTGTACACTTCATATTACTCATCTAGTGTGTGTGTGTGTGTGTGTGTGTGTGTGTGTGTGTGTGTGTGTGTGTGTGTGTGTGTGTGTGTGTGTGTGTGTGTGTGTGTCTGTTGTTGTTGTTGTACAATAATTGCAGATGACAGAATCATGACCATTGCAGATTATAAATGGGAAAAGATCCTACACTGTCCAATGATTAAGGCTGGAAAGCTGAACCTATCAATGTCCTGTGTCAGAGGTTTATATAGTGAAGACATTTACTAAAGTGAAGGGCTCCCCTAGAGGACAAGATAGGAACAGCACAGAATACTTTGACATCAAATTTGTATAAGACAGAAATGTGAGTTTAAAATATAATTTTGTGATCTAGTTGTAATAATGTAATAATAAGTATTTTTGTCAAATGTCCTTTTTAGTTTTTCATAGACAGAACAAAGTCAAAAACTTGAATATTGGGTAACACTTTATTATAATGTTCATTAGTTAACATTAGTTAACTGCATTAGTTAACATGAACTAATGATGAACTGCACTTGTGCAGCATTTATTAATCTTTATTCATGTTAATTTCAACAATTACTAATACTTTATTAAAATTTGGTTAACGTTAGTTAATGCACCGTGAACTAACATGAACAAACAATGAACAGATTTATTTCTATTAACTAACATTAACAAAGATGAATAAATACTGTAACAAATGTATTGCTCATGGTTTGTTCATGTTAGTTAATACATTAACTAATGTTAAATCATGAACATTATAATAAAGTGTTACCGAATATTGTAATATAATTGAAACAGCATTTTTGTTAATTATTTTCTTTTCCAGATTTTATGACCCTAAATGCTTGTAAAAGTTTGTTGCAATGCATAATCATTCAAAATAAAATAGTGAAGGGAATGTTTTGCAAAGAAATGGTTACACCCTCCCTTACACTTTCACTGAAATCTTAATAAAAAACAGTCCATGGATATGTTATGCATCAGCTGTCATTATACACCAATCACCTTGCTTGTATTAATCTCTGAAAAGGGTCACAGTTTTATATTTAATGTCAAAATCCTCTTACTGGTCATTCACTCCTTGTAGTGTCCCATCGAACTATAATGCTGTCAAATCACATGTCTTATCCATTTATAAAAGCAAAAGCTTTTGTGACTATCGTACTGTATTGAAACATTAAATTGAATCCACAGAGTTTGTTCAGTTTAAATGGATTGCACCCTACAAACCACATTTTAACATTTTGTTTTGGCCCCAATGAGTTTATACACTGAAAGATCACCATGACCATCAACATTATTCTGTGAGTCCCGTGTCACAGTACTGTATTAGCAAAACTTGTTTGTAAAAGTATAATGTAAATAATGCTAAAGGACTTGGCCTTTATGTCCCATGCATGATGGCAGCCATGTAATGCAGCCACGAGCAACACAAGAGGATGCTTTCCTGCAGAGTAAAGCGGATACTTTGAGTCAATGTGTGCTAGACGTCAGTACAGCACTCAGACAAAAGATTCTCCCTCCGCTGTCAAGATAAAGCATTGGGCTCTTTGTAACACTATGGCTATTATACAAGCAATGTGGACTCCTCGTTGTTTATAGCACTTCAAATGCACAAAGAAAAAAGGGGACATGGCAGAAGTCAATGCCACAGTTGTTTCAACACTTTTTTTCTGAGAGATTGAGACTGAAGTGTTTAACGGCTGTCAATCTGGGCTATTTCACAGGCCTCGATCAAGACTCTATAGGCATTCAAGCATTTTAGCCAATTATTCAATCAATCAAAACAGGAGAAGCTGTATGGTTTTATTTATAAATAATAAATGACAACAGCTTTGTTTACATTATGCACTGTACATCTCTATACCAGAGCAGATTGCAAAACTGGTTTGCAGGTGACTATTGATAAAATATGCTAATTTTTTAAAACTTAAATATACATAAGATCAGAGAGATGACATTTATGGTTGGGAAAATTGTGCTTCTTTCTCTCATACAGTTTAAGTTACTTGATTCTTTTGCACTGACCTTTAACACACTGTTATTAAGGGAAAAGATATTTTCATTTGGCCCGGGTGTCATTTACATGATTAGAGACAATTTATCTATTATGCTGTTTCAGCTTTTACTTGCAATCTCTATTCTATATCTAATTCTAGATATTTCCATTTTTCTTAGATAAATCTGCATTTGAAATTTTTTATGTGACCATGGACCACATTATATATATATATATATATATATATATATATATATATATAATGTATATGTAAAAAAAAATTTTTACATAGCATATTTAGGTTATAGTGACATTAAAAATTTAAATCAGTAATTTGATATTCAAAGATTTATTATAAAAAACGATTATTTTTCTGCAAAATGCAATAAATACATGACATGTTTTTTTTCTCAAAATGCTATAAATCTGTTGAATCAGTATATGAATGTGTATTCATATTTGCCATGTTATATTCATTTAGTTGTCTAGTGGTATACACTGATTAAAAAAATGAACATTAAACAATGTAAAGTTTTCAGAAGATCCTCTGCATTGTAAAAAATACTTTGCTGCCTTAAAATTTTTTGTTGAATCAACTCGGATTTACAAGTCATTTCAACTTACTATTATTTATCTTGACTAGAGATGAGTTGTTATAACTTCAGGGGAGTTGTTATAACTTATAAAATTAAGTTGACTTTTCACAACTATATTTTATAAGTTGTGACAACTCATCAATGAGTTGATTTAACAAAAATTTTTAAGGCAGCAAAGTTTTTTTTACAGTGGGGTCAATGTGCATGCGTGTGGGAACAAGCAACAGTCGTCATTTTTCCTTCACCCGAGTGCCTCTCGCGTAAATTTTTCGTTTTACATTTCTTCTCCACCACAGAAAACCACCACAGGTTTATCAATGACATCAAAAGTATTATTTTGTTTGTTTGTTGATCACAAAGTACAAAGTAGATTCCGTGTGTTTGCAAAGCGCCGCCATTATTGTTTACAATGCGTGGAATGGTGCGCTATGATTTTTTGAGCGGATTTATTGCATTCTGCAGAGAAAGGGGACTGGCGTTTATCGCGTCTTGGGAAAAAAGGGAGAAACGATGACAGAATAACACAGTGGATATCGGATTTTGTGTAAAATGAAGAATTTACTTTTTAATAGAGATTTATACATCATTTCACATACATGAAAGTTGGATAAATAAGCTTTCTGTGGGTGCAAAAAAAAAAAAAATCAAAATATGGAGAAAATCGTTTAAAAAGTTGTTTTGATATTTGTTTGGTAGGAAATTTACAATTATCTTCATAGAACATCTTTACTTAACTCTTTCCCCGCCAGCGTTTTTAAACAAAGTTGCCAGCCAGCGCCAGCATTTTTCATGATTTTCACAAAAGTTTAATGCCTTCCAGAAAATGTTCTTCTTTATAAACAAACAATATATCAGATGAAAGAACAGACCCTCTGCTTTCAAAAAAAAAAAAAGTTTCATCCTACCTTCATTAGTTCTCTTGTAATCACCTCTCAAACATGGGTAGGTTTCTTCAAAAACACCCAATTTTGAGCAAAAAGCTGAGATAATTCCATATTTGCAAAGGACTTTTGATAGAGATCAGATGCAGAGCGATCTTTAAAACATACACAGAGTTCTTTCTCTTTCACGTGAGGCGCTACTTCCGGGTTGTATAAGTTATAATAATAGCGGTATTGCGGAAAGGCGGAAAATCTCGTCATTGGCGGAGAAGCGTTTTCCCTTAATTGATGAGATATCTCGTCAATGGCGGTGAAAGAGTTAATATCCTAATGATTTTTGGCATAAAAGAAAAATCAATAAAATTTTGACCCCTACAACGTATTGTTGGCTATTGCTACAAATATGACTTAAAACTGGTTTTGTGGTCCAGGGTCACATATATCTAAAGCCACCAAGCTTATAACTGATCCATAAAAACTTTTTTGTGCAAGCAGGACAACATAGTGGATAAAGTCAAGTCAAAGTGTTTTCTGTAGGATTCATCAAGCATGCACAGCTCATATACAATCATATTTATTTAGTCTCACTCTTTCACTTTCATATTTTCATGTACATCTAATAATATTGGGTTAAAATGTGTTCCTTCAAAACAAGGCATTATGAATCATGATCTACAATAGTCCAAATATTTAAAAACACTAGTAAAATGCTAAAAGAAGAAACCGATTTTTATTACCAATTATTTGATCAGCATGACAATATGAGTTCAAGTTTTGATAGCATTGGGGGTGCACACCGTTTACTGATTTGAAGTTTGTGGAAAATCTGAGAATAAACATAACCCTACACTCTAAAAAAATTGCTGTAATTTTGCAGCCAGTTGCCAGTAACTTACTGTAGAAGATAAAGTCAAAAAATGTTTCATGTTCATTTAATTTTGAGCAAAATGTTGCCAGTAAATAACATAAACATAAAATCTACAGTAAGTTACTGGCAGCTAGTTGCCAGTAATACCCATTAATACTGTAATTTCTACAGACATTTTTTACAGTGTAACATTTGAGAATGTAGCAAAACCATTTTTGATGCTTAATGAAACCAAGGAATCATGAGCTTTTGAACTAAAACGTTAATGACACAATTTGCATATGTTTAAATATTAGAGACAAAGAAAGAGTGCCAATAATGATTTGCTTTTTATTTGAAACCTTTTTTCTTTTTTCAAGACTTATCTTAAACTTTTAGAGCTCACGGTGTATACAAACATATCGGCTTTTAAAATAAAACTCACAGAGTAATTACTTTCCTAAAGTTCGATAAAGTTTTCTTCTCTATTCAGAAAGTGAAATGAAAGTAGAATTTACATTCAAGCAACTCTTATTCATTGGGATTCATTCCTGAAACCTAGAAATCATTACGAGCGCAGTATCGCTTTTGTGGTGAAAGAGCCGCATTGATCATACATTGTCATAAAATCACGTCCTTGTCAAGGTAATTGCCTCAAAATTTTCACTTACAGCACTGATCTTTTCTTCGGCACACTGTAACCACAAAAAACCATGTTGTCGCATTTCTTCTGTGCTGCAAAGAATTACGACGAGACGTTATGGAATAAAAATGTGTACAGGAAAATTGCAAGTGAACTCGACACTACAATTACAAGAAAATTGATAAGCACCAAAAGCCGCCGTGAATAGCTACATGCCACCCTTGACCTCTCTGGGTGGGTGCTGGTTTTAAGAAAACACAAACCATCCTGTTCACCTGTGGTGAAAAGTATCACTGTGTCAGAAAAAATGATACAAAATAAAATCTATCGAATATGCTTATATGGCTGTATAATATGCATTTGGAACGAAGTGACTGCAGTAAAGTAGTATTGTGAGAGAAGTTAATTTAGACATTTGATAACTATAGGGCTACTGTTCCACTTAATGTACAGATCTACTTAAGTGTGAGGCGAGTGAGCCAGATCCTGCTACCGCTGAGAGCCGCTATGCTGCATTACTGAAGGCTATAATTAGTAGTATTCTCACATATCTTGAGAACATATTAGAGAAGAAAGTCTCTTGTAAAGACCCACTTGAATAGCACTCAAAATTTGTCTCTCTATGAGCAATTTAATAGCTCATTTGAAGCTGTTAACCCAGGTTAACATTACATGGGCATTTCATCATACACTGCATTAAACTGAACTTGTAAGGGCGAGGATTCTTTTCAGAAAAATCTATGACAAATACAATATAACATTTCTGTCAGGAGATGTAAGGAAGACAGGTGGAATACAAACACGCAGGTTGATCTTTAATTTTCAATAGATGGCATTACAACTTCGGGAAGCAGTGTGCAACGAGACATTTAAAGAGTCACAACATGACCTAACCATAAATAAGATTTATAAGAATGGATCTTAAAGTTTGCTTGCATCTGCAATGCAAAAATCATTTAGGTACACTGTTAAAAGTGTACAGTATTAAAATAGCCAGCAAGTTTAGAGCAATGTGTTTGTCACAATTTATAATGACTTTCTCAGTCTCAAAGCTGTCACACGACTGGTACCCTTTCAAAAATTATAACTTTGTACCTGAAGTGTGCATATTAGTAGCCTTCCTCATAGACAAATCTGCACAGAATCCGTGCCCGCAGATTTGTACAGAAAACTCTGCAAAGGTTTGCAGATTTTAGTGGCCGTCACTGACAAGCACAAATACGCCATGCATGTGGTGTTTGTGAGCGGTAGTAGCCTGTGCTGTTTGCCATGTACGTTTTTAATGATAGAGAGCACAAACCATTTCATATTTGAGATGAAGTACAACTTACCGCAGAGGTAAGGAGATCTCAATCGTCTCTGTCCACTACGTGACGCGACAGTCAACACATAATAATTTCAAATCCGCTTACAAGTTGAATGCTTTTGTTTAAAGTAATAGATTTGTTGTAAGACATGAGATATGCTAAATGCATCATCAGAATGTATTAACACCAGGTTTTTAAAGGTACAGTAAGGTTTTTTGGCAGCATCTAATGGTGAAATCGCAAATTGCAACAATTACGAAAATGCAATTACCTGTAAAAGCTACGGTAGCTGTCATAGTACAAACATGTCGTTGTTCGTAGAAACGAAATGCGCTCTGTAGAACAGTTTGTCCGTTTAAGGCTACTGTAGAAACATGATGGCTACACTTCCATGTAAGGAGACCCAGATAAAAATAGCCCATTCTAAGGTAATAAAACAATACAGTTCATTATTTCATTCAATTCAATTTTATTTATATAGCGCTTTTCACAATTGTTTAATTGTTTCAAAGCAGCTTTACATGAATAAAAGAAAAAAAAAAAAATCAGGGGACAACAAACTTAGCATAGAACAGCCAGCCTGATCTCACGAGAAATCGTACATATTTTACGAGTTGGCTAATTCGTATCAATTCATACAAAGTTAAATTGTACGATTTTCATATTAGGACCTTTTCAAAGTGTACCATCATAGCTTTCATACTTGATTTCTGATGCACTCTTAAATTTATTACAGTAGATATTTGTACATAGATTAAACTACAGTATGATTACAAATAAATACAAACCACAGCAAGCACAGTAACAGTATATTAGGTAAAAAAAATGTTTTTAAATATTAAAACTTAATACATCAATTTCACTTGAGATTTGTTGCATTCACTTTAAAAAGTTTTCTAAATACAGTATATAATACAGCAGTGGTTCTCAAAATATTTGGCGTACAGCCCCCCTTGTATATAGTGCATCCCTGTGCCCCCCAAAGAAAATGTATGACATAAAACATTGCAAAATGTAGCCTTATTTTTAAGATGAAATAAAAAATTAAGATAAATTCATTTATTTTATAAAATGTCATAAAACCCGTGCCCCCTGGCACCATCTCAGTGCCCCCAGTTTAAGAACCACCGTAAAACAGCATTAATACTGTGAAATCATTTCTGTTCTGATCGACTAAAATTAATGTCAACAACATGATGAGGATTCAAATATGGTTGCATATATATTCAAAGCTGGATGGTTCTAAGACTAAAATTCATTCAGCTTGCATTACCCTCCCATCTGTCTACCCTTAGACAACACCACCTCCTCTGTTCACACGACAGGTGTGTTTGTCTCTGTGTGTTTCAGCCCAACACAGCAAGAGCGAGAACCATACAAACCCAAACATCCCATCAAATCCTCTATTGCAGTGGTTCCCAACCTTTTTAGCCCTAAGTACCCCCACAGCCCTATCAGTAAGGCTCAAGTACCCCTTTCTTCAAAACTAAACCAAAGTTGTGTTTTAAAGACAAATAATTAGTAATTTTAATTAATTAATTAATTGTAAACATTAAAGTAAAAAGCACTGACTGATGAAGCATGTTTATTTCAACAAACCACTACCATTGCGATCAGTGTTTGCATTTTATCAGCTCATTTGCATTTTAAAAGACACACCCAAAAATGGCACATTTTGCTCAGGCCTACAAAATGGCAATTTTGACATGCTATAATTAATTATCAGTAGGGTGTTTTGAGATAAAACTTCACATATGGACTCTGGAAACGCCAAAGACTTATTTTACAAATTAAAAAAATTCATCATATGACCCCTTTAAGGGCCGGATTTACTAACAGCTTGCGCAAACCATCATTTTGGCATTAAATGACGACTGAACTTACTAAAGACACGCAATAGATATTTAGCCCTGAAAAGGTGTTATTTTTGCGACCTTATTGCATATGCATTTGTGGAAGTTTTCCTACATTAACATTCCCTATTGTACCCAATTTTTTCCCATGTATTCAACATATCAGCTAAATGCTCTTACACTTTCATCAAATATCACTATTGGCAATCTCACATTTAATTCATAGTTTCTTCAGTTAACAAAAAGAAGTAGTTTGAACTGTAATAACGCTGACATATAATATTTAAAATATTCTTATAGCCACTACGAATTACTTTTGCTATCTGATTCCATATCTGATTCACCCAGCTGGGAGTACGGGAGTTTTCGTATTTGCTATTAGATTTCTTTTTGCGAATATTCAGCATACAATAGCGTTTACTGTTTTTTCTTCATAGCATTGCCCCAACCACACTGCAGCTGCATGCATGTAGATCACAGGAAAAGGTCAAACGTGCATGCAAGCACATCACTTGCACCAAAACCAGAAAAGGCGTTTTATTTTATAAAAGACAAGATAAGCCCCATTCTCTCTCTCGGTCTCTCACTCTTTCTCTCACTGACACAAATCAGCACAGTTAGAATAAACTGCATAAGTTATCAGCTCCTTGGAAAGCAAAAGGGAGGCAAAAAAAAGGAAAAAGACTTCTATCACTTAATGAAAAATAGCTTCCCTTTTGGACAGAACTTCATAGGCTGCAATCAAGCCATGGCCCCCTCGTCTTGACGTGCAATCGAGGCAAATCAAGTCAGCATCTATTAATAATATTTCCCTGGCTTCTTTCATTCCACTGCATGTCCTACGACTGTCAGGGCGCGTGATGGAGCACTGCCTTTATCTCTGCTCAGGCCTGCTCTGTCACTGTGATAAACAATTCTAACAAGAATCAGAATAAAGATCTTCCCAGTAGACTCCAGGAGATAGAGGCCCTTTTTTCTCATTTTCTAGTCGGCAAAATTTAATCTAGTGCCTGGGCTCTTTTTTCCTCCCCTCCTCGCTTTTTTTTCAGCGTCACATTCAAAGAGATGCAAATTTATCAGAACTGGGACCTGATCGACTGGAAGCGCAGCGTGAATGTCAAAGCGTAAGGCTTTGGAGGAGAAGACACCTCCGTCTTAGCGGGCTGACTAATGAGCTGAGGCTGGAGCAGGTTGTGCTGCCCTGTGAATCAGGACAACTGGCCCCCGTGCTCTTCCTGTAGGCCGGAGAGATGAAACCAGTTTTGATTGGATGCAATGACAGGCAGGTGTTATGGGAAATATACAAACGGTGTCGAGCAAAACAGTCCCTCGTGTTTTAACGAACTGTACTTTATTAAATACTTTCAATATGTAGCGTACTGTTAAACGTTTACTTTGTGTCTCAGATTATTTAAGTCTATTTAAAAACATACTTATGTAATCTGGCCTATTAATATCAAATTTTTATAAAATGGTATATGGTCTTTGTTTATCTGTCCTTCCTTTGGTTTTAAATTCATGTTTTATTCTTTATGTTTTATGTGTTTATGGTTGGATTCTTGATTATAAAGCAGCTTTATAAATAAATGAACTTACTAATACTATGGTATATGGCAAGTATTTTATGTATATTCAAACATGAGTGGTCTTGAAAAAATTTGAACATTCAAAGCACATTAAATTTATAATTTGCATTATATAACAATCATTATTTTAAAAACATAGTTCACAAACCTATTTTAAGCAAACTATTTCCCTAAAATATTTATAAAAGAGACATATCGGGCCCTATTTTAACGATCTGAAACGCAAGTGTGAAGCGCAAAGCGCAAGTGACTTTGTGGGCGGATCTTGGGCTCTGTTGCCATTTTCCTGGCGGGAGAAATAACTCTTGCGCCAGGCGCAAATCAATTGGTCTGAAGTTGGTTCATTATTCATAGGTGTGGTTTGGGCGTAACGTCAAATAAACCAATCAGAACGCTATCCAACATTCCCTTTAAACGCAAGGGCGCAAGTTTCATGGCGGGTTGCTATTATTATGACGGATTTACCAGGCGCACGCCAGGAGCGGTTCACAGCCGAGGAGACCGACTTTCTTGTAAGAGCAGTCAAAGACAGAGAAGTTGTTTTGTATGGGGATAGGAGAAACCCGCCGAAATCAGCGTCGGTTAAACAGGGATGAGAGGAAATAGCCACAATTAATCAGCTGGCATCCCCATCGTTGCGCCAAGCGCTACAATGATGTCAGGAGACGGGGGAATCCCAAGCTTGCCAGCATAAATTGGGCATGCCGTGTAACGAACAAGAGGTGAATCTGCCTCTACACAGGACCTGATGCCAGCAGAGGACATCGCTGTGTCCACCCATACCGCTGAAAGGGTTTGGGGGCTTTGAAATTGGACCCAAACGCAAGCAAGGTCCAACCCCAAAGTACACTTACAAATCAAGTTCATATACATTAAGGTTTCTTATGAAAATTTTTAATTATTATTTAGATAAAATAAACGTAATACAGCCACACAACAAACTTATAAAAATATTTTAATCGTTATTTGCATGAGAATTTTTTAACGCAGCCACACAATAAATAAAAACTATCACCACAATGCTCACCACTATGATTTCCCTTATCTCATGTGTTAATATGTTTTATTGTAACAATTTATGATTTGCAAAAATAACTGTTGGATCTGTGTAGATTAGATAAGCAAAGTGTGTGCGCGTTGTGCACGCTATACATTATGGTCAAGCATGCCCCCTTAAAATAGCATAATGTACCACGCGCAACGCGCCACTGACTTTAGACTAGTTTTTTTTTTTGGTCAGTGGCGCAAATGTTTTTTGAAACTTCAAAATAGCAACAGGGATGGTTTGCGCCAGAAAACGCCTCCTTTTTTGCGCTGAACTGCCCCGGGAGCGCAAGTTCATTCCCTAGTTTGCCGACGTGCGTCTGTGGTGGGGAAAACCCGCTGTGCGCCGGTGCTAAATACGAATGATACATGCGTCACTGACAAAGTCAATTGCACTGGGTGCAAGATAGGTCATATCGTCTTTCAAGTTAAACTTTGTGGAAAGTCAAAAAAAGTGTGTATGTAGTGATACAGTACAGTATAGTGAACTACACTTGTAAACAATACACTATACTCTGGTAGGACATCATTGGGAACATTTTTAAGTCAACTAAAAATCTTGATATCAGATCTGCGAATCTTGAAGCAACTGCAAAACATTGTATTAAGAAACCATTGCAAAATCTAGAATTTTTTTGACTGTTACTGTTGTAGATGCATTGATATTTATAAGCATGATATAGGGGAAAATAAATGTCTGAACACGTTCTGAGCCCACTTTACAAAACTAATAGATATTGAAGTTAAATGATTTCTATTTTTAAATGTATTAAATATTTAAATGTACTAATGCTCTGCTAAACATACATCACAATGTAAAGAAAATCATAGCGTGACATATTTCTTTATTTCTTAAAGGGACAATCCATTCAGCTGATCTTCGGGTCTGGCGGTACCACTTTTAGCATAGCTTAGCATAATCCATTGAATCTAATTAGACCATTAGCATTTCGCTAAAAAATGACCAAAGAGATTCAATATTTTTCCTTTTTAAAACTTGACTCTTCTGTAGTTACGTCCCGTACTAAGAAAATTTAAAGTTGGGATTTTCTAGGCCGATATGAGTAGGAACTATACTCTCATTCCGGCGTAATAACCATGGATTTTGCTGCCGTACCGTGGCTGCAGAAGGCGCAATGATATTACGCAGTGCCCGAAAATATTCCCCTTGGTAACTTTCAATAGCAGGGCATATGACACGAGTTATTGTCTCCAACATAAATCTCTTTTCTTGGACTACAACAATCACACGGATTGTGGGCAACAGTTTACTTTCTGGGATTGGTGATGTAGAAAAGACTTCGTAATTCTTCCTGCTTTAGACTCACAGCCTGTAAGTTAACTCCTGTCAGCATTCCATTCTGACCGAAACTTTCAAACATGGTAAGTGGCGTCACATTTCCGGCTGACCTCAGAGGTAATCAGGCCAATCAGAAAGTACGGATTAGCTGGGACATAGTGCTTTTTAAATCGATGAGTTTTGTACAAAATCCGTGCATTTCAGGAAGAGAGTGAAATCTGGAGCTACAAAAATGTACAGTATGTGTAAAAGAATGTGTTTTTTTGAACCATACACCAAGCAAACACATTGTATCATACCAAATACACAAAATAACATTGTTTTTAGCAATGAAATAGGTGCCCTTTAAGCTGCTTTTAACTAGGTGCACATTTGCTGCAACAGGAAATCGCTTTCAATAGCAAATTCATATCACACTGTAAAGTATAAAACCACATGACTTCCTTTACCTCACCTCTTTGCCTTTGTCAAAAGCAGTGTGTGATAAGCAAGTTCATCAATGCATTCTGTCACCCCCATCATACAGGTACCTGCATCCTGACAGTAAAGACATTATATTAGGCCGTTAGGTGACCAGAATAAGAGGCAGGTGCTTGGATATCTGGCCCATCATGAATAACATAACCTGACAGATGGTAAACCTCGAATCTTGGGGTAAAAAATGATCAGCTTAACGCTGTGAACATTTCTGAGTAAAAATGGGGAATAACAGTTTGAGTCAAATAAGTAATGTTTTCTCTGAAAATGTGACCGATATACTGAATGGAAGCCACAAGTGCACTTTCTAAAAATGAACATTATGTTCAGAGTCCATTTAAATGAAAAGGAATATTTGCTATGTTATTAATATTGTTTCCTGTTGCTTTTCCTGGATAAATTTAGCTTTTCTGTTTGTTTGAAATTCATCAATATGTAAAATCATAAAAGATAAAGTGAAACGTAAGAGCACAAAATAATATGGGCCTATATCAACACTTAGCAGAGAATGATGCTCTCTGAATTAGACACACAGTCCAAACATAAACAAACATAATCACAACTTCAACATCTTATAACTTGCTTTTATTGTGGTGTTTCTCAATGATTTTGTCTTAAGGTGTTATGATTTTTAGTTCATCCTTTAAAACAATTAACGGTAACAAGGCTGCATTTGTTAACATTAGTTAATACATAGTTAACATGAACTAACAAAGAACAACCCTCTTAAAGCATTTATTAATCTTTGTATTGGCCATTGTATTGGCATTAACTAATATTAACAAAGAATAATACAAATCTGAAAATCTATATTGCTCATTGTTAGTTCATGTTAGCTCATGCATTTACTAATGTTAACAAATAATACAACTTTATTGTAAAGTGTTATCAATTTACCTTATATGTTAATCCATTAAAGGCGGGGAGCACGATTTTTGAAAATCGCATTGGAAAAGGGAGTCGGGCCAAGTACCAAAACACACTTGTAGCCAATCAGCAGTAAGGGGCGTGTCTACTAACCGATATAGTTGCCTGGGTTGCGTATGTGTGGGGCGGGTCTATCAAAAGAAGGTCCAGATTCTATTGGGGTAGGGGTGTGTTTGTTTAGATGTTTTTAAATGTCAACATGGCTTTCAGAGATTGTGCGCCCTGCCTTTAATAATTGCTTTTAAAATACATTGTTTCAATAACTTCAGCAAAATTAAAATTTCACTCAATAATCCCTGGAACCCGCTTATATCCCCCTAGGGTACACTTACCCCTCATTGGTAAAAACTAATTTATAAACACATACATTAAGATATTGCATATCAGTTCACATTCGGTTTCACAATGTAGCAGTTGTGTTCATACCCTGCTCTGTAAAAAAGGAAAGCCCACTTGCCTGATACATATTCAACCTAACCCAACACAGTAGAATAATACTTTATCTTGTGGGACGCGCCCTCATCTTTTTGGTGAGGGTGGGTCTAAAAAGAAAAAGGTGGGTGAGATTGATTAGCTGCGAGCATGCTGTTGGCAGGTGTGGTACAGACGGCGGTCTCTGGAAGGAGGGGGGGTGGATGAAAGGCTACTCACTGTATCGGACAGGTGAGGGATGACACCTGGGAGGGAAACGGTAAATAAAAGCAAAAGCGGGTAATCCATTTGGAAGCATGATAAGTGGGTTTCGTGGGTGGGGGGCGGTGAAGTGAGAGGGTCTGGAGCGTCATGAGGTGCCCACACCTTTTCCTCCACCTCTTCCTCTGTGACAACTTCACACTCCAGATCAGCAGCGGCGGGACACCGGCATCTAATCCATCCTTGCTGCAGCCTTATACATTTTTAATTGCGCTCGCGAGAGAACTGGGACGTGGGACAGAGATTGAGCGTGCTGTCTGGAGTCGTACTACAGAGGCAGGGCTTCCAAAACATATGCCCCGCCCATTCCAATAAAGTTAACAGAGAAAAGAAGAGATATGCAAATGAGTCCATTATCCTCACCAATCCTCTTTCTTTCTGCATTGATTGACGCACAAAGCTTCTTTTAATCCCCCCGGCAGTGGATTTTAAAATCTTCCTGTCTGTGAGGCATTTCCTGTTTTATATATTTTGTTAAATGCTGCTGTTCGTCACTATTATATAAATTAGCATGTTTTTAGTGACATTAAGGAATGTATCTGTTTAATTTTAATGTTGTCAACTAAATTGAGAGCTTTAAAAACAATACTTTTGTGTCAAACAAATAGTGAGCTTATTAGGTAAATATATATGAAGAGTTTCGTTGCAAAACAAGATAACCACCGTTTTTTTAATTGGTCAGAAATCTCGTTTTTTGGTTTGTGCATTCCAATTATTTTCAATTCAACTGCAGTTGGTTTGTTTTGATTTAAACCTTCATAACTTAAAAATACAGCTAAGTAGCACCATAAAACAAAATAATAACATGATAACATAATAATAAACATGTTTTGACAAAAATGTTAAAAAATTGATTTATCTCGTTTTGCAACGAAACTCTTCATATTTAGAAACATAGAGTATATAAAAAACTTCAGTGTATCTTATATTATAAAATGTAATAAACAATAAAGTTCGCTATTTTTTGCAAGTAGATTAGTAGCTAACTAACAAGTATAAGTATACAGATATTTCTATATTTTCACATGCAAATTATCAAACATCAAAAGTTATTAGTTATAAAAGTTATAAAAAAATCAATTTGCTTGAAATAATATATATATTATATACTTATTGTATTACAAAAGTCAGGTTTCACAATTATGCATACATTACAGTCTGTAATACGGAACATCTCTATTTTCTGTATTTTGAATCTTTATATAGACTTTCCTTTTTTTTGTCAGCCACACTTCATTATAAAGATGATTAGATAGAGTACAGGTTTCCAGAGCTCTGACATTTTTATTAGGACCAGGATCTGGGAGGGGCGGGGGTAATTCCTCTGGCATCTGCCACATCAAGATCCGAGGACAAAAGTCTCCCAAAATTGCCATACTCCATGCATATTAAAGAAACTTGTCATCCAGACATCACGAAAAGCTACAAAAGATAAGAGGCACAATCCCTTTGGGGCAGCGTTTCTTACCATCAGAATGGCAAAATTATAACCATAAAAATGTCCAATTTAGTGGAAAATGCTTGATTTTAGTATGTTTTGCATAAAAGCCAGTGCATTTAAATTGCCTGTGCCAAAAAAAAGACAAATTGGCAATCCACCTTGAGTCAGAATTGACACTAACGCTATAACAAAGGGAATATGCATTACAGTGGACTGTAGAGAGGCACTCTACCTTCTGAAAGGTAGAGTCCATTGAGACTGTAAATTAGAATGGAGGAACAGGGAGGATTCGGTCCTCTCACAGCTAATGTGTGGCACATATGCTGCTTCGGAGAAATTGCACTTGCTCCTTTTCATACATGTTGTAATGTTAAGATGTACACAGTCACGATGTGATATGAGTTCAATGGTACATTCTTCGTGCGCTACCTGAATTTTGCATGTTCTTCTGATACAGCCATGCATATTCACAAGGAGTCTGCAGGTGGGGTTCATTTCAGGTTCTTACTCATTCACCAATTACTATGATTTAGCATGGTAACCATAGTTACTACCAAAATACTACAGTTATACCATATAGGTTACTACTGCAAAACAACATATAATACTTGTATACTTGTGTATTATTTTGTGAAATTACTGTAGCTCAGTCGGTAGAGCATTATTTTGAAGGTTGTGGTTTTGATTCCTATATGGCAAAATCCTCAGAGTTAAATGAACACTGCTGGGTGTACATATTGTCCCAATCTTACAGAGTGTTAAAAAGTAACTCTGAAGCAGAGTTGAAAGCTGCGATATGTAACTTCTGTAACTTTATCCTATCTACTACCATCTCTGTTTGACACCCAATATTGCAATCTACATCTTACTTGTAGAGTTTGTTGGGTGTATCATTTAAAGTCACCATTATGGTTATCAGTGTTTGTTTTAGTTGGACTTGACTCTTAGCTTGTTTTTTTAGCTGCTATAACATTGTGTGTTTAAAACATGTTTGTTATAGAAAAGAAAAGACAATAGTGCAATTCTATGGTGGTGGTTAGTGCATAAAGTCTAAACATCATTATCTAGATGTTAATCTTAAAATTTATGTATTAATTTAGTGTTTGCAGAAGCATCTTTCTCTATCAATAATGCTATACTACAGTATGAGATCCAGCACTTTCATAGCAGTTTGTTTCAAAGAAATTTGAAACACTGACACTTAAAAACTTAACCACTGTATAATGTAGACACACAAACATCAAGAATCAGAATAAGAATCACAACTATGGTGACAATAAAATTAAAAGCATCATGATGCAATGCATGCTTGGTATCAACAAATTTCAAATCTCATCCAGGACTCACAGAATGAACTGCAGCATCAATAAATAATGAACATTTTTACTATTTTTTGTCACAATTGTTGAGATTCATAATCTGATTCTTGATGTATGATGTGTGTCTACATTGTACAGTGATTACTATTTTCTGTCCACAGTCTATCAAAATCCTTCAGATTGACAAACTGCTATGAAAGTTCTTGACTTTGCATTGTAGTATCACATTATTAACAGAAAATTATACTTCTGATGAGTGAGCTCATTAAATTAATAAATTGTTTGTACTAACAAACACAAAAGAGTTGCACTATTGTTGTTTCTCTGCCATAGCAAACCTTTTTTAAAGGCATAAAGTTACAGCAGCTAAAAGGAAACTAACAAGCTAAGAGTCAAAAGACAAGTCCATCTAAAACAAACACTGATCACCATAATGGTGCAAACTAATTCTACAAGTAAGATGTAAAATGCAATTTTAGGTTTTAAACAGAGATGGTGATAGAAAGAATAAAGTTACAGATTGCAGCTTCTAACTCTGCTTTAGAGTTACTTTTAACACTCCGTAAGATTGGGACAATATGTACACCCAGCAGTGTTCATTTAACTCTGGGGGTTTTGCTGTAATAGGAAACACATAAACTGGTAAAAGATTAAATGACAGATTGAGTACTCTGAATAAAAGGTCTGCTAAATGCATACATGTATGTGAAATTTGTACAAAAAAGTTCTGAATGATTTTCTTTGTTTCTTACTTCTTCACACCATTCCAGCATCTACGGCTACATTCATGGTGAGAACCGGTTAGTCCATACACAAGTTGATCCACATATGTTAATTCATACACAGGTTAGGAAAGAAGCAATTTGGTATCTCCAGTTCACCTAACTTGGAAACTGGAGCACCCAAAGGTAACCTACGTTGACACAGGAAGAACATGCAAACTCCACACAAAAAGGTCACCTAACCTAGTTGGGGCTCGAATCTTGCTGTGAGGCAACAGTGCTACCCACTGAGCTACTGTGCCACGCCTCTGAATGACTTGATAGTGTAAAAATATGTTTGTCTTTAACATGCGATTAAGGAGGAACGTGCAAATATATAGCAAAACTATTCTCTCAAATGACAGTTCAACCACCATTGTATTTCAACTCTCTTACATTAGGCGCAATTAAAGGCTATGTCTTTCTATTTCCCCTTTGCAGTTTTGTTAACCAAGCGTTTGCACATCTTAACCTTGATTTAAAAGCAACATGACAGCCTGCTCTTAAAACCACAATCACACTCGTTTTCACAACGTGCTCAGCAACCTCTAGAAAACTTTTGAGTTTCCTCAGGTGAAGCACCTTCACTTCTCACTCTGCGTAATTTAGGGAAATATTCGAGTGTTCTCTCAGAGGCAAAAGCGGATTTCCAGCGAGATAAGTGCGATATTCCACAATGCCGATCTACCAAGTGAGTAAACACATGAGAAAATAACACCTCAGGAATGGTCTACGGATCAACATTCTCCCAAATATGATTTCCTAAATCCTTTATAAATTACAATAACACTGATAAGCTTTCGGCTTAAGTGATCCATGGAATTGCTGGCTTGAGAGTTTAACACCAGTACCTGAAGAGGTATTTCATATGCAAATGAGACAGAAGACTTCCTAATAAATGCCATTGGGTGGTGAATAAGGTCCAGGGGGGAGTGTTATTTATACAGTTTGGGTAAAGACTCGCATCGGAGATTGAGAGAAAAGGATTATTGCCACACTGAGCCACGGCTTAATGTATTGTGAGAGGTTTTGCATGGTTTCTTATTGGATGCTTTGGTATACTCACTCTTTGGCTAACACACGAAACACAAGTTCTTTGAACCCGGTCTAATCTGCAACAACTGTTTGGCCCACTTCCTGGTGTTCACTGTAGCAACTGATAAAATTCATACCAATTCATTCAAATCAAGTAAAAAAAAACATTATTACAAATGTATAACTTTTAAACCCTTGATGTAAATGAACTGTTTTTAATAAAAATCTAATATACGATACCTCAGGTTCCAAGGGTCACGTGTGTCAGGTAAAGCGTACAAACTTCTGAGCGCCGCGGACTTGACTCCTCTCCTCTGTATTTTCAAAAGATGACGAAAACCATAATGATATCATATCATCTTTACAAATGTGATACAGTGATAAATTTACTCCTTATTGCTCATGTCACGGCTATAAAAGATTAATACCCCTCTACAGTTTTAGCTCGCTCAAAGGCCATCTCAAGCCATTTCCAGCTATTTGTTATAATTGCCTTGACAAACCCTGGTTTCATCTCAATTAGCACCTGAATAGGCACCACTAGAGCTAATAGAAGCTGTTAGTCCAGGCGCACAATTTCGACTGAACAGAGATGGTGATGGGTAAAATGCAATTGAATTCCTAAGTGCCTGTGCCTACTTTGTTTGCCAATCAACTGTAGACTTGGCTTTGTTTCACTAGATACCTTTTGGGGATCCTAATGGAGCAAGTCCTGCCCCCAAGCAATTGGTGCCACTCAGACAGTCTATTGTTTTTCTTCCTAGGGGGTACTCTTCATACCCAAGTAGTATAGAAAATGGCTATGTGAATTAACCAGAGAAATTAAAGAAATCACAGACACACCGGATCACACATTTTATAGCTTTAACTTTTGTTAAATCGGCTAAACGTGTGCATAGAAATAGAAACGGTTTTTCTCCATCTTTTTTTATCAAGTGTATAATAAATCTTTCAGACCCACTGAGAAGATCTCACTTAAAAATACAAATACTATTGCTAACTGCTCCTTAAAATATTTTATGGCATTCCTTTAACTACATAAACTATACACAGAGTATATAATTAGTACGACTTATAGTACATTCAAGGTGTACAGTTTTATTCCTGTGCACGCTTCCTATTTAGTATGTGTGACATAAAATTCTAGATAGATTGTGTCTAATGATGATAAAACCTAAATGTCCAAAGCACATGTGTCAGTGGTTAATGTTTAAAAACTGTATCTTACAAAGCTATAGACTCAAAACACAGGAAAAGCAATGACCTTGAATTAGCTTCCAGTACTCTAAACTAAGCATTAATCAATATGAGTTAAGGAAATACCTCAAAGTCAATAAGAAAGTGATGGACTGCAGGGCTCCAGACTGCGACCAAATGGTCCCATCTTGCGACCAGTTTTTGAGACAGCGTGGTACATACACCTGTGCAACCTGCAAATTTGGAATTTTTTTCTAGTTGTTATTTCATTTTGAAATATGAGTTTATTGCGAGCCTAAGAGTGTGCAGTGGTAGATTTGGGCATGGGCGAGATGGGCGACATGGACAACTGCCCAGGGTGGCATTTTCCAGGGGCAATGACAAAAACATAGAACGCGACTAGATTTTTACTGTTCATTTACATGGCGCATCAAACATTTTAGGTCACCATGTGCTCAGTTAATCTAGTGCCCAGAAAAACTGTATAGAAGATAAGAAAGTATAAATGATTCAAGTATGTAAGCCATGACACTCATGTCATTACAATATGCTAACTGGATTTATTACACGGCTCTCTGGAATGCTTGATTCTGATTGGTCAGTTGAGACATTTGCAGGTTCGTTCTTTTCAAATAATAACCGCTCCAAAGTAATGACGCATAGCCGGTACTACTTGTATGTTTTAAATCCCTCCGCGCCAACAAAGATTACTGTTTGGCGCCATCTTGTGACAAACACTGGACAACCACAATTAAGAATGGAAAATTTTGACATTCATTTTAACATGTACGGAAAAAAACAAAACATTTAAACAGTGAATAGAAAAACGAACAACGACAAGACACAGAGAGCTTACTGAGACTGAACTTGACAAAATAGAGCATGACAGCTACGAAGCCAACACTCAAAGAAATAGAGAATGGGCATTAAAACTTCTCAAAGACTGGCTAAAAGAGAAAAAAATGGAGACAGACAAGTATAAAGCATGGGTTCTTAATAAGGTATTACGATCATTTTATGCATCTGTTCAAACTTTCGCGGAAGGATAAAAATGTTAATTTAAAACAAATATGCCAATAAAATGTTTCAAATTCATATTCATGTCCAGTTTTTTTCTTATGTGGCAAGTAGCCGTGTAATAAGCGGGATAATGTAGAGGCAGCCGGTAGTTATCGGGTAAATAAGCCCCTTCAGTGTGATACAAGATTCTGATCACACTGTCGGGGCTTATTTCCCGATAACTACCAGCTGCCTCTACATTATCCCTTACATAACTTATAGTACATATACTTATATAATAAAATTATGCATGTTACTTGCAACAAATCAATTACAACCTAACTAGTGGCTTTGCTGAATTATCTCAGCTTTTTGCTCAAAATTTGGAATTTTTGAAGAAACCTACTTCACTGGCTGGCAACTTTTAAAAAAAACTTTAGGGAAAGATTTAACAAGTTATTGCTGTTTTCATATTGACTTGAATTAATGCAAGTGCAGAATGTTGCCTTTTTAAATTGTGGGTTGGGGGCCACTGAAGGGGGGGGGGGGGTGTTCGCCCAGTGCACCATACAATAAGAACCACCACTGAGTGTAGGCCTATGTGTGTGTGTATGGGCGGGGGGTTGGTCAAGAATTGATTAGTCAACTGAGCAGGTCATAAACATCTGAAATGAAAATAAAACTGCACATTGTAATTTCTTTAAGTTAAGCCTATTATTATTTATCAGTAATGCTGTTATTTTTTGGGAAAATGTGAATAATGCATTGCAGGCTGGTTTGAGAGAGAGAGAGAGAGAGAGAGACCCTTGAAAAAGGTCACAACCTTATAATGTCTCACTACCTAAAAAGACGCATTTTTGTAAGAGTCAGGATTTGGCAGAATACTGTGGTCCAGTTAGCCCCTGCTGGCAGATGCTGTAACTACACCATGGTGCCGACAAAATAATTACATGACCCAGAAATCAAAGATCTAGAACATGTCATTACTTATCCTCGGTATGAACGAAAAGGTGTAACTAGTGAAATATTTGAGGTCTTTGAACATTAAAGCACATCTAGTCTGCATCTAATGTCCCATAAGTCCCAAAGCACACTGAGAAAATCTTTCTTAAGCCTGATTCTTAAATACACTGTCTGTGTGCATATAACACATGCACATTACTATGTTCACACCTACTTTACTGTATGTTATCAATGTATGGCGACTTAATTAAATTTGCCTTTGACCGGTAAATTATTCAGGGCATACTGTATGTAATTATCAGCTACCTAAATTATATCTCACTGCCCTACACAGAATTAATGGGGATTTGTTAAATGGCTTCATTCGGTAACAAAGGGAAGGGACAGGAATAAATGTTCCTGTAATCCTTCAGCTGAGCGTAGATATAATGGACAAGTTGCGCCACAGGCCTGAAGAATGTCTGGCATGGACTTTGAGGTCACTGGTGCAGAGTTATTATGTTATTAGTTATTACAAGTGTAAATGTTAATGAGTAAAACCAAAAAGACAATGACTGTAGAAAAACATATTTCTGTATGCAAATTTACTCTCCAAATTTTAGACCAGCCCTTGAATGGCCGTTGTCCTCCAAAATTTAGTTTCAGCCCTAACCAAACAGGCTAGGCTGTAATAAAAAAGAAATCTTGAAGATCCTGATAAGTCAGATCATAAGACATGTATTTATAGATCAGGGTTCATGTTGCTTAACTGGTAGAGCACTGCACTAACAATATCAACTGATGCAATAAAAACCATAACTAACTAAGTTTTTCATTAGGAAACCTGGAAACTGAAATAAGTCTTCAAAGCTAAAATTAATGGAATGTGGACTAACCTCAATGGGAATAAGTTAACTGAAATGCCTGACCCTTGATAATGTTTTTACAGACCGTCAAAGGCCTTCAACAGCCTCCTGATGCATGTCAAGTTTGAAAGTGGGCTAATTTGGAGCTGATGCCCATTAGGTAAACATGAGGAAGTTCAGCTGACATGTAACTGGTGTATTTTTGAATCTGATTAAAGGAAATCATGGGTCAAAACTTCAGTGCCATCAGCACAGGGTCAGTCTTAAATTATGCAGCAAGTAAGGGAGTGAAAAATACACAAACTAGATGAAGGAATTTGAATGTTGCCACTGGCACACCACCTAATTCTAGTCCCACTGTGAAGAAACCCTCATAACTAGTTTCTTACATGTTCACTTGCCATCTCTAAATGACATATAGTATATGAAAATCAAAGAAAATGCTACTGTGAAACTGAATAGTGTATATGACTACAATTCGCACAAGTGACAAAACGTTTTGAGAAATTTAATGCTTTAACAATTTTAATACTGTGTACACACTAAAAGTGAAGCATCGCATTCCTTGCTTTAGATTACTTGCGGGATTTAACTTTTAGATTTTTTTACTTGAGTTAAATATTTTTACTAAATTGCACTGCCCAATTTGTGTCATTCGCATTGCCCTGTGCAAATTCCCATCTATTCGCGCCCATCCATAAGGCCTGTATCTCACTCTGAAAAACGTGAAATCTATAAAGTTGCCTATATATGACTTTCCCTATTTGACTAAAACTCAACTACAAAAACAATTTTAGCATAAATGGGTTATTTAGTTAGCTATACTTCTAAAATGAATTTAAATACTTAAAAAATAAAATTTTAATGAACCTATTTTTTTAGACTGGAACACAAATTAGGAAACATCATAAACAGTATTAATTTTCAGTATGTTCTATGAAAACGCTGTAGCAAACAGCTCCAAGCTTCATTCCAGTCTTTGCTTTCTTTATGCATGTCATTTGAGGGCTAGCCAGGGTTAACATGTTAAATCTGTTTTATGAGGTCTGTTGGAGCCCACTCTTCAACAATACATCTGTTCAACAATTATTAGACCGTTTTTGTCATAAAAAATTCAACACCCCTGAGTGTCGCATGAGTAAGACCTGAAAATTTATGCAGCGAATAGAATACTTAATTTCTCCTAGGAACAGGAATGGGGTAAAAAAAGAAATTCACTTAAAAGATTCTCCAATTAGATACACTGAGACCATTTTGTTTCAGAGTGCATGTGACGGACAGAGCTGAACTGATCTCTTTGGGGATGCTGGTAAACAGAATTGCTGAAGGCAGGGAATATAATAACAGTTACAGTTCAGTTGAGTGTTTTATTTACAGTATTTGTTAAAATATATATATGGACTGGATTGAACCATCACTAACAATAAGGTACAATTTAGCAACCAATCTCTTTGTATATAGTACACTCTAAAAAGTCTGTAAGAATAGGGCATAATGTGTACAGTATTATTATGAAGGAATTTTTTGTATTGGCTTTTACAGGTGTTTAACCTTGAATTTACACTGCATTGCTTTGTGTTTTAGGGTTAACGAAAAATGTAAATTAAAAGACTTTTCTACTAAAATTTCTTCTAAATGTTAAAAAAATGCAAAAACAACCTATATCACATGTACACAAAAGCATAATTACCACTGCAGTACCATTAATTACCGTAGTTAATTTGACTTTCGTGCATTTAGAAGACAGGGCAAAGAGTCGATGTGTCTGACAACAAATCGAAGTGGCGTTTAGCGGATTCTGCCAACAAATCAAAGAGGCGTTTAGCAGATTCTGCCAACAAATCAAAGTAGCGTAGCGGATTCTGACAGCAAATCGAAGTGGTGTTTAGCGGATTCTGCCAACGAAGTGGCGTTTAGCGGAATCTGACAGCAAATCGAAGTGCCGTTTATTTAGCCTGATGTTGTCATACTCAATTCTAGTCAGAATTTGAGTCTGATACTGCTC
This sequence comes from Misgurnus anguillicaudatus, assembly GCF_027580225.2. NCBI lineage: Eukaryota > Metazoa > Chordata > Actinopteri > Cypriniformes > Cobitidae > Misgurnus > Misgurnus anguillicaudatus. The sequence goes on from NC_073343.2 coordinate 4,497,955, forward strand.
CATTGAGCTATAATTATGAGGCGTGTCTCAACCGAAAAATGCCTCTGCACTCAATTGGATAGACCTACGACCAATCAGAGCAACGGAGTGTGTGACGTACGCTGAAATTACGCCTTTGCAGCCTGACCGAACTGCTAGTTATTTCGCTACAATGACACTAACATTGTGATTATACTAAGTCTGAGTTAGCGAATGTACATCAACACCTACTATGTTTACAACATTTCGTTTATATCACAACATGAAGTGTTTACTAAGTCATACAGTCAGACTATCTCTTACCATTTGTAGTTACGTCAGGTGAACTTCATCCACGACGATACCCATTACGTTGGCTTGAAAATATTGGAGCCTAGCATGTCCCTCCACTTATTCAGCAACCACGATTCCGGGCTTTCGAAAAGAAGCTGGCAACGACAGCTAATTATATCCATCTCTTCGTGCACGCCGAGTTGCATCGCCGTGGTAACGTTACCCATTTCAGTTGCAACCAACTTTTGCCGAATTCGTTAGGGAGGACGGCAAAAACATCAACAAATGCCCTGCTCGCGTTTCTCTGTTCCTCTTTTAAAATCAATGTTCTGTCGATATCTTTTAGAACAGACTCAATGTCAGAATCCACACATCTGAACTCTACAGCGGCAGCCATTCAACACACGCGCTCTTTGGTGACGTGGTTCATTACGTTATTGTTGATTATCTGTCCATCATCGTATATAGCCCGCCCTGACAATTTGATTGGTTCGACCAGCTTTGGGTCTAGCATAGTAGCTCCTCAACGCAGAAACCCCAGACCGATCTTCCCGTTCTCAAAATCTTGTGGGCGGGGCTTAGATCGGCTGGCACCCAGGCTAGCGTTTAGTGGATTCTGACAGCAAATTGAAGTGCCGTTTAGCGGATTCTGACAACAAATCAAAGTAGCGTTTAGTGGATTCTGACAACAAATCGAAGTGGCGTTTAGTGGATTCTGACAACAAATCGAAGTGGCGTTTAGCGGATTCTGACAACAAATCGAAGTGGCGTTTAGTGAATTCTGACAACAACGCGGTATATGACGTATTTTTTTAACCCCAGAGGTTAGCAGGATAATTTTTTTTCCCATAGACTTTTGGATTATCGCAAAAAAGCTCTGTGTTTAACCAAACTTAACGACACTTAAACATGTTGTCCAACAAGTTAATCTTCACAGATGAATACAAAGTATAAATGCATTTATAAAAAGTCAAATTCATAAAGGTTGTGTTCATTCACGAAGACTAACTTGTTAGAAAAAAGTGTCATAAACTTTTGTTAAACACAAAGCTTATTTTTGCTCTAATCCAAAAGTCTATAGGAAAAATGTATGGGCTTTTTTGCGAGGGAACCAGTGTCTTACTAATTTCCAGGTTAGCCTACCAAAATACGGCATCCCTGCGACACTTTATTTCTAAATGGCGCGAGGCCCGGATTAAACTTATTTGAAGCAAATGTATTTGATGAACATATAGTACATTCCGTGAACATTCGGTGAATATCATTATCTCATTTTTGACGTGCTGTCGTGTAGCGGCTTTTGCATCTGAGCTCTTCATTTGTCCTCTCATATTTATTTTAGAAAAATGTATCCAAAAAAAAAGAGAAAATTTGTAATCATTTCCTCACCCACATGTTGTTGCAACCAGCCTGATCTCACGAGAATTTGTACATATTTTATGAGTTGGCTAATTTATATGAATTCATATGAAGTTAATTGTGCAAAAACGTACGATTCTCATGAAAAAAACAACAACAACAAAACCCACCCACCTAACCCCAATGTCACAGGGGTCAAGGCAAATCGTACAAAAACTTACGAATGTGGTCGTACGAATAAATACGAATTAGCCAACTCCTAAAATATGTATGAATTCCCATGAGATAACGTTGTTGCAACCTCATGTTACATACTGTATGAGGGGGGATTTGCAGGCTGCCCTTTTCCATACAATGAAATAAATTTAAATTTCCTCAAAGCAGCAGTCCATCATCAAGGTTTTGCAGGTGGTCCACCGAGAAGATATAAAACATATAGACGTTTCTTTAAATATTTTAATGATATTCTTAACCGAATGAACATAATCTACAGTGGTGGCATATTTCATGACAGATGTCTTTAATGAAGCTAGACCACTACAGCCTGAGAATATGGACACATTTTTTCACTTCATTCTCTCGCTTTAATTTAAAAGATCTTTCATTTGTTATTTAATGACCTGCAGAATCTCCGAGTGGCTTATTCTAACAAACCAATGGCCGTACATGCCTCATTTGGGTTAGAATAGCACTGGATATCTTTTTTTCTCTTTCTGAATGATCAGCATGAGGGCACAATAAAACGTGTTGAAGAAAAAGGGCTTAGGAAGCTGCAAAATTGACGAGATTCTCGTTTGACCCACACATGCCTCTTGTTCACTTTCCATGTTCTGATCTGATATCAGAATCTCCTCATGATGTTTCTACACGTCATGTAAATTCAGCCATCTGTAGCTTTGTCTGAATGCAAACAATGTTGTGTGGCAAGTTCTCTATTGGCAGTCTCATCAAACAAAGGATAAATCGGTAGCCTCATGTTGAAATATATAGCGGGCAGTTTCTCTTACCGGAAAAATGTTTATTCTTCACACAGCCTTTGTCCATACAAGGACAATGACATCAAATGTCTAATGCTACTGTATGAATTTACAGTAAAGGTAACATATTTAAAAGCAAGCTTTACATTGAAAAGTGAGAAATTACTTAAATTTCGAGTTTTGAATGAGTATATAATGACAGAATTTTCATTTTCAGCTCAACTATTCCTTTAACATGCTGTAAAATTCAATTTACGCTCCAAACAAACTCAGACGATGGAGGTAACAGGTAAGTCGTCGTTTCCTAAGACACATTGTGTTTAATATACATTGGCTATTTCCCTTTCCTCTAAATGACAGGCTCTCTGCAGAAAAGGGCAGAAAGGCAGCAATGCCCGGCCACTTTCTGACTCCTCTCAGGAAAGAGCAATTCCCCCGGTCTCTCCACTCTCCCTGGCTGGAATGCATTCTGACAGGAAGGAGGAATGACCCTGAGAATCACATTATGTATATTTCTAAGCGGCCTCCTGCATTTGCATGTAGGAGACAGTTAAAATAAGACCATAAATCAGCCGCAAACATATAAATGGATTTGCGGGAGATTGAAACCCTCGGAGAGTCTCCCGAGCAAATATTTCAGGGCCTGTCTGAGAGATATCCACTGTCATTAAGCCGCGGGAGCTCTCTGACCACTCGGCGTGTATATTTCCTTCATTACATGACCAGGAAGACGGCCACGTATGGCTAGTTCGATAAATCTATCTGCATATTCCCATGCCTGCTTTGTCATCAGGGACAGGCGGTTTAAGTGTTTTATCTTGTTTTCATGAAACTTGAATGAAGGAGAAAAAAGAAAGGTTTACATATTTTTACTATCAGCATGTTGGACTGCATTTCATCATATCTTTTTTATTTCAACAATATATTTCAAAAAGCTCAAATAAAAATCTTGATTTATAATCTTTAGGATGGGGAAAGTGGTTGAAATAACAGCTAACACAAGGTGGAACTGTAATGTTCATATGAAGGCTTATTAACTCTTTCCTCGCCAGCCTTTTTTTTAAGTTGCCAGCCAGTGCCAGCATTTTTTATGATTTTCAAAAAAGTTTAAAACCTTCGGGAATATGTTCTTCTTAAAATATATAAACATACAATATATCAAATGAAAGAACAGATCCTCTGCTATCAAACAAAAACGCCATTTCATCCCTACTGTTATTTTTATCACCTCTCAAATATGGGTAGATTTCTTTAAAAAAAAGCAAATTTTGGGCAAAAAGCTCAGTATAATTCAATTTTTGTGAAGGACTTTTGATAGAGATCGGATTCAGAGCGATCCTCAAAACTTACACGAACATATGTTTGCCCTTGGGCGATATTTCCGGGTTTATAAGTTGCGGTTATACTCGTCATTGGCAGGGAAGCATTTTCTCTTAATTGACTCATCAATGGCGGGAAAAGAGTTAAAGGTTTTGGCTCATATGATAAAGTGGGTTGCAGGTTGGACGATTAGCACAGATTTGGGCAAAACCAAAAACGCTGACATCAAATGTACAACAAATTATATATTCATTGACTTCAAATTGTGTATGCGTATTGTGCTCATCCAGGCTAGATGGTTAAATACACTAGATGAGTACATAAGTGCATTGTATGTCATTTGGGACCATGGCTGCAGGAGACGCAATGATATTACGCAGCGCCCCAAAATAGTCCCCTGCTATTTAAAGTTATCAAGGGGACTACTTTCAGGGGCTGCATAATATCATTGCGCCTGCTGCAGCCATGGTACGACAGCAAAGTCCTTGATTATTACGCCAGAATAATAGTATAGTTCATAGCCATATCGGCCTAGAAAATCCCAACTTTTAATTTTTTGTCAGTCTTAGGACACGATGTAAGTACAGAAAAGTCAAGTTTTAAATAGGAAAAATATTGAAACTCTTTGGTTATTTTTGAGTGCGATGCTAATGGTCTAATCAGACTCAATGGATCATGCCAAGCTATGCCAAAAGTGGTACCGCCAGACCCGGAGATCAGCTGAATGGATTCCAAAACTGCAAAAATCAAATGTTTAACTTTAGGAGAGCTGGAAAGTGATCATATTTTCAAAAAAAGTGGAGTGTCCCTTTAAGATGTGCACAAGTATTGTTTTTTTTTTGTAGGGTTTGTTTGTAAAAACTACTTAAATGTCCTCATATAACTAAGGCCTAGTCTTGGATTAATCTGATCCCTGTCCAGTAAAAACTGCACAACAAAGCGTATCATGGATTAATGTTCATAAATCAGCTATTGTTAAATAAAAATAAAACAAATTCTGTGAAGCTGGCTAATCTTGCATGAGGACTTGACTTCAAACATGTCTGATCATCTTTCCTGTAAAAAAATGTTCACACTGCTTCTGTCTAAACAAAAAAGTCGATAAAGACAAGGGCAGCCGTAGTCGACCATTCATTTTCATTGTACAGTATGAAAAAATACTTTCTGCTAAATGACTCGACCGAAATACAGGTTTGAAACTACACGCGGTTGAGTGAATGATGACCGTATTGTATTTTTTTGCCTTTAATAATGAAACATAAATACATATCCCATTCACTAAATCCAGCACACAATGGCAAAAACCTCCAATGCAGACACAGACATGAGACAAATTGCCTGAGCTAAATGAGAGTGAATGACTTGTGCTTTGAAAAACATCCCTAATTCAAGCACAAAGAAATTAATTACAGTTTAACTGTGTTGTTGGTCAGCAGCCATTAAATGCGGTTCCAGTTTAAATGCTGACAATGGCATTTAATGAAGGATTAGTGACTCTCACGAGAGAACAAAGCATCCTTGGAGGAAAAAATGGAAACAACTCACAGTCACAGATATGGAGCACCTTTCTAAGACTTGCTGCTTTGCAATGAGGACACCTCTTGCGTGACATCTTTGGAGAGCACTATCTGTATGCTAATGAATCAAATGAACAGGCAGGGGAAGATAAAAAATCTAAAGTACTGCTGCTGCTGAGAGAGACCTTAAAGAGTCGGTTTGCGTTGGGTGATGATTTTGTGATGAGAATATAAGATAACGATCGTCGCACAGCATCGTTTCGATACACAATACAAACAGATACCGTACTCGCTCATCCGTTTGTTTATTCAAAAACTATCAGCTAACCGACTGCTCGGGAAAAGCCGAACTGGTTAAATGGAGGGAAATGCGCAATCTCAGCCACCCAAGTAAGTGGAAAACCGGGAAAATCGCAACGCTTACTGGGGCTTAAATGAGCACTTGCAAAATTAAGCAATGCGTTTAGGGCATTTCACCAGGATTTTGGGCAATGTGTAGTTGCTTGGATTATACTTGATATATTTGTGCAACTTCACTGAATCTTTTCCAACACATTTGGAAACGCCCAAAACTTTTGTACTTTTGAGTTGCAAGTGGTTTATCCCATCACTGTTATAGAAGATAAGGGCCTAAATTATAAACTAAAATGTTTTGTACATAACTGTTGCACTGGTCTATCCCATTCGGTGCATTATCATCATCATGTAAATACATAAATGATGCCACTTTATTATTTATGTGACCGGACTCACATCACATTACATTACAGTATCAAAAAACCCAAGAGGTCAGAAGTGGTTTACATTAATGGGCAGGGTGGTCACAGAGGATGTTCAACATTTCATATCATTTAACAGGCCACAGAAGTGTCATCTTGATTGGCGTTAATGACATTGTTTTAGCACTGAAACTTTTCCTGGCCGGCACGTCAGGCTATCCCAAGCCCAAGCACTTGACAAGCCGTCTGTATTACACGCAAGGGTGCCGAGTCGGACGGCTTCACGGGTCCAATTAATAATTAAAGATATTAATGTAGATCATAACGAGCGAGTAAAAGTGGGGCACGGGGGTCTTCAGAGAGCCCAAGTTAGGGGACGGAGCGCGTTTCAAAACAAGCAAATTACGAATGTATTTCTTCAACAATAGTGGGTTCTTGAATCGTTGAATCGTGAGATCTGATTCATTCCTGTTGTCTGGCTCCTTGCCAGCTCTTAATTCTTTCTGGTAGGCAGCCACAGAAACATTCGAGCTTATTTCATCACCGAAACACGTGTGCATAATCTCCAAGGATTCCGCTCACATAAAAAGTGATTTATTTTAACTTTCTGAGTGAAAATATGATATTTAATTACTTCTGGTGGGAAAACAGATTCATCTTCTGGTGAGTTATGGACAATCCTGCTCATGAGCGGAATGAATGTAATATCAAGTGAAAACGGTTTCATAAATCTGAGAGAAAATGCAAATGCATTTTAAAATCGTAGCCTTGCAAGGTTATGCCAGTCATCTGGCAGCCGATAACGTTTGTGTTAAACACTCAAGACCACTGTCAGAAATAAAGGTTTTCAATGTAATGCCTATTATAAATTTATATCACATACATTACCTTAATGTCTACTAATGTAAAATAAATCTTAGACATGCCAAATATTAAGTAGGAGTAACTATTGTCTACAGTAAATGTTATACTAAGTACCTTCTGAGACATGCAAATTATGATGCTTGCGAACAGAATTTCAACAAAGCAAAGCCTTGTTAGCAAGGAAGTACCAAACATTGAGGACAATCGAGATACCATCACTTTGTTCTTGAAAACAGAAAGAAAAATCTTGAAATCTTGGCACTTTGAATTTCCTACTCTTCTGCGCATTTGCATAACAAAGCCCCAAAGACCAAGGTAGTGCAAAAAAGAAAATAACATACCATTGGCCCACCCTTTCCCTTGGTCTCTCTATCAACAAGCCATCAGAACAAATATACACACACTTATGCTCAGGAAAACACACAGACAGACAGACACACATACACATTCAGAACATACATACATACATACATACATATACAAACTATGTTTATTCTTTCTTTGCACACACATTACAAATATTCTCATGTTTTATACATATTATTGCTCACACACACACAGACAAGCACGCATACACTCAACAATCGTCTTCACAAAAAAGTTCTTCACAAGAAAAGTCCAAAAGATCTGTAATCTTTGTAACTCACTACGGATACATAGTCAGCAGAAAAGCGAAGCTTTAAAGGAAGTTAAAAAAGGGGAGAACAAGGAAAGGAGAGTAAAAAAAATCACCTCTCTACTTGACTACAATCCCCTCAGCCACCTACATATACCCCCCTCCTCTCCTCCTGCACCCCACTCAGAAAGAAACAGGATGAAATGACATTATGCATATGAAAATGTCCAGAAAGATGTTTGATTTATGTATGCATTAGATGCAAATTCTATTACAGGACACAAGGCGCTTGTGAGATTTCTCTCTGAACACTCGGCTGCCCTGATCAAACCTGATCTCATTAATTCCGACAAGGGGAGAAAGATAGAAGGCGCGAAAGAGCGAGAATTGAAAGAAATTTACAACCCGGACACAGATTTAACGAAAAAGGGGGTAGTAAATTGCATTCAAGCCTCTAAGGCCACAGCCGACCGGACCGGGCACAAGACCACGACGGGCACAACAGACTCAGGCCGAAAATCGTGTTTACAAGAACAACTGTCGACCCACAAAGAGCACAATATAACACAAGCACTTGCATTTACAAACTGATGTTTAATGATGTGTAGAGGACCTTCAGATGATGCAGCCACAAAAATATCAACAGCCTCATGAAGTCTACGAAGCATTGAATTCTTTATGTGTAAATATCCTGAACATTAATTTAGAATAGACTTTCATGCAGAGCACAGCTATGGCAATTCCAAGATCATGGGTTCGTTTTTTACATTTTTCATGTATTGGTAAGAAGTAAAGTCACTTTAATATTTAAATAAAACAAAAAAGATGTAATTTCAACATAATTTCAACATTATTTCAACGTAATTTTAACGTAATTTCAACGTAATTTTAACGTTATTTCAACGTAATTACAATGTAATCTGAACCCATTACCTTAACTGCTCTGACAGTTAAGCTATGAAAACCATATGCAAAATCCAGTTTACAAAAATATTATGCAACAAAAATGTGTTAATATCCTGAACATTCATTTAGAATAGACTTTCATGCAGAGCACAGCCATAGCAATCCCAACATCATGGGTTAGTTTTTCAGGGAATGCATTGGTAAAAAGTGAAGTCACTTTAACATTTGAATAAAATAAAAAAGATGTAATTTCAACGTAATATCAACGTAATTCCGTCGTAATATCAATGCAATTCCAATGTAATATTAACGCAGTTACAACGTAATATCAACGTAGTTACAACGTTATTACAATGTAATATCAACATAATTACAACATAATTAAAATATAATTCCAACGTTATTCAAATGTAATTTGAACCTATGACCTTAACTGCCCTGACAGTTAAGCTATGTAAACCCTGTGCAAAATCGAGTGTACAAAAATATTATGCAACAAAAATGTCATCAGTGTTGAGCCTAATATTCATAAATATTAGTCGTATAAAACATGCAAACTTTGAAAAACGAAACAACATAAACATTCTACAGTGGCACACATGCCAATGGCGGGTACAAGAAAATCAGAATCATCAGGACAATGTGGACCTTCCTCTATTCTTTCTTCACCTTCTCCCATGGCTGTTATGATTGAGGTCAAGCTAGGGATTTTTTACAGGCCCAACTAATGTGATTGCATCAGAGCAATACCCTTAAACCATATCGGGTCCTGATCTGCATACTAATTGGCTTCGCCGTCCTTAACAGTGACCTTGAAGAGGCCTACACAGCTGCAGGGGGGATGCGGGGGACAGAGAAATACGCATACTGTCCGTCCCGAGCATACATTTCCATGCAAAGATGCGCCCGCTCGGAGTAACCCCTGTTAGCAGCCTATCTCTTTCTCTATGCATCAATGCAAATTATAACAATGGCCGGGGCTTTATTCCGAGGGTAAGCCTGCGTGACCCTCCGTGACAGGGAGCAGGGCAGACAAAAGCAGCCCTTTCCCTCTGACTGCACATGGCCACTGTCACAATGCCTCGCTCTCGCCTGCGTGCGCTTAAGAAATGAGACGGGGGTGTGCCGGTCCTGTGGATGCAATTTAAAACCATAAAATGCAAAATGAAAGCATACGTTTGTGATGCCATTCCATTCGGTCCTCTCGAAGAACTCCATGTGTTTTCTCTGAAAGTGCTGAGCTATTCGGTACCCCGCCTCTGACATTTCTGTCGAAGCTTAGTCATCTAAATATCTAAACCCCTTAAAGGATAGCTGCCACACACCGCATAGCTGTGTGCTTTTCTTAGAAATGTAAACCTAAGGGGAATATTTAGTTAGTATCAGTGTTGGGCTGAAAAATATTAAATAGACACTCTGATTGGCTCACTATTGTTTTTCTAGTGAAATACTGTAAACATCATCATATAAATCATAAACATGGTTTATATGATGATGTATGGCCAACAACATGCAACACTGGATTTAATTAGAGGTTTTGAATCGCTCAAAAGCTGAATAATTCAGATATTCGGCCTGCACGATATTGACGGGATTGGTGTTGTGGTATTTTGCTACTATTTTTGCTGTATATAGTATACGCGGGCTCCCGACTCGTGGTGCAAGTAATATACTGTAAAAATACAGGGAAATTGTTAACAGTCCGAAATAGTAAATAGTGATGTTCTGCGATTGCATTAGCGTGTGCATTGCAATGGAGATGCTCGAACGATATATTGTGCAAATATTAAATATCAGATATGCAAACTCTTTACAGAGATGAAACTTGGCCTTAAAATTGTTTGTGAATTTACAAGCCCACCATGCTACCATTAGATTAGTTATTTTTTGCAATTGTACAGTGATCATATAAATTATTTCTCAGTCTCTTTATTAGAATACAACCATAAAAATACAGGAAATGTGTATGTGGTATTTAAAACAGTATAAAAGTATCAGCTGAAGTGTCAAGTATTTAGGGTAAACTCCCCTTCTACTTGAGCAATAGCAAGCAACTGCAGGATCTCTTAAAGTGACATTCCACTTTTTTATATGCTCATTTTTCAGCTCCACTAGAGTTAAACATTTGATTTGTACCTTTTTGGAATCTATTCAGCTGATCTCCGGGTCTGGCGGTACCACTTTTAGCATACAGGATTCCCACGGATCCTTGAAATCCTTGAAAGTTTCTGAATCTGGGGGAAAATATTCAAGGCCCTGGGAAGTTTTTGAAAATATACATACATAGATACTGGTCATTTAAAGTGCTTGAATCTATTTTATCCAAAAAGTTTTCTGGAAAAAAATCCATATTCCCTGTGTAGTGCAGGATAATATCATAAAATTCATGACTTTTTAAGCACAAAACTGTTTGCTTTAAATGCTTATATCTTCTGTATGCGAATGTTGATTCATACCAAAATGCTTTTCTGCATAGTTGTGTTTGACAAACGAAAACGTCTCTGTTGTTTCCTGAGAAGGGAACGAGACGCTGCGTCTCCCTTGCCATACTTCCTGCGTCCCTGTTACGCCCTCTTTGGCAATTTTTTAAATAACAATATACTTCCTGGCTCCCGCGTCACCCTGTCCTTGTCGTTAAGCCTTACCGTTGCTTGAATTTGTTGTACACATTCAGACACACTTAGCCTTGGAGGCATCCCCAAAGTGTCACCGCAGTGACGCAGCGCGAGTTCCCTCGAAAGGGAACTGTAATACTGCGTTCACACCAGCCGTGGATTTCAATGTTAAGTCAATGTGAAGGCGCTCTCGCGGCACGAATGAGGTGTTGCCGCGCGAGTTGAAAAAATTGAACTATGGCGGAAAAATGCGTCACGTTAACCATTTAGGAGCTTGCTGTAGTAGTAACGTGATTACAGAAAGCATCCAGAGTCGCAGAAGCCCCTCCCATGACGTGAATTTCCGCGTGAATGTCTAGAATGACTAGAATTTCACTCGCGACTTTCACATGGGAATGAAGCGAGTTAACTCAAACTGTTTAAGCGCCAAACTACAGTAGGCGCGGTAGACGCTTTGCGCTCATCCTGATTTTGATGCCTGAAACGTGGCTGGTGTGAACCCATGGTAACAATGTATCTTTAAAGGTAACACAATGTAACATTTAGTTTTTGAATTTGAGGGTACTGGACCTGGAAAGTCCTTGAAAGGTCCTTGAATTTGAAGTTAACTAAGGTGTGGGAACCCTGAGCATAGCTTAGCATAATCTATTGAATCTGATTAGATCATTAGCATCACGCTAAAAAATAACCAAAAAGTTTCGATATTTTTTCTATTTAAAACTTGACTCTTCTGTACTTACATCGTGTACTAAAACCAATGAAAAAAATTAAGTTGCGATTTTCTAGGCAGGTAACATCACTACGCCTGCTGCAGCCATGTTACAGCAGCAAAGTCCTTGATTATTACGCCAGAATGAGAGTATAGTTCCTAGCCATATCGGCCTAGAAAATTGCAACTTTTAATTTTCTGTCGGTCTTAGTACATGGTGTAGCTACAGTACAGAAGAGTCAAGTCTGGCGTGAAGCCACACTAAACCCGCAACACAATCACAGACAATAGACATATTAGATGTTGCATAACAGTTACAGTATACAAAGTGGAATTTTGGACCAATGTTTACTTGCTACACAAGGCAATACTATAAAAATAAAAATGAACACCCTGTTGCCCCATAGACTGTCAGACGCACCTTCACAGACTTCCAAAAAAATTATATTAACACCAATGCAATGACATTATTTGAAGCTAGATTTTGGGCAGCAGCGATCGTGAGGTGAAGCTGAGGTATCAAACCTCGCCCATTTTCCTTGTGAGGTGGAGCCGAGGCATCAAAGCTTGCCCATTTGACTCAATAACAAACACACAAATCAAGTCATCACACCCTTTGTAATACCATCTAATAATTAATAACTTAAACCAAACTTATTAGAAAAATTAACACTTAAACATGCATTAACATGATAAGAATTAACCCTTGTTGCGTTTGGTTTTTACGTTTGGCTCATGTCCTATTCAATTACACTGTAGCCAGGTAACAGGGGGCAATCGAAATGTCAAATTTGGCTTTACTCTTTAGGATGTGTGTGGCACTCTTAGTTGCCCCATACTTGATAAATACTCAGATTTACAAACAACACCTCCTCATTTTACAACACTTACCTTCTTCTGTGTCCAGTGCGGCCTGGATTGGATGTTCAGGAACCATAATATAGTATTTTCCTTCTTTCTCTCATTGCCACACAATGGAAGTTGACCTGTGGATCACAAAAATACAAACACTGTCATGACAAGCTAGGAAGCGGCTACATTTCAAAGTGTAGATTTTGGACAACATCAGAGACATTTTCTCACATTGAGAATGGTTATGGAGAAGCAGGTGTATTTTCTCTGGCACTCATTATTCCACAAGAGAACAGCCAAGCAATCTGCTAGTCTAACATATGCTGAATACAAAGAGTGCGTTGGAGAGGCAGGTAGTAACTGGAAGAAGCGATGGATACCTGCGTACGTTGCTACGTTATGAGTCTGTCTGCTCCATCATGACTGTTATTGCTTTATTCATAGGTGCGTAAAGGAATTCAAGAGACAGAAATGACAACAATAAAAGCCATGTTCAGTGCATTTGGGTAACCGTCAGTTTTAAACCTACGAGGATCCCTGGGTTTATGCTAAGGGTCTCTTTTAGGAAATGAAACACACTTCACCAGCTCTTATAGTCGCAGAGACGCTGTGACAAACTGCAGCCATATATTTCCCCAACGTTGTGACACATTTTCAACACAGACATTAGATTTTATTCCACAAAATTTGATTTTCACACTGTTTCATTTCAGCCAGAGAACGTGCTTCAGACGTGCACATGGTTTTGTGGCGAACAAGGACAGTGCTTTAAGCCTTTTTATCTGTACAACAGTATACCGTAGGAGTGGAATTGACTGCTGCTGCCCTAGAGATCCCAAGAGATGACCAAAAATGATCAAGTCAGACCCCTTATACATACGGCTTTCCCAGTGCGGCTGGAAATTACATGGTGGGTACTGATATGGCAAGTGCTGATTTGGTCACTGGGGTTGTCGGAAAAGGGAGATACAGTACTCTACACCTAAAGCCCAGAGCATTACTATACAATTCACAAAGCACACACACACACACACACACACACACACACACACACACACACACACACACACACACACACACACACACACACATACACAGACAGGCAACTGAAAAAAGCTAGAAAGCATGTACGGTTCAAGAGAATTATACCAGGTAGCAATTATTAGGCCATTTATATCATGACCTGTTGACATTGTTAGATCGTGCAAGCCTGCGCAAGACACTTATAAGTATTTAGATGTGCTTATATGTAAATTATAGCTAAAGCAATGGCAATTACTAGGATCCTATTTATGTAGTAGCCGTTTAAATATTAAATTGCATGTAATTGCACACGCCAGCGTGCAAAAAAGCATGACAATCATAAATAAGAGGGGACGTTCTCTTACCCCCCTTTTCGTATTCTCTACCTACCTCTCATTTATTATATGGCTTCATTTATATGTACCATTAAAAGCTCAACACATCAGACAAGTCACTCAAAGCAGGCCTCATGGGACACAACAGCACAGATAGTGGATCATTAGACAATGTGAAACTCACAATACCTTAGTATCAGCTCACCGCAAAAAAAAAAAAAAAACAGTGCCATGCTCTTGTTTTGATACTTGCATTTCCTTCCAAAAATTTCAATACAAAAGAAAAAGGAGAAAGCTCTGAGGGGTGATGCGAATCTACTTGAAGATATTTAAAACAAGCTTTGTTAAAAATACAAGTCCTAGGGTTGTCTAGGTACTCTGAGGTTCAGAGTACACTGCTTTAAACTGGAAGAAAAACACCATACCGCAGGGTTTTTAATGTCCTGACTTGCCTGTCGCCCGCAAAATTTAAGTAAAAGTGCATAAAACTTTTTTCCTTATGCCAGCTGTATCCTTTTTTGGAATATTCAGAACTGTTGTGAATACTATTTTATTTGCAGCTTATTTTGGTTTCAGTGGCAACAACATGATAAACAAGTGGCTTTTGTGGCCCAAACTTCCTAGCAAAATAAATAATAAGAAAATTACCTTGGAGCTAACGCGTATCAGCTACTACACTGAGTTAATGTTACAGTGTAAAATTAATGTATACAAAATTTAGCTACAGATCCCTGAATTCTTGAAAAACATGAATGAATAAGTGTAATAATAACTCTATTGATTTGTTTATGTATTTACATTTATTAATGTATTTAACTCTTTCCCCGCAAGCGTTTTTAAAAAAAGTTGCCAGTCACTGCCAGCATTTTTCATGATTTTCACAAAAGTTTAATGCTTTCCAGAAAATGCTTTCAAACAAAAAAAAACTGTTTCATCCTACCTTCATTAGTTTTCTTTTTATCACCTCTCAAATATGGGTAGGTTTCTTCAAAAACACCCAATTTCGAGCAAAAAGCTGAGATAATTCCATTTTTGTGAAGGACTTTTAATAGAGATCAGATGCAGTGCGATCTTTAAAACATACACAGAGTTCTTTCTCTTTTACGTGAGGCGCTACTTACAGGTTGTATAAGTTGCGGAAGTGCTGGGGGATAATAGCGGTATTCAGTGGTGTAGTGGTGTCTGGAGAAGTGGGTATACTCTAAATTTATGCCCCCAGTAGAAGTGGGTATACCCCATGCCATCAAATAAAGAGGTGGGTATACTCCGTATACCTGCGTATACCCTGCACTACACCACTGTCGGTATTGCGGAAAGCCGGAAATTCTCGTCATTGGCAGGGAAGCATTTTATCTTAATTGACGAGTTATCTCGTCAACGGCGGAGAAAGAGTTAATTATTTACTGAATGTGATATACGTATATAATAAATATACAATTATAATATTATAAATAAATTGATAAGCAAATATTGCACAAATTCCAACAAAGCAAGTGCTATTGAGATGAAAAGATATGCTAACTTATAGCATTAGCATTTTTCCAGGAGAAAAAAACTCTAAAAAAAAAAACTAGATCCTGTTTTGAAAAGTCTTGTGAAAACATGTTTAGTATGGGTTTTGTGGACTTATATCAGTGACTTAAAAATGTTGCTCTTAAAAAAGTACATACATGTTGCTCACATAATATTGTAGCCCAGTTTGTGCTGAACACTAGCCTGGCTAACACCAGACCAGTCTCATAGAGTTTACTGGGCCGTTTATCAAATGCGTCTGTACTTGGCTTATAGCCAATCGTTTCAAATATACCAGATGACGATATGATATTAATAAATACCACTGACCATTTATAAGTTAGATGGACTTTGTCAACGATGATGCCTAGCAGGTTGGTCCTATAAAACTCTGTGGCTAGCATGTCTTGCTACTTTGCGCTCATCCAGGCCGGGACTGCCGAACACAAATTGGTATCGACCACATCCTTCTTGCATATGAAATTATTTAAACTTGCATTTAAAACTACTTAGAACACTATCAAAGGCTGCATTGAAAGGTAACTTCGCGTCTGCTGTCATGTTGGATCCATAGATATAAACAAACTGCTTCGCATAAACATCGTCATCGTCTTGCTGCCCCTCCCCGTTAGGTCATTGGTTCCCTATTTGAGGGGAAAATTTTGTCCATATTTTCCATGCTACACTTGCAGCGTGAATCAATTTTTACATTATTATGTTTTTAAGCAACTGAAAAAAGCACAAATGTCAGTGCTGGTCAAATCTGCTCAAGAATGCAAAATCAGCCAAGACCCAAGAGGGTTAAAGTCCTTCTTGATCCAAGCCTAAAATTAATTGCTCAGTGCCTGTAACTCTTTACAGGCATAAAGCCATAAAATTTTGAAGCATTGCTGTAGGGTCAAACAGTAAAGCCATCACCGACATGACCACACATTATAAAAGTAAATAATGGATCCACATTCTTGTAGACAGTCTGCCTAAGCTTCTGAATGTATTGAATATGGGCATTTGCCACTCTGACACCAACTGCTTTGTACAGGTGAGAGTGAAGTGGGGTCTCTCAGGGTCCTTTTGTGCGGAGCAGCGGGAGAAAACTGTTAAATTGTACCAGCCCTCTTCATATGTATATATAAAAATGCCCTGAACAAGATGCTTATCTTAATAGATGAAGTAGGAGCAAAAGAGCTATAATTTTAATCAAATCTCTGGCTTATTCGTACAAGGCTGTCGAGCACTATTGAGGTTTTAAATGCATGTTGTTGGGACTTGCTGAATGGACGCAGCAGGGGATGTCTCTCTCGGTAATTATACCTCACTTACAGGTATTTCTGTTGCTGCGCGCTTTATCTTCTCTTGTAAAGGAAATCAATTTGTACAGATGTATATGAGAGAGGTGATTGCCTTGACTGGTAGGGGCGGTGGGCAGGCTTGGCACAAAAAAAGGGGGGGGAGTATTGTCATAAAATGGACAAGTCGTTTGGAAAATTGAGGAGAGTTGCTTTTGAATGTGTTTGTTTGGGTCTTTTGTTTGGTTGTATTTAGCGTCTGCCATCGGTGCCCTGCGCTGCCTGCAAATTTGTTCAATGGCACTATTGAAGTTAGTCTCAGAAAAACAAAGACAGATGGAAAAACTTAAGGTAACTTTTAACACTTATAGGAACCTGTAGGAAATGTTTATCACCTTCATTTGTAGGCGTATTTGTTCAAACACATTGTAAGGTACGTATGTATACTTATGGGCCCTGTTTACATCTGCTATTAACATGCGTTTTGATAAATCGGATCACAAGTGGACGAAAGAGACACATTCCCGCCCACACCTGGGGATGTAATCCGTCTCTTTTGTCCACTTTCGACTGCTTCTGTCCTAGTGACTTCGAGGGATGGTCTATGGGCGGGTCCCTCTGCTTCTGTTAAACACGAGTGGGAGAAATATTGGGTTAAAGTTTATGAGTACTAATGAAACAATTGAAACTAAATGAAACAAAAATTAATGAGGCGAAGAGCAGCAGCTTTCGTTTTAGCAATGATGGGTTCACGCTAGAAGTCAGGACAGATGCAAAACATTGTGCTCAGTACATTACACATAAGGTCAGTAAGCGGAGACTAGGTGGTCCTGTTAACAAATTCAACCTCATGAGCATCTACCCCACAAAAGCATCCGGTCGAATATGTTTTCCACTACTTCTGAATGTAGTCGAAAGAGGACAAGCTCAAAACCGATTGGACCTCTTTAGGCTAAAATTTAGCTATATTAATTTATATATACACATAAAGTAAAATTAACTGGAAGTAAACAGCCATAAAAGTGTGGGTGTTATAATTTATTAAAAAATAAATAAAAAATACTTTTATTTAATAAAATGCCACAGCGTTTATTTTAATTTGCACATCAATCAGCATAAAACGTTTCATGCTTTCTAATGAGCAAAGATAATAGGTTGTTATATATGAGAGATCAACCAAATTCAGGACAGATTTATTTAAGCGGCCAAGCTAAATTATCACAATTAAGGTCATCATCATTCTGCTTGAGTGTGGGCAAGTGGAATAATGTCAAGACATTAGGTCTCACGGTTTAAAGCGTGGTCACACAACCACCGAATGGAGCCATTAGCGTCCAACACGTGCACTCCAAACCACTCGTGGCACTTATTAATCAGGACTGAGATTATATAGCTTAGCATATTCTACATGTAACGCTAGCCAAGCTCGTGGGCGTCAGAATGAGAATAAAGTTCTGTCACAAGCATTAGTAAAGCACAGCAAGATTGTCGGCCACAATTATTTCTATTTAGAGAATTCTGGGATCCAGGCCTACCAGATTGGGCCTGAGGCTGCCCATTGATATGGTGGACAGGAAAGGATTATAATTTGGGCCAGACTCGTGGTCCACAGCTAAAGAAACATCTGAGATAACCAGGATGGACAGCGCCCTGATGCTAAATATATATCCAAGAGGCCAGTTGAAAGTATTGTTGGGACCTATATGCTTTTCCATTGATGAGTCTCTCATGTAGAACTGTTGCATTGTGGGTATGAACGGAAAAACCGCAGAAAGCTGGGTAAAGGAGAAATGCCAATCTTCAGCAAAGTTAACAAGAGCAAGGCTACATATTTCTAATCTTATTTGGTTTTAAACTTATTTTATATTTTCCATTCTTTTCACATGAAGTACACTTGACCCAATTACTAGCTTTTCGGGCTGCACAGTCTTTGTAATCCAGGTTATTATCTAGTCTGAAATTTTTGATTTTCTTTGTTTTGATACCTTTCCTCTGCCCCCACGAGACTGCGTTGAAGAGAGGGGAGGTTCTAACACCATATTTTCTTTTGGATTCAGAGTAAATGCTTTTTCTCTAGAGGGGGGCAAAGAGAAACGGCTCAAAGTCGGGAGATGTGCAACCGGCGATGCCTTGATCAAATCAGCTGAGCTGAAAAGGATTCAACCGAAGAAATTACAAAGAGTGAGGTGATTAGCAACACATTCTTACCAGCGTGATGCTCTTAGTTCACTGAACACAGAGTTCTTCCTAGCATACTTTAAATCTGGGGCAAAGAACTGACTATATACAGTGAGATCCAAAACGCTCTAGTCCACTTTTTTGCATTTTACTAATTTTTTAAGCGTATAAAAAGTGAAACGTTTTGAACTGAATAATTTACATAAATACATTTCTTTTACATTGAATTAATAAAAAGTTTTTTTTAATATTCGATAAAGCGTGTATGACAAATTGCAGTCAACTCGATGTGAATTCCAGGATTTGTACAAAACCAAAGATCCAAGTTATCCTATAGACGATTTCATCGGACGCACGTGTGGTGACGAGATTACCAGTCTGGTCGGAACATTACTTCCGGTTTCTGTTTGTTTAATGGTCTGGCTAATTGCTAAACTGAACTCTTGAACAAATACCTCGTGTAAAAAAAAAAATGGTTTCTTAGGTAATCTACGTGTTGTTTATTTTGGTTGTTATATAAATAAACTACTTTTAAAGGACTTTGTTGTTATTTATTCTTCGCAGAGTTTACCGGAAGTTACGTGTGTTCCACGAAAGCCACTTGTTTATGTTGTTACTGCCGAAACCGTCTATAATCTAAAATGAAGGTTCCAAAGGTCTTTGTCAAAAAATAAAAAAGGTTCTTTGCAGTGGAGAAATGTACACTAGCTACATTTTCATTACCCTTCAAATTTCGCAAATTGACATTGCGAATTGAAAATACTGTCAATGGAAACAATATCACTAAAACTTTTTACACTCGCATAAGGTGGTTTTTCAGGTAATTCAGAAAAGGTGCATAATCATTATTTGAAGATGACGCGGTGTAATATAACATCCGAGAAACAACTCATACCGCTCCCAAGTATAAGAGGCTTTTCATGGCATTGATGTTTGGAAAACACTCCTACGTATCCTTCAATTAAAATAATGGCTTAAAAAAGCCAACATCCGTCGATGTGATGTTTGGAATGACTTATCGCGAGAGGAAAAACTATGTTTTGGTTGCATATCATTGATTAATATAAAAATATCGCACAATTTTTGTGCAAATCTGTAATGGAAATGCAGCTACTGTCAGAATAAAGGTACAAACATGTACCCTAACAGTGGCGAGGCTAAATAAGGGCCAGGGTGGCACCTGCCCACTCAGATTGAAGGCTGGCCCATCCAATATTTTTTGTGTAAAAGCAAAAGAAATCACGCATAAAATATTATAATCTCTTTAATTATAGCGGCTCAAATATGCATGATTTAGAAATAAATAACTATTTATATAAAAGTTTATAATTTGCATATGTTTCTAAACCTTGCAAATGTTAACATTCAAGCCATTTTAAACAATTTGAGCGGAAGAAGATACTAAAGTGAGCTGTTTTCTGTGCGCACAGATGCACACACATACTCAAATGGACACACACTCATAAGCGCAAACATGGAGACGCACATTTCAAAAAGCACGCAAACACACAATCTCTTTGCGCTTGACAGGATACATACACGCAAAATGATCTCAAATTACCAGTCTTGGCAATAATTCTCATAAAAACAGTCATTTATGTCTAAAAGTGAACGTAAACAGTTCAGAAAGAAAACGGGTATTAGTATATGGGTCCCTGCTTATTTAAAAAGTGTAATTATATTTAATTTATAGAGCAAATAAGCTTCATTTGGTTATATTTTTGTTCCTAAATACTTTATTTCCAACTTTGTTCTTTTCTATTTTCATGTGCTTATAATTTCTTGATTTGTTCTTATTTCATTTTTCTTATTCCTCTTTGCTGATCTAAAAAATGACTCAAAAAACATAATGTTATCCCTGTAACCACTACTATAACGTAAAATTATGTCATGTGAGAGAAGGCCTTGTGGTCCACCCTATTTCATAGAGGTCCACTCAGTTTAAACTTTTTGGCCCTAAGGTTCCATTTTGTACCTTTACAGGCATACAAAACATAATACAATGTTTTACCTTTTGGGGTACTTTACTGTACCTTAAGGACCTTTAAAGGTACATTTAAATGTTTTGTACCCCTTACATTTAACTGGTACAAAATTGGTTCTTAACAGTAAACAATAAGTCCTCAGGGTATAATATTGTACCCCAAAATATTTCAATGTTTAAAATAAACCCCACCAACAGATATGTACAGTTTTAAACCTTTTCTGACAAAGATAATAAAGGTATTAAAGAAATGACAATTCTATGCAAATGTCAACATTACCATAAAAATATTTTCTAATTAAAAGTTTTCAACCATACTCAGATGTCAATAAAATTTATATCTCAGATGTCACTTGGTTATTTACCCAGGCAAGGTCTTTGTTGAAGTTTTGAAAGCATTTTGTTCCATATTTAGATGTCCAGCTTTCAGAATGGTCACATCCATAACATGTTTCTTGCAACAATTAAAAGAAAAAAATATTCAATGTTCTTTGAAGAGCTAAACTTTCTACAGTATATTCACAATATTGCTTCTTGTAGGTACATTTTAATTCACATAATTCCTACAAAGTATGTCGTCTCCCAAAAATGTTTGTCATTTATATATATATATATATATATATATATATAATTTATTATAACATGTTGAAATTGCCACTTTGTAGATCAGCAAAAATGTGTCGTTTTGGGTGTGTTCTTTTAAATGCAAATAAGCTGATCACTGCACTAAATGGCAGTGTCGTGGTTGGATAGTGCAGATTAAGGGGTGGTATTATCCCTTTCTGACATCACAGGGGAGCCAATTTTTTTTCACATGCTTGCAGAAAATGGTTTACTAAAACTAAGTTACTGGGTTGTTTTTTTTTTACATTTTTTAGGTTGATACTAGCACTGGGGACCCAATTATAGCACTTAAACATGTAAAAAGTCAGATGTTCGTGATATGTCCACTTTAAGAACATATGACTTAAAAGGTTGTTTACCAGAAATGTGTTCATGTGTAGCTCAGTGATAGAGCATTGCGTTACCAGCACAAAAGGTCATAGGTTTGAACCCAGGGAACAAACAAACTGATAAAAATACCTTGTAATGCACCATAAGTCGCTTTGGATAACAACATCTGTCCATTGTGAAATGTAAACACAACAGTTTTAGATACAATGGTTTTAGAAACTTAACTTTTTAAATTATAGCTTTGTTACAAAAAACCCAAAGAGCATTTTCGAAATCACAAATCGTGACTCGAACAGTAACTTTGAACTAATGTAAACATAGAGTGCTTCAGGGCATCTTCGTCCTCGTGCAGGTTAACAGGTTTATCAACTAACGATCATCCTAAAATATAAAACATCGTATAAAACTTTTTTTGTTAGAAATCTTTCAAGTTTAAATTAGGTTTCGAACTCACACTATTAATGCGGTCTTAGACATTTGAGCCCCGTTGTATCTAAAGTCTATTATCCGAACATTTGTATGCAACCTTTAGAACAGAGTCCACGATGATTGTTTGAGTGTCCTTGCTTAATGACACCAAACAACACGACATATGCGTATGAATCCAGAGCCAGGATAACTAATAATTTCTCATCACCGAGAAAAGCAATCGCTCTCCATAGTAGAGCCCAAGGCGGCCATGTCGAGGTTCTAATGAGATGTTTAGAGACTCGCCTGGCTAATGGAACATTCTGGAGTTTGTCTCCTTAACACAGAGGCCCTCTACCTGAGGAGAAAAAGGACATTCTGTCTACCAGGGGAAGAGCTGAATTTCACATAATCTCTGTCATTCATATTATGCTTCCT
Source organism: Misgurnus anguillicaudatus (assembly GCF_027580225.2). Taxonomy (NCBI): domain Eukaryota; kingdom Metazoa; phylum Chordata; class Actinopteri; order Cypriniformes; family Cobitidae; genus Misgurnus; species Misgurnus anguillicaudatus. The sequence goes on from NC_073343.2 coordinate 4,520,779, forward strand.
GACATAAATGATCAGATAATTCACATCTGAAGTGAATTAACATCTGTTGTTTGAATGGGGCTAATGTCTAGCAATTCATCAATTTCACAGGCTAATATTGCTGACCAGAAATTCATGTAACATGCCCAGATTTAGGCACGGAGATGGCAGTTTAGAGTAATGCTCGGCTCTGTTGAGTGTGTGCTTACACTAACAGCACTGTCAAAATTACAGAGGTGGTAATAAACAACGCGCTATTATCCAGCTCATGGTGAAGATAGAGTATTAATAGGAGACTGAAAAACAAAGATGTTTCTTTGGAATTAGATAAACAGTTTGGAAGTGCTTTAAACTAAATAATGTGGCAAATATAAAGAAGCCCAACGACAAATGAAGATAATAAATCCAGCTTCTATGGTTGTATTGATTTGTGGTTGCAACAGAATGTATTATTGCATGCATTTACAGTAGCTCAGAGAGAAAAGAAAAAAGCAATCAAAAGTAGAATATTATTAATAACACTTTCAACAAGTGTAACCAAATTCACATACACAAATATCTACACATTTTTTGCATGAATGTCTAAACCCATGTTCTGTTCGGATTTAGTCATCTATGGGGACTTGATCAACCATTATCTAGTCTAAACAAATACAGCAAATCTTGCAGGTGTTAGATCAGCAATAGAATTCAGAAAAAAAATTTGTGTAACAATAAAGGTTCCTAAAAGTTTCCATAAAGATCAGAGTCCTGCAACAGGTCGGGCCACATAAAAGTGTCTAAAACGGGTGGATTGTGACATTCCTAAAATTCACGGGCGGGGATGCAGGCGGATAATTAACTTAAGAATGAAAATATGTGCAATATTTGTATGTCTAAATTACCATTACACGCGCAACATATGACATTTGACCCATCACGTCATCACCACTGCGACAGTGCGCGACCTTTGTTGATGCTTTTCGTAGCCTAGTTGGAGCGAGTATTGCAGGAGTTGCATAAAATTTTGCCGTTGATAGACGCAAGCTGGGAACGTCTTCTCTTAGAAGGCATTTCGAGACAAGACTTAGCAGCACAGCAGGGGTTGTGTAGGTAGGTTGCATTTTTCTTGTTCTTTTTTTCCATTATTTGTGTATAGTTATTAGGTTCCATAGCCCATTTAGGTGTCGATGGTAGGCTTCTTGAATGGCGCAATACAAAGCGAACTTTAGCCTGTTTCATTAGCCCATTAATGACGCTGTTGTGATGTTGAGAGAGGTACAAGATAAAAAATAAAGCACTTCAATTGGAATGATTTTAGCGTGTGTGATTTATGCGTGTGCGGGTACAAGTCGGGTAACGGGCCAAATATTACAGGTCTGGGCGGGTGCGGATTTAATTTTGATATTATCACGGGTGACGGGTCGGGTCTGCTGCTGAACTTTGGCTCTGGTACAGGCGGGAGCGGGTCTCGAAAAATGTACTCGTGCAGGACTCTGATAAAGATCATTTCCATTGCACAAAAGGTGCTTTGTAGTGGATCAAGGGTTTGTGTCCGAAATAGCCCCCTATTCTGAAATAGCCCCATACACTCATTCACTACTGCTTAGATTAGTTCACTAATATAGTTCACTTGAAGGAGTGAATGAAAACGATTTAGTAAATTCGGACACTTGAGCTCGCCAATGCAGGCGTCATCTTTCGTTGAGATGCACAAATTAATTCAGCGTTAGACTTTAGTGGACAAGAAGTGACTACCTGTAAGTGTACGTCGGATATACACTCATTATTGTGGTGCATTGTGGGGTTAAATGAATGCACTCAATAATGTCCACTATGATTTCGGATGGCTCTTGGCTTTGTCACGGTTAATCCGTGTCATGTCTTGTCTCTGTTCCGATTGTTATCACCTGAACCCCAACCATAATTGAACCCTAAAATCAGAGGAAAATTATCAGGGGGAAACAATGGTCTTGAAGCTGGTTGTAAGCTTAAATTTGAAACTAACTGTAAACTTATTTCTAGTTTTTCTAAAATTGTATTGCGTTGACCCAAGGGCAATTTTTGTAAATAAAACCTAACCCCACCCAAAACTCCAACCCGAACCATAATTGAACCCTAAAATCAGAGGAAAATGATAAGGGGGAAACAATGGCCTTGAAGCTGGTTGTAAGCTTAAAGGGATTCTTCACCGATTTAGCATTCAGCTTTGTATCTGTAGAAACCCGGCAGTATTACTGAATGACTATGTTTCCCTCCATCATTTCCCCCTGAGAGGAGAGATATCTGCATTTTGGTTCTGCAAAAAAGTCCTCCGATGATGCAAAAATCGTCATATTACATCATCGGAGGACTTTTTTGCAGAACCAAAATGCAGATATATCTCCTCTCAGGGGGAAATGAGGGGGGAAACATGGTCATTCAGTAATACTGCCGGTTTTCTACAGATACAAAGCTGAATGCTAAATCGGTGAAGTATCCCTTTGAACTTGAAACTAACTGTAAACGTATTTTTAATTTTTCTAAAATTGTTTTGTGTTGACCCAAGGGCAATTTTTGGAAATAAAACCTAACCCGACCCAAAACCCCAACCCCAACCATAATTGAACCCTAAAATCAGAGGAAAATGATAAGGGGGAAACAATGGTCTTGAAGCTGGTTGTAAGCTTAAACTTGAAACTAACTGTAAACTTATTTCTAGTTTTTCTAAAATTGTATGGGGTTGACCCACGGGCAATTTTTGATAATAAATCCTAACCCCACCCAAAACTCCAACCCGAACCATAATTGAACCCTAAAATCAGAAAAAAATTATAAGGGGGAAACAATGTTCTTGAAGCTGGTTGTAAGCTTAAACTTGAAACTAACTGTAAACTTATTTCTAGTTTTTCTAAAATTGTTTTGTGTTGACCCAAGGGCAATTTTTGATAATAAATCCTAACCCCACCCAAAACTCCAACCCGAACCATAATTGAACCCTAAAATCAGAGAAAAATTATAAGGGGGAAACAATGGTCTTGAAGCTGGTTGTAAGCTTAAACTTGAAACTAACTGTAAACGTATTTCTAGTTTTTCTAAAATTGTTTTGTGTTGACTCAAGGGCAATTTTTGGAAATAAAACCTAACCCCACCCAAAACTCCAACCCGAACCATAATTGAACCCTAAAATCAGAGGAAAATGATAAGGGGGAAACAATGGTCTTGAAGCTGGTTGTAAGCTTAAACTTGAAACTAACTGTAAACTTATTTCTAGTTTTTCTAAAATTGTATGGGGTTGACCCAAGGGCAATTTTTGATAATAAATCCTAACCCCACCCAAAACTCCAACCCGAACCATAATTGAACCCTAAAATTAGAGGAAAATGATAAGGGGGAAACAATGGTCTTGAAGCTGGTTGTAAGCTTAAACTTGAAACTAACTGTAAACATATTTCTAGTTTTTCTAAAATTGTTTTGTGTTGACCCAAGGGCAATTTTTGGAAATAAAACCTAACCCCACCCAAAACTCCAACCCGAACCATAATTGAACCCTAAAATCAGAGGAAAATGATAAGGGGAAAACCATGGTCTAGAAGCTGGTTGTAAGTGTAAACTTATTTCTAAAATCTGATTGGTTGATTGAAATGTTGTCCCAGGGTCAACATAATAGTTGCCCTGAGGACATGAAGCACTTGACAAAACCATGATAGATGTCCGAAATCATAGTGGACATTATTGAGTGCACTCATTCAACCCCACAATGCATCGCAATAATAAACAACTGATGTACACTCACAACTAGTCGCTACTCGTGTACTGAGGCTCGTGCCAGATGAATTCCCGCATTTAAGTGAAAGACGGTGCCGGTGCTTTTAAACATTAAAAATCTCGCACAGACCACTTCCAAATATTCTTGTTAAAACATACAGTACAGTGAAACAAATCTGCAACACCCAAACCATGTCTCTTCACCTGCAGGTCAAGGTCAAAAGAGTTTGATCTATGAGTGTGTGATTGAGGTTTTCTGAACAATGTTGAATTGTAGTGCATATTAATATCTGATTCTCCATCCACGGCTTCATAACAGTTGGAGCGATGCACACCGCAACCCCTCTTTCTCACTTCTACGAAAAGCTTCATCGAAAATTTCAGTGCCGACGCTACATCCTCCTACTCTAAACCGAGAAGTGAAAGATTACCGTGTGTGATTCATTAAGGATGTTTTATTTTGTCTGCTATTTATTTCCCCCATCTATTGTCTCCCCACCCTCTCAGCGCAAGTCTCGGTGGAGCCGCAGCCTGGGCGCTCAGCGGCGAAGAGATAAACGCAGAAAACGAACTAGAAGAAAACAGACACGGGCTACCAGTCCACGGCCAAAGAGAGATGAGTACGATTAAATCAAGCTTAATTCTATTTTGATAATTGTCTGCGTTCGTGGCCGCGTTTTGCCGTGGGGATGTTGTGACTTGTGTACGAGACTGACAATGAAGTCGGCGACAACAGCTGCTCGGTGCCGGCTAGCTCGTGTACCTTGCCGCTCAAGTCTTGTCAGTCACATTTTCCCTAATTAACTAACATCTGCTTTCCATTTTCAGTTACACTGCATCGCCAGCTTGCCTCATCTGAATCCCTGACTCCTGACCTCCCCTGAGGAAGGTGCTCACTGTCAGAAGAACCCCCAGCATCCTACCGCCACAGAAAGGTGATTCCTTTAAAGCGGCAGAAACGGATGAGGGAGCGAGGGGGCTGCGTGAGGCGGGCAGACGGGGAGGGGAGCTGTCGCTTGTGTCAGGTTAACCTCAGAGACGCATTCGGAGCTCAGCATCTGGGAGATGGAGGGGACGCACGTCGCTCCATTTGGTGCAAGTGAGTTCTTGCATTAAGCATTCGCCTATGGCTTTCATCAGCTTTTCTTTCTTTCTTATTCTTTTTTCATCCTTTTTTCCATTTAATTTTTCCTTTATTCTTTCTTTAATTTCTTTTTCCTTTCTTTTTTTTCCTCCCGTATTTTCATTAATCAATTAAATTGCATTTAAATTGCATTTGAAAGTATTTTTTCTTTCTTCTCTCTCTCTCTCTCTTTTTCTTTCTCTTTTTTCTTTCTTTCTTTTTAGCCCCCCTCCCTCCCCCAAAATAAAAATAGGCTACAATGCCAAAATTTGTGCACTGTCAGTCCCGCGGGCTGCGTTTATTCCCAGATTTATGTTAATAGCACTGCTGTATTAAGTTTTAGACAGAGAGGGAGGAAGAGAGAGAGCGAGCGCAATGCATGCAGAAAGGAAGATGCTACTGATGCTTCTGCAACACATGTGTTAAGTCACTTCACACACCACAATAACACCTGAACTTGCAGCAGCTGGCACTGTTAAACATACACTCGCTCATGGCAGCAACAGATAGCAACAAAAGTCCTAAATCTTTAAGGTAACCGATTATGATGTCTTAACAAAATTTACAGATTTTGTTTATACATTTTTTGTTATATGTCTGTATTAATATTTGCTCATTCTTATATATATATATATATATATATATATATTTGTGTGTGTGTTACAGCAGTTTGCACAAAAAGAAAGTTACAAAAAATAAATGCTATTGTAAGGCGTTACTTGTTAACCGCCGTGTGTGGGCCTGCACTAAATGATCATTATAATTTTTTTAATTCCTGAATTTCTTTATATTTATTTATTTATTTATTTATTTTCTATTGTTTTTTACTCTCTTCAAACCTCACGATTCGGCTAGCAACAGAATGAATCTCTTAGGTTTAGAAAAAAAGTGGTAAATGATTACATTAAAAAAAAAAATTAACAGATGGGCCTGCCTAAAAAAATATGATTTTCTACAAATGATTGCATTCTCTCCCCTTTGGTGTGAAAAGTAGACTCAAGAACACTTTTAAATAATTTGTTCAATTTGTTCCACAGCCAAAGAAAAGCGGCTTGGTGGAAATTCAGATTCATTAAAACTTAATTAATATGCATCATTATGTAAATGAGGTTGCAGTTAATGAGTTCTTAAAAGAAGCCTTCCTTAATTAGTTCACTTTTTAATGGCATCATCATTTATCTTTTTTCTTTGAAGCCGAGTGACGCGGGGAACTAGCCGTTCCCGAAAGTGCTCAAATTTTCCATTTTTTAATTATTCTGATTTCCTTAATTTTTATATGATTAAGAATGCATTTAGGGAAGTAAATAAATGAGGAAAACTTAGACCTTTTTTTCAGACTCACTTATTTCCATTAAAACAGAGAGTCTCTGTAGATGGAGTATTTAAAAAGTTAAAGGGAAAGCATCTTCTTACAAAACAATCAAGGCTGTCTCACAATTACCTCCTCGGCTTCGGCGACAATATAGCTTCGTTTCCACTAAATCTGAGCAGCCTCTTAATTGCTCTCTCCAGTTGGTCTGCAGTATATATTACACACTTCTCCACTATCTGTGAAGCCTGAGAAAATAAGAATGTGACTGGTCATTTATGCATTTATTTATTTACATAATCACTTGTTTTGTGTGTGTAATAATTCACGTTTGATCAAATTAGTAAGCTATCTAGCTTTAAGTATAAGGCATCTAAATGTGTTGAATATATTATTTAAAAAAGTTAAAATCTTTTATTTTTTAAACATGGAATAAAAAATGTGTTTAAATTTTCCGTAAAACAGTGGCAGCCAGGTGAAGTGGATATCATTTTACTTCACATACGAGAAAGTTATGTGTAATAAAACCCTGCAGTAAAATGTGTCATGTGAAAATAAAGCTGTCGTGAATTGTGCCATCATACTGTACGTTCACGCTCACAGGCATGATAACTGCATAAACTGTATGATTTGAAGGTGTGCGTGCGTGTGTGTGTCTCTAAGTAGAAGGGGTGATGTGTGAGGTGTGTGGAAGGAGGAAAAACTGTGTTTTATGTTCTCGTTCACTAACCATCACTCTGTTCCTAATTGATAACCACTGGCATTTGATCAGGCAGCCTTCAAACAAGAAATCTATCTTTGTATTTTGTATAAGAACACCATCTGTTGTTGCACAGATCTACATTCATTAAATTTAATTTCTCAACCCAGGAATAAGATTTTAATTGTCCACTGTTACAGAGGAGGTCTCCCATCATCCCTGTTTGGGGGGTTGTTTGGAAACAGTTTTTTTATTGTTGGTAGGCGTTATTTGTTATAACACTAATACTTGACTGACATTTTTGACAAAAAAAAAATAAAACTTAGAAATCTTAAAATATCCAAAATATATAAAATGCAAATAACTAAGATCTGATAAGAGTATACGTATTTGTCTGGTGGAAAAGCACTCTTTTACAAGTGATATAGCTAACACAGTTTTTTAATTGCGTATGTATTTCAAAGCGTCTCTCTGCAAGGAAGGAAATGACAAATTAGTGTATTTGGACACATTTCTCGCAGGTTGTTATTGGACGTTTCGAGCAGTAAATGGTTTGGCATTTGGTGTTTTGTGGGGAGAGACAGTGGGCATGTGTTAACTACACACAGGACACTCGAGCGAAAAGCAGACGCCCACCGAATCCTTCAATCTGTCATTTCCTCTCGCGCCTCCAAAACAAGATGAAAATAAAACCAGCATAAAACAGTCGTATTACTCTTTCAAATAATACAATGCAGAAATGTATGTTCACTGCTTTTGCAAAGTAATAAAGTTTAAGGTCTAATTTATTGTTTTATTCAAAAATAAATGTTTTAATTACAAGTCTATGATCTCTGCAAATGACAAAAACTGCAAGAACTAATTTATTGTTTTATTCACAATGAACGTTTAGCTATAAGTCTATGATTTCTGAAAATTACAAAAACTGCAAGTGTTTTAATTTTAAATTTGTGTTAAGAATCAACACTATCAGAAAAAAAGGTACCTTTCCGGGGTGGTACCCTAAGCTTTAAGGTAGACTAAACATAATACAATGCTGTACCTTTTTGGATACACTGTTAAAAAATTGCTGCAATTATGCAGCTGGTTGCCAGTAACTTACTGTAGAAGATAAAGACTGAAATGTTTCATGTTCATTTAACTTTAAACAAACTGTTGCAAGTAAATAACATAAATGTAAAATCTACAGTAAGTTACTGGCAGCTAGTAATACCAAGTAATACTGTAATTTCTACCGAATTTTTTTACAGTGTATTACTGTACCTTAAGGATCTATAGTGTACCGTAAAGGTACAGATAAATGGGTTGTACCCCTAAAACTGGTACAAAACTGATCGTTAATGTAGACAATAGGTCTTTATGGTATTATATTGTACCCCAAAAGTTACAACACTTCAATGTGTTGTATACCTATGAGGGTACAAAAATGTACATTTGAGGGTTTTGTACCTTTTTTTTGTAGGATACATTTTTTTCTGACAGTGTACTGTGCTTATGTATAATTAATTACAGTATTTATTGCTTTATCTGTGTTCGTGTTGTTGCAGAATGTTTATTATTTTATTGCTTTAAAATAAAACACCTTTTTAACAGTTAGAACATTACTGTAAAATGTTACAGTATGAAACTGTATTCTTAATTATAGTACGTATTCTTAATTATATACGTTTTACTTTCTTTCTCTTCTACTTTTGGCATTTGATGATCACAATTTGCAAAATTGCAATACTGTAATGCACACTTATACAAAATACAGTCACAATAAAATGTACAGTATACATAAAAAGCTAGAATTTTAATCTACTTTAAAAAGTCACGATACAAGAGCTTTCCTTTTGCAAAATTCCCTGTAAATAAACCCATAATTATGATTTATATTAATTTGTATATTTTGTGTTGTGGCAGGTGTAACAGCTGTTGGTCATTAGCTGAACCATGAAGGAAAAAATACCAATGATGTTTTTTCTACATAAGTGAGACTTACACTGTGTGACCTGTGTACGAAACTGCTGTTGTAACTGAATAAATCCTAAATAGAGGCTTTTTGACGCATAGTCGCCCCAGGTTCGATTGCCATCACATGAATCTTCAGGGGTTTTTGTGAGACACAGATCTGTGCTGCCTGATACAAGCATTTCGCATTACCAGTTAACTATGCATGAATGTGGAACCCTTGTGGTTTCCGAGACCACTATGAATAAAGGATGCCTTGCAAAATAAAGCTTAATAGAGTCACAATAATGAAGCTGAGAGTTAGGGTAGTGAACTCTGAATGTAGAGACGGATTTGACGTCATGAGTGAGGTACGTTGGCGTTGTGTACAGATGTTTGATCACAGTTCTCAGAATCAGTTAGCGCTTCCTGTCGGATTTCTTGAATATAAGATATTTACCTACAATGACTGGAGCCAGCAATATTTCAGTCAGTCAAGTAATTATTAATCATCACATTGAATATGTGTGAAAAGCAAAATTTCTGAAATAATGAAATATGAATCGTTCATGAAATAACATTTTTGTTTTAAGGGATACATTCCAGTTGTACTCCTAAACACTTTTTAGTGTGAAATGAACTACTATGCTATAAAAAAAATCAAAACTTGGTTTTGCAAGTCAAGTTTACCATTTTGACCTGTGATAAGTTGACACAACTTATAAAAACAAGTTGAAATTGTTTAATTGGTTAAAAGTTAAAGTAACACAAAATATATGTTGATTTGACAAAAATGCAGCTTTTTTTCAGTGTACATGAGTCGGTTATTTGTTATAAACATGCTGAGTAGTTTTTAGAAATTAAATTAATGTTTAACCCATTAACCATGAATACATTGATGGTAAGCAAGCACACACTGTAAAAAAATCCCAGCCTAGTCTCACGGGGTTTCGTCATATATTCACGTGGTTTTTTTGTTCTATTTTCGTGATGTTATCACAAATTTCCGCGTTTTTTCGTGATCTTATAACAAATTTCTGTTTTCGTGTGATTGTCACGTGTTGGTTGCTCAACTGTTTTGTCCTATTTTCTCACCATTGTTACTTCGGTATTATGGTTAGATTTACATAAAATGACATCCCTACCCAAACCCAACTCTAACCCTAACGCCAGGCGACATTCAAAAAAATAAATCAGAAAAAATAGTATAAACCAATATATAAAGTGACATTCTAATGCAAGCACCAAATCTAACCCTAAACCGAAGCGACAATGGTTTGAGGATGGGAGGAGGCAGTTGAGTGGCCAGTGCGTGGTGGTCGCGCGAAAACAGGAATTCGTTCACGAAAAAACGCGGAAATTTGTGATAATATCACATAAAAGAATGAAAAGATTGCGTGACTATATCACGAAACCTCGTGAGACTGGGTTACAGTGATTAAAAAATTACTTGCAGCTGGTTGCCGGTAGCTTACCGTGGATTTGGATGTATGTTATTTGCTGGCAACATTTTCTTCGGAGTTAAATGAACATTGAACATTTCCAAGTCTTTGTCTTTACAGAGTAAAACTAAAATAACAGCATCAAGCAAAGCACTCTGGGAAACAAAATCTGAAGCAAAAAAACAGAAACAGGTTGATGATGATTTCTGGTTCCCATAATGCTTTGCATAAGGCTGTTATTGTATTGTTGGTTTCTGTAAAGATAAAGACTTGTAAATGTTTAATATGTTTTTAACTTTGAACAAACTCTTGCCAGTGGGTGACATAGATTTGAATTTGCGGTGGGTTGCCGGCAACCAGCTGGAAGTAACACTGTAATTTCTACAGATTTTTTACCCATTGACTTCCATAGTTTTGTTTTTCATGGAAGTCAGTGGGTACCTCAACTGTGTGCTTACCTTCATTTATCAAAATATCTCAATTTGGGGTTCAACAGAATAAAGAAATTCATAAAGCTTTAAAGCAACATTACACTGTGGAAAATTCCGTGGAAGTGGCAGTGTTGTTGCAGCTGGGTTGCCGGTAACTTACCGTAGATTTAAATTTATGTTATTACTGGCAACATTTTGTTCAAAGTTAAATTAACATTAAATATTTACGGGTCTTTGTCTTTACAGAGTAAAACTAAAATGACAGCATCACGCAAAACATTCTGGGAAACAAAATCTAAATAAAAAAAAAACAGAAAAAGGTTGATTATGGTTTTTGGTTCCCAGAGTGCTTTGCATGAGGCTGTTGTTGTATGGTTTTGTTCTGTAAAGATAAAGACTTGTTAATATTTAAAATTTATTTATTTGCCAGTAAATAACAAATCTACAGTAAGTTACCGGCAACCCTGCTGCAATAACATTGTAATTTCTACGGAATATTTTTACAGTGTAGGGTGAGTAAATGATAACAGAATTTTTATTTTTGGGTAAACTATTCCTTTAAATTAAAACTAGTTAGGAGATAATTTTATCTATATGCAACTTATAAAATATGGATAATTCAACATTTTGCTTTAAGAATCAATAACAGTTAAAACTTTGTTTCCATAAAATGTATAAAATAAACGGTGGTCATTTTTAAACTTGTGAACGTGTTTCTATATATGCTGTATAGTTAAGAAAGTGATAATAATGTTCAAAACAAACATTTCCATACATTCAGATGATTGATATTCAAATGATCTTTACAATAAAAAGAAAACTTTCAAACTTACAATTATCATAGTGCTTTATTTATAGAATCTGCTCTCAAAGAAAACAACCTAATTTAATTTAAAGCGAATCCACACGTGATGAATTATTTAAAGCAACTGGGATCGGAATGCCATCAAATCGCAGAAAACAAAGCTTTGCCCCTTGCTGAAAAATTTCTGTTTGAGAAGCAGAGAAAGAGATGTTTAATGCTAAACAAAGAGCGAGAAAGGGTGTAAGAGAGAGAGAGAGAGAGAGAGAGAGAGAGAGGGGGGAGAGAGAGATCTCAAACTGCTTATGCAAAAATAATTGGTAACCTCCATGTAGTGTTCTGCACTATTATTCAAATCTCGCCTTTGTTGGCCCTGTTTACAGGATGTTAACTGGTGCATTTTCACCCCAGAGTGGACCCCTATTTTTCTCTGTGTACGGTCTATTCTCACAGCCGTTTGATTTACAATTACCAAATGTACAGTTTATTTCTGGCTTTATTTGTTGTTTTGATTCTTATGTGGGCCTAGTTCTCAAAGTTATTGAACAACTCTTTTCAAGACACTAAATAAAATTTTAAATGAATTCAAATCATTGTCTCATTGCAATTTTAATCCATTATATGCAAACCATTCCACTTTATTTTGGATCACATGTGAAAAAAATGACCTATTTACGTATGTTCAGGTATTTATATATATCTCCGCATGTTGCCGTGATGTCGTATGTACTGTATCTGTGTCACTGCCAGGCACCAGAGCAAGATAAGGATCACTGTCAGTCGGTAAGCAGGTAGCGCACGCAAAAAACAAGCTATAAATACCGAATGTGGTGTAGCAGGTAAAGTTTGGCGCTGTTCTCGCCCACTCTTCCCCAGCTGGAAGCAGGGTAAGAAAAGGGGGGTGGCGACGGGAAGTTCCTGCCATCCAGCGCTCTGAACCTGCGGGTTTATGCCGGGCTGAGCGCAGGTGGGCGCACCTCCACTCTCGCACAGCGTCGGAGATGGGTTTTTGGGGGAGGGGGTAAGGGGTGCGAGCCAGCCCAGACAGGCAGGGCCGCTCAGGCAGGAAACAGCAGAGGAAACCACGGGGCAGGCAGCGGAGTTTGAAGACTACGCGAACACACAAACACACACTTCTCGGGGAAACGGCGCCTCAGAAGTCACATCAGGCTGTCTGACAACAGTGTCCCAATTAGGATGCCCCATAAACCAGGGGAAGTTGTGCCTCCCTTGGGACAAACCTCAGCCCCACTTCCATTCCTTCCCAGCGCCATTCAAACATGCCAAAGATTGTGAGATGCCACTGTATATCAAGCACTTTAAAGTGCCAAAGCCATTTTTGATAGCATGAGGTGTCACTTAGAGAAGTATGGTTCCTTTCTGAATGCGGGCTGCCTGGAGAGGTCGGGGAAACTTTGCTTTGGGCTTTTAACAGAGACGTTTCTATACCTGCAGCTTAAACCCGGCCAATTATCACTGCTTACTCCGTGATCTTTAAAGCCAGGTGAGAAGGTAGAATTCATTGCGTGAACTTTGATGATGGATCTTTGCGGTAAGACACTGGATTTGAATGCCGATTGTTAGATGCTGCACAAACATTTGAAGACGTTGTGAATATTGATATGTACCTATAGCTCAATATAAATTCATGCACACGTAGAATGGCATTTCTATAACTTTGGAAAGTTTTTTTTATTTGAAGTGTCTGTGGTGGCATAGCTTTTCATTCCCTCATATTCCTTACACTTTAGGTTTTTGGTTGTAAATACACATTTTAGTATTACAGCTTCATCTTTAAATATTTTGCATAGTCTATAAAGTTTGCATCGTTCATCTCACTGCAAGTGTGACCAATAAAATCGTGAATCTCCTGAATCTTAATTATACTGTATGGTCAGAGTAAAAGCTTTACTTTTTTCATTTGTGTTGCTTTTAAAAGATGTATACACTTTTACACTTTCAAAAATAAAGGCGGTTCACAGCGACGCCATAGAATAACTATTTTTGGTATTTAGGAGACCCATTTCTTTCATACGCTTTAATAATCTAAAAAAAAAAAAAAACATTTCACCACAAATAACTTTTGTAAAACGCATGTTAAAGGTTCTATATGGAACCATTCAGCCAAAAGTGGTTTCTCTATGCAGGGTTTCCCAAACTGGGATTCGCAAACCCCTGGTGGTTTGTGGGGGTATAGCAGGGGGTTCATGAGTTGATGAATACAAATTTAATTAATTACAATGAAATAATATTAATAAGTAATTTTACTTACTAAAAACTGCTTACTAAAAAATAAATATATTTTATTTGTTTATTCTGCATGCCATCTGACCATTACACACTACAATATATCAGAAAACTGAGAACTCATGCAAAATGGACAGATACGATTTATTTGCCAATAAAAGAAAGTTACCAGATGAAGGTCCAATAACAGGTAGTAAAAAGAATAATTATGTAAAATACTACTAATAACTATAAAACGGATGAAAAATAAATGTTATAAAAGTTAAACATGCAAATGTGCTATTAAATATTTACTTGATATCAGATCATTTAGGTCAAGGGGGTTCGACTGACAAAAACATTTGAAAATCCCTGCTTAATGGCATTAGGAACCACATTTATTTTTAAAAGTGTATGTATAAAACCTTTTTTTTTTTAATCTAAAACAGCTAATGCTGCCTCACGATAAGTCGTGACTAATCGTTTGCAGAATAAAAGTTTTTGTTTACATAATATATGTGTTTGTACTGTGTATAATAATTATGTATATATAAATTATATATAAATATAAACATGTATATACACATGAAAATGTTTCTTAATTATGTGTGTGTGTGTGTGTATTTACACTTTTATTCTACAAATGATTAGTCGCGACTAATCGTGAGGCAGCACTACAAACAGCAAATCAATTATTTATAATTTTTTTCAATTTACATATTTATATATAATTTCATAAATGTTTTGATAAATTGGTTTGCAAAACTTTTTTTAAAAAAATGACATTTTATTCCAATAATTTTTACAATTAGATTTCTATCACAATTTACAACAGCTAATGTTAAAGTGAGTTGTGATTCATAAATGCCTGTTTTTTTATGCCTGTTGATGCATGCACTGTAAAAAAAAATGTTGGCCAGTAACTTACTGTAGATTTAAATTTATGTTATTTACTGGCAGCAGTTTGTTCAAAGTTAAATGAACATTAAACACTGATAAGTCTTTGTCTTTACAGAATAAAACTAAAAAAAGAAAAAATGCTTTGAGGCTGTTATTTTAGTTTTAATCTGTAAAAATGAAGACTTCATAATGTTTAATGTTCATTAACAAACTGTTGCCAGTAAATAACATACATTTTAATTTACAGTAGGTTACTGGCAAACAGCTGCCAGTAATAAATACTGTAATTTCTACAGACATTTTTTACAGTGCTTATACATCATTGGACATCGCTACTAAACAAATAAAATTATTAAAAGTGAAAGAGTGTCTTTTAGGAGAGCTTATTTCCTTGAAGTCGACAGGGACGAAAGTGTCTGCTTTGTTGAGGTCCTGTCTGTCTTCTTCAGAGAAAGTCTACATCCGTGTGCTTAACACATTTCTAATGAGTTGCTGTTGTTTCTCAGGAGCGCACTGGAGATCAGTCATCTCCAGTGAGGAAGATCACATTTACATGGGTAACCCATGCATCACTCTGATGCGCCAGACACCTTCTCTTGCAAAATGAAGAAACGACTTGTTATAATTCACAAAGAAAGATTAACACACTTCTGCTGATGTCATAAAAGTGTGCCATGTTTGGTTGCTTCTGCGAAGGAGCGAAGCAAAGATCAAATTTACCAGAAGCCTCAATAGTTGCACTCAAAGATCTGTGCTAAAGTAAGACTGATTATACTGTCTTGGAAATATTTGTGTGTAAGCAAAAGAGCAACAATCATGCATCAACAGAGAAAAAAAAACAAGATATGAAATACAAGCTGTCTATACTAAATAATAAAGACACAAGATACCAAAACTCATATGACCAGCACAAAAACTCCAATTGAACTCCTATATGAGTCTATCGAATGCATCCCTCACACCACAGTGAATTGTAAACTTTTGTGCATCCCCGAGAGGTGAAAATATGAGATGATGAAGGTTCGCGCCGACTGAACGTGACTGTTTAAAGGGGCTGGTGAGACCGAATGCTGTTCAGTCAGTCGGTATAAGTCTATCGAGCCTCAGTGAGAAAATACAGCCTCCTCTGTTAGGTCTCCAGTGAAGTATCTAAGAGTAAGAAAATTAAAACAAGACTCTGATCTGTGATCACACTGCAAGTGTGAATTTTAAATTAATCTTAATTTAACAAGCCTCGGTGCAATCGTATGCAAGAATGTATAATACAGAGGGGCTAATTGAATATTTTCTCAAGCGTCAATATGTTACTATTTCACTTATTAATTTAATATTCATACCAGCGAACAGTGCATATTATGGTAGGGTTATAAAGGCTCATTCTTTAATAGTGACTTACACTCCTTTTAGTTAGTTTAAAGCTAATTATAAACTTACATGCAGGGTTTTAATATGCAAAATATTCTATCAGACTTATTAAATTTTGGGAATGATTAAATCCTCATCCTTTCTACGGTAACTACATTGTCACACTGTAAACCAGGACAAGTTGAATTTACTTTAAAAAAATTAAGTAAAGTGAACTAAAACAACATTACATTTAACTTAAAATGTCTAGTAATTCCAATATAATTCAGCCAGTTTATTAAACTTAATAAAAAATGAAATAATATGTAATATTAATTGCTCTGTCCAACATCTCCACTTAGTAAACTGAGTTCAAAGATTTTGTATTTTTAATTCATTTATAATTACATTACTTTTAGTGTTATAAATTGTATTATAACACAAAATTCTATAAGTCAGTCATTGAATAAACTTGATTCTCCACAGAAACATGCATTGTTAGTATTGTTGAGAAAACTGGATAAAATGAACATTCATGTAAGTAACACTGATAACTTGAACGATGACCTCACAAAAGTTTCATTTACATCAAAACAATATTATAAATACAAGAGCTTAAACCTTTATGACATTTTATTAATTAAAATTTTTTTAATATTACATTTCTTATCAGTTCTTATATAGAGAAAAAGCATAAATAATCAAAATATTCAGGCACAAAGGATTATGGGTATTTCATACAACATGTACTGATAATTTTAAGTTCATTTCACTTGACTGATTTAGATTAATGAATTTTATACGCCTAAAAGTTAAATGAACTGAGAATGTTTTGAGTATATGCCCAATACGCAAAATATTCAGTGATGTTTACGTAATTGTTTAAGTAAAGACAATATCTGGATTAACAGTAAAAAAATACGTGGCTGCCTTAATTTTTTTTGTTAAATCAACTCAGATTTACAAGTCATGTCAACAGAGATGAGTTGTTAGAACTTATAAAATATAGTTGAGAAAAGTCTACTTAACAACTGACCTGTAGTTATAACAACTCATCTCTAGTCAAGATAAATAATAGTAAGTTGAAATGACTTGTAAATCCAAGTTGATTCAACAAAAAATTTTAAGGCAGCAAAGTATTTTTTACAGTGTGCAGAAAATGGTCAAAATGGTCCCTTACTGTCATCTGGGCAGTACCCTTTGGAAAGGTCCTAACATGTACCATTTACACTGTAAAAAAAGTTGGTTAAAAGTTAAAAAAGTAAGTTACCTGGTTGCCTTTAAATTGACTTAATTTAACTTAAAAAATATTAGTTGACACAACTTTTTTCACATATTTTTGAGTTGAATTAACTCGAAATTTTACGGCAACCAGGTAACTTACTGTTTTAAGCTGAACCAACACATTTTTTTACAGTGTTATATACAGTACATCAGGTACTAATATGTACCTTTGGGGTACTAATATGACCTCTTCAGGTGCAAAAGTGTACTTTTTGAAGGGTATGGCCCCAGTGATAGCTGGGGACAATGCTTTTGACCATTTTCTCAGACAGTGTAAAAATGCCGCCATGCACAACTTGCCTAAACTTGCATAAAAATGCTGGGTTATTTTCAACAGGACCCGCTGGGTTGTAATTTAACCTATGCTGGGTTGTTTGAACCCATTGCTGGATATAAAAAAAATTGGGGCTTAATTTAAGCCCAAAGTTTATCCAACAACGCTGGATTGAACATAACTCAGCATTTTCAAGTGTACAGTGCAGTATGTTTGCCAGTGTTTAAAACATTTACTGAACAATCTCCAAAAAGACAAATTTACCGCCCTCATATAGGATTCAAAACTCATACAGTACCAAATATACATAAATGAGGCCAGCGACCTTTAAAATGAGCTATTGATACGCTCAGTTTGAAGCAGTGAAACCTGGCTCTCCACGCGGTCCAAACTGACACGCAGCCCTAATTTGATTGGCATATTCTATTTATTATCACGCAACAAGATCTCCGCCGCTATTTGTTTTCAGGGTACCCAATAAAAACCCAGCTAGGGTGATTTTAGTGTGATGTCATTGGTGCAAGCTGAATATACACAAAGTGGTTTGCTCTGTTTAAATGAATAGAGCTCCACAGTTACAATCTGACGGTTTGAATTTCAATTTTAAACCTTTCTTTTTCCTGTCAGATAATTTGGTTGATCCAAGTGGCAAATGGAGGGTGGCATAATGCAACACAGCCCCAGAGAGGAGAAGCACAGATATCGGCCAGTCTGGTCCCTCCTCTGCCTCTCTGCTCCGCTGCTTGGGGATCATTAAAGGCGTTTATGGCTCTGTGGAAGACTTTGATTCAAACTGATCTAGGTCTGGAGTTTGTCTGTCAGTGTGTGACAAATGCTGAAATAAAAAACAAATAATCTGGCAGCCAACGAAAGAGACGCTGTGAGGTCAGAGATATCAGCGCTGAGATCTCTACTTTTCACAGTTTTGTGTATAATTAGGACACGGAGATGCATAAAGAGCGGGCGATCATTGAATTTTACAACACGGTTGTGTTCAAAGTGTAGTTAAAGAGACAAAGGGCCTAGTTAGGGGTACATGTGAGAGAGACAACGTTTGGAGTGTTTAGTCTTACCAACATGCCCTTTTAATCCGTGCAACTGGAATTAATGCCTGTACGAATGTGTATCTTTTAGGAAACGTGGAGGAACTGCACTTGATATCAACAACATTAGCAGGAAAGCTTATTGCATTTTAATCAACTTTCATGGATTGAATTTTAGAAACGTAATTCTGCCCTCCACTGGCACAAAAAAGGTGCACACAGAAAGTAAGGCAGTTCTGGACTAAATTATACTCCTGTAGATAGTGAGTGAATGTGTGTGTGGGTGTGTGTGCGTGGGTTTGTGTGTGTGTGTGTGTGTGTGTGTGTGTGCGTGCGTGATGTGTGTGTGTGTGTGTGTGTGAGAGAGAGAGAGAGAGAGGGAGAGAGAGAGAGAGAGAGAGAGAGAGAGAGAGAGAGAGTTAGGGTTAGTTCACGCCGAAATTACTTACCCCTGTTGTTCTAAACCATCAAGTCCTTCGATTGTCTTCAGATCAAATTTTTAGATATTTTAGATGAAAACTGTGAGGCTTGTGACTGTCCCATTAACTGTATTTTAATTTTCACAATGAAGCCCAGAAAAGAATGAAATATATCGCCAAAAATGTCCATGTGCCATCAGTAGTTCAATAATAATATTATGAAGCAAAAATAATGCTATTGTGCACAAAAAACTACAACTAAAGTAAAAATTTTACTAACAATTTGTTCTCCTCCTTGGTCGTTCAGAGTGCGTTCACAAGCAGACTATGGAGCATGCACCGTGACCTGTTGACGTAACCTTCTGACATAGTTGACAACATTTTTTACCTTTTTTAATTATGCCATTATGCAAACATTGTAAACAATACTTAAACAGCCCATATAAATGCACAAATTACTTGCCAGCGTATTCTGTGTCTGTACACTTTTAACCCTTTAAGGTTTGCTCTATTGTTAAAGAGACAAAATTGTGTTCAATTACTTTTTAAGTGTCAATTGAGGAAATAAAAATGAGAAAAAGATTTTGAGAAATGTGGAATACGTTAAGATTTACCTGCCATCTTGGTATCCTTGCAAATCAGAGCACAATTTGAAGCATTGGTGAGATATGAAACTTTAGAGGGGAGACGCTTTTGATTTTTGGGTCTGTTAGACGGGACAAAAATCTCTTTTGTGAGTTGTGTTTCTATAAACTGCTCTGTTAAATTGTTCTGTAATCAGTATCACCCTTTACATTTACATATTAAAATGATTATTTTATTATAAAATAAATTAAAAAAGCAATCTCTTAATTCATGTTATTTTCAGCATTTACTAAAATATAAAAAAATCAAAAGATTAATTAATTCACTATATGTACTAATGTGAACTATTGTATTGGTACGGTATGAACTAACATTAAAGGAAAACACCACCGTTTTTCAAAATTTTACTATGTTCTTACCTCAACTTAGACAAATCAACACATACCTATCTTTATTCAATGCACGCACTTAATCTTTGTTCAGCGTGTCGTGAATGTGTTAATATTTAGCCCCATTCATTCCTTAGGATCCAAACTGGATGAGTTTAGAAGCCACCAAACACTTCATGTTTTCCCTATTTAAAGACTGTTACGCGAGTAGTTACACAAGTAAGTATGGTGACACAAACTAAAACGTGGCGATTTAAAAATGAGAACTATATTGTATGGCGGAAGAGCACTTAGTTTGCAGCACTTCGACCTCGGGCGTAGTTATATTGACGGAAGTTTGAGCGAGAGGGGGAGTAGTCAGGAGTGACGATGATACTGCGCGCTGAGGTCGAAGTGCTGCAAACTAAGTGCTCTTCCGCAATACAATATAGTTCTCATATATTTTTTATCACCTTAAAAAATCGTCACGTTTTATTTTGTGCCACCATACTTACTCATGTAACTACTCATGTAACAGTCTTTAAATAGGAAAAACATGGAAGTGTTTGGTGGCTTCTAAATTCATCCCTGTTTGGATCCTAAGGAATGAATGGGGCTAGGCTAAATGCTAACGTGCTGTACAAAGATTAAGTGCACGCATTGAAAAAAAATAGGTATGTATTAATTTGTCTAAGTTGAAGTAAGAACTTAGTAAAATATTGAAAACGGCGGTGTTTTCCTTTAACTAAGATTAATAAGTGCTGATAAACTATACTGCTCATTGTTAGTTCATGTAAGCTAATACATTAACTAATGTTAACAAATACAACATTATTGTAAAGTGTTACCATGTAGTTTATATTTCAACACAAAGTAACTTAAACTTGATAACTATTGTTAACCTTTTAACTGTTAACTCTTAATTTTCCTATTTTAAAAATCCCCTTCTTTTCACTTTAAACAAGCATGCAGCATTATCCTGTCCTGCTTCGAGATGAAACAAAACCCTGATACCTCTCATGAGGTGACACAGCCTCTCCCAGGAGGCATCAACAGTGCCCATGTCACCCGGGGTGTTGCCAGGAGCGACGGGACTGGTGCTTAGAGAGCAAGGGGGATCTAGCTCAAACAATCACTCCGTCTTCCACCCCCACCTCCTGATGCCCTTTGAGCATCTTCAAATGCTTCTCCTCCTTTCAGAGCCTCGCCGCTCCAGGTGCTAAAAAGCCACATGTTAATCCAGACCGGTCTGATTGTGTCTATGAGCCAAAGCATGAATAATAATAAGGATCGTCTATAGAGACGTATCAACTACGATGAAGTACACGCCGCAAAATGCTGCAGATTGAGTATAACTGGTAAAAAAGCATGCACGGTGACATTACTTAAATAAAACTTTTAACACGAGCGGTTACATCAAAACAAAACATCTCGGATTCATTCTACCAGATGTATAATTTTACTTCTCCCACTGTGAAGAAAAGGGAAAGTGTTTATTGGAAGTCCAGCAGAATGCAAAAAAAGCACAAATCATTGGTGTGCGTGCCAAAAATTTTTTGGTAATTACATGTAGGAGCAGCTTTTCTGACCGCTGTGAGTTTCCAACAAAGACACCTGCATTTCCAGCTGAAAGAGCAAATCAGAAAGCATTTGTCATTTTGGTACCAATGTTCCTACTGAGGGAATCTCTTAGTGCTAGCCAAGTCCCCCCCCCCAAAAAAAAAAACATTTGACAGGGTCTTGAGTCTCTTCAGTTGTATGTGTAAGCATGTGTGTGGCGGAGCAGCAGAACTGTAGCTATGAGCACGGCTCATTTCAAAAAAGTTGTAATGTGTTCCTGAAACCCTAGGAAGTGCTCATTAATTTGGCCAATACGCTCTGTGTGACAGTTCTTGTCGTGCTGGGAAAGAAAAGGAGACAAAAAATACAGTAGGTCGTCAGGAGAGGCCTAATTTACCTTCCGAAAGAGACAGACCCTCCTTTTGCCATAAAGGGCAGAGTACTCAACACGGGCAGCTCTCATCACAGACGCTGTGCAAATTTTGGGCTTGTGTCTAACATGGCTGTACACCAAAGCTTAGCTCACTAATGCACTAATAATGTACATCTGACATATGGGAGCACACTGTGCATGGCAAAAATACAATGTTTGTTTGTAGTCAAGTGCTATCTGTAAGCAGAAAGAAGAGAAAATAACATTGCAGATTACAAATTAGATTGTGAATTAGGAAATATTATTATAGAAATGAAACAATTGTCTTTATTATTTGAATATATAATTGTGTCAGCATGAAATTAAATGATTCATTTCTTAAAATACCATGATTGGTTTTAGAAAAAGCATTCTGATATTTAAGCAATTTAAGAGGAAAACTGCATCCATCGACATAACGCCTGTCTTCTTGTGTTGACACAATGTATTTTTATGAAAGATCCGCAAACAGAGTGACATTCACAATGGTAAAGGTATCTGTTGTGAAGGATGCATTGCCATAGATCACAAATGGTGATATGGTGGCCAGCCATTTAACTCTGAATTTGTTAAAATATATGTTGTTTTCATCAAACTAATACCTGAAAAATGATCAGAGAGTCACATTAACTTTTTGCTGACACTCTTGGGTGACTTATTAGGCTAATGTAATTTTATCTCATTTTGTTGGAATGAGGGTCATGACAACAGAATTTCTGGATGAACTAATCTTTTAACAAACAAACTAAATAAACATATTTATGCACATTGTTAGACATTGCTTTACATCAATATTTATATTTGAAGAGTTTCGTTGCAAAATGAGATAAATCCATTTTTTTACATTTTTGTCAAAACATGTTTATTATTGTTATCATGTTATTATTTTGTTTTATGGTGCTACTTGGCTGTATTTTTTAAGTTATGAAGGTTTAAATCAAAACAAACCAACTGCAGTTGCATTGAAATTAATTGGAATGCACAATTTAAAAAAAACGGTGGTTATCTCGTTTTGCAACTAAACTCTTAATTTATACATTTGGCAGACGCTTTTATACTGAACGACTTATAGCATGGTATTTTTACACACAAACATTTAAGTTGGTTTTGCAAGTCATTTCAACTTATTTTTTTTACCTTGACTAGTGATGAGTTGCTATAACAATAAATGAAGTTAAAATAACTTAAGCTAATAACTTTATTTTAGAAGTAAGAGCTACTCACCACTAGTCAAGATAAAAAATCTAGGTTGAATTGACTTGCAAATCCGAGTTGGTTATTCTTAACAGTGGCGGCTCGTGACTGCTCATCCGAGGGGCGCTAATTTAAAATATGTGTTCGGAGTGTCAAGTGTGTTGCTTGTGTTTTCAAAATATGTGTTTGTTGCATCATTTAAACCAGTGGTTCCCAAACTTTTTCAGTGTGCGGCCTCCCTTGTGTACGGTGCATTCCTTCGCGGCCCCCCAAAGAAAATTTGTGACAAAAAACTGTTCTAAAACTTTAATAAAAAAAAAAACATTAAATTATACAAAAAAGTAGTGCTTTTGGTTAGTAGCCTTATTTTTTTTAGGTTTAATTACACAAACTTCATGATAAATTAATGCATTTCATAAAATGTCATAAAACTGGCCCCCAGTTTGAAAACCACTGCTTTAAACCATGTGCATCACGTGTTTTGTCAAAATAAGTGCCTGCTCCACACGTGTCAAAAACAGTTATAATATAAGAAACGTTCATGTTCACAAAATACACGCAATACACTCCCTTAACAGTAAACTTTGATTACACATGAGATTATGCGAATATCTGGCAAACTTATGCGAATATCTCTTTTATCATAAACCCTTTAGACGCGTCTGCAGCAGGCCCTTATTTTGACAAGACACGTGATGCACACAGGATCTCTCGATGCACAGAACACATATTTTGAAAAAAGGAACCACACACATGACGGGCTACATACAAATTCCCATCAAGCGCCCTCGAAGAAAGAAGTCACCGGCTGCCACTGCTTAAAAATTAAAATGCAAATTTTTTTACAGTAAGTGCATTCAATGTATCACTTTTTTATCATCGAACCCACAACTTTTGCGCTGCTAACTTAATGCTCCTTCAACATTGACATCTCTTGAAGGCGGGGTGCAAGATCTCTGAAAGCCAATGTTGATATTTGAAATCACCTAAACAAACACGCTCCTACCCCAATAAAAAAATGCACCTTCTTTTGATAGAACCGCCCCACACGAACACAATCCAGGCAACGATGTCGGTTAGTACACACGTCCCTTACTGCTGATTGGCTACAAGTGTGCTTTGGTACTCGTCCCCACACCCTTTTCCAAAGTGTTTTTCAAAAATCATGCATCCCGCATTTAAACCCTGAAAAAGAAACTTATGAGAATACAAGGGTACTGAGCCCCTAAGGTCACATTGGAGTAAAAAAAAATCTAAAGTTTAGTTTCATATGCTCACGCGCAACCTTCATTTTTTTTTAAAGTTTAGTTTTAGCGTGCTAAACTGAGTTAAAGGATTAGTCAATTTTCTTAAAAAAATCCAGATATTTAACTCACCACCATTTCATCCAAAATGTTGATGTCTTTCTTTGTTCAGTCAAGAAGAAATTATGTTTTTTTGAGGAAAACATTCCAAGATTTTTTCATTTTAATTGACTTTAATGGACCCCAACACCTAACAGTTTTAATGCAGTTTAAAATTGCAGTTTCAAAGGACTCTAAACGATCTCAAACGAGGTATATTGATCTTATCTAGCGAAACGATTATCATTTTTTGCAAGAAAAATAAAAAAGATGCAGTTTTAAACCACAACTTCTCGTCTATCTCCGGTCCTGTGATGCGCCAGCACGACCTCACGCAATGCATGTTATCACGTCAAGAGGTCACGGATGATGTATGCAAAGCCATGCCCCAGTGTTTACAAGTGTGGAGAAAGAGGACCGTTCCATCGTTGTTGTATGTGGAATGATTTCAATGTCATCACGCTATTACGTGAGGTCGCACTGGCGCGTCACACAGCCGGAGGAAGAAGGGAAGTTGTGGTTTAAAAGTGCATATTTTTATTTTTCTTGCCGAAAATGACAGTCGTTTGGCTGGATGGGACCCTTGTGCCTTGTTTGGGATCATTTGGAGTCCTTTGGGGCTGCAATTTTGAACTGCATTGGAGCTGTTACGTGTTGGGGTCCATTAAAGTCCATTAAAATGAGAAAAATCCTGGAATGTTTTCCTCAAAAAACACAATTTCTTCTCGACTGAACAAAAGAAAGACATTAACATTTTGGATGACATGGTGGTGAGTAAATTATCTCTTTTTTTTAAGAAAATTGACTAATCCTTTAATGATCAATACTTCTAAAGCATTTTTTTTTTTTTAAATCTGAGTTCATGGTAATTTCAGAATTTACTAATACATTTTTAAAATCAAAAATTGTAACTGTTAACATTAGTTAATGCACAATGAACCAACACGAACAATTGTATTGGCATTAACTAACATTAATAAAGATTAATAAATGCTGAAAAACTATATTGAATACTGTTTTATGTTAGCTTATGTATTTACTAATGCTAATAAATACAACCTTATTGTAAGTGCTACCAAAAAACATACAACTGGGTTTTTTCACAATTGAATTAACAAATGAGATTTAAAAGAGATATCATTCATGACTTTTCTTTTTAAAGACGTGCTTAAATCTCCAGGTCCACCACAGTTTTCAATATTCTGACAGCGGGGGTTTTAAATAGAGAAATATGCTTTTCTCGTGAGGTCAAGATGAATTGACAAACATCGACCACAGAAGCAGAAAAGACATATTGCAATTTCATGCAAATCGAGAGGGCGGCAGGAGTTTCTGCCAGGCAAGCACTCTCAGCTTCCCTTCAGACCGCCATATTTTGTTTGTTCTAAAGTTGCACATATAGACAGAGATGCCCTCAGAAGTGCGAGAGAAACGAGGACGGAGGCGAAAAGCGTGGAAACGTGAGGAAAAAGAGAGCTATAAGCGTTTCAAGCTATTGCTGAAACAATCCAATTACAATGCCTATCAAACTTAGCTTCACAGGTTATAGCTTCTAATTGCCTGACAAAAATTGACACTTCAGTCGCAACACCGTAATATAACAGAGGGCCAAATTAAATTTGATCGAGGGGCAGAAAACAACGCTATCGTTCAGCCGCGCGGAAAAGAGATCAACTGGCATGATATAATGGATCAAAAATGAAAATTATTCATTAATCGCGTTGGGTTTTCCAATAATGGAAATGACACAGTTCAGACGCTACCGTAAAAACACTATTAATTAAAGGGATGATAGATCTAACAAGGCATGGAGCCGAGGGAAGTCTTCTCCGCCTGTCTGTGAGGTGAAGGATTGTGCCAGTGGACTGACTGGCGGGTCACAGGTCGTGCCATGGGCATCTTAAATGAGAAGTCGATAGTCTCTTCTCAAAATTTGGGGGTTTAAGTCTAATTTAACCAAACCGATCAGAGGCCCCATTAGGAAAAAAGAATACTATGGAAGTCAGTAGTGCTTCTGATCTACCTTTGTCTACCTTCGAATTTATACAGGTTTGTACAAACACTTTTATATATTTTTATCAACTTTTATCAATAGCGACTTACAGTGCATTAAAAGTATACATGTTGTATATCAGTATGTGTTTTTTTCCTGGGATCAAACCCATGACCTTTGTGTTGCTAACGTAACGCTCTAAAAATAAACAGATTTGTACGTTTTGATGAGACGTGTTTCTGTGAGAACAGGAAAGATAAAGCAATAGAGATGAGAGAGAGACAAAGATGACAGCAAACAGAGGCCAAAGGAAGCACTTTCTCTCATCTTCTGACCATTCGAGACTGAAAGCCGAGAGCCAATACGTTGACCCTGCTTCCCGTGACCCCGACGAGCAGAGCGTCTGAGCCCACCGGAGCTCCAGGCCCACTGATCTCCATCCCTGTAATTGGGTCAAAGCTCTGCGATGCCTTATTGATGTGCAAATGCTAACTGTGGAGGCATGTCACTCTCAAAGAACACCTCGAAGGATGACTGCAGGAGATCAAGGACACCAATGCACCATTTCATATCAAACCCCAAGCAGGAGAAGGGGTGGCATTCATTAAAATTTAGGACATATCTAATTCCGAAAAAAAATATATCCAATTTAAAGCAGTCTTTGATGGCATACGATCACATCTTAACAACCAATTTTGACAGACATGACATGAGTAATGACACCCTAAGAAGCGTGTTCCTACTAATGATGGTAAGAAATGATGGGATGTACAGTATGAACATGTGTTAGCTGAAAGATTCCTGTCTATGAGATTGCAACGCGGAAGATGTACGATTGCTAAGCGAGACGCGTCAGATAGGAAGTCAAAAGTTGTTGAATGTCATAAACACACATCTGTTTAAAAACACACATCTGCTTTTAGTTTTTAAATGCATTTGTATACAACATTAAATGTAGTTATGGAAGATATAGGGAAGCTATCTTGAAATGAGTCTTTGCAAGCTATAAACCACAAATAATTTAAACTAATGGAAATATTCGGAAATGTACAAAACAAGCTGCCGGCAAAATCATAGCATACTACTTTGAAGTTATGCATATAATGTATAGATTATGCCGTTTTTAAAACTATAGCAGTATTTATCTGCAACAAAAATATTGCTATTTCATGGCGATTTGTATGTATTTTACGAGGTGGCTAATTTGTATTAATTGGTACAACCACATTTGTACTTTTTGTTCGATTTGCCTTGACTCCTATAACATTGGGTTAGGGGTGAGATTTTTTTTTATTAACTTTTTTATGAATTCCTAGAAATTAGCCAACTTATGTACGAACGATATATGTACGAACAAAATATGTAAGAATTCTTGTGTTCTGGATAAGAGTCAACAGGACAATATTAGGACAACATACTAAAATTGACCCTACTGTATAAAGCTACTAAACCAAACTAAAACTATTTTCTGTTTTTATTTCATGTCTTTGACCATTTCCTAATATTTTAAAGTTGTTCCAAGTTAATTATTATTATTATTATTATTAATCATTTTTTTATGTATTTTAATTGTACAAAACATTGGTCAACAATTTTGTTATTAATTGTGCTTTCTATGTAAAAAATTACTAGTGCTGGGCAAAGATTAATCGCGATTAATCGCATATGAAATAAAAGTGAGAGCTTTTTACATAAGATATGAGTGTGTGCTGTGTGTTATTATTATTTATATACACTCACCTAAATGATTATTAGGAAAACTTGTTAAATTTCTTATTAATGCAATTATCTAATCAACCAATCACATGGCAGTTGCTTCAATGCATTTAGGGGTGTGGTCCTGGTCAAGACAATCTCCTGAACTACAAACTGAATGTCAAAATTGGGAAAGAAAGGTGATTTAAGTAATTTTGAGCATGGCATGGTTGTTGGTGCCAGACGGACCAGTCTGAGTATTTCACAATCTGCTCAGTTACTAGAATTTTCACGCACAACCATTTCTAGGGTTTACAAAGCATAGTGTGAAAAGGGAAAAACATCCAGTATGCGGCAGTCCTGTGGGCGAAAATGCCTTGTTGATGCTAGAGGTCAGAGGAGAATGGGCCCACTGATTTAAGCTGATAGAAGAGCAACTTTGACTGAAATAACCACTCGTTACAACCGAGGTATGCAGCAAAGCATTTGTGAAGCCACAACACGCACAACCTTGAGGCGGATGGGCAACAACAGCAGAAGACCCCACCGGGTACCACTCATCTCCACTACAAATAGAAAAAAGGGACTACAATTTGCACAAATCACCAAAATTCGACAGTTGAAGATTGGAAAAATGTTGCCTGGTCTGATGAGTCTCGATTTCTGTTGAACATTCAGATGGTAGAGTCAGAATTTGGCGTAAAAAGAATGAGAACATGGAACCATCATGCCTTGTTACCAATGTGCAGGCTGGTGGTGGTGTTGTAATGGTGTGGGGGATGTTTTCTTTGCAAACTTTAGGCACCTTAGTGCCAATTGGGCATCGTTTAAATGGCACGGCCAACCTGAGCATTGTTTCTGACCATGTCCATCCCTTTATGACCACCATGGACCCATCTTCTGATGACTACTTCCAGCAGGATAATGCACCATGTCACAAAGCTCGAATCATTTCAAATTGGTTTCTTGAACATGACAATGAGTTCACTGTACTAAAATGGCCCCCACAGTCACCAGATCTCAACCCAATAGAGCATCTTTGGGATCTGGTGGAATGGGAGCTTCGTGCCCTGGATGTGCATCCCACAAATCTCCATCAAATGTAAGATGCTTTCCTATCAAAATGGGCCAACATTTCTAAAGAATGCTTTCAGCACCTTGTTGAATCAATAACACGTAGAATTAAGGCAGTTCTGAAGGCAAAAGGGGGTCAAACATAGTATGAGTATGGTGTTCCTAATAATCCTTTAGGTGAGTGAATAAATGCACACACATTCATGTATGTATTTAAGAAACATTTACATGTGTGTGTGTGTATATATATATATATATATATATATATATATATATATATATATATATATATATATATATATATATATATATATATATATATATTTATAATCTATATTATATATAAACAAAAACATAGATATATAAATAAAAATGTTCTGAAATGTATATATATGCATGTGTCTGTGTTTAAATATACATATATATTACACACAGCACAGACACATATATTAGGCAAAAAGGCACTTTTATTTTGTATGTGATTAATTGCGATTAATCTTTGCCCAGCACTAAAAATAACACTTTATAATCAAAGTCTATCTCGCTATTTTACATCATATAGTTTAAATATTACTAAATGAAGAGTTTCGTTGCAAAACGAGATAACCACTGTTTTTTTAATTGTTCAGAAATCTCGTTTTTTGGTTGTGCATTCCAATTTATTTCAATGCAACTGCAGTTTGTTCGTTTTGATTTAAACCTTCATAACTTAAAAAATACAGCCAAGTAGCACCATAAAACAAAATAATAACATGATAACATAATAATAAACATGTTTTGAAAAAAATGTTAAAAAATAGATTTATCTCGTTTTGCAACGAAACTCTTCAAATATTCACTACAAAAGAAGAGTGATGTGTCACAGTAAGTTTTGTGGGTGTTTTTGTATAAATTACTTACCCTGTATACTAGGAAATTCTAGTAGAGCAAGTCGGATTATTGCCTCATTTCATCTGTCTGTAAAGATGCATGCGCAATTCAATGTACTCACTGAAAAAGCAGTTTGTTAATTGAAAAGCTACACTATTTATTTGCGAACAGCTGAGCAGCTGTTATGCTACTGAAAGATGTAGTTAGTCATTCCCAAACACTGTGCATGTATGAATCATATAGGATTTATTTGAGAAAGAGCAGCAGATATGCTCACGCATGGTTTTTCGTGAGATCTTTGTTCGAGTTTCCGCAGTGGATTAAATGTGGTTTTACGGCAAGCATTAAGTTCATTACATTTCTTTTATCGCCCTGACATATCTATCAGAGCGTTAATGTGTTCCTCTCGGTTGATTGTACTCGTGCAAGCAACGTTTAGACGATCAAAACATCATAGCGTTGGGTCTGTCATGCTGCGACAGAATTGAAAAGTACTGGTGTCCCAGTCTCATAATTGGGTATCGATGGCCAACGGTTCTCTCAATTTCATTGCTTTTCCACTTGGACAATCTGGTGGAACTCTAAGACAACCTAATTATAACCCCCGCTGAGGGGGCCGTCCATGAGAGAGGGGTTCGTATGAGTCTCAACTTTCTCATCTACGGGAAACTTTCACAGAGACATGATGCCGATGCTAATCGTGCCGAGCCTGTCAGAGGATGCTAATGTACTGTAAGGAGTTAATCACCGAACGAACATTCATTTAACGCCATTTAAACTGAAGTCCTGGCTTTGTCCAAACAATAGAAAGACAGGTCTTATGAGATTTTAAAAGCCTCCAAGATATTGCAGCATGCTTAACATGAATTAGCTAGGTAGGCTATGTTTCTGAATCAACTTCCTTGCTGGTCCTGTAACAACAGTCTGATCAACCAATCGGATTTCAAGCTACACTCTTAAAAATAAAGGCTTTAACATTAACAAAATCTTTCTGCTGAAAAAAGTACTTTGTAGCCCAAAAAGCAAAAGACTCAAAAAGGTTCTACAGATCATAAAAAGTAAGAAACAACCCAGATAGCCACTGGACGATGTAACAGAACAGGACCGCAACCGCAAAACAAAGATGAGCCAAGTTGAGGAGTGATTTAACTCAAACTGCATCAAAAGTCGTTGTTTATTTACTTCCATCATTGCTGCTCTTCTCAAATTATACACGCTGTTTCTTCTTCGTTTGTGGGTCATCTTGCTACCAGCAGTCTGCGCGTGTGTTTGCACGTCGATGCGGACGACAACGCAAAAGTATAAATGAAAACCGACCGCGGAACCTACGCCGTCGCGGCTAAGCCGTAGGACCTACGCACAACTATAACGAGGCCTTTAGATGTTTAAGCTGAAACCTCTATCTGGCACGGATCTGGTTCACAATCAGAAAACATCTTTAGATAGAAACGGAGGCAAGGGGGTTAAAACTAGGGATGCACCAAATCCAGGATTCGGATTTGGCCGAATACTGGGCTTTTTGACGGGGATCGGGTTCGGCCGAATCCTAGATTTTTTTTCCACCGAACCGAACCCTAGGCTTGTGCTACGCTGGTCGACGTCACACGGCCGTTGATTACACACATCGGGTGCTGACGTGGAGATGAGCTTTTTCTTTCGGTGAGCCTTAGGGGCTGGACACACCAAAACTTTTAAACAAGGCTGAAAACGCCTTGAGGACCCCAAATGCCAGCTGTTTTTCAGCCGAGCACTTGGTAGCTGTGATGCTTCAGCTGTGAGCCGGTTGGTTGCTGTGGTAATGTCCCGCCCCTCCTCCACTATAATTGGACAGCCGTGTGAAAACTGACATTGACGAGCGGAGCTTCTCACTCAAAGTTACATATAGTTTTCAGCGCGGAGCTGCTTGCTCATTGGAAAAACGAGCGTGGCGCAACGCATCGCTTTCATTATGCATAGGCTTATGGTAATTGTCAAAATAGTTTTTCCAACTTGTCATCCTGGCATAATGTACAGTTAAAATTAAATAAAATGAAAAATACACTGCTGTGGACGTTGTTACTTCATTAATGTGTTTTACTGTGTTAATGGAATAAGGATGCGAGTAGGATTCGGTATTCGGTTTCGGATTCGGACGAATCTTAAACGGTGGATTAGGGATTCGGCCGAAACTAAAAAAATCTGGATTCGGTGCATTTCCTAGTTAAAACGGATCCGGGCCAAATGTAATTGCTATCTGGGAAATGGTTCTTATAGGGCACTGTTGTAAAGAACCCATTTAGATATTAAGAATCATCTCTGATTTACAGGTATGAAGGACAAAATACTATTTTAAATGACTTTTTAAAGGAAAACACAACAGTTTTTCAATATTTTACTATGTTCTTACCCCAACTTAGACAAATTAATCTTTTTTAATGCGTGCACTTTTAATCTTTGTACAGCTCGTTGTGAAAGTGTTAGCATTTAGCCTAGCCCCATTCATTCATATGGCTCCAAACAGGGATGAATTTAGAAGCCACAAAACACTTCCATGTTTTCCCGATTTAAAGACTGTTACATGACACAAGTAAGTTTGGTGGCACAAAATAAAACTTTTGTGATCAGGCTAGGATAAATGCTAACATTTAAGAAGTGCTGTACAAAGATTAAAAGTGCACGCATTGAAAAAAGATAGGTATGTATTCATTTATCTAAGTTGAGGTAAGAACATAGCAAAATTTTGAAAAACGGTTGTGTTTTCCTTTAAAAAAGAAAATATCTATAGCAGATACATGTATGAAGAAGGACATACCTTGATTTACCCATCTGGTAAATCCCATCTACACATCTCGCCTAGGGTGGCATTCGAAAAAGTAAGGCCATTGATCCTGGAACCAATACAGTCACATTGGCCAATACAGTCATTGTAAAAAGAAAAAAACTAAGGCAAATGAGTACCTAATGTTCGAGAGTGTCCTATTGATAGATATTAAAGACCTCATGCACATTTTTGATCCCTCACTTTTTAATCCAATAGTGATCAGTGACCCATCAGATCCTGGCATCGCCCCTGCCTGGTCCGTGCCCGACGTGAGGTAAATTCCAGGCCAGAGAACAGGTGGACACTAGCCAGGGGAGACCGTTCAGCCAGCTTGCCCACAAACAGGGTTCAGGGTGGGCCATACGTCACATAAATCAATCTGACGTGTTCATCCAGGCCTGTGCTGGCCTACCCACAACCCGAGCCTGGCGCCCACTGAGCTACTGGCTGCGGTGCTATTTTGATGCATGGTTCAGGGGTACGTTTGGAATGGGTCAGCTGACTTTCGCCCAGGGCCTGGTGGAGAGACTTCAGGGGCCTTCTGATTGCACAGATATCACACCAGTGGTACGGGTGCACTGCGGGGAAATCGGACAGTCGGAAGGAGATCCTGGTGGGTTGCAGGATAAGTGTGCGATGGCATGTGCGATCCAGGATGTCATCGGATTTTCACGTGTGGAATTCTTAGAAAATCTGTTCATGTTTAGGAAGAGAGAAAGTGATTTTTAAGGATGTACATTTTATCAATGAATAAGGATAACATATATATTTTTTTTAAAAAGTATTTATTTCTGATCATTTCTGCTTGGCCATGCTGAGCGAAGTTAAAAAAAGTTTCTCAATGTCTCTTAACATGTTGACAGTATTTTAACTTTCTGTGAGTTTCTAAAATGTAAGTGTGAATGTGATTTAAACCATCTTAGACAGACACAAAATCTGTTCAGGGTCTTTAGAAAACAATAACAGAATAAAAACCTCTGTATCTCCAAAAGAAAAAGAAAAAAAATGAGAGAATAAGAGCGAGTCTGCATGTCAAGATAATGTCAAATTTGGTCAAAATTCTTCTGGGCTTTTAACTTTCCTCTTTGGTTATGTTATTCGTGTTTGCATTAAAGTTTTCATATTTTCTTTCAAATAATTCATTAACGGCTTTCTAATCTCGAGAGTGGATGAAAGGACTATTTCCAACCAAATGATTTCAAGTGCTTCTGAAATTCACCCTTATTAAATTAATAGCTCCTGCCAATAAACTGTGAGTATCTCTCTTTTAAAAATGAGGGGACACCTGAGAATTCAGCAAGAAATAGGAACAATTCCTCAAAAAGAAATTGGCCTTGCTTAAGTTCTGTGCAGGATTAAAAGTAAATGTAATTTCCCAAACATGAGTTTTGTAAGTGCTGTTGTCTGTATAAAGATGATAAAATACTCAATGCCCCCTGTCTCTTAACTGCAACAATAGTCAATCAAACCAATGAAGCTTCATGTTAGAAATTAACTTCTTGTACTCAGAGGCCTTTATAGCATGTGCACAAGGACACGTTTGCTGTAGGTTGCTCAACTATCGTAATGTTTGGTCTAGGTCATATATTTTTAATTAACTATGCATAACGTGTTTGGAAAGGTTTTTGGCAGGCAACATGACCTTACAAAATGTGCATGCTTAGAAAGATCATTTCTGTTTTATACAGTACGTGGTTCAATGGTCACAATTTCTTATGGACAAAGACGCTCATTAACATTACTCACATGGAATCAGAGTTAAGCGTTAGCAAGAACGCAAGCATCTCTTTTATCATAAACTCTTTTTACTCATTCCCCGCCAGCCATTTTTTCATAACTTGCCTGCCAGCATTTTTTGTGATTTTCACAAAGTTTCACAAAATATCTTCCAGGAAAATTTTCTTTTAAAAATATATAAACATACAAATATATCAAATGAAAGAACAGCCACTTTGCTTTCAAACAAACAAACAAAACGGGGGGGGGGGGGGGGGTTTCATCCTATCTGTATTTTTTTCTCTACTTATAAACTCTTAAATATGGGTATTTTTTCTTTAAATTGTTTTTTTTTTGCAAAAAGCTGAAATAATTGCATTTTTTAAGGAAATTTGTAAGATATCAGATTAAGAACGATTATCAAAACAAATACAGAGTTTACAATTAGTAAATAATTGTTTTGCTTCAATTTTTTATTAATTGGTTAGTATGCATTCTAGTGGATAATCGCGGTATTACTGTTTAACATAAAACCTCATCAGGAACATGTTTTTATGCAAATGTTTTCTCTTAATTGACGAGATAATTCGTCAATGGCGGGGAAAGAGTTAATGCATCTGCAGCAGGCACGTATTTTGACATGATGCGCGATGCATATAGGTTCACATGATGCGGCGAACACATATTTTGACATGACGAGCCACACCCAAAACGCAGAATACATATTTTGAATTCCTGCCTCCTCGGAAGAGAAGTCATGCCATGTCACTGATATGTGTTATAATCAGCCAAATACAAAGAGTATAAAAAAATCCTGTCTCCTTTTAGCTTTTTAATGGCAATGGATAGTGCCCCATTTTCATGGATAGTGCAGATATATCGATCAAAAACTAATCCATATTATAAAATGGGTGATGGGGTTTTTGTAAGGAAACTTGTACGGAAATTGTAACCAATGGCTCAGTTCACTACTCACCCCTCACTTTTGAAACGCATAGAGAGGCTACGGTAGCCGCCAGCGGACAAACATGTCGTCTTCTGAGACAATTTAGTAAAAAAAGTTTGTCCGTTAAGGGCTTCTGTAGAAACATGGTGGCACAAAATGGCGACTTGCATGTAAGGGGACCCTCGGGATATAGATAAAAACGTCTCATTCTAAGGTAATAAAAACATAACGGTTCATTATGAAAGGTCTTTATTCACCCCTGATAATATAGTTTTGTATATTATTTTGCATTTCTGTCAAGAGATCCTTCTAAAAATTACACACTGCACCTTTAAAGTGGGAAAAATATTGATGTATAATATTTTTAGAGCAGATTTTGGGAAGGGATCATTTTGTGGCCTTAGGAACACATATGCAAGTTTTTTTTAAGGATCTCTTAAGGGTTAAAATGGGCTACCATGCCATTTTTGGTTTAAAATACTTTTATGGAATCATTGCGAAGATACTTTCAACACCTTAATTTTAAGAGAGTGGAGAATTTGTAATAATTTTTGTGTTTAACTTTCAATCAACAAACTGTTCCAAGTTCAGTTTCGGGACACATCTTTTAAAAAGTACACTTTTGTATCTAACAAGTGCATTTTAGTACCTCAAAAGTACAAGTACCAAACGTATACATATCTGTACCTAAATAGTACATATTATGACCTTTTTTAAAGGGTACTGTCCATTTTTTTCTAAAAATGTAAAATGCATTTTCCAAACAACATTTTACTAAATGCATTATGGTCCATCTTCTCTTTACAAGTTTAACCTGTCATCACTAAGCGATTTCAATATGTATGTACACATCTGCCGATTTACATCCTATGTCATTCCCCCAGCTTCGGGATGTGAGAGGCGAGATTATCCTGTGGGCATTCAATTCATGCCACTGACCTTACTGTGGCCTCTGAGCGAGAGCCCTCGTGCCATTAGTGCAACTCAAAGGCTTTTAAAGGAAATTTAATCTTGTCTGCATCTGATCTGTCCACTGCAGAGTGGAGGAACCTGGCCTGGGTATTACAGCAAACATCCTCTGCTCCTGTATCTTTTTCTTTAGCGTTCAATATTCCCCTCCACTGTAAGACCCATTTCTGTAACAAACTCCCTGCAACAGGTCAGAACGACGGCTGTAATTTCACTCAGAGCAGCTGCCTTTCGAACCCAACGTACAGCAGAGCTCTACTGTATCCACACCTTCACCCGAGCCCATCACAGGCGCCAGTGTTTGAGAACTTGTCTGTGATCTGTTCACAGCTTTCTCCTTTTATTTTGGGTAATTGTGGGTAAAGTGTCTTGTGACAGGTTGTGGTTAAGGTGTATCACCTGTGATCGTTCAACATTTATTTAGCTCAAAATATAAACCGCACCAAATAAACTGTCAGTTCCTGGAAAATGATGATTAAAAGGAGGAAGTAGCAAAATACTGTAACTATAAATTGAAAACTTTATTTATTCATTTTATATATTCAGTACATATGAAGAGTTTGGTTCCAAAACGGAATAAATCCATTTAGGTAAACATGTCTTTTCTATACCAAGAAAGTGACAAGATGAAAACCACTGTTTTCTGTTACAAACTTTTACATAGCATCTTTAGGTTATAATAACATTAAAAATTCAAATCCATAATTTGATTTTCAAAGATGTATAATAAAAATAAATCCATGACAATTTTTTTTCAAAATGCAACAAAACTATTAGATCAATATATAAATGTGCATTCATCTTTGCCATATTATATTCATTTAGTTGACTAGTGGTATTAAAAAAATAAACACTTTCTTTGTCATATTAAGAACACTGTCATTGCTGTTGTCATCCTTGGGACGTCGTCGCTGAACTTTTTTGACAGCGATCAGCTGTAAAATGTTTTGGTCCTGTTCAATTTTCGTTGACTTCGCGTAAAACAATAGACATTTTTTCATAGGATTCCCTGAGGTCAATGTGTTAGCATGACAGAAGCTTGATGCTGTCCTGTGAGAACAAGCAACAGCCGGCATTTGTCCTTCACCCGAGTGCCTCTCACGTTAATTATTCCGTTTTGATGGCTTCCATTTCTTCCCCGCCGTCACAGTTTATCAATGCCATCAAAATTACTATTTTGTTTTTGTTTATTTGTTGATCACAAAGTACAAAGTAGATGAGGCAGACTAGGATTCTGTGTGTATTCAAAGCGCCGCCATTAATGTTTACAATGCGTGGAATGGTGCGTTGTGATTGGTTGAGCAGATTTTTGAATTCTGCAGAGAAGGAGGACTGGCGTTTGTTGCGGTTAAAAAAAATGGAGAAAAGATGACAGAATAGCACGGCGGATATCGGATTTTGGCTAAAATGAAAATTTTTATTTTTAATACCGACCAGATACAAATCTATAAAATCAAACTCTTTACATATACCAAATGCATAATAGTAATCAATATTCTGTGTGTATACTATATATAATGTATGTGTTTTAAGCTCAATTGGTAATGCAAAGGTTATTGGTTTGATTCCCAGGGAGCACACATACGTTTAAATGTATAGTTTGCTTTGGAAAAAAGCGTCTAGCAAATGCATAAATGTAAATGTAAAAGGTCACACTTTATTTTACTGCATCACTGTTACAGTGTAATTATACATTTAAGTACTAAGTAATAATCATTAACAACATGTACTTACTATAGGGTTGGGGTTAGGATTAGGGTTTGGTTTAGGGACATGTAACATGTGTAACAAAGACACCGTAAAATAAAGTGTTACCATGTA
Source organism: Misgurnus anguillicaudatus (assembly GCF_027580225.2). Classification (NCBI taxonomy): domain Eukaryota; kingdom Metazoa; phylum Chordata; class Actinopteri; order Cypriniformes; family Cobitidae; genus Misgurnus; species Misgurnus anguillicaudatus. Next base: position 4,559,059 of record NC_073343.2, read on the forward strand.
GAAAGGGACAAACCCAACTGTGGTGTTAAAATAACCAAGAACATTTTTATTTTTGACCCAACACTACATTGTAAAAAGTGAAAAGATGGATAAACTTCAAATGGTGATACCTTAAAAAATTAAGATTTTTACTTAAACATTTAAGTTGAAAAAAAAACATATTTTTAGGTGTTGCCATTTGAAGTAATTTTTTAAGCTGATCCAGTTATTCATTTTTTACAGTGTAGGTTAAAACAACCCAACATTTTGGGTAGAAACGAACCCAATGGGGTGGGTTCGTCTTCTTTTGACCCAATACTGGGTTTAAAAAACAGCATTTTTTTAGAGTGCCTCCATTTGCAAAAATGTACTAAATCCTGAGATGCTTATTAGTTTCCATCTAGTATTTTATTTTATTTGCTGCCTTATTTAATTATTTAGTCACACTGTAAAAAGCATTGGTTCAAAAGGGGACAAATTTAACCTAAGCTGGGTGGTTTCAACCCAAAATGTTGTGTTGAAAATAACCCAGCATTTTTTTAGAGTTCATTTATTTAAAAAATAATTTTATTTTGTGATAAAATAAATTAATATTTTGACACAATTATATTTTCAAACATTCAAGTGTACACTTTCCAATCATAAAGTTTTTAAGATCATGAGAAACAAGTCAAGTGACCCTAAACTTATATTTAAACAGCAACATGTTCAACCCAATACTGTATAATTTCCACAAATTGCACTCTTTTGAACAGTGATAAATGCAGATTTAGATCAATGCAGAAACTAGTGCATGTCTCTTGCCGAGATAGTAATCAGTTCTTTCTTCCCTCTCATTTTCTCATCCCTTCTCTCTCTCTCTCTCTCAGGTTATTTCGGGAGTCATTTTTGGAAGCTCCTTGACCTGTGCCGAGCAGCACCTCCGTATTCAAAGAACCCTCCCTTGCCAACACCCCTCATTTACAACCCATTACTCAGTTCTGCTCAGCTGAACCACATCCATATATTCTTCAAGGCCTGGTTAAACTTAATCATTAGGTTAACAAGCCCCCTTCCCTTCAAATGATGATCCGCTGAATTCTAGGGATTTGCTCACGAGGGTGAACCAATAACTGGCTGGGCACAAAAGGCTGAGGCCTTTCGAATTAGCACAAAATAATCACCAAAAATTGCTTTGCATATTCAATCACTTTGAAGACAGCCGAAGTAAACAAACACGCGCGAATACTCTCTCTTTAAATGAACTAACATTTCAACGAGTAAACAATCAGACAGTTGAATATCTAAACACTCCGACACTGTTGCGAATCGCAGTCAACCCTGACAAACACATCAAAACAAAACAGGCACATAAAGTCCAGAATCAAAGAGGCGTTTGCTGCTTTTAACTGCTTCGTTTTTGAAGTATGATGTGATGACATTAAAAGTACATTGTGGTGAAGTTTTCTTTACTTGTTTCCATACTATTAAGTGAATTGACATTGTTTTTTAAAGACCATCTGCCTTACATGTATGGTTGGCATCGTACAACTGCTATGAGCTAATTAATAACAACTGCTGAGGAGACGGAGTCACATGTCACTGTTTTAGCACATCAATGGCACTTAAACGTACTTCATTAGCTTGACGTTGATGCGCGAGTTTGTGCATGGATTCCACCGAGCTGTCACTTTACATCTGCTCTTATGGCAGGCCGATTTTCACTAAAGACAAGTGTGTTTATCTTTCTGCCATCTCTTTACATGCAGGTCATCATTAAAACATCATCTATTAGGGGAATGAATTGTAAATCTTACAGCCTAATAGATAAGTTTTGCTATACTTAACTTGCGGTTAAAAAACAAAATGCTCATTTCTTACCACTTGCCTGTAATTACATGTTTGTATATTTTACCATGATAATGCAATGTTTTGTATCATATGTGCAGTACCATGATATTGTAGAATGATATTCTACCCCATAATGCTTACATTTACTTGTGTTTGGACATCATACCATGATGAATTATAGTACCATGGTAATCTGACAGGGTATTCCACCCATTGTAATACTTACATCCACTTATATATTGTTGGCAAGCTATGTGAATAAACAGTACCATGGTAATCTGACAGTCTGGTAATCTGTAAATTGATAGTACCATATATTCTGACATCTACCCCATTATACTAACATTCACCTTTATATTTGGACATAATACCATGGCAATGCCTTGTTATGTTAATTTAGTACCATGGTAATCTGGCATGATACTTTAGCCCCCAGAATTCACTTACAATACTTATTAAATCTTATTTTACTTATATTCACTTAAATTTTTGGACGCCATACCATGGTTGTACCATGTTATCTAAATATACAGTACCATGGTACTCTGATGGTCTGATAATCTGTAAAATTATATAGTACCATGCTAATCTGACATGGTTTTCTTACCCCTGTAATACATACATTTACTTAATTTTTTGGAAATCATACCATGGTTTTACCATGCTATGTGAATACACAGTACCATGGTAATCTGACAGTCTGATAATCTGTAAAAATATAGTACCATGGTACTTTACCCCTGTAATAGTTACATTTACTTGTTTTTTTTAATCATACTATGGTTTTACCATGTTATGTGAATATAGAGTACCATGGTACTCTAATGATCTGATTATCTGTATAAAATATAGTACCATGGTAATCTGAAATGGTACTTTACCAATGTAATACTTGCATTCACTTACATTTTTGGACATCATACCATGGTTTTAACATGTTATGTAAATATACAGTACCATGGTACTCTGATGGTCTGATAATCTGTAAAAATTACCATGGTAATCTGACATGGTACTCTATCCCTTTAATACTTATATTTACTTAAATTTTTGGAAATCATAACATGGTAATACCATGCTATGTGAATACACAGTACCATGGTACTCTGACGGTCTGATAATCTGTAAAAATATAGTACCATGGTAATCTGACATGGTACTCTATCCCTGTAATACTTACATTCCCCTACATTTTTGGACATAATACCATGGTAATACCATGTTATGTAAATACACAGTACCATGGTACTCTGATGGTCTGATAATCTGTAAAAAAATATGGTACAACGGTAATCTGACATGGTACTCTACCCCTGTAATACTCACATTTACTTAAATTTATGGACTTTGTACCATGGTAATACCATGTTATGTGAATATATAGTACCATGGTGATTTGACTTTCTGATAATCTGTAAAAATATAGTACCATGGTAATCTGACATGGTACTTTACCAATGTAATACTTACATTCACTTACATTTTTGGACATCATACCATGGTTTTACCATGTTATGTAAATATACAGTACCATGGTACTCTGATCGTTTGATAATCTGTAAAAATTACCATTGTAATCTGACATGGTACTCTGCCCTTTTAATACTTAAATTTTTGGAAATCATACCATGGTAATACCATGCTATGTGAATACACAGTACCATGGTACTCTGGTGGTCTGATAATCTGTAAAAAATATATTACCATGGTAATCTGACATGGTACTATATCCCTGTAATATTTACATTCACTTAACTTTTTGGACACCATACCAAGAAAATACCATGTTATGTGAATATATAGTACCATGGTAATCTGACAGTCTGATAATCTGTAAAAATAAAGTACCATGGTATTCTGACATGGTATTCTGCCTCTATAATACTTACATTTACTTACATTTTTGGAAATCATACCATAGTAATACCATGCTAATACACAGTACCATGGTAATCTGACAGTCTGATAATCTGTAAAAATATATTACCATGGTAATCTGACATGGTACTCTATCCCTGTAATACTTACATTTACTTAATTTTTTGGAAATCATACCATGGTAATTCCATGCTATGTGAATACACAGTACCATGGTAATCTGACAGTCTGATAATCTGTAAAAATATAGTACCATGGTACTTTACCCCTGTAATACTTACATTTACTTATTTTTTTTAATCATAACATGGTTTTATGGTTAACATGGAATAGTACCACGGTAATCTGACAGTCTGATAATCTGTAAAAATATATTACCATGGTAATCTGACATGGTACTCTATCCCTGTATAATTTACATTCACCTACATTTTTGGAAATCATACCATGGTAATACCATGCTATGTGGATACACAGTAACATGGTAATCTGACAGTCTGATAATCTGTAAAAACATAGTACCATTGTAATCTGACATGGTACTCTACCCCTGTAATACTTACATTCACTTTAATTTTTGGAAATCATACCATCGTAATACCATGCTATGTGAATATATAGTACCATAGTAATCTGACATGACACTTTAGCCCCCAGCATTCACTTATACTACTTATTACACCTCTTTACACTTATATTCACTTACATTTCTGGACATCTTACTATGGTAATACTATAGTGGGTATATGTCAATCTTATAGCATCATGGCATTCTGACATTAACTAAATGCCCAATAATTGCATTTTTTTTACATTCTACCATTGTTCTACTGTGATTTATAACGTGTTCTTTGAGGTAACATACAGTAAATAAAAATAGTGATCATTTAATATGATGTTACTGTATTACCATCTGATACTATCACTGTATCTTGCGTCTACCAGGGTACTTTTTTGTAAAGATAAACACAAAAATAAAGGTTCTTTATCCAGCAATGCCATAGAAGAACCATTTTGGGTTCCTAAAGAATCTTTCAGTCAAACGTTCTGAAGAGAACCATTTCATTTTCCACTACAGAGAACCTGCAGAAAGTCAGATCTGCAAGGCAGACCTCATGTTTGTCTAAACAAAGTTTGAACACAAGTGCACGCGCTTATGGGATTTAATGCTAGATTAGAGAAAACTTAAATCTTATATGCGTTTGTTGGTTAGTTCGTCTGGTGGCCGTGCAGCTGAACAAACAATAGCACATTTTAATGTGGTACCTTGCTTCACTGCCATGCATATTCATGACGAGCCCACGCCTGGCAGTGACACGGGGTGCAGTGGGGATGAGGCGTGCTTGTCGGAGTGTGTCACGTTTCCAGACCAGCGAATTTTTTTGATTAAAGTCCCTTATCCGTTTTATCATGCATATCCCTCGCCTGATTAAAGTGATCTGATTCTGACGCTCACAATGTCAGGGTGAGCCGAGGAGGAGCTCTCTTCACCTCCCGAAACATGCTTGGAATCCCTAATCCCCTTCAAATACATCCGTCAGTCCATCCCTGCGTACAGTACGTGCACGAGCGCCTCATATATACAGCAATACAATGATATCCAGATTGTTTACTAATGGTGGAAAAGTATTTGTTAACCTTTTCTTCTTGACCCTGCTGATAAAATCAGTAGAAACCATCACAGAAATTCTATATTTTATGCTTATAGTGGGAATTGCATTGGTTTAAATGGAAATGTAATGGTCTCTACTGGTAATGTTTTGGCTTCTGTTAATTGGAGAAGGGAACGGAACACTATTAAATCCTAATGGAATAAGGCACAAAACACTCTACATAAAAGAATTTTGGTTAACACTTTACTTGAAGGTGTGCATAAGACTGACATGACACCTGCATAATCATAACATGACTGACACGTGTCAATTAGGTCATTTTTAATGTAAAGATGACATTGTTTGAGATGTCTTTGTTATGACAACTTAACATAAACCAATACATCATAACTTGTCATAAATCTGTCATAAACATGACATAGCAGAATAATTATCAAACTTAAAGGAACAGTATGTAAGAAATGTATATCAATTAATCATAAAATGTCCCTGATATGTCACTAGACATTAAGAAATCATTTTCATTTCAAATATTTATATCAATGACAACAGTGGTCCATCCAGGATATTGTCATTTAAAAAGTGGAGTTGCAGCCCTCAACTGATGTTTATGTTGTCATTTTGTGTATTGGCCACCAGTTGTGTGATTGCAGTACCAGTTTTGACCACAAGTTTTGTGATTGCAATACCAGTTTTGCCCACAATCCTACATACTGTTCCTTTAATACACTACCTAGCTTTATGGATTAATATTACATTAAACTGTCATTAGGTGTAAATACTCTGTCAAATAGTTTTATAACAGCATCATGAATATTTTTCTTGACCTCAACTACAGTGGTACAAATTGAACTTGTCATAAAAATGTCGATAAGTGTTAATACTCTGTCAAATCATTTTAAATACTTTAACAAAATGCAACACACAATTCAAACGATTATACTCAATTTTATGTATGTGCACAATACATTTAAAAAAAACAGACAACTAACACAATTTGTTCTTATTCACACAGAAAGTTCTGAAATTTTCTGACATAGAAGAAAAATCTAACAAAACATTTAATGAATTGATTTAATGTAATTAACTGTTTTTGCAGCAATATGGACCCAACGCTGCATGGCTTAACCCATTATTGTACTGTTTTTATTAAATTTTAGGTGAATCTGTCTTCAAATGCAATAAAATACAATTTTAGTAATTTTAACTATTATTATTGTTTTGGATTATTGATTTTATTTCTCTAACACCTGGAGGAAATAAAAAAATATTATGAACTGAAAAATATTTATGGCTTTGTTATAAAACTATTTGACAGAGTATTAACACTTTATTACATTTTAATGACAAGTTCAATTTGTACCACTGTAGTTGAGGTCAAGAAAAATATTCATGATGCTGTTTTAAAACTATTTGACAGAGAATTAACACTTAAAGGACTTAAAATAAATCTAGATAATTTACGCAACACTATGTCATTCGAAATGTCGATGTCTTTCTTTGTTCAGTCGATAATTAATTATGTTTTTTTTTGTTTGTTTTTGTTTTAGGAAAACATGCCAGGATTTTTCTAATTTTAATGAACTTTAATGGACCCAAACACTTAACAGGTTTAATGCAGTTTAAAATTGCAGTTTCAAAGGACTCTAAACAATCCCAAACGAGGCATAAGGGTCTTATCTAGCGAAACGATTGTCATTTTTGGCAAGAAAAATAAAAAAATATGCACATTTAAACCACAACTTCTCGTCTTTCTCCGGTCGTTTGATGCGCCAGCGCGACCTCGCGTAATATGTCGCGCTGAGAAGTTGTGGTTTAAAGGTGCATATTTTATATTTTTCTTGCCAAAATTGACAGTCGTTTCGCTGGGTGGGACCCTTGTGCCTTGTTTGGGATCGTTTGGAGTCCTTTGAAACTGCCATTTTAAACTGCATTATGGGCGGATTCACATTTGGTGCGATTGCCTGGTCCGAACCCGAGTTCGATTGATCATCAAGCTGCAGCCGGCGCGCTCTCATGTTGCTTGGCAACCGCTGTAAACGAGAAGACGACAAGCGTGATTGACGGAGACGGATTGACGAACTGCAAGCAGAGAGATGATTTCTGAATGCCTCCGCAAAAATTTACGTCGGCGGACAGCCCGTTATCATCGAAACGACTTTTGTATGTTTAGGCAGACAGACGAAAGTGCGTTTCTGTATTATTTCTTTGAAAACAGAACCAAAGATTTAAAAAAATAAGAACAAAAGTCAAGCAAGCATTCTATGCATTTTGTTGTCAAGGTTAGTGCACGCACACAAACACACACGTCTGTTTTGGTGGGACATTCCATATAATACGTAATTAACAGCGGTTCACTTCCGCGATTTGGTACGATTGCGCTCACATTAGCAGCGAACCGACCTGGAGTTCACATGAAACGGACTCCAGACCACCCTTTTTAAGCGGACTCGAGTACGTTTCGCGGGTGCGCACCCGAGTTCGGAAGACAGCGTTCACATCATCCAAATGTACCGAACTCTGATGTCAATCGAACCCGGGTGCGCACCAAAAGTGCTAATGTGAAAACGCCCTAATACTGTTAAGTGTTGGGGTCCATTAAAGTCCATTAAAATGAGAAAAATCCTGAAATGTTTTCCTTAAAAAAACATAATTTCTTCTCGACTGAACAAAAAAAGACATCAACATTTTGAATGACATGGTGGTGAGTTTTTTAAGAAAATTGACTAATCCTTTAATGATATTTTAATGACAAATTCAATTCGTATCGCTGGTAAAAAAAAGTGGTCAGTTATGTTGTCTTGGTAATGTCAAGTTGTCATGGCAAGTTATGATGTCTTGGTAATGTCAAGTTGTCATAACAAAGACATTTCAAACAATGTCATCTTTGCATTAAAATGACATTTGAGCAAAATAATAACAATTGAGCAAATTACACCTGATGAAAGTTGTCAAAAATGTGCATAAAATCTCCTTTTTGTATATGACACGTGACATGTCATGATTATGACGGTGTCATGTCAGTCTTATGAACACCTCTTCAAGTAAAGTGTTACCAAATTTTGTAATTGCTTCGTAATGGTAAGCAGCTGATGGTGTTTGTAATGGAAAACATTTGAAGATATGTTGTATTATAAAAATGCTAAAAATATATAAAAAACTTATTTCTAAAGGAACTCTCTGTACTCAGGGACAGGGTGAAGTACATTCTGGAATTAAATATACAATAGATTAAGTAACAAACTATACATGCACAGCAAGCCAAAAGCAAACGTATGTTCCAACCCCTACCGAAGACACATTTCAAATACTTAACACTTATTAATCCCAGACCGCAACTTGGCAAAGTTGAACAGTTGATGCGAACAGGGCACATTTGTTAGAGAGAGTGAATTGGTGAGGGACGCACCAGTAGTCAGAGCGCACAAGCAATTCTTTCCCAGTAAAATGTTGGCCTAATGAAACAGCTGGGGATGACACAGTTGAAACTATCCAATTGGAAATGATAATTAATGGCATTAGGGCACCGCACAGTTTGGTGCCGCTAAGGAACAGAATATGTTAAACTGTACATTTCAAGTGTTTTTGTCCATGCTATTCACCGTATTCATGAGAACTGTCAATTTACTTTACAGCAACCAGCAGCTTGACTTTACTTAAGATCGGTTACTGCCAGGTTGGAAGTTGAAAAATAGATGGAGTGATATTAAAAATATGGTATAGTGTGATATGTTAAATACATACAGTGCCTGTACCTCATAACCATTATGCTAGCTCTCACATGGATACACTGTCAAAGAAATAGCCAAAAATGGTTCCCAACTGTCACTGGGGCAGTACCCTTTAAAAAGGTCCTAATATGTACCATTAACATAAAGATATGTATACATTTGGCACCAGTATTTCCCTCTGAGATACTAATATAAACAATGTAACTTGACAGTAACATGGCAGTGCCGTGGTTTGATAGTTCAAATTAAGGGGCTGTATTATTATAATAAGATCCCCTTTTGACATCACAAGGGGAGCCAAATTTCAAATGATCTATTTTTGCACATGCTTGCAGAGAATGGTTTACCAAAACTAAGGTTGATCTTTTTCACATATTCTAGGTTGATAGAAGCATTGGGGACCCAATTATAGCACTTAAACATGGAAAAAGTCAGAATTTCATGATTTGTCCCCTTTAAGATAATCAAAAAGATATTCACAAAATTTGAGAAACTAAGTCATTACATGAAAATAAAGATTTTCTGGTATATAAATTCTTAAACACCCCCCCCCCCCCCCCCCAAAAAAGTGGAAGTATAAGGAAGATCATGGGTTGGGTTAGTATTAGTTGTCAACCAATGATCAAACAGCATCAGCGGGAGGAAACCACAGAGTGCCTTGCTGGCAAAGAAATATAACGTCCAGATTTAATTCTGATACCAAGAAATAGCATTTCAAAGCTGGATGTCTTATCGTTGGCATGCCCCTTTGCTGGACTGATTTCCCTAGCAAAACCCTGTCATTGCTATTATGTTGAACACGGAACCAATTTACTGCACCAGCTAAACAGGGTTACCGGTTCTCCTGTAACCCCCTAAATGTTTGAAGTTATCACAGGCGTGAGGGGAAAACATTTTCAATGTTGGTGGAAGGGGGGAAGGTTGAAGAGATTGTAATTGAAAAGTATCAATCAAAAACAAGGCAAGGGGCAGAATGGAAGCCGTAACGTTAACCCAGTCTGTGGAGCACTGGGACTGAAATGCATTTCCTTTGTATAGGTAATTCACTCATGCTCTCTCCAGACCATAAGCCACGGGCCCTGGAATAAAAAATAAATAAATAAATCCTATCTCTGGACAAGGTTTTTGGATTATCAAACGGTGCATGTGCCCATTACAGGCCTGTTTTGTGATAATATCTGGTCGCTGCGATAAGGGACGGTCTGGTCAGACGTTTGAATTTTTGATACATGTGGAATAAAGAGATTGTGGTGTGGATGCTTTTTTCATTCATTCTATTCATGGTCGGTTTGAATACAGTCTGTGCCGTACATGATTGTCATTTTACCGCAGTCCGCATATGAGCCGTTTTATCTAAAAGAAATGTGCACAGTTTGTGTCATGTCAGATTTACACAGTGTGGAAAAGCAACTTACTGAACCCAATGCCTACTAAATGTAGGTCATGGATCATTAATCCTTTTAAAAGACACTAATTTGCACTTAAACCCTAATATTATATTACATAAAAACATTCTAATCCAAACTATTTTAAATCGAATTTTCTAAGGGATGCAATAATAATCTATATGCAATGTGTTTCTATAGCTCAATTGGTAAAGCTTTGCTACCAATGCAAAGGTCATGGGTTCGATCCCAGGGAACACAAATACTGCACTCCAACTTTTTAATTGGTTTAAATAGGCTTCAGTTTGATCATGGCCTTTGAATATAAATGAAATTCGTTTTTTAGTTAGGACAACACACAAAAAAATTGTCAATAAATGGTCCCTAGCTGTCACTGGGGCAGTACACTTTCATATTAGTACCTCAAAGGGACATATTGATACCAATTATTGCATATTGTTACCTTAACTGTACATATTGGAACTAAATGTATACATATCTGTACCTACATGGTACATATTTTTTAAGGGTACTGCCCCAGTGACAACTTGAGACCATTGATAGTGTAGTGTCCTAGCAGGAAAAACAAATTTCATTTATAATAGACCATGAACAAACTGAAGCTTATTCAAACCAATTCAAAAGTTGGATTGTTTTGGTTTCCATAAGCATAGAGTAGACAGGGACGGATTGGTAATCTGTGCGTTCTGGAAAAGTCCAGAACGGCCGTTCAACGGAGGGCCGTCGCCCGGCCGTCGGCAAAAAAGTCTAATACCACAATATGAACAGCCAACAGCAGGGGCACTAATACGATCACTTATATGATGCTACGTGTAAAAAAACGAGGAAGAAGACGAGGAAGAAGAGTCGGCCTACTAGCTAGCCGTGATTGGTCCACGGATTCTTGGAATTCGCCAGACTGAATTCGCGAGCCTGAGCATCCACAGCCTGGTCATGATGAGGGACTGACAGAGTTAACTTCACATCAGCAAGAGTAAGTGCCAGTAGTAGCAGGACATGTGACATTATAATATTATATACATGATATAAAAATAAATAAAACTCGCGTGAAAATTAACGTAATGCGCAACTACTGTTAGAGAGAGACGTGATGAGAGTGTGCCCGCGCGCGTGCGTGTGTGTTAGAGAGAGAGAGAGGCGCGGGCGCGATTGAACAGTAGAAACTTAAAAACAATACATACTCCGTCATTTTGTTAATATGGGACATCATTCACATTTGTATACAGTCGAAATAAAACAAAACATTGTGCTTTTGTCAAACTTTATTATCTACAACTGACATCTAACCATAATCACACACACCAAAGCAAAAAATATTTATCCAACCCCATTTAAAACAGTCTGTGGGTGGACATTCATCGTATTGCATTGGTTTTCATATCTTTCACTGAATTTATTGTATATGAGAGGTTGTGAGCTCACATTTTCTGCTACAATGAAGACTATTGAATTAAACGGGAAAATATCAGGCATGCATTGCTACCACTCTAAACGTGCTAATACAAGAAAGAGGGCTAAATAAATGCCCAAATTTTAGTTTAAACAAAATAATCCTAGCTTGCACTTTCTGTCGGTCTTCCATCAGAGTCCAGTTTTTCCTTGTCTTTTATATTTGTGTTTAGTATTGTGGAATTGGCAAAGACCTGGTGGTGGTTTGTGAAAGCTTTACAGACAAAATGTATAGGGTCTCGCCATTTTTTTCATACATCAAAGTGTAATATGACATTGACAAAATATTAAATAACCTTTGATAGTCTGACAGTATTGTGTCATAGTATCAGCCCTGCAGAAAAAAACAGCATACCAGCAAGACCAGCATGTTGTGTTTTGGTGCTGGTTTGCTAGTGATCACCAGCTAAACCAGCACCAGCATTAGCACCAGCTAAACCAGCACCAAACCAGCACCAAACCACCATTAGCACCAGCTAAACCAGCATTAGCACCAGCTAAACCAGCATTAGCACCAGCATCCCATGCTGGTCATACCAGCATATGTTGTGTTTTGGTGCTGGTATGCTGTGACCACCAGCTAAACCAGCATAGACCAGCATAATTGGTTTGATGCTGGTTTTTTCAGCAGGGAGGACATCCTTGTGTCTGTTGCGCACGGCTAGCGGCGAATGGCCGGATGATGGGCCTGTTTGGGAGAAAGTCCAGGGCTGTTTTTTAGCCCCAGTCCGTCCCTGAGAGTAGATGCTTCTTACAACTGAAAATTCCTCCATGTTTTTCCATGTTCAATGGAGGAACATTTCTTCCTCTTTTTGAATAAATTCTGAATGATTTTGCATTAAACAGATGTGGTCTTAAACCCAATAGCTTGGGCAAACAGCCCTTAGGCTAGTGCTGGAATCGTGTGAAGGTCACACGTATTGACCTCCAGATTATTCAGTTTCCATGTCTCTGTAACAAACTAGACGCTTGCCATACATTACAATAATTGTTAGATGTTGAAACCTCTAAGCAGCTTCCTTCTGGGATATTTACACTGCGATACTTAATGCATTTCTACTGATCAGATAGCTATCCGCTCATGAAAAGACCAAGTGTAAATACCCTTAATACACTTGATATGGATAGCAGTAATAATAAAAGAATGTGCGGAAATAGCAGATCAGATTTACATCCATCTGACCAGATACCATCACATTTAGGGTATACATATTATGCTATACATTCCAACATAAAAAACCCCATCGACAAGATTTGATCACATTTCAAGTCATTATAATGCCACAGAAGATACCCTTAAATTACATTTCAACATGTATGTTCACCTCATCAGGGTCACTTGCAGGGAATCCAGCTCATGCTCACATGACTTAAAATCACACCATGTTAAGATCCTGCCTTTCCAAAGCGGTCCATCCGGCATGCTCTGTCCAGTCATCCATCTACCCACCCCCCATCCCCACCCATCTATCTGTCTTGGAGCTTGATGCTTACGCGCCTCCTCACCGGCCCCATTTCCCCCCTTGCATGGGGAAAAAACAGCACGGCCAAGGTTTTTAATTCAAATTTCATCTCCAGTGCCGTGGCCCGTAAGCTCACTCAGCAGCCACTGGAGTCTAAAGTGACTCTGGGGAGCCCTCTCACAGTTCTATATGCAAATGGGCCTGCACCTGGGCAGTGGAGCAGGCCTGCTGAGAGCTTACTTATGCAAATCTGATTGAGTGAGAGCATATTGCTGTAGCGCGTGCGCGGGCCGCCGGTTATATTTCACGGGACCGGCCGCCTCTGTGTTCCGATAGAGAGGAAGCGGAAATATTTTGGGGAAAATGAGAGGACGCGAGCCATCCCAAGAATGGAAGGCTGTTGGTTTGACGAACGCCGCTTTCTCTGGCATCCACTCCGCCTGTCTAGATTTTTATAGCATCGGGGGGCAGATGGAGTGTAAATGACACAGGACCTCTGTAATTTCCTATGCACACTTTGTAAATGGGTTGACATCTCAATATGTCCAACACACCACCATCACTGAGTGTGGTATTAACCCCCTGATTAAGTGGAAAGGGTTGGCTGCAGTTCAATCATCAAACCCAAAGAAGGCCTTGATGTAGATAAATGAGAGGGTGCGAGAAGAAAAATCTGACAAATGAAACACGAGGCAAATCTGTGACTGAGTAACAGACGGACGAAGGACAGATGGAATGACTAGATAGATAGATAGATAGATAGATAGATAGATAGATAGATAGATAGATAGATAGATAGATAGATAGATAGATAGATAGATAGATAGATGTTGTCGAGTCAAGACCAGAGTTTAAGTGTTGAGTCCCAACACAGATTTATCTGGACTTGGTTTGACTCGGACTCGACACTTAATCTTTGGTCTTGACTTGGGCTCCAGTTGGACTGGACTACGATGGATGGATGGATAGATAGATAGAAGTGTTGTTGTCGAGTCCAGACCAAGACCAGAGATCAAGTGTTGAGTCCCAACACAGATTTATCTGGACTTGGTCTTCACTCGGACTTGACCTCTGGTCTTGACTTGGACTCCAGTTTGACTGGACTGCAATAGATAGATAGATAGTAGATAGATAGATAGATAGATAGATAGATAGATAGATAGATAGATAGATAGATAGATAGATAGATAGATAGATAGACAGACAGACAGACAGACAGACAGACAGACAGACAGACAGACAGACAGACAGACAGACAGACAGAAAGACAGACAGAAAGACAGACAGAAAGACAGACAGAAAGACAGACAGACAGAAGAGTTGTTGTCGAGTTAAGACCAGAGATCGAGTGTTGAGTCCCAACACAGATTTATCTGGACTTGGTCTTGACTCGGACTCGACACTTGATCTCTGGTCTTGACTTGAACTCCAGTTGGACTAGACTATGATAAATAGACAGACAGACAGACAGACAGAATTGTTGTTGTCGAGTCAAGCCCAAGACCAGAGATCGAGTGTTGAGTCCCAACTCAGATTTATCTGGACTTGATCTTGACTCAGACTCGACCTCTGGTCTTGACTTGGACTCCAGTTGGACTGGACTATGATAGATAGACAGACAGACAGAAGTGTTGTTGTTGAGTCAAAACCAGAGATCGAGTGTTGAGTCCCAACACAGATTTATCTGCACTTGGTCTTGACTCGGACTCGACCTCTGGTCTTGACTTGGACTCCAGTTGGACTGGACTACGAACGAAGGAACAAACTAATGAAAGTTCACCTGATAAAGCTGATGGTCACCTCTGATTGGCTTAATCTAAGTTCACTTAAACAACTTTCAGGTAACAAGCCCAACACTCTAACCACTAGACTACAACTGCCCTATAATCTTTACATTTTTTAAAGTAGGGGGGCATGTCCCTCGTGTCCCCCGCATATTCCACCACTATTATGAACACTTATGTATTTACAACAATAAAATGAAGTGCTAGGTGAACTTAAATTCTGAATAGCAAAACTGCGATTTAAAAATTTATTTATAGACTCAGTCTGTTCTTTAACTCTTGATATTTGCATTTCAGTTTAGCGTGCCCTGTATATTTGCATCTACGCCATGCATACTAAACTCCACAGTCATGTTCTGATTTGTCACTCATTAGGCAATACTTTCAATTAAACACTTACAAACCATAATTGCATGGTACTGTTTAGCCCAGTAAATCAAATTTTCAAAAACCTTTAAACAGTTTCACATAAACTTTCAATAAATATAAAACCTTTCTTGATTTAATTTAACAAGCTTGCCATGAGCAGACACTTATGGTAATGACTATAGTGGAAATATTCAGTCTGCTGCAGTCACATGATCAGTCAATCACACCAGCATTTGGATTCAGCAGCACATTACGTATGGAGTCGCACTATAATTGCACCCGGTGTAGGAACATGTACCCGTTTGTTAAATACATATGCATGACTGCATGCACTTTGGTCTCCGAAGCAGTATATCAAATCCAATAATAATTTTTGGACAAATGAATCCACTTCACGTTACATAATTATTAGAGATTACAGTTGAGGGTGTTAACATATATGTCATGAACATTTATTAGTGTTAAACGCAGTGGAGGAAAAGCTCACTGATATATAAAAGTATAGTTGTGCTCTGGGCAGAGCCTTTAGTTTTGGAGTCATTGCGGTCTGTTGTTCTAAAAAAAAAGAGAGAGAGAACAACAACAACAATGTTTTCTATTGAAGTAGAAAAAGCAAGGGAGGTGAAGGGAAAACTAAGCGTTCCACCCAAACATCACTGATGAAAAACGCGTTTCGGGTTTGTCTTTGCCTCATGCGCTTATAATAGCCCAATTAAGCGAAGAAAATGCTTGTTTTCTTTAGGTGTGTCAGAAATTGATTATCTCACCATGAGCAGACACCCCAATGTTCAAAGATTACTGCTGTTAAACCAAATCAGGCCGTGCATTCGCACTGTCAAGGACTCTCGAACCCAAATTGCTCTAATAAGTGATCGTTTTCACACTTGTTTAGTTTTTAAAGTGCTCATGCAAAATACAATGCAAGAAAAAGGAAATTGGGGGTCGGTTATGGAAAGCATGCCGCAGTTCGTTTTAATAAGGGTGAGCATGTCATCCACGGCAGTCATTTTTCTGATGGCGCTCCCGTTCAAACGTGCCCATGCAGCTCTGCGTGAGATCTAATATCATTTAAAAAGATTAGCAGATTTGTCCCTCATCATCGCTGTCTGACGCATCGGCCAATCACAACGCGGGAAAGATTAAGCCTGAATGGGTGGAGCATTTTTACCCGATTCTCCATAAAAACAATTGAGACGAGAGAAGGAGACCACATGACCAAAGATATAGGATGGATCATGTATGTGCACGCTGGGACGGGTCATTTTTGATGGCCTGCCTGCATTCGTGCCTCTGACAGATGAGGAACATAAGGGTCCCTGCGCTCCTGATTGACAGCTTCTCTAATTGTATCCAGTCATTCATGACAATTTGATTAAAATATTACGCCAATGTCTCGCCCCCTGTTTGTTCCGTTGCTCCAAATCTAATTTTGATTTTAAAAAAAGAGAGATTACCACAAGCGTGACTGAGGATGCTGTTCGCTTCCACATAATCTTTGTTACCGATGTGATTTTAACATATGTATAACTTTCGTTTCGCTCTCTTTGTTGAAATTTGGATGTGTTATTAGAAAGAATGGAAATTTATATGTAACATGCGACTGACATCCTGTGATGCTATCAAGGTCCGGGTCAGATTATATCAAAACTTTGTCTAGTTAAGGACTTAGTGAATAGACATACGACCAGAAGAGGTGTGACTGTTAACACCACAATGACCTTTTCTCCAGGACACTTGAATTATTGTGAATAAGGTCGTATCCATCCAGGTTTTATTGCAATTAGGTGCACTGGGCATCAAAAAATATTGTAAAGATGGGATGCTTGGATCAGTAACTAACAGCGCTAACCTACGATAAGGCAAATGAAATATGGCTCTCCATCTTTCTGATAGAGTGATCTCAGCAAAATAGCGATTGTTCGTCCTTGTTTTAGGTCATCAATTCAATTAGTTCATCCACCGCTAAGACTACAATAAATCTGAGCAATTCAACCACTTCTTCCTGTTACAACACCTCCTATTACCCTCCTTCAGGCCTCCCGGCTCCTGCCCTTCCTCTGAAAGAAAAATAAATCCATTGTAATATGATAGCGGTAAGCGGGGCTGATTTGGGGAGGGAGGGGTGCTTGGAGGATTTCAGAGAGGAAAAATACATGTATCATTCACCTGATTTGAATTGTAGCTCTCTTTTTTTGAACCTCTGCCAATTCATTTTGTACATTAAAAATTGGTCAGGGTTGATAAGATTCCATTTTCACGGTTGGCAATGCAGAACTAGAGAAAGAATACAATTACAGACCCCAGAGTAAACTCTCCGAATGTCAACTTGATGTAAATGATCAAGAGCGGGTTCACAAAAGAACAGGCTTCAACTTCAACGTCAACCCCCCCACACTTTACTTTTTTCAGGGTCGCGCTCTCTCTCTTCTCTCGATGGGGACCTTTTCACCTCAGCGATCTAGACCTCACAGAGCTTTTACTCAAACTGGTTATGTAAACCAAGACTCAAATTCAGTCTGTTCTGGAGATGTTGATAGTAAACAGTGCATTTTAACAGGTGCAATCATACACTCAGTAATTCATTTACTAAATTATTCAGCTTTAAAAGGTGGGGTGTTTTCTGGTAAATATTGTTGATATTTCAAATTATCAAAACAAACTAGGTGATCCTCAAAAGAATCTGGACCCTCTTTTGATAGCCACGCCCCACACATACGTAGGCAACCCAGACAACGACTACGGCGGATTTTTGAGTTTATGATGTTGGAAATGAGTGAAAGCAATTTCAGTAGTCGATCTAGATGGGCATGGTTTCAGCACCCAGCCACCTCAACTTCACCCACATGCCGCCTCTTTACCCCTTTTCAGTTATCTGTGAATGATGCGCTGTGATGCATGACCAAGATGACGACGGCAGGTACCGCCTACATTAAGCTTCAAAAAAGCTCTTTACAAACCTATGGGGGACGTCACGGACACTACATCCATACATTTTTACAGTCTATGTTACTTACACATAAAATTCACCATCAGCTGGATTACCTTGACACTTTAAACCCATTACGCCATTTCCCACTATAAGCTTCATGCATTGCTGTAGATTTCCTATTAACTCTTTCGCCGCCATTGACGAGATATCTCGTCAATCAATAGAAAACGCTTCCCTGCCAATGACGAGTATTTCCGGCTTTCCACAATACCGCTATTATCCACCAGGTGGCGTCCTTCCGCAACTTTTTAAAGCCGGAAGTATTGCCCTATGGCAAGCGGCTGCGTGTCCGTGTCTGTTTTAAAGATCGCTCTGAATGGGATCTCTATAAAAAGTCTGTCACAAAAATGGAATTATCTCTGCTTTTTGCTCAAAATGTGGTGTTTTTGCAGAAACCTACCCATATTCAAGAGCTGATTACAAAAGAAATACTGAAGGTAGGATGAAATGTTTTTTTTTTTTGTTTTTTTTTTAAAGCAGAGGGTCTGTTTTTTCATTTGGTATATTGTATGTTTATATATTTAAAGAAGAACATTTTCTGGAAGGCATTAAACTTTTGTGAAAATCATGAAAAACGCTGCCGCTGACTGGCAACTTTTTTAAAAAACGCTGGCGCCGAAAGAGTTAATAAAAAATAGGCAAAACCCCATCTGTACAAAAAAAAAAACACCCATAACAATGTCAAAAGTCAACTTTTACTCTTTGTGCACGCTCTAAAAAGCAAACCACACACGAATGCCTAGTAATAAAACCCGCATGTAAATGTCTTGTGGGCACATCAGAATTCAAATGGCAGCCCTTTGACACCAGGGCTGTTTGGAGAGACCTCCGTGCTATATTTCGCTCTGGTGTCATCACCCAGCGTCAGCCAGGGCGGAAGCAGCTGCATGGGGCGACACCTCATAATTACGGAGCCGTGCTTCTGCCCTATTACCAGACAATATTGGCCTTCCTCTACCACTCACCTCTTGTGCTACTGTTCCCATCTAACTCTTGCAGACAGCTGCCCTCTTTCTTTATCACTATTTATGCATATGTACAGACTAGATTCTGATAATGGCCAGCGTGGCCCCATTAACGGGAACAAAATGGACGTTGAGAAATGGATGAAGATCGGGCAGAGGTCAGAGATGTGCAATTTGTGTACAAAGCTGGTATTATCATGGGTGATGGGTCCTGGTGAATAAATGCACAAAACACATGATAATGTGTATATGAGACAGAATGGCCTTTGGGTTGTTAGCATAATGTTAACAAATTGACAGGGGAGCAAAAATTGGTCTGTTTTCTGTGGCTGAATATAATCGGACCAAAAAGAAAGTGTTTTATGTTAGAAACTGTACTCAGAGGACAATCTTATATTCTCAGATGTTGCTTTTTTTAGCTTTCTCAGTTATGTTTTAAGTATTGAATTAGTCTCAGATGTTTCTCCAAAAATTGCTCAGGAGAAATGGAAATAAATTAGACAATTAAAATACATTAAAGTATGAAGCTGTAAAATTACTGAAGATGTATCGATAAATAATAATCTAGATTTTAGGAAATTTGAAGAGTTTAGTTCCAAAACGAGACAAAAATCTTATCTTTTGATTGTGCATTCCAATTAATATCAATCAAACTGCAGTTGGTATGTTTTAGGCCTTCATAACTAAAATAAATAGTTAAGTAGCACAATAAAACACAATAAAAACATGATAAATTAATAATAAAAATTTCGTTTTGGATCCAAATTCTTCATTTTATGAGAAATGTGTGGGTTCATATTGAACTCTTCAATAATATCATCCTGAATTTTAAATGATATTGATTGCAGACCTGCTAGGTCTGAGCTCAGTTTGTGACATTGCTGTGATCTTTTCAGAAACTCTGATGGAGACATGTGTGACCCACAAAACCAGTAATAAGTTAGCATGGGTATATTTGCCGCAATAGCCAACAATACAGTGTATGGGTCAAATTATTGATTTTGTATGCAGTTTCGTGAAACTTTCGCGTTCGCACGTGAAACTTTCGCGTTCGCACGTGAAACTTTCGCGTTCGCACGTGAAACTTTCGCGTTCGCACGTGAAACTTTCGCGTTCGCACGTGAAACTTTCGCGTTCGCACCTGAAACTTTCGCGTTTGCACCTGAAACTTTCGCGTTCGCACCTGAAACTTTCGCGTTCGCACCTGAAACCTTCGCGTTCGCACCTGAAACCTTCGCGTTCGCACCTGAAACCTTCGCGTTCGCACCTGAAACCTTCGCGTTCGCACCTGAAACCTTCGCGTTCGCACCTGAAACTTTCGCGTTCGCACCTGAAACTTTAGCGTTCGCACCTGAAACTTTCGCGTTCGCACCTGAAACTTTCGCGTTCGCACCTGAAACTTTCGCATTCGCACCTGAAACTTTCGCGTTCGCACCTGAAACTTTCGCGTTTTCCCCTGAAACTTTCGCGTTCGCACCTGAAACTTTCGCTTTCACGTGCGCGCGATAGGTTCAAGTGAGCATGCAAAACTAAACTTAAATAAATTTCTGCACATGAAGGTTTCGCATGAGCACATAGAAGTTTCACATTTTTCCTAACAAACCATTAATTAAAGCTTATTTGTTCAGCTTTCAGATGATGTATAATTAAATAAAAATGACCCTTAAGACTGGTTTTATGGTCCAGGGTCACATTTGTGAGATTTTGTGTTTTTTTATCAAATAACCACCCTGATCACAAAAGAATTCGTACATATTTTACGAGTTGGCTAATTCGTATAAAATCATATGAAGTAAATTGTGCAAAAACATACAATTTTCATGACGTCTGGGAGAAATAACTGAGATATTAAAGAGATCTAATTTGTGACTCATATGTGTTGTATAATTTTGTATAGTATATCAGTGACATAGTTTCCACATATTTGTTATGTAGTTTGCATAAGATTCAAAACACAAAGAAATGCATTTTCATTATCTGTACATAGAGCAAATATATGAATGCTAAAACCACTACCTGCACAACATATCGACGTGAATACACTATCAAAGGTATAAGAAAACTATTTTAAAAGATAAAAGACCCCAAATCTGTTTGACTGCACTAAATAATGTGAGATTCACAGAAAGCAAAATGGGAATGTATACGATACAGGAAAACAGAGGTCCAAGCAACAACCACACTCGAAGGACTAGTTTTCTAGTTACACTGGTATCACCATCACCATAGCAGTTTAGTGACCCTCACATCTGTTGCCTTGCAAACAATACTGAAAACAACACAGTGCAATATAAATCTTGTAGCCTGATAGGCAGTTTGACAAGGTGAAAAGTGCTCTGAGATTTCTTCTCCTGTAGAGGAACTCCAATGGTCAAGCTCCCTACGAGCTTTCTCCTGAAGATGGTAGTTTAAAACGTCTAATTGAAATGAAAATGTCTTAACCTGTGTGTTCACAAGTTGTCAGATTTTCTCTAAAACACACAAGAATCAGGTGAAATAAGTGGCAAAAACATTGAGAAGTGCTTATGTCATCTCAAACATTTTTCAACATGCCCCCCCCCCCTTATCCCATTCTCTATTAAAATAATAATCTGCGATCGTCTCCAAATACTTACAAGAAGCCAAAAACTTTTGCATAAAAGTACTAAACTTCTTTACTGTGAGCCGTGACTTTGATGTGCTTTAAGTGGGCTGATGAATTTCAAGCCAACATCCTGTTTTTATGACACTTAAGATCATCAATATTCATTCCCTTCTGACAACCAGAGTCAACTTAGCGTAATAGTAGACGCGGCCCAAAAAATATGAGGATGTCAGTCTTTCATGTGTTTATCAACCAACTAACACTTACGCACATGCCGGACACCGGCAACTCTTCTGGATGTAAATGCGAGCCGACACTATTCGCAAAGTGGAAATGAGAATAGGCGTGGCGCGTAGCCGTCTCGGATGCCAGGGTACTGACTATCTCTCACCCCGACTGGAGAAACAGCCTTTGACACCCGCGTGGCATCGGCGTCTCTAATGACCACATGGCCATTTCCAAGAGATAAAGAAACATGCTCCGACAACCATCTGATGGGCCTAAAGCCGCAGTGCGGGAAGAGGAAATGGATCGGAAGGGGTTACTTCATTATGCAGCAAATTAGAAAAATTCATAATTTATCATTACACCCAGCCGAAATGCCACCCGACTGAGCCTCACCCTGTGAAAAACATCACGCGGAAAGAGAAAAAAAATGACTGTCAGAGGCCCGCAGCAGCCAACGGGCGAAATTAATATGCAAATGTATGCAAGAAATTAAAAAGCAGAATTACACAGGCAAATGAGGTAGCTACACTTGAATTGTTAGGATTATGAATAATTACTGCGAATTTCCTGCTCCTAATATAACTTGTTTTTTGATAAACAAAGACTTAATTATCGAGATGCGCTGGAGAATTTCCGCGGCACTCATTAATCTTGCAGAAAAAACAAGTCCCCGGTGGCCAGCCGTAATGAAGAGAGCGTGCCCTGAATCGGCAGAAAGATCAGAGGCACCAGGGTGCCAGGGTAGCGGGAACCAGACGACAGTGGCACTGTCCCTCACGCGTACCCAAGAGTGTCGTAACTTCTTCCTCTAACTATCAAAGGGACTTATTTATGCTGGCAACCAAGCCATAAGTCCAATTTTACGAGGCCTGGAGCGCTTCGGGGACGGTATGTTGATGCGCACTGGAAATGCCACTTTTGTCGACTCCCCCAGCTTGGTCCCCGCTGATAGCGGATGGTAATGGACTCCGAGGCTGCTGGCAGAGGGAGGGAGCTGGCACATCACGGCACCGGCCTACCGGGTGCCATCGGGCCAGAGCACTTTGGGGACCCTTGCCCATAGGTCTCTGGTAGGAGCCGGAGTCCGGCGCTGCTGCAGGGGGAAAATGTCTTCCCAAAGGACAGAAGAGCAGATAAACATGGACGCGCGCTACAGATGGCTTTAATGGGGCCTGTAGGTACCATTTGTTCTTTTGGGAAATCAGCAATCTTCCAACCTTTCCAACCGGTCTGAGATAGACGGCACACAAAGCGGAACCTGCACATAGAGAGAGAGAGAGAGAGAGAGAGAGAGAGAGAGAGAGAGAGAGAGAGAGAGAGAGAGAGAGAGTACACAAACACAAGTCAAGGACACACTCCTTCTTGGCTCTCTTGGAGTCATCTGATCTGCTATGCTGGTCCCAAAAGTGAAATCTGAACCCCGAATGAAGATGAATCCAGGGCTAAAGTCTGGCAACAACGCTTCACTTATTTATTTATTTGCTTGACTAGTCACAAATATATACGCTTGGTGTTTCTGAAGGCTTACTGCATGTGAGGCTGCAGTGTTATGGGTATTAGATGAGATGCTCTACATCTGATGTCAACAGTTACTAAAGGGCAACGGATGCCACAGGAAGATCATAAAAAATCATTTCAAAACATGCTCTGTGCATCTGTTTACATCATGAAATATTGATGCATTATAAAAAGTACACTTAAGGTCCTGATTGGTCAACGCGGCGTTCCAGCCAGCTGTGCTAAAATTTACAAAAACTATTACTTAAAATACTTCTACATCTTATACGTCTACAAGAATATTTGCAACATATAATAACAGTTAACATCTTCGCTCTTTATTCAAATATTTTATTGAAGATGCATTAATATTTTATGTTGCATTGGTGTGTTTGGGGTATAAACTTAACTTTAGCTTTGCTGAGAATTTAAGGAGACAGGGCAACATTACCGCAAAGGACAAATTTAAGCATTTGACATTTCATGCAAACAAAACAAAATAGATTGTAAACATTAGTTGAACACTTGAACAAACAGATTTACTGTTTATCGAGTTTTTTATGTATTGCATATTTCTTTTTTAATAAACTAACATTTGTAATTCAGCTGTTGCCCTCACGCAACATTTTACCATCATTGAACACAAGTTTTGTTTCACTAAAACATCAAATCAAGCTGACATATCAAAACTTCACAATCAGTGCCGTTTTAAGGTAAAACAAGGTAATAACTGTATCTATTACATGCTTATCCTTACAAGCATTCACATACATCAGGGTTGTGCATCTCTAGTCTTGGAGGGCCAGTGTGTCCTGCAGAGTTTAGCACAAATTGTAATCAAACACAAATGAGAAATCTAACCAGAAATTTAAGGATTACCAGAAAATGGCATGCAGGTATGTTTGATTTTGGTCAGAACTGGACTGTGCACGACAGTAGCCCTTCAGGACCACATATAACATTCTTTGCTGCCTTAAATTTTTGGTTGAATCAGGTCATTTCAATTGTACTATTATTTATTTTGACTAGAGATTAGTTGCTATAACTACAGAGGAATTGTTATAACTACAGATGAG
The DNA here is from genome assembly GCF_027580225.2 of Misgurnus anguillicaudatus. NCBI lineage: Eukaryota > Metazoa > Chordata > Actinopteri > Cypriniformes > Cobitidae > Misgurnus > Misgurnus anguillicaudatus. Next base: position 4,583,900 of record NC_073343.2, read on the forward strand.
TAGTCAACTACATTTTTTATAAGTTGCCATTTTATAAGCAACTCATCTCTTGTCAAGATAAATAATAGTAAGTTGACATGACATAAATCTGACTTGATTCAACAAAAAATTAAGGCAGCAAAGATTTATACAGTGAATGGTTACCCACCTCTGACATACACACATAAGGACCTTCATGTACACAGCCCACAATGCACCTACAAAATCTCCATCTTCTTCCTCTTCTTTGTCCTCACTTTCACTCTGTCCCTGCCGGATTGTCACTATGATTTCATCTTCCTTATTGCTTATCCTCACTTTAGTCAACTGGCAGTGCTACCTTTGCTGTATACCTTTTTGAAGTGAAAAATCTTGCATTAAATCTGATTTGCAGATATAGTATGTGAAGTACTATTAATAAAAACATTTAAAATTTCATGCAAAAATGCAAATACATGTAGATAATCTTAACTCTTTTACTTACAAATAAACTACACTTGTATTCCAACCTAGTATGCCTCATATGGCTGCACACAATTTCATTACGGTAAAATGTTTTTGTAATTTCCTACGATATATTTGTTGATATATAATGTTAAGTTGTTTCAAAAACATCTTTACATTTCAATGAAGGTGATTTTTTGTATGCACTCATCTAGATGATTTGTAAAAAGTGCACTTGAAAAAAATATGGCACCATGTGACGTGCACACGTGCTGAAAGAAGAAGCAAAATACACCCCTGTGGGTCATGTGACCACTTTTTGCATTCTCGTTGCATTTATTTGAATTCTCCTTCATTGAGATAGCATTGACCAATCAGTTGGGCATCTCATTTAAAAAAAGCGAAACAAATTACATTTTTTTTTGAGAAAAGTTAAATAGCAACGTAACTTGATAACCCTCAAACCTTTGGCATCACATCACAAAAGCGCCAAGCAGCTTCTGCTGCCAGCCACAACAACAAAAAAACTGAGAAATAAAAGTGAAGATGAAAGGCGAGGTGCGGGAGAAATTAAGGTCAGGAGTTTGTGAATAGATAATACAAAAGATGCTTTGTAAATGTTAAAAATGTTTAGCATTATCTTTTATCTTAATATGACCATACTGGTTTCTATGGTTCATAAGTGTATGTTGTTGCCACTTTACAGGGCGATGTAATCTAATGGCACTTCTAATGGTTTCTAAGCACTTTTAGGCTAAAATAAGGCCTCTTTCATTTACATTACAAATGTCTATTTCAACATGATCTCACAGAAAGTCGTGTTATAGTCACAAAAAATTGTATTAATAAATTTGTGTCTATGGCACAAAATTAAGCTTTTTTTCATGCATTGAGCACGAATGTCTTTTCTGTGTCACACAGCACAAATTGCTGTAAATACACTGTAAAAAAATTCTGTAGAAATTGCAGCTGGGTTGCTGGTAACTAACCGTAGATTTAAATGTATGTTTTTTTACTGGCAACATTTTGTTCAAAGTTAAATGAACATTAAACATTGACAAGTCTTTGTCTTTACCGAGTAAAACAAAAAACAGCATCAAGCAAAACATTCTGGGAAACAAAATCTGAAGCAAAAAACAAAAAAAGGTTGATGATGATTTCTGGTTCCCAGAATGCTTTGCATGCGGCTGTTATTGTATAGTTTTATTCTGTAAAGAAAAAGACTTATATTTAAAATTTCTTTAACTTTGAACCAACTCTTGCCAGTAAATAACAAAGATTTAAATCTACTGTAAATTACCGGCAACCCAGCTGCAATAACATTGTAATTTCTACGGAATTTTTTTACAGTGTAGTTTTTCGTGTCCATGGCACTACTTTATTTTTCATGTCATTTTATGTATTGTTTTCTCATCCCCCTCCCTATTTTTAAATCATTGTAGCTTGAGATCGGGGTTAGAGTTGGGGTTATAATGTCTAAAAATTTTACAGAAAATGATTCTAACCCCAACCCCAAAACAATCAGTCCTTCCAGAAAAACATTTTTTTTGTGTGATTGTTGCGGGCAAAAATCCTTGATCTGGCGGCACGTTTTCTTAAAAATGCGATGGAATATGCGGGATATTTATGCAATTTTATGCAATGAAATTGCGGGAACTTGCAAAACTGCGGGAACTTCCAAAACCTTTTTCAGCTTTTCAATGATGTTCACGTCACATAATCACATCACTTCATAATGTTCCCATGGCTTGTGTGAGGTAAATGCAACATTTTTCAACTTTCTGCTAAGATATATGTGATTTTGCTACAAAAATGCGGGGATTACGAAATCATGCAATCCCCGCATATTTTGCTCACAGAAATCTGCAATTTATGCTGTATAAGTGCGCCGTATTTGAAAAAATGCCTCCCCTGCATAAATATGCGGACTTTGGCTGATTAAATCATGCGATTGCATAATCGCATTTTTCTGTAGGGTCTGGACAATGGTAAGAAAATAGGAAAAAAACAATGAGAAAACAATACACAAAATACCATGAAAAAGAAATTCATCCCACAGACACGAATAACTATACTGAAATTTGTGCGAGTGACACCAAAAAGACAAAAAAGCTACATTTCGTACCATGGACAAAAATAAATTAATCACATTTTTCGTGACTACAACACGACTTTCCGTGAGATCAGTCTGGTCTATTTTAATGGTCGCTGGTGTAGGGCAGGTTGTAAAAATGGATACAGTAGTGCGGTGCGGGTTGGGGCGGGCCAAATATTTTATAAAAGCAAGACCCGTGAATTCGATATTAGTGATGCACAGGTCAGGGTTTTTTACATTATCAGTTATCTACACCGCGGGGCTCGCTTTTATAAAATATTTGGCCCGCCCCAACCCGCACCACTGTATATAATATAGGTTATGTTGCCTGGAGGCAACACGGTAAAGTGACATACAGTACATACTGTATAAACATGGGATCAACTTGTTTTCTTGTAAAAACATCAAAAAAAAATTCCAGTTGTGATCTTTTATGGGTCAACATCAAATACTTTTGTATCAATTAGTCAACACTGCTGTCATACTGGCAGCTCCTGTGTGTTGTTTCACAACAAAACTGTCTATCCCATCGATGTCTGTCTTTAAGCTGACAGGTGGCTTTGATGCCGTGATGCAGCTCTCATGGATCGCTTCCACCCAACACTCGCCTCTCAACACACAGTCAGTGCTGTCTGATGCCGGCCTGATCAACACCAAATTCAAAACATATTTTTAAAGCAAGCTCTGCCATGCCCCGTAATTACCTCAGAAAAATATAAAAACAAGCCTTTCCACAGCTGTCAAAAGTATCATTGGAGGAAAAGGGAAAGGTATGGAAATTAAAAGCATCAGTTCCTCAAAGGTGATGGAGAGGTTTTTAATCTTCAAAAACTGTTCTACCAACCAAACCCCTGTGGATGTGTTGAATAAGATCTCAAATAAGAACAGTGGACAATCTGACTACACAACAAGCCCTACGTCTTTAAAAACTGTTAAACTTAACTATTGCTGCATCCGAGGTCCTAAAGTGTGTCAAGAGGTCCCTTCTGTTTCACACAGCCCTGTGCGCAACGACAGTTTATTGACTCCAAAGTGGCCACAGGAGGTCATGAAACCCCCAACATTAATAGACCACTAAGACCCAATTAAAAGCACGGCGACCCAGAGGAACGCGGCCTCGGTCTCCAACAGGCCTCTGCGGAGGATCATTACAGAAAAGATGCATGGATCTGATCTCCAAGGACATTCTGGACGAACCAGCAGGGCTTATTCGCATCTAAACACAGACACAAACATGCCATTATCACAACAACCAAAAAACAACAACATCAACAACAAGGGTTTATGTCCGCGATGAGTTGAGCATGCATGCAATTAGAGGCTGTGGATAAAGTAATGACAACAGATGGTGCAGTGTTGAGCATGCCATGATCTGGTCAAGCAAGGACAGGCGGGTGATACATCAGCACCCACAAATAACAACTGCATTAGAACTGAAAATGAGCTGATAAGTGTCTTGCTATATGACAAATTACATGAGCTTGGGAAGCAGCAAGCAGGGAATTACTGAAGATTTTTAATCGTTTTCTATAATTAAAGAATATTTCTGCATAAAAGTGACAAAATGGACAAGCCCTTTGCAAGTAGTTAAAATAATGTGCTTAAAATCTATCCAGGGTTGAACACATAAATGTAAGCTGAGTGAGACTGTAAACAAACTTGGGCACAAATACTAAATGTGTTAACGTAAAAATTATGTGTTAACCCCTTAAACTCTGTGGGTCCAAAACTGCATCATACATTTTTTTTTAATATATAATTATGGAGCACACGTTTTCTGTTAAATTACCCATTTTCTGTAAAATAAGACAATGTTTACCAATTTAGTCCAAAGTATGTGGGCAGATGACTCTCTTAAATTCAGGGATGCCCAATTCTGCAAAATTCTAATTATACAGCAGAGCATAAATGTAAGACTGCTCACTAAGAGGACAGGCACAGGTCCAGACTTATACTAACCTAAAGGATTATTAGGAACACCATACTAATACTGTGTTTGCCCCCTTTCGCTTTCAGGACTGCCTTAATTCTATGTGGCATTGATTCAACAAGGTGCTGAAAGCATTCTTTAGAAATGTTGGCCCATATTGATAGGATAGCATCTTGCAGTTGATGGAGATTTGTGGGATGCACATCCAGGGCACGAAGCTTTCGTCCACCACATCCCAAAGATGCTCTATTGGGTTGAGATCTGGTGACTGTGAGGGGCATTTTAGTAAAGTGAACTCATTGTCATGTTCAAGAAACCAATTTAAAATGATTCGAGCTTTGTGACATGGTGCATTATCCTGCTGGAAGTAGCCATCAGAGGATGGGTACATGGTGGTCATAAAGGGATGGACATGGTCAGAAACAATGCTCAGGTAGGCCGTGGCATTTAAATGATGCCCAATTGGCACTAAGGGGCCTAAAGTGTGCCAAGAAAACATCCCCCACACCATTACACCACCACCACCAGCCTGCACAGTGGTAACAAGGCATGATGAATCCATGTTCTCATTCTGTTTACGCCAAATTCTGACTCTACCATCTGAATGTCTCAACAGAAATCGAGACTCATCAGACCAGGCAACATTTTTCCAGTCTTAAACAGTCCAATTTTGGTGAGCTTGTGCCAATTGTAGCCTCTTTTTCCTATTTGTAGTGGAGATGAGTGGTACCCGGTGGGGTCTTCTGCTGTTGTAGCCCATCCACCTCAAGGTGTTCCTAATAATCCTTTAGGTGGGTGTATATAAAGTAATGGATAACATGTTTTTAAACCAAATCTATTTGATCAAATAGGCGGTTTCAATCCATTCCCACAGTATACAAGAAATACAAAACAACACGTTTTAAAATTTTGAGGTTTGAACAACATATCAAGTATATAATGAGTATATAATGTTTATATAGCTGTAGTTCACTGTACTTTTAAAAACCACTGAAAAACAAGCAAATTTTGCAATTAACTCCTTCAGACCCTGCTTCCACTGGAATAAACATCAAATGTTTTGTGGTTCAAACCAATAAAAATGCTGATCAACCAATCAAAAGTAAGGCACACTGATTAAAGACCTGAATAATCAGGTCTGATTGGGTTAAAGGTCCACTGTGTAGACTTAAGCAACATCTAGTGGTGAGATGGTGAAATGCAACTAACAGCTCAGTCCACAACTCACCGCTCACTTTCGAAACGCATAGTGCTATGGTAGCCGCCACAGGACAAACATATCATCGTCAGAAACAACATTGTGACAAAGGGGCTAGTTATAGGTCCTACTTGGTATTAAGATGCGTTTTGATCAATTGGATCACAAGTGGACAAGAGAGACACATTCACGTTTACACCTGGTATTTTAATCTGTCTCTTTTGTCCACTTTCGGCCACTTCTTTCCTGATTACTTTAAAGGAATATTCCATTTTCTTAAAAGAAAAATCCAGATAATTTACTCACCACCATGTCATCCAAAATGTTGATGCCTTTCTTTTTTCAGTCAAGAAGAAATTATGTTTTTTGAGGAAAACATTGCAGGATTTTTCTCATTTTAATGGACTTTAATAGACACCAACAATTAATACTTAACTCAACACTTAACAGTTTTTTTCAACGGAGTTTCAAAGGACTATAAACAATCCCAAACGAGGCATAAGGGTCTTATCTAGCAAAACGATTGTCATTTTTGACAATAAAAATAACAAATATACACTTTTATAGCAAAACTTCTCGTTTAGATCCGTTCGTCATGCGCTAGCGTGACCCGACGCAATACGTCATCACGTCAAGAGGTCACAGAGGAGGAACGCGAAACTCCGCCCCAGTGTTTACAAGTGTGTTGAAAGAGGACCGTTCCTACGTATTTCAACTAATACTAATTAATGTATTTTTGTCAGTTTATTGTTTACATTGGTCCGCAAATGTGCTTTTTATATATGTAACACGTGACCTCCCTACGTCACTACGCATTTACGTTAGGTCGCGCTGGACCGGACCTAAACGAAAAGTTGTGCTTTAAAAGTGTATATATTTTATTTTTCTTGTCAAAAATGACAATTGTTTTGTTAGATAAGACCCTTATGGCTCATTTGGGATTGTTTATAGTCCTTTGAAACTCCGTTGAAAAAAACTGTTAAGTGTTGAGTTAAGTATTAATTGTTGGTGTCTATTAAAGTCCATTAAAATGAGAAAAATCCTGCAATGTTTTCCTCAAAAAACATAATTTCTTCTCGACTGAACAAAGAAAGACATCAACATTTTGGATGACATTGTGGTGAGTAAATTATCTGGATTTTTCTTTTAAGAAAATTGAATATTCCTTTAAGGGGGTGGTCTGTGGGTGAGTCTTTTGCTTTAATTTAAACACGAGTGGTTGAAATTACGGGTTTAAATTGTCGCAAACTTATTTTTTGCATCGTCCACTTGTGATCTGATCGACCAAAACGCATCTTAATAACGTGATGTAAACAGCCCCAGAGTTGCAGGTGGCAGAATGCACACTTACCCCGGGGCTTGCCAACAATGTCCAATATTCCAAGCTGCTGTCTAACTGCCTGGGAACCCTAAAGACACGCCTCTGGATATCCTGGCAGAGAAACAGCAGTTAATGTGTGTTTGACCACAGACCATGGTCCCGGAAGCCAGAATGATCTTGTTTTAATTGAAGCCCAGTTCACACCAAAGCACCAGGCTTTCTAACACATGGTTGAAAGATGTAAGAGATGTTCTGAGAGTTATAAAATGAGAATATACAGCTTTCGTTTTGCCAAAAATATGCCCCTCTTGATTTTTAAAAAGCCCAGATTTATGCCCACAGCGCAGCGGACAACATTTGATGCCGTGCCAGTTACGGCGGGGCGCAGTGGCATGTTTTCTTTTTACGGAGTGGCAGGGTGGGTCCTGCCGGGTTGGAGTCATGCTCCATTTGCACCGCGAGTGTGAGGGTGGCTGTTAAAGGATGTGAAAGCGAGGGCTTTGTGTGAAGAGCTGATTAACATAGGTGAGAGATCACACGTGTATGTGTCATCAAAAGAAGCTGTTGATTCTAGCCTGGGGACCGAAAGGCAGAGGTTTTGTAACTGGTGTGCTATATGTGTGGCTGTGCGTGCGAGCGAGCGTGCTTGATTGTTGTCGAAAGGCCAAGTGCAGAGTACATTGTTTGTAGTACAACTTGTTAGCTAAATATATGACTTGTACCCTGCTAATTAAAAGAATTTTCAAGGTTACCAAACATAACAGATATACAGTACAATTGAACACTGCGATTACTATGAATGGGGAAAATGCAATACTCAATATTCACTAGATATATGCTGGCTTTTTTTAAAAAAAATGCAGCGCTTCCATTGGAAACTATTGAAAACATACATCGACATAAAAGCTTTGGTGTGCATGCTATTTTAAAGGGAATTTATTTTAAAATGTTTATTCTTCCATCATTTATTCACTCTCATGTTGTTACAAACCTGTATGAATTTCTTTATTCTGATGAACACGAAGGATGATATTTTGAGAAATGTTTGTATCCAAACTGTTCATGAGCCCTATTCACTTCCATAGTATTCTTTGTTTCCTAATAAGTGAATAGGGCTCATGATTGGTTTGCTTACAAACATTCCTGGAAATATTTTAATTCGTGTTCATCAGAACAAAGAGATTTGATGACAGAGTGAGAAAATGATGACAGAAATGTTATTCTTGGGTGAAAAGTCCTTTAAGGGACTTTGGTTAAACCAAGATGTGGAGGATAAGCCAGAGCGAAAAGAGAAGCTAAATGATCACATTTGGGTGATTCTCGCAAAATTAGACTTATGAGGTGTCATGAAACATTTTGATTAAAAAAAGTAAATGCAAAGTAAGAGTATCAAAATAAGAAGCATACAGTTACAAACATCTCTTCATGCACTATTTTGCACATGATTTCAAATGACATCATACAAACCAATTTTGTTGTTTTTTCCACATTTAAGGGGAAAAATGTCATTACCGCAACGTGTCCATGACTGGATTTGGGTTCTTTGACATGGAAATATTTATAATTAAAAATCTAAAAAATAAAAAGCTTCAGTTCATGTTATAAACATTTAAAGTAAAGAAACACATGGTATTTGGTGATCATAGATGTAGAGACAATAATACATTTTCTCATCCTCTCATCCAATTTTCAATTATTGTTTAAGCCCTTAATGAACTAACATTTTCAAAAAAAAAAAAAAATGTTGAAAGGGACATAATAGACTGTGACACTCAAGATGGCTACCAGGTAAGCAGATCTTATTTTTTCTCTCCAGATAAAAATGTAAATATTGTTTGTCATACAACTTTTTAGTTCTCATTACCGAAACATGAGTAAATGCATATATTAAATGTAATATCATGTTGCGGTAATGATACTTTTTTATAATGATAATGAAATATGTTTTAAATCCTCTAAAAATAATGGTTATAGTAAGTTCAGACCTTAATCTTACATGTGCAAAAAAAATTGGCTTCAAGTTTTTTTTATTCTGATGCTGGACACAGATTTCGTGAGAATGGACAATGGATTTCGTGAGAATCACCCATTTCCATCCATAGTGTGCTCATTTAAAATGTAAACAGTTCACAATAAAACCAAAATAGAGTCTTTTTCATACAATGACAGGACCATGGTTTGTTAGTTTTCAAAATGTTAAAGTATAGTCTACAATTATACGATAGTATACGATTTGTAGTGTATCTAAAACCATATACAAAAGCTTAATGCGAGGGATCGATACATTTCTTACATTAACATTTATGCATTTGGCACATGCTTTCACCAAAAGTGACTTAAGCAATGCACGTTAAGGTCTTCCATAAAAAGGTTTCTTGTGACATGTTGTCGATAATTACAGAAAATAATTTTGTCTTGTACTTTAAAGTGTAAATCATGTGTATCATAATTCTTTTACAATAAAAACATATTTGTATAAACCATTGTTTAAGGAAAAACGCACTTAAGACATCAAAGAATACACATATCATTTTACTTTTAGGGGGGCGGGTTTGTAGCTCTAAAATGAGTGTGATAAAATAAATTTCTAACATTGTTTAGTCACGTTCAATTAATTATATATGACCCTGCCCTGCCTGTAAAACACAGCTACAAAGTCATTTTTTGTGATTTAATGTTTTCTATATAAAATCATCCGACATAATGTAAAGAACATTCTGTGAAAATATAACCTTGATATCTTTAATATTGACTGAGGCCATGTCAAAGATTGAAATTAAAGTAAAAGCAAACTTAGATGCCCCTAATCTCTCAGGGTCACATATGAAGACAATAAAACTTATTTGAGAAAAATTCATCTAGAGGCAATACAACCTTCAATTTAAAGTGCATTACTGTATAAAATATTTACTGTATTTCAAAACAATTGTCTGTTTTAGGTGACAGCATGGCACGTCTGTCAATACAGCTTAACATGTTTTGAATCCAGAACATTCTAGTAAAACACAAAAGGATTCACACAGCCAAGTATTCCCCTTTCGCGGTGCAAAATGTGCTTTTCTACATGTTCACTTCATTAACATTAAAACCAAGCAAACACACCCACTTGCAAATCTACCTACCTTTCAGAAGACCATCTCGCAAAGCGTTTAGCTAGATTCCCGTGGAGGCTCGAAGCTGATTGGCTGATGAGGGGTGATGGGAGGAAAGTTCAGAAGGCTCATGGCCTTCTCTGAGGAGTTTCCCTCGAGGCAGTCTTCAGGCAAGCTTCAGGACAACACCAACATGCTATCAAGCACCCTGTGGAAAAACTGTCTGCAGAAGACGGCACTATCCCCCATCTAATGGTAAATTTATAGTTGCATTAAAAGTTAACGTTTCGGTGATAACTATTTCCATACGGACCACAGGGAACACAAGTCGTTCTGTTAAAAGACATTTTATAAGAGATTAAATAGAAGAAATAAAGATACAGCACCAAGCCCACACAGTTTTTCTGACTTGGTAAGGAATTGAAGGTTGTTGTACACATGCAAACACAAAATCAAGGTTCCTGGTGAGCTCTGATTCGACGCTATCGCTTTAAGCCGGAGCTTCCAGACAAAATAAATAGCGACTGATTGGGGTGGGCCGGTCTTTGTGATTAGTCTACTTTTTATCCTGTATGGCAGGGACATTAAAAAATCAACTTCATTACAGTATACAGCGTGCTGTTCAGAGGCAGTGTCCGTATCCAACTAGCCCTAAAATGAAAAGACACGCGAGTCACAAATTGTTACATGCGAACCTCGTGGGTGATGAATTTATGAGTAAACTACAACCTCGTTCAGAAAGATACGGGGGGAGATGAGGTAGTGAAAGAGGAAAGATTTAATGCCACATTTTATCCACAGAGGGCAAGTTTAAAATGCATTTAAAGGTGCCAAAGAATGCATTGAAATAATACGTTCAATTGTTCTCTGATATTTACATAGAAGGTATGAGGCTTTATTGTGTGCAACAATTATCCAGAAACGTTTTTACATGTCCATTTACAACCCTAGGATTTGCTCTTAGAATTAAATGGTCTATTATTACCTTATTTGAAATAATAATGTTGAGCTCTGCTCTGATTGGCTGTTTCTCAGCGCAGTCTAGTTCAGTAGCTCTGAATGTGTGTGTGTAAACAGACCTTATGTTTGAGTCTGTATCAGACAACGATACAGATTTTGAGAAAATACTAATTATTCGGAGATTGGAAATGGACGCTTAAGATCATCTAAGTGTACTTCACTGTACTATTTTGAGACACCATGAATATGAACTGAAATGCACTTTCAACATACTATCTCTGGTTTAAAAAATGTATTTAGTTAACACTTGTATTAAACTTGAACTCAGCTTTCATACAAAGATGGGTTCAAGTTTACTACAAGTGGTATCTACGTAAATACATTTTTTTAAAGGTGCAGTGTGTAAATTTAGTAGCATCTAGTGGTGAGGTTGCGAATTGCAACCAACGGCTCAGTCCACTGCTCACCCCTCACTTTTGAAACGCATAGAGAAGCTACAGTAGCCGCCACCGGAAAAACATGTCATCGTCGGAGACAACTTAGTAAAAAAAGTTTGTCCGTTAAGGGCTTCTGTAGAAACATGGCTGCACAAAATGGCGACTTCCACAAAAGGGGCATGTAGATAAAAACGTCTCATTTAAGGTAAAAAAAAACATAACGGTTCATTATAAAAAGGTCTTTATACACCCCTGATAATATAGTCTTGTATATTATTTTGCATTTCTGTCAACAGATCCTTCTAAAAATTACACACTGCACCTTTAAATACATTTTTAGCTCATTTTAGTTCAAATTTATGGTGTCTCAAAATAGCAAAGTGAAGTACACTTAGATTATCTTAAGAACCTCTTAATGATTTGATGAATTTTTAGTATATTGAGTACAAAATTAGTGTGTGAAAATAAAGCACTTTAAGTACACTATGGAAGTGTATTACTTTTTCACCTGGGATCTTAAGCATAAAGCATTAACTAGCATAGAGCACTAACTAATGCTGGGTACACAGCAAAAGATAATCGGGCAGATTTTCGGCCGATTTCCCCCCTACCGACAATCCTGTCCCGATTATATTGATGGTTCTACAGATTATCTTATCAGATTTTCTCTTGGTGTGAGGTGTGTTAAGAGCGTCCGAACCTAATCGGAAGAACGTCAGAGGCGAACAAGTTTAATATTTACGATCAGAACTCCTGATGTGTGGGGGGAACCCCCGAGGACAAACGTGCGCACGCTCTTGAGATTATCACGTGAAACGAAACAATATCCAATCAGAAAGCCAGATGATGAAGACGGAAGCAGTCATGGTGCAGCACAAAGTGAAGTTGATGCAAAGTGAAGTTGTACAGACCATGTTCCCTCTGTCTCCATGACTTCACCCAAACACTTTTCTTTTTGTCCCTTGAATTTTCTGTGAAAATCATTCCAAACACTATCATTGAAATTTCTTTCTGAGATTTCCTGTGTTCACAGTTTGTGTATGATGTGCTCTTTGACACATCATGGCACACCACACACTATAGGTGCAAAACGGTTAAATCTAGGATTTTTTTATTCACATGTTTGTGGTCTATCACATTTTGAAAATCTTATAAGATGTAAAAAATCTTTTTGTGTGCACCCGGCATAAGCAGTCACACCTTTGTTTTTAGCATAGTAACAACATTGTAATTATTTTAATGTGTAATTTCATGTTCGTGGCGAACATCACAACTGTAATGCTACAGTCGGTGTCACATTAAGATCGGCCTGTTTCTAGCAGTCTTTTGCATGCACAAGGTTTACATAAGAAGGCGGAAATAATCGTGTTTGAGGCTCACGATATGTCATTACCATGTACAGAACTCTTATTATTCATCTATGCCAAGGTAGACACAGTTTTACATTCTATGGCAACTTTAAAAAGTTCACCTAAAAACAAAATGCAATTTTAGTCTTTGTCTTCTAAGGGAGACAGTTAGGGACTAATGTTTGTTAGGCTTTAAAATGTAAAAGTAGTACAATTTAACACAGTCTCACCCCATGTCGTCAATATTTGACGACACTTGACCATTCGTCAATATGTGACGCGGAGGGTATACCTTTCGCGTCATTTTTTGACGAACTGGGGACTTCAATACTATTACGTCCGTTGCATTCTCTTCTCCTATTTTCTTACCATTTTCACGTCGGTTTAGGGTTAGATTACGCAAAATTAAACAGTGTATGCGAAATTAAACAGTTGTCACCTGGCGTTGGGGTTAGAAACAGTTGTCACCTGGCGTTGGGGTTAGAGTTAGATGTCATTATGTAAATCTAACCCTAAACCGACGCGAAAATGGTAAGAAAATAGGAGAAGAGAATGCAACGGACGTAATAGTATTGAAGTCCCCAGTTCGTCAAAAAATGACGCGAAAGGTATACCCTCCGCGTCACATATTGACGAATGGTCAAGTGTCGTCAAATATTGACGACATGGGGTGAGACTGGGTTGTACAATTACAGTACTGTATCCCTAATAATTTGAAACCATAAAACAGCTTTATGTGAGATACATCTCATATTTATTCTCACATTTAGTCTTGGCAGACGATTTTATCCAAAGTGCAGTTTAGTGCATTCAATGTATACATCTTATTTATGTGTGTCCCTGTGAATCGAACTGAGCTACCTTCATCCGAGCTCCATCATGGGCCATTGTGTTTACCGCAAGCGTGCGTGTGTGCGCGCGTGTACTATGCTGTCCTTTCTCTCCCAGAGGATGTTGCAGCAGTAGCCGTCTAATGAAGTCCCACAGAAGGGAGCTAAACCTGTCTTGTTTTTTCATCCTCTCCTTTTGGGCCAAGAACTTAATTGGGGACTGAGTATCCAATTAACGCTGAACGATTGAGGAGGCTCGTGTGGAGAGCATAAGGTGGCTTGGCTAATATTGTTTGGTGCAGCCTTGCGTGGTAGCAGGAGACGGAGGCGGGGGCTTTAAGTGGGCGCTTTCGGGAGGGTCTAAATGGAACCATCGTTTAGCCCGGTGGCCGGAGGGACGTTTAATATCGGGGGACACTGATCGTTTACTGTAAGTGCTCGCTTCTTCTCCACCCCTGTCCAGCTGCCGCTGTGAAAAACCCATTAGTGTGTTCATGAGCTCGGAGGACACTAGATGTTCACGGGAAACCAAAGGCTGGACGTCCTTTCTGGAGACCAGCGCAACTAGGTCACAAACAAATGCGAGGACGGGCGGGCGCTTCTACGGAGGAAAAATCACATTAATGCCATCGGGACAGGGACTCCCACAATCCCTTCTTCATTAAAACTAAATAAAAAAGCCAGGTCATTTATCTCCTTTCCTCTAAAGCCATAAACACAAATAGGTTCACTCTGCTATTTTTCTCTCACTCAGCGCTACGGCATATATCATTGACAATAAAAGTCCGGTTTCTGTGATTTACCGTACTAAATTGGAATGTAAAGAAAAAGAGAGATTACGGAGGTAATCGGAAGAAATATGGTAAGGATAACGACACCCGGGTTTCCATTAAGTCGTCCTCTTTGAAGAAGAAACGGGGCCACTGGCATCCCAACCTAACATTTTCCGCTAGTCAATGGATTTAATACGCAAACGCGTATGCTGATGACAAACCGAACAATAGATGGTATGACGGGTGTTTCAGGGAACCCCGGTGGGAGGTGTGTGAACCCTAGGAAGCTTTTCAGCTGGGTCCTTGAATAACAAATGGACGGTAGATGATTGTGTCTGTTATTAATTGGATTACAATTAACAAGATTTAACCCTTATTAATGGGGCTCTCCCATTAAGATGACGTGGCAGACCCCTGTACCCCCCATCTAGGGAGAGAGAGAGAAGCCCAGAGCTGTCTCAGGGTACAGTGGGAACCTGGAGGATGACAGTGACAAATCATCACTAAATTACAATAACTCCACGCCATGCAAGCCGCAGAGAGGGGGAGAAAAGAAAAGAGAGAGCATGACTATATAAATCATGGCATTCGTCCACAAAGGAGCATCTGAGGTGGATGTGTGTTTACGCTTTTGTGCTGAAATAGTGTTTGAGAATGGGAAAAGATTGCATTTAAAAAAAAAACTCATTGCATTATATAGCAAATTCGACTATGTGTTGGCTATGTTTGGGTGAAACGGTGAGGATCAGTATTTGGGTATATAGCACAAAGGGTGAGATTTGGGTCATAGATGGAAAAGCATATGTATTTTATTTAAAGTTTGGTCCAAAAGGTTTTATTGTATTTGTACTGTGAAATTTTTGTCTTAAGCTAAATCTTGGTGCAAATCTTCACCCATTTGCATCTCAAAACATTTTGTACTAATTTCCTGAGCTACTCAACTTTGATATTGGTTAATAGTTTGGTTCTGTTCGCCTTACAGAAATAAGTGTGAATATCAGGCTTTCTAAATGTGTGCAGGTTACCAAGGGGACAGTAACCAGGGCACGGTCAGGAGCACCATGGAAGAAAGGGAACATTATTACTGTGGATTCAGCTCAAAGCCACCACAGGAGGCCAACAAACCACACGCAGGCAGACTTATCATCAAAAGTGTTCAAAATGATTCGTTCATTACATTTGGTGACGGGGTTAGTCTTCTCATCTCATCTGGACAGCGATGAGACACGAGACATTTGAATGGCTTTGTATTTTATCTCTCTCGCTCACGTACAACGAGAAAAACCAACAGTGCTCACGTTGCAAAACCTAGCTACTTCCGATCCCTTTTTGACCTCTTGCCGTGCCCTCGGTATATATAAATGCTTTACGTCTGAACCCTCAACATCCCACTGTATGTATAACCGGTCACCGTATCTCTTTCCCTGAAATAAAACACTGATGTTAGTGATGTCTTATTTGAATGACACCTCCATTGTATACGCGGAGGCAGGGACATCGGTCCTTTGGACTTGAACTTCAACTTGACCTCCTTGCCAGGATCAGATATCAAAACATGTACCATCTGGCCTAATTTCTGGCCCCAGTGTGGGCTCAGGAGTGCAAGGTTAATATCATACGGTTAGGAAGCGGAATAGAGACGGCAATTATCTTCAATTCCAGGACAGAAAATCCTATTATTTGATCCTCAGTCTGACAGATGGACCGGCAGACACATCCTCTCCCATTCCTGAGCAAACCAATCTGGTGGCTGGAGACAGAGCGACAGAGAAAGAGCACAATGGTGGGAGAGGGCAGAGGGTCAGCAAGGTTGGCCCTGTTTTGTGTCAAGGAGGAGTGGTGCTTCATGAAACCTGAGCTGGTTGTTGCTTCTCCTCCCCATAAGCCGGACACCACAATAGAACCCGCAGGGCACCGACATTAACTGAGGGAAAATCTCACGATATCTTATGGGAACTACTTTCTCAGGGTGGTCTCGAACTTTGATAATACTCATAAATTATATTGCAAAAAACAGAAACTAACAAGTTCATAAAAATTACATTTAATTATCTTTATTGAGGTCTTCTTAATATTTTGAAATTTTGCATCATTGCAGCTAATACTAATATGCTATAAAAAAAATGCAGGGTTGTTTAACACAAAGTTGGGGTAAAAAAAACTATTAACCTAGTTTAATGAGTTTATATTAACCTGGAAAATGTAAATATATTTGACCCAACCATGGGTTGAACCACCTAGAATTTGTTCATCTAAACCCAACGGTTGGTTTATCCATGTTTGACCCAACAATGGGTTAAAACAACCCAGCCTTAGGAGTGTATATGCATGTAATTTCTGTATTCAAGAATTACATTTCAATTTAACCCTTATGGGTTGTTGAGGCCATTATTTTCTTTCAAAAACTCAACAATATACCATGGGCAAATTTACTACCCTTGCAGGTTGTTGGTGGACAAAAGAGCCATTACATTAAACGGCTGTAAAAATGTATAAGATGATAAAATAGTTGCTATTTTTGACCACGAACAACCCGAAAGGGTAGTCAATTTGAACAACCCACTAGGGTTAACAACTCTGTTCATTAAATGATTTTGCAAAATAATCTTAAAGGTGCAAGGTGTGTAAATTTTAAGAGGATGTATTAAAACTAATGCTATATAATATACATAACTATATAATTAGTGGCTTATAAAGACCTTACATAATAAACTGTTCTGTTTTTTATTACCTTAGAATGAATCGTTCTACAGACCATGATTCTTCAATATGTTGTCTGAGACGACAACATGTTTGTCCTGTGGCAGCTACCGTAGCTTCTCTGTGTGTTTTGTGGACTGTGAGCTGTGGACTGAGCCATTGGGTGCAATTCACAATGCTAAAATCTACACACTGCACCTTTAACAGTTCACTTTTATGTTACAACTAAAAAGAAACAAATAAATAAATAAATGCTGGGTTAATTTAAACCCAGGATTGGGTCAAAAAGACATGAACCCAAATGTTGGGGTTAAATTACCCAAGAAAATGTTTACATTTTGGTTAAAACAACCCAGCATAGGTTAAATTACAAGTCAACGGGTTGAGTTCATCCCTTTTTGACCCAATGTTGGGTTGAAAATAACAATGTACTTAAAAGTAAAATGTAACCTTAAAAATTCCTTGTTTCACTTAAATTTGTAAAGGGACACTCCACTTTTTTTGGAAAATACACTAATTTTCCAGCTCCTCTAGAGTTAAACATTTGATTTTCAACGTTTTGTAAACCATTCAGCTGATCTCCAGGTCTGGTGCTACCACTTTTAACATAGCTTAGCACAATCCATTGAATCTGAATAGTCCATTTGCATTGTGCTCAAAAATAACTAAAGAGTTTCGATATTTTTCCTATTTAAACTTGACTCTTCTGTAGTTACATCGTGTACTAAGACCGACAGAAAATAAAAGTTGCGATTTGATATGGCTAGGAACTATACTCTCATTCTGACTTAATAATCAAGGACTTTGCTTGTAACATAGCTGCAAGAGGCGCAATGATATTACGTAGTGCCCAAAAATAGTCCTCTGCTATTGAAAGATACTAAGGGACTATTTTCAGCTGCTGCATAATATCATTGCGCCTCCTGCAGCCATGTTACGGCAGCGAAGTCTTTGATTTTACACCAGAATGAGAGTATAGTTCCTAGCCATATCTGCCTAGAAAATCGCAACTTTAAATCTTAGTAAACAATGTAACTACAGAAGAGTCAAGTTTTAAATAGAAAAAAATATCAAAACTCTTTGGTTATTTTTGAGCGCGATGCTAAATGGTCTAATCAGATTCAATGGATTGTGCTAAGCTATGTTAAAAGTGGCAGCGCCGGACCTGGAGATCAGCTGAATGGATTTCAAAATGGTAAAAATCAAATGTTTAACTGGAAAATTAGTATATTTTAAAAAAAGTGGAGTGTCCCTTTAAAGCAACACCAAAGAGTTTTTTTTACTTTAAAATAATGTTTCCAAAAAGTTTCAGTCATTCATCCACTCGAAACAGAGTGAACGGCACTTTCACATTCGCTTTGCCGCCCTCTATCGCCAAAAAAACGCACTAAAGAAGTTTTCAACCGTCGGGTCGCGGTCCTGTAGTTTGAGTGAAAACTACAAAAACTTGCTTTACGACAGACCTACAATCCAATCAGAGCCAGCTATGCTGTAGTATTTACGACAGTGGTAATGGACAATTACGCTTCTAACCTGTAGGGGGAGCAAAGAGCAAAAAGTCATTAGTGTTGCTTTAAGTTTAATCAACTTAAAACGTTCAACTTTCTTGACTAGTGATGAGTTGCTATAAATGATACAAATGAAGTTGAAATAACTTCAAAATAAGTACAACAAGGATTGTTGGTTTTTTTACATTGGAATTCGTAAGGAATTTGTACTTTCAAATTCACAGTTTAGTTACAACAATGCAATGAGATTAAACAGTAATAACAGAATAAAATTTAAAACACAAAAGTAGCTTGAAACTGCTGCATCTTACCCATGTCAAGAACCTTAAACCTTAAAGGTCTGATCTAATTTCAAGGGCTGAAAATTACAATAATACAAAAAGCTACTAAAGCCACCATTAGTCATGCTTAAGGAAGATTGTAAATTGCCTTGACAAATCTAGCCACAAACTGACCACAATGGTGGTGTTAGATTCCTACAAAACAGGCCCACCATGCTTTATAGGCCGCATGCAAGGCATTGCCCCGGGCATCCCATGGGCCTGTGCTTCAGAGGAGAAAGCTCAACTCCCTGCTGTACTGTTGCTCTAAGCTTTTCTAGCAATGCTGACGGTCCAGGACAAAACGACTACGATGGCCTGTACCTATAAATGCAGGTGGGGCAGTCAAACAACCCGGTTCTCCACACGGCTCACTGAGCAAATAAGCTTTAAAAATGCTAGGCTGTTTTAACCACAGTGAAAGTTTCAGAAGAAATCTTTTTACTGTGCTCAGTTTTGAATAATGCTCTGGAACCATTCAGACAGAATTGGTTCTTCTATGGCATCTAGAAGCAGCTTTATTTTTTAGAGTGCATGAAAGATATCTGAATTGTTGTTAATAAAATTATGTTCACTGGCCCATAAATTGCCTGAATAAATAACATATCCTTAAATAATACACCCAGTGTGAAGTGCATTAGACAGGAAGACCTAACCAGCCACAAGCGTGCATTCAGCCGTATTGTAAGCGTTGCATTTTTTGATAAATCTAAGAGACACCGATCGAGAGGTAACAGGGTGGAACGCAAGCTTGAACATCCTCTTTAAGACCCTTTCAAAGTTCATTAGAACATCTACCAGCACTCCATTAGATACCATCCAGTGGACACGAAATACGCGTCCACATCACCTTAATTAAGAGTCTACTATTTTCTCAGCGATGTCTTCAGCACTTATCGGGCCTGTGCTTGGCAGTCATCACTTGTCCGAGACACGACGAGGTTGAAGATGTCTGCAGCGACCCTCAAAAACTCCCAGATGAACGGCACAGACAGTCGGGAGCGAGAGAGCTCGGCTCACACTGATGAACATGTCTTTTTGATGACCACTAAACCCACTGAACGAGGCTGCCAAGGGTAAATCGCATTAAATATCGCAATTTGGCCCGCAGACTTGGACTTGGCAGTTTAGTTTTGGACAAGTCTTTTGCCTGGAGGATCAACGGTTTTTACAAGGAGAAGCTTACAAACAGCAAAAACACACTCCACGGCAAAGCATCCGGCCCTTGATGCAGAAAAGAATTCGAAAAATCGCTTTATTTATTTCTTTTTTTAAAGAGTTTCTCCACCGTTACCCAAAACAGAAATTAGGCGTGTATCTACATTTTATCATGTGTAGTATCACCTTCGAAAATTGCAGGTAGTGGAGTGTTTAACATTCTCTTGACAAGCATACCCCTGCTGCGACAATAAATGCCTGTCCAGTTTTGCTCACAGCGGCGGTGGCAGATTAGAAACAGCAGGAGGACAGTGTAGTGCGAATACAATACCGATAAGAACGGGCGTCTTAGCCCCATTGCTATGCCTTTCCTGGATGAATGTGAGAACCTGCTGTTTTCTAATATTTACACACAACTAGAATCACAAATGTACCATAACTGCATTGAAAGAGCTCTTTCTCTCTCTGCCATGTAAAATCAGTAGATTTCTTTTTCCGTGCGTGGGTATTTTGGAACCGGGGCACAGGGCGACGGGAATGAATACAAACACAATAACGGTGAAATTTATTTCATCTAAAGGAAAAGTAGAGTAAGATAAAGAAAAAAATAGAGCTGGTGTTGATAATTTCGACAGGAGGGTCTATTCTTTTATGCCTCCAAAACACAACTGTAAAATAGATGCAGCTGAACCCTAAGAGTAGAGAAATGACCCCAAAAGAGTAACAGTACAAAGTCTGTGATTATAATTAGCCTGGAACCATCATTGACGACCTTACATTTTTCGAACACCCCCTTCAATCTCTGTCGCCTGCAAACCAGCCCTCCCTTTCTTTCTAGATGCAAAGAACCAGTGGCTTACAGCGCTTTATTTTGTTAGTACAGACAATGTTATGTCATCTAGACCAGTGGTTCTCAAACTTTTTCGCGTGCGGCCCCCCTTGTGTACGGTGCATTTCTTCGCGCCCCCCCCCCGAAGAAAATTTATGACAAAAAAACTGTTCTAAAATGTAAAATTTTAATTAAACAAAACATATTAAGTTATACAAAGTAGTGTTGGTTAGTAGCCTTATTTTTTTTAGGTTTAATTTCACAGAATTCATGATAAATTTATGTATTTTATAAAATGTCATAAAACTGGGGCCCCCCTGGAACCATCTCAGTTTGAGAACCACTGACATAGACATCAGCAAAAAGCTTGGATGTAGTTTATAGTCCAAGACGCAGCCAGAAGTCCCCATAATCACATTCAGGGAAATGTGGACATATAGATCCACCTGACCAACTTTACATATACAAACTCTTAAATTAAAGTGCTTCACGATGCCATAGAAGAACATTTTTGTCTAAATGGTTCTTTAAGGGTTGCCGTCCCGAATACGGGACACCTACGTTTACTTTAATATTGTTGATATACATTTTAATCTATCACGACAAACTATATATATCGCTGGAAAGGTCTAAGCCTCTAGAATAGACATTTCAACAGTGTTTTATAAAATAAATTATGTAGGGAAAGTAATTGATTCATTTATGAAGAGTGTTCCTCAAAACATTTATATCCTGCGAAATGTCACTGTCCCGACAGCGGGATGCCTACGTTTACTTCAGTGTTTTGCATGTGATTTCTTATCTAATCATGACAAACTATATATCATTTGAAAGCGCTAAGAGTGTAATTTTCATTTATTATCAGGGTTTTGGTAAAGGAATGACATAGTGAGAGCCATTTTCTAAAATGCCACAAGTCCACAGGTGGGCCCATGTTGTTGTTATATATTTGTAACCCTAACACCCTATCCTAAACCTAAAAATCTTGACAAACTATACATTTGTCAAACTATACTATTAAAATGTCAAGAGGCCCCAGGTGGACCCAATTTGTTTTTACATAACATATAACACTAAAACCCTATTCTAAACTTAAACGATCTTGACAAACTACATAGGCTCCATCTCCATCTCACTGGAAAGCTCTCAAAATATAGTTTTCATATGTCAAGGTCATCTGATGATGGAAATAATGTAGAGACAGTTTTCGTTACATGACCCCCATAGGAATGCATATTAGTTTTCTATATTCATAACACTATATTCTAGTATGAATCTACAAAATTTTGACACACTATATATCATTGAAAAGCGCTAAGAATTTAGTTTTCAAATTAAAAAACGTTTTAGCAGTAATAATAATGCAGTGACAGTAATTTATTAATTTGTGACAAGAGTATGCAGCATTTTTTTGTGATTTTAACTTGAAATTTGGATCACAACTGCTTGAGACTTACATTTTTATAATTTTATTTCTAAAATTTATATTTTATTGGATTATTATTTTTATTTATTAAAATACATTTAAACTGCTATGAATTTTTTCTGTTTAATATTTTCACCTCCAAACACTTCAGTGAAACACCTTAAATAGACCAAGATTAGGCTTCTAGACCAAGAAAATGCCAGAATTATATTAATTTGAAGATGCATATCAACCCCCCCCCTCCCACTCAAAAGGGTGGGGTGACGCTTAGGGGGCTAAAGCACCTTTAACATCTGAAGCACCTTTCTGTTTCAGAAAAGGTTCTTTAAAAGGTGAAAAAGGGAAGGGTACATTATAAAAATGTAAAAAGAAATTATTCTTTGAAGAACATTTGACAATGTTTTTTTGAGGAACCAAAACAGGTTCTTCTATGGCATCACTGTAAAGCGCCTTTATTTTTAAGAATGTGGGTAAAATAAGAATTAAAGGTGGGGTGCACAATTTCTGAAAGAGAATGTTGACATTTGAAATCACCTAAACAAACACGCCCCTACCCACAATAGAATCTGGACCTTCTTTTGATAGACCCGCCCCACACATACGCAACCCAAGCAACAATGTCGTAAATGAGTGAAAGCAATGTGCATTACTAAAAGTTTTCAAGCTTGAATGTGTTTTGATAGTACTGCATGTTTTAAAGCAACATTATGTAGTTTCCATGTAAAAATTACTCACTGCTCCCCCATGTGGTTGAAAAGTGCAACAGTGCCTGGTATCAGACACTCTTCTGCAGGCAGGGGGAGGGGCGAGGCTGTGTTTCCTACCCTCCACCTCCACTTTCAGAGTGTGCTTGTAGCAGCTAGGAGGTTGCTCAGGTTGCAGCAGCAGTACAATTTGTCCAGTTAAAAGTTGTTCTATCACTGAAATAATTTTAAAGACAGTATTTAAAGGTAAAAAAAAACTACATAGTGTTGCTTTAACATGTGGATGGTTTGCTCAGTTTCAGAATTTTTATCAAAAATCATGCACCCCGCCTTTAAGTTTTTTAAAGGCACTCTAAGCGAATCTGTGTGACGTCACTTTTTGATGATGTTTCAACTTTGAACTATTTTCAAACAAACGGAGCGTAGCTAACCCCTCCCCCTCCCTTCCGTGCTTTCATGAATGCGCCCAACCCCAACCCCCAAATCCTTCTCGTCATTTATTGGCTGGAACACTTTGTTATCATTTCTGGTGGTAGGTTTGACCACTTTGTATTTATTACAGTTTGTGGAACCTAGGCTGTCTACAGAGATCGCGTTTTTTTACAGTTTGATCAGCGGACAGGCAGCAAGCAGATAGTGAGGAGATGATTGCTGTATGTAACAAAAAAATGTTTTATGGTCTAAAACGCGTGAATTCGCTTAGAGCACCTTTAAGTAATAGTTCAGCCAAATAGTTTTATGAATGATGTAACCCATAAAAAGTCATCTTGATTTACTCACCCTCATGACATCTCTGATGTTCACTGTTAAAAAAAATTGTCAAAATATGTACCCCAGCTGTCACTGTGCCAGTAGCCTTAAAAAGATCCTAATTAGGTACAGATATGTATACATTTATTACCAAAATGTATCTTTGAGATACTACTATGTTACTTTGAAGTACAAATATGCACTATTTGGTACCAATATTTACCTCTGAGGTACTCAAATGAACTTTTTTGGTGCAAAGCTGTACTTTTTGAAAGGGTTCAGCCCCAGTGACTGCTCGGGTACATATTTTGACAACTTTTCTCTGACAGTATATATAACTTTCTTTCTTCAGTTGAATACAAACAAATAATGTCTATACTAAAATGCCATATTGTTATCATCTTATATGGTACTCAAAATGGCAAAGGTCCAAAGAGCACATACCTTCTTCATTAAAGTAATCCAAATGTGACCCTGCCTAAAGTCATAGTAATTTTTAGTAATTTACTATTTTCTATATATAAACATCTGACATACTGTACTGTAAAGATAATTTTGTGAAAATATAACCTTTATATCTTTAATATTGACTGAGAAACTTTGATTCTCTTAATTAAAAAAATAGATGATGAGACTGTAGCCTGAATTTCACAGACAGGGTCACAAATGACTAAATGGATTAAAATTTCTTAATACATGCAAAATGACATGTTTGTGACAGAAATATTAATATTTTGAACAAATCTAGCAAAACTGAATAATGTAAACCAACCCATCCAAATGATACATTCAAACATGTCTGTATTTGATAACTTCAAATCTCATTGGTTCCCAAAAGTTGTCATATACAAGCTTTGCCATTAGAACTCATTTTTGAGTAACTTTTCATTGAATGCAAAATTATGTTATAAATATCCTAACATTTCCCATTGTACCACACTTATATATAATTTTCCTTATGACAGTCCTGTTAAAGTTTTCATGTTTTGGCATTTACCAATCTTTTTTAGAAGCTGGGTCATAACGGCACTGTTGTAAAGTTATAACTCGGATTAATGTAACAAAGGAAAGCCATACCACGTAAGCTAACGGGTACACATTTAACCAATTATAAATTCAAACAAGCCAATTAGTAACCCCTCCTGCAATTTTAGGGAAAGTACAAAGCCAGTCAAACCCCAGCAAAGAGAATTTGTTTCCGGCATGAAGCCCCCCACCAAACCCCTCCAACAGCCCGAGAGAAACTTACAGAGTGGATATAAACGCAGGTCAATCAATGGCCACAGTCAGGCCCATCAAAGCAGCACGTCCTCCGGTGAGCGGGTGGTGGGTACAGGTGGTAATGTTGTGTTTAAGTTTTGTCTCCCTCACCCACCCGCCACCCCCCAGCTGTGCAATCATTATGTACTACTGCCCCCTACTGTGGAGTGATGGCTGTGCGCCCTGAAGGTCAGTGGTGAGGAAAGAGAGGAAGGCACACAGGGGTGCACTTTAGTCCTCACTGCTGGAACAATCGATGCCGGCATCAGCTTTGGGCTCATGCGGCTCGGCTCTGAAAACAAACATTAGGAGAAACATCTTGCTGTTCTTGCTGGGCCGACCGAGTCTAACTAGAGCTAACAAGGCAACCAGGGCTGTGGTCCCCCTTAGCAAAAATGCTGTAGTGGGTGAAAACTAGGAGATTGACCTCAAAGGAGATATGAAATGGGTGAAATTAGGGATAAAGGCATCCATGATGGTCTTTGTGCGCACAGCCTGAAACGGGGCATTTGACCATTTAGAGCTGAGGAAAGAGGACACTTTTACAACTGCCTTTGGGTTAAAAGAAACCTCACAGTCGGGATTTATAAGAAAATTGGGACAAATTTGTTTGATATGCGAAGGTCTGGCAACTTGAGTGCATGCATTTACCGTTCTTGGCGTAAGCGGATTACTTCTCCATTATAAATAACTTTGTAGAATTTGGCATGAATGGTATTGTAAAGCCAAAACAAATAGGACATGACAAATCGAATTCAGATGAACAGATTCTACACCCTACCCAACTGATGTGGGTGAACTCTCAAAATAAAATAAGTTTGAGTCTACTATTCAAGTACTTTTTCCCCAAATTGTTAGCAAACCTTCACTCTTCCAGTCATGAACCCTTAAACAACATGATGTATCTATTATTCATGTATTCTAACCCGTCTTTATCAAATTATTCCAGTCTTCTCAATGTCATATCAGTTGCCATACTGTTTTTTACACAGAAAACAATTCAAGATGACATCAGGACCTAAACTTATCTCTGCAATGTCGTTGTCGTGTTATCAGACTCAACGATGAAGTTACGATGTGATAACAAGTGGTACAGCCACAAATAACTTTTAAAGATAGCTCTTGAACCCATTTTCCAAATGCAGAACAGGAAGGTAAGAAAGACTGAAGTGAGTATGACATGGAAAGTGGGACCCAAGTGCTTTTGTCTCTGCCTGATCAAATGGCAAGCGAGCGAAAAGGCGCATAGCCCCCTTCTCCAAATGTGCGCGGCGTCTGCCATGCGTTCGCCCGCCTCAACGCAAGTATCAAAGACCAGCTCGCCTCTCCCACAAATGTTAGAGCACCAGCCGCACGGCGGCTTTCATAGTACGACAACAAGGGGAACGTGGAGGGGGTAGAGTCGGGGACTCTGAGCTCCTTCAGGGATTTCCTTATCAGGGGCAAAGCAATCCCTCTGGACCTCATCCGCATAGACCTGATTATTCAAGGCATTACAAAGGAGATGAAAATAACTCAAGACTCAAATCCACTGTCGTATTTTTTTCTTATTTATTATTATTTCACTGTAAGAAAGTGTGCCCAACATCCTGTTAAAGTTTAAGAAAAATGCAAACATAAAGGACAAATACAAAGCATAAAATTTAAAAAGATACAAAAACTTCAACTAGATTTCGAAAGGGGATTAAGAGTTTTTCTTTGGCCTTCCTCTGCTTTTCTTTGCCACAGGCTCAGAAGTCGCCTCTGATTTTTCTTTAGTTGGACGTGGCTTTGCGGTTCTCGCCGGCTTCTTCGTCGCATTCGATTCTAAAGAGAGGTTAAATCAATTCATTTTAGATCTTGACCTCATGTATACATCAACTATTATCACTTAAAGAAGCTAGCACTGATAAAGTTCACTGTACTTAAATAACTTGTTTATTATTTGTGCTTATGTGTCAGATTCAGTACTCGGCACATTTTATTATCAACTTTAAAATAGTTGAGCTATGTAAATGTTAAAGGGACACTCCATTTTTTTTTTTTAAATATGCTCATTTTCCGTTTTGGAATCCATTCAGCTGATCTCCGGGTCTGGTGCTAGCACTTTTAGCATAGCTTAGCATAATTCATTGAACTGATTAGACCATTAAGAGTTTCTATATTTTTCCTATTTAAAACTTGACTCTTCTGTAATTACATCGTGTACTAAGACCGCCGGAAAATTTAAAATTCAGAATTTCTAGGCAGATATGGTTAGGACTATACTCTCATTCTGGCGTAATAATCAAGGACTTTGCTGATCATGGCTGCAGCAGGCGTAGTGATATTAGGCACTGCCCGAAAATAGTCCGCTTGGTTACTTTCAATAGCAGAGGACTATTTCTGGCGCTGCGTAATATCATTGCGCGTGCTGCAGCCATGGTACAGTAGCAAAGTCCTTGATTATTACACAAGAATGAGAGTATAGTTCCTCGCCATATCTGCCTAGAAAATCACAACTTTAATTTTTACGTCAATCTTGGTAAACAACGTAAATACAGAAGAGTCAAGTTTTAAATAGGAAAAATATTGAAACTCTTTGGTTATTTTTTAGCGCGATGCTAATGGTCTAATCAGATTCAATGGATTATGCTAAGCTACGCTAAAAGTGATACCGCCAGACCCGGAGATCAGCTGAATGGATTCCAAAACAGTAAAACTCAAATGTTTAACTCTAGGGGAGCTTTTTGAAAAATTAGCATATTTTCAAAAAAGTGGAGTGTCCCTTTAACAGATCTGGTATAGGGTCAAAAAGAAAGATTAGGCCACTCATAAAAGAGCATTATAGAGATGGCTTACCCTTTTTCGGAGGAGCTCGTCTTTTCTTCGCAGGGCTTTCATCAGTTTCATCATTAGATGGCTCTTTGTCTTCTGCTTTCTTTCTCTTTGGAGTCTTCAAAGACAAAAACACAGGAATGAAAATGACAGAAAAAGTATTGGTCAAATCACTTGCCTAGAGCACCCTTGAAAGAAGTTCAAATCAAATATTAAGAAGGGACCTTTGCTCAGTAAACACATGGAAACTATTATGTGTGCCTTGAGCTTTTTCAACGCTTGAGTAAGCAATTACAATTCAACTATTCAGTAAAGATATAAATTCATCCAGAATAGGGATGCTCATATTGACCGGTTAATAGAAAGTAAGATTTGTGATTAATATTATCAGTAAACATTTATTAACGCAAGGTGCGTGTCAACACTTGCCTACAGACATTTTGCCACTTTTCTATCTTTATTTTGTGAATGGCTTATAAATTACGCAAATTATTGCTGCCCTGGCAGTCTGGTAAAGTAATCATTTGTATGAGAATTCATGTGTATTGCATATGTGCCTGTGCTTGAGTATGGTTTGAAAGTTGAACGTAGTCGCGTGTGCGTGCAAGATGACGTGGTCTGTCTTGCGCCCGTCTGGGCAGACCTTCTCTGATAGCCCCTGACCATAAACATCTCTCTTTTTGCACAAAGACGCAAATCAAAACTTTTTGAAATGTGTCCTGCTTAAGAAATGGCCACTGTGGTAGATATAAAAGAGACAATCCGCCCCCTTTGGACATTAATCTTTGGACTGATCGCATGCTCTTTGACAATGTAATGTTGCGTGAAAATTTGATAATGTACGAATCCTGGTTCTGTTGTTGATTTGTTGCAGCTGTTTGCATGTTCAAACTAAATAAAAAACGTTTGCATTATTTTTACCGATCACAGACAACCGTCAACTGCATTTTTACTCAATGGCAATTTAATATTAAAACCTTACGTTAACGTTAATGTTCAGTTAACAAGCTGCGGTTGTCGGTCGGGAAATAAACTGAAATAAACATCGTTAATCCAAAACAAAAAACAGGACACTAACACTAGGGCCGATTCTAGCACTGTCCGAATCTACAGGTCCGACTTCGAATGTGAAATTTCCACACATTTTTAAGTCATTTGAGATAATACATTTCAACAATTTCATCAACTCCAATCCTTGTTTTTCCCTCCACTGAAAAGTCGAGCATAGACTGGAGAAGTCCACAATTCGAGGAAATCGCACTAACCGATCCAGAGGTTATGAAGAAGATGCACTTAACGACAGCAATCAAATTCTCCCTTTTCTTCACTCAGACTGCATAATGAATGCTCGCCCCTCTCTCGGACTTGAACTATCATCTATACCAGCCCCCCATCCCACCCCCTCACATTTCCCTTCCATTTTGCCAATTGCTGCCTCATGATTACCATCCAGACCCTGCTGAGCTGAACAGATTGGCTCGATAATTACATACAATAACGGCAGTGGGCAGGTAACCCTCAGCTGGCATGGGCCAGCTCCCTGGTGGCACCTTCCATATGCAAACTGCATTGTGGGAAGCGAGGAGAGTCCGTCCCCTCCCGTCGTAAGTGCGGCTCGCTGATTGCCGGCCCCGCGCCGACTCCAAGGTTACCGTGTCAGCAAATTTGTGATACATTAGCAGGGAATAAACACAGGCACTCAGGACCTGTCTGTGGGAGGAAGAGGAGGGGCCGTAGGGATAAACACCCCAGCGCTGAAGAGAACCTGAGATGCGGATGGCTTTGTTGCTCAGAGCTCTTTGTGCCGGACCCCATGAATGAAGCCATGGGGTTATCGCTTTCACAAACTATATGGGCATCTCTGCGGGCTTGGATGTTTTGTTTTTCATGAATTACAAGGAACACCAACTGAATTTAGGCTTAAAGAAATAGTTCACCCAAATTGAAAATTCACAAACTGTGAATTTACATAGACCAGCTTTGTACCACATAATAAAAGTGAAAAGTGAATCATTTTTATCAGTTGGACCTTATTTAGGCTATATGGTTGAAATGACAATAAAGCTTCTCTTTACTTTACTCTTGACTTAGCCTACAGGAATGATCGCTTTACAAATCTGGTTCTCTAGTTGAACTGAAGATTAACTTTAATTCAAGTTTAAGCTTATTAATTACACAATGTGATCACTCTGACTTTAAAAAACGTGTCACATTATGCATTGTTTGCCCAGTTAGAGAGCAAGTCAGTCTCATATTATGAACTTTGTGAGTTCAACCCACACACTGGGCAGTGTGATGTTTTGCCATTCCTGTATATTAATTGTTAGAGAGCATTGCGTTAGCAATGCAAAAGTCATGGGTTCAATCCATAGGAGCACACATACTGATTAAACAATGTATCTCATCATTATATGCACTGTAAGTCTCTTTGTATAAAAGCATTGGCAAAATGCATAAATGTATGTATGAATGCTTTAACCAGTGTTGGTGCCACGAGCGGGCTCGGCCACTTGAGTCACTGTGCCCCCTTACTTTTCGAAATAATAATGAACTTAATAATTTGGTTACGGTCACATTCGGAGCCTCAAAGAAATTTCGCGACAAGTAAAACCTTGTTCTTAAAAAGTTTTTAAAAGTCCTCTCGTCGCCTGCAGCTCTTTTGAAAGGTAAATGCCTAGTACATTCTGGTGTAGATCCGTCAGTGACATTGTTTTCTTTTGCTATTTGTTTATGTGCTGGTCGTTATTATTTGCATGAGTCATCCATGCATAATCTTGCACTTCAGTGTCATGATAAGTTATGGTTTTACAATAGTGAGAGATTTGTTTGCGTTTACAACCCGGTATTCTGTCGAAGTCTGTTCCCCCTATGTTTTCCTTTAGTGTAAAGTTTCTTATTGCGTTTTTATCACGTTACATTTATTTTTTAAATAGATTAAACGTTTAAAAGGCTTAAGGCTTCTGGGTCATTCTACGGAAATGTCAATTTTTCTGTCCCTAGACTTTGCAGAAATATTAAACTTGAAAAACACTTTAGGCATACAATCTGTTTGTATTTTAAAATGAAACAATATGTTATTTGAACAATTACACCTTCTTGAGCCATCAATGTAGCAATGTTTGATTTTTATTAATTAATTAGAATTTCAAGCACAACATAAGTGCTCGTCCCCACAGTCATGTATGCTTTATTTTTGGATCAGAAACAGTGTTTTCTTCCATTTAAAATATAGTAATGTGTTCATAACTATCAAATATGGGATGTAAATTACATTAAAAAAACAAAATGCTTAATAAATATTATAAAATATATAAAGAAAATAGTGGTTCTGCTGGTGTTGTATCACTGGTGTTACCGTTTAACAAAAAAGCTCTTATTTTTTTTTATAAAAATCACACTGATGACATCACTTGACTTCCTTTTTTCAACTTCCTGGAGATCTATGAAGAGAAGCCTATGGTAAGTCCACTGTCTTTTCAGTTATCAGAAATCATTTCATTTATCTCATGATTTTATATGAAGCTTTTAGTTTAAGTCACTGGTATGACCTCCTTTATTGTTTGGGAATTGCAAAAAAATAGAATACAATGGATTAAACTACTTAATTTGGTGAGTATACAATGATTGACAACATGTGTTTTGATACTTTGCAGCAGCAATTTTGTAAAATGCAGTTTTCATGAAAATTGTCACTGGTGTTACGATCACTGGTGTTACCTTCCTTATGGGTAACACCAGTGAAGGTCAGTAACACCAGAGACTGGTGATTTGTTGTGTCACTGGTGTTACAGTGTTTTTTTTTTCTTTCACAATAAATAAAATCTTTCACATATGACATGATGATAATTTTAAATTCATTGAATTCTGCTATACTTAAGAATTTAGCTTTAAAGCTGAAATAAATATATTAGGGCTGTCAAAAGATTAATCGCGATTAATCGCATCCAAAATAAAAGTTTGTGTTTACAGAACATATGTGTGTGTACTGTGTATAATTATTATTTATATATAAAAACACACCCAATCATGTATATATTTAAGAAAAAATTGTTATATTTATATATAAAATATTTATATTTATATATAATATAAATTATAGAAATGTATATACAGTATTTAAATGCAAATATTTCTTAAATATATACATGAATGTATGTGTATTTATATATACATAATATTTATACACAGTACACACACATATGCTATGTAAACACAAACTTTTATGTTGGATGCGATTAATCGCGATTAATCTTTTGACAGCCCTAAAATATATATATATATATATATATATATATATATATATATATATATATATATATATATATATATATATATATATATATATATATATATATATATATATATATATATAAACACCTTTAATATTGCTAAAGAAGTAAGGTAACACCAGTGACAAAAAAATGGTGTATGCAGTCTATAAGTACATGCACACAAAAAATAAAAAATCATTAAGCTGTCACTTATGTGTACTCAAGGTCAAAGAGTAATCTGATAATGTGGTTTAAGTTTAAAGGGTCCATGGCATAAAATCTGACTTTTTTCATGTTTAAGTGCTATGATTGGGTCTCCAGTGCTTCTATCAACCTAGAAAATGTGAAAAAGATCAACCCGGTAATTTAGTTTTGGTAAACCATTCTCTAGTACATGAAAAAATAGGTCGTTAAAATTTGGCTTTTTTAGTATAACCTATTGAAATCTTTAATCTTTCTAAATAAATAAATTATAAACCTAAAGTAACGAAAACGCTATAAGAAACATAGAGGGTACAGACTCGACACAACACCGGCTGGCTGTACAGTCCCGCTAATTCCACAGCTAGTTGCTATACGAGTAAATATACAGACATAACATTTTGATTTTATATCTTTTATTAGATACTTTTTAGGAAATACAAACCTTCTGCAAGGGAAACACGTTTCCTAATGAGTGAAGGACAGACGTGCAAAGTCAAAAGACGGACATTGGGTATAATCATTGGAAATAAAATCTCATATACGTTATTAATTATGCAAATCTGTACTGTATTAATTCGTAGGTATACTTGGACACTTACGTTTATTTTTTAAATAGATTAAAAGTTTAAAAGGCTTAATGTTTCTGGGTCATTCTACGGAAATGTCAATTTTTCTGTCCTTAGCCTTTACAGAAATATTACACTTGAAAAACACTTTAGGCTTATAATTTTTTTTTTTTTTAAATGAAACAATATGTTATTTAAACAATTACACCTTCTTGACCATCAATGTAGCAATATTTGATGTCTACACTGTAAAAGCAAATAGTAATCCTTACTATAAAAATGCTAGTATGTTTACTTGTTTTTAACCAAACTTTTGAGTTTACTTAAAACGGTTAATTGTTCTTTAAATGTTACACTACAAAGTTCACATAACTAATGCAATTTAAGTAAACTTACTCAAAATATCCAAGACGTTCTATTGAGCATGCGCATTTGAGCACATTTCCCCTCCCCCACACCTGGACGAAGCACATGGAGTGACTCCTGAGGAAGATTCTCAAAGGAAGTTTTAACATTACCCTCTGCAACTTTAAGGTAATTAACACAACATTTTCTATTTTTCTTGTTTGCTTGTCCTTATTGTCGACACATTTTCCACAATTATATGCATGCATGCTTTTTGACGAATTTATTACGATGTTAGGCCTAAGTTACGTTACCGGGTCAATTGGTGCAAAAATACAACCAATTTGAACAAATCTTTACTTAAATTAAATATAAAGGGGCAAAAAAAAACAAATGTATAATTAAACTAAGTATATATTACAAGATAGTCTGCTTATGTTTGCAATAAAGATTGTTTTTGCAACGTTATACATTAAACCATCACACGTGCGATGTCCAAACATATGCGTTTTGAATGCTTCATAAGTGTTGTAGAGAAACGCGAGGTTTTCATGAATAACAAACGTGCATATTTGATATAATACAGAATGAGCCAAAATAAGCAGTCTTTTACAGTAATTTAAGAACTGTCATGCAAGACTATACTTGAATGGGGAAAACTGATATCTCTAAGATCGCGTGCTGATATCACAATTAACGTAACGCAACACATTTCCGACCAACAATTAAGCTGATATTAACTGTACCATAATGTTTGTATAAACGGCTTTTTTCTAGTTTGTTATACTGAGCATGCGCAAAGATTGGCAATCGCCTCGCTACTCTTTATATTTAAGCCCCTCCCCAGAGAAGCGTCAGCATTTATAGATTAGCCTTATGGTGCTTTATTATTTCTTTTCTGAAACTTTGATTTCGTGTACTTGTAAAGGATTGATCAAATAAACGGAGCAATGGTGGCGTAGTTCTTCATTAACGGTTGTGTGTGTGCGCGCGCAACATTACGGCTGCCTAGCAACAACGCAGACGCAGTAAAAAGCTTGCCAAATCGACGTCACCCTAAATGCGCCGGTTTGACGCGTTCATGCAATGTTTTGAGGGAGACGCTAATTTTACTCGTTTATCCTCGGTCGAGGACAACGCGGAAAAAAGAAGATAATAGATGCAAACAGGTAAACCCATTGTAAAATAAAACCATATGTAACTAGTTGTCTAAAAGGTTTAAAGGTATACTGCTTTATTTCTTCATGCATTGTTTACCATGCATTTCTCCTCCACACACACACACAGAGAGAGAGGGCTGTATTTATTAATATAAGTAGAATTGTGTATTGCTTGTTATTTTACGTTTATTGTATATAACTAATCTTGACAGATTTGCATTTATTTATCTTTAAATAAGGTAGTTAGTTAATGGTAATGTTTTTGTTAGGACATAGCATGAACACAAAGTTATTATGCCAACTTATGACTAAGGTTTTAAAGTAATACTTAATTTTCTTTTTACCCTATTGGGCATATGCATATCCGAAGTGGCCAACACTGTTTTAAAAAAGTAGTATACTTCTTCTAATTTTGACTAATGGAATAATGAATCTTCATTTGTCTTTCCTTAGATAACCTTCTGATTTCCTTCTGCCATGCAGTGGAAATGTAAGTTTTGCACTTTTACATCTGAAAAGAGAGCACAACTTCTTAAAGGATTAGTCCATTTTCTTAAAAGAAAAATCCAGACAATCTACTCACCACCATGTCATCCAAAACGTTGATGTC
This sequence comes from Misgurnus anguillicaudatus, assembly GCF_027580225.2. NCBI lineage: Eukaryota > Metazoa > Chordata > Actinopteri > Cypriniformes > Cobitidae > Misgurnus > Misgurnus anguillicaudatus. The sequence continues at coordinate 4,618,915 of NC_073343.2, forward strand.
TTTCTTTGTTCAGTCGAGAGGAAATTGTGTTTTTTGAAGAAAACATTGCAGAATTCCTCTAACTCCAATGGACCTCAATAGAACCCAACATTCAACACCCAACTCAACACTCAACAGTTTTTTTCAACGGAGCCTCAAAGGACCACAAACAATCCCAAACGAGGCAAAAGTGTCCCATCCAGCAAAACGACCGTCATCCCCGACAACAAAAACAACAAATATACACCTTTAAAGCACAACTTCTCGTCGTGTAGATCCGGTCGTGATGCGCCAGCTGACCCCACTACGTCACCGCAATACGTCATCACGTCAAGAGGTCACAGAGGACGAACGCGAAACTCCGCCCCAGTGTTTACATGTGTTGAGAAAGAGGACCGTTCCTACGTTGTTGTATGTCAACTGATACTAATTAATATCTTTGTGGCAGTTTATTGTTTAAAATGGTCCGCAAATGTGCGTTTCATATATGTAACACGTGACCTCCCTACGTCACTACGCATTTACGTTAGATCGGGCTGGACCGGACCTTGACGAAAAATTGTGGTCCAAAAGTATACATCTCTATCTTTCTTGTCAAAAATGACAATCGTTTCGCTAGACAAGACCCTCATGCCCCGCCTGGGACCGTCCACAGTCCTTTGAAACTCCGTTGAAAAAAACCCTTACGTGTTGAGTCAAGTATCAAATGTTGGGCTCCACCAAAGTCCATCAAAACTAGAAAAATTCTGCAATGCCTTCCTCAAAAAACACAACTTCCTCTGGACCGAACAAAGAAAGACATCAACACCCTGGATGACATGGTGGTGAGCAAACCCTCCGGACCCTTCCCCCAAGAAAATGGAATATTCCTCCAAGCACTATCGCATAAATCATGGAACATATTCTCGCATTGCTCCGATACCATGTCTCCATTCAGACTGTCCATGTACCTTTAAGTCATTTAATGCATTAAAAGTACATTTATCAAAAACCCCAGACTGCGTGGTACATCGAGCATTTGCGCTCTTATGAATTGTGTAGTTTGCATTCACTGCAAGTAATTCTGCCTTCTGAACTAAATGACCCTTTCCCTTTGGCAGCCTATAATATCCGAGGCCAGTTCTTTGTCACATTGAAGCATCACATCTGCTGCTAAGTGACCTTATTGTATTTTATTTTATTATCGTTTGTGTTGTTGACTTATTTTTCTTTTTATTTTAGAATTCAGGAGAAGCATTAAAAAACCTAGACGATTTGAAGTAAATTTTTTGCCAAATTTTCCTAACGGGGAGAATGAAGACAGTCAAGAACGCCTGAGAAAAGAACTTGTAGAAGAAATGAAAAAGAAGAGCCGAGACATGAGCCTCATTGGCCAAAAGATGGATAGTACATTTGCCCTGAGACGGAAGGAAATCATTCACTCTGAACCTCCTGTTTCTGAGATCTTGGAAAAATGGCCAGCACTTTTCACAGAAAGCCAGGTTTGTTTTCTTTTCCTCTTCACAACCTAAAGTGCTTTTTATTAAATTGTTTCTTTTAAAGTAATTAACCATTCTGTGCTTGTGCTTAGATCTTTGCAGAATTCAATCGTATATCTGGCAAGAATCTGCGATCTGAATTCTATGCAGCACTGGACAAACACACTGCACGTTTCCTTGAAATTTTCCGGAAGAAAGGGGGAACTCAAGGACGAACACTTGATGAAATTTTACGTCAGGTTGATTTAAAGGTACTCCTTTATTTTGTTAAATGTTGTTATTGTTAAACCATGAAATGAATTTTACCCTCTTACCCAATTTTCTTTGTTTTTTTAGTCATCTGATGTATCTTGTGTGCGTACAGCTGTACTTCATGGACTTCCAGTTCTCCTGGGGGATGACTCGGATGAGTTTTTCAAGACGTGCTTTGTAAGTAATGTTGGTGTTTCTGCTTTAAGTTTTGTTTCATGATTGTATGGATCAGGTTATGAGAAGGAGTATACAGTAGACAGACTAAAGCCCGGTATACACTGCACGATTATTGGCTATCCCAGACGAAAGATTGCCATCGTGAAACAATCGTCGCGATTTCTGTGATCATGGCTCTCCATCGGTGGTCCTATGTTGAGACAATGAGAGAGGTTCAAAGACGGCCATTTTCCCGGTCTTGCATCCAAAGATAGCCTACAATAGTTTTCTGACAGTGTCAGAAATTCGGTATGATCACCGCACAGTGTGTTTGCTGCTACGACCTGCGCGCCGGTATTTGTTTACCACAAACGCATGCTGGTGACGTTGCGCCACGTATGACGCTGCCACCGAAGCTTCTGTGTCATCATCGTATAGTCTACATGCCTCTCGTAGCCGAGTTTAAACGATACATGGCACACAGTGTGATAAGGTAATGATCTTATAAGAGGACAAAAATCGTGCAGTGTATTCCGGGCTTAAGGGGCCAATCACACCAAACGCGTTTATGGCACCTTTTTTAAATGATTTTCTATGGGCAGGGAGCATGTGCGCGCTGTTTATGCGTTTATATGTATGTAATATGGCAATTCATAAAAGAAGAGCTAACGCTCCTAAAATCTATATGTGTACATTAGTTCATATACAGTAAAGTAGCATTACTAACTCTTGGGTTGTTCAAACCTCTAACTTTTCTTTGTTTATTGGAAACAAAACAAAATTAATATTTGTTTGGCAGTGTATGGTATCTATATCTTTAGCTTCAAAAAACACGAGTTATTTAATAATTCTTTGTAAACAAAGAAAGTCATAGGGGTTCTAAGTAGGGCTGCACAATAAATCCCATGCGATATTACGCGCATCTCCTCAGTAAAGCCGGTTCCTTGACTAGTAAATTGCTATCACCTGCTTCCAGATGGAGCCGCATGTACCACACAAAGCCGTAGCTCACCGACAAGCTGGGCCATATCGCATGCATATTGCAGGCATAATATAGGCATAATAATTTAATGCGAAATTGCCCCGATTGTCAGTGATCTACGGCTTTGTGTAGCAAATGCCGCTCCATCCGAAAGCAGGCGACGCCAATCTACCACCAATCAAGGAACCGGCCTTAGGCTATGTTTACACGTGGGCGGCTATTTTCATAAACTGACATTTCAGCCTCTCCAGTTTCAAAAATAATATCGTGCACACATGTCAGTTTTCAGAAAAGTGTTTATTTACACGTACCCGTGCATATATGCTGTCAAGAGAAGCTCAAGCCCACGTAAGCCAATCACCGGAAGTGCTGGTGGTGATGCAAACTGGTTCTTCATGTTGGAGGGAGGAGTTTTTGCAGTAGGTGATTGATGACGTCAAAGTACCGCGAGAGCGAGTTGAGGAATCACACGTAGAGGTCTAATTTCGAATCCCTCTCGCGGTACTTTGACATCATTCGTCTGTCGGTTCTTGCAACGCCACATGAAGTCAAACACGCGTAAAATTGCTGACCTCCGAGCACTCATCTCTGTTCCTCGACATAATGGAGCAGCTGTATTTGCAAATACAAACACACAGAACGAGTTTCCGCGAACATAAATGTCATCTTGGAAGCGTTCAGAGTAGCTGTCACATGTAAACATAGGTCGCACTTTTGACATAGATGTGAGCTCTGGCGCATACTCTGTGACGTTGCCTGCTTAAACATCCGTTTGTCTCAGTTTATATGCAACCTTGCAATCGAAGATTTTCAAGATCTCCACTCTGAAACCGATTGTTTCTAAAAACTCTGGCCAGAGGCGAGTTCTCGGTTTGCGTGTAAACGAGGGGCACAAATGAAGGTAAATCTCTCAGTTTTTAAAAATAGCCATGTACGTGCAAACAGAGCCTCACTGAGGAGATGGGCATGACAATCACATGCGATTTTTCGTGCAGCACTAGTTCTAAGTGATAGAGAATTAGTAAATGATGAATATATTTTAATAATTATATCAACTATATCTGAACTATTAATTCTCTTTAGTTCTGTGAGATTAATAATTAGGAAGAATGCAAAAGAAGTCCTTCTGAAAGATATTTTATAACTTGCACGATTTATTTTATTGATGTCTTTGGCAATCATGTTTGCCATGAAGCTTGATATCACTTTCTTGTGGATCTTACCAACACAGTGCACTGTGGTGAACAAAATGCTTCAAGCTGAAGGAAGAGATTTGCGTTTTTTTTAAACAGCTTTTGGACACTCTATAGACGGTTTCATCGGACGCACGTGTGGTGACGTGATACGCGTCTGGTCTGAACTTTACTTCCAGTTTCAGGTTTTTTTTTATGGTCTGACTAGTTGCTAAACTAAATTCTTGAACAAATACCTCGTCGAAAATAACAAATGTTTTGGTTTCCTATGTAATCTACGTGTTTATTTTGCTTATTATATAAATAAACTACATTTAAAGGACTTTGTTGTTATTTATTCTTACCGAAGTTTATCAGAAGTTACGCATTGACCACGAAAGCCGCTTGTTTATGTTGTCACCTCTGAAACATCTATATTTTGCTGAATATGAATTCTATACAATCAATGTTTTAAGTTAGAAAGACATTCATTCTTATTATTTTCTCTCTTTAGGATTCTGATGTAGATGCAGACTTCAGCCAAATTGATGTTGGCCTGCTTACAGTTCTACATGAAAACATGCCTGCCAGAACTCCACATGCACTCAACACTAACGCAATAAGGGAAATCATTCTGGAGGGAAAATTTGTCATGGACGATGTCCGAAGCTTGCCACATGCTGTATGTCTCCTTTTTGCTTTAATCTATGCTCTAAATTTAGACTACCCAAAGACAATGAGGAATACATTTGAATTTATTCAGAGGGTATTTCTGTCTTTAGGAGGTAAGAACCTGAAACCCAAACTCCAAACTCTAAAAAATCAGCTTTTAACCTAATGTCTTTTCTTTTGGCCTTGGGTGCCTATGCTAACCGTTAAAGGTATAATTCACCCAACAATTCTGTCATCATTTACTCACTTTCATGTTGTTGCAAACCTGCCTAAATTGAAGATATTTTGAGAAATGCCTGCAACCAAACCGTTCATGGACCCCATTGACTTCCATAGTAGGATAAAAGAATACTAGAAGTAAACAGGGTCCATGAATGGTTTGGTTGCAATCACTTCTCAAAACATCTTCATTTTGTGTTCATCAAAACAAAGAAATTTGGGCGGTTTGTAGCGGCGTGAGGGTGAGTAAATGATGACAGAATTTTCAATTTTTGGGTGAATATTACTTTAACTGGTTGATGCAAAAATTAAGAAAATGTTAACCCTTTAAATGTGTTTAGGCATGTTTAGTAATGGCACTTTTTTCACATGTGCCTTGACTTCACTTGTTAAAAAGGGATCAGTTATGTGTTTTTTTAAGTAACTGTCCCTTTCCTTTCATGTTTTGTACTTGGACTAAGTGTGCCTTGGTTTTACCTCTTGTAACAAGGGGAAGAGTTTTTTCTTTAAGTAACACCCTTTCAGTTGTCTGTATTTCAGGCATGTTTTGTAATTGCACTAAGTGTACCTTGGTTTCGCCCTCTTGTGGGGATCAGTTATGGTTTTTGTTGTTGTTTATAAGTAGCAGACCCTTTCCAAAGTTAGTTCTCATGTATTTTAGGCATGTTTTGTATTGCACTTAGTGTGCCTTGGTTTTTACTTTTGCTTTTGAAAGGGTCTGTTACTCAAAAAAACATTAGACATGTTTTGTATTGCACTAAGTGTGCCTCGGTTTCACCATTTGTAACAATCAAGTTTTTTAAGTAACAGACCCTTTCCAAAGCCAGTCTGTATTTAAGGAATATTTGTAATTACACAATTCCAAATTGTTGTTTACAAAGCCAAATTTCTGCAGAAACAGGCCTATTTTGTTCTCTAAAGTGCCTTTTCTTACAGAAAAGCTTTTTAGGATTTTGTTGTGAATGACAGAAAAAGACAAGTTAGTCAGAAAGACTGATAATGTTTGAACAGAAGTGTCCATGTGTTCACTGCATTATGTTTTAAAAAGCTTTCTAGCTGTTTATTACAAAAATAAACAGTTCAGAATTTCATATGTGTGTTGAGTGTTTTCTCTATCAGTTGTACTTAAAAAAATATGTTCATTTTACTTAAAAAAACTTTGGAAACCGATTGCACATAGTTTTTTAAGTTGACATAGCTTAAAATTGTTAATTAAATCCATGTTCAGAGCACTAGTATTTAGAATGTTAGCAGTACTAAATAAAACCTTGTTAGTTTAATTGAATTAATACGGTAATCTTAATAGAAATTCTTAAGTATCATTAGTAACCATTGATAAGTATGTTAACTTAAAATTACATATTAAACTAAATTGATATGTATTAGTAAATTTACTCAGAAAATGTTTGTTATACTTACTAATAGCTAATTACTAAGTTAACCTTAAGTTTGCTTTTAAGTTTGCTTTAGAAAAATGAGGCAATCGGTTTCCTTAGTTTTTTTAAGTAAACTGAACTTGTTAGAATTTACAGTGTAAGTGTCTAAGTATCAGACCATACATTTTACAGTGCCATGTAATAATAATAATAATAATAATAATAATAATAATAATGATAATAATAATAATAATAATAAACTACTACTACTAAAAAGATGAATGAGGTGTGCCCCCCAGTGAAATATGGAGGCCCCCTCATTCTGTATTCTGTGGCACTGACACTGGCTTTAACCCTGTTTTTGTTACTCTGTGGCTTGGCACCTATGCTCCTCAGTCAGTACTTTTATAACGGTAAAACATGGGCAGGATATTCTCCAAATAAAGTCATGTCAGTTTTATATGTGGAGGAGCAAAGGTTGATAACATTTCCATGTTAAGTGAACTAATCTTTTTAAGACGATTCAGCTTAAAACCAAACTAAACAATTAAATGCTATTACTTTTCAAATTCAATTTCAAGCTATAACTTCACAGGTTTTTAGAAAATAAGTATCATCGTTGGGTTTCACATGACTGAGATCTCATCCATACCGACACCTCGAGGGTGTTGAGTGCAGTCTAAGATGACAAAAATAAAGGTTTGCCAAGCAGATTAAAAAAACACTAATTAAATACAATCCGGCTTTACACATTTATCTGCACAAAAACAACTAAATATATTTTTGTAATAAAACACTTTGTATTTTCGCCATTTAAGACTTAGTATAAAAAAAACGACACATTTTAACTATCACACTACATGGCAAAGGCAAGCTGATGTGGACAAGGTCCAAATGTGCGTGTTGATTGGAAAAAGCAATGTAAATAAGTCTAAAACACATCTGTTGAAAGCATCACACTTTAATCGAATTTGAAAATCAATGCACTTAACAGCATTTTCTGCTAACCTGAGCAATTAGGCATGGGTTGTGTTCAGGCATTTTAAAATTGATGCTGCTTTCAACAGGTAAACAAATTACAGGATGTTGAAATGAGCTTACTTTAAACGCTAGGTATGAAAAAGGTATTGCATGAGCACTTGAATGTTCCCTTATCAGAAAACTGAATAAGGTCAATTTAGGTTTCACTTTCTGAATTTTCTACTACACGTAACTCTCACCTAGACAGGAGCCGGGCCTGTGCCTTTGGCCGCCAGTGTGAAGTCCAGCTTTTTGTCATCAGACGCACCTATGCTCTTCAGTCCTTGCTGCAAAATAGCTCGAAACTTTGCGTAATCGGGCTTGTCACTGTATCCAATAGACTTGACCTCTTGCATGAACTTTGCCAGTTCCCCTAAAATTTTTAAAAGACAAAGATTAGGTGTGTAATTTCACCAAACATATTTGCATAAGATAATGGCAAATAATAAACAGGTTTCACAATCACTCTAGCGTTTCAATGGTTGAAACAACATAGAGCCCAAGTCGCAACCTGAAATTATTAGATGCTCAAACAGTAATATTTTCATATTATCACAGTATTTACAATTTTAAGGAAGTCACCAATAGCTTAATTGTAGTTGTCCCTACGTATGCCTGGAAAGAAAGTATTTGAACTTCAAAATTATACACTTCACTTATGGGTGATTCTCGCGAAATTAGACTTGAAAACATTTGTCATGAAATATTTTGATAAAAAAAGTAAATGCTAAGTAAGAGTATCAAAATAAGAAGCATACAGATACAAACATCTCTTTACGTACTATTTTGCACATGATTTCAAATGACATCATTCAAACCAATTTTGATGTTTTTTCCACATTTAAGGGGAAAATTTTAATTACCGCAACGTGTCGATGACTGGATTTGGGTTCTTTGACATGAAAATATTTATAATTAAAAGATCTAAAAATTAAAAAGCTTCAGTGCATGTTATACTATTAACATTTACAGTAAAGAAACATGTGGTAGTTCCTCATTATTGGTAACCGTAGAGACAATAATAAGGAATTTAAATGTGCCCAAGAAAAAAAAATTCTCATCCTCCGCAACAATTTTCAATCATTGTTTAAGCCCTCATTGAACTAACATTTTCCAAAAAAAAAAAAAAAAAAAAACAATAGTTGGAAGGGACCTAATTGACTGTGACACTCAAGATGGCTACCATGTAAGAAGTTCTTATTTTTTCTCTCCAGATAAAATTTAAAATTTTGTTTGTCATAGTACCTAGACAATTTTTCAGTTCTCATTATCAAAATCTGAGTTTGTAAATGCATACATTTAATGTAATATCATGTTGCGGTAATGATATGTTTTGATAATGATAATCTAACAAATTTTATATTATATATTATATTAATTATAAATATTTTTTTAATCCTCTAAAAATAATGGTTATAGTAAGTTCAGACCTTAATCTTTATATGTGAAAAAAAATTGGCTTTAAGGGCTTTTTAAAAAAAAATCTGATGCTGGACACTTTCTAAGTCTGGATTTCGTGAATCACCCATATACCAAAGGCTCAATTTATTATTATGGTAATCGTTAGATCAGACAATTATTTTTTCCAATTAATCGGATAAATTATTAGTTTTTTTGTTGTTTGTTTGTTGTATTTAAAAAAATGTGTATAAAAGTGTACTTAAAAAACGGCAATGACACATATTGAGTTTTATATATATATATATACATACACATATACACATACACATACACATGCACGCATGCACACACACATATTATAGACAAAAAAAGTATTACCAACTGTGTGATTAAGTTAATGCTACTTGGCCTTTCAGTTTCAAATGATCAGGTAGAAGTCGTAAGTTAACAAGGTAGCTCCATGTGTGTTTGTAGCACAGGAAAAACAGAACGGTCCCTGTAGGGCAACGGCTTCACAGAAGACGCTCACACTTTAACCTTCAGGCTAAGTTTAGAGGAGAGCGGCTGACATTTGTCACTTTGTTCTTTATACTTCTCCGCTCACAAACTGTTGTTTACTGTCGGCTGTTAAAATAGTCACACCAAACAGAATTAGTCGTGATGGCCGTGCTAAGAGTGCCGCCTCCTATCAGCTCGGTGTTGTGATGCGGCGTGTACGCACAAGACAACAGCCCGAGGAGAGATCTCGCCGTCTGCCGCGCGGCTGTCACAGGGCTTAAGAACTGCCGTCATATCAGCGGCTGAGCAAAGGAAGCCAATGACGGCTTTGATTTTTAAACGACACGAGGAAAGAACGCCCTAAAGTTCTGCAGAAGTACAGCCTGCCACGCAGTGACTGCAAAACTAATGCAGAGGTCAAAGAGATGGAGGAAAAACAAGTTTGTTTAAAAAAATCACTTTTTTGGTGGTTGTTTAAAGATACTTTTTTCTAATTTTGTATTATTGCACCTAAATAATTGTAATATTATTTAATTTACTTAAACTCATCACATTTTTATGCAGTTCATTTAGTTTAAAAATATGTAAGCTAAAGCTGAAACTGTGTGTTCAGATGCACTTCTATATCAAGCAGTAATTAAAGGGATAGTTCACCCAAAATGAAAATAATATCATTAATGACTCATCCTTATGTCATTCCAAACTCGTAAGACCTCCGTTCATCTTCAGAACACAGTTTAAGATGTTTTATATTTAGTCCGAGAGCTTGTTGACCCTTCGTTAAAAATCTACGTACGGTTAACTGTCCATGTCCAGAAAGGTATTAAAACCATCATCCAAGTAGTCCATGTGACATCAGTGGGTCAGATAGAATGTGTTGAAGCATCGAAAACACATTTTGGTCCAAAAATAACAAAATTACGACTTTATTCAGCATTGTCTTCTCTTCCGTGTCTCTTGTGAAGCGCATGCGCGAGACTTAAGTCACGTGACTGCAGTGACGCAGATGACGTGTTATCCTCATACATGTTTGCAAAGTTTTTTTTTTGTTCAAACTTAGATTGTAGACTTACCCTCAGACTGTAAACGAAGCCAGGGTGCACAAAAAACAACAGCTGGGGTGCACCAGATAACACGTCAGCCGCGTCATTGCAGTCACGTGACTCTAGTCTCGTGCACACGATCACAACAGAACCGGAAGAGAAGACAATGCTGAATAAAGTCGTAATTTGTGTTATTTTTAGACCAAAATGTATTTTGGATGCTTCAACACATTCTAACTGACCCACTGATGTCACATGGACTACTTTGATGTCACATGGACTACTTTGATGATGTTTTTATTACCTTTCTGGACATGGACAGCATACCGTACATTGATTTTCAATGAAAGGTCAACAAGCTCTCGGACTGAATACAAAACATCTTAAACTGTGTTCCGAAGATGAACGGAGGTCTTACGAGTTCAGAACTACATGAGGGTGAGTCATTAATATTATTTTCAATTTTGGGTAAACTATCCCTTTAATACATTACTTAATGAAATGCATTAAACATACACAACACTTATAATCCATTGACTAGTTGCTAGAGAATTTGGGAAATGACACAAGCCAAGCAGGTTTCTGCCAATAATCTCAAAATGGCCCAGCTGATATACCAGTAACTATTTATTTGGCCTGGTAATGTTAAAAACTGGGACAAATTCCAAAATGTACAGAAAAGTGCAACACGTGCGATTTGATCCCACCAGAAGAAAATGCTAAATCCTGTCTGTAATGCCCCCTTCACCCACCCGACAGAAAGTGGTCACGCTCTCCGTTTAAAGTTAGTGTGAGAAGTTGCTGGGAATTAGCACAGGGCTGATAGATTAGTTGTAATTATGGCTAAATCACCTGGGTTCACTCTCATTATCAAGAGAAGAGCCCCTCGCCCTCTTGTTTGTGAAAGTGCGTCAGCCCAATTACGGCTTGGCAGACAAACAAAAAGTAATACCGCAGATTTCACAGGTGGCTATATTGCGAGGTCAAAAAACATGTTAAAATCTCATTAAAAGTACAGTTGTGAGAGTAATGTTTGGAAGCTAAACATATATAATCTATTTAATTGATATTTAACTACCCAATTGCACCCTAAATACCTCCCTTTTTTTTTTCTCACCTGGTTTATCTTCTGGGAAACAGCTTTTCATAAACTCATCGATATTGTCTCTACACCTAAGGGAAAGGAATATTTACAAACGGATCAAACACAGTCTTGGAAACGTACTCTAGTATAATTCATTAAAACTGACCTGTTATTATTTGCATCTAGTCTACCGTGCAACTTCATAGTAATAAGTTGTAAGCCAATTAGAGGCAAAATCTGAGGTAAAATTAATTAGTTATACTGCAGAGGCATTGTTTCTATCTAATGATAAGTTGATTTTTATTAGCCCATGGCAAACAATAAGGTGAATTATGTCTCGGTTCCCTTAGATGTGCATATTCTTAAAGGGATAGTTCACCCCAAATTGAAAATTCTGTAATTTTCTCACTCTCATGTTGTTAAAAACCTGTATGATTTTCTTTTATCCGATGAACAAGGAAGATATTTTGAAGAAAGTTTGTAACCAAACCAATCATTAACCCTATTGACTTCCATATTAGGAAAAAAAAGAATACTATGGAAGTGGATGGGGCTCATGAACGGTTTGGTTACAAACATTCCTATATTAATCCATGTTTATTAAAACAAAGAAATTTATACAGGTTTGTAGCAACATGAGGGTGAGTAAATGACTGAATTTTCATTTTTGGGTGAACTACCTCTTTAAAAGCCATGCAAGACAAAGATGCTCACCTTAGTTTAGAGTCTCTGACATAAACAGGGTCCTGAAGTTTGTCCTCCCATGGTAGACGGCCACAAAGCCACTGGATCATGCAGTAGCCCATGATTTCAAGGTCTGCTCTCCTTGAAGGGGCTGAATTGAAATATTTACAAGGGAAAACTCAGCATCTCAAATTTTTTTATAAATATCATTTAATATAGAGATGAAACGGTATGAAAATGTAGAAATAGCATTAGGGTATTGTAAAAATTTCTAGAAATGTAAAAAAGTACTCATGCAAACCAAATTAAAAATTGATTTTACATGTAAGTGCACTTTTATTCGCATAAACATCAAATAAATAAAATGACCTAAATCATGACGCATTTGGGGTTGTGAGATAAATGTTTATCTAGTTCTGATAAAACACAAGTGAGTAAATCAGATTTTCATATAAACACAGGACAAATCAGCAAGTCATATGTCTCCGTATGTTATGAGAAATCAGGTGTACTTTAGGACCAAGGAGTAAGCTGCACGACACCTGCGCTCACCGAAATCGCGGAAGAAACAATGTGATATTTTTTGGGATTAAAATTCAGTCAGTACAGCACTTATCACAAACGCATGGGAGCAGACGTGAATGAATGTGTTTGTCTCACGTGATTACTAAAATTGGTTGATGCAGGACAAGGGTTTTTTGAGCTGTGACACTGGCAATTAAAAAATTACGCTGTAATACTAACCGTTGGACATTTTTATCACGTTTAACCATTAAACCAGAAATCATTACATCTCTAATTTAACATAGCCTATGCAACAAATTCAATTATGAAAAAAATTATCAGTTTGGGAAAAGGTGCAGAATAAAACTTTTTTTTTTTACAAAATGCCAACTCTGCCAGTGTGAAGTTAATGTGAAGATCATAAATGATTTGTTGTACATGGGCAGAAAAGTCTGACTTTCTGGTGTAAAAATGGTGATTAATTGTGATTTAAATGGTGCAATTCCTTACAGACTCCTTTGTGAGCATCGATACTAGTAAACTCAATGGTCCCGTCATGACATCTCTTTGGGTCTTCTTTGTACTCTTTCAGCACTCCTTCAGGTGAGTATCTATAGGCCAATCCATAATCTACTAAATATACCTGAGATCAAAAACAAAAGCATGGGGCAAAATTAGAATTGTGTGCTTCGTGTCACATGTGCTGCAAAGATGTAAAACACTGCTAAAACAATCATGGCAAGGTTTAAAAAAAAAATAATGAGAGCAAAAAGAGTGACTGCCAATTAGCGGTATATCACCTATAAAAAAGGTCTGACAATTAACACTTTGACAGGTGAGTTCTCAAAGCAACAGCAAGCAGTTAACAATGTTTCAAAGACACTAGAACAATCAGCGCCAAAACATGCAAATGCATCTTTATTCTAATTTTGCAAGCAGTGCAAAATTGTGTCCAGAAGTGGCCTTTTAAGAGTAAGTGCACATGAATATATTGAAGACGACTTGAACATAGAGTTGCAACAATTAATCGATAAAATCGATAATCATTGATCATTACATTCGTTGTCATGATGAAAGACACACAATTACTACGTAAACGCTGCACAAATGGGTGATTTTAGACTTATGAGGTGTCATGATGAAACATTTTGATTAAAAAGAAAATGCAAAGTAAGAGTATCAAAATAAGAAACATACAGTTACAAACATTTCTTCACGAACTATTTTGCACATGATTTCAAATGACATTATACAAACCAATTTTTTCTTCACATTTAAGGGGGAAATTTTCATTACCGCAACGTGTCCATGACTGGATTTGGGTTTTTTGACATGGAAATATTTATAATTAAAAAAATCTTAAAAATAAAAAGCTTCAGTGCATGTTATACTATAAAAATTTACAATAAAGAAACGTGGTATTTGGTGATCATTGATAAATGTAGATACAATAATAAGGAATATAAATGTGTCCAATAAAATTTTTCTCATCCTCCGCAACAAATTTCAATCATTGTTTGAGCCTTCAAGGAACTAACATTTAAAATAAAAATAGTTGGAAGGGACATAATTGACTGTGACACTCAAGATGGCTACCAGGTAAGCAGATCTTATTTTTTCTCTCCAGATAAAAGTTGAAATGTTGTTTGTCATAGTACCTAGACAACTTTTTAGTTCTCACTACCGAAACATGAGTTTGTAAATGCATGTATTTAATGTAATATCATGTTGCGTTAATAATAATTTTTGATAATGATAATAAAAAAAGTTAATAATTTTATAGGAAATATGTATTAAATCCTCAAAAATAATGGTTATAGTAACTTCAGACCTTAATTTTATATGTGGAAAAAAAATTGGCTTCAAGGGCTTTTTAAAAATTCTGATGCTGGAAACGGATTTCGTGAGAATCACCCAAACGTATTTTATCAAAAAGATTTTATTACTAAACTCACTGTAGTAGTGTGTGGCTTGTGCATGCTTTTAAAAGTACACCTCTACATGTGAATACCCTAATTTAGTGCCTTATTTAGCTATAACAAGGAGAGAATATAATTGAGTAAATGTATATGTTTTTATCCACCTAGTCGATTAAAGACACACTATGCAGTTATTTTACCTTAATATAACAGCTTTAAAGTTATTTTGGTGGTAAACAAAGTCATAGTAAGGCGAATCATCCTCCTGTTGAAGCTCGGGGAGGAAGCCGCTACCAAAACCAGCAATGCAAGCTTGAGAGAACCGCCCCTGACAAATCTCGCGAGAATCACGACTTGCTTTACGGCAACGACGTCACACACGTTAGGCTTGTTCGACTTCGTGTGGCGCTGCAAGAACCGACCGCCGGATGACGTCAAAGTACCGCGAGAATGATCCGAGACGGCACTTTGACGTCATCCGGGTGTCGGTTCTTGCAACTCCGCATGAAGTCGATCAAGCCTATAACAACAACTGCACGCGCGAATTTGAGACGTGAGGCTAAACGATTTAAAAGCTAAGAAAGCGCGTTCGGAATCGAGTAGGAAAAGGAAAAAAGAATCTGACCACGTTAGGAACCGGACAAGAGTCCCACTCGGTCAGGTTTTTACTCGTTGGCATGAGCTAAAAGACAGCACTGGAGGGATGCTGATATGGCGATCTTGTTGATGGACTAGTAAGTAAATCTCTTATTTGTAAACTTGTTTGCGGTCTATGTTGTATGCGCTTGCTTGTAGTATGTCATGCGATTATCATGACAACAGTTGTCAATATCTCACATAATTATCAGGACATAAATAAGCACAGAGGTTGTAAATAGTGTAAACATGCACAATTTGCTAACTATTATGATAAATAGCAATAATCATGTATAGTGACATTATAACAACCAATGTTATGAGATAATGCAACGTACACAATTAACTTTGTCATGGCATTTTGTAATGTTTAATTGTGATTTAGCTGCAATCATGTTAAAACATTATAAGCTAGCATACGCGGTATTTTATTATTATATGCACTTTACACTTGGAATAAACTTCTTATTATCCTATTACCATCATCTGTAGTTTAGTAGACTATGCAGTAGCCTAATATTTGTATGAAATTGTGAAACATTACCTGGTCATTATCTTTGGAGTACTAAAGTGGGAAATTACGACAGTTGCAAGTATTCTCCAGCGACTCTAGGGGTCGCTGTTTGACAAAAACGCCGAATTGCATAGAGCGGCTTTAATAAAAAAAAAAACTAATGTTCGATAAATCGATTATGAAAATAATCATGAGTTGCAGTTCAGTATTCAGCACTATATACACACCTAAACCTTATATAAAAGAGACACAAATGTATTTTAAAAAAGCAGAAAGAACACCCCAACAACTTCTTTGGTTTGAATTTGAAAGGAAAACCATAAAAAAGTGCTCATAGTAACCCAGTAAACAGCCACTAATCCCGAGAGGCCGAGTTTTAAATTGTGACTTTAAAAATAGCATCTTAATAATACACCACTGATACATTATTAATCTTCAAATTAAATATTTGCTCCTGCCCAGCCCCCCCAACCTTATTTGCTAGCGACAGCTCCAATACTGGCTCTAATCTCTCCAGTTTATGAACCGAGCATTAAAGGCTTAAATTGTTTTTCCTTTTTTTCCGCCCAAATCTCATTAACAGATGGCAAAAAAATTGTAGAGTAGTTTCTTATATTCGAAATTATGGTACTCCAATTAAAAAGACCAAGAGCTCCCTCAACACACACTTTCCTCTGTATGGTTGCAGCAGTCAACCAATAAACACATGCAGGGCTTGAAACAAACCTGATTGGGGTTGGTATAGGACAGGAGGAGGTTGGAGGCTTTGACGTCCGCATGCACATATTCATGTTCGTGGATGTACTCTAGAATATCAAGCTGGAGAGATAAAGATGTTAGACTTTGAGAATGTAATGTTATAGTATTCTCTCTCTGGCTATCATGTCAAAGACCTTTATAAGCATTTTGTACATGTATTTAAAGGAAAAAACATATTTTATTAAAAAACGATCAGTACATTGACAAATATTTTTGAAACGATTTACACTAGGGATGCACCGTGTAGGGATTTACATTAGGGATGCAAAATTTCTGTGCCGATACCAATTTTTGATTACTTAGAATGACATCTAGTTATACGATAGACACCGATAATTTTGCTTCTTGTTTTAAATTATTATGTTATTCATTCTTAGATTACATTTTATTGTCATTGCTACTCAATTCAAAATAATCACACAGTATGCACAGGGTTCCCACACCTTAGTTAACTTTAAATTCAAGGACATTTCAAGGACTTTCCAGGTCCGATACCCTCAAATTCAAGGACTAAATGTGGGGACACATTTCAAGTGAGAGCAAGGTTACATCTTTTAAAATGCATTGTTACAGTTCCCTTCCAGGGGAACTTGCGCTGCATCACTGCAGTGACACTTTGTGGGCGCCTCCAGGGGTAAGTGCGTCTGAATATGTATATCAAATTCAACCAATGGTAAGGCTTACGACAAAGACAGGGTTACGCGGCGCCTCGTTCCCTTCTCAGGGAACAACAGTTACATATGTAACCTGAGACGTTTTCATGTGTCAAACACAAGTATGCAAAAAAAGCATTTTGGTATAAATCAAGCATTTAAAGGTGGAATGTGTAGTTTTTAGAAGGATCTCTTGACAGAAATGCAAAATAATATACAAAACTATATTATCAGGGGTGTATAAAGACCTTTTTATAATGAACCGTTGTTTTTATTACCTTAGAATGGGACGTTTTTATCTACATACACAGAGGGTCCCCTTACGTGGAAGACGCCAATTTGTGCCACCATGTTTATACAGAAGCCCTTAAGGGACAAACTTTTTTTACTAAGTTGTCTACGTCAATTACATGTTTTTCCAGTGGTGGCTACCATAGCTTCTTAATGCTTTTCAAAAGCGAGGGGTGAGCAGTGGACTGTAAATCACAACCTTACCACTGGATGCCGCTAAAATTTACACACTGCACCTTTAAAGCGAACGGTTTAGTACGTGTGCTTAAAAAGTCTAGAAATTTTATGATGTTATCCTACACTACACAGGGAATAATATGGATTTTTTCCCCAGAAAACTTCTTGCATAAAATAGATTCAAGCACTTTCAATGACCTGCATGTATGTATATTTTCAAAAACTTCCCAGGGCCTTGAATTTTTTCCCCCAGATTCACAAACTTTCAAGGATTTCAAACACACGTGGGAACCCTGTATGCATTCTGATCCGTCTTTTTGCCCCTTTTGAATGCCGGGATGTAATCTGCCCTAATCATCCTCTGTATTTAAACAATCAGCCAATGTCCAATACTGGGAAAAATGCTTTATCTGCCAATACCGATTACAGGCCGATATATTAGTGCATCCCTAATGTACACTAACATAAAATGAGCATGTTGTGACCCAAAAAAGCCATGAAATTCCACTTATTTTTAATAAACCTCTATTATTGAATAATTCCAGACAGTTGAATAAATCATGAGGTGACAAAAACACCTCTTTTGATTTCTGCAATGGTTCCAGTAAACAGTAAATTTTGCTTTGAGTAATTTTTGCAAGAAACCTACAAGTCTGAGGCCCAGCTGAAGAACCAGTTTGCGTGGAAATTTCTTCCCATTTCCCTCAAACTTCTTTTGTAGATCAGTTCCGAATCGATCCATGACCATAAATCTGTATCTGTTGTAAAGATTTTAGGGGAATCATTAGGGTCTAATAAAAACCTTCTTGAATATTTTAATAGGAAATATAGTAAAACTACCTTGTGATTTAAACGGTTCTAAATATCAAAATTATAAAGATTTTGCCTATCTCTTACCACCTTTCTCATGAAAACCAGAGCCCCAATATTTTGGTACTCCCAAATAGTCCATTTTCCTTGACTTCATCCAAGCCACAACTGAAACAACATATACAACATTATTTCGCAAAGCATTGCTCAAAACAGACCTAGTTTTCAAATTAAAATCACATAAAAAATATCACACTAACAGTTAAAAAAAACAGTTACATGAAATCAAACAATAAATTCATAAATAAAGTGTGAAATTATTCAAAACTTTTTCCTCAAACTTGTTCGTGCTCCAAATAATATAAGAGTATTCCTAAGGGACAAAACTGTGACTGTGCCGCAAGGTAATCTGCTAGTGGGACAAATATTTACCAACATTACAATATTTCAATGAATAAAACATGAGCATCCCTTAGTAATATAGCAGTTAATTGTCAAGGGAGACTGACATTTGGATTGTTATTAAATAAAGCGCTATGCGGTGGCCTTAGGGCAGCCATAGGAGCCACCAAAGGCAGAGAGTTACGGTTTGTCTGTCTCCATGAAGCCCTCAATGGCGAGCTCAGAACTTTCTTTAATTAAAAGAGTTGCTCTTCGACTTTTTTCAACCCCACTCATCATGCATATGAGGGTGTATTTGCAGTCATGGGGGCTTACTTAGATCAGGCTTGGCAGCACGCATGTAGAACTTCAGTTCAGAGAACAGAGGACCGTTGTCACTTGGCTCCTGCAAGACATGGTAAAAACAATCGTCAAAAAATAACTGACATTTGAAAAAGTATATCAAATTAAAACAAAGATTTAAGTCAACTCTGTGAAGACAGACACACAATTGAAAATTCATCACCAAAGTAAAGTCTACTCTCATCCATTTATTGCATAAGAATGTGACATGTGAGAGAAAAATTACTCTTTATTTTTAAGTCATTTAATTTAGGGATGCATAACGATTAATCTATAGCAAAGTAAAAGTTTTGTTTACATCATATATGTGTGTGAACTGTGTATAATAATTACTTATTTATAAATATGCACACATGCATGTATAATTTTAAGGGGAATATATATATATATATATATATATATATATATATATATATATATATATATATATATATATATATATTAGGGCGGTCAATAGAAAAAAATTAATCTAGATTAATCGCATGATTTCATGAGTTAAAGGACAAGTTCGGTATTTTACACTTAAAGCCCTGTTTTCAGATTGTTTATGGTGAAATAGAACGGTTTTGACTGAAATTTCGACATATGCGGCTGCCCTGAGAATTTTCGGGTGTTTGTGTTTCTCCTCTCACCATTAAAATGGGTTTAATGGTGCACTGGAACAATCCTTCCTAAAATGCATAAAAACTTTCTTTTACAAAGACGTGAAACTCACCGAGTGGTCAGGGGTGTTCACTGATATGCTCACACAAAAATCGCTGCAAAAGATGCTTTCCAACAGCTGTTTTAGCATTCGTTGTTAACTTGTGGACCTTTTTTTCCAAACGCCTCACACCCGTACATTCTTCCGCTTAGAGCTTGAATAATAGACACTCCAGCCCAGGTGGTGGCGCTAAACTGCCATTGCCAATTGCAAGAATAGAAACAAAGTTCCCGGCGCGGAGTAATACCGTACCTCACAGCACATCTAATACATGTCAATGGAGTTGGCAAAAACTACGATAAAACCTGTTGGAATGCGTATTTTGCAGCGAGTTTTGTGTGAGCATACCAGTGAACACCCCTGACCACTCGGTGAGTTACACCTCAGACGTATAAATAAAAATAAATAAAGACATTTCAGATGTCCAACGAGCATTTAGAGCATTGGATTTGCTAGACGATTTGGTTAATGTTCTTATTTCTATGAAAACCTTTGAATCATTTAGACAGGATCCCATTTGTCTGCGTCTCTGTTCATTCAACTATGGGCTGGACCAAGGGTCAAATAGAAATTGCGTGTTGCGTTAATCGGCGTTAATAAAATTAGTGGCGTTAAAATGAATTTGCGTCAACGCGTTATTAACGCGTTAATTTTTATATATATATATATATAATTATGCATCCCAAATTTAATTACAGTTAATAATGATAATTGAATAACAAACTTTTAACAAATCTGTATAAAACAATATTACATTTAAATTCTAAATGTATATTAGTTTGCAATAAAAAAAGTTTAAAATGCATTAGAAATTAGTTAATTTGCTGAAATATATCTATTGAAAATGTGATGTTATCAGCTTGTTAAAGTTAGGGGGGGCTTACGGACAGGGATTAGACTAGTCCTAAGCCAAAATAAATGTTAGAGGTGTCCAAACTAAAAACAACTTGCACTGACATATCTTAAAATACATCCGTGTCCTTTGTTTTGCCTCAAAATGCACACAAGTAATGTTTTTAGTAAGGCATGTTTGTTTAAACTAGTTATATTTCCTAATTAAACTAAGGCCTAGTCCTGGTTTAAACTAATCCCTGTCCGGGAAACCACTCCTAAATGTTTAAGTTAGAGTTAGTTTTATTTCTATTGTCCTTGTGGTCAAGGTTAATACAAATAAAAAAAAAAAGTAGTAAATGACGCAATTACGTTTTTCACAGTGTAACTAGAGAGTAATTTAAAAAATAATGTTAGCAATGTAATTAGTACTTAATTATTTAATTTTTAATTACTTATTTAATATTTTAATTTAATTTTGAACTCCTTATTTGTTCAGATCAGTTAAATGTCATCACGTTTAAATGCTATGGGGAAGAAAGTACACACTTAATTTGTAAAGTCGAAACAAAAAAAAATCTTTGTACTCAATCCCCATCTGCTAAATGAATAAATGTAAAAAAAAAAGAAACAGTTCTTACCACTTTAATGACATAAGGTGCATCAGCTCCAACAGATCCAGACGAATCCTCATTAGCTAAAAGGATTTATGACAAATCAATTCCAGTAAGGCAACAGAAACAAAGATATTTTACATTTTCTACAGCTTTTAGCGAGATACAGCAGGCCAAAACCTCCTTTCCCAACAGCAGTCCCGAGCTTCCATCTTTTCTTTGCATTATCTGTCAGGACTTCTCCAGGTGGGAAATCTTCAGCCAGTTTCCTTTTAGGTGGAGCTCTTGCTTTTTTCTCTCCATTTGCTTTGGCCTTGGGTGGCATTTCACTGAATGGCTTTAAAGTATCAAACAAGAGAAACACAAAATCCTTTACAACTGTCATGCTTGTAAGCAGGTTTTCACTTGCCCTGCCAACATTTTCACTGGCCGCACCCAAAAAAAGATTTCAGTGTTGCATATTTAAAATAATAATTCAAAAGTTATGCAAGTTTAAAACGTGCAATATATATATATATATATATATATATATATATATATATATATATATATATATATATATATATATATATATATATATATATATATATATTGAATGTAAGGTTTCCCTTTAGGCTTGTTAATATGGTTTAAGATAGATATAACGGATGATAACTAACGTTAGGTATCTAATATTAAGAAGAACACGTCAAACTTCACCTGACACGAAGGCGAATAACTATCATCTTCCTATATATAACTATATTTTAACTATATAGTATATATACATTTCTATCCCCATAACTAGTAACAAATACGTAGACTTCTCACTCCTCGTGCTAACACTAAACAACTAACACATTATAAACACTGACACAATGTGTCCAATCTTGAATGACGTTTATGCACCCAGTTTCACTTTGCGAATTGTCAAACCGGTAGTTTCATTTTTACAGATAATCGCATACATTAAGAGCCGTTTGTGGGGTTTTCCATCTATTTATTAGGAGTCATGCAACACTGTTCGATGCCTAAGAAGATTATCACTTGCAGTGACACTGAATTG
Source organism: Misgurnus anguillicaudatus (assembly GCF_027580225.2). Taxonomy (NCBI): domain Eukaryota; kingdom Metazoa; phylum Chordata; class Actinopteri; order Cypriniformes; family Cobitidae; genus Misgurnus; species Misgurnus anguillicaudatus. The sequence continues at coordinate 4,641,131 of NC_073343.2, forward strand.
TTATTGATATTTTGGTAGAAAGCCCGCACTCATACATTTCAACTGGCGGTGCTAGCCGCGTTAGCTGCCTCATTACGTCTTGTTATGGACATAACATAATCGCTTATCTTTATAATCGGCTATAAATACACATGCTTTATCACGATTCCTTATCTAATTCGACTTAGAAGTTTCAACAAACCTTTTCGCGGGTGACCGGTAGATTGTTACAGCTCTGTCTCCAAAGTTCCCGCAAAACTGCGCTTCAGTGTGACGGGCAACCCATGTGATTGGTCAGGAAAAGGATTGCGAACTTCCGGGGTTCGCAATGGATGATGGGATACGTAGTTTTGTGATGTTTTCCACTCAAAGAGCGTATGTGTTTTATTTTAAGCTTTGTTGCTTTTATATAAGCAACGAACGTGTATTATTATAATGTTTTAACTTTTTTAGATCATCTCAATTTTAATATTTGATCTCTTTTATTAACTTTACTGATGAGTAGGTTCTGGTACAACTGCAGGTTTAGCCTACATTAAACAATTGTTAGTAGAAAATGTTAATAGAGACCGATGTTTCGTGAAAACTGGGACTGAATTGAACAAAAGTGTTAAGTTTAAGTGTCATTTAAAAATGTATATAAGTTCATTATAAATTACGGAAGCCTGGTTTACAGACTGTAAACATGTCATGATTTACCACCCTGCTGAAAAAAAACAGCATAGGATACCAGCAAGACCAGCATATGTTGTGTTTTGGTGCTGGTTTGCTAGTGAACACCAGCTAAACCAGCATTAGCACCAGCTAGCTCACCAAACCAGCATTAGCACCAGCTAAACCAGCACCAAACTAGCATTAGCACCAGCATCCCATGCTGGTCATACCAGCAAGACCAGCATTGGTGCTGGTATGCTGGTGTCCACCAGCTAAACCAGCATAGACCAGCATAATTCCCATGCTGGTTTGATGCTGTTTTTTTCAGCAGGGCATGCATTCATGTACCAGTAGCCTATAGGCTATTTCATGTAAAGTAGGTATACTTACTTTTGTACAGTATGTGTATTTGTAACTTTTAGTTACAAATGTTTAGGCTGTGTTTATCAGTGTGCATATTTGATGTCGGCTTATGTAGAATAATACTTGCGCTGAGAGGCACGTAGTTCATAAATAATTTACTATGTAGTATCCTGTGACTGGTTTGTAGAAGTGCTGCAAGTTTAAGTTTCCTACTGTTAGTAACTATTGGACTACAGATGAAAAACACAATTTTCACAAGTTGATTTTGGGAGACATTTATTTGGAGGACATTCACTTATTTAATCAAGAACTGATTAGAGTATCTGTAGAAATTATGGATGCATAGGGATGAATGACAGCTCAGAGGATCTGGCTTGTCTCTTACACCGTAGGAAGCCTACTGGACCAGTTCAGATCAGAGCTCTGTATTCATGGACATTTTGGTTGATCAACTTTGTGACATCACTTAAAGCAAAAGTATGACAGGTCACTCAGAGGAAGAGGCAGCATCTCTGTCTATGAAGCAGTGTAGAGAAAAACGCGTATCATTTCCCCCAGATGAGGAGATGGTGTCGGCTTTTGTGGAGAGTGAGGTTGAGCTTCGAGGAGGTGAGCTGGTGTAACCTGCAATGTTAAGCTGGTGTCATTTTTTTCATTTATTCATTTAAGTTACAGTAACAAAATATCAAGAAACAATGTTATGTTATAAAATAGTTTGAAAACCATTGTAACCATAATGAAGATCTTTCGTATTCACAGTTTAGATTAAATGATAATTAGTTTATAAAATAAAGCCATGTTGATTGTCTGAATATGTGCAATTTAAATGGACATTCCACTTTTTTTAAATATACTAATTTTTCAGCTCCCACAGTTAAACATTTAATTTTACCGTTTTGGAATCCATTCAGCAGATCTCCGGGTCTGGCACGATCACTTTTAGCATAGCTTAGCACAATTCATTGAATCTGATTAGACCCTTAGCATCGTGCTAAATTTATATGAAGGTGCTCTACTATGACCGCCAAAAAAATTAAAAGTTGTGATTTTCTAGGCTGATATGGCTAGGAACTATACTCTTATTCTGGCGTAACAATCAAGGACGCTGCAGCTGTAACATGGTTGCAGGAGGTGCAATGTTGTTACGCACTGCCCGAAAATAATCCCCTGCCATTGAAAGTTACTAAGGGGGCAATTTTCGGCTGCTCCGTAATATCATTGCGCCTCCAGTAGCCATGTTTCAGCTGCAACATGGCTGTCACAACTTTTAATTTTCTGTCGGTCTTAGTACACGTTGTAACTACAGAAGAGTCACGTTTTAAATAGGAAAAATATCAAAACTCTTTGGTTATTTTTTAGCACAATGCTAATGGTCTAATCAGATTCAATGGATTGTGCTAAGCTATGCTAAAAGTGATAGCGCCAGACCCGGAAATCAGCTGAATGGATTCCAAAACAGTAAAATCAAATGTTTAACTCTATGGGAGCTGGACAATGAATATATTTTAAAAATAAAAGTGGAATGTCCCTTTAATAGTCTAATATATCTGGCTATTTTTAAGTTTAAGGTTGTACGCAAGTACACACGAACTGAAGGTAGTTCGTTGTCAAACAATTGCTGATAGCAAATAAAATCCCGTTCTAAATATGGTTTTAATATTGTAATATTTGTTTTCTTTTAGCTGAGAGCCTTACTTTAACAGATGTAATCCTGGCCTATATGCAGAGCTGTGAAAAACACAACGTGCCACCAAACCCAAAAGCTCTTGATCAATTAAAGGTACAGTGGAGATGCATGCATTTAAACCAATGATATATAAGAACTGGATTGCTGGTGACATTATGACGTTTAACCATATTGATATAGCTACACACATACTACCTTCTATATTCAAAGTTTTATATTTAAGGTCTGCTTGTACCACCATCCTTCATACCCGCTTGCCCCCTGCAGGGTCTCACACATACTGTAATTGGTTATGTATTGGCAATAAACATTAGAAATGTCTGCGGTACTGATTACTCTAGAAAGTTGTCCTTAAAACTTTTTTATTGATATGCAACAGATATCAGTATGGTTGCTCAGTGGCTTCACCTGCTATTATTTTAAAATTCAGCAGCAATCCAGTAATATATAGAAATCAGTGATTAAAACACACAGCACACCTCTCGCTTTGATTTCTTCCTAATATTAGCTTATTTATGCAGAAGATTTGGTTTGAGATTGCTATGTGTAATGAAAACATTGTTTTGTGAAAATAACTTTGAAATGAAAAGAAGAAAATGATGAAAAGAAGTTGAAAAGAAAACATTTTAATCCGTCTTAGCGAGCAGGTTAATTAGCCACCCGTACTTTATTGAACTAGGAAAGCAATACAATAACAAATAGGTAAATGAAAGGGAATGAGAGTCAAATACACTCAGGCACGCGCAAAAACACACATGCATGCATAATTCAAGCTCTGCATTTATTTTATTTTGACCAGCGACGTTAAGAGCATCAGTTTCTCTTCTGCATAAATTTACGATTAGATCAAGGAGAATTATTTGTGGAAAATTAGAGACTTAGCAGTGCTTACATTAAACACACTCTCGGCATTATCTCCTCGCTGCTAATGAACCCGACTGCGTTTGAAAAGAATGTAGGTGGTCCCTCTAAAAGAGTGAAATATGTACGGTTAAGCAGCAGCTAAAAGGAAGGATATTTAGTCGAGGACTGCATTTGAATTTGTAATAAGTGAATGCTAAATGAAATTCGCATCTTAAAGAGCATATTTATCAAATTAGGTAATTTTTTTCCAGGCAGGACGGTCCCTCGAGGACGGCTGTTGAAAAATATTTAAAGCCTTTTATTGTACCCAGGGGCCTTTCTTCTTTCTTTGAAAATTTTTAAAGGGGCAAATACAGTTTCGCTTTTGGTTAAGTCTTCCCAGAAATGGTAAACAAACAAAGTGAAAGACCCCAGGCCCCTGCAATTCATCCCAGGCTAAATGCTTCAACTATTATCATCACCTTTTTTTTGTTTAGCATCTAGCTAAGCTCAGTTTCTGAGTTTTCCTTTTTGCGAGATTTCCACGTCCACTCTTGTTTTTTAGTCATTGAACACACAGAAAGTTCTTGATACAAGTTATTATCCCAGGGGCTTGTAAATGTAACGTTTGTTGAAGAAGTGTCACCGCCATTGAAGTGCAAATCCTACATCCTAACAGGACGTAGCAAAAAGAAAAGACTTAAACCCATACCGTATGAGCGCTTGCCACAGAAGCCCCATCAAACGTTTCGGCATTTCACACCTCCCTGCAGGATAAGGCATAGATTTTGTGAGAAGTTTGTATTTCAGAGTGAACCATCCTCCCATAAGATATATCCAGCAACACGGTGCTCTCCTAAAACATCCATGCATCCAAAACTTAGCGTTCAATATTTATCAGAAATAGTGCAGTATGTCCTACTCCTATATGGAGTAAAATTTCATAATCTCTCATGTCTTAACATATATAAATAACTTTTTATATCTTTAATGTCCACTGCACTCTTTAACCCATTTGCGCCTGATGGTACGTGCACCGGTGGTAGATGTAATGTTTCCGCGCAGCATCAGGCACAAATGGGTTAAACTGCATGGGTATGATCTTTTTATTTACGGCATGGAATGGGAATGTATTCATTCCCCAGCTGTCCGGTGAGCCAGTCTTTTAGTCATTATCCATGTAGCCACGTGTTTGGTTGGGCTGTTATTCATCATTTTTCCTGTGACATCCACCAACTGTTCTATTAAAAGTAAAAATAATAAAAAAATAATATCAACAAAAATTGTGTACATTTTCATTTTGTTAATGATAAATTAAGTTATTAATTTTGTCTGTGCTCTTTCTAGACACTGCAGGTTTAATTGCTAATTGTTAACTGGGAATGAATATATTTGCATATTAATTAGATCCCAATTTACATTTTTAATTTGCCGCCTTCAAAGGGTGCGAGATAAAAGGTCGTGTTATTTTAAATAATTTATCCTTTATTGCAGAAAAGATGCTGAAAGGAAAATGTGCAGGCGATTTTAAACCCTGAGAGCTTTTACTGTATAAAATGTTTCGAAATAATTTTTTCAACTAATTAAATGAGAAATATACGGTTGCAAATACAAAGCCACCCAGACTGCCGAGTGCTGGAGTTGGTCTCCAGGAGTTTTTATACGAAGAATGGCAAATGCACTTGAGATGGTGCCTGTGGAAGTCAAGTTTATAAGCTGTGTCCCGTTCTGCCTGGAGGAAGCGAAGCTCTCTTTTTATCACTTCATTTTGTCCTCTCCCACCTGGCACATCAATACATTTTGTACTTTGTCATTTCATTTTCCTCAATACACAGCACAGAACATTGCTTAGCTGCGAAGGGCTTCAGAAGTTTCCACATTTATTAAGATGGAAAACATCAAACAAAAAAAGGAGAGGTACAAATCCATGGCCCTAAGTCATCTTTGTCGAGACTTTCTTTCAGAATAATATTAAACCGTGAGAGTGTTCGCACATTGAAATGCTTAATTTGTTTTGCTCTAAACACAAAATCCCATATGACGTCCTGTTCATGTTTACAGCAGGTTGACTGAGGGACTTCATCAGTCCGTTGCTTGATAGATGCTAACTGCCATCTGCTAGCTACAGTCTAGCGGCTAAGATTGCCAGATTGAGCTGAAATTATATTTGCTGTGACGTACTTGAAAATCAACGTAAACTGTTCGTTGTCACTTTGAAATACTGATTATTGCAGTTGGTTTAAGGTGTATTGTTAGGCTAACAATTTACATTAAATGGACCATGTCGATGTTATACGTAATACAAAAATTACAAGTTATTGTTAATTAGTTTGTTGCAGGCAATCTCCATTAGACTGGCTTTGCTAAATAGGCATTGCTGCACTAATGACCTCCATTGCTCAAGACCATTGGGGTTGTTGTGAGTCCCTCTATAACTACGGGCCACTTAAAACATCTGGTTGCAAATAGTGCATTTGCAAAATTGCATTGATACCTTTTTTTGCAGTGTGTTAAGTTTGGGATTGGTTTGCGGTTACATCAATGGGTATAGTGGTTTTCACTATATTCAGTCAGATACTTTATGTAAATAGACACTTACATATTTTATTTTATACTGGATTTGCATTGTGCACTGAATGAAGACCATTGCGTCTTTATGTTTTGACACATTTATGTCAATGATAAAGGCAGCGATATTCTCACTTTGAAAGATCTGCTAAAATGAAACCTGTGTGAGCTGTCATAAACATGACAGAAATTCATAATTCACTCAGTGTGAATATGCCGTTACTGGAAATGACTGGAATTCATTTATTTACCTATCAGCTTGTGTGTATGTATGTTTGATCTTGATTTACAAAGTCTCTCTTTTGCTCTCTCTTACATGCAGCAAATAAACTGTGTTACTGACCGAGCCAGGTGTCTTGACCTATCAGGTAAGGGCAATAATTTTTTGTTTACTATTTTTTATAATTTCTCTTAACCAGCCTCATCTAGTGGGAATTTGTATATATTTTATGAGTTGGCTAATTCGTATGAATCATACAAATATGCAAAACAATAATGAGCCCCAAACCTAACCCCCTAGCGCCACAAGGGGCAAAAGCAAATCGAACAAAAACTTACGAATGTGGTCATATGAATTCATACAAACTATCCATCTAGTAAAATACATATGCATTGCAATGAGATTGTATTGGACTAGCAAAACCCTACAATTTTACCACCAGTTTATGACATCTCGAGTAAGATGTCAATAAACCTTTAAGACAGGGGTACCCAAACGTTTCCTACCAAGGGCCAGAAATCAAATTTTGAAAATCAAAATGCTGAAAGTAAATTTTGCTGTGTTATATTAAAATTAAAGTTGCCCTGACCCCTGAGTCTCCTAATTTATAATTTTCTAATATTTAAAAAAATAAATAAGCAAACATTACTCTGTATGCATAAGTAATGCAGTTTATTTTCAAAGATAACTGTTGTAGAAAAACAAATAATTTTAAATTTACTTTTGTCTGTGTACTACTGCCTCAACCTCTCCATTATTAGCCTATAGTACCCGAGTTTGTTGAGTTTTCGAGATGCATGCTATACACCTTCATGCACCTTCATGAAGTATTCATGTACATTAAAAAAAATGATTCACTTTAATTCCTTGCATTTAATTTCAATTTACATTTTTGTAATGTACAAATTAAACAAAAAAAATACATTTTAGAAAATATGAACATCCTATCCTACAATATCCTTTTTCCTGGCCAAATTAAAGGTCATTGCGGGCCCTAGTTTGGGTACCTCTGCTTTAAAGGAAAACACCACCGTTTTTCAACATTTTACTATGTTCTTACCTCAACTTAGATAAATTAATACATACCAATCTTTTCAATGCGTGCACTTAATCTTTCAACTGCGCGTTGTGAATGTGTTAGCATTTAGCCTAGCCCCATTCATTCCTTAGGATCCAAACAGGGATGAATTTAAAATCCACCAAACACTTCCATGTTTTTCCTATTTAAAGACTGTTACATGAGTAGTTACAAGAGTAAGTATGGTGGCACAAAATAAAACGTGGCAACTTTTTAAGCTGATAAAAAATGAGAACTATATTGTATGGTGGAGGAGCACTTAGTTTGCAGCACTTTGACCCCGGGCGCAGCAACATCATCACTCCCCCCCTCGCTCAAACATCCGTCAAAATTACTGCGCTCGAGGTCAAAGTGCTGCAAACTTAGTGCTAAGAACATAGTAAAATATTGAAAAACTGTGATGTTTTCCTTTAAGAAGTAAACAATTCTTTAACAAGCGGTTTTAAAGCAAAACATTTACTTTAATATGAAGCTGGGTGTTTAATGTTTAGAAAAGCATAATCTTAGAAAAAAATAAAAAACGCGAAGTATTGGTATTGTCTGTTTTATAAATTACAGGCAATTCTGTATGGAGCTGTATGTGGATTTCGTACACTCAAATGTAGATCTCTCTCTCAAAAAAAAAAAAAAAAAAAATGGTACAGAAGCTGTCACTGGGCCGGTACACTCTTAGAACGAATGTGTTAAAATGTGTTGTCCCAGAATCCACCCATCTCTGTGTTAAAATTTAAACAACACATTTTGTGTTACTTTTAACACAACTTGTGTTATATTTATACACAAAATCAACACAAAATGACACATAATGTGTTATGGACCTGTTCTACGTCATGTTTGTGCTATAATGAACTTTCAAAATCATCTAAAAAATTATGCATTATTAATCTAATAGAGTATTAAACATTATGAATTTTTAATGGTTTCACGCATTAAACAAGAAAGTTAACTATGAATAGTTTATTTTAACAGTTTATTGTGTAGTACAAAATATAAGTTGCTTTAGGTGTGCTGTATACTGTTGCAATTAATTTTGGCTGTTGTAATATAGTGCCTCTGAATTATTATTTTAAACAGATTTTATAGTTGTTTAGACCTAGAAAGCCAGTAGCTTAAATCCCTGAAGTGTGGATCGACCCAGACACAGGCTTACTTTCCAAGCTACCACACTTTGATAAGATCAGAACTTTGACAAGCATGTTAATTGAAATGTACATTGCGATGCTGAAGGGCATTAGTTTGGGATTAAACCGCTGTCCCTTTGATGACTGGAACAGCAGTTATTGATACCAGCGAGAGTGAGATTGAAGCGCGGGTCAGCGTGTACGGGCCCTGTCACGCACTGATGACATCTAACTCCTAGTCTCTGTGCCATTATCTGCACATGGCAGAGGGGATTAGAAAAATGGGATTTCTGATCTCCCCCTTCCTATGGTACAGTTAAGTGATTATTGTTAAAAAAAATTACAAATGATTATGCTAATGATGAATAAATTATTATCTCCCCAACATGCAGCCTTGAGCGATCTGGCGTCCCCCCGACCAGGAAGATAAGAGTTTATGAGGGGAAGGGGGGCTGTGCAACGCGTATCTAATATAGACGGACTGCTGTGGCCATCAAAGTATTTCTCAGGGCTTTGTTTAAAAGTCATCTGTTCCCGCATAATCAGTGGCGCTTTGATTGTCTCCTCCTCAGAAGGGAGGGGATCGCATCATGTGTCTAATATGTGGAGGGGATGAGATTTGGTGTTTTGTGGTGTAGCGCTATGCCAAATGTGTTGCAGCACTTTGACACTCGGTCGAGTAAGGGGCACCCAAAGTGTAAAGTGTGGTATCTCAATTTTGATTGCTTTTCCAGGTGAACGGTTAGATTATTGCTCCTGTGAGTCTCTCGAAGAGATCCTAAAATCAGTGCAATTTGATTTTATCAGTCTGCGGGGGGCTGAGCTGGAAGAAAATGTAAGTGCACGTTTGTGATGAACATTTAAATGTAAAACTCCAAATCGACATCAAAAAGAAATAGACTTATAGTGCCATTGTATGTAATGATACCTATAGCCTGTAATTTGATCAAAATCGTTTCGGTATATAATTGATTTAAAGTTCTCTTCATGTATTAATATTGATTTCTTTCTCAAGGGAGCGTCATCTTTGCTGGATATGTTTCTCTACTATGACTCTGCTACACACCTTGATGTGTCCTCAAATTCAGGCTTGGGGTTCTCGGGTTGGCTGTCACTGTCACACCTTCTCAAACAGGTAGAGTTTGAATATGTCCACGCTGTTTGCACATTTTGGGCCCTATTTTAACGATCTAAGCGCATTGTCTAAAGCGCACAGCCTAAATGGGCGTGTCTGATGCCACTTTTGCTAATTTAATGAAAATGGAAAAATGGTTTGTGCGCCAAGCGCACAGTCGAAAAGGGTTGTTCATATTCTCCTAATGAGTAATGGGTGTGTTTTGGTCGTAACGTGCAATAAACCAATGAGAGTCTTATCTCTCATCCCTTTTAAAAGCCAGTTGCGCTGGCGCTATGTCTAACCCCTAAGATGACCGACTATGTAAACTGAAAAAATAAGCGGATGAAGAAGACCCCCAGTTTAAGAATAATGTTAAAAAAATATAAATAAAAAATATATTTTATTTTTTTGGATTAAAACCTTTAAAAGCCTTTTTCTTTCAGTCATGGAAGTAAAAATAGCAGGCTTTTAATTGCTGTAAATGTATTGATAGCCTACATAATCATTGTAATCTCATAAAATAATTTGCAAATATGCAAGAAAAGGTTTGTACTCTAAAAATACAAACAAGAGATAAAGAATTTACCAACGTGCGGAGAGCCAAAGCGTTTCAGCACTTGGACAGCGACATGTTTTTTTTAAAAAAAGCATTACTTAAAATGTTTCTCATCTCATCATATCCACAGTTACAAAGTCATCATATACAATAAATCCGTAGCATTTTTTTTAAACATTTAAAAATAGGTGCATTTGTTTAAAGCAAAGCATTTAATTACTTACCAGGCTACAGGTAAAACAGCTCTTTACGCCTTCTAACGTCTCATAATCGGTCCTCATTTATGTCCAAGAGACTCAATAATAATCTTCATTTCAATCTTTTAATCGTTCATATTTAAAAGTGTTTTTGTGCTGCTGCGCATTCATGTGTGTGATAAGCAAACCCGCGTTGTTGTCCTGTTTATAGGCGCATATTATTAACACGCTCTTTAAATAACAAAAAACATATTGCGCCATTGACTTTAGACTTTAGAACAGGTTTTTGTTGGTCAATGGCGTAGTCTATTTTAGTTGCCTCAAAATAGCAACGTGCAAACGATGCACCTGAACACACCTCGTTTTCAGACCAGTGCGCAAATGCATTTGCTATTTAAGCTTTTTTTGGCCATTTTTGCCTTTATTCGATAGACAGTAATTAAGGAGATGACAGGAAAGTATAGGGCGAAGAGAGGAGTATGGGATTGGCAAAGGACCTCAAGCCGGGATTCGAACTCGGGTCGCCAGAAGCTCGTCTGCACCATGTGTCGAAGCACCGTTCACTACACAATAGGCTCCGATATGCCTTCGCTATTTAAACAACATTGCGCTAAACATGAAAATGATAATTGCCCTGGGTTGAAACTAGCAGAAGACACTTCCGTCGTGCATTGCGCTGCATTGCGCCGGGTGTATGATAGAGCCCATAATCATACTGCCCAACAGGCTGGGTCCTAAGTAATTCAGTTGGAATATATTATCTGCTGCTCTTTTTGTGTTTTTACCTTTTATTAGCAAGAACAGCATGGAGTACAAACCGATATCTCATAGTGCTATTTAGATTAAATTATTGAGCATCAAAGATACAGTAAAAACGTCCACACTGCTGAATGACGCCATGTTCACACTTTGATTTTAATAGATATGATTATAGTCAGCGTAAATTCCTGACAATATATGTTAATTTAACAAGAACTCTAGATGAAAGACCACATCACCTCATGGTGACTTCAATGGTAAAACCAAAGGCACGCTCTCAGGCGGTATTATACAAGATCAATCAGAAACCCAAGAAAGGGAAAGAAGAAAAAATCTGGACACATTTGAAGTGGTGGACTAAAGGATAAAACTCAGGAATGGCCCGCAGATCTTGCAGGAACCTCGCGTCAGGATTGTTTTTCCAGTTTTGACGTTTCTCTTTTTTAAGACAGGGCGGTTTTTGATGAGACAGTGAGGACGGTCCGCACTGAGGGCAGAATAGGGCCTCTCTCTCTCTTTCTCTATCTCTCTGTTTCTGATGGCTTGCTGTCTGGTCTCTTCAGAGTCGATGCCTGTGGAGGCTGGATGCTTGCAACATGCCCATGGTGGACTTTGCTGCACAGACCTTGTCAAAAGCCCTTCTCACCAGCAGGCTGACAGTGCTACACCTTGAAAACACCCGCCTGAGCGGCAAACCCCTCTTCACACTTGGTATGCCCAGCACACGGCACCCACTCCAAGTGCATGCAAGTTAACACAGGAAGAAAGTTTGGGTGCTCATGGCTAGAGAATATGACCCGGTGCTGTGAAATGCTAATGATGTTGGCAGATGCATTGTGGGAAATGAGGTCGACTGCATTACCCAATACTTTTTTTCTGTGGTTGCTCTCCACTAACCTAAATCTTTACATTACGTACATACAGTTAAGTTTAAAGTATATTTCTCATGTAAAGATTATTTAAATGTGGCATGTTTAATGACCTCCATATTTCAATTATTTTTAAACACTGATCTTGTTGTTTTTGAAACATCTGCAGTCACCCTAAAATAGATAAGAACAGTCTCATAGCATTCAACAACTATAGTTGCCTTTGATTAGGTGGAACAATTGTGCAAAATCTGCCAGATGCATCAGATCTGTGCTAATATTTAATATCCTTAATTATGGAGGACCAAATGTTTTATTGTGACATTTGGTTTGATTTAGCTAGTGTTGCCACTGCATAAGTACTTCAACTCCAAGCAGAATTTTAAAAACCTGCTGGCACACCATACAATAGCATCCCAAAAGGCATGTTATCTTAAAAAAAATCACACCTAATGTTCACAAAGATTTAACTTTTTTAACAAGTGCTAAAATCTGACTTGCCTCACTGACTCTAGTGTGAATACTGCAATATGCCAGTCCAAAAGTACAGATAGCATGTGTTTGAAATAAGCGTTCTCCATGAGCGGCCCCGGCCAGCAGGAACAGATGAAGCAGGACAAGGGAAGGAGTGGCAGATTTTGGCCCATTGACCTTAACAGCCGGACCGGGCTTGGATTAGATATCCTAATCTTCTTGCTGTCACTTTACACATTGCTGCACCGATCCGCTCAGGACACTCCGGCCAGCTCACTGTGAGACGGAGCCTTTATCATGGCAGTGTAGAGCTTGCCTTCTAAAAAAAGACGCAGGACTATGGACTCAGCTTATGCAATGATGTGATGGTCCTTCAAAACTGTGAAGGATGCTGTCATTAGATTACCATAGATACCAGGATGAAATAGCAAATATTACATTTGCATTGGGAAGATCTGATTCCCATGAATCGAACATGACTATTGCACTGCTAATGCAATGCTTAACCAGTTGAGCTACAGGAACACAATCGAAATTAATTTAACACAAGCCAATTTTTTTTTTTACAAATAATTTACATTTTGTAATCACATACAGCACAAGAAATTCCTCAATTACTTTTAAATAAGTAACATGTATATTTAATTTTCACATTTACTTAAAAATACAATTGTGAAAACCTCAGAATAAGGTACTTAAAAAAAAACATATTGGTGCATACTGTTGTGTGTACATAAATAGTACATATTAGGTCATATTAGGAAGGGTATCATCCCAGTGACAGTTTTTGTAGATTTTTTTCGGACAGTGCACATGCTCATAGAGTTGCATGCTAAATTAAGCAAGCTTTGTCCATTTATCATCTTTAAAGTAAATATATATGTAAAATATAATGTGTTCAAAGTTAAAAAAAAAAAAGATTTATATATGAAGAGTTTGGTTCCAAAACGCGATAAACGCCATTTTTGAAAAAAATGAGTTACTGCCAAAATCAGTATTATATCAGGTCAGTAGTTAAAAGTAAAATCTTACTTTTACGCAAAATCCAATATCCGCCGTGTTATTCTGTCATCTTTTCTCCCTTTTTTCCCAAAATGCGATAAACGCCACTCCCCCTTTTTTACAGAACGCAATAAATCCCACAGCGCACCATTCACGCAATGTAAACAAACAATGGCGGCGCGCTGAGTACATGGAGTCCTAGTTTTCCTCATCTACTTTGTACTTTGTGATCAACAAACAAAACAAAATAATACTTTAATTGCATTGATATAAACCTGTGATGGTTTTCTGTGATGGGAAAGAAACGTAAGCCATCAACATCTAATAATTTCCCTGAGAGGCACTCGGGAGACGGGTGCTTGTTCTCCCGACAGGATCAAGCTTCTCATGCTAACACATTGACCCCAGAGGATCTTATGAAAAACTTTACATAATTTTACTCAAAGTCAACGAAAATCGAGCAGGACCAAAAACATTTTACAACTGATCGCTGTGAAAGACGTTAAGCGAAGACGTCAAGTATAACCGCAATGACAGGGTTCTTAATATGACAAAGTAAGTGTTTTGATTAATAACATTAATGTTTATATTTTTAATTAGTGTGTACAACTAGTCAACTAAATGAATATAACATGGCAAAGATGAATGCACATTTATATAGGCTATTGATTCAATAGATTTATAGCATTTTGAATAAAAACTTGTCATGGATTTATTGCATTTTGTGAAAAAAATAATCAGTTTTTATAATAAATCTTTGAAAATCAACTTGTGGATTTGAATTTTTTATGTTTTTATAACCTAAAGATGCTGTGTGAAAGTTTGTAACAGAAAATAGTTGTTTTCTTCTTGTCACTTTGTTGGTATAGAAAACACGTTTTTACCAAAATTTGTCAAAATGGATTTATTGCGTTTTGGAACCAAACTCTTCATATATTCTTTTTTACTTTGAACACATTACATTTTACAAAAATATTTACTTTAAAGATGATAAATAGACAAAGCTTGCTTAACTTAGCATGCAACTCTATGAGCACTGTCCGGAAAAAAAAAAAAAATATATATATATATATATATATGCACATTCAACATGTGATATTATGTGTGTAATGAAAAAAGGTAATGCATTTAAAGTAACATGCCCTAACAATGTGTAATAACTGAAGGCAACTATTGTTGTGTCATCTTACTAATGTTGGAAACAAAAACAGAGACAAAGGAAAACCAAAAACATGTTGTAGACATGCACCATTAGCAGGACTTAAGTAAAATGACCTTAAATGAGATGGAGTAGTGGAGTGGCACATCCTCCGCCTTCACGGCTCTGTCTCTTTAAGTAGCATGTGGATCCATTTGATATTTTGGGGCCACTCGGCCGCCCCCTCATTCTTCTCAGCGGGACGCCCAGCTTCTGATCATTGCTATTGATCGGTGGGGCCCTGATTGCGGGACTCGCCGGCTCGCACAGTGGAGTCCCTCCGATCGATTCAACGATCCTCCTATTTGATTCCCACTGTGTATGATGACGATGTTGGCATTCTGCATGCAACCGAAAGGGTCTGATCAAATCTGGCACATTGATTCGGATAGACAACTCTGTGAGGCCACAGACAAAAAGCCCACGAAAGCTTCTTTGGCCCAGAAAGGGACACATAATGATGTTGACTATTATAATGACAAGCGTGATAATCACAGCGATGTAAATAAAAATGATAATAGTGTTAGTCTTTCAAAACCTAAGAGTTGTCAATTTTGTAAAAATCTTTTGTTAGGATTTGGAAGAACCGCTGTGGGCATTCACAGAAATCTTCTATATTCCATTCTTGTCTGGTTTCCTTTATTCCTGGAATATTAGTATGCCGTAAAGCGTAGTTATTTGGCACAAAGACATCTTGGACATTGACAAAACACTGTTTACTGAAACTCTTTCTACATTCTTTCCCTTAGTCGGTGCTCTCAAAAAGAACACTGCTTTGCAGGAGCTGTACCTCTGTGAAAACAACTTCAACGGCTACCAGGACTCGTTGCAACTTGGCGACCTCTTGAAATACAACAGCATTCTCAAGATCTTGGATCTAAGCAACAATCCCATAACTGATTCAGGTATATTCCCATTCTTTTTATGAAGATATTGTGCACTGCTTGGTTGATTAAGGCTCTTGTGGTTAAGATGCTGTGGCCACCACCATGTTTGTTGTTTTAGCAAAGTTTTAAAGTTCACTTTAAAACTTAAATGTATGATAATTTACTCACAATGTTTTTCTTCACTCAAGGCGAAAATAAATTAAGGTTTTTGAGGAAAACATTACAAGATTTTTCTCCATATAGTGCACTTCAATGGGGATTAGCAGTTGAAGGTCCAAATTGCAGTTTTAATGCAGCTTCAAATGGCTCCACATAATCCCACAAAAGAATAAGGTTCTTATCTAGTGAAACGACCGGTCATCATTGAAAAAATATATATATATATACTTTTTAACCACAAATACTTATCTTTCACTAGCTCTGCAACGCACGTCCACGACTTCACACCATACCTGTCCACCCTCATGTTTTTCCCGGGATTCTCCCGTATTTTACCTGTATATCCCGCCATCATCCTATTCAAATAATTTCCTGTATTTCTCCCGTATTTTTAGTCTTTCTATACAAAATCCCTCTGGCCATATTTGATGTTTGCTAAATTCACCTACTGTTAAGCAGGGGGCAGTATATCTGTAACATCACTCAAATGACACCCACCAATGAAACAGGAAGAAAAAAGCTTCCCAATCCCGAGGATTGGTGGAGGATGAGGAGCTGCGTGCACCTACGCCCGCATACATCAACTTGCACATTTAAATGTGTGGGCAGATGCGTGTGGCGCAGAGGGGTGTGATATATAAAAAAAAAATCAAAGTTAAGTGGATTTGTGATTTAAATAAAAAAAGTGTTTAAGAAAAAAGTAAATTAAAAAAAAACTTTTTATTGCCAGTGATTTACTGTAACTGCCCCATTACAGTACCATAACTGTACATGTTTTAAAGTATGATACCCTTACCGCAGTTCCATTTTACAGTATAAAAGCTTTACTGTAACCTAGTTTTAAAAAATACATTGCCTTAAAGGGGAATCAAACCCAGGTTGCCCATGTCGTAGGTCCGTAACACTACCGCAGTGCCACACAGTCACTTGATAAAAGTTATTGCTACACTCCTCAAGTAACCTCCAGCAAAATTCACGTAAAAAAAAAAGATTACACCCACCTCCTCTAGTTCACGCCAGCGAGCGAACACTTGCCCAATATTGATCCTCATCCTTCCTTTTATTCTGTCACTTTCCCGTTTTCTATTTCTGGTCTCCTCCGACAAAACCTTGGCATTCTTTTTCTTAGTTAAAAGCATAACAATTAAAATGTATTTCATTTCATAGAGATATTTTATTTTTCCATTTAATATGCTTTTTTATTCAACTACAGTAGCACTACTGCTGTTGTTTTACAGCAGTCTACCGCAAATCACAAGAAAATCACAGTAAATCACTGCAAGTTAAATGTTAATACCCATAATGCATATTATATATTACAGAACTGGAAATGAAAATTATGGTATTTTACTGGGCATTTTGTTGTAAGTAACTGTAGAAATTACAGGGGGGCTATTAGGGTTCGGGAATTTTCCCTTATTTTCAAATTACAATGTTGACAGGTATGCTTCACGCTAGGGATGGGACGGTATGAAAATTTCATATCATGATTATAGTGACCAAAGTTATCACGGTTATCAATATTATCATGGTTTTGTTAAAATGAGATGGAAGTGTTCAAAAAGAACTGACACACACACTGAAAACATTTTTTGAAAGTTTTATTTTTTGAAAATAACAATTTAATATTTCATGTCCCTGAAATAATTTTTGTGGTAAAAAAATAAATAAATATAATAAGTTTACTGTGAATGAATACGATACATTATCCCTTAAATGCCTTCTTGTGAACTCAAAAAAATTATTTGTTCATTCAACATAATTGAATTAAGGAAAACTTTTCCACGAAATTAGTTTAGGCTTGTACAACAAGAATACAATAAGTTAATTTAAACAAATAATCTTTTGTTGCCCCATTTTAATAAATATATTTTCATTGCTCATAAAAATATCTTGTTCAATAAACTTAATTCAATTAAGGAAAACTTTTCCACGCAATTAATTCTGGTCTGTTCAACAAAGATAAAACAAGTTCATTTAAGCAAAAAAGTCTAGTTAAACCAATTGTCAGTTTCTATATAATACTAATTAGCATAAGCACACGTTAGCATGCTAATGACACATTGGTTGAACATGTGAGAAGAGACACATGTTAGTGCTCTTTAAAAGAACTACGTACGTCACATCCACAACTTAACCACAAGCGCTACTCTTCTGCACGATGGTAACCAAACAATTCGTAAAAATATAACACAAACTCTTCTAAATCAATAAGATAAACCAACATTAAACACTATAAAGTATTTCTCTTTACCTAAAAATGCATAAAATAACACTTAATTTAAAAAAATACTCTCCAAAGGCAGTTGCATGCAAAGCATGCTGGGAAATACCGATTCACGGCCCAGTCAGTAATAGCAACAAAAATCATTAATGTGCTCCCAATATAAAATGATTTAGTTCATGTATTTTTTAAAAAATTTAAGCAGATTGAACATTATAAAAATAGGTTGAGACAAAAAAATTAAATATTGTGTTGTATTAACTTGTTTTATTTAAGTAAATTAGACAAGGTGCAAAAAATTTTTTTTTGAGTGTGCAAAAAACTATGTTGCATGTGCGTGACTGCGTCAAACTGATTCTGGCTGGACAGGATTTACCGCGAGTTTTCAAAATCACGGTAATCAAACCCGGTTGTAATGATAAGTACATTTTAAATGATAATACTAACCGTCAGGACATTTTATTGTGGTTAATCATGAAGCCGGTAATCGTCCCATCCCTACTTCGCGCATTACATAGTGACGTTGGGAAAGTCACACTTGGCATTGGTAGTAGGACAGATCCAGAGTTTACAAGTCGGACGTGCAAAGACAAAGTAAGATGCCCTTTTAAAATAAATAAATAAACAAATAAAAGCTAAAACAACGATGTCGAACAATTTTGAGGTTGGAGGAGAAAATTAGACTTCCGCCTACGCCACACATAATATTTTCAACGTCCCAACGTAATGCGTGCCGTAAAGTTGTGGGCGTGCATTACAGAGACAGTGAAAAATAAGTATTTGTGGTTAAAAGGTATGTGCAGGTTTCTGCTATTGCTCAAGTGCAAGAGGAGGTCACATTAAAAATTTGACACTTTAGCCTATATGTTTTTCTGTTTTTTTCACACTGCATGGAATTTTTTTCCCTGTTGTAATAAAGAGACTGAGAAATATCTGGTTAACATAACTTTGCAAAGACAAAAAATCTAATGGTGGCATGGTGGCCTCAGACTTTTGCACACTGTACTGTATATCTGCTCCTCAGGTCTGGAGGAAATTTGCGACGCTTTGAGCTTTCAGAAGACCGGTTTGAAAACGCTGATACTGAGTAACAATCAAATCACTCATCTTGGCATGAGCCATCTACAGAAAATTCTGGTGAGATTTTTCTCTCAGGCAAGATAATAGATAGGCCTATATAATTTTAATCATTACAACAGCACTTCTGAAGTGTGATAAAAACAGTGAAGTTGAAAAAGTAGCTAACACATCTAGTAGATTAAGGGCCCTATTTTAACGATCTAAGCGCATTGTCTTAAGCGCACAGCGCAACGTCTAAATGGGCGTGTCCGAATCCACTTTTGCTAATTTAACGACGGGAAAAATCGTTTTTGCGCCGAGCGCATGGTCGAAAAGGGTAGGTCCTATTGTAATGGGAGTATTTTAGGCGTAACGTGCAGTAAACCAATGAGAGTCACAGCTCTCATTCCCTTTAAAAGCAAGTTACGCTGGCGCTATGTCTAATCCCTATTTAGATGACGGACTTTGTAAACTGAAAAACTAAGCGGAGGTAGAAGATCCCCAGTTTAAGATTAATGTTAAATAATTGTGTTGTTTTTCCCTTATGTTGAAATTGTTATTTTTTTATTAAAACCTTTAAAACCCGTTTTCTTTTAGTCATGGAAGTAAAAAGCACGCTTTTAATTGCTTTAAATGTATGGCTATCCAATATCATCAAAAAATAATTTACAAGTATGTAAGATAAGGTTTGTACTCTAAAAATACTTTATTTGTAACAAACAGGAGATAAAGAAATTACAAACGGCTCTCCTCACGTTTCAGCACTTTGGACAGCGGTTTTTTTAGCAAAGAGTTTTTTTAAGCATTACTTACAAATGTTTCTCATCTCACCATATCCACAGGTACATCATATACAATAAATCCGTGAGGTAGCATTAAAAAAAAACATTTAAAAACAGATGCATTTGTTTAAAGCAAAGCATTTATTTACTTATCAGGCTGCAGGTAAAGCAGCTCTTTACGCCTTCTGACGTCTCATAATCAGTCCTCATTTATAAATATGTCCAAGAGACTCAATAATAATCTCTTAAATTCAATCCTTTAATCTTTCATATTTAAAAGCATTTTTGTGCTGCTGCGCATTTATGTACTTTGTGATAAGCAAACCTGCGTTGTCCTCCCGTTTATAGGCGCATATTATTACTAATGCGCTCTTTAAATAACAAAACACATATTGCGCCATTGACTTTAGACTTTAGACCAGGTTTTTGTTGGTCAATGGCGTAGTCTATTTTAGTTGCCTCAAAATAGCAACGCGCCAACAATGCGCCTGAACACACCTCGTTTTTCAGACCAGAACGCCCATGGGCGCAAAGGGGGCGCAAATGCATTTGCTATTTAAACAACGCGGCGCTAAACGTAAAAATTAGGGTGGAAACTAGCGAAAGACACTTGCGTCGCGCATTGCGCTGCATTGCGCCGCATTGCGCCGGGTGTAAGATAGAGCTTTAAACCTTAGTTATACTCTTCATAATTCTCTAATTATTTAAAATAAACCATAACAGTGAACACAATGAGATTTTACTTTAAGTCAGTTACATTACTGTAAATACAAGCAGTGACACTACGTGTGCTCCCTACTTGGTTGCATATAAAAAGTACCCAACACATCAACAAGACAGCTACTGGATATCTCTCTCTTTTGGTCTACGGCAGAGTTTGACACACACAGAGAGAATAAAGAGAACCAAAGGAAATAGCTTGTCTCATCTTCACAGGAAAGCTCATCTCTAATCCCTAATAATATCTATTCCTCTTCAGCGGCTCTGATTGTCAGAATAAACTGTACCTTTCTGTCATCTGAATGGCGATTCAAATCAAAGCTACAAATTAAAGGCCTGCTTTCTCTTGTCTCGGCCTTTGGCGTGTTCACCGAGAATTCACCCAGGCCAAAAATAAAGCTTTGCCTGTACCAAATGGGAACAGTTTGATTAAATAATAGATATGTGTTTAGAGAGCTTTTTTATGTGGTCTGTCATTAAGAAGGATAAGTAGACATCTATGCGGCCATAATGAATATAATTAGTCCAATGGCTGGTCGTGTCGAATATGACACAGGAAGGGCTGTTATTAACCTTTCTTTCTTTTTTCCTGGGGTTTCTTTAAAGGCATAAGAGGAGAGAGAACGAATAAAAGGGTTATTTGGGCAGACGCACAAGTCTCTGCTGTCAAAGGAACATAATTAAATCACAATGTTATCCGCTGTTTTCAGTCGATCCTGGTCTGGCCAATGAGAAATTAGGTGATTGAGGCGGTCGGTTATTTCAGGTTGACAGATTAATTCTATTGCAGTATACAGTATGCTATGCTGAAATGAACATTAACAAAAATAATAAATTATTAAATGACGCAGAAGGATTGTTCAGTTTTAGTTCATTTTAGTTAATCATTTGATTTTTGCCGTTTTGTAATCCACTATGCTGATCTCCGGGTCTGGTGGTACCACTTTTAGCATAGCTTAGCATAATCCATGGTATTACACAGTGCCCGAAAATAGTCCCCTGCTATGGAAAGTAACCAAGGGGACTATTTTTGGACAGTGCATAATATCATTACGCCTGCTACAGTTATGTTACAGCAGCAAGGTTCTTAGTTATTTCGCCACAATGAGAGTTTCTAGCCATATCAGCCTAGAAAATCGCAACTTTTAACGATGTAACTACAGAAGAGTCAAGTTTTAAACAGGAAAAATGTCGAAACTCTTTGGTTATTTTTAGCGCAATGCTAATAGTCTACTCATATTCAATGGATTATGCTAAGCTATGCTAAAAGTGGAGATCGGCTGAATGGATTTCAAAACGGTAAAAATCAAATGTTTAACTCTAGGGGAGCTGGAAAATACAACCTTATCGTAGTGTTACCAAAAAAATATAAATAACAAAGACAATAAAATGAAAATAAATGTACAATAAATGACAATCTAGGAAAATACTAATAAACAACACAAGAAAAATATGAATGTATTCTGTACACAGTAAAAAGTTTAAGTTGGTTCTACACTAAAAAAATGCCTCATCAGTCATCAGTTTGACTGTATTTTAATTGCGTGGCAAATTTCCACATAAAATTATTACATTAAACCAATATACTCCAAATTACATTAACCGAATTATATTTTTCTTAAAATCAAACATGTGATTGTCTTCAAACTTGGCTTTATTACATAGACGTGATGTAAATTTCTTTAAAAACAAACATTTATTATTTTCATTCAAATTATATATATCTTTTATATTAAACCAAGTCAAACTTAAAGAAACAGTATGTAAGAAATTTATATCAATTAATCATAAAATGGCCCTGATATGTCACTAGACATTAAGAAATCATTTTCATTTCAAATACTTATATCACTGACAACAGTGGTCTGGCCAGGATATTGTCATTTAAAAAGTGGAGTTGCAGCCCTCAACTGATGTCTATGTTGTCATTTTGTGTATTGGCCACCAGTTGTGTGATTGCAGTATCAGTTTTAGCCCCTAAATTTTGTGATTGCAATACCAGTTTTGGCCACAATCCTACATACTGTTCCTTTAATACACCAAATACAGGACATTGACCCAATCCAAAACTTTCACGTTTTAAAGAGGCACCTGTTGTCCGATTCATGTTTTTAAATTTCCTTTTTTGTATAAGTGTGTATTCGTACATGCTAACAATATGCAAAGGTACATACCCCAAAGTAAACGATGACGCAAATTATCGTCTCCAACGTTAACCTCTTTTCTTGGACTAAAACAAACACACAGATTGTAGGCAACAGTTTATTTCCTGGGATTGGTGATGTAAACAATACCAACATTATCATAATTCCTCCCGATTAGGACTCACAGCCTGCAAGTTAACTCCTGTTAGCAACCAAATCTTTCAAACATGGTAAAGAGCATCACATTTCCTGCTGACGTCAGAGGTATTCAGACCAATCACAACTTACAGATAAGCTGGCCAATCAGGGTCACAGAGCTTTTCAAATCCATGCATTTCAGGATAGGAGTGAAATCTGGAGCTACAAAAATGTACGATATGTGGAAAATAATGTGTTTTTTACCATAAACCATGTGAACACATTGTATTCTACCAAATACACAAAATAACTTTCTTTTTAGCAATGAAATAGGTGCTCTTTAAACAAAAAATACTTTTGCAAAACCAGATATGTACATACAGTACAGTATATGAGTGACCGGATGTATTTTACACAATTCGTTTTTATATCTTTAACATGTTCGTGTCTCAGACTATGTTGTAGTATTCCTATATTTATCTGCTACGAATGAATGTAGTTTAGAAATCTACTATTTATTACTGATCTGTCTAGGGTAGACTGTCTAGGAAGTAGAAGAAGTAGTAATTAGTGTCAAGTACACAGAGTGCTGTTGTTACAACCTACTCTACCACTGTGCTAACAGCAAACATAAACATTGGTAATTCTGGCCATGAATCATTTTATTGATCAAATTTACTTCAGTATCAGTAGTTACAAATACAGGCCAAGGTGGCGCATTGGGGGGCAGTGCCCCAACACAGCATGCCCCCCTAATTGTATGGTCAAACCACTGCTATCTCACAAGAATTTATACATATTTTACGAGTTGGCTAATTTGTATTAATTCATACGACCACATTCGTAAGTATTTGTACGATTTGCCTTGACCCCTGTGAGGTTGTGGTTAGGTGCGGGGTTAGGGGTTGGGTTTCGTTGTTGTTGTTTTTTCATTAGAATTATACGTTTTTAACTTCATATAAAGTCATATGAATTAGCCAATTCATAAAATATGTACGAATTCTCGTGAGATCAGATTGGTCAAACTTATTTAAGACAAAAAATATATGTGAACTTGAGCACTTTCATTACGTACAATATGGGCACTCTCGCTCTCTCTCTCTGTCAATGAACATATAATTTAAAGGAATAGTCTACTCATTTTCAATATTAAAATATGTTATTACCTTAACTAAGAATTGTTGATACATCCCTCTATCATCTGTGTGCGTGCACGTAAGCGCTGGAGCACGCTGTGACGCTTCGATAGCATTTAGCTTAGCCCCATTCATTCAATGGTACAATTTAGAGATAAAGTTAGAAGTGACCAAACACATCAACGTTTTTCCTATTTAAGACGAGTAGTTATACGAGCAAGTTTGGTGGTACAAAATAAAACATAGTGCTTTTGTAAGCGGATTTAAAAGAGGAACTACATTTTATGGTGTAATAGCACTTTTGGGAGTACTTCGACTCGGCGCAGTAACACCCTCCCTCTCCCATTATGAGAGTGAGAAGGGGAGCGGACTTTTCAGGCGAGTCGAAGTACTCCCAAAAGTGCCACCACGCCACAAAACATAGTTCCTCCCCTAAATCCGCCCAGAAAAGCGCTACGCCTTATTTTGTACCACCAAACTTGCTCGTATAACTACTCGTCTTAAATAGGAAAAACGTTGATGTGTTTGGTCACTTCTAACTTTATCTCCAAATGGTACCACTGAACGAATGGGGCCAAGCCAAACGCCACTGAAGCGTCGCAGCGCGCTCCAGCGCCCACGTGCACGCACACAGATGATAGAGGGATGCATCAACAACTCCCAGTCAAGGCAACAACATATTTCAACATTGAAAATGAGTAGACTATTCCTTTAACGCATTATTGCATTAATTGTAATCATATAAAAACATAATAATATGAAACAAAATAATATTTACAGTAGAACATCCCCAAAATAGCCTCTGTAATCCTTTCTTAGACTCACCTCATTATTTATTCAATACAACAG
Organism: Misgurnus anguillicaudatus; assembly: GCF_027580225.2. Taxonomy (NCBI): domain Eukaryota; kingdom Metazoa; phylum Chordata; class Actinopteri; order Cypriniformes; family Cobitidae; genus Misgurnus; species Misgurnus anguillicaudatus. Next base: position 4,665,914 of record NC_073343.2, read on the forward strand.
CCAATGGCAAGTCTCCAGCATACCTTTCAATACGTTTATATTTGGTTTTAGACATTCTGTTTATTAAAATAAAAGAGTTTTTTTTTTTTTGTAGTATGGTACATATTAGATACAAATTTTATAAGATGGTTATACAGTAAGCATACAGTATTGTAGGTTTATATGTCACTCATTATTCCTTCGGCGCAGCTGGGCATTGTAAGCTAAAAATCAAATTTTGGCGGTTCTGTGCCATCATCAGCTCATGTCTGAGAAAAACTCGCGCACAAAAATCTACATGAGAAAAAAGTTCAAGTCCTTATGACATTTTTCTCCTGCGACCTGCTGCGATTAGCTTAAGGTGAGCACATTTTTATACTGTATACTGCATATCAGGTTTGTTTACAAAATGTGTACAAATAATAAATCCCTCCCCATCCCATTTAAAACAGCAGAGATTATTGAAAACCAATATGCTTTACAGTATATAGCATATAAACACATTAAACATTAATCTGTCTTTCTGTTTGTCTACTACAGTATCTATGTTTGTGTGCAACACAATCTCATGGCAATTCATGAGTATTTTACAAGATGGCTAATTCATATGCACTGAAAAAAATGATTCATTGAATTTAATCAATTTTTTTAAGGTAAGTGGTTGCATTCAATTTATTTAAGCTACATTTAAACAAAAAAGATTAGTAACGTAAAACAAAATATAAAACTTTTGTTTAAATGTAGCTTAAATAAATTGATTGCAACCACTTACCTTAAAAAAATTGATTAAATTCAATGAATAATTTTTTTCAGTGTGACCACATTTATGTGATTTGCTTTCACCCATGTGATGTTGGGGTTAGGGGTGTGGTTTCATTATAAGTTTTTTATAATAATCATACATATTTGTACGATTTACTTTGTACAAATAGCCAACTCGTAAAATACGAATTCCCGTGAGATCAGGCTTGTGTATGTGCGTATGTGAATGTTAGCGTGCTTGAATGTTTTAACAATGACACAAATGAACTGTTAGTCGATCTCCGGGCTTGTCTTTTTAGCTGTCTGTGTTTTTTTTTTTCATTTAAAGCATAGGACTAAGTGATAATAATAAGTGTGGCGAGCTGGCATGATGTATGTTATGTTATGCAACATGGCTTTTCTCTCATGTGTGCCTCTATCTCCTGCTTTATACGGCTGCTAATCGTGGTTCATAAATGGCACGGCTAATATGCTCTCGAGAGTCAATCTATTGCCACGGTGGCGCGCGTGACACTTAAAGCTCTCAAAGTGACAGAAATTCACCATCCATAATAGGATTCAAATGCACAGAAAAAGGCCACTTTTGAATTATACAAAGTGATTTAAAAACATCCTCGATAGTGCACGTTTTCTTAAACATCCTGTTTTCTTTCTTTTTTCAGCCTCGCTTAAAAACGCTCGAAACATTAAACCTTGACAAAAACAACCTTGAGAACAGAGGCATTCACACGTTGAAAGAGTCCCTCATGATCAATCGCTCTTTATTGCAACTTGGCTTAGCATCTACAGGAATAACATGTGAGGGTATGATTTTCATCTTTTTGCACGCCTCTTTTGATACATTTCTTTACCTTATAATTAAGTCTGTGTTTTCTATCCATAATACAAGGTGCTGTGACTTTGGCTGAGATCCTTGCAGAGAACTTACAGATCCAGCGCTTGGACATACGTCACAACCAGGTGCTCACCGGAGGGCTTATGGCTCTGACACTGGGCCTAAAGATCAACCATTCACTCATTAGTCTGGATTTGGACCAGCACCTCAAAGAGGAGAAGGTAAAATGTCAGCAGTGATTTCGGCACTTAATCTTGATTATGTGAGTGTAATTCTGGATAGAGATTATTCTCAGTTTTAGAAATCATCAGCAGAAGGTTACTAGACATAAATGCCATCAGGGGCTTAGCCCATTAGTGCCACATCATAACCCTGCTGAGAAAACAAGCCAAAGCTGGTTTGCTGGACTTGTTTGTGGTTTAAGCTTGTTTAGTGGATCGCTCAGCCTTGCCAAGCTGGACAACAAATACAGTAGCTGGCGGTTCCCCAAAAACATGAGTTTTCTTTTTCTTAAAAAAAAAAATTAATCAATTTTAAACCTTTCCATTTCATAAAAAAATGAGGTTTCTGTCAAATGCATAAATGTAAATGCTGCCAACAAGGTTTTCAAACAGTCAGAAACAAATAAACCAAGTGTCACTGGAGGTTTTAAAGGGATAGTTCACCCAAAGATGAAAATAATATCATTAATGACTTATCCTCATGTCGTTCCAAACGCGTTCATCTTTAGAACACAGTTTAATATGTTTTATATTTAGTCCGAGAGCTTGTTGACCCTTCATTGAAAATCTATGGTATACTGTCCATGTCCAGAAAGGTAATAAAAACATCATCAAAGTAGTCCATGTGACATCAGTGGGTCAGTTAGAATGTGTTAAACCATCAAAAAAAAATTTTGGTCCAAAAATAACAAAAATTACGACTTTATTTAGCATTGTCTTTTCTTTCGGTTCTGTTGTGAACCGCGTGCACGAGACTGAAGTCACGTGACTGCAGTGACACGGATGATGTGTTATCCTCAGACATGTTTGCAAAGTTTTTTTTTCAAACTTATAGCATGCATCTCCCTCAGACTGTAAATGAAGCTCGGACACAAAAAAAGCTGGGGCGCACCAGATAACACGTCAGCCGCGTCACTGCAGTCATGTGACTTCAGTCTCGTGCACGCGGTTCACAACAGAACCAAAAGAAAAGACAATGTTGAATAAAGTCTTAATTTTTGTTCTTTTTGGACCAAAATGTATTTTCGATGCTTCAACACATTCTAACTACTTTGAGAATGTTTTTATTACCTTTCTGGACATGGACAGCATTCCGTACATAGATTTTCAGTGAAGGATCAGCAAGCTCTCGGACTAAATGTAAAACATCTTAAACTGTGTTCTGAAGATGAACGGATGTCTTACGAGTTTGGAGGGTGAGTCATTAATGACATTATTTTCATCTTTGGGTGAACTAACCCTTTATTATGTACCATTTAAGTAATAATATGAACTCTGTAATTGCAAAGGTATACTTTTTGAAAGTGTACCGTCCCAGTGACAGTTAGGGACATTTTTTACCTTTTTTTTTTATAGATGATAAATTAAAAATCAAAGATTGAGCGGGACAAAAAATGAAACTGTTTAAGATGAGCTACTGTATAGAAAAGTGAATTGTGCTGCTGTGTGTAGAGAAGGCATCCACTATATATTTTGTCCAAAACCAAAATCTACTGCTTGTGCTTATTTAGTGGTTTCCGCAATTTTGTATGTGATTTTATGAATGTTGAAAATATTTTTGGCCAATACTTTTGCATACTGTATATTTGCACTGTTGCATTGTCTATATGTTAATTTACTTTACTCACCCACAAAAGATTTGGTGTCCTGTCTTCCCTTTTTCAACCTACAGTACTGTAGAAATTTGTGTTTGGGACAAATTTCCCATTTCCTACTTTATAATCCACCAATCAAGTTCATAGGCCAAAAAGTTATCATCTAAGTCAGGCAAAGGTCTATGAGTTGTCGATGATCTTATAGAGGTGCTGCTTCACACGCGTCGTTGCAAAAGCCCTGAACAAATGATGCCACAACTTAAGATCATGATGAACTGCTAGAAAAGAAAAAAAATACTTACCATCTGTTTGTCATGATTTTATCTCGTCTATCTGATTTGCATGTTAAAGCATTAATTAAAATTTGCTTGTGAAGAAATGCTGTCTTCAACAGTTTGTAAAGCTCATCTTGTTGTAGTTTTTATTCCAGTCATTTGTTTTAATTTTAATGTTTACGTCCCGTCAATCACTTACGTCTTAAAAATATATTTTCTTCGATAAACGTCCAGAAAACGCGCCATCTGTCTTAAATGCGTGTATAAATGTGTCATATTTAAGCTCAGCAGAAACGGAGGACAGTGTTATTAACATTTTCACCGTGATAGATTACAGCAGGGTGATATTTAACCGATCGAGAATGAGACATTTCACTGTGGCGGTACAAGAACACACGCTGCTGAGATTTGTCTGGGCCGGGCACAACGTGGCAGAACGAGGGACGATTGTATTAAAAAGCAAATCTTTCCATCAGAAATCAGCGGGTGGTCAGATCAAGTGTTCTGATTCAGTTTCGTAAAATTCCTGGGGTCTGAGAAAAGCGAGAATTTCATTCCTCAAAAGAAACGTGTGTGCGGCACGATTTTGCATGCGCATATTTAAGAGAGAGGAAGGGAATGTCGGTCCTTGGGTCTTTGTTTACAGTACAAGTCTGTTAAAGCCCGACTCTGTTTGATCACTGCCCTGTTTGGTGTTTATTATAAATTATTTACAGATGTAAAATATTCATTGTGGAAGTCTTATGAAGTTCACCACTGTGAGAGTCATTCATGTCTTTAGCAAGGTGCTTATACTGTAGTTATTTCTCATGCTTCACATGTGAACAGTTTACGAACTTCATAAGGAGAGCCTACCCAAAGGAAAGAAAAGGGCAATGAGATAAAAGGGATAGTTCACCCAAAAATGAAAATAATGTCATTAATGACTGAACCTCATGTTGTTCCAAACTCGTAATGCTGCGTTCAGACCAGCCGTGGTAGAGGCGTCAAGCGTGAGTGATTGCAATGTTAAGTCAATGTAAAGACGCGTCGACGCCCGTCTGGAGGTCTCGTGGTGCGGATGAGGCATTTAGCGCAGCAGACATGATTCCGCCTCATTCACGTGAAGGGCCCAAATTGATCGGTGCCCCGGAAAACTCACAAGTTAAATTTATTTTTACTTTGGGGGAAAAACGCACCGCGTTATCCAATCAGGAGCTTGCTCGTGTGACGCATTACAGGAAGTAAGCGGATTCGCAGAAGCCCCTACCATGACGCAAATTTCCATGTGAATGTCTCGATGACTAGAATGTCACGCATGGCTTTCATGCATGAATGAAGCGTGTAAACTCAAAATGTTCAATTACGCCCTTAAACGTGGCTGGTGTCACGTGACTGCAGTGACGCGGATAACATGTTATCCTCAGACATGTTTGCAAAGTTTTTTTTCAAACTTACAGCGTGCGTCTCACTCAGACTGTAAACAAAGCCTGGCCGCACAAAAAAAAACATCTGGGGCGCACCAGGGTAGGGTTGCACCAGTCGTTCGTAAGTTCTTACTTAAACTGGGACGTAAAGTCCAAACTAGAGGCTTAGTAACTACTAGCTAGTTTATAACTAACTCTTTACTTAATTCGGTTGCACCATTTGTTCTTAAGGCAGAACGTAGCTAGTAGGTCGTAAGCTCTCCGTAAGGTAATGCGTTGTCGCATAGAATGACGTCTATTTTTCTTAACCCAATCACAAGCCTTATAATGGGTAAACAGGAAATAGGCTGAACAGTACGTAATTTCAAACTCATTCTTGTCTCGCCTAAACTGAAAGTTAAAAAAGACGTAAAAGCAAACGTTATCGAACTCAAAACATTACACTTTTATTTGAAAATATCTATCCCATACATGGAGGAGAAAATAAACAGGAAGATTTTTTTTTTAATTGATGAATACACAGAAAATTAAACAGTTCTTGAAAACTCGTTGACGAATTTGCAGCTCTTCTTAATTTATACGAGCTCATCGATGTAATATAATCTGGCTGACATCTTATTCCAATCGTTATTCATGGACAGAGGCTTCCATAAATATTTAGTTACAACGTATTGTTACGTTTAATCTAAGTTTAATGGTGCAACGCAAAAACATTTAGTAGTGCGTAAGTTGTAACTTAGTGCCCATTTACGTCGTAACTAAGCTACGTTGTAACTTACGCACAGCCGGTGCAATCGGCCCCAGATAACACTTCAGCCACATCCTACATTATCCGCGTCACGGCAGTGACGTGACTTTAGTTTCGCGCATACGCTTCACAACAGACACGGAAGAGAAGACAATGCTGAATAAAGTCGTAATTTTTGGACTAAAATGTATTTTCGATGCTTCAACACATTCTAACTGACCCATTGATGTCACATGGACTACTTTGATGATGTTATATTACCTTTCTGGACATGGACAGTATACTGTACGTAGATTTTCAATGAAGGGTCAACAAGCTCTCGGACTAAATCTAAAACATCTTAAACTGTGTTCTGAAGATGAACGGAGGTCTTCGAGTTTGGAACGACATGAGGGTGAGTCATTAATGACATTATTTTACTTTTTGGGTGTACTATCCCTTTAAATGGAGAAAAAAAAAACAGGGACATAAAAATATATATATGTGCTTGTTTTTTCTTAAAATACCCACAAGACCACTGTCAAAATCTGCAAATAAATAAAAGTAAAAAGCATATAAATAAATGAATAATAAAAAAAGCAATTTACTTTAGTAATCCTTTCCACAATAATTTGATATCTCCACCCCAACATTTTTATGCAGGTTAAGGATTTGTTTGACTTTATCTTCGTCCTGAAGTTACTTTTTGTTGGTTTGCTATTATGATATAAAAATACAAGCAACGTCAAACATCTTTTGCCCTGGAACAGATTTACAACAATTAAAAATCAAATGATTCCCCATGTTGTTTGCTCACAATCATTGTTGTGCAGTGTGCGTTGAGGTTGCCATGATGTGCCTCATAAAGCGTCATTAATGATGCAGGTGGGGCTGTGGAGGGGCAGGTGGTCTTGTGGGACCGACTCCAAGTGGATCTATGAGTTGGTTAGTGTTTGTGGTCGGTCATGGTGTCTGACTCTATGATGGCTGGAGTTGAGCGAGCAAACAGACAGAGAGCAGGTTTCTGCTCATGGGATCTCTGAAGAGCTGCTTCACACAAACACATCTAAGTTTGGACTTACTTGTTGACACATTTATGTTGGTACACATGGCAATAAACTGATAGGGCATCAATCTCAATTTCTCTCTTTCTCTAATGTATAACTTGTCAGTTTACAGTTTATAATCATGATATTGCTTATCTAACATCTTGTAATTTATGTTAAGTTTTTTTTTTTTTGCAGTGTATTCTGGTATTGTTGTCTCCACAGTGTATACATGTGACAATGCACTTTATGGCCTTATAGTTTAATTAATGACAATGAGGAACATGTTCCATAGTTTAACAGACTTTTCTATCAGCTTCACATGGATTTAGGGCATGAAAGCGACAGCCGTAAATAACAGAGCAGTCTTAGTTTTAAGTGTCATATGTTTGTCAATGCTAGACCTAATCACAGTTCTTCCAGCGTTCAGTTTCCTTGCATCTGTTCTCACTGTCACAGAAAAAGTTAAACTTGTCACCGTGTATTTTGTTGTTTGTCTGACTGAATACAATTTAGTCAACAAGATTCTGTTTAATTTTATGTCGGCACTGTGAGGGATGGATTTACATTTACATTTGGTTCTTTAGGCTGACAGTTTTATTCAAAGCGAATGTGCATTGAAGCTTTACATTTTTACATGTTGTCAGCACACTGTTATTAGCATTGTCCTCACATAACGGTACTTTAGGTACAAGCATTCAGATGGAATGACAAGCTGGGTTTCCATCCAAACGTGAAGCGAATCTTTTTGAAATTTGCAAAAAAAGAACAACACACAATTGCGTATTAGGTGCGTTTCCATTAAGTTGTCTGAGCGAATGACGATGGAATTGGTAACCTAGTAACCAACAGTAAACAAAATAAGGTATGCATGGAAAATTGAGACAGGACTGCACGTAGTTATGATAGGGCAAGTTATTAATTTATTAGCAGTGCAGCTTATAAATGCCAAACTGAATGATGCGCATAGAAAAAGGAATGCAGCATTTTGATGCAGGCACTAGTAGCAAGGGAATTGCGACGACGTGTAGCCCCATATATGGTAAGGACAACTCCAGCGGAAACAGCTAGACGGTCAGTCACGTGGGTTTAATGTTCGCCACGTCATATGGCAAATGTGTTTACATCTCCCATTATTTGCATTTACTCTTTTCTCGCATAAATCAACCACCTCAAGCAAGCGTAAAAAGTTTTTTGCGAATTAAGGGATTTTTGATCAAAATTCGGCATTTCCATCACTCGTTTTTGATGCAATACTACAAAATGTGCAAAAAAAAAAAAAAAACATTGTGATGGAAACATGGCTACAGATATTTTTGACAAGCATTCATTTCTTGAATTGACATTACATTATTTTGAAGTAAGCATTGACATTGGTTCATGTATAGCATGAGCTAATTTGCATCTTTGGTCCCTGGAAGGCTTTTCTAAAAAAAAGAAGGACAAAAATTAAGTAAAATATAAAAAAACTGAATATCAAAAATAAATTAAACGTGTTGACTAATGTGGCATATCGTTTAAACATACATACAAATACAGACCTAAATAATCTGTACCTATTGTAAAGAAAGTTCCAACCCTGGTTGCATGAGTAAGTAAATAAAATCACATTTAATAGATTTAAATATGCATACAGCTGGTTAATTTTAAACCAACACTTTTTCATCAATGTAAAAAACTTTATGTCATGTATTGCCTAAACTCATGGCAACATGTTTCAGACAAAAACATTTGCAGGGATATGCATGTTTAGCATTCATTTTTACATTTAGTATCACTAATGTACAGTTTGCAATACATTGTATTCTACACTGTAAAAAGTGAAGTTAAAAAAAATACTTCAACTGGTAACACCTAAAAATGTAAGTTGTTTCAAGTATTTTTCACTTAATCATATACTGTAAGATGAAACAACTTTTTTTAGGTGTTACCTAGTGAAGTACATTTTTAAGTTCAGTGCATACAATTCTACTTATTTCCTAATTTTCCTGAGCCACATATTATTTCGAGCAGAATATTAAACAAAGTCAACACACCAAATCTACAAAAATATATATAAAAAAAGTGTGACTCTTATAACGTTTTGAGCACACAAGATCTTCCTTAGATGTCCATTTAAAAAAAAGTTTTAGAAACTTTGGTGCAACCTTGTTTTATATTCTTATAAACTTTTTTTATCAAGCATTCATTTTAAGTTGATGTGCAGCAACAGTTTTTTCCTATTTTCTTACTATTGTCGCTTCGGTTTAGGTTTTTGATTTACATAAAATGACACCCTTACCCAAACCCAACTCTAACCCTAATGCCAGGCGACAATGTTTTAAAATTTAGAAAATATAAAAAAAATAGTATATACCAATACTTCAAGTGACATCCTAACGCAAACACCAAATCTAACCCTAAACGAAGCGAAAATGGTTTGAAAAAAGGAAAAAGCAGTTGAGTAACCAATACGTGACAATGACACATAAACAGACATTCGTGATACGATCACGAAAAAACGTGAAAATTCTTGACAGTATCACGAAAAGAATAATAAAAAAAATTACATGACTATACATTATTTTGTGAGACTGGGTAGTGATGTGTGTGTGCTGTTGTTTTGTTATTTCTAACATATGCTCCCCTGAGTTTATTTTGGAAATTTGTGGAAATATATATTTTCACTGCTTTCAAAAAAGAGTTTGACAGCCCCAAAACATAGCCTCATTTTCATTTATCCAAACTGAGTGTTCCTGTGACTTGAATGCACTGTAAGTTGCTTTGGATAAATGTGTCTGCCAAATGCTTAAATGTAAGTTAAATGACATCTACTCTTAACACCTCAAGACACGTTTCAAAATTACCAAATCAGTAAAGCACTAAAGAATACTTGCAAATAGACTCTTCATAAACTTTTACCCCTGTGCCCATAACACATTAAAGTGGAAAAATCTTCACGGTTTAGAAATAAACCTTCTGTCTCTTTGCATTCACAGTCCACACGCACTCTTGCTCATTTCCTGGTGTAGTTTTGGGGGCAAAACAGGCATATTTGCCAGCTGTGTAATTTACTGTGGCACTCATTTGCATATTAAAGCATTAATTAGCCCCTCTGAGCGTGAGAGAGAGGGAATAGTGTAATCATTGGACGTGCAGTCGCGGGGGACGAGTCTGTGTTTGGGTCCGGGGGTAAGCCGAGAGCAGGAGTCTCTGGGTGCTTGTGTTGACCATGCGGTGCGTGCTTGTCGGCTTTGGGTTTTTTCGCTCTTCCCTGCCGGAGGCTGGATGAGAAGGTTGTGCTGCTCAGTTTTCCAGCTTTTTCCAGCCTCTTTGAAGTGTCACACACGATCTGTCTCCATATCATTTTAATGGCTTTACTTCCCCCCATCAGTGCAGTCGGAGGTGCGACCAACAGTTTCACAGGAAGTAGAGGTTGCTGTTGTTGTTGTTGTTTTATCATCCTATTCTCTATTTGACGGTGAAAGGGGGTTGGGAGCTGAGGATTGTGGTTTTTTTAAAGTGGCCAATGAGAGGCGAAGGCCTTTATAAGGTTGTGGTGGCAGCATTTTTGTAGATATTACAGTTGGATAAAAATTACAAAGGCCTAAGATGATGGTAAAACACTTTATGTTAAATAATATTACTGTTGGGTCCGATTGTCATTTAACATAAATGCCCATAAAGATATTGTGACATTTTATGTTTCAAATAGCCCTTTTGATCAATAGTCAAGTGTTGCGTTATATACTTATGCTATATAGCTACCAATGCATATAGACAGCTGCAGTAGAATGAGAAACCCTTGCTTCAGTGCTTCTTTGTTGAGCTGTCTGAAGCGCCTTTGCCTGGAACACACCGGCTCATATTTTGATAGGAGCGGATGTTATCTTTTCCCTCCACTCCACTAGAAATGGCCCATTGGATGAGTTGGTTCATCAGAATTTCAGAATCTCCCTCTGGGCTTGTCCTCCAACTTCATACTGGAACATTCTGAATCACCAGTCATCCACACGGGAGCTCATCTGAATATCATGAAAGTCACTGCCTTCAGCCACAAGAATCATGCTTTCCCTTTGAAATAAACAGATCTGAAAAAGTGGCATGTTCTGTAAATGAATGTGGACAATCTAATTGATCTTCATCTGATGCAGTGCTAAGAGTTTCTGTTTAGTCTGAGACTCAGATGACACACCCATGGACCACACATAGTCCGTTCATTGGCTGTGTGTTCGTATATACGTTACAAAACTGAACGCTTAATTTGAAAAGCTCCAATCTAGACTAAGGGGCTGTTTACACTTGGTATTAAGATGTGTTTTCATGGATCGGATCACAAGTGGATGAGAGAGACACATTACGTTTACACCTGGTATTTAAATCTGTCTCTTTTGTCCACTTTCGACCGCTTCTGTGCTGAATACTGTGAGGGGGTTGTCTGTGAGACGGTGGGCGAGTCTCTCTGCTGTCATTCAAACGCGAGCGGGAGTAATGATGAGTTTATATGGACGCAAACTAATATTATGTTGGAGTCCACTGCTTGTTTAGTAAGTAAACATGCTGCACAGTGTTTTTTGCGTGTATATGTAAGGGCTTTCTCTGAATTTTCAGCGCAATTGATGAAATAGGATTGCGCAACTTTCACATGCTTTCAAAACGAAACTACGGATATCAGCCGCTTTAGTTTTATCAATGAATGGCTAAAAATAGCACTGTTCACTGTATGTTCACGCCAGAAGTCAAAAAAGACGTAAAACTTGTGTTTAATACCTCATATAAGATAATTGGGCGGAGAGAAGGCGGTCGCGTGTGGCTGTTCGAACGCATTTAACCACATGTGCGTTCCGCAACTCTAAAGCGATCCGATCGAAAGTGGTTTCGACTGCCTCTGGATGTGGTTGAAAGTGGTCGAAAGTGGACGAGCTCAAAACGTTTTGAACACCGTTTACACCTGGCATTAACGTCATCCACTTGTGATCCGATCGACGAAAACGCATGTTAATGCCAAGTGTAAACAGCCTCTAAGACGTTTTGAGCTCGTCCACTTTCGACCACTTTCAACCATATTCAGAGGTAGTCGAAAACACTTTCGATTGGATTGCTTTTGTAGTGTAAATGCACATGTGGTTGAATGTGTTTGAACAGCCACACGCGACCGCCTTCTCTCCACCCATTTATCTAATCTGAGGTATTAAACACAATGTTTTGTCTTTTCTGACTTCTGGCACGAACACACGGTGTACAGCGCTATTTTTAGGCTTTTGTTGATAAAACTAAAGGGGCTGATCTCCACGTAGGTTCATTTTGCTAGCGTGTGAAAGTTGCGCGATCTTATTTTATCAATTGCGCTGAAATATCAGAGAAAGCTCTTACATATGCATGTACAAATCACTGTGCAGCATGTTTACTTACAACACAAGCAGCGGACTCCAACATAATATTAATTCGCGTCCATATAAACTCATCATTACTCCCGCTCGCGTTTAAATGACCACCCACTTAAAGAAATCAGGACAGAAGCGGTCAAAAGTGGAAAAAAGAGACGGATTTAAATGCCAGGTGTAAACGTGATGTGTCTCTCTCGTCCACTTGATCCGATTAACGAAAACACATCTTAATACCAAGTGTAAACAGACCCTAATTGTAAAGGGACACTCCACATTTTTTCAAAATATGCTAATTTGTCAGCTCCCCTAGAGATAAACATTTGATTTTTACCATTTTGGAATCCATTCAGCTGATATCGGGTCTGGTGGGGCCACTTTTAGCATAGCTTAGCATAATCAATTAAATCTGATTAGACCATTAGCATCGCACTCAAAAATAACCAAAGAGTTTCAATAATTTTTCCTATTTAAAACTTGATTCTTCTTTAGTTACATCATGTACTAAGACCGACTGAAAATTAAAAGTTTTGATTTTCTAGGCCAATATGGCTAGGAACTATACTCTCATTCTGGCGTAATAATCAAGGAATTTGCTGCTGTACCATGGCTGCAGGAGGCGCAATGATATTACGCAGTGCGTCCCCAGCTATTAAAACTTACCAAGGGGACTATTTTCAGGCGCTTTATAATATCATTGCGCATGCTGCAGCCATGTTACAGCAGCAAAGTCCTTAAAGTCGCAAAGACTGAAGTCTCAAAATGAAAGAGATATTCTTTCTGAAAGTGAAGGCTCATTCACGCCTTTCTAAAACGCCCCCACGTCACTGTGTGGAAAGATTTGCACAACACCGCCCACATGTATACGCAAAAAGGCGTAACGTTTATTCTCACTGTAGTATTTTTGCTGCCGCCACCACGCTTTGGAGCTGATTTCAAATATGGTAAGCTCGATAGCTGGCCAATCAGAGCACACTGTACCTTTTAAGAATGATGAGCTTTGTAAAAATCAACGCTTTTCGGGACGGCAGGGCATAGAGGAGCAACAATAATGAATGTATCTGGAAATTAATGTGTTTTTTAACCTTAAACCACGTTAACACAATGCATTACCCCAAATACCCAAAACAATGTTTTTGTAACAATGTCATATCACCTCTTTAAGTCTTTTCATGTGATTCTCATTCAGAATAATCTGCATTGTGTGCCACAACTTATACCATGTCTATGCATGCTTGTAGAATCCCCTTGAGCCACCCCCCCCCCCCCCCCTCGCCGACTCTCTCTCTCTCTCCGTCTCATCATCAGAGGAGGAGAGGATGACCTACAATATAAACACTAATAAAGAATCAATACGTCTTTTTTTCAATATCCATTTAACACACCTCTAAAGTGTCCACTATGAACTCATTTGGTATATGGATATTTAATTGGTTTATACCTGTTAACTCAGGGCACATCCTTAAAACACACACACACACACACACACACACACACACACACAAACACACACATCACAAATCAAGTTAGTCTACAGCATGCATTTAATCACTTTTCTGGTTATTGGCTAATGTGTATATTGTAACTGTGTGGTGGGGCATTTGTGTCAATGACAAGCCACCAATATTGACGGCAGGATTATGATTGGCTTATTTGTCTCCGTGCACTAAAATTAATGATATAAAATTTATAGGTGATATATTTAACAAGCTGTAGCCTCTTATGCATATTCTAAGCTGTCAGTGTTGTAATGGTCACATCACTGAAGGTTAAGAAGAGGTTAACTTAGATTCATATTACTGTAATTTATTTATTAAATATTTTTATTCTTAAATAGTCTTTCTATTTAAATGATGTTTTTGTTTATTTATGTGCACTTTTAGTTGATCTCCAATGAGGTACTGAGGCATAACCTGTATATAAACCACTGGCCTAAAAAGGCTGTGGTCAACAAACACTATCGGCTTCTAGCAGATATGTTTGTTCTGTGATGTTTCTGTTTTTTTAACAAGATATCTTTCTCAATCTGTGTTGCTTGTGTAGACCAAATGAGCCCTATGTTTGTCCTGTTGTCCCCATGACTGAAATGATAGGTCAGTATTTAGGGGGGTTTGGTGGGCAGGACATTGCCTGTCCCCGTCCTTTCTGTCACACCGGCACGGGCTGCCTGGGCTCCATGGAGGGGAGATAATTGGATTTGTTGTCACCTCCAGTTGCTGCCAGGAGCGGGCGTCTGCTCCGGTTAGCGATGAAGACATCATCGTGACAGGGACCCTGAGAGGGGATCAGCTGGGGTGGTGGGCACCACTATTGATGCTCTAAAACTGCCATGTCCAAGCGGCCAGGCGTAGGCCAGCTGTTTCCCTGCTCGCGTCCTCAGGCCAGGCCAGACAGAGCCAGAAGTGGGGGGGTCCAAGTATGCCAAGGCACCAGATTCAGTCTCCGCAGAGATAGCAGGAGAAAGGAGACGTTGACCTTTGGCCGGATAGTGCTAGATGTTTGGATTTGGGCTGTGCCATGCTCCCTGCAGGTCCTGTGAAAGGGTTGTAGGCCCTGGCCAGGGCATTATGCCGCAGTAGACAAGCGTGGCGGACAACCAGGGATGGCACCTGCTTGGCGTGAGTGTGAGGTAATGACGGCTCACAGGTGAGCGGCCCCAGAGGTAATCAGTAATTAACTCTCAACCACTTCATCACCACAGCCTTGGGTCTGAACCGAGTATAACGTTGCCATGTCCTACACATGATAATGCCCTCCAAAATCCTTCCATGTGCCCGATAACATCTGTTTTGTTGTTGATTTCTTTCTTTCGTGACAATACTGTTTGCTTTAAGTTTTTCATGACAGATGTAATTCCGTCTGTATCCAGGCTGAAGTCTCATAATCTAATTATAACAAAGTTTGATTTCAGTGATTTCACTATGATTTGTCATGGTCTTAGTCAATATCAAATATATCAATGTTATGTTTTGACAGAATTTTCATTATGTAGGATGATTTGTTTTGTAGAAAGATAATAAATACATAACATAAAATCTAAATAGACCATATTTACTTATTGTGCATGTTTCATCAATGCACATTATTGCAAAGTAAGGAATAATTGACGATAATTGTGACTTCACTATAATCACCTCCATTGTGTCTTTAAAGCGATATTTCTGCCCCAAATTTAAATTACCCCATGATTTACTCACCCTCAAGCCATCTAAGTTGTATAAAATCTTAAAGGTGACATAGAATGATTGAACGGAGTATTTATCCTTGTTCTGGGATGTGACATGTAGACAAAAAAATTTGTTTGGGTCTGTAATGCCTTAGAAGCTTCCTAAAAACCTCTCTAAGAAAGCTCTATTAGGGTGGGGGATTTTAAACAAGTGGTTTTGCACCTATTTGGCTCCCCCTACTGGCTTAACTTGCAATCTCATTACTGATTGGCTGACTTTGCTGCCACTCAAAAAATGTAGCCAATTATTTTAAAGTGGAAGGGCAGTTAGATACCTGTGATGTCATAAGCATCAGTTTTTCAGATTGGGCTGTTTTCTGGCTGACATTTCTAAAAGAGGAATTTCTATGAGACTGAGATGTTTAGCATGTTTAGCACTTTTTGTATGTTTGTGAATGTGGGTAGACTACCATTATTCAACAAAGACAAGGTAAAAATGGTTTTTCATTCTCTGTCCCCTTTAAAAAATCATTGATTACTTTCAGAAGGCCTTTATTTATCCCCCTGGAGCCGTGTGGATTTACTTTTGTTTGGATAAACATTCTTTGGACTTGAAGAAGCTGGACCCTATACTCATCCGTTATAAAGATTGTAAGGGCTAGGACATTTTCAAACATATCTGAATATGTGTTCGTATGAAAAATGATGCAGTGGTGGCCGGTGACTTCTTTTTTCGAGGGCGCACGATGGGAAGTTCGTCACAACATCTATGTAGCCTAGGATGGTCCTTATTTTTCAACATTTAAAAGTTGATGCTCTCACCCCACAAATATAAAATAAAAAAATTGGGCAACATTTTTTCAATATTAATACATATTTAGAGGTTGTTCAAGACCTTTGAAGTTAAACACGTTCGTGTATTATGTGATACTTTGTGTTAGCATGTATAATTGTTTAATAATACTTATTGCAGCAATGGACTTATTTGACCATGCTCCATGCAATTCAAACTCCTGTTTTAGTTGTGATTTGTCTTTCAAAGCAAGAAAGCTTCAATGTGAATGAAGCACAATAGACGATATACACTGAGACAATGGCTAAAGCAACACAAAGCAAGTCCGCTATATGGTTACTCGGATCAGAAGAGACTGAAATAACTGGAACAAAGTTACCCTCCAAGAAGCAAGTTTTATGTGTTGTGCGTTTTTACATAGTACAGTTTTTGCAAAAATATGTGATTTCGGAAATATTCAAAAGCTTTGAGCAACCTCTAGGTATTGCACAGTGTGTTTTTATTGATATCCTAGCACATTTAGGGGGTGAGAGTTGAACATTTAAAAAAAAATTGACCCATTATAAGGACCACCCTAATGTAGCCCGTCATGTGTGTGGTTCGTAATATGTGTTCGGCGCGTCGAGTGAACCACTTGTCTTGTCAAAATAAGTCCCTTCTGCAGACGCGTCTAAAGGGTTTATGATAAAAGAGACGCTCGCGTTTGCCAGATACTCACATAATCTCATGCGTAATCAGAGTTTACTGTTAAGGTCAGGTGTTTTGCGTCTCTTTTATCATAAACGGTTTTGACTTGTGTGCAGCAGGCACTTATTTTGACAAAACACGTGTTGCACATGGTTCACATGAAGACACGAGCAACACACATGACACTCCGAACACACATTTTGAATCTGCGCCCCTCAGAAGAGCAGTCACAAGCCGCCACTGACATATGCAACACAGTTGGCTTGATGGTGTGTAAATCATTGGGTAATTTTAATTTTTGTCTGAACTATTCTTTTAATAAAAAGCAGTTTACTGCGATAAAATAGAAAGTTGAATTATCTTCATGTCATTTCCCATACCTTAGTCCAGTAAAAATCTACATACCCATGTACCAATCCCACCGTTAGCTGTCATTTATATGGCATGAGTTAGAAAGCGAATGAGGCTGTGTGGTGTTCATGTAGTGTTGTAGCGTAGCTGCTGAGTCTTGTGTTTGTGAGGTCATATCAGTAGCACAGGGGTACTGACTGTGATGTGTGCTCTGATTCTGTTTTCGGAGAGACGCGGCATTGGTAATTGGTGGGAATGTGGGTTTGGTGGGCTTAGACGTCCCCCGTCCCCCAGGGATCAATTACAGAACAACTCACTCAGCTCAGCGTATTCAAATGAACACCTGAAGAGCAGGATGGTGTGCTTTTTAAAACTATTATAAAAGTATTTCGGAATAAACACCTTTTTCAATCAGATGTAATATGTATGCATTTAAGCAAAGATATTGTCTTACATTCTAATGTTTTTAATTGGAATAAGAGGGAAAAAATAATACCGTACCTTCCACTTGAAACACATCTTTGTACGCAGGCAGGTAACAGTGACTTTTTTGACATTTCAACAACGCAGTCCAAACGAAGGCCACAGCGAAGCAGTTGACGTTTCAACCGAAACCTGCACCGTTTCTAATAAGGATTTTCTGAAGTGGTATTAATATCCCTCCGAGCTCATATTTTAAATAAATCCTTTCCTATGTTTCGGCCTTTCTTTCTCAAGGTTGTGGCCATTTGTACAGCGCTAAGAGCTAGGAGTGTTTAAGTGCTTCACAACTTGGAAAATAATGAATGCCAGAATGTTTCTAATCACTGAATCATTCATGCTGTATAATTTGCTGTAAATAGCCAAGGTGCACCATTGATTTACAGCTTGCACAGAGATACTTGACACCACTTAGCGCCCGAAAAACACTCCATATATACATTGAGGCTAGTTTATTGCTTTCAAAGGAATTCGAACCATAACTTTTAATAACATCTTTTCATCCAGCCGGTCACCTGGAACGGCACGCGAAGCTAAATTGGCACATGATGATTCCGAAGAAAGGAAATTGATTTGTTTTTATAAAATACGCTTTGATCTCAAACCATGAAAGGAAATAGTCACCTCATGGAGAATGCAAACAAGTCTCCTGAAGGTTTCGAAAAGTTGGAAATGATTTCGGCCCACGTTCTGTCACCGTGTTACCAGTTTCACCTGTGGTGACCTTGTCCTGGCTTTTTGATAGAGTGCTTGACAAATTGTAGATAACTGATGGTTTGGTTACCTTACAGATAGCATGGTGCCATCACAAGCACAGAGTAAATACACTTGTCATGCACATACATTATGGCATTCAGATATTAAACATATGTGACCCAGTCTGGGAAGCTAGAAGTCATTTTTCTACATCAAATCATCCTATACAATTTAAAGAACATTTAGTGAAAATATAACCTTGATATCTTTAATATCGAGTAAGGTCATGAAATTAATGTGAAATCAATGAGTGAAATCAAACTTTTATGCACCTAATCTCATTATTAGTTTATAGGACTTTAACCTGGATTTCACAGACAGGGTCACATAGAGCAAAGCACAAAATGAGTACAATATAAATAGTTGTACATCTGTAAAAATTGTAGACTAGACATGAACAAAAAAATATGCGGATTCTTTTAAATCATCTTATGATAACATATTTATGTACAGTATAATTGGTATAGGTAGCTAAGTTAATTATTGACCTTTTATGCACGGCACGCTAAAGATGAAATAATTACAAAAAACTCTTTCCTCACCAGCATTTTTTTTTTATAAAGTTGCCAGCCAGCGCCAGCATGTTTTATGATTTTCAAAAAAGTTGAATGTTTTCCAGAAAATCTTCTTCTTTAAATATATAAACAAACATAGCCCAGTCTCATGAAATTTCGTGATATAGTCACAGAACTTTTTGATTATTTTTTCGTGATATTGTCACGAATTTCCGTGTTTTTTCATGATCGTATCACAAATTTCTGTTTACTTGTCATTGTCAAGTGTTGGCTATTCAAATGTTTTGTCCTGTTTTCTTACCATTGTCGCTTCGGTTTAGGGTTAGATTTACATAAAATGACATCCTTACATAAACCCAACTCTAACCCTAACGACAATGGCGACGATGGTTTAAAAATCTGAAAATATAAAAAAATAAATCAGAAAAATGGTATAAACCAATACTTAAAGGAATATTCCATTTTCTTAAAAGAAAAATCCAGATAATTTACTCACCACCATGTCATCCAAAATGTTGATGTCTTTCTTTGTTCAGTCGAGAAGAAATTATGTTTTATGAGGAAAAGATTGCAGGATTTTTCTCATTTTAATGGACTTTAATAGACACCAACAATTAACACTTAACTCAACACGTAACAGTTTTTTTCAACGAAGTTTCAAAAGACTATAAACAATCCCAAACGAGGCATAAGGGTCTTATCTAGCGAAACGATTGTCATTTTTGACAAGAAAAATATCACATATACACTTTTAAAGCACAACTTCTCGTCGAGTTGGGCGGTCCCAACTGGGTCATGAGTCGCAGACTGTAAGTAAAACTGCGTCAAATGTCTCTGTTTTGTTGGCAATCTGCGTGGAAGTGCATATAATGTAAACAACAAACATTTAGTGAATCATAAGTTATCCAGAGATAGTGCGATAATGTTTTGTGTGTGTTTATTCGGAAAGAGTCGGTATAGCTGATCTGTCTTTTATAAATCTGATAAAACTAAAGACTCTATAGGTAGTCAAGATTAACATGCTTTAAAGTACACAATAGCTCCTCAGAGTATAATATTGTACCCCAAAAGGTACAACATTTCAATGTGTTGTATACCCAAAAAAGTAGAAAAGTGTAGGAAAAACATGTATGCACTTGAATTATTTTGGTAATTTAACAAACCTAGAAATGATTGACTCCCTAGGCAGTGCACTTACTAGAAAACTAGGGAGAGGATTTTTTTCCTCTTGCATCTTCTTGACTTCTATATCTCTACTTCTTATCTTTGTCCTTTTATTAAATTCTCCCTCTCTCTCTCTTCACTTACCTCTCTGTCTCTCGCTCTCTTCTTATGTGGAATTTCAATACTCCCCATTGAACGATTGGATGCTATTGTCATAGTTGAGCAGAGGGAAATGCATTTTGAATTACAGGCAGTGTTTCATTTCTGTTTTTATATTCAAATGCAATAGCACGCCTCTCGAGCTTCAGTTTTGGTCGTTCTCTCTTTTAGTTCTGTGAATTCACTCCTCGCACGTTCAGGGTGCATGTCAATTGCAAAAGTTTTTGCCATTCGCGATCCCTCCTTGAATGTTATAAACACGCCGCGTTTAATGCGACATGGATATTTGCGCATGTAACAACAGAAGTTGCAACCTACACAGTCTCGACTGTAACATCACAGAAGTGCATCTTTCTGAACGAGTGGATTGATTTATCAGGCGACATTAAGCTGAACAAACAGAAGAGTTTAGCGGGGAGGGAAGCCATCAGGTCAGATCTGCACGGCGAATAATCTCCTCTCAGCCGCACACAAGAACAAAGCCTATCTGGATCTCATCGCAACTGTGATGATATTTAAATGTAAAGCTGAGGAGATCAATTAAATTAGCTGTGGCTTCAGCCCGCCGTTCTCTCGACTGCCCCCGAGGTCACAGCGGTGTACTTTTTAGCTCTCTCCGCCGGTAATCGCTTCAAATCAAGACCCTCTTAAGCACCGCGGCCCACCTTAATTACACGTATGAGGTTGAGATTTCACACCTCTGGTAAAGAGAAGATAAAGTCAAATTGATAATAAACGCCTGAAAGATACATTTTTAAATCAGCCAGGAGTGCTGTGGCTCGCAGAGATGCCTGCTGCCCTCCACAGCACATTCAAATGATTTACTCTCTCTCTTTTTTTTCTGTGTATGTGTAAGATTCTTTTCGAATATGTTTAAGATGGCATTCAGAAATTATTTTTGATGCTATAACTTTTTCTGACACAATGTCACATTTGTCTGGTGCACTTTCAGCATGAGTGTACTTATTATAATTATCAGATTGCACATTCATTGTACTCTTAATGAGTAATATAATGAAAATGTGTTGCTAGGCTAAATAAAATAATTATTTTTACATTTTCACAAATGTAAATGCTGTATGTGTTTTACTGTACGTTCAATCTTTCATTCGTACACTGAATTAAAATGTTAAACTTGTACAGCTCTTATTGTTAAGTAGTTTTGGGCAGTACTTCAGGGTGCATGTTATAAATTTTGTACTGCGGTCAAGTAATTTTTTTTTTAAATAGCTTTTTTTATAATGTTGCATTGTGTCAAAGCATCTTTACATGAAAGAAGAAGATTTTCTGCACAGAAAACTGAAAAATGATTAAATGTACAGAATAGAGTAGTGTAGTATCATTGCAAAATTTATTATCATCATAAATAGATTATAATCTAATAAAATGCTATATATATTTTTTCAACTGTAATCAGTTTATATAAGATTAATAACACATATCGTATTAAACTACACAGTAATAAAAATTTTTAAGGCAGCTAAGTATATTTTACAGTGCATGAACAACTGTAAAAAAAAATGCAGCATAAGGTTAAAACAACTTTGCAAGTCCATTCAACTTACTATTTTAAGTTTTGGCAGGTGAAAAGTTGACGCGATAAGCGTCTGATCTGAACTTTACTTCCGGTTTCTGTTTGTTTAATGGTCTAGTTGCTGACACTGAACTCTTAAACAAAAACCTTGTTGAAAATAACAAATGTTTTGGGTTCCTATGTAATGTATGTGTTGTTTATTTTGCTTGCTATATAAATAAACGACTTTAAAAGGACTTTGTTATTTATTCTTCGCAGAGTTTACCGGAAGTTACGTGAGGACCACGAAAGCCGCTTGTTTATGTTGTTACTGCTGAAACCGTCCATATCAAGTTAAAATTGTTTAACTTATAAGTTAAAGTAACATAAATATATGTTGATTTTACAAAAATGGTGCGTATATAGAGAAATTATAGCAACATCATTAAGTGCATCCAAACACCAAAGTAAAATATATTGACGTCTTTAAGACTGTAGTCAGTAAATGAATGTAGTTTAGTAGTCTCAGAAATTTTTTTTTGAGTAGTTTGTTATAACTCGATTTTTTTGTGGATAAAAAGCTACATTATGACCATTGTTTTTTGCCGCTTTTACTAATTGCATTTATTTAACATGAATTTAATTAATGCTAATTTGTCATTCATTAAAACGACAAGGAAAGACTGAATAAAATGAGAAGTAATGGCGTGCCTCTTAAACTTTAGGATAATTTGCACGAAACAGACAGAACAAAACAGTTCATTAATGTAGCTAAACTATTTCTTCCAAATTGAACAGTCCTGTGTCTATTTTTATTAATTTAATTTAGTCAACTAATGCTTTAACACATTAGCAAACACATGGTCCTGTCCATAACCATCTTTCTAATATATTTCTCCGATCACATGATTTTTTAAAAATCTTATATTAATTTCCTCAATGTTAAACATCCATCTTTCCTGCGACTGAGGTTTGTGCCCATTTAGTATGCAATAGTGACATCTACAGTCGGAGATAAAGCTTAACTCGGTGTAGGACAATAGAGAGCACACTTTTGATGCAGGTCATTGTGTATGTGTGTGTACGAGAGAGTAAAAGAGAGAGAGAGAGAATATGTTGGTAATTATAGCTATTTATGTTAAGAGAAAGACCCAGTCAGATGGCGAAGTGCATTCATTAACATTTACTTAGTGGTGAAGTCATTATCCACTTCCCCACTAACAGAAAGGGAAAAAGAAAAGATAAAGAAAAATATTAATGTGCTGACATAATGACAAATTCAAAATCCAGAGATGGCCTTAAATAGACTGTAGTGAGTGTTAAAAAGCAGTTTGCTTGTTCAACTGAGAAACAAATGCGTTTGGCACTGTTTTCATACAAAGAGTGACACTAATTCTCATTGTCATCGTGGTAAACAAAGAGATGATGCAAACAAGCAAGACTCTTTTCATCACAAAGCATTAGCCGACCATCTCGTCTGTTCATTGTTTAAAATTATTATACTACATGAAAACTTACGAATTACATTAGGTCTATATAATATGCAATATATAAGTTTTACTTTCTCATCAAAAATAAGGAAAACAAGATTTATTAAAGAAGCATCTTTTGAAATAGTCTTAACCCGTATTGCCTGGATTAAAAATAATATACAATACAAGCATAGTTTTTTACTGGCATCTCAAATGTTGAGTAATTTACATATATTAGCATATAAAGTAATTGGCACAGATGCCAAGAAAACACTGTAAAACAGATTAATTGTCATCCACCAGCCACAGTGACATTGTTAAAAATGAGATGCTTTTAAGAAGCCAATTATCAGAGAGTTTCCAAAGTAACCCGTTTTCATCCCCGAATATCACCCATAGCAGCTTCACATGACTTTGCAATGAATCCTTAACCAGTCGCGAGTTTTCATAAATTGTACTTAAACTATACTTGTAAATTCCCCACAAGTTTGCTTGAACTTGGATGGCATTATATCGTTACAACAATAATTGCATTTTGAATATAGTGTAAAGTTAACATCAGTGGAGCTCTCTTGGGCAATATATAGGGTAATTTAAGGTAACATTTAACATTTAAGGTAAACTAAAGATTAAGTGTCGTAATGATTTATTACAGAGAACACATGGCTGTTGAAGAATACTTGTGTAGATCTCGATGATGTGTCACCTGCCCTGTGTTGAGTAGTTTTTGAGGCATATGGGCACAGCCTCTCTCTTTCACACACACACACACACACACACACATATACACAAACTCTGGCTGGTAATAGATTCTGCTATGCTTTGCTGGAGCTCTAGTTTTATCCCCTGTAATAATTGGATAGTGGCTTCATTTATAAGGCTGTCCAAGGGAATGCAGAGTGAACAAATGAGCTAGTTTAGTTGCCAAGACCACTGCTCAGGGAGAAAGCTTAAATGACTCCCATTTTCACAGGCATTGTGCGATGGCTACCTTAAATAATATTGAGATTACACAAGGGACAGAGAGACCTGCTGAGGATCTATTGTGGAGATAAAAGGAATGAGAAAATTAAAAGATTTTAGGGGGTGGGGAAACAAAACAAAAAAAGGATGATGAAAACAATACCGTCTATGCATGATATTGAACATGACTGCTGAGAACAGAATAAACAATTTTTGTAGTGTTTTTTTACACTTTTTGCATAAATATAAGTATGGGTATTTGACAAGTAACATATTAACGGTATTTTATTGTTTGTTATCAACATTAATATTTTAGGTATTTTTTTATTATTAGCCCAGTCTCACGAAATTTTGTGATATAGCCACAACTTTTTATTTTTCGTGTTTTTTCGTGATCGTATTACAGTAACACTTTACAATACACTGTAAAAAATTATTTGCTGCCTTAAAATTTTTGTTGAATCAACTTAGATTTGCAAATCATTTCAACTTACTATTATTTATCTTGACAAGAGATGAGTTGTTGTAACTACAGATGAGTTGGTTATAACTTATAAATTTGAAAAAAGTCAAATTCATTTTATAAGTTGAAGCAACTCATCTCTTGTCAAAATAAATAATAGTAAGTTGACATGACTTGTAAATCTGAGTTGATTCAACAAAAAAAGGCAGCAAAGAATTTTTTTACAGTGATTAGTTAACTACATTAGTTAACATGAACTAATAATGAACTGCACTGATACAGCATTTATTAATCTTTGTTAATGTTAATTTGAACAATTACTAATACTTTATTAAAATCTTGTTAACGTTAGTTAATGCACTGTGAACTAACATGTACAAACAAGTAAAAGCTTTATTTCTATTAGCTAACATTAACAAAGATTAATAAATACTGTAACAAATGTTTTGCTCATGGTTTGTTCATGTTAGTTTATACATTACAATAAGGTTCATTAGTTAACATTAGTTAAAGTGTTACCCGTATTACGAATTTCTGTTTACGTGTTATTGTCACGTATTGGTTACTCAACTGTTTTGTCCTATTTTCTTACCATTGTCGCTTTGGTTTAGATTGACATAAAATGACATCCTTACCCAACTCTAACACTAACGCCAGGCGACAAAGGTTTAAAAATCAGAAAATAAAATAAAAATATTCAGAAAAAATTGTATAAACAAATACTTAAAGTAACGTCCTAACGCAAACACAAAATCTAACCCTAAACCGAAGCGACAATGGTTTGAAAATAGGAAAAGCAGTTGACCAATACATGAAAACGTTACATGTAAACAGAAATTTGTGATATGATCACGAAAAAATGCGGAAATTCATGACAATATCATGAAAAAAAGAATCAAAAAGTTACGTGACTATATAACAAAATTTTGTGAGACTGGGTAGATTATTCACACTTTTTCATGCTAAATCATATTACAGTTGAACCTTTAGTAGACTTTAATAGATTGTTTTGCATTTGATGTCTGTATTGATATTAGAATGTGTATATTGATATTATTGGCATTATTGATATTGATTTAATGGCTCAATAAAGCAGAGGCAGACACTACTTGAGTATTTTAAGTAAATTTTCCAAGTGTTTGTCTTTGGAAAATTTTTACTTTACTAAAAATTGTTCACTACATTCTAAATCATACTGTGTTTTCCTTTAATATTGCATATTAAAACGGATTTAATACCTAATTACATAAAAATTGTTTACTTTTACTGTTCTTGTGTAAAAGTACAAAAAATACTTTTTACTTAAGTAAAAGTAAAAAAAAACCTAGATGTTTAATGTAATTAAATATTAAATATAAACCAAAAACTTGAAATTATGAAATGTAGTGAAGTAAAATTATGCTAATATGCTTTGGAATGTATGTAAAAAAAGATAAAATACGAATACTTAAAAATTTACTTTTATAAAAGTAGTGTCTGCAAAATATTTAAATATTTGAGATAGATAGATAGATAGATGGGTATCCCCATTTAGAGCCGTCTGACCTCGGTCCGAGCCCCCAAAATGCATCTCACCTCTTACTCGGCGGTCTGAGAACGCCGTCTTCCCCTTTCTCATCCTTATTTGTATTCGTTAATGACTTTATAATTCCCGGCCAGCAGGAACCTGCTTTTATCTCTATTAGTTTAGTAGCCTGGCAAACAAAGGGAATCTGGGCTGGTGGCACCATGCCAGCAGGAGCCTCCACCATAAAGGTTCCTGTCCATCTGTGTCGCCTTAATGACGAAATACAACTTAGCTTTCCTCTTACTGTTTTTGTCCTCCCTTGTGCCTCGTCTAAAGATGCTTCTACTCCGTGGCGATATATATATATATATATATATTCCTTGTACCGGAGCTTGTATTGATCTCTGTGAAGGCCAGTGAAGTGTAAAAGAGACTTGTGTTTTTCCCACAATGAGAAAATGACAACTCGCTCTGTGTGGATGTTCGGGGAAAAGCACTTGATCGCAGATATCCTGGGGTGACGTTTCAGAAACATGCCTCGGAATGTGTCCAAAATTCATTCGGGTTGTCATGGCGGAACGCGATATCTTTATTGTCTGAAATCAACACGTCGGATCGTGCGCGTTTACCTCTCGGGCCCTCCATGAATGAACGATTTAGGATATTTCCAGCTCTTTGAGGGTCATTTCATATGCTCAGAATATCATAAACAGCCAAACATCGCTTCCATCAGGCGTTAATTTGACATTTGTAATGCATGTGCAGCGTTGCATGAATGCATTCATAAGGCCCAAACAGAGCGAATGTTTCATCTCAAACTTTTGTGAGACCTGATGTTCACCCTCGATGTTTTGCTCGCTCGTTCTCTCTCTCTCTGTGTGCGTGTGTAACATGTCAGGATGTCTGCATTCTCCTCTCATCTGAGATGCTGGTCAGATCAGGCGGCCCTTCATTGTATATTTTACCTTGGAGTTGTTTTGATCTCACTGAAGACAGGGAGCAGCTTCTTTCCATTTCCCTCTCTGTTTTTTATATTCCTTCGGCAGCCCGTGTGTCTTTTGCATGCATTGTCTTTGAACAATGCTCTGTTTGAACAGCGCGCTCGCAACTCAGGATACAGGCGCGTTCGACGGATCGACTTTTATCACCTGCTTTTCCCAGTGATTCTATTAACGCTTCTGTTTCATTAAAAAAGGGGGGACGCGACCAACAGACAGACGCACAGCAGACGAGGAAGACAAGAGTGACTTCAAACAAAGTCAGTCACAAGATTGCCACAGAGCGCAGACAGCCCTTCATTCGGAGGGACTGACAAAGCAGGCCGGATGAGGCGTACGTGTGTGTGCGTATGTGTGTGTGTGTGTG
This sequence comes from Misgurnus anguillicaudatus, assembly GCF_027580225.2. Classification (NCBI taxonomy): domain Eukaryota; kingdom Metazoa; phylum Chordata; class Actinopteri; order Cypriniformes; family Cobitidae; genus Misgurnus; species Misgurnus anguillicaudatus. The sequence continues at coordinate 4,693,477 of NC_073343.2, forward strand.
TACCTGTGAGGTGCTAAATCATTAATTAGAAGGAAACCACTTCTGTTTCTCTAATGCACTGTTGCTAATCCGTGAGCATCCAGACATATGGTCCCGCTATCAGACTGATCCAACAGGCTGAGTGGGTCAACAGTTATGTTTACTTGTGGAGGTCATCATACATCGAAGCATACAGATAACCGGCTTAAAAAACAAACATGCACATATAAAGGACAGTGAAATGAGAAAGATAATTAAATGAAATATGTAAGATTTACATGTGATCACCCATGCAAGGACATTGAGCCAATGGGGAACACTTTCCTCCAGCTATGAAAAAAATTTAACTTTTGGGCCATGTTTCAGACAAGACTAGGACTAGGCCTTAAATAAATTTAGATGTTTAAGCATCTTTTATAAACATACCAGTAAAAGGCGTTACTGGTGTGTATCTTGAGACAAGTCAATGGCACTGACTGTTGAGACAGCTCCAACATGTTTCTTAGTCTAGGAGTAGCCTTAACCAGGGCTTAATATGATTAATATAATATTAAATTGCATTGTCTATAAAGCTGCTTTGATACTATATGTATTGTATACAAATAAAATGTTCACAAACTGGGGGAGTGCCGGGGGGCCCAGTATTATGATCGCACACTGCAAAAAAATGACTTTCTTACTTAGTATTTTTGTCTTGTTTTTAGTACAAATATCTAAAAATTCTTAAATTAAGATGCATTTTCTTGATGAGCAAAAAGAAAAAAGTATAGTTTGTAGACAAAAAACATAACATTTAAGTGAATGCATGCTTAAAACAAGCAAAAATCTGCCAATGGGGTAACAATTCTCTTGAATTTTTCTTGAATTACATTGAAAAAACTTTTTGGTATAGTATAATATATTTGATTAAACCTCATTATTTCTACATAGTAATATTAACATTTATTAAGAACTAGATTTTCCTAAGTAAAATTATTATAAATACACAATTAATTTGTGTACAGAATTTACTGTGCGGGAATAGTAAGTCGTATTATATATTTTCTTGTATTATTTAACTGTTTTATTGTTACTGCACATAGTACTAAAATATTTAGGTCAATTTTAATCAAAAACATTCAAGTCAAAAATTTGAGTTCATTTAACTTAAGCTTATAAAATCCTTTTAACTAAAACATTGAAGTAAAATGAACTTTATTTGTACATGTTGTAAGGAATACCCACGATCATTTGCGCCTCAATATTTAGATTTTTTTAAAGATTTTTTACAGAATAAGAACTGATAAGAACTTTAACTACTTAAATATTTGTTAATAAAATGTCATAAAGGTTTAAGCTCTTATATCATTGATGTTGTTTTGTTGTAAATGATAATTTTGTGAAGTCACCGTTCAGGTAATCAGTGTTTCCAGTGTTTCGTTTGTACTTTTCTCGTAAAAAAGCAGTACATTTTACTTAAAAAAAGTTTTTGCAAATTGTTACGAGGATTTTTTTAAAGTAAATTTTACAAGTTGGTTTATTCAGTGTATGGGGTGGTTTCCCAGACAGGGCCTAAGATTAGTCTCAGACTAACTTAAATGTCTTGATCAATAAACAAATAAAATATATCAAATGAACAAATGAAAACAAATTTTAAAATATATCAGTGCGAGTGTTGTGTCTCAAGATGCACACCAATAGTGTTTATTTATAAATTATGCTTTTAAAAATGACTTAAATATCCTAATTTAGCTTAGTCTAGGTCTATTCTAGATTATTTTATCATGATTTTTGACCCATGATTTTTTTTTTGGGGGGGGGCACACGCCGAGAAGTTTGAGAACAACCGAATTTAATTATTCTAGTTAGAAAAAGCTTTTATCAAAAATGACTTAATACAGGCATAAGTGATTGATCAATATTGCTGCCATTACTGGGTGTCAATATTGGCCTATTTTGATCCTGTATATGAGGAAAATGAAAAAAAAAAAGTATATTTCTTTAATCTCTCTGTGTACTGGCTTATCTGAACGTTGTGACTGAAACTTTATATTACTGACACTTCTTGTGTTTATTGCCTTCTTTAAGAGGAATCACTTGTTGTATTTCTCAACAGTAAGTCGCCTTGGATAAAAGTGTCTTACAGTTATGTGAGATGAATAAATGTGTAAATTATGCCACAACTGAATTATTATAAATTATGAATCATTATTTATGTAAATATTGCATTATTTGTCTTTTAACTTTAATTATATTTTTAATTTCTAATATTTCATATTTTAAAATTGAATGTGAACATTACATGAAAGTAACAAAAACAAATGAAGCTTTCAAAGATGAGTGACCTATATTTGCATTTACATTTATGCATTTGGCAGACACTTTTATCCAAAGTGACCCCGTGACCTTTTGCACTGCTTATGCAATGCCTTACAACTACCACTAAGCTATACAGGAGCACTTATATGAAATATAAGACATAATAAAACAAAACATTAGCTCCCAAACTTAAAGAAACACCCATCTATGTTCCTCCCCAAATAAAGAGTGTCAAGTTTACTCCAAGCGTCAAAGTTGATGCATCTCACAAAAAGTGTCGTTTGGAGCCTGTATGACGCTGCGTCGCTCATCCGCCTAGATCCTGCGGCGGGCAGCGGCGTTGAACTCTGACTCTGGCACAGGAAGTAAAGTCAGCAGCCATGTTGCTGCTGCTCCAGAAGGCAGTGGCTGTGCTCGCGACGGGGCTCTTCCACCCCGCAGCAAGGTTGGCACGGTACGGAGGTGCTGGTGGCGCGGTGCTGGTTCTGGCGCTCTTGGCTGCTGAGAGCAGTGCGTGCCCTCTGTCATTCATGGGGAGTAGCTCTGTCCAACTGTCACTTCCTGACAGGCTGATAATCAATCTCTTTATTAACTGCTCTGTTGCAGACGGCCCGCCCGGTAGGGAGGATGGGCAGCTTGCTTGGTACACCGCAGCATAGCGACCGCCACAGAGCTCCGCTGGGGTCGGGAGGTTGGCACCGCGAAACAGCGCCGCTTCCAGGCTGGGACTATTCCTACCACCGTTACGAATCACAAGGGTGGCATCCGGGGCCTAGATGTCCCTGGTGATAATTTATAAGATGGAAGCCATATCTCATGAGCGCTGTCCATGAGCCAACAATATTCATCCCTTCTGTGATTTTGTTTAGGAGGGTTTTTTAAGCTTCTTTCTTTCTTTTATTTTTAAGTGATTTTAAGTCTGCTTCAAGTCCAATCTCATGGAAATTTATTTTATGTGGTGGGTAATTTATAAGTTTTCGTATAATCTGCTTCCACCCCAGTGACGTTGAGGTTAGGGGTGCGGGCGGCTTACTGCTTTTTCTAATAATCATATGTAATTCACTTTGTACAAATTCATACAACCTGGCTGATTCCTCACAAGCTGTGTCCAATCAGTGGCGGATTTAGCAAATTGGGGGCCCAAGGCGAAGGTATGTATGGGGCCCCCTATCCGATCAATAGAAGAGAACGAAAATTTTTTTACTCCAAAATGAAAATGGAAAGCAGAGAACACACAAAGTGTAGCACTACACAAACCAATAGAGAATAAGTCAATTAAAGAGTAAAAATCCTGGATTTTTTTCTTAAACATTTAGCAGTTTTAATCAGGACTGATGTTGATTAACAGATTTATGCAAAAAAATTGAAACCAAATATTTATCTGATTTTACAGCAGTTTAATTTAGTGGATGTTTCTTCACGAACATAACGAAAGGGTTGTGAATTTGCCCACAGTGTATTGTTGAGTTTTTGACAAATTTTCAAAGCATTTTCCCAAAATATGTGTCAAAATAAGATTTGTCACCAAGAATCATTCCATTTGCTGAAACACAGAGAAAGTTGTGGCCAAATTAAGACTCAACAGCACCTCATAGTGGACGAAAACATCCCCAACATAACATAAGGGTTAAATTAGTTTTTTTTTCTGTAGTAACGGTATTTACTTCACCACAAAATCATTTTTATCAGTGTAGGGCTAAGGCTATTACTAAATTACCACTTAATTACCAAAGCCCCATTTTCGTGTTTATATTTGTTTTGATGTGTCTCTGTTCATGTACTTTCCCAGTTTTCCTGTCACTCTGTGTTTATCTTTAGCGCAGCGCGAAGCTATGTGTCCAATCAGTGGCGGATTTAGCAAATTGGGGGCCCAAGGTGAAGGTTTGTATGGGGCCCCCCTATCTGATCTATAAAAGAGAACAAATTTTTTTTACTCCAAAATGAAGATGGAAAGCAGAGAACACACAAAGTCTAGCACTACACAAACCAATAGAGAATAAATCAATGGGGCAAAATCAGCCACGAACAGTAAATGAGGGAGAAAAAATGTAAATCTCATGCTGCACAAAAACTAGCAATGCATCAAAGCCAATGCTGTTACTATTTTTTCACATGCCTAAGACTGTGATAAAAGGTAAAAATCCAGTCCACAATCACTTTTTATATTGAAAATAAGTAATTGTATGCATGTTTCCCCAAATCAGTTTTAAATTTTGAAAAAAATCATTGGCAATTAAAGAGTAAAAATCCTGGATTTTTTTCTTAAACATTTAGCAGTTTTAATCAGGACTGATGTTGATTAACAGATTTATGCAAAAAAATTGAAACCAAATATTTATCTGATTTTACAGCAGTTTAATTTAGTGGATGTTTCTTCACGAACATAACGAAAGGGTTGTGAATTTGCCCACAGTGTATTGTTGAGTTTTTGACAAATTTTCAAAGCATTTTCCCAAAATATGTGTCAAAATAAGATTTGTCACCAAGAATCATTCCATTTGCTGAAACACAGAGAAAGTTGTGGCCAAATTAAGACTCAACAGCACCTCATAGTGGACGAAAACATCCCCAACATAACATAAGGGTTAAATTAGTTTTTTTTCTGTAGTAACGGTATTTACTTCACCACAAAATCATTTTTATCAGTGTAGGGCTAAGGCTATTACTAAATTACCACTTAATTACCAAAGCCCCATTTTCGTGTTTATATTTGTTTTGATGTGTCTCTGTTCATGTACTTTCCCAGTTTTCCTGTCACTCTGTGTTTATCTTTCGCGCAGCGCGAAGCTATGTGTCCAATCAGTGGCGGATTTAGCAAATTGGGGGCCCAAGGTGAAGGTTTGTATGGGGCCCCCCTATCTGATCTATAAAAGAGAACAAATTTTTTTACTCCAAAATGAAGATGGAAAGCAGAGAACACACAAAGTCTAGCACTACACAAACCAATAGAGAATAAATCAATGGGGCAAAATCAGCCACGAACAGTAAATGAGGGAGAAAAAATGTAAATCTCATGCTGCACAAAAACTAGCAATGCATCAAAGCCAATGCTGTTACTATTTTTTCACATGCCCAAGACTGTGATAAAAGGTAAAAATCCAGTCCACAATCACTTTTTATATTGAAAATAAGTAATTGTATGCATGTTTCCCCAAATCAGTTTTAAATTTTGAAAAAAATCATTGGCAATTAAAGAGTAAAAATCCTGGATTTTTTTCTTAAACATTTAGCAGTTTTAATCAGGACTGATGTTGATTAACAGATTTATGCAAAAAAATTGAAACCAAATATTTATCTGATTTTACAGCAGTTTAATTTAGTGGATGTTTCTTCACGAACATAACGAAAGGGTTGTGAATTTGCCCACAGTGTATTGTTGAGTTTTTGACAAATTTTCAAAGCATTTTCCCAAAATATGTGTCAAAATAAGATTTGTCACCAAGAATCATTCCATTTGCTGAAACACAGAGAAAGTTGTGGCCAAATTAAGACTCAACAGCACCTCATAGTGGACGAAAACATCCCCAACATAACATAAGGGTTAAATTAGTTTTTTTTCTGTAGTAACGGTATTTACTTCACCACAAAATCATTTTTATCAGTGTAGGGCTAAGGCTATTACTAAATTACCACTTAATTACCAAAGCCCCATTTTCGTGTTTATATTTGTTTTGATGTGTCTCTGTTCATGTACTTTCCCAGTTTTCCTGTCACTCTGTGTTTATCTTTCGCGCAGCGCGAAGCTATGTGTCCAATCAGTGGCGGATTTAGCAAATTGGGGGCCCAAGGTGAAGGTTTGTATGGGGCCCCCCTATCTGATCTATAAAAGAGAACAAAATTTTTTTACTCCAAAATGAAGATGGAAAGCAGAGAACACACAAAGTCTAGCACTACACAAACCAATAGAGAATAAATCAATGGGGCAAAATCAGCCACGAACAGTAAATGAGGGAGAAAAAATGTAAATCTCATGCTGCACAAAAACTAGCAATGCATCAAAGCCAATGCTGTTACTATTTTTTCACATGCCCAAGACTGTGATAAAAGGTAAAAATCCAGTCCACAATCACTTTTTATATTGAAAATAAGTAATTGTATGCATGTTTCCCCAAATCAGTTTTAAATTTTGAAAAAAATCATTGGCAATTAAAGAGTAAAAATCCTGGATTTTTTTCTTAAACATTTAGCAGTTTTAATCAGGACTGATGTTGATTAACAGATTTATGCAAAAAAATTGAAACCAAATATTTATCAGATTTTTACAGCAGTTTAATTTAGTGGATGTTTCTTCACGAACATAACGAAAGGGTTGTAAATTTGCCCACAGTGTATTGTTGAGTTTTTGACAAATTTTCAAAGCATTTTCCCAAAATATGTGCCAAAATAAGATTTGTCACCAAGAATCATTCCATTTGCTGAAACACAGAGAACGTTGTGGCCAAATTAAGACTCAACAGCACCTCATAGTGGACGAAAACATCCCCAACATAACATAAGGGTTAAGTTAGTTTTTTTTTTGTAGTAACGTTATTTACTTCACCACAAAATCATTTTTATCAGTGTAGGGCTAAGGCTATTACTAAATTACCACTTAATTACCAAAGCCCCATTTTCGTGTTTATATTTGTTTTGATGTGTCTCTGTTCATGCACTTTCCCAGTTTTCTTGTCACTCTGTGTTTATCTTTCGCGCAGCGCGAAGCTATGTGTCCAATCAGTTGGGGGCCCAAGGTGAAGGTATGTATGGGGCCCCCCTATCTGATCTATAAAAGAGAACTACATTTTTTTACTTCAAAATGAAGATGGAAAGCAGAGAACACACAAAGTGTAGCACTACACAAACCAATAGAGAATAAGTAAATGGGGCAAAATCAGCCACGAACAGTAAATGAGGGAGAAAAAATTTAAATCTCATGCCGCACAAAAACTAGCATTGCATCAAAGCCAATGCTGTTACTAATTTTTCACATGCCCAAGACTGTGATAAAAGGTTTTTTTAAAATCCAGTCCACAATCACTTTTCATATTGAAAATAAGTAATTGTATGTGTGTTTCCCCAAATCAGTTTTGAGTTTTAAAAAAATATTTGGAAATTAAAGAGTAAAAATCCTAGATTTTTTTCTTAAACATTTAGCATTTTTAATCAAGACTGAGGTTGATTAACAGATTTATGCAAAAAAAATTGAAACCAAATATTTATCTGATTTTACAGCAGTTTAATTAAGTGGATTTTTTTCACAAACATAACGAAAGGGTTGTGAATTTGCCCACAGTGTATTGTTGAGTTTTTGACAAATTTTCAAAGCATTTTCCCAAAATATGTGTCAAAATACGATTTGTCACCCAAAACCATTACATTTGCTGAAACACAGAGAACAACAGCACCCCATAGTGGACGAAAACATCCCCAACATAACATAAGGGTTAAATAGTTTTTTTCTGTAGTAACGTTATTTACTTCACCACAAAAATTTTATCAGTGTAGGGCTAAAGCTATTACTAGCAGAACTAGACCGTTGACTCACCAAAGCCCCATTTTCGCGTTTATATTTGTCTTGATTCGTCTTTAATCGTGTACGTTCCCAGTGCTCCTGTCACTCTGTGTTTATCTTTCGCGCCGCGTAGCGCGCACCGTTACGGACTAGTCCATTTCATTGTGAAAGAAGGGGGTGCTTGTGTGAAGTGACAGATAAACATAAACTGGACATTTTAACTACTATTTCAAAGTTTCAATGTATTTCTTAAGAATATTAATACAATTTGCAATGCTTTTGAAGTGTTCATGATGATAAGGGCTTTATTTATTTATTTATTTTTAGGTTGGTTGGGGGCCCCCTAATATGACCGCAGGTAGGGGGCCCCAAGCTGCGTTCTCCATAAGCCTCTATGTTAAGACCGCCTTTATGTCCAATGGAACATTGATAAAGAAATATGAATTCAACATTAATAAACTCTATCACTTTTGTTGTTCACAGGATGAGTTCCTGATCGAGACGCAGAAGATGCTACTGAGCCGGATTTCCGACCTGTGCGCTGCAAACGCGGCGGCCTCTGAAGAGACGGCCCAGCGGCCCGCTCCTCCAAACGTGGCAGACCGCAGCGAGACCACCCCTTCTCTCCCCAACTCGCTTCCCCGTCCAAACAGCTGACGAGAAGACATATAAGCATAATAATTCTATCGCAAATAATGATAACCATAAAACTCCAAATCCTTGTAATAAAGCCGAACCCTCTCTCCCTAATGAAACAGTGGCCCTCCTGCTGTTTCCTGTCTAATGTTCCCGTCGAGGCTTCCTCCACTTTCCATAAAGCAATTTTGCAAGCCCACTCCCAACGTGATTCATCTAGAAATGAAGAGAACTGCTCGGAAGCCTCTCTTTTCTCTCCCTCCATCTCTCTTCACGTCCCTCGAGGGTGACTCTGACTAAATCTGTGTTGATACATAGGTGCGCTCTAAATCCTGTTTGCTCGGCTTCCATCTTCCCTAATATTCACACTCGTGTACGAGACCTCTTCCCTGCCTGCGTCTGCTAATGTAGCGTATCGCCGTCCGGATGACAAGACGACATCGCAGAGTGCCTCAAACGCTCTCTCGCGTGTATCGTTTACCGGCGGCGGAGAGAATCACAATGTGTGGGAAGGAGAACATATGTTAAATTTAAGAAGCTGAGATCTACCTTTGCGTAGGTCTTAGTTTACATGCGCTAGTCAACGGTAGCCGGCGACAAAGGAATGTGTCACGGTGGGGAATCGTTGTACTCCCGTTTTTTTATGGTTTACATTGTGAAATCACATGAAAAGGTGTTATATGAGAAAATATAGGCTGCTTATATGAAACGCAGACAAAATACCATCTGCTCTACAGTATGACAACCGTGTCTTTAAATTCGAGTTAATTAATACATTTCTTTAGTGAATTAAAAACAACCATAGTTTGTAAAATAAAATAAATATAAGTTTGAACTGTAAGACTTTTTATCAGATTTTAAATTATTATATATATAATTTATCCAACACATTTATTGTTAACTTGCCTATTAAATAAAACTAAAACATCATTCTAAAACAAGAAAGTGTAAAAATGGAAATGATTAATCGGCAACACGCATTGCATATTAAAAACTCCAGTGCTCAACACTCCAAAATCCGAATGCTTTTCTTAGCAAATCCCAAATTACTCAAAGATTCTCTGATTGACAGATGAAAAAGGATAACTGTATTTAGCCAGGGACGATCTTTTCTCGTCTGCCGTGATTTGGGTCTCATGGAGGATTGGCCCCCCGGTGTCTGCCCCCTTCCTTTCCCGGCACGGGGCAGGGGCAGATTGACAGAACAGCATGGGGGCGACCGCCGCTGTGCCAACAGCCCCCCCACGCTCTACCTGATGTTTTTAACAAAGGCTTCCATCTCACCAAGTCTGCCGCCGAACATCGCCCAGCCAGCTTCAACCCGCCCCAGCTCTGGAACAAACAGACTTTGAAACCCGATCGCAAGGATGTTGGGAACAGATGCAAAGACGCTCAGAGTGATGCGGTCTGTACGGCGGTATTCAAAGATAAATGTCAAGCATTTGTCAGTGCAGAGCCCAAGAAATTGGACAGTTGTTAGTGAGCACCATGGTGACAATTGACAGGTGGGTATCAGTAGGCCTGTTTTCCATGGCGTATATTTTCATTTACGGGAGGCTGGGGCTAGTTGTCACGCTCTGTACTGTATTTCAGTGAATATTTTAACTTTTTGGAAGTCGGTTTCTGTGAAGGCATGTAGCAGGAAGTCACACTTTATGGGGTAGACTGTCTTAATGGAAACCTGTCAAGAAATATATATGGTACAATGAAAAATAATAAGAAGAAAGATCAAATAAATCATCTAAATAGCAACAATGTAAAAGGTAGCATGCAAAAAATATCTGCCTAGGTTTATATAAAATGATACATTTTATAATGTGTGTGACGAAGGATTAGTCAATTTTCTTTAAAAAAAAATCAGATATTTTACTCACCACCATGTCATCCAATCTTTGTTCAGCTGAGAAGAAACTATGTTTTTTGAGGAAAACATTCCAGGATTTTTCTAATTTGAATGGACTTTAATGGACCCCAACACTTAACAGTTTTAATGCAGTTTAAAATTCCAGTTTCAACGCAGCCTCAAAGGACTCTAAACGATCCCAAACGAGGCACAAGGGTCTTGTCTAGCGGAACGATTGTCATTTTTGGCAAGAAAGATAAAAAATATGCACTTTTAAACCACAACTTCTCTTCTTCTTCCTCACGTAATTGCGTAATGTTGTGGAAAGGTCACGTGTTACATATATGAAATGCACATTTGTGGACCATTTTAAACAATAAACTGACACAAAGACATTAATTAGTATCATTCGACATACAACAACTTTGGAGCGGTCCTCTTTCTCCACACTTGAAAACACTGGAGCGTAGTTTTGATACATCATCCGTGACCTCTTGACGTGATGACGTATTACGTGAGGTCGCGCTGGCACGTAACAGGACCGAAGGAAGACGAAAGATTGTTTAAAAGTGCATATATTTTTATTTTTATTGCCAAAAATTACAATTGTTTCGCTAGATAAGACCCTTATGCCTTGTTTGAGATTGTTTAGAGTCCTTTGAATCTGCATTTTTAAACTGCATTAAACTGTTAAGTGTTGGGGTCCATTAAAGTCCATTAAAATGAAAAAAATCCTGGAATGTTTTCCTCAAAAAACATAATTTCTTCTGGACTGAACAAAGAAAGACATCAACATTCGATGACATGGTGGTGAGTAAATTATATGGATTTATTTTTAAGAAAATGGACTAATCCTGCAAATATAGCCTTGCACTCTTAAAAAAGGTACTACATGAAGAACTATTTTGGTTCCATAAAGAACCTTTAACATTTGAACATTTTTGTTTCGCAGAAGTTTTATTGTAGTGAAAAATATACTTTAGATTATTATAAGATTAAAGTAAGAAAGAAATATCGATAGATAGATAGATAGATATCTAGCGCAACGATCGATCGATAGATAGTTCTTCTATGGCATCACCTTTACTTTTTAAGAGGGTGGTTTTTGCTTAAGGTTAAAATTTACCTTATTATATTACGTTGATTACTGAATCCCACCATAATGTACAGTACGTGTTTATAGTTTATTCAAGAGCTATTTGTTGTTTTAATAACTTCATAAATTCCCCCAAATCATTAAAGACATTTCTAAACTAGGTGCCTTGTTAAAAAGAAAAAAGAAGAAGAGAATAAATCAATGTATATGAAATGTTAACCACTTGTAAAGTAAGACTTTGTTTAAAAGTTAATGAATCAACCTATGTGACAACCGTTGTGTCTCCTATTTATTTTAATATTTCAAGTTAATACCTCCAGACATCCAGGTAAGACAATCCAAAACTCAAGTGACAGGCAAAAATGTGTTACAGAGGTCAGGGGGGCATTTATCATTTATCTTAGTTTGACATAAAGGAGAGCTATTATAGACGTTAATAATGTGCAATATTGTTCTCACTGACCCCCCTTCCCCCAATACACACACACGATCATCTTTAGTCACAAAATCCACTGACTTACCAAAGGGACGATGCACACACACACACTTCTTGGAGGTGTTTCCCCATTTTGATGAATTTCCAAGTCTGGGTACCAGCATCCCTGCTGCATGTGTCTTTGTGTTTCCTCCGTCCTGTCAGTACGATCCGGCTCGCAATCCATTAGCTGGATGCAGACGCACTGGGTACCACTGTGAATCACCCTTTACCTCGGTGCCAGTCGGATGTTTCACTTTCAAACAACATATAGCCTAAAATATGATTTTGTCTTTTAATTTCAGGGATTCCAATTATTCTTTGATAACAATAATATTTTAACTAATTGTGACCCTAGACGACAAAACCAGTCATTAAGTATTTTTTTGGAACTGAGATTTATCTGAACAGTGAAAAAATATTTTTTCCGTTGATGTATAGTTTGTTAGGGTAGGACAATATTTGTCAGATATTATTTGAAAATGTGGAATCTTGGGGTGCAAAAAAAAGCTAAATCTTGAGTAAATCACCTTTAAAGTTGTCCAAATGAAGCCCTTAGCAACACATATTACTAATGATAAATTACATATATATATATATATATATATATATATATATTTACTGTAGGAAACAGTAAATGTACAACATTTTTTTTAAATATCATAATGATTTTTTTGCAATTAAAAATCTATAACTTTGACTCATAGAGTTTTGGCTTTTGCTACAAATTTATATATGTGCAAGGTTTTGTGGTACAGGGTCACATTTAGGCATTAAACAAAAGTCCAATTCAAATGCAAAGTTAAATGAAAGTGTTATGTACTGTATGTTAACAGTATATAATATTGCCAATAATGCTAATTTTAATATCTTTGTAATGCAAACATTAGAGAAAAAAATGTAAGCCTATTTGTAAAGTTCTCTGCATATGTTTTTATAGCCCAGGCTTAAAATGCTTAGATTTATAAGTAGCATAAAACAATTCATGAATTGTCAACAATGTATTATACTGTACAAGGTTACATGTAAAAATATCAAGAAATATTATTTTAATATCTATGATCTTTATCCATCAATGGGAAAAACACATTCAATATAAATATAAAAGATGCCTTTTCATAGGCAGGAATACTTGTGTTTCACTTTTGTTCATATTTTTGCAGTTTGTTTGCCTGTAAGGGTCTTTTATTGTAGACATCTAAAATATTATTTTGATACAGAGTTAGTTATAATCCCCGACTCTGCCCCCTAATCAATAAAAAGACATTTTCGGGCTGTGCAAGTGAGTGCAGACGATAAACATTGGCAGACAAGAAAAATGTGTCATTGTTGTCAATTGAAGGGAACGTACAGTAATGATATTCACAAGGAGACCCCCAATGAGACAGAGACACAACTGTTTCTAAGCAACAAAACACTTTTTTCTCCCCCTCTTTAAATGCATGTGAGGTTTTGGTTGACTGTTTGCAGCCAGACAGATACTCACGTATCCAATGAACTTACTCACACACTTCATTTATATTTTGGTATATGATGACTGTTACATAATCAATAGGTAGTTATTGATCTAGGGAAGCAATACTCTCAAATACAGAGAAAATGCATGCATATATTTTTTTGTTATGAAATGTTTTATTTCATGTTTATATATTCTATTTATTTCTGTTTTTTGTTAAATTTATAAAATGCAGTCAACTTGTGCCAGAGGAAAATCTTAAATGGCAAAGGTCCAATTTTTTGTATTGCTTGTGTGTGAGTGCCATCTAGTGGCAGAGTTCAGTAATTTGCAGTGTTGAAATAATTAGCTTCTCGCAGGCAGAAAAGGCCATTACAAATAAAATAGAGTTTTTAAAAAAAATTATGTGCAATAGTCTAAAGTGTACCTGAAAACATGGCCTACGCGCCTGTGACCCTGCCTGTAAAAAAACATTTTTATTTATTTACTCATCAAAAGCATTGTGCATAATGTAAAGAACATTTCGTGAAAATATTATCTTGCAACCTATACAATCAATGTAAAATCAATGACATCAAACTTGATGCTCTTAATCTCATTATCAGATTATGAGACTTGGATATTACAGATAGGTTCACATATTCTTTTAAAGCATTTTATATGATCGGTATTACCTAATAAGATATTATAAATGGATTTCGATGTCAGGGCAGATTATTATTACCCGTCACCTTTTTTACATTACTGATTTTAATCACTAAAGTTTGTCTAACATGAAAGCTGAATATGACCCACTTACAGAAAGGGCTGATGTTGAGAATACATGGTTAAGTTTGAGCAGTATCAAAAGTGCTGATCAACAAATTCGTAAACAGTTTCCACCTCAGGCTCATCCATATTACAGACAGCCAATATTTCTGCGTAACCTCCCGCACCTGTGCATTGTCATACACAGTCACATTCCCAGCAGATGTACATCCATTATCATTGCATTTGACTTGCTGCATATTCCAGCCCAGTTTATTTTATATTGCCACCTTCTGCTTCTGTTTACCAAATAATTCTTCATGTCTTGGTGTCCTGATATTGCCTGAGGTAAATTGGCCTTTTGCACATTTGGTGTTCCTTAAAAAAAAAAAACAAATAGAATAGTTCTGTGTATTGCAGGTGGTGTGATCATTTGTCATGTCCTAGCACTATTTCTCCATCTTAAACACAGCATTTCCTTATTAAGGAGTTGTATAAGCCGAAATTATACTGCTATAGTAGTTTCTTAAAAGGTAATATTTTCCTAATTAAATTATGTGTTTTTTGAACATTCAAAGTGTTCCTATAGCTTAAAGGTTCACTGTAGATTTTTGCGGCATCTAGCGGCGAGGTTGCGAATTGCAACCAACAGCTCGGTCCACCCCGTTCTTTTCAAAGCATATAGATAAAAAAAACTATGTTAGGCCTCAAAACATGTTGTCATGTTTGCCAAAACAAGACAAACAAGTTGTTATCTGAGACAATGTACGTTTAGGGCTACGGTAGAAACATGGTTATTTAAGGAGTCCAAGTAAGGGGACCCCCAGTGTATGTAGATAAAACGGCTCATTATAAAATAATTAAAACAAATGTTCATTATGTAAGATCTTTATACACCACTGAAAACGTAGTTATGTAAATTATACATATATGGGTCAATGACGTGATGATAATTATTTTGTGTCTGTATGGTTAAATTAAATGTAAAAGGGTTAAAATTTCAAAATAAATGTGCAGATTATTTGCATACATCCTCTTTTTGAGGACCAAGTCGAAAATTTCTGAATTTATTTCATTTTTAAAGAATATTTGGGGGATAATTGCAAAAATGTCAATGTGGTGTAACCAATCTGTGTCGATTGGTGTAACTAGAAAATTAAAATATATTCATAAATATAAATATATATTCATAAAAAGTGGAATAAAATATAATCATTTAGTGTAATATGATTTTTTAAAATAAATGTTTACATAATTTGTCAAAGATTATTTAGAAAACAGAGTTGTTTTCAGCATTTGTCAGGACAAATATTACAAAAATGCATTAAGATTTACATATAACAAAAAAAGTAAAATTATTATTATTATTTTTTTTTTATGATGATTACGCTTAAATGCCATCAAGGTGGATGAAATATTTAATATTTCTCATTCTTTGGCTCAATTGGCGGTTACATAATTTGAAATTTTCAGGTCCATTCAGTCTTAACTTTTATAAAAATGGTGCAAATTAGATTTTTTATTGCTTAAAATTAACATAAATACACTATGTGCATTGAAATAAACCTGATGGGTGCTTTTAAAACAAGTTTTTTTTTTTAATTTATGAATTTCTCATCTTGCCAAACAGTTTTTGTCACTGACCCATATACAAATTTACACATTGCACATTTAATTTGTAAATCATTGTGTTAAATAATAAATAAAAAAGTACAGCTTAAATGCTCTGTAAGTCACACTGGATAGCAGCATTTGCCAAATTGATAAATGTAAAAAAATGGTCTGCCTCTAAAGCAGTAATAACGAATACATTATACAAATAAACTATTCTAATTATCAGCTTCATTTTATTACGTTTTCCAATTAAAATGCATAAATAAGTAACTACAATAAAAGTTCCATTAAATCATATTTAATGTGGATACAGAAATATGATTGTTATTTATAGTCATGAACTAATTGATCTTAAATTATTATTATTAAGATTGAAAGCATCATATTTATTAACCACAAAGGAAAAGCAGCACAAGTTGTCCATGCTGCTGAACCGTGGGACAATATTGTCCACGTTTTATTACGCTTCAGGATTATTTTTCAGAAGGTACTCAGCCTGAAAGATACAAGTTGAAAAAGTGGTCAACAGAAATTTGCAGTAAAATAAATGAATGCATTTAACTGTTTTTAATAGGACCAACCTACCAGGAAGTCTATTGGGTCATCGGGGCGTGTTCTGTAACATTCGATGAGCCCTTGGGTGAGAGTGGGCATAACAGCCCTCATCAGGTAGTTCCTGAGAGGTTCTGACTGAGACTCCAACAGTTCATCTTCTTGTCTCTTAACCTCTTCAAGATGCTGACTCTAATAACACACAAAAATGTTTAGTGGCAAAAATGTGCATTAAACTATTTTGTATACTTTCAGAAGAAATTGTCCAAACATGGTCCCAAGCGGTCACTGGCACGGTTCCCTTTTTAAAGGTCCTAATATGTAGAATTTAGGTACAGATATGTATACGTTTGGTACCAATGTGTCCCTGTGAGGTAGTAATATGCACTCTTTACCAATACTGTGTGTACCTCTGAACTCTATGTACCTACTAAATCTCTATAGACAAAGGTGTACTTTTTAAAAGGGTACCCCTGCCCGAGGGAAAGCTAGGGACCTTTTTTCCCCTTTTTTTCTGATAGTGTACAGTAAAATGTATAAAATTAATTTTATCAATACATTCTATGTTCGCTGATGTCAATAAAAAAAAAAATCAGTTTGATGTGCGTAATAATTAAAATCCATGTCAGTGTTTCCCGACCAGGGGGCCGGGGTCCACAGTGGGGCCTCAGCAGATTTCCAAGGGGACCTTAAGATGACTTAAAATGTTTTAAAAAATGGACAAAACAAGCATTAACATAAACTAAAACAAGCAAAAAATAAGATGTTTCTGGGTTTTTTTGCCATTTTAGTAACGAATATACATCTGTCTAGTCATTTCAAGTTCTATTTAATTTTATGTGGAAGTGGGGGGCCTTTAAATATTGTTGTGGGCAACTAGGGGGCCTTGAAGTGAAAGAGGTTGGGAGCCACTGTTCTATGCAGTTTGTGATATTTACTGTGATTGTTTTTATAAAGACCACATAATTCACTTTAGTTATCTAAGTTGAAAAATTGATGGTCAGTAACATACCCACTCCTCCCAGTGTTGAGCTCTCCTCTCAGCCTCCTCTTTCTCCTGATGCTCCGACCTCTGTGATTCCTGCTGTTTTAACAGCTCCTCTGCTCGCTGTCTCTCTGCCTCCTCCATCTCTTTCGGATTCGGGCTGTAGTTCTTTGGTTTGCCCACTTTTTCATAA
The DNA here is from genome assembly GCF_027580225.2 of Misgurnus anguillicaudatus. NCBI lineage: Eukaryota > Metazoa > Chordata > Actinopteri > Cypriniformes > Cobitidae > Misgurnus > Misgurnus anguillicaudatus. The sequence goes on from NC_073343.2 coordinate 4,710,842, forward strand.
ATCTTCTCTGTCACCAGCAAGTATTCATGGTCATCGTTGCTTGTAATCTCTACAAAGGGAGACAAAATATATATGCATATTCTATGTTTCTGTATTTTTATACCATACATATATTTTGTATATATATATGTACATCAAGCACATATGTATACACTCACCTAAAGGATTATTAGGAACACCTGTTCAATTTCTCATTAATGCAATTATCTAATCAACCAATCACATGGCAGTTGCTTAAATGCATTTAGGGTGTGGTCCTGGTCAAGACAATCCCCTGAACTCCAAACTGAATGTCAGAATGGGAAAGAAAGGTGATTAAGCAATTTTGAGCGTGGCATAGTTGTTGGTGCCAGATGGGCCGGTCTGAGTATTTCACAATCTGCTCTGTTACTGGGATTTTCATGCACAACCATTTCTAGGGTTTAGAAAAAATGGTGTGAAAAGGGAAAAACATCCAGTATGCGGCAGTCCTGTGGGCGAAAATGCCTTGTTGATGCTAGAGGTCAGAGGAGAATTGGCTGACTGATTCAAGCTGATAGAAGAGCAACTTTGACTGAAATAACCACTCGTTACAACCGAGGTATGCAGCAAAGCATTTGTGAAGCCACAACACGCACAACCTTGAGGGCTACAACAGCAGGGACCCCACTCATCTCCACTACAAATAGGAAAAAGAGGCTATAATTTGGACAAGCTCACTAAAATTGGACAGTTGAAGACTAGAAAAATGTTGCATGGTCTGATGAGTCTCGATTTCTGTTGAGACATTCAGATGGTAGAGTCAGAATTTGGTGTAAACAGAATGAGAACATGGATCCATCATGCCTTGTTACCACTGTGCAGGCTGGTGATGTTGTGGGGGATGTTTTCTTGGCACACTTTAGGCCCTGTAGTGCCAATTGGGCATCGTTTAAATGCCACGGCCTACCTGAGCATTGTTTCTGACCATGTCTATCCCTTTATGACCACTATTTACCCATTCTCTGATGGCTATTTCCAGCAGGATAATGCACCATGTCACAAAGCTTGAATCATTTCAAACTGGTTTCTTGAACATGACAATGAGTTCACTGTACTAAAATGCCCCCCACAGAAACCAATAGAGCATCTTTGGGATGTGGTGGAATGGGAGCTTCATGCCCTGGATGTGCATCACACAAATCTCCATCAGCTGCAAGATGCTGTCCTATCAATATGGGCCAACATTTTAAAAAAATGCTTTCAGCACCTTGTTAAATCAATGCCACATAATATTAAGGCAGTTCTGAAGGCGAAAGGGGGTCAAACACAGTATTAGTATGGTGTTCCTAATAATCCTTTAGGTGAGTGTATATACAATATACATATTACAATATAAATATAAACAATTTAATCACTAGATTAACGTGTTGTCTTTTAAAAGTGCATTGTGTAACTTTTAGAAGGATCTCTTGACAGAAATGCAATATAATATACATAACTATATTATCAGTGATGTATAAAGACCTTACAAAATGAACTGTACTGTTTAAATTACCTTTGAATGAGACGTTTTTTTCTAAATACACCGTGGGTCCCCTTACATGGAAGTCCCTAACATGTTTACAGTAGCCCTAAACGGCCAAACTGCTCTAAAGAGCGTATTTGTTCACTACGCTGTCTCAGACGATGACATGTTTGTCCTGTGGCAGCTACCGTAGCTTCACAACATGGGCGTCAGAACCAATATGTGGGTGGAACTTTTTCAGACCCACCTACTTTTTCTCTAAATTTAGAGCATATGCCTGTTCACTTTTCAGAGCGCCGTCAGTCAAATCCATTACACTTGAGGAATCCCCTAATAAATTAAACTCCGTTCCAATTTAGCTACAGCCTTGACTTTCACGCTGCTGCTAATTTTATGTATTTCCGCAACACGACAAGGTAAGGCTATAAAAGCAATTGATTAATTAAAAGGCACCAGAATACAAGAAAATGGGCATCTACTCCAGTAAATGCTTGTTACACCCATTCTTCACTATGCGTTTCAAAAGGAAGGGGAGAGTTTTTGACAATGCCGTCGGTTGCAATTCACAGTCTCGCCACTAGATGCCGCTAAAATTCTACACACTGGACCTTTAAGAGACATTCAAAATTACCAAAGTGCTCAGGATGAATCTCAAGGTCTTCAAAGTAGTTCAGTAAGGTCTCATCCTCTACATTTCTCTCTCTGAATCTGGCCAAGCGTTGCAGGAACTGTTCAGGGCTGTAGGACGTTCCCTCTACAAGACTCTCGGGTAGGTTCAGAACTCGGTTTTTGAGGACAGCATCAGTGGCATTAAGAGACAACACAAACTCTAGAGAATATAGAGATGATCGTTTCATTATTGCAGTGATATTCAGAGCCACCTGGTGTAACACTTATGTAGTTCTGTAGGACTTTACACTAAAATATAAGCTACTTAAAACAATCTGTACCATCTCACTGCACACGCTCCCAAAAGTCAGTGCTATCATTAGAGCTGAATAAAACATATAATTCTAATCAGGTTAATAATTGCAATTGAGAAATTTTAAAGACTATCTAAAAGGCTTTGAAAGTGATCATGTAATCTCCATAATACTTTAAATGAATAAATTACAGACCTGGGATGATAGTTTTGTCGCATTTAGATTGCGAGTCTTCGTTGTCTTCATCACTGTTGAATATTTGAATAATTATGCAAACCAAACTCATGTACAGTACAAAATCCGAATCATTATTATTAATAAATGAATAAATCAGCTAAAAACTTACTGTTGAATAGCACCTTTCCCTGCTCGTATGTCTTGGGAAATCCATCCAAAACAAAGCCCTGATTCATACATGGTTTGGTCTTGAGTTTGTCCCTCATTATACGGATTACATATTGGTCATCCAGTCGTCCTACAAAGAAAATAAGAACATGATGTGCCTTTACATTTATTTAAAATACTACAATGCATACAAGTTACATTTCCAACCTCCATTCTGATTCATGTTTTCCTTTAAGATATCCAGAAATTCCTTGGCTTCACTCTGATCGTTTTCCTCGTCTTCAATCTGGACACTCGACTCCTAAGACGATTCAGTATACATCTTTTAAAGTATCATATCTCCCAAATATGAACACAATTTGACATCGATCATTTTATGTATTACATCAAATTATTTTCAGCAGTGGTCTCAGCATTCCTGAAACATGCTTTGACAGGTCAAAATAAATTTTGGGGTCTTGCACGATACAAACCAGGTTGTCTAATGTCTCAGTTATGGTGTCCTTAAGCTTAATATGATGAAGTCTGTAATGCTTGCATATCATTTCTGCAACAGTGCTCTTCCCAACAGCAGGTGGTCCCAGGACACAGATACGAATGGGCTGGGGAGACAGCATATCTGTGGGTGGCCATAATGAGAAGAATCCAACCATAACCATTTATAACAAGTATTTCACCATACCAGCAGTCCCCTGTTCTGCTTATATTCTTGTGTTATCTGTTCCATGTTTTCAATCATTCCAGCCTCTGACACCCACTGGATATGAAAATTTTCTTTTAGATAGGGCGCTTCAATTTGAAGGTTGACAAACAAGGAATCAATATCTGTTTGCTGAAACAAAGACAAAAAATATCTGTCAATACAACCAAACTTAAAAATACAGGTATGTGTACACACATATGTGATCCTGGACCAGTGATGAGTATATTTTATATAAGGTATATTTTTAGCAATAACCAAATATTAGGGCTGTCAAAAAAAATAAAGCATAGTTAATCGCATACAAAATAAAAGTTTGTTTTTGCATAATATATTTGCGTATGTATTGTGTGTAATTATAATTTTTAAATGTATATATGTATATATGTATATATATATATATATATATATATATATATATATATATATATATATATATATATATATATATATATATATATATATATATATATATATATATATATATATATATATATATAAATTTATGTATGCATGCATGCATGTGTAATATATATATACATACATTTATTTATTTTTATTTTATTTTATATATAAATATAGAATATATATTTTGTATATAGAAAACGCATGTATGTCTATATTTCTTAAATACATACATGCATGTGTTTTCTATATACAAAAGAATTACACACAGTGCACACACATACACTAGTCAACATTTTAAGTGGATCAAAAAAATTATCAAAGTTGTCCTATGACAAGAATGGGTGTTAATCAAAATTTAAGACAACTTTTATGAAAAGGTTTTGATCCACTTGAAATGTTGACTAGTGTATATAATGCACACAAACAAACTTTTATTTTGTATGTGATTAATTGCGATTAATCTTTTGACAGCACTACCAAAAATAAATTTTATCTGTCAAAATTATTGATTTTTTTAAGCCAAAGATCATTAGGATATTAAGTAAAGATCATGTTCCATGAAGATATTTTTTAATTTTATACCATAAATATATAAAAAATGTATTTAGTAATATGTGTTGCTAGGACTTTATCATGATAACTTTAAATGTGACTTTCTCAATATTTTTAGAATACTTTCTACATTGTTGGAACAATAAAATAACAAAACTGATTTTACCGCAAGATCCGGTTCGAGAAAAATCTCCCCTTTTGTAACTTTCTGAGTTTTTCCCGTCCCGAGCGCAGAAGATATTGCCTTAAAACAACAAGACCACAGTATGAACCAAAAAAGCCACTCATTTACCAAACAAAAAAAACAGTGTCGCATTAAAATCTCACCTTAATGATATCGCCCATCGAGTGTTTGGAGTCATCCACAGCAACAATGTAGTGTGACACTGGCTTGTGATCAATGACATTTTGGATGATCCTTAATGAATACAAGTCAATGGGGTGTAGATGTTCAGTAATGTCGTTTTTGCATGGATCATGTGCCAAAAGCTCTGTAGTTATACTAACCCTGCGAGATCATTAATGTGAATAGTGGGGATAATGTTTGAGCCGTCTCCAAAGATAGGCACCTTTGGGACCTCGCCCAACCATGACATCTACATAGAACAATAAAACAAAACAAAAATGTATCTTTTTTTTAAAGAAAAAAAAAAGGTAAATTATGTACTTTTAAGTCCATATACTGTATGTCTTACCTTGAAAAAAAGGTGAAAGATGTGTTCACCCATTCCATATTGTAGCCCAGATGCAACAACATATGTAGAGAACTGGGAGCTTTTCTGAAAACCATTACATATTTAATATACACAGTACATTAATATATTTATTAAATATATCATACTTTTTAAACTCAGGCCTGCTTACAGTTTTGCCTAATTTGACCACAAGTTTCTCCAAACCGATATGATCTTGAAAGTTAGGGTGAGGTTTTCTTTTCCGGTAATGACTTTCTGTTAAAGGAATCTCTGGATCATCCTATAGTATAGCAGAGAGAATATACATTACCACGTTGGCATCACTGTTATCTGAGTTTAATAGGAAATTAATTTATCCACAACAAAGGTTTTTCTTACCGTATCAACTGGTTTAGTCATAGCCCATGTCATGATGCTTGACACAAGGATGAACATCTTTGGTTCAGAAAATTTGTTCATTTCCTCATGAAGAGCTATGATTGGATGATTATGCAACCCAGGATTTAAATTATTAAGAGTTTATGGCAGGAACCAAACCAATAATTTATTACATAAATAAAAAATGTCATGATACCAGAGACGGCCCACTGTGCTTCATTTATCTGATCAGGATGCTGAGAAATATTATAAATGATGACATCACACTTCATCAGCTGATAGAGAAGGTCTTCACGCTTAAAGTGCTAGAAAGAAAAAAAAAATTTTTTGGAACACCTTCCAATAACGCTTGTTGAAAACTGAACATTTGTTACATTAACTTAATGATTTAAGTTAAACAAAAAATGTACAATACTTCTAGTTACAGTAAACTAACAAATATCTAAAAAATACAGTAAAATATGTTTCTCAGGCTAGTTTATAAATGCATTAACTAATGTAAATAAATGAAACCGTATTAAATACTGTGATATATGTACACTGTACTCCTCCGCAATATAACTGCACTTCTCCTCTGTTAGGCTAGAAACAGTTCCCACGATCTGGAAGGTGGTCTTTGTGCTTTCTGGATGACCATCATGCACCGTGTCCTCCTCATCCTCAGCTTCCTCAGTTGTCACAAGTGACGCACCGACTACACGCGAGTTTAAAAACTACATAGAGCAAAAGACGAATAAATCAAGCAAGCTATTATCAGTGTATTCAACTTCATGCAGGGTTGCGCAGATAGATCAGTCCATAATATCACAGTACCGTGAGAGCGATTCTGTAGCTGCGCTGTCGAATCGTTCTCGCGATATGTTTATGTCATACGTCAACAGACTGCGCAGCGCCGCATGAAGCTCAGCTGATGATGACATCAACTCAAACAAACTAGCTTTTGTTGGAGGCGTGTTATAGTTTGTTTACGTGCCGCACATAATCATGCAAAATATCTTACCTTTGCAATATATTTTGATGCGTATGTATCAACATTGTTGATAAAAACACGTCTGAAACTGTGGCGTTCCTCTTCAGTCTTGGCAGCCATACTGTGTTGTTGATATGTTGCTAAGGAACTGGTAAGCCTTAATGCGCATCAAATTTGCGCATATTTACGCATAATGTAACTGTTATTATTAGTTTGTGGTTGGTTTTATATGTTTGTGCCAGTCATGTTTTGATTTATTACTTTTTTGACATAAAAATATAACGTGAATATAAATATTATATAGGCCTACATATTATTTAATTATACAGTTTATGAAATTAGCTGTCCTTCCATGAAAATAACTGTGTGACTTGCCTCCTCTTCGAGAGTTTATTAAAGTGGGGTAATCACTTTTTTCTTTTCTTTTTTAAGTATGAATATGTTCCTTAAAGGAAAACACCACAGTTTGCAATATTTTACTATGTTCTTACCTCAACTTAGATGAATTAATACATCCGTATCTTTTTCAATGCGTGCACTTAATCTTTGTACAGCTCTTCGTGAATGTGTTAGCATTTAGCCTAGCCCCATTCATTAGGATCCAAACAGGGATGAATTTAGAAGCCACCAAACACTTCCATGTTTTCCCTATTTAGACTGTTACATAAGTAGTTACATAAGTATGGTGGCACAAAATAAAACATGGCGATTTTTAAGTGGATACACATAACAAGTGAATATGTGCCGCCCTAACTTCCTGTTTCAGTGGAAAATATGTTAAAGGGATAGTTTACCCAAAAATGAAAATTCTGTCATCATTTACTCACTCTCATGTTGTTACAAACCTGTATAAATTTTGTTGTTCCGGTGAACACAAAGGAGAATATTTTGAGAAATGCTTGTAATCAAAGCGTTCATGGACCCCATTTACTTCCGTAGTTTTCTTTTTCCTACTATAGAAGTTAATGGGGTCCACAAACATTTCTCAGAATATCTTCATTTATGTTCATCAGAACAAAGAAATTTATACAGGTTTGTAACAACATGAGGGTGAGTAAATGATGACAGTATTTTCATTTTGGGTAAACTATCCCCTTAAGGCTTTAAACAACTCTGCACACTTTGATGCACTACATTTAGACTTTAAACAGTCATGTGATTTATAAACAAAACATTTGAATAAAAAAAAAACTATAAATACAAAATGTCAAACATATGGTTTTAATTATTACTTTCTATTTAGTCACATTGCACAGAGCTACATAACTGAAATGTTAAAATAATTTATACAAAATCTTAAATCCATTTGAATGCAAATCAATAAATGATGTTACAGTTATCACAATGACGGCATAACCATAAAGACCAGAGTGAGGGGTTATACTGCCTCTATAGCGAAATTATCAAACTGTGCTGGTTGAAAAGAACTTGTGCCTATGGCTGCCCATCCATTTTCTGGCATCAATAAAACTTCATTTTTCCAAAGCGGATACCCATTGACTTCTGCGGATCCATGGGTTCCCTGAAAACAGATAAGAAATGACAGATCAGGTCTGCATATTCCTGAAAATATAAAAAGTGTGTGTGTGTGTGGGGGGGGGGGTGGGGGTGGCTGCAGCAATCAATACATTTAAACATTTTTCATGTCTAACTTAACATACATTGACTGTGAGGGTCAATGTGTACCACACATTTGCTCTAGTTCCAGAAAATCCTTCAGCAAGAACTGTTGTTCCTCCTGTAGAATCAAACACATGTGGGAATGACCTGGCAAAGTCAAAATAAAGTTTACAGAGGTAGAGTGAATGGAACACCTAGGTTATTTAGATACTCACTGAGGTCATTGGTGACTTGGTAGGTGCCATACGAGTACACCCAGAAAAAGATTCCCCTTGTAGCCCGGACCACCCCACCACCTTTATCCACTCTGACAGCAATGAAGACCCCATCATTGTACCCATTCTCCATGTACACATCACATGACACCGTCAAATCTCGCCTGAAATTGAGATCATAAATATTAATTAACAATTTAATAGTTTAAATGTTTAGGTTTTATACTCATACAGCTCTGTGATTTTTTATTTAATTTAAGAAAGGTGCACTAATAATACAATTAATTCATATGCAATGTCACAACCATTTGGGAAATTGGTGTACGCACCATTTATAATCCCCAATAACACTAATCGTCTGATCGGCATCTGCCACCCAGGTCACAGGGCGCTGAGTGACCACCTGTCGCAGTGTGAAAACATGAGGGCCAGGGTCCGTCAGGTTAGTGAAGTACTCAAAAACACCCGTCTGATCTGCAAAGTTTGGAGCCTCAGAGAAATGTGGATGTTCTACTGCGGAGAAGTTGTTAGAATTAACTACTGTCAGTATTTAAAGATGACAAGCAGGTATAAAAACAGAGGAGGCTAAAGCTACTTACAGACATCAAAATTATCTTTGTAGCTTTTAGGAAAGGAAGCAGAAGGTGGAGGATCTGGGTAACTCCCTTTCTGACCATTTCTTAAAGTAGTAAAAGTATAGACCTCATCAACATCAAACTCTATGCTGAAAGACCCCTCATTTACCTACAGCATTCACAATTCACAGATACACTACATTAGATGTCAAATATCATTCTGTGTAACACAAGTAAATACGCTGTTAGAAAAAAAAAATGGTCAAAATATTTATCCTAGCGGTCACTCAGGCAGTAGTAAAGTACCCTTTATAAGGGTACCAATATGCACTTTTGAGATACTAATATGAACTTTTTAGGTGTAAAGCTGTAATTCTTTTAAATGGTACAGCCCCAGTGACAACATATTTTTTTCTGACAGTAGGAATAAGAAGGGAAACATTTGCTTTATACATCTTTTACATTTATGCAACTGGTATTAATTAGCAGTAATTAGCAGTAAGAACTACATTGATGCAAAAGTAGTTAATAGTAAGAATTAGACCTTAAAAAGTGTGACCAGAATAATTTATGTATTTTTATATGATTTATTCAAGCCGTTTCAACCCTATCTTTATGTCATTTACTAAATAGGATTTAAAAAGTAATTAGTAATAAGTAATTATATACTTTTTGTATAGTACCGTATTTTTTCCGGACTATAATGGCCCTTTTCCATTGCATAGTACTCCACGGTTTGGGTTTGGTTAGGTCGGGTCAGCTTACTTTTGGGAGCTTTTCCATTGGGTGCAGTACGTAGTACCCGACACTTTTTTCGTACCACCTCGGTTGGGGTTCCAAGCGACCCGAGCTGATACCAAACGTGCCGCGCAAACACTGTAGATCACTGAATGGTCTCAGAGAATCATCACTAGCAGCATCATCGCTATAATGTAGATTAGCTTTACCTGTGCTAGCTTGCACTGTCTCGAGCAAACATGTTGTCATCTGTGCTCTGCTATAAGTTCCCAAACTCACGAAAAACATCCACAGGTTGAGATTCAGGGACACCATAACGACGAGCATGTCAGCATTAACTTATGTCTAAATGCAACTTCAATGAGGCTCTGCGGAGCGCCGTCGACTGACGCTGCGGTGTCTGAACAGAAACTGTCATGTGAGACTGAGGTAACGTTAGTGATAAATGCGATGTGAAAACATCTATTTGTGGTAGCTAATTTAAATTTTGTGGCGGACTGAGAAATAAATTAATGTATGGGAATGTACTACGCTCTCACTTTTTTGATGTCACAGCAGTAGGCAGCGCAAATATAACGACACGCCTATAATCCCTCCCACTGTGAAGTGTTACTAAAAAAGCTAACTAGGGGAGACCGGGGCTGGTTGTCTCACGGGTTGGTTGTCACATTGCTTATTACAGACACACTACATGGCACTGTGGTACAATTTTGATATCAATTTGTTAGCCTTTAATAGCTTACTCATTTGCACTTGTAATTTTGCTGAGCAGACACAAAACATTGACGTTAGGAGACAATTTTTTATTTTTATGGGTCAGAGTAAATTTTTATGTTGGTTTTGTTTTTGTGTTGAGATCTTGTAGGATATTAGTCATTCAAAAACAAAACACTCATTAAAAAGCCAAAAGTAGTAGCTTTATTTTGAGTCATATTTTAGCGATCAAGTTAAAGCCGTTTGGCAGCTAGCTTATCATGTTTGTCAAGAAGTCAGTTGGGGATGGTTGTCACACAGCTTGCGGGGTTGGTTGTCACACAATTGGTCTGTTTGTTTGTTTTTGTTTGCTGTTAAAATAAATAAATAAAGCATTAAATAAAGAGGTTTTAACTAAAATGATAAACACTAAAAATTATTTTATTATATTTCTCAACACAGTAGACAATTCAAGTAACTGATCACCCACTTTAATCCCATTGTTTAAACATAATGGGCATTGATGACAACTATCAGAGGGTTGGTATTCATTTTAAAACTTATTTGCAGTTTCTAGCTTAAAAAACTAAAAAGTAACACATTATTTTTTCAGATCCCAATTTATCACTGAAATCCTATTGAAACTCTATAGGGACAACCAACCCCATACCCTGTGACAACCAAACCCGTGATGGGGTTGGTTGTCACATTGTGTCAGAGTGTCTTTGATGGTTAATTACTTCCTGTTACAACACATTCCAAAAGTAAAACGTATACACATTTAAAGCCAAGACCCCAAGGTTTCATTTCATGTAGGAATTACTGCTGAAATTTTTTTTGAAAATGAGCAATTCATGCATGAGTAAAAATTGTGAAAACCAACCCCGTCTCCCCTACGCCAAATTGAGGTGAGCTGACCCGACCCAAACTAAACTAAACCGTGGGGTACTATGCAATGGAAAAGAGCCATTAGTCACACTTTTTCATAGTTTGGTGGGTCCTGGAACTTCTAGTCAGGTGTGACTTGTACGTCAAAATTATTTCATATGATCCAAGAGAAACCATTATTGTCTAAAGCCGCGAGAGTCCGCTCTGCGCTGCTCCTGTATTTATGTAATTCAATGAATTCAGTGATGCGGAATGACATCGGGACCTTTTGAACTTTGGCTTTTCATTATAATTTAGCCTATTCAGCCTGCTGTTCTGTGTGTGCTATTGTTTAGTTGAAAAACTTGCCTTTCCAGATTAAATGTCTGTTCTTCGGCTTGGATTTAGTGAAATCATTTTATAAATAAACGCAACGTATAGTCCAGTGCGACATATATGTTTTTTCGCATTTTTGACTGATGCGACTTATACTCCAGAGCGACTTATAGTCCGGAAAATACAGTAATCTAATTACATGATTAAAGATGTAATTAGTAACTAGTAATTCATTACTTTTTCTGAGTAACTTACACAACACAACTCACACTTGTATATATTTGTAGCAATAGTCAACAATTAATTGCATGGATTAAAATTCCATGATGATATTTTATACATTTTCTACAGTAAGTATCTCAAAACTTATATGTCTTAAAAAACTTTGCACTTGAAATGGCTGCAATTATTGCTAAGAAAAAAAAAAGTTTTGTCCTCCAGTTCTTTTCAGTGTACTATGGTTTCGTAAACTGGGATTACACACCCTGAATTTTCCGCTACGATGTCCGTGTTGCTGAACATAAAATCAGCTTGGCTTATTTGCAACCCAGAACTAATTTGCGCTGCTCTTTGCAGGGCCGGATTAACAAATTCTGGGCCCCTGGGCACAAAGACATCATGGCCCCCTCCCACCCCTCTTCCTATCAACTCCAGAGGCGGACACTAGGCTACTTAATTTACTTTTATGTAGAAAGTAAAAATACTTTAAGTATTCGTATTTTATCTGTGTTTTTCTTTGAAAACATACATTCCTAAGCATATTATCTTAATTTTTACTCCACTACATTCCATAATTTCAAGTTTTTGGTTTATTTTAATCTTTAAGTACATTAAACATCTAGGTTTTTTTACTTTTACTTAAGTAAAAAGTACTTTCGTACTTTTACTCCAGAAAAGTAAAAGTGCACAATAATTATGTAATTAGGTATTAAATTAATTTTAATATACAATATAAAAGGAATACACAGTATGATTCTATGCCTTAGAATGTACTTGTTTGGAGTTCGTTTTTTATTCTTGCCATTTGCGAAAACGAGTCAAAAAAGTCTTAGGCAGGGGCGTTGCTAGACATAAAGCTCTACTGGGGCACAGGCCCCCAATTTTTTGAAAGCCTGCTGTGTGCAAGAAGTGTGCAACACTTCTATACAATGTCTTTTGCTTAACCCACTATTCTACAGTGCAACAGTTACTGCGAAAGATACATATACAAGTGTAATCTTCATCATACCTAACATTATTAACATGTTTGGAGGCATACATGGCAGAGCATGTTTGGAAATAATGACAGCAGAGAAATATTTTCTACATTATACAATGATAGCAATTTTATCATTTTATGACTGCTATACTAAATAATCTCAGTCATAGTTACTGCTAACTGTTATGTAATTTAGTGTCCTAGAGTTAAATATTAGTAAACTAAATATTAAATTCATTTGAAAATACAGAACAGTATAACACATACATGTGTTGATTTTCTCAGCAACAATGCAATTCTATAGACTTGACAAGAGGTTTTCCTGAGATTTTTCCTCTAATGTTTGAGACCTGACAGGGTGATGATGTAGTTTGTCTTACCTCCCTTAAACTCATCATCTCTCCTTTCTTCTTCCCTTTCCCTGCTTTGCACAAAACATTTCTGATGTCCATCTACAGAAGCCAATAATGATCGAGTAATCAAAATGATTATCATTATTATTAGAAACTTACTTTAGTCTCGTCATGTTTTCATAAGCTAACTCACTCGCGTGGCATCACCTTTTGAATGCGGTTGTGCGCTGATGAACGCAAAGACGCGCGCGGACATAGATATGTGCGTGCACGCGTCATGCGACTGGTTCGTCGCTTTATTGGGTAACTACATTGCATATAGACCCGTTTTTGCCGCGATTATCTTTGCAAAGGATTGCACTAGTTAACTGCCCCAGTAAAAGGGGTCTAGCGAAACCCCTGGTCTTAGTGCAAAAAACACACTGTCAGAAGTCGCTCGTCTTTTATACCCCACAAAGACGGGTCATTTATATTTCCACAGGTTATGTTGAGCTGTCGGCACTAACCTCTGGGACCGTGTCACATGTAGCACTGCTTGCTTCAGGTGGTGGCGAGAGACTCTCGGGCGGCTCGGGCTCGCAAACGGGACTGGTGGTCTCACAATCAGCCCCATTGCTAACATTAGTAACAGGTGCCTTCTCTAACGAGCAACTAGCAACCTCCTTTTTAAAAAAGCTGTCGATAGAAGGCACACTTTGTAAAAGAGCTGCTCCTCTCGCTTCTTTCTGCTTTTTTTTGCTTTCGTTTAATGTTTCCGGTAGGAATGCGTCGATCCATTATGTTTTCTGGTTTTACGGTCTAGCTACGTTTTTTTTCTTAATTTTGTCACGAATTGACATTAAACCCGCCCTCCCATACCATTGTACCAATCGTAAAGGGCATGTCTTCTGGTAGAAAATATTCACACTATTTAATTGGTCAATTTGTCACGCTTATACAGTGAGTGTGTAAACATTGGATTGTTGACTTGCACATTTTAATTTATTTTAGTGGCATAAATGCACATTACATCAAAATAAGTTTTTTGTACAAAATGTGTTTTGTATTTGATGTCGTTGTGCAAAAAAAAAAAAAAGTAAAAAATGCACGTTACATGACATGTCGTCGGGGGCCCCCTGGTGGCCGGAGGCCCTGGGGCAACTGCCCCATTTGCCCATATGGTAATCCGGCCATGGCTCTTTGTACTAGGGATGCTCATATCAGTTAATTTTCCCGACAGACAACCGAAGCTTCTAGCTTCTAAACCGAACATTAACCGTTAACTTATAAGATTTTAATATGAAATTGTCATAGAGACAGAGCGCCGTTATGCAAATTTGAAAACCACGCCCACCGGGGGGGAAAGCGATCCAACAGTCTCCATTGACTTTGTATTGCGAGAAGCCGCCTCCAACAGTCTCCATTGACTTTGTATTGCGAGAAGCCGCCTCCTTGTCATTTCTGGCTTATAACAGAAAACTGAATAATGCCTAAAAGCTGCTGTGTGACAATATGTACAGCTAACAAGCCAAAGAACCCAGAAATAAGTTTTTATAAGCTGTCGAGCCGTAAAACCCAGCTTTTAAGGAGAATAAAGTGGGTCGCCGACTGCGTTTCCCCCTGGTGGACGCAGTTCTACTAGTGGTATTGCTATGAGGGGTTGGCTGTGTCCATTTCTGTGTCTTTGAACGCTCGTTTTTTGGGGTCGACAGCTTATAAAAACTTATTTACAGATTAAACTTAAAAACAGATTAATACCTAAAAGCTGCTGTGTGACAAGGTGTACATCTAACAACCCAAACACGTTTTTATAAGCTTTCAACTTCAAAAAAAAACGAGCGTTTAAAGACACAGAAATGGAAACAGGCAACTTTTCATAGTACTCCTATTAGTAAAACTGCGTCCAATAGGGGGAAACGTAGTCGGCGATCCACTTTATTCTCCTTAAAAGCTGGGTTTTACGGCTCGACAGCTTATAAAAACTTATTTCTGGGTTCTTTGGCTTGTTAGCTGTACATATTGTCACACAGCACCTTTTAGGCATTATTCAGTTTTTTGTTATAAGCCAGAAATGACAAGGAGGCGGCTTCTCGCAATACAAAGTCAATGGAGACTGTTGGATTGCTTTCCCCCCCGGTGGGCGTGGTTTTCAGGTTATGACGCGCTGCGCTCTGTCTCTATTGAGTAATAATACAGTTGACGGTTGTCTGTGAACTAGTAAAAACAAAAGATTTAATTTGAACGTGCAAACAGCAGCGACAGATCAACAACAGAACCAGGATTCATACATTATCAGATATTCTCGCAACATTACCTTATTAAAAAGCACGCGATCTGTCCAGAGGACTAATATCCAAAAAGGGCAGATTGTCTCCGTTTCATCTACCCCGGTGGTCATTTCTAAAGCAGGATGCTTTTCAGAAATTTTGCTTTTGCGTCGTCTTTCTCCGTTTGTGCAAAAAGAGAGATGTTTATGGACAGGGTCAGAGGCCATCAGCGAACGTCTGTCCGGATGTGCGCGAGACGGGCCGCGTCATCTTGCGCAGACACGCGCGCGTCTCCGTTCAGCTTCCAAACACGCATACAAATGATTTCTCATACAAATGATTACTTTTTCAGACCGTCAGGGCAGCAATAATTTGTGTCATTTACAGGACATTCACAAATTAAAAATAGAAAAAGTGGCGAAATGTCTGTCGGCTCATGACGACACGCACCATGTATTAACAAATATTTTTTTCTTTTAACTGATAATGTTAATCGGTCATAAATTCTTACCTTCGGTTAACGGTTAAACGGTCAATGTGAGCATCCCTACTTTGTATATTACGTTGGTCATTATGGAAACAGCTGTTGTGTCTGTGTTATTTAATTTGCGCTTTTTAAGTAAATAACCTGCAGATATTACCACTCCCATCTGCGCTTTTTGGAATTGTGTTTTCTCTCATTGCGTTTGTGTTGTTTTAACACATCTTGTGTTGTCCCTCTTACTTATATGAACACAAAATGACACATAATGTGTTAAATAGGATAACACAAAACACTGTGTAAAAATGAAGACATTCTTTCTTAGAGTGCACGTTGATGTCTCTCCAAACACTAAAGAAGTCCAAACAGACAAAAGAGGCAAAATGACCTCTATGTATAAACTTACCTTAATAGGCTTGAGATTTCTAAATAGGAGTGTCTTGTTTGTCACGAAATCAAACTTTGAATACCACACCTGCAGCTCACTGATGGCAGCCTGTTCAAATAAATGTTCCACATTGTTCCATAAACATAATTTTATCCGCTTTTAATCTTTTTCAACCCCAGGAGCAGTACTTACAAAAGATCCTTTAAGATTAAAAGTTACGTTCTGTGCCAAGACATTATAGAAAGGCAGCGGAGGTCTTATACACATTGAGTGATCACGAGTCTGAAAATAAATGAAAAAAACAATGTTGTATAAGGTATATGCAAATACAGTATGCAAACTGTTTATAATGTCTATTTAAAGTGCCTAACCATGGTTTCAGTAATTATGGTTAGATTTCCATTCCCATCAGTCAGTGCAACATAACTCCCACCATTTTTAAAGTGTCCAACAGTCTGCAGGTACCTCCACCCAGGCTCAGTAAACTGCGTAGTGTGGGCTTATTGGATTTCATAGACCAAAAAAATCTATTAGTTTGTATTATACATGAATAACATCATTGTACGTGATCCACATCATCATACGTGATGCACGTAATATAAATGTAAACATTCAAATGTATTACCTGTTATCCAAATGGGCGACTCGACAACATAATTCCCACTCCATGGCTCATTTGCAGTCATTAATCCGTCTCTTGCAAAAGGAAGGTTATCATAATAACTGGCAACAAGGTTCCAGGATATAGTCCTAAAAAGTGAAAACATATTTTTTTCCAGTAAACAGAGATTAAAAACTGAGATGCCAAAGATACTTTCAAAGTATATTAGCATATCATACGCTGTCATTTTGCCATTGACGTAATTCTGGTTGAGAATTCGGGCCCAGCAGCCTCCGCCAACATAATCATTAAAAGTACTGTAGTCTTCAGAGGACCACAATTTTTTTCCTGTCTTAAAAGCCTTGGGTGTAGTGGTGGTACCGGGGTAATGAACCCTGTCAATCAAACAATCTATTTTCATATTGTGTATATTTCTTTTGCGTTAACTTATTAAAAAAAATGTGTTTAGAATAAAATGTCATAATTTGTGTAGAAATGAATCATACCCCAAGACATCAACAGCATCGCTGAGCTCCCTGTCAGCAATAACAGCAGAGGTAATTGGCTCCCAGAGATAATCACTGGCAATTATTTTAACTCTCTCCAGTCCACTTTTATCCAGTGTATTTCTCAGAATCTAGTCAACAATGCAGGGAAAAGAAGATAAAAAGACACACTCCTCTGTATACAGTTCACAACTCCTTAAATTTACAATATGTAATTTTTGTTGCTAGGTCATCATGCAAAAAAAAGAGATCCTATGTGAGGACCTTTTTTTAAAAATACTGCTAAGTAGGGCTGTCAAGCGCTTACATTTTTTTATTACATGATGTGCCGATTGATTAATCTAATTAATCACATTTAATCACATATACATATTTGAATGTAAATCGAGAATTACCTACAAATTGAATAAAATAAAAAGCCCTTCTCATGTTTTTTTTTTTTTCTCGGGTTGGCCTGTGGTTTAAAGTACAGAAATTGAATTAAGTAATCAAATGAAAAATAATCTGCATACACTATAAAATAATATGTGACTGGAAGTTGTATAAACATACGTTTTATGTTATTTTAAAGCCCCACACATTTTAAGACCAATGATATTGGACCCACTCACTTTTTCTCTAGTTTAGCAAATATGTGCACTTGTCAGAGCGCCATCTGAAATCCATTCCACTTGAGGAATGCCTTAATAATACATTAAACTCCATTTCGTGTTTCAAACACGTTTACTTCCTGAAGTTTCTCTCCACACGCTGCTTGAAGTCGAACACACGTAAAGTGATAAATTGGCCTCTTCAACAGAGTTGTTTAAAACAGTTTACTTTCTATTTGCCGAATTGGCCACTCTCTGTGAAGCCTTTTGTTTAGACATTAGTGCCACTCTTTCACTACAGTTCAGTTTGAAGTCATTTAATACAATGTTGTTTGGTCAAGAGCAATTGTACGACTATCAGTATTTTCCACAGAAGTAAAAACAACAAAAATACCGCGAAAGTCAGAGGTGGAAAGTAATGAATTACATTTACTCGCGTTACTGTAATTGAGAAGTTTTTTGTGTACTTCTACTTTTTGAAGTAGTTTTAGAAATCTGTAAAAAAATTATACTTTTATTTAAGTATGTTTTGTTTGAAGTATTGTACTTCACTACAACTAAATCATAATCGTTACGGAGTAAAAATGATTGAGTAAAAAATATGGCAAGGTAAAAAAGACGCGCCATGGATACTGATTGATTGATTTATTTATTATGACCACTTTGACTACAAGTGCAAGAAAGGCAATAACTTTATTGTGCAGTGTTGCCAAGCTGAACTTGGATCTTATAAAAACTGCATGTTCAGGTAAGTTAATAATACTCAGGGTTTACATTGGGCGGGGCACATATGTTAAAGGTCTCGCTCTGCTCCGTGCCAGTGTGCCCGCTGGTGCGTGCAATGACGCCAAGCAAGTGCGACAAAAACAGATTTGCCAAACAGGTTTTTACCGCTCATTTACATGGCACATCAATTGTTTTTGACACCATGCGTATTATCTTTCGAGGTCTAGCAGCTTTGCATGAAGTCAAACACAATAAATCAATTACAACCTAACTATAGTGATTTTATATACTCGCTTTTAAACTCATAATTTTTGCCTTAAAAGTGCTTAACTCACCTGTAAAAGTCATGAAACAATTCCATAAATGTTTCTTAGTTATAAAAAGCTTTTAATTTGATTTACTTTTTGTTATTGTATTTTTATTGTAAAGGTGTTTCTTCATTTAAAAACAACTAGTTTGTGATTTATATTCCATTGTCCTTTTTTAACTACACTAGAATCGCCCACATCGTTACACTATGTGTGTGTGTGTGTGTGTGTGTGTGTGTGTGTGTGTGTGTGTGTGTGTGTGTGTGTGTGTGTGTGAGCTTTAACAGTACCTTACCTTTATGTACTTTGTGTCAAAGTTCCTTTCATTCCATATCTAAACAAAAGAAAATGCTTAGACTTCAGAATACATCTAAAGAGCTTACTAAAAGCCTGATGAAATATACATTATACACTCACCCCAACATAATCAATATCCAAATCGTGGTACTCCTTAGCCCCAATAATCCATGACACCACATATGAGGCAGTGATATCAGGGAAACTATAAGGCCAGCTCTCACCATTTCCTACCCATCCTGGAAAGGCCCAGGGCAAACCTGTTTGCAAAAAAAATTTTTATGGATGACATGTGAAACTTAAACAATTAATATTTGTCTGTGCACATGCTGGTACATGATCTATTTATTTGGAATATATTTGTTTGATTCAGGGTTTTTTTACCTATAAGGGTGATGTTTGGGTTTCTCTTCTTGGCTTCCCTCATTAGCCACCATTCATAACCTCGAAAGTAATTCTCATCATCTTCATAGTGCATATGGGAGGGCTCAGTTCCATCTGTCAATCATTACAGTCATTTATAAACGGCCCACACTGGTATTGTTAACACGCTTTAGGAAAGGTTTTAAAAATGAAACTGTTGTCTTTACCTGTGGTCTGAGCATCGCCTCCAATTTCAACCTTTAGTATTTGCAACGAGGCTCCAAATTTAGGCTTAAATAAATACACAGTGACGTAGAATTAGTCTATAATGTAAATACAAACAAACACCGTCATATAATCAAAGTCTTACCTTGAATAGGTAATCCAGTATCTGGCTGCGAAACGGTTCAGCATAATTGACTAGTAAGCGAGATGTCGCCTGTAAAGTCCCATACAGGTTAGCGATATTTTGTGCACACGTTAGCATTTACATATCTGCATGTAAGCACTTAACTATCGGTAAACACTCACCCCACCGCCACTTAAACCACCAATGCCGTCAAACGATTCTCCTAATCCACCTCTATCATCCAACACGTAATCATCGCATAAACAAACACGCATACAAAGAAAAATACATAAAAGCAGTAAGCACTTAATTTCTGTTTTCATCCTAAACTCACGCGCCTCTGCAACATTATCAGCTGACTTTCACTTCCGCGATGGGCGGAGCTTAGCGGTATCATGGATACAGCCACGCCCTATCTAGTGTTGACGTTTTCATTATTAATGGATAAAAAATTTATTACATAATAAATGCATTTTAAGCAATTTAAAATAAAACATTATGAAAAATCTATTTTAAACCCTAAAAAGCATATTTTTCATCTTAAATTAAAAGTATTAACAATAATTTATGACATCATACTTCAGAAAAAGTAACCTCAGTTTTGAAGGGAAGGATTTTGAGAGTGCACATCATTAAGTAGGCCAGTAGTTCTCAAACTGGGGGCCATGACCTCCTGGGGGGCACTGAGATGGTTTCAGGGGGCCCCCGGTTTAATGACATTTTATAAAATAAATTAATTTATCATAAATTCTGTATAATTAAATCTAACAAAAAATAAGGCTACTAACCAACAGCCCTATATTCAATCATTTAATATGTTTTGTTTATTCCAAATGTTAAGTTTTGTAATATTTTATGTTATACATTTTCTTTGGTGGGGCTACGAAGGGATGTACCGTACACAAGTATTATTAATTATTATTATTATTATTATTATTATTATTATTATTATTATTATTATTGTTTAAAAAGGTGCCAAAAATAACAGAAATCGGTCCTGATAAATATTATGACCCAAAGACAATGTGTAAAAATGTTTTTATGTTTTTTTATCTTTTATGTTTTTGCCAATTTAACAAACAAAACTTCAGGTTGGGACTTTAACTTGATATCGCATTAGATTTGCAGGAGAGAAAAAATCATGCTGTTATATTGAAAGCTCATACTTTTTCATCAAATTTTCTATCAGCATATGAGCAAAACATTTATACACAAGAATTTGTGATATCAGATGACACGTTGCATCTGAATATTAGACTTCTATTACACTGTAAAGAGATCTGATGAAAAATACACACATTCTTTTCAATCTAATAGTGGTTTCAAGGTTCACCCAGCCCATCTGATCAACGACCTTCTTGGGACGTGCGGGGCATCTGTTGTAATATGCTTTTTTCTGCATTACTGTGGACCTTTGGAAAGAAGCATCATTACAGTATGTCTGGCATTGTGATGGAGCCATGTGGTTTCTCCTCAATTTTGTGGAAACCATTTCAGAGGGGAAAAAGCATTGGATAATTTTAAAATTCAGTTCTTACTTTGATAGTATCCGCACAGAACATGTCATCTTTCATAAACCATTTCATTTTCAGTCTAAATTTTCATTGCAAGTCAGATGTGCAGGGATTTCTCATAGATGGTATGAATTTTCTCAGATTTGTCAAGCTGTCAAATAAGCTTTATGGTCTACTTTGTTTACAGTCTTCTCACGTAGAGGCTTATAATACAACTGGATAGACATATTGATTACTTATATTTTATTTAAACTACTACAGTCGGTACCGTATTTATCAGTTTGCTTTGCAGGAAGGAATAGCAAGGTCATCATAAAGTCTTTGGTTTATTGATGGTTGATATCTCAGAAATACGATATTCCACCTTTTTAGCAGGAAATAACTGACCATATAGTGTCAGAGTTTTATTTGGATTGCAAAATGAAAACATAGTTTAATTTATTTTTGCATTATTTATTTATAATTAATAAAATATGACAAATTTGATTTCTTATATATTTACTTCACTTTTACATATAAACATCAATAAATATGGCTAAAAACAGTACTGCAAATAAATCCCTTAATTTTGTTTTTGTTGTTGTTTTTTAATATTTAAAAATACAATTTTACAATCTATAAGGGTGTATTTACAGTAGATGCTTGTTTTCACAATTATGATATAATTTGGGAGTAAAAAAATTATCAGTATATTTCAAATACATCGTTTTCTATGTGACCACAGGGGGGCAGTAATGACTTACAATTGAAGCTTCTCCTTTTCTCCTTTTTAAGTAGGACATTTGCAAGCAATTGCATGTAACCAAGATTACACAGACAGTGCCCTTGCCCTTCTCCAACTTGCATCTTCATTGCTATGATGAAAGATTGGCATTAAGACCCCACATTATATTAGCTATTGCTTTAATTACACAGACAATATTATCCTGTTGGGAAGATGTGACAAAAAGAAGAAGGCCAGTAACCTTTTCCTTCACCTTAAAATGAATTTTTAATATCAAATTTTGTTCTTATTGAAGTCAAAAAGGAAAATATAACTTGATTGTGTGGGAAGGGGGTGTTCACCCACCATACGGTATGTAGCTGCATGTTTATTTCCATATTCCCAATTCCTCATCAAGTTGCTTGGTGTAAATCGATGCATTACATTAGCATACCGCCTTAGTAAGGTGAAGAGTGTTCGGTAGGATGTCTAATTCTGTCTCGTCTCTTTGACATCATGGTGCCATGTAATTTTAGCAGCATGAAAGGTGCATGCGTCTCTTAAATCACCGCTGTGACCTCGGTTGGATTCGTACTTTGCCTTCCTTTTTGGTGTTTCATTCTTTCTGTGTGCCCTTTTCAAATGTTAATAGCAACACGGTTGCACCAGAAAGCAGGTTATTCTTTATTCCGGAGAGAGCCGAGTTGATCTCTTTGACCATTTCAAGTCAGACATTGATGCATTATACAGTTGGTCAACAATTTATTGGTTGACCCTGTATGCAAGTAAGGTAGGGCGAGAGAGGCTGTTTTTTATTTGAAATATGAATAAATGTTTTTAAGTCAACCCGGCATCTGTCCTGTATTCGCATTGCCACCCATTTGTTCCCATTATTTTTATTTTTTTGCTGTGGTTATGTATCACCCAGACATTCCTTTCCTTTGGGTTGTCACTTTTTCTGTAAACACAGCTTTTTGTAAATAAGACCAACCCTTATCTTTTCGTAGTTCGATGCACAGTAGCGTAGAATGGGTATGTAGTGATATTATACAAATACTTTCAGCTTTTTATTACTGAGTATTGGGAGATTACAGAGCATACTGTATGAGTTCTGTATTTGTTTACTGAATGTAGGATGATCATGTTACTGGAATATCTTTAAAGTGATGGGAGAGACACATAGAGAGTTCTGTAAAAGCAGTGTTCAAATGTGCTGTGAATGGATTGTTGATAACATATAATTGTGTAAATATAAGCTCTGTTTCAGAAGCAAGCAGCTGCATTGCTGCCTACACACTATAGAAGTGATGCAGTTTGAAAGCGCTCTGTATAGTCTGTATAACATCTCAAATTATTGCTATTTTATAGTGATTACAATAAGCACGCATAGCACGACATACTGGGTAAACTAATAGCTAAAAATCTCAAACCTCTTCTTTTCCATCGTAACCGCCACAATCTTTACCACAACGGTGAATCCGTGTTTGTGAAAACATTTCAATGTCCTGAAAGGAATGAATCCACTCGCCCCCTTCCAGAAGCAATCACTTAAAGTGAAGGCCATGTATTTCATTGGTCGAACCGCAGAAAATACAAAGACTGCAAAAAAGGTCATTCATCTTGATTAAATATACATTGGCACCAGGTCAGGGCTGCAGAAAGGATTCAGATTTAAACTGCTCTGCTTCAGAAATTAATTTGATAGCTTCTAGTGTTTATGTGAGTTTTTTGTGCGCACGTATGTGCGGCTGTTTGTGTGATTGTGCGTGAACAGTATATTTCATTCAAGAATATAGGACTTTTTTCCATTAGTGAAGTGGATCAGACTGCATTCATCTCTGTAAGATTGACAACCTTGAGTGTTTATGGCTATGGACGGACTATTAACAAACCACAAACGCTGCTCCTGCTTATTCACTCACTTTTTATTAAGCTGTCTCTGTAACTAATATAAGTTTGTTTTTACAGATCTTAAATAATTAAATTTAGAAGCTGTAGGGTTTTATGGTTGTCTTAAAACACCATACAAGTAGCGTTTGAATTTAAGCCATTCTGATTCCGATTCTTTTTTATTCCCAGTTTCAATTGCAATGTAGCTAAAAAGAAGTCAATAAGTAAACCATATTGTTCTTCGCTCAGCCTAGTTTTTGCTGACTGTTATGCAAATTAATATATTTATGAGCAAGTGTCTTCGCAAGAAAATAACTCCTTTTTTAAGTTTTTAAGTAAAATCAGATTTATTACCATTTGTATTACCATTTTGTTTTATTACAAAAATCTTGGTAAAACTATGATTAGTACACTCTGAAAAATGCTGTTTTTTTCCAACGTTAGTTCAAAACGGTATAAACCCACACTGTTAGACTTAACTGTAATTTCTACAGTTACTTACCACAAAATGCCCAGTAAAATACCATAATTTTCTTTTCCAGTTCATTACTGTAATATGCATTGCATTATGGGTATTAACATTTAATTTACAGTGATTTACTGTATGTTTTGAAATTGCGGTAGACTGCTGTAAATCAACAGCAGTAGTGCTGTAGTTGAATAAAACAGTGTTATAAAAGCATATCAAATGAAAAAATAAAATATATCTATGAAATGAAATGCATTTTATTTGTTATGCTTTTAGCAGTGAAGCAAATTTCAAAATGTGAATTGTTTTTCAGCTGTGCATAATTTATTGAGAATTGTAGATAGAAGTAAGAAAGGAATTATGGATAAATGCTTGACCGTCAGATTTGAATTTGACCTCAAGACTTCAAAACACTAGTGACACCAAGATTTAGCTCCTCGAAGTGTCGGGAGAGTGACAGAAGAGGCTACTTGGGGAGTGTGGCGAGTAACTTTTATTAACACTGTGGTAGTGTTACTGACCTACGACCCGGGTTCGATTACCCTTCAAGGCAATATATATTTTTAAACTAGGTTACAGTAAGGGTATTATACTGTAAAATGGAACTGTGGTAAAGGCATCATACTGTAAAAAACATGTACAGTTATGGTACTGTAATGGGGCAGCTACAGTAATTCACTGGCAACACGTTGCCAGTGAGATACCGCATATATACAATAAAAAGTCTAACAGTGCAGCTGCTGGGTTGAAATTAACCGAGGGGCAACCTTCCGATCTCGCTGATGAAGCCAATACGGAAGTGATTTAAACTGCAATTCATCGACAGAATTCAGTCGCAGAAGCCCCTCCCATGATGCAAATTACCGCGTGAATGTCTCGAATGACTAGAATTTCATGTGTGTCTTTCACGCGCGAATGAAGCGAGTAAACTCAAAATGTTCAAGCGCCCACCTACGCGCGAATAGCACGTTTTTGCCGCTTCTACCGCAGCTGGTGTGAACGCACCCTTAGAGGTACATATACTGTTACCTCAAAGGTACATATTTGTACCAAAATGGTACATATATTAGGACGTTTTAAAAGGTACCATCCAAGTGACAACTTTTTTACCTTTTATTTGGAGAGGGTACAAATAGTTAGGTCACACACAGACACATTTACTTGATCCAACCTGAAATAAAAAAACTGATGTGTATACAAAGATGTTTGCTTAAACTGTCGCAGGTCAGGTCTTCACAGATGACAAATAAAAGACCAGGGCTATCTTAAAATGTGCATGCAGGAATTAATAAGAGGAATTCAATTTTAATTTTATAGTAAGGTTCCGATTCCAGAATTGGAATTGATTTTCCATTCCTATCCAGGATTTTCATCAGCCACTTTGTTTTGTTCATGTCATGTTGTGTTGCTTTTAGGCAGCGAATGAAGTGTGATCATAATTGTCCTGCTATTGCAGCCAAACAAACAGCGATTAGTTTTGTTCTTGTTGCTGAGTTAGAGCATTGCCATAGCAGCGCAAAAGGTCACGGGTTCAATCCAAATAACATACTTACTGATAAATGTATGGCTGGAATGCACTGTAAGTCGATTTGGATAAAAGCATCTGTCGGATGCATGCAGTGTAAATGTAGTTTACGGTAGCCTTGCTGCTAGGCACATAATTATACGGTAAGAACGTTGAATGCAGAATTGTAAATCTGTTTGTGTTTATGTGTAAAACTTAAGCCATTTACATATAAAACATAGTGTGATCTGTTTGATATAATCCGCACTTGAAGCACCCTATTCAGCCACAGGCAGATATTTGCAAAACAATTGATTTCCTATTTCTCTCGCAGGCTGTTTAATAACATTGCCTAGGTTTGCGTCCCCAAAGACCTAAGCAATAATGGATGATTTGCCTCTGAAAATTGCTTAAAGTTATACCACTACCTTCCATCAGAATATCCTTCATTGATCAAGATCAGCGTAATCTGCAGTTGTGTTACCTAACACTATATAAATGTCATGAATATGTGCGTATTTAGTAAAAAAAAGTAAGAAAGAAACTAGGGAATGTTGTAAATCAATAAGTAGTTTGGAAGAAAAATATGCAATTATATAACCCTAGATACTTGCTTTTAACCAACAACTTTTAGACTTGAGTTTTTTGTACTATAAGGAATTCATGCCGTATAAACAGTAATCACTAAATCAGTGTTTTGGATTTAGTTTAGGGAGTAAAACTCCCTTATGTTACGGTTAAATGCGTGGCCCCGAATGCAATAAATATATCAACAGATCAGTTCAAGAGAAGCCGACTTTCAATTTACAGATGGCTTATGGAGAAGCGATGCACGCTTTTCTATCAATAAATTATGATACCTGGATAAAGAGAGATGTGGGTTGAAGTCGTGCAGTTGAATTTACTATAGACAGGATTAACCACCCATCAGCAGTTAGTTATCAGTGCTTTAAGATTTGTGAGAGTGGCATTAAAAGAAAGCAGCATGGATTGGCATGGCCTTGTATTGGCATTTTCTATTTAACAATAATCTATATGCATATCTGTGTTCCCCTATGACCTAAACATTTTGTGAATCTAAAGGAGTTGTATTGACCTCTTTACTAATGAGGAAAACAGGCTTTAAATCCTCTTTCTGTCTCTAGACAGCCCAGATCAGTTGATTTTGTATTTAAGATGATTTTGTATTTAAAAAATGTACGCTGAATGTTGTCACTAAGAATAGAGAAAAAATATAAAATAACTCTTGCCTTATGCTGTATATAGAGTAAACCTAATACAAATACTGTATATGGAAATGTTTTCTTGTCTATGTTTTGTTAAGTTTGTGCAGAGCTCAGATGCAAAAGCTGCCACCTTCCTCAAAAGTGAGAGAATTTATGTTTACTGAATGCTCTCGGCATGTATTATACTGCAAGAATTAAACGGCAAGTATTATACAAAATGTTGGGATATTTTTACAGCAAAGTACTGTAAGTGCACAGAAGACCATTTGGATGAACGCAGACGCATGTATTTAAAGATTTTTATATGTTCAAGAGACACTCCACTTTTTTTTTAAAACAATGGTCATTTCCCAGCTCCCCTTCAGTTAAATATTTGATTTTTACCGTTTTGGAATCCATTCAGCCAATCTCTGGGTCTGGCTATACCACTTTTAGCATAGCTTAGCACAATTCATTGAATCTGATTGAACCATTAGCATCGCGCTCAAAAAAAATCCTATTTTTTCCTATTTAAAACGTGACTCTCCTGTAGTTACAGTGTGTACTTAGACCAACAGAAAATTAAAAGTAGCAATTTTCTAGGCAGATACGGCTTGGAACTATACTCTTATTCTGGCGTAATAATCGTTGCTGTAAGATGGCTGCAGGAGGCGCAATGATATTACGCAGCAGCCGAAAACTGTCCCCTTGGTAACTTTCAATAGCTGGGGACTATTTTCGAGCACTGTGTAATACCATTGCGGCTCCTGCAGCCATGTTACAGCAGTAAAGTCCCTGATTATTACGCCAAAATGAGAGTATAGTTCCCAGCCATATCTGCCTAGAAAATCGCAACTTTTAACTTTCTGTCGGTCTTAGTACACGATGTAACTACAGAAGAGTCAAGTGTTAAATAGGAAAAATACTGAAAATCTTTTTTGGATATTTTTGTGCGCAATGCTAAATGGTCTAATCAAATTCAATGGATTGTGCTATATGCTAAAAAAAGGCAGACCCGGAGATCAGGTGAATGGATTCCAAAACGGTAAGAATCAAATGTTTAACTCTAGGGGAGCTGGAAAATGAGCATATTTTTTAAAAAAGTGGAGTGTCCCTTTAATATATTAGGATTTATTGCATGTTTGAGTGTTTAATCTTTTTTTATAAAGGTGTTAAAATAGATTTTTGCATGCACTTTTTGCAGCAAAAGACAGTCAAAATGATTAAATACCAATTAAATGACTAAAGTGATGTTTGCGAAAGTAAGGCAATTAGGCTATTTAATAACTGACTAATAACCTTTTCATTGCCATTAAAGAACACAAGAGCCTAATAAAAATGCTAATTTACAAGTAAACATGTTACACTGTAAAAAGTAATACGCTGAATTTACTAAAAAATATAGTGCATCATTTTTGCGTCCCTCTTTTTAAGCGGGTTTCGCATGGAATTTTAAGCAATTTTAGCTAAAATTTTTTAGTTTGCAATGCTTAAATTTATTGGTTGGTATCACATGGAATTTTAAGCAATTTTAGCTAAAAAAAAAAGTCTGTAGTGCTTAAATTTATTGGTTGGTGAGACACAATATTTTAAGGCATTTTACCACTGTATTTTAAGTTATGTCTACCATTAAAGTCTTGTTTATACCATTACAACTTATCATTTACATCTAATTTATAATACATTAACTATAAGAAGACACAAGACAATAAAAATAAATGTTTTTTTTATTTGTACAACTTTGTTAAATACTACATCTATTGTTTTAAACATTTTTGATTAAGTAAAAAAAAAACATAGAAACAAGGGTGTAAAAAATAAAACACTGGATTTACTTAAAAATGTGGTGCATTATTTTTGCATCCCTTTTTTTTAAGGAAGTTTTACATTAAATTTTAAGCAATTGCATAAATTGCTTAACATTCCATGTGAAACTTCATTTAAAAATGGATGCAAACATTATGAACTATATTTTTAAGTTAATCCAGCCTTTTTTAGTGCATGTTATGTTGCTATACGGCATAAAAAATCATAAAAAAATAAACAAGACATTTCAACAATAACATGAATCAGCATGTAATGTCTATTGTTGTATGCCGTGTTATGTTGCTAACAGGGCAAGACATTTATTTGAAAATAAATAAACAACAAGTAAATGTTGTAACAATAACATTAATTAACATGCTACTAAATGTGTGTTGTACACGTGTGTTTGAGTGTGGTGTTTGAATGTGTTTAGAAAATTAACTCAACATTTTATTTTTTAAGGTTAAAATCTTCTGCAGCAGTATTTTTTTTAAAGAATTCAAAAGTGTACCTAAGTCCTAAGATCAAGACAATATATTAGGCCAAACAAAGAAATGCACGCTTTGGTGAGACTGGACAATCCTGCCAGAACCTGAACACCATTCCAGAACTATTTCAGCCTCAAATGGAGTGTCATCTGGTGCGCCCCCTCTGGTAACAAATTAAAGAGATTAAAGTTACATAAAAATTAAATCTGATTTATAAGATACACATATAACATTGGGGTTGCACTAATAGCCTGAAATGAATGCTACTTATTTATTTTATTGCTTTTCTAAAGGCAGTAAATATGGTTTTTGATTAGCTGCATAGTTATTTTGAAGGAAAGCACTGCAACCTCAATGTTACCACTGTCTCACCATAACAACCATAGTTTAACCATGACACGATAATCAATCCTGCAAAAAACAATACTTTTTCTTTCCAATTTCATATATTATAAAAGTGACCATCTCCACTGTGAGACATATGCAATTATCAAATCATCTTTGATGAAAACATTGCTAACATTAGATAAATATACTACAGGATGATGAAAACAAATATGAGGTTGTAGCCTTTAAAATGCCAATACTTTCTTTACAAAACACTTACATTCTTTCTTTAACACGTGACATTTAGAGCACATGCTCATTTCCCTCACCACTTAGCTCACTCGCGCCATCTATTGATTTCATTTTGTACTGCAACAATTTAGTGTTTTAGACCAAGAGCAGCGATATTCAATAAATGTAAAAATGTTATGTACATAAATGTTTTACGTGTTTGAGTGGGTCTCTAATTGAAAACGCCCTAACCATAGAGAATTTGTTGACGACTGATTTGGTAGAAAATATCAGGTGTTTGGGTGTTTGTCAGATCACTCATTTAAGGCTGATATGGGGTTGTACCTCTTTTTTAATGGGTTGTACCTACACCATGTAATAAAACAGACCCTTCAGGGCTAATCTTTATTTGTTCTTTGTATGTAACTTACACAAATGAGCAATGTTAGTTATCATTTTAAAAACGAATTACTCTTAGTATTACTCTTATGATAATCGGATAACCAACTTAAGGACAGACGTTCTGAAGGGTGTCCTACGGTGTCTGACAACAAATATAGTTAAAATCCTGTTTTCGTGAGGAAATTAAAGTTGCAAAACACATTTATTTAACGTTAATCTTTTAAAAGAAAGTTCTTGTCACGCAACCCCTGGACCATATGGTAACATTCGATATCCCGGAAACTAGCCAACTAACCTTAATTTCATTTTCAAACACAAGAAATCTGTATTAAACGTCATTTTAGAAAAGAAATATGTACTTATTTCACGTAACATTTAAATGTATAATGTAATTTTACTTACCTTAATTCCTGAAGAGTTCTTAACACCACCGTTTAAAATGGCTGCTGCGCAGGCTCCCGATCTGCGTCACGTGACTCTTGACTTTGCTCAAAATTGCTTATAGTGTTAACAATTTTTATAAGTAAACCAAAAGCTCAGTATATTTAGTAATGATTATAACCATGATTCAAGTAATGTGCAAAACTTAAATTAATGAGCAAAATCTTTACATTTATTTTAGCTATATTTGCTAAGGACAGGAATCAATTTTACTTAAATTTATTCGTAAAATCTGCTTATATTTATAAGCTATATTTGCTGAGAATTAAACTCATTTTACAGTTTTAAAAATAATTAGCTCAATTTACTAAAAAATATAGTGCATCATTTTTGCGTCCCTCCTTTTAAGCAAGTTTCACATGGAATTTTAAGCAATTGCTTAATTTTTTTTTAAGCTTAAACTGCTTAAAATTCCATGTAAAACTTACTTTAAAAATTGCAATTGCTTAAACTGCTTAAAATTCCATGTAAAACTTACTTTAAAAAGTGGGTGCAAAGATTGTGCACTATATATTATTATTTTTTAGTAAATCCAGCGTATTATTTTTTTCAGTGTAGGCGCACTTAGAGTGTTTTGCACCTGAACTCTTAAAGAGCCACACAGATCCAAAATCGAAACTGACCTGTATTGCAGTGTGTCTAGGGTGACCACCTGCTAATAAGCCCAAGGGGGGACAAGGGGTGTGTTTCTGAGGGACAATGTGGGACACTCCCTGGCCCGGCGGTGCACCCGACCCACGGGCCGACTTATTGATAGTGGTTTACCCACCTTACACTGCAAAAAACGTATTTTCTAGAAAAAAATCTTGTATTTTTTTCTTGTTTTCAGTATAAATATCTAAAAATTCTTAAATGAAGATGCTTTTCTTGATGAGCAAAACGACCCAAGAAAATAAGTCTAGTTTTTAGACAAAAGAAAAACTAATTTAAGTGATTTTGTGCACAAAACAAAAAAATCTGCCAATGGGGTAAGCAAAAAAATCTTGAACATTTTTCTAAAACACTAAATTCAAGATTTTTTCCTTGTTTTATGCACAAAATCACTTAAATTTGATATTTTTGGTCTAAAAACTAGACTTATTTTCTTGGGTCGTTTTGCTCCTTAAGAAAAAGCACCTTAATTTAAGAATTTTTAGATATTTTTACTGAAAACAAGACAAAAATACCAAGACATTTCTTGAAAATCATTTTTTGCAGTGTACATGGCATATTAATAATGCCCTATTCCCCTAAACATGATGTATGCTCATGAATAGGCCAACCAATGTGTATTTATTTTTAAATAAAGATTCATAATATTTTGAACATTCAATGATTGACAGATGCACTTTCACTTACGATTTACTTTAGCTATTTAATTTATTTTTCATTATAATGTATTCACTTTAAATAAATTATAATATAAAATTATAGAATTAACAGGAATTGAAGTTGCTCAACAACACAGAAACAGTTAAAAAAAGTCTTAACTCACAACTCCAGGGGTTCACGGAACGAGAAGAGGGAGGAAGGATGGTGAACTTGCATGTTAGTAAAGGCAGTCGCAGGAAAAAAACTGTTCAGTGTTCTGGAAACATCTTTAGGACTTTCAGCCACAAATATTTATTTTCCCAGTCTTTCCTGTACCCACACCTTCTCTTTTTTCTTTTTAATTGATGATGGCGGTGCAGAGTCATCAGTCTCTTTCTCCATTTTTCGAATTGGAAAGCGCGCATCTAAAAGGGATGCACGTGCGTGGCTGCGTACGGACTGCCCTGTCATGACAACAACGAAAAGTTGACAACAACCTAGTCAGCAGTTAAACTGATGGGCAACAGTAACGTGCGAGTAGCGAGTGGCGAGCGGGCCTGAACTGTCAAGTAATGTTCGTTTGGCTGCGTGGGGCTCAAGGAAATAGAGCGACCAACTTTTGTTAAGCAAGCATTGATTATGCGTGACACGGTCTCAATTTGCGGGACGCATGAATTGGGCTTCAAACGCTGTGCGTTCACGCGCTACGCGGGACGGGTGGTCACCCTAAGTGTGTCATGTAGCTGTCCATCAATGTGAACAATGTGCAAAGTAGTTGAACCAAAAAGTGCGCGATTAATAAAGTTATTGGCTTCTAAAGTAGGGAGTCGACTCTGAATCGCTGAAACAAGTCGTCATATAGTTTGAATCTCCTGCCTGACATCACACTTTACAACACTTTGCGTAATAATCTTCGCCTACAACCTTGGGAGAAACAAAAACTATGACCTGCCCACAGCTAGTTAGTGTGTAAACATCATATCACGCTGTGCTTTCAGTTTGTGTTGTTTTCACTACCAAAGGATGAAGATATATGAAGAATCTGTTGTTAAAATTACTTTTTCAAGAAAGGATATATTAAACGTTTGGCTGTGAACATTTACTTTTAACGGAGGGATTTACTAGACGTTTCGCAATGAAAGATGGTTCAGAACTCACTTTATTTGGAACAACATGCGTCTCCTAACCACAACCTGTAAGTATGATTATAGCTACATACTTGCTTAAATGAGTGTAAAATGTTAGTTTCTATTGTCAATCGGTTTCCACTCAAGTCAATGTGTGTATTTCCACTGACTGCGTTCCGAATCTGTCACAGCTCCGGCCATCCGCATCCCTCCGGAACAAATACGCAGAGCTTCTATTTTTGACGGATGCCAGACTATATCGCATGATCATACCTGAATTCGCGAGATCTCGTGTTGTGATCTGGGCTGGTCCAGCAAACATCATAATTTAACGTCATAATGGGCGGAGACAGAACTAGATATCGCGCGATCATCACGTGAATTTGCGAGACCTCATGGGTCCTCGACACTTCAGCACGCAGCCGCTTTGCAACAAATACGGAACTGGTGGGTATTGGCGGACGGCAGAGTGCGGAGCCGTAACGCAGCGGAGCCGATCTGCAGGCGCTCCGCAGTTGGTGGAAATCCGGGGTTACAGTTTTGCTATGACCCAGTTAGCTTACATAAATGCTTAAATGAGTTTAAAATGTTAGTTTCTATCGTCGTTTTTATTGCTTGGATTAATGATGAATGATGACGTTTTTTAAACTCTTAATATACTGTCAGAGAGTCACGTTAACAAGCGGCTAATCCATGTGTACTTACAGTTTTGCTATGACCCGGTTAGCTTACATAAATGCTTAAATGAGTTTAAAATGTTAGTTTCTATCGTCGTTTTTATTGCTTGGATTAATGATGAATGATGACGTTTTTTAAACTCTTAATATACTGTCAGAGAGTCAGGTTAACAAGCGGCTAATGCATGTGTACTTACAGTTTTGCTATGACCCGGTTAGATTACATAAATGCTTAAAATGCTTTCTATCGTCGATTTTATTGCTTGGATTAATTAGGAATGTTGTGTATTGATGTTGATAATATTTTTTTCAGTAAATCATGTTAGCACGTCAATACATGTTGCACTATTGTTGGTCTGTGCCACTGATGTGTGTGGAGACTCTGTCAGTTGACCAATCAGAGCAGAGTAGGCTACTGAAAAGTGGGGTTTAGGAAGACTGAGTCGTTGAACGGCTTCACACGAATCGTTTGGGGATCTCTGAGGAATGGGGTAATTTTAAATTTATATTTTGAGAAAATTACAGTGTTTTTTGACCTTGCATGCATTTAAACCTGTTGTAGGACGCTTAAAATCGTCATGTTACTGGCTCTTTAAACTGTTCTAGTGGTCCTGTGGCTCATTTGGTATAAGCAGTGAGAAGGTTGTATATTTGATTCCCAGGAAAAAAACATACTGATCAAATATATACTCTAGACTGAATGCATTACAATCACTTCGCATAAAATGCATAATGTAACGGCCAAATATGTAAATGTAATATAAATGATCATAAAAACTTGTTGCAAAAGTGATTCTTTCCTTTCACCACTGGTCTCTGTTCACATCATAGTGTTTGTTTCTGAACCACGGTGCACTTGCATCATTAAGCTGCAGCCGTGTACCGATGTTGCTAGGCAGCGGCTATGAACGAGAAAGTGCCAAAATGGACAGAATTGTTCACATCCTCTTGGTTTGATGTTTGAACCGTTGGTTTTGTTATCAAATAATAAATACAGGAAACCACTTGCATCTGTCTACTGCAAAAGTACTTAAATTGCACACTGAAAAGCGGGCTGTCCACCAACGTTTGTGGAGGCAAGCAGAAAATTAACAGAAATTATGTTTACAGCACATCACTACCGCACCTCTGGGGTGGATTCGCAAGTGCTTGTAATCAATATTAATAAGCACAAACGCCTGTGCGTGTCATTAATAGCGGTTCACTTCCGGCCTAAATCGGACACGGGTGCGCACTAAAAGCACTAGTGTGAAACCCCCCTTATACTGTCAACCCATGTTTCCATTCTAACATTTTACGCTTTAAGGGTAATGTTCACCCAAAAATATTTTTTTTTCTGATATATACAAAGGAAGATATTATGAGGAATGATTGGCTTCCATAGTAGGATAAAATAATACTATTGGAGTCAATGGGGTTTGCTTACAAACATTCCTTAAAATATCTTCCTTTGTGTTCAACAGAACAAAGATATGTATACAGGTTTGTAACTATCCCTTTAACATTTTACATCCCAACATACACCATTTTATTTATTTGTTACTTTAATTATATTTTTAGTTTTGCTTTTATTAATGCAGCACAATTCAATGTATTAATTTTAAACAGGTTCTTTATCTGGCATATACAAAATATGCTTGTCTAGACTGGTCTTTTCCACAGGGATGTTTGACACTGAGCTTCTGAAGTCTTTGATAAACATTGATAAACAGAAATCTCATTTCCGTCCATTGACAAGCTCGGTGGGCATTGCGTGACCTTTACATCACAGAACTGGTACAATTGCCGCTTGACTAGACTGTTTGAAGGCCAAGACGTTAAGAGACGAGCTTCACATAAGATACGCAAAAAACACAAATCTGGCATCAGATTTTCAGTTATTTTTCCTTCAAAGTGCTTCAGGATAGAAAGCAGCCATCTCAGGGGCATCACGGTCTAAAAGTGTACATATGGCCAGTGGCTGAGCAGAGCAGACACTATTCAACCTCAACCCGCAAGGTGTAAACACACAATACACCCCTGGACATAACGTCTCGCTACACTCCGTATCTAGATATATGATGAAATATTATCTGTCAGGTGCTGAAAGGAACAGGAGCGCCAATGTGGATATCGGGTTATGAGTGGTTTCTCTATTGTGCTGGGTGACTCTGTTGAGGGTCCGACCCCTGAGTCATACACGCGCGGTTTTGTTACGGTGAATATGATTGACGTCGCTGAACCGCGTTTATGACAGGGACGATCGCAGCTGACGTGTGATTGGCAGTTTACACGGATGTATCATTCATCCGCAATGATCGAAAACACCAAAAACAAATAATAAAACACACCACTGAGGATCAAGCATGGGATTTAAGTGCGGATGTTCTCAGTTTGTGCAAGCACATGCAATAGAATGCAACTTTAAAAATCAATTCTCTCCCAACTATAGAAAGCAGTTGTTATTCTGTATGTAGTTTCTTTCAGTGTTTTTGTTGTTATAACATGTAAAACCAAATTAAAGATGTTATGCATCAGAAAATGCAACAATGTAGAGTAACTAAAAACTGACTGCAAGATAAATTTAAATGATAAATTTTTGCAGATGTGCATATTGCATATACAGTAGCAATGGTTTGCAATAGCAATGATTTTAATATGTCAAAAGTGTATATTTATAATTTTAAGTGAGTGGATATAGCAGAGAGACAGAAAGAGTAATGTTCTTTTCCATATATATATATATATATATATATATTTGTATTTATATTTATATATTTAGTACTGTGCAAAAGTCTTAGGCCACCATACCACAATGAGATTTATTGTTTTTCAATGTTATAGTGATTATATATAATTATATATCATTATTTATCAGGTTCTTTAATAGGATACATCCAGAAAATACAGGAAATGTGTATGTAGTATTAAAAACTGTATAAAAATGTAAACTGATGTGTCAAGTTTTTAGGATAACCCCTCTTCCACTTGAGCAATACTTCATTCTGCTCAAAAAAGCTCAAGATGTGTTTAGTGCCAAGAGAGGTCACACCAAACACAGACGATGCCTAAAAAAGACATTTAGTCCTGAAAATTTAATTTAGCATTTTTTTGTACATATACTTCCTGTATTTTATGTTTGTATCTTAATAAAATTGATTGAAAAATAAATATGGCTGTACATTTAGATTTACAAAACAACAAGTCTGGTGGTGGTGGCCTTTTACATTCTTTTTGGGAAACAAAGCACTACTTCTTCCGTCTCTCTTCTATTAGATATGCTACTAAAATATATGCTAAGGGTTTATTAGGATTTTATCAGGTTTATTTTTTTTTAATCCAAATACACACTGTCAGACAAATTGGTCATATTATGCACCCAGCTGTCACTGGGGCTATACCCTTTCAAAAAGTACAGATTTGCACCTAAAATGTTTATATTAGTACTTCAGAGCTACATATTGGTATTTGCTATGATGGAGAGCACATTTGTACATCAAAGAGAAATATTAGTGTCTCAAATGTGCATATTGATAAATGTATACATATCTGTATTGCACCTAATGGTACATATTAGGACCTTTATAAAGGGTACATATTTTGACAATATTTTTACGGGTGCTCCACGGGTGCCCTTACATAAAAGTCGCCATGGAAATAAAATTAAAACTGTAATTTGTTTTGTAATATTGTGGTATTTTTTTTTTTTACAAATGACTTATCTGTGAGCTTCATTATTTTTTAAAAAAATCCATGTGCTCTCATAATCTTTCATTAAAGGGACAGTAAATTGGGTTTTAAGTGTTTTATTATTCAAAATCAATGTCTTTATTCATAAATATGTCCTCATTGGTGTCAAATGACCTCTGCCAGTGATCTGACTTTTCTTTGTAAGCTTAGAATTTCTTCTTTTTACTTACATTAAATGGGTAAGTCCAAGGAGGCTTCCATGTCGTTCCGCCGCATTGATAAACTATAATAGCAGAGAGGGACAAAAAGCACTAACCTACCAACGCATTTCCACAACGCGTTTTCATTCAGAACACATGAACAAGCTGAAACGGACAAGGAGATCAGTGATTACATAACGGCTACTGTAGTTGCAATACGCATTTGAAAAGACGAGGCGCTAGAGAGCACTATTTGTTTGAATGCAAAATTCAATTTCACCACTAGGTGGGGGTAAATCCTACTTATTGTCCCTTTAAAAACACAAATCTCCTCCCCTCCTCAAAACGATCTCTCTTTACTTCCGGTCATATGGTATGGCAGGTGAGCAGGGTCCGGAGAACTTCTATTAGCAATTAGCAACATGACCCAACTTCAAACAATCCAATCAGACCTCAATGGACAAATTAAAATCCAAGCCATGCCTTATTTCATTTCACTTAGCCTGGTTAAAACCAGACCATTCTCAGTAGTAATTGAGTTATGGTCTGGCAAAGCTTCATAGACAAATAATTTCCAAAGGGGCGTCACCAATGGACGTCTCTCAAATGCCTCTGTGTCCAATTGGACAGATCAAAAACCAGTCACAGCGATGAAGGAGATGACATATGCAGAGCTATATTAGACTTTTTCCGGATCCAGTCGGTAAGACAGCGCTAACATATTTTTTTTAAATATGAAGGCTTCGAGTGTTGTTCTTTGCTCAAGTTTTAACGAAAAGGAAAAGTTTAAAAATTGCTTAAAACAGACGCAATAGCTGATTCCAACGAGTGATGTTCCACGACGGCATCCATCTTTGTAATGTACAAATCTGCTTCACCATCGCTGCGCTGTCGTCATCGTGTAAAGCCCGCCTCAACGTTTCTGATTGGTGCCGGAATTTCTCGGTATTAGAAAGGGGCTTGAATGGCGTCTTTGCCAGACTAATTACAGAGCAAATCTATATTTGCCGGAAGTTGTGTTTTCCCAGGCTAGGTTGCACTAGGATATACGTCACCACGGGAAAAATTATTCAATTGATACTTCAGTTTCATAAAGTCTCCATTTTACCCCACCATGTTTATGTAGGCCTATTAGTCCTAAACAGACAAACTGCACTACATAGCGTGTTTTGTCACTATATTATTTCTGACGACAACATGTTTGTCCTATGATGGCTACCGTAACTTCTGTGCTTCGAAAAGGATGTCTGACAACCTGATAGGCCTGTCCTGTTTATGACATCAAGTTTGTACAGAAGGTTTAGAAGGAAAAACATAAAATAGGGAAAACAATGTTTAAATGCAGATTGTTGTGCAGCTGTGTCACTGATACACTGGCTATGAGATATCATATCATAAGTGGGCTTAAACCATCCCCTCAAACACACAGAGCCGCCGTTGATGAGGTTAAATCATCTCTGCCGCTTGCTGTAAATTGCATTACAGATCAATGCGAGTCGCAGGATGATGAATCAATGCCGCCACCAAAACAATGTTGGCTTGTTGGGCTTTTTAAACCTCCAGAGATACTGTCATTTATCATTGCTGAAAATATCGGTTTGTGTATGGATTTTATTTTCATCTACAGGCAATCAGAAAGCATAAAGCCAACAAACAAGCAAATAAACAAACATGGTGGTGTTTTTAAATGACAGTAACTATGGAAGAACCGGGAACAGGGTTTCTGTGGCAACAGTAAGGTCACTTGGGGCATTTACTTTGTTAGTGCTGTACTGTATGTTGCAGTCTAAAATTCAATCTGATATGGCTTAGCAAATAACGTGCAACTGTTTCCATTAAATGAACTAGAAATTTTAAAGCATTTGCATATTGAATAAACATTAGCAGTTTACTTTTTCTCATGCACAAGCAAATGACTCCAGAACTCGCGGTTGTTTAGAAATAATAAAAAATTACAATGAGCAAACCGAAGCTTATTTGCATGCAGCAGTTGTTAATTTCATTCCTGCAGTTCATCCTGACCTGGCAGTAAAAAATCGGAAACGGATTGTTCGCTTCCAAGATGAATTTGCCTTCCAAGATATCTCACTCCAGTAAATAAATACAAAAGAGCTGTTGAGTGCAAATACATGTGTGTTGTCCTTGCCTTTCAAATTCAGCAAAAACAGAATGGCAGACTTTTCCAGACTCTCTTAACTTGACTAAAAAAGAAACTGAACAAATAACCATGACGATGATGTCTGTTTTGTTGTCAAAAACACAAATAGAACAAAAGGAATTGAAGCTTTGGAGAATCGAAGCATGCCTTTAAAGGGCACATATTATGCCCAATTTTTACAAGATGTTATATAAGTCTCAGGTGTATCTAGAATGTGTCTGTGAAATTTCAACTCAAAATTCCCCACAGATCATTTGTTATAGTATGTCCTGTTTTCATATAGGCCTGGCTTTAAATGCAAATGAGCTACAGCTCCTCACTCTCTTACCAACAGACAGAGAGCAGTTTTTGATCAAAACTGATCTGATTCCTGCTAATACAGTCTCAAATAATAGGCACATTTATCGCTACAATGTAGTAACAAAAACAATTAAAAAGCTTTTCAGTAAAATTAACCAGTCAGTCAGTGGCTGTGGTGGGACTTTGTTTGTGTGATGTCACATTAACAAGAGAATCAAAACAGCATTTCTAATGAGACTGATTTTGTTTACCGGGAAATAAAAATAAAGGTGAGGGTGGATTTTTTTTTTCATTGTAGAGTTTGTGTTTATACACTTCCAACACATATTTATGTCCAAACACTTTGTAAAAGTGGATTTTGATTAATAAGTGCCCTTTAAAGAAAATTCACCTTAATTTCACATGTGGTTTTAAAATATTATTTAAACTCATGCATTGGATTACATCTTTAAATGTGTAATATGAATAAATAGCTCTTTTAACAATATCCTTAATTGAAATGAGTAGGGGCATGTACCCAGAAACAGTAGGGGTGCGTGGGGCAAAAACGAATGCGGGGTTAATTATAACACGGACTGTTTACATTGTTTCACAGGGTTGAGCGATTTTTTTCCGTGTTGTTTTCACGCTACAAAAAGACGCATATTTATGGAAAAGTATTATGTTTTTCCATCGAGTTATTTATGAACAGGTGTTTTGGTGGCATGTAAGTAAATTTTTTTCATCATATGTTTTTTTCGGTTTCTGAGTTGGGTGTGTAAGATATCAAAACCAATGTTATGTTGACTAAAACATAGCATCATTTTGAAATATGTCTGCAGCTCTTAGCAACTTTTTTGATAGGTTTGAAAATATTTTAACCCAGCGGGGTTAATTGTAACCCTGTGTTACAACTAACCCCTCAGCACTTACATTATGAAAACTGCTAACGTTAGCGTAATTCTTGCCATTGTTTTAAATATGTATTTTTGTTCATATCTTTAATATTGATTGAATAAGGTCACCTCAAAGATTAAAATCATAATGAAATTAATTGCTAAAATCAGACTTTGATTTTCATTATCTCAGGATTTGATTTTGAGACTTTAGTATGGTTTTTGGTCACACATCATTTTTTTGTCATAATTGTGCTTTTTTTCTCGACATTTGTATCAATTTACAATTGAACTATTGTTAGAAAATGGTTGGATGAATGAATATATAAACAATATCCACTTCAAGTATATAGACAAAATAGTATTGAAATATTTGCCTGCAAACGTAATTTTTAGCAAGTGTTACAACTAACCCCCTGCCTGTTACAATTAACCCCACCAATGGGGTAAGTTGTAACGTTTGCACTTCTGTCATGTTTGGTGTAGTTGTCCAAGAATGGTAAATAGTAGAATAAACTTCAAATGGTCATTTGTAGCAGAGATGTGTGAGTTGATTGTGTAAAAATATAATTAATCAAACTCAATTTTTTTTTAATTATTGAGCCAAAACCAAAAAGAGTTCCCTTATGCCATGACTTAACAAGCAGATTCAAACTGCAATTCTGTTGTCTTTGTCACTCAATTCAAAATAATCACACAGCGTGAGTCATAATGTGTTTTCCGCCCCTTTTAATTGCCAGGATATAATCTGCCTTGATCATCGACTGTTTTAAACAATCTGTCATTTTTCCGATATTGGAAAAAATGCTTTTATCAATACTGATATATCGGGCCATCCCTACAGAGCAGTGCCTAAAGGGATAGTTAATCCTAAATTGATTTTCTTACCAAGCATTATGTGACTTTAAACCTATATGGGTTTGTTACTGTACTTAAAGGGGTAGTTTACCCAAAAATGACACAAAAAGAAGATATTTGGATAAATAATGGTACAGTTAATGATAGCCATTGACTTCCATAATAGGAAAAACAAATACTATGGAAGTCAGTGGGTACCATCAACTGTATGCTTACCATCATTTATCAAAGCATCTTATTTTGTGTTTAATAGCTAAAGAAACTCATACAGGTTTAAAACAACATGAGGGTGGGTTAATAATGACAACATTTTTGAGTGAACTATCCTTTTAAATGGAAATGGAATATAAAAAAGGCATTTTGAAGAATGCACTGCTTTTTTTCTACACAGTGAAACTGAATGAACTAATTGTTGCCAACATTTTGTCCAAAATTTATTTTGTGTACTACAAAAAAAAGAACAACAGTAAGTCATGGGAGTGAGTAAATTATGACACAACTTTCATTATTCATCATAATTTAAGTTCATTAAAACCATACACATCTTGATCTACAGTACAGTATATGCTATTCTGTGCTATGAGTGCTAGAGGATAAATGTAATGTCAATAAAGTAAATGAAGTATGTCAACTGAAATGAAGGCAGTCAGTTTCTACTATATGCACCATTTGTGTGACTGATCACAAATTTTGTGTCTCATAAAATCGGTTTCTGCTTCAAACATTCTGAATTGCCCCCCATCGGTCGGTGGAAACTACTGTTGAACACAAAATAAGCGTTATATGCCTATATATTAATTACATGGCTTACTGAGACCAAAATCGCCTTTTTTGCATTTAAAGTTCAGTATGGTTTTTTTTAGATGCATCTAGTGGTGAGATGCGAAATGCAACCAACCTCAATTTTGAAACTCAACGAGAAGCTACTGTAGCTGCCACCCGATTGCGACAAACATGTCGTCTGAGTGGGTTAGGGTTAAAGCACTGATAATATACTTATTTATATTATATTGCATTTCTGTCAAGAAATCCTTCTAAAAGTTACACATTGCATCTTTAATGCAAACAGTATCATCAGGCTTAGTTTGAACAGGACTTGAGTCAGTTTATAGGGCTTTGCTGACCAAACATCATTGGCTATTGTGTCACTCCTATGCATCGATCAAGAGAACCGCATTGATTTCATTCAAAAAGCAAGTGTTGTTGAGTTTTTAAGATATGGTACAAAGCTGTTGGCCAAGTACACTTAGCAGTGGATGTTTTAATGAAAGATGAGAATCTCTGTCTTTGCAGGCAGTCTCCATGGTAATAAGCATTTTCACTTAAAATAAAGTGGGATATTAATCTCCGCCGCATCCTCTCCATTATTTGTGCAAATTACTCGTCTGCCACAAACATATTACAGTAATTTGTGTGGAAAAAAATGCTGAGGATGAAAAGCCATCTCATACACCGTGCAAAACTTATTTTGCAGTGCATTATTAGATTATGGCAGTGCAAATTATTGTATTAAATAATATACATATGTACTTTTTTTACACAGACTCGCAAATCGTTTCGCTTCAGGACCGATTTTACATTGTTTAATGATGGTGCAAAATAGCACAAAAAAGTTTATTGTACAAAAGCAAACAAAAATATTCATAAAATCAAAAATGTTAAAGGTGCAGTGTGTAATTTTTGACAGAAATGCAAAATAATATACAAAACTATATTATCAGGGGTGTATAAAGACCTTTCATAATGAACCGTTATGTGTTTTTTACCTTA
This sequence comes from Misgurnus anguillicaudatus, assembly GCF_027580225.2. Classification (NCBI taxonomy): domain Eukaryota; kingdom Metazoa; phylum Chordata; class Actinopteri; order Cypriniformes; family Cobitidae; genus Misgurnus; species Misgurnus anguillicaudatus. Next base: position 4,754,653 of record NC_073343.2, read on the forward strand.
GAACGAGACCTTTTTATCTCCATACATGGAAGTCACGATTTTCTGCTGCAATTTTTCTACAGAAGCCCTTAACGGACAATTTCTTTTTATTAAGTTGTCTCCGACAATTACATGTTTGTTGGGTGGCGGCTACTGTAGCTTCTCTATGTGTTTCAAAGGCGAGGGCTGAGCCGTGGACTAAGCCGTTGGTTGTAATTCGCAACCTCACCACTAGATTGCGCTAAAATTTACACACTGCACCTTTAAATGACTGCCATAAAGAAATGCCATCAAACATGACAAATGACTGTACAAGCCAAAAGCACAGAATAAACACTGGGACAAATATTGTATTGGGCTTCTTAAAATGATGGAGGCCCAGCCAGATGTTTGCTTCTGCCTACTTTTGCTATATTGTAATTTTTTCATTATTTTTATAACAGCATCTTTGTTTCCAGCCATTTCTTTCTTCACAATAATTTAAAAGTGATTTTATGAGTTTCCATATGTTTTTCATTTGAGTTTTTTGACCCAGCAGTTGGAAACCATCTCATTTTTATTTTTTTACCGTTTCAGCTAACTTTAATGCTTTACCTATAAATCAGTTTGAGACCCATTAAAAGTTTGTTAAGGCCCACTGTTTGAGAAACATTGCAACTGTGTGGCGATATTTATTTATTTATTTTTGACAAAAATAGCATACATAATAACACATATTAAAGGAAAAAAGAAACAGCGATAATTTAAGTATGCATAAAAAGTATTATCATGCACTGTCAGAAAAAAAAAGGTCAAAATGGTCTCATGCTGTCATGGGGCAGTACCCTTTATAAAGGCCCTAATCATTTAAATACAGATATGTGTACATTTGTTACAAATATGTACTTCTGAGGTACTAATATGAACTCTTTCGGTACAAAAGTGTACTTTTCGACAGCTAGGGACCATTTATATCTGACAGTAATGTACAAATAACATAAAATTCTGAAATTTCACAAGCAAATAAAAAGGGATGAACATTACCTGCCCACATGTGTGCAGCACAACTCATTCGGCACAACGTAAAATAAGATGACTTTAATAGGATCATAAATTTCTGTGGTCTCCACTCTTGTTTTGTAAATGTGCATATTTTATTACCATTATAAAGCAGTCATGGCTAATAGGAGATTGTTAATGTCTTAGAATAGCGGTAGACACTTAACGTTCTGACTTCCTTGAGTAATGAGGCCAGCTTTTATGAGAAAAAGACAAAGAGATGTTGAACATGCTCAACAAATTAAGGTCTTAATAAGGATGAGAAAATCAGTGTTTTAATCTGCGTAATGAATGAATTTTGATAAGGGTACGAGTCATTAAGGACGGAGAGGCGGTTGGCATGGCTCTCCAGAACCTCACATCTGATAATTCTGATTTAGTGTAGAAACACCGGGGAATGGCTCTAGTGAACTGTGTTTTTTCCCTCTAAGGAGACTATTTAAATAATTTAATTCCTCTTTGCTTTCTTAAATCTTTAGTAGTATGAAAAAGCATGTCACTACGGCATATGCTCACGGTTGATTAACCTTCAAAATAAACCCGATAATCCAGGATTAAGCTTTGAATGAATCCTGCGGTGCAGTTAATTCTGTTCTTATTGTCTTTACAAAGATCATGTCTTTTCAGATGATTTTTTTATAATATGTTTTGAACATTACATTTGTGGTGTTCTTTAGGTAATGACATAAATATATGTGCATACATGATACATTTTCTGATATTTTATTCTTTCTCTGTGAATAATTTAATATGGTTTCGATATGAAACCTTTGATAAATATGGAAATAAATCATACAGTAGGTTCATCATTAGTAGAAACTCAGTCATGTTTAATTTGACTTTTATCTTAAATGTTATTAGAGTCATTCAAGTCAGCATTAAACAAAGTTGTGATTGGCTTTATTTCCCTATCTTGACACTTATAAAACAAACTACAATATTCCACAAAAATATGATTTTGTCAATTTCAATTTCATGACTTTAAAGAGCCCCTATTATGTTGCTTAATAAAGCAATAAACCCCAAGAAGCAGTGGGTTACCAGTGCATTTTATAACAGCTAAGGGGCGTTGTTAGGCACGATGTGAAGCAGACCCCCATAGCTGTTATAAAATGCACTGTAACCCCACTGCTTCGAGGGGTTTATTGCGTTTATAAAATGGTTACTTCATATGCATAACGTTAGCGGGATTTTATAAAATAAAACACAAATAAGTTGTAATTATAGTAGTACAAATATTACTCTTCCGTCAAACAAAGTAGTTCCTCAGAATCAAGTGTGACTGAAACAGAGCGCAGTTCCCAACCAACACAGATGCAGCAAAGACGCAATGAAAATATGATTTAAGACTTTGGTGTTTATTTTATAAATCACCATTCATCTAATTTATACATTAACATTTATATCGTGCAACTGTTGAAGTGATGATCAAATATGCTTGGAAGCATGCTGAACTCTTTCCCCGTCAGCGTTTTTTTTTTTTTTAAGTTGCCACCCAGTTTTTGTTTAATGCCTTGCAGAAAAATTATCTTCTTTAAACAAACATAAAAAACATCCGCTTCGCGTCGTGCCTATAACAACGCCCTTCAGCCGTTACTTATTCACGATACAGCACAGCCTCTCGTACCTTATTGCTTACTTATAGCATGTTAAAATTGCCGCTTTATAGGTGTGAGCAAAAATTTGTAATTTTTGGGTGTATCTTTTAAAATGCAAATGAGCTGATCTCTGCCCTAAATGGCAGTGCCGTGGTTGGATAGTGCAGATTAAGGGGCAGTATTATCCCCTTCTGACATCACAAGGGGAGCCAAATTTCAATGACCTGTTTTTTTTTCACATGCTTGCAGAGAATAGTTTACCAAAACTAAGTTACTGGGTTGTTCTCTTTCACATTTTCTAGATTAATAAAAGCATTGCAGACCCAATTATAGCACTTAAACATGGAAAAAGTCAGATTTTCACAATATGTCTCCTTTAATATGAAAACATAGGCTAATTACAGGCTGTGAGTCAGAAGCCGGCGTAATTATGAAAATGTGCATCGAGTCCATGTCAACTCACCTGGGAAGTAAACCGTTGTCTACAATTTTTTCATTCATTGTAGTCCAAGAACTCACGATAACTCGCATTATAGTAGAATTTGGGATTTGTAACTTTGCAGATCATTAACGTACCAATACATACCAACGCTATCTCGTGGCAATTCGAACATATTTTATGAGGTGGTTAATTGGGTTGACGTTGGAGTGGGGGTTAGGGGTAGGGTTAAGGGTGGGGTTCTGTTATTGTTTTTTTATGATATTTGTATGTTTTTGCACGATTAACTTCATATAAATTAATTCGATTTAGCCAACTCGTAAAATATGTACGAATTCTCGTAAGATCAGGCTGCACTCTTACACACCAACATGAATGCAATTAAAGGAAAATAGAGGCTCTTTAAACCTATTTACTGTTAATCTGTAAATCTTTTGACTTTAGAATGCAGATTTTGTTGTTTTGGCAAATACTGTATGAGCGCAGTGGGAGACTGTGTGCTTTTTTACACTCTAACTAAAAATGTTTGGTTGTTTTAACCCATGGTTGGGTAAATATTGGACAGAACCAGCCGTTGCAACCAATATTTGTTCTGTTCAATATTTACCCAGCCATGGGTTAAAACAACCAAACAATTTTTCAACAAGAGTGTAAGGACAAAAGTTTGAGAAATAAGAGCCATAGAAAAAAAATTCCTAATGTATTTGACATAAAAACATAGATACACAATAAAAATGCTTGGTAGTTTCAACCCATACCTGGGTGATTCTCACGAAATCCAGAGTTAGAAGGTGTCCAGCATCAGTTTTTTTAAAAAGCCCTTGAATCCAATTTTTTTTTTTTTTTGCACACATAAGATTAAGGTCTGAACTTATAACCATTATGTACAAATATTTCCTATATAATTATTAAAAATGTTTAGATTATCATTATCAAAAATTATCATTACAGCAAAATTATATTACATTAACTATATTCATTTACAAACTCATGTTTTGGTAATGAGAACCAAAAAGTTGTCTAGGTACTATGACAAACAAAATTTCACCTTTTATCTGGAGAGAAAAAATGAGAACTGCTTACCTGGTTGCCATCTTGAGTGTCACAGTCAATTATGTACCTGCCAACATTTTTTTTTTTGAAAATGTTAGTTTCTTGAGGGCTTAAACAATGATAAAAACTTGTTGCATGATGATGAGAAAATTTTTCTTGGACACATTTATATTCCTCCTTATTGTCTCTACATTTATCAATGATCACCAAATACCCTTTACTGTAAATGTTTATAGCATAACATGCACTGATGCTTTTTATTTTTTTATATATATTTTTTTTTAAATTATAAATATTTCCATGTCAAAGGACCCAAATCCAGTCATGGACACGTTGCGGTAATGAAAAATTTCCACCTAAATGTGGAAAAAACAACAAAATTGGTTTGTATGATGACATTTGAAATCATGTATAAAATAGTATGTCAAGAGATATTTGTAACTGTATGCTTCTTATTTTGATACTCTTACTTTGCATTTACTTTTTTTTATCAAAATGTTTCATGACACCTCATAAGTCTAATTTCGCGAGAATCACTCACCTGCATTTGGGTCAAATATGGACAAACCAAACTGTTGGGTTAAAAATAACCCTATGCTGGGTTGTTGTTACTCAACTATGGGTTGAAACAACCAAACCGTTTTTTTTTTTCAATTATAAGATTTTATCTTTTCTATTGGTCTTGTCTGTGTGCCCTGATCCTGTCTGAATCATTCGATTAAGTCAACTATTCTCATGCTATTTGTTTTGTATGCTGGAGGCCAGCTGACTTGCACTCTTTGGAAGCTGATTGTTTGTATGCATCACAGAACTTTTTGCACGAAACAAGTTGATCAGATTGAAAGCAAGCAGAAAATGTCTGGGTAGCGTCTTACTTTTAATTTAACACTGTCTTTTGTTGGCAAGTTAGAGCAGAATTTCAATACATGCAAATCCAGGCCGTCGTGTTTTTTTTTTCTGGGAGAAAATTGTTTTCTACACCTGAGCTATTTTCCTGTTTTAAATTCCAAGGGCAACACAGACAATCAATATGTAAGCAAGAGCACTATAGCTTTGTGACTAGTTAAAAAAAATCCTTAAATAAATTCCAAGATGCAAGAAAGCATAAATCAAAATGGTAGCTTTAGAAGTGTGATGGAGTGAGGCAGAATGCAACTCTTATCGCTGACTAACGTCCCGCGCACAGCCTCCCTACAGAAGTAACAGATATGGATGGGGTCAACACACTGGAGCAGTGCCTGAGGGTTTAAAAAGCACTGGATTCCATCAGGATATAAAGAATGGCAAAACGGAAAAGGTTGAATCTATACAGCAGTGTCTGCTGTATCTGTAGATAAATACTTTATTTCTGTTGAAAAATGCTTTTTTCTCCTCCTACGACTGGAGAAGCGAACAGTGCAAGTTGGAAAAAAACAAGACATTATTTATTTATTCAATGAGTATTTTCAGGTCATTTTTTATGGCTTGTCAGGCCAAGTCCAGAATTAAAAAAACAACCCCAGCATATCTCACAAGAACTGTGTGACAAAGCCATCTACCATTAACCTTGGAGGTGTACTGTACTGTAGGTGGCATGGCGAGGTGTCAGATCAGCGTTCCAGCACGGAGGTGGAGAGAAAGGTGACACCTTGAGTCATTTCCACACCTGCTCCGTGTTCTCTTTGATTTGATGATGGATAATAATAGCATAATTTTCAATTTCTGACACTTGTGTTAGTAAGGAGCGAAATGTTCTTCCATCAATTTCTATGCTTTGCATGCAATTATGCCCGTACAACTGCAGAAGGTCATTAGAAAGATAAAAAGACATGTGATGTCTAAAATTGGGAGCAAGATTCATTCAGGGATGTTTAACACCGCTTTTGGTACGAATAATGGAACAAAAAGCCCTTCAGTTTTTAACTGCAGGTTTGCCAGACAAGAACATTGCTTTAGATTTAAAATGAGCTCGTCTCCTTTTTAGTTTTCTTTACTCCCATTAATATTTCAGGACACATCATTCTCATCATTTTCAACTTAAAGCATTTTAACGGTTCAAAATGTGATTTTATTTCCAGTCTTTGCATAAATCAAAAAAATCACAGCAGAGATTTCTCAGACATCCTGATTGTTTCTGCAAGATAAAAAGATTAAACGAAGAGTAAATTTTGCTTTTGCTGAGGACTTTTTAACAATGTCTCATGCTGTGCTCAGATTCGCCAAGATACCATTTGTCAGCAATTTGAAAATAGACGTCAATTGGCATATCATATCTTATATTTCTTACCTGATTCTTCCAATGCTTTATATATGAGCTATATGTATCATATTTTGTTGCTGTTCATTGTCTCATTTTTGTCCGTGTGCTTTTCTCCTAGGAGTTTTCACGGAAAAATCCATTATGGCCCACTACAATATGCAGCTAAATTCGGTTGTCAAATCACTTTCAGGGGGCGTGCACACCGGCGACCGATGTATGTTTTCAATTGTTTCCAAATGGAAGCGTGGCATTTTTTCGATCTGAAAGCCGGCACTCTGCGTTTTTTTTCGTGCTCAGAGAGTTGAAAAATATTTAACTTTGGGTGAAAATCTCAGCTCGTCAATGTCAGTTCTCACACTGCCGTCCAATCACAGTGAAGGAGGGACAGGGTAAACGTCACAACAACCAACTGGCGTATTGTACAACGACTGATGGGCAAAGCAGAAGTCACAGCAACCAAAGCGCTCAGCTAAAAAAAGGTGGGAGTTGGCGTCCGCTGCTTTTGTGTGCACACCCCATTAGTGCTTAATCCTGGTCTGCACACACATATTTAGTAATTTAAGTGGCAACTGCATTCTACTACCAAATTAACTACCTTAAAATGCAGGTATTCTGCGTGTGTACAGAACTTAACTGAACAACTAGTTGTTTATAAAATATTTAAACATGCATCATGGACGTGACAGGTCTCCTGAAAAAGTGAATACCTGTAGTGGGGAAATGTCATCTGTATCCACGGTGCAGGAAATCCCAGAGTTATGAGCATTTGCTTAGTGTTGCCAGATCTTACAAGAAATAAAACAGCTAACAAGAAAAAGCTCATTACAAACCAATATAAATCCAAATGCTTTACTTTAAAGGACCAAAAATCACCACCAGCACCTTTACACTTTATTATTGAATGCTTGATTCTGATTGGCCAGTCACAAAATGTGCAGGTTAATTATTCTCACTCATAGTAATAATAATATTATTGATACTGTAACCGTTTTTATAAAATATTAATATCATCACCAATCCTTTTATATAATATTATATTTGTTGTTAGTATTGTTACTATTAATAATAATCATTTTTTTATTATTTATTATTATTAAGTTATTATTACGGGCATAAAATATATATTCCTGTAATTATAACAATCCCTGGAATTATTATTGCAATTACTACCATTATTGAACATGGTATTATTAGATAATATACATATTATACACTGTAAAACCTAAAAGTTAACTCAACTCAAACCATTTAAGTAAAGCGGTTGAATTAGTTTTAAAACACATACATTTGAGTACTGTGAACTTAAACAAATTGAGTCATATGCAGTTATGCACTTATATTTAAGTTCACACTACTTAAATATAAGTGCATAATGCACATGACTCAAGTTCACAGTACTTAAATTATGTGTTTTAAAACTTAAATGGTCTAATGCAACCGATTTACTTAAATGGTTTGAGTTAAGTTAACTGTTAAAGTAAAGGTTTTACAGTGTAATTATAATTATTACACAAATATGTATTATTATCTGTTTAATTTATTATTATTATTATTATTATTATTATTATTATTATTATTATTTTGTTTTATAATTACTCTTTTATTATTATTTTGCTTATTATCATTGTTTTATAACAATGTCATCATCTGTATTATTATCAGTTTAATTAATTTTTTATTCTTATTATTCTTATTTTGCTTATTATCATTGCTCAGAACAATACCATCATCACAATTGTTGTTTTGTTTTTGTTGTCTGTTTTGTTTTTGTTGTTTAGTGTACTGCTTAACTATCTGTTGTATGTTTTGCACTTATAATATTAAAAAAATAATAATAAGCACATTACAATAAAAAAAAAACTAATACCACATGGGATGTACCGGATGCTGCAAATCATTTTGACAGGTACAGTTTAATATTACACAAAATGAAATACACAAAATATGTCTTTTAATAACATATATATGAGATTATATTTACAAATTATTAAACCAAATAGTGTGTTGGTAACATTAAAACATCTCGTCTTATCTTAAAATAAACAGGTTTTCTTCGTGGAAGGTCTGCATTTGTTATTTAAAGTCAGTATTTAATGTTCCTTTCCTTACTTATGTGGTAAATAGCTGTTTAATAAGCAGGATAATGTACAGGCAGCCAGTTCTTATTGCAAAGTAAGCCCTTAAAATAATCCCCTTCAGTGTGATACAAGACTCTCTGCTTCGCATTGGGTCCTGATCACACTGTTGAGGCTTATTTCGGTGATAAAAACCGGCTGCCTAAACATTATCCCTTACATAACACCAAAAACACAAAAAACTTCAGTTCAGCAATCATATGATTAAGCCCCAAAACACATATATATGGCAACACACTGTGAAACAGCCTCACACATATAACACACAATGCCAAGAATGGTGGTTTATTAAAACTGCAGAATTAAATGTAATATTACTTTGGTCCAAACAGCAAATTATAAACAAGCTAGACAGTGAACCTTCATATGATTTCCGTTGTTTTTCTGACCTATAAAAAGTGACATTTTAGCTTTAACATTTCTGTCTTCTGTTACTTCAAAATGCATTTGTAGAGTTCATAATGTAGCATTTTATAAGAAGCAGTTAAATTTTTCTTAACATGGATGTTATTTACATCTATAGTGCATTGTGTATTATAACAACTTGGAACAGAGACAGGGCTAATAAATGTTTCCAGAACGTTCTATTTATACCCTTAATATATTTAGCGGGATCTACGGAGATATACAGTACAAGGTGAAAACTAAAAGCCAGACACTGTCAGACCTCATAAGTGAGAAATGAAAGCCTCCAGTATAATTATAATAACACCTACATTATTTTGATTACATTATTATTAGATTTTCTTTATGCCCTTAGAAAAGTGATAATATCTACAAGCAGAGGCTAACAGGGCCGTGCCAACTAGCCGCATAGTTACCCTCAAATTGACCGCTGTGAAAACCTACTGTAACTGAACGCTTACAGTAATAATATGTTTTAATGTTCACCTGCTCTGGTGGGAAGTGAAGAACTATTAAGCCATTAAATGCAACAAAAACTTACCCAACGAACCCAAGTTTTACGAGTTATTTTAGGAGGAAATAACTTGAAAGTTCAGGTGCTCAGCAGTTGCATAAAAAGCAATGCTAAACACATTTTCTGAATGCTGTTATGTTGGTAAGTCATATCTAAAAGTGACCTCCTGGGCAAAACAGGAGTTTTTAAAAAGGCTCTGGTAGTACAGACTTGATGCTTGCTCAGCATGCCGGAGAATTATTTACCTGATGTGAGGAGTCAAAAGTGCAACATCTATGTTACAGGAATATAGAATTGAGAAGTTCAGATGCAAATCCCTCATCTGACATGTTTTCTTGTAAATAAGCATTTTTATCAGGCTCTTATGTTAGGTTCAGTAATTTCACTTTATTGGCAATGTTATTATTCAGTAACAGTGGCGGCCGCTGACTTCTTTTTCGAGGCGCATGATGCTCGTCAAAACGTATTTAGCCTGTCGAAGGAGTTTATGATAAAAGAGAGGCTCACATTAGCAAACCAAACCGCACTCGGGCACATTTGACCTCCAAAGCCTGGTTCGTTTGACTAGTGTGATCGCTCTGGTTAATCGCGCCCCGGACGGGTTGCAAAGGTGGGCTGGAGCGCTGTTCACTTGGACTCAGAAGCGGAGGACTATAGTTTAAGTGCAATCGCGAGTGAGAGCAAGTCGAAAGGACAGACGTCAATTGTGCAACCACTGAATGTTCGTGCTGCAGACGTGACAGACAAATAAGCAATACGATGGCATGTTAGAGGGCTGTGTGTCATCGCGCCCAAACGACTCAGAATAAAAAACCACAGACTTAACATTACGATGGGTTCCAGTGTTAAGAGATCCTAATGATGAAAGCGCGCCCGGGCTCGGAGCGTTAAAAGTACAGTGTGAGTGCGTGCATCTGGGGGAGTACGGAGGGTGGACAATCGCACTGGGGCATGGTTTGGTTTGGTAATGTGAGTGCGCCCTTAATCTTATGTGTAAGTTTGTGTATTATGAGTATTTTGTAATCTGAGCATCTCTTTTATCATAAACCTTTTTGTGTAGCAGGCACGTATTGACAATCCGAACACATATTTTGAATTTGCGCCTCTCGGAAAAGAAGTCACCGGCCGCCACTGCTCAGTAATTGAAATGCTTTATTTTCACAAATGTCACTTTAGTCATTTCATTAGTATTTAAAACATTTGACTGTCTTTCACTGCAAAAATCTTTAAAGCTTACATAACATTCCTATAGAGTAGTATTTTATCCTTCATATGTCCAAAGAGTCTTTTGTGTTGTCAGATTAATAAGAGACAGAATGGCCAACACTTGAAGGTATCTGGTGGGCGGAGCTTAAGAGTTACGAGTACACGCAGCCTTTGGATAGTAATCTAACAGCTGTGACATTGATGGAAATCAAACTCAAAAAAGAACTTTTTTTAATAACTATGGCTTACAGTCAGATACAGCCTTACACAAATGTCGTAAGTGCAGTACAATGCCAACTGAGGCGTAAAATGTTTGCTGTTGTTCGTGTTGTTTACATTACATGATGTATGCGCCGATTGCAAACAAAACACGTGAGATTTTGATTTACTTACGCCTGTGGTTGCAACTCCTAAACAGTGTCTTTTAAAGTTCATCAGTTGTAAAGAAGTGGCGTCAAACTGAGTCTTGTTTGTAAAGCAAAAATAACATAAACCCATTTGCAATTACGTTGCGGTGCGGGAAAAACAAACTGCATCTAATGTTGTCTTAAGACCGGGAAAGCTAAATAAAGCTAAACAAACTTTTTTGTCAAACCATCTTGATAAAACAAATTTGCCATGTGGTATGCAGTGCACGTTAGACTTCTAAGTGATGGAGCAATGCTAATGCATATTCTCGCTCTCACTTGACGTGCAGGGCAGGTATGCTTTGCTGGGGGTAAAGTCCCATAAAGGAATATGGGCAGGGGCGGACTGGCCATCTGGCACACCGGGCAGTTTCCTGGTGGGCACTGGGCGTACTTTTTGGGCTGATACATCTCATACTATCTTTGTCTGAGCAGCCTAGTTAGCGTCTTTTTTTTCTAGACAGACCGGCCCACTGACATTTAAAGGAATATTCATTTTTCTTAGGGGAATAGTCCAGATGTTTTGCTCACCACCATGTCATCCAGGGTGTTGATGTCTTTCTTTGTTCGGTCGGGAAGAAGTTGTGTTTTTTGGGGAAAACATTGCAGGATTTTTCTCTTTTTAATGGACTTTAATAGACACCTACGCTTAACACTTAACTCTACACGTAACAGTTTTTTTCAACGGAGTTTCAAAGGACTATAAACAATCCCAAACGAGGCATAAGTGTCTTGTCTAGCAAAACGATTGTCATTTTTGACAAGAAAAATAACAAATATACACTTTTAAAGCACAACTTCTCGTCTAGATCTGGTCGTGATGCGCCAGGTGACCCCATGCAATACATCATGAAGTCAAGAGGTCACAGAAGACGAATGCAAAACTCCACCCCAGTGTTTACTAGGGCTGTCACTTTTCGTTCGAAAATCGATTGCACAATCGATCGGACCAACGAAAAAAAGTTTCGAAAACGAAAATAGGTAATCGATTTTACCAAATATGTACACTATTAATTTTTAAAGAATTAAACAATTAAAAATATAGATGTAATAAAACTCACAAACAAGCAGAAAAATAAAATGAAGAATTCCGAAATTGCAGTAGGCGTTGCGAAAGCTAGACAGAGAATACCCAGCAATTTTACGCACCTATAGTTTCACGCTTTCAATCCCTGCATCTAGTGTTTTGCAAAGAAAATGGAGGACAACGTCAATGAACCTGCGCAACACGAGAGAGCGACGAAACAGACCTTACATGAGCCACCATTGCCAGCTGACAGCGAACCGCTTTTGTGGTGGAAGATTGACAGTACGACATACCCCCACCTTGCGCAGCTGGCAACGAAGTACCCGAGTTTCCCTGGGACATCAGTGCGGTCGGAGCGCGTCTTCTCAACAGATGGACATATAGTGAATAAAAAACGCTCTGGACCCCGAAAATGTTCATAATCAACTTGTTTTCCTGACCAATAATTTGTAATGGCCCTAGCCTTTTTGCGCATTTCATTATGCCTGCCTAGTGCCGCCTAAGTGTCTGTTACGTTTAATAAAAAAACACACAGCCTGTTCTCAACTTCAAGTAAGTCTATTTAAAGTTTCATTTTTGAACAATTGTTTGAAATGGATTGAATCATTATTTAAAATAATTTTTGAATTGCCTAAATCATAAATGCAGCCGGTTTAAAGCCTGCAGTAATGTTTTTTATCTATGTTATGGCAGCAGTCCACTCTGCATATTTTTTTCGAGAATGTTGCACTACTGTTGCTGTTTGTTATTCTGCACGAAACTTAATGACAAAAAATAAGAAATATTGCTGACTTGTGCGTTTCCAGCGCTCTCTTCACGTTTGTCCGTTATTTGGCGTTGAAAATGGAAACGTCTTTTTAGACATGGAAAATCGATTTTACAATCGATTCAATGAACACTTATATATTAAAAATCGAAAATGATTTTTTCACAAAAGTGACAGCCCTAGTGTTTACAAGTGTGTTGATAGAGGACTGTTCCTACGTTGTTTTATGTCAACTGATACTAATTAATGTCTTTGAGTCAGTTTATTGTTTACAATGGTCCGCAAATGTGCTTTTTATATATGTAACACGTGACCTCCCTACGTCACTACGCATTTACGTTAGGTCACGCTGGACCGGACCTAGACGAAAAGTTGTGGTTTCAAAGTGCATTTTTTTTTTTTCTTGTCAAAAATGACAATCGTTTCGCTAGATAAGACCCTTATGCCTCGCTTGGGATTGTCCACAGTCCCTTGAAACTCCGCTGAAAAAAACTGCTACGTGTTGAGTCAAGTGTCAATTGTTGGTGTATACTAAAGTCCATCAAAATGAGAAAAATCCTGCAATGTTTTCCTCAAAAAACATAATTTCTTCTCGACTGAACAAAGAAAGACATCAACATTTTGGATGACATGGTGGTGAGTAAATTATCTGGATTTTTCTTTTAAGAAAATGGAATATTCCTTTAAGCAGCAGCCCATTGGTTATTTTTTTAAACGACATTAAGCTGGCCCAATGACTGACCAGCCCAGTAATCGTCCTTTTTTTTTCCTAGATAGACCGTCCCACTGACATTTAAGCAGCAGCCCATTGGCTATTTTATTTTAAATTACGCTAAGCTGGCCCAATCACCGCTTTGGTCTCTGTGCAAGCGTGCGTGCATCGTCGGTCAGTTCACGTGTCAAAATACAGAGAGAGAGAGATGGAGAAAAACGCAAGGAAGGCGCAGAAAAACTGCACGACAAAAAGAAACAGGCTCTTCAGGGAGACGCAGCAAAATGTTTTAAAATAACACAATTTTTTCTGTGGCAGCAGGACCTTCAACTCGCATCACTGGTGATGATGATGATGATGGTGGTGGTGGTGGTGGCGGTGGTGGCACTGGCAGCACCAGCACGCAAAGTGTCAGTGAGGAAAGGAAGAGAGAGTCGAGGGAGAATTGAGTGTAGTGCCTGCAGTAAGCAGAACTGCTTTCAAAACACAAGTGTAGATAGATACCCCTTGATAAAACTAAGTCAAAAACACAAAATTATGGTGATAAAGCTGCAATAAAATAATTGCACTCTTTGCTCTGTGACTACGAGAGTGTATCTGATTCGTAGATTTTTCGTTGATTGTCTGTTTCAAAACGTATCATTTCTCTTCAAGCAAAATCAAACAATCCAGGAGATCTGCTTACGGAAAAATATCTTTATTGTATATAACAACACACTTGACAGATAATATTAAAAATCTCTATTAGTGTAATCACACAAGTTTAGTTCAGTGAATGTAGTGAATACTTTCCTGTAAGTACTGCAAGTAATAACCAGTTTTCAATATTACTGTTACTGTAAGCAGCACTTGTATTTGGTAAAAAGTCAGCAATATGGCCAATTTTGCCAATTGCATGAAGCTTGTTTTAGGATTCATAAGTATGGATTATAAAGTTTTACTGCATTAATAAATAACACATTCTAGAAGTGTTTGTTGTGTCAACTCTCAGTCTTTTCTACCGGCTACTAATTGGGTTTAGTGCTTTTATGGAATTGGAGTTGCTATTGCTATACATATTTAAAGGCGTGCCAAGATGGTTGGTATTTGTAATTATATGTAGTGTGGGCCGGTTTGGGCCAAAATGCCAGGGCCGAATTTTTGTCCCAGTCCAGCCCTGAATATGGGGTCAATCAGTCATAACTGATACCCCCATTCAAAAAAAACTTTTCGAAACTTTTAGGAAAAAGGACGCGTGAGTTTAGCCCAGAAATACTCCGTCACAAGCTCAACTGCTTTTTTGACACTTTGCTTATGTTTAGCATGTCTGTATGACATGAAAGTCAGAATGCATGAAATAGCATTAAACCATCCTTTAAGTGCATGCAAGTGTTTTGGAAAAAATACACTTTTTTGTGTACACTTTAAGACATACAGTAGTAAACAGGTGCTGAATCACTACTATATGCAACTAGAAACTGCAAATGATAAAAGTCAAAGAAAGTAAAAAAGAAGAAACTGAACCATCCATCAAGGTGCGCTGTGATCCATGTCACTACACATTCGGGTTGTATTCAGGTCCAAGTACTCACAAGGGACACAAGTTTGAATGTGATCCGTGTGCCATCATTCATTCAGTTCTTCTTCCTTGCACTTACAGTAGAGTCCTTGGCATTTAGCAGATTGTGCCAACAAAGCAGTGTTTTTGAATGGCCTGAGGCCGGAATTAAGTGGGTTTGAAGCGAAGATATTTAAAGGATTAGTCCATTTTCTTAAAAAAAATCCAGATAATTTACTCACCACCATTTCATCCAAAATGTTGATGTCTTTCTTTGTTCAGTCGAGAAGAAATTATGTTTTTTTGAGGAAAACATTCCAGGATTTTTATTATTTTAATGGACTTTAATTGACCCCAACACTTAACAGTTTTAATGCAGTTTAAAATTTCAGTTTCAACAGAGTTTCAAAGCACTCTAAATGATCTCAAATCTAGCAAAACGATTGTCAGTTTTGACAAGAAAATTAAAAATATGCACTTTAAACCACAACTTCTGGTCTATCTCCGGTCCTGTGACGCGTCAGTGCGACCTCCCGTAATTGCGTAATGCCGTGGAAAGGTCAAGTGCTACATATATGAAACACACATTTGTGGACCATTTTAAACAATAAACTGACACAAAGACATTAATTACTATCATTCCACATACAACAACGTCGGAACGGTCCTCTTTCTCCACACTTGTAGACACTGGGGCGTAGTTTCGCATACGTCCTCCGTGACCTCTTGACGTGATGATGTATTGCGTGAGGTCACGCTGGCGTGTTACATGACCGGAGATAGACGAGAAGTTTTGGTTTAAAAGTGCATATTTTTATTTTTCTTGTCAAAAATGACAATCGTTTTGCTAGATAAGACCCTAATGCCTCGTTTGGGATTGTTTTGAGGCTTTTGAAACCCCGTTGAAACTGGAATTTTAAATTGCATTAAAACTGTTACGTGTTGGGGTCCATTAAAGTTCATTAAAATCCTGGAATGTTTTCCTCAAAAAACATAATTTCTTCTCGACTGAACAAAGAAAGACATCAACATTTTGGTGAGTAAATTATCTGGATTTTTTTAAGAAAATGGACTAATCCTTTAATGAACATTTAATATGGGCTGAGCGCATTCGGTTAATATCATTATCTCATTTTGAACAGAGGTGGCGTTAGCGGCTTTTGCATCTGAACTCCACAATCGTCCATACATCATTCCCAGCATCTACTCTGAGGTATTATAGTAAAACTGTACCATATTTTTCTGTCTATTGATTACCATTAGTAAACAATGGTTATACTATGCTGTGAGCATATATTAACCATGATTTTTTATTTTATTTTGTAGTAAAAAGATTTAAAGGGAACTTGGGAATGAAGTGGTATACAAAACAAAAAAGTGTACAACTCCAAGTTTAACTGCTGAGCAATAGCACATTTCTTTGGCACTCAAGAGAGCAGGCCAGCTTATTAGGTGGTAATGTGGGGTGATTGAGAGTTCCAACACATATAATTCTGCCTTAGGGCGTCTTCTCTCTCCTGTTTAATTCCCCAAGCGAGCCTCAGCAGGGTAATTTGAAGAAGCCCGATGGATGGCTCAGCTCATTATTGTGGCCTTGCTGGGCGGATGCTACACCGGGAACTCGATGGCCAGGCTCTACCAGGCAGGGATGTATTGATTCACTGCCAAGATGTGTAATTTCAACCCCAGTGGGCAGTTTTCAGAGTCACCGCCGCAATCGCTCTTCAGGAGTTCCTTGGGGACGACTACTGTTTTATAAAAACCCGACAAGAGCATCTGTTCTTAAAGTTGCCTAATTAATCTGTTAATGAGAACCTTCAACAGCACATTTACCACTCACATGCAGTCTCCAAACGTACGTGACCGAGCACAACCGCTAATAAACGGAATGGGGCATGACCCCTTCATGGCCCAAGGGTGCGGGAAATTAACGCATGCCAGAAAAATTTCATCACGGGAAGCTCTCTGTTTAGTCCTCCCGTTTATTTTTTGACTTCAGGATGTGTTCTTCTAATTAAGCGAAGATTACAAAGTAACTGTTAGCCGAAGGTCCTTCTGTGCCAAAGCATTTCACGCATTGGATTTCGATTATGATGGTCTCCTAATGTATCACCCATTGACTTGCTGTTATTTGAAGGCCACGTCTAATGAAGTAGATATTACAGTTTTAGTCACTGACCAATGGGATAAAGCTTGGACCGTCTGACATGGTTAAGCTGATTATTGTTGTTTGACAATTGAAAGTGAATAAGGCTACATCCAGATTCGTCAAGGACAAAGGGGAAAATCATGCTTTCGAGTTAGAGACCACTATACGGCATGAATGTGAGTTTTTGTTGATCTCCCCTGGGTAGATCAGTATCTAGTATTCTGGCCTTGTTTGGCAGCACGTCAGGATGCACTATAAGTCGACCTTGGTCTGTACACAGAAACAATATTCACCGCTTTTGAAATTCGTGTTGGCTACCACGTCGCAAAGCAAACTTGTCTGAGTGCTTTTGGGCTTTCTATGATAAATATCATGCAGGCAGTAGCTGAAAAGGTTGGCAGTATTAATGAAATAAGAAAATTCATTATATATTTCGCATGGCCCCAGCCTGACTTTATTTGTATTTTATTTTTAAGCTGGCAGAAAAAGGGCACCTCGTTATTTGGTGATGAATCATCAATGAAGTGCCCCTCCCAACCATAATGAAAAGTTATTTTTTGCTTCTGTAAGAGTGATGTGTCTGCGTTTCCGTTGAGACCAACATGGAGGTCTGCAATTTAGAGATACTGATTCCAAGAACCGTGTAATTCCTTCTGAGGATAAATTTCTGGAATAATTTGCATTGTTTTCGTAATGACGACAGTATTCATTTACAGCGCACGCAGAAATATAAATCCACTAAAGAATCTAAAGACTGTTTGACTGTTTCTCATTAACCGTGAACTGTTTGTTTCCATAAGCGTTTAACCAAGACATTGCACCAAATGGATGTGATTTACTTCAAACTTCCCCAAACACACCTCCACATTTCTTTACGGATATCTCTCACAAACGAACGTTTACAAAATGTTCCTGAAAAGTTTTGAATGTGAATTGTAGTGGAATACAAAGATATTCAAATGCAACAGATGTACTTAAAAGGTAAAAGGTCGAGTTTCTGCAAATAGTCAAGGACTTTTGCTCGGATGATTGTCCCTGATCTCTCACAGGATTAAATTGTGAAATGCATGAGGTAGCTGAAGATGAATGATGTCATCTTGGCTCTCTGAAGATAAAATCTCAGTCCTGAGAAAGTGCTGGCAGTTCACATCAGAAATTACTGTCAAAGTAAATTTACATTAGACAGCTTTTTGGGCCATGAGCATTTCCTCAGTAGTCACTCCATCTTTTGTCAGCTTTCTCTGTTAATGGTTTATGCGTAATATGTGCACATTCAGATTTCTGATAAACCTTGCTACCAAATTCTAAGCAGATGCAATGTTTGATTTCTTTCCTGTTGTATCATTATCCGTGAGTGCGTTGAGCGGCTGATCTTTCATATCTCGAAAGACTTGATGAAGCTGTTTGTTTCAGATGTTTCTTTTAAACTCCCAAGGACTGAAATGGGGCCATTGTTGAACTATAAGATAAAAAGTGCATAACGTACTGTAGCTCACATGATTTAGTCTTGGAAGAATTTAGTGCCGCTGTTGCCAAGAAATGTAATTATGCAGAAGAGACCCAGAGGAAAATATTGTTCAGAAGTTGCCATTTCATAGCTCAGGACATCTAATGAAGTCCTCAGTTCTGTTTTATTGGTTTATTAAATGGAAAAAAATAAACTGTTGACACACAGCTGTAGAAAGGCGCAATACAATTGTGTGTAGCTGAGCTAATATTTGTTCATAAATGTAATAAAAAGTTTTTGAGTTCATCTTGAAATTTCTAACTTCATGCATTCTTTTGTATGTTACGCACAGTTGGAGACACAGATGATGTATCGTCTGGATAGTCTGTATGATATTACTAGGACTGTGGACTCTTAATTCTCTGTTTATTGTCGTCTAGGAGAAACAATTTAAAGATCTTCATGCATAGATTTATGCATAGACATAACTGTTGCGAAGGGTTGTTCACTTTTTTAAATGGTGCTATGTTTTAAGCAACAAGAGTGAATGAGTAAGGGATAATGTAAAGGCAGTCGGTTGTTATCACAGCTGGATATAAACCTTCGCTTTGCGTCGGGTCCTGATCACACTGTCAGGGTTTATTAAAGCAATACGCGCCAAGAAGCAGTGGGTTACCAGGGCATTTTATAACAGCTAAGGGGCGTTGTTAGGCATGACGTGAAGCCAGTAGCGCCTCACTGAAGAACACGACATCCAGGGGTCGGAGTTGGATTCAGATACAGGGGTGGAGCTGGATCCAGATCCAGAGATCCCATTGGTCGGCAGTTTTACTACAAGACACGTCATACAAGTGTTGCTGCGTTACCATTTCCGCAAGTCGTAACTAAATTACGTTTTTTTTTTTTTACATAAAAACATACTTTACTTATGACTTACAATAAAAGTAGTGCCTTTAGGGTGAAATGTACGTTTTTGCTTCAATGTTTTGGAGTAAATCATTTCGGAGAAAAGCCTACTAAGAGTAATCTTACCACATGCAGTTTAAGACCTATGAATGATTACAGTATAAATATGCATAATTATTAAAATATATATAGGCTATGGCATGTTATTTAGAAATTAATAAATTGAATCTTTATCTTGTATGGACTTTGAACTTGTTTTAACGCGTCTTTGCTTACAGCCATTAGGAAACAGGTTTCCCTCGTAGATGGTTTACTTTTTTTTATTTGCTAATAAATAAAAGATCAAATAAATTTGTTTTTATATTTACTTGTATAGGAATAGCTGTGTAATAAGTGGGATAATATACAAATAAATCCCTACAGTGATATCACACTGTGGGGAACGTGTCCTTATCTCCCCTTACACCTAACTGTGATACATTCTAAATTATGAATCTTTCTAAACTATATTATTGATCAAACGTACACTTAAATTGATAAGAGCAAATGTTGGTGACCACAGGTTGCAACTAATTGCGGGCTGCAACAATGCAAATATACTGGTTCATTTGGCGGAACAAAGTATATAAAGTGGGAGGTGTTGGATCTAGATCCAACCCCGCCCCCTGGATGTTGTGTTCTGCAGTGAGAACCATCTCAACCAGAGTGCCTAAAACCCCCTTAGCTGTTATAAAATGCACTGTAACATCACTGCTCCACGGGGCTTATTGCTTTTATAAAATGGTTACTTCATATGCAAAGCAGGATTTCATAAAATAAAACACCAATAAGTTTGTATGTGATTATATTAGTACAAATATTACTCTTCTGCCAAACAAAGTAGTTACTCAAAATCAAGTGTGTTTGCAACAGCGCGCAGATCTCAAGCAACACAGACGCAGCAAAGACACAATGAAAATATGATTAAAAACTGTGGTATTTATTTTCATAAATAAACATTCATCTAATTTATACATTAACATTTATATCGTGCAACTGTTGAAGTGATGATCAAATATGATTGGAAGCATAACTTTTTCACATTCAGCGTTTTTTTTTTAAGTTGCCAACCAGTTTTAGTTTAATGCCTTCAGAAAAATGTTCTTCTTTAAATAAACACAAAATATATTAAATTAAAGAACAGACCCTCCGCTGTCAAACAAACAAACAAACAACAACAAAAACCTTTCATCCTACCTTCATTTGTTCTCTTATTACCTCTCAAATTTTCAGCCAAAAGCTGAGATAATTCCATTTTTGTGAAGAACTTTTGTAAGAAATCAGATTTAGGGCCATGATCAAAACTTACACGGTGTTTTTATTGTTGAGTGAATGCGTAAGCGTTTAAGTTGGATAAGATCGCCACCTAGTGGATAATAGCGGAAATATGAATTTGAGGTAGAAACTCCTCAGGAAACGTTTTCTCTTTATTGACGAGATGACTCAACAATACTTATTGACATTTATCTGGATGTCGCCATTAATTGTGCCATTCTTGTAGAAATATCGCCATTATTGTAGAAAAAAATATATATATATGATTAAAGACTGTGGTGTTTATTTTCAGAAATCAGTACATAGCAGCAGTGGCGCAGTGATAATTATGTAATGCAGTCTGAACCGTGGGGTTACTGGGGTATTTTATCACAGCTTAGAACGCGTTTCAACCAATCAGAATGAAGAACCAGAACGGGCCATTTTATAATTTACAATAAGAACCGGTGCCTTAAGATTATTCTGCTTGTTATATGGCTATTTACCTCATAAAATAAGGTTTTTTATTCATTAAATATTCATTTGAAATACGTTATTAGCTCATTTTTAATGAATGCAGACCTTCCGACTTTACACTTACTTTCGGTTTTAAGATAAGACAAGACGTTCAAGTGTCATGAACACATTATTTGGTTTATTAAAATCCATATGTATATTTATTTTTTGTGTAATATTAAACTGTACCTGTCAAAATGATTTGCAGCATGGTTACCCTTTGTTATTAGTTTTGTTGTTATCTGGGAATAACAAACTTGCAAATTGTGCGAATGGCCAATCAGAATAAAGCATTCCAGTGAGCCGTGTAATAAGTTAATATACGATTGGATTTGGGGACTTACACACCTAATTCAAAACACACCTAATTCAAAAATTGAAAAAGAAAAACATATGATGAAGAAATTCCCTTTCATGCCTCCTAAAGGCTCTTTGTCCAGTATCTTAACACATAACACATTACAATTTCACAGGAGATTGTCTGCTGACAGTGAGAGAAAAGATCAAAAGGACAGATTGCTCGGCGATGTGTACACTGTAAAAAGATTGACTGTAAATTCACAGTAAATTACTGGCAACCAGTTGCATTACTTTCACAGGAAGGTACAGTATGTAACTTCACAGTAAATTACTGTCATGCAGGTACTGTACTTTCACAGTATGTTACTGTGTCATTTTTACAGTAAATACTTGTGAAATGACAGCTGTATACCGTGATCTTACAGTAGTTAGTCCTCCATATTACTGTGATTTAGCAGTATGTTACTGTAATATTACGTTATTTTACTGTGAAATTACAAGTAATGTATTTTAGATTACTGTGATATAGCAGCATTATCCCATAGAATAAATGTATTTAGTCATTAAGTTACAGTTCATGGACTGCTATTTAGCAGTAGTCTGCTGTAGAATTACAGTGTTCACTGTAATGTTACTGGCTATATCAATATATTAAAATTAAAAAGATGTTAAATTCAAATAAACACAAAAACAATCGATTTCATACTTTTATTTTGTACATAACATATTATTACATATTATTATTACATATTATTCATTGACTATCTCAGATAGTATAAATAACATCAGAATAATAACTACACAGAATAACATTTCCTTTCGTGCATTGGAACACTGCTTACACTCTACAGCAGGGGTGGTCATTCCAGGTCCTTGAAGGCCACTGTCCTGCAAAGTTTAGCTCCAACCCTAATCAAACACACCTGAAAATCTCAATCAAAGGCTTCAGTATGACTTGGAAATGACATTGAGGTGTGTTTGATTAGGGTTGGAGCTAAACTTTGCAGGACAGTGGCCCTCAAAGACCAGGAATGCCCACCCCGCTCTACACTGTAAAAAACGGAACTTACATTTTTCAATTTAATCAACTTGAATTTATAATTCATTTAACTTTTTTGACTAATGAAGAGTTGCTATAAATTATAAAATTAAAGTAGTTAGCTTAAGTTATTTCAACTTTATTTTTTATAATTAATAGCAACTCCTCACTAGTCAAGAAAGTTGAAATAAATTGTAATTTAGAGTTAATTAAACTTAAAAAATAAGTGCAACAAATATTTTATTTTTACAATGTAGACTGACATTCACTAATTTCTTCATGTATCTTTATGTAACAGACACAATATAGAACAGGGGTCTCCAACCTTTTTGTGAGCAAGGACTACCACAATGGATAAAACATTCTGGAGGGCTAACTTTTGATATAGTCTAATCAAAACTTTTTTTGTTTTACTTGTTGATTTTATTTCATTGTACTTTTTGATATGTTTTTGTATTGTTTAAAATTGTAACATATGTAAACCAAGCCAAGTCAATATAAAAAATATGTAATCAACAAATATTACAATTGAGACTATTAATAGAATGTGATTTGGTGGGCACCTCACAGACTCTGTGCGGGCTACCTGCTGCCCATGGGCACCACGTTGGAGACTCCTGATATAGAACATTGTAAGAGTACAAAGTGTACAATCGCCTCTAGCTAAACAAAGAACTAGTATTTGTGACACACTAGACTGACATCCATTCAAGTCATAAGTTTTCTAATCAGTGTACAGACTTGCAGCTTGTTGTTTCTGTCCTTTCTGCCTGTCTGTCTCCGAATTAATGCCCAAGAAGCACCTATAGACAAAAAGGAAGAGAGAAAAGCTGTTAGTTTTTTTCAAGTGGGATGCAGTACAGAGCAAACTAAAGTAAAGATTGATTGATTGATTGATTGATATACGTTTCTTAACAAACATATGTGTTAATAGCCAATTTCTTTTTCAATCGGGGGGTGGTCTTCACAACGTCAAGTAATAGGGGATTATCATGCTTCCGTGTTTTTTGGGCGGGACTTGTCAACTTTGTGCATGTCCACTTCTGGTGCAGTTAGGTTAGGTATATAACATCCTGTTAGGCAGTGGTAAAATGTAAGGCCGCTGACACACTGGCGCGCTACAGCTGCAGTAGGTGACATAGAGGGATGTCGCCGACAGACCAGGCATAAATATAATGCCTACTGATAAAGGACACCGTTAACAGGTGCAATATTTGAAAATCGATATATATATATAAATTTAAATTACACTTATATCTAAATTTATGTCAAACTATAGACTTTCAAACATCAAAATGTCATTAATTATTATGTATTTGTGTACAAAATGAAATTTAAACATATTTTCCTATTCTATTTTGCCTGGAAACACTTCCAACAGGCTTGCGTGTCACATGAAAAAAGGCGTCGGTTCTATTTCTAGCATGCACTCGTTTTCCGCACAGCTCGAGCCGCGCCTGAGACGCACATCTCAAGCAGGCACTCTGCAAGCTCTAACCTGTTAACATGGGAGCCGAATTAAAAACGGACACGCCACACAGCTGAGACGCTTATGCCACGCTTCCAGTGTGTCACCGGCCTAAGTTAATGAAGTATTTTATTTTAAGTAAATTTTCCATGTATTTGTACTTTACTTAAAGGAATAGTCTACTCATTTTCAATATTACAATATGTTATTACGTTAACTAAGAATTGTTGATACATCCCTCTATCATCTGTGTGCGTGCACGTAAGCGCTGGAGCGCGCTGCGACGCTTCAATAGCATTTAGCTTAGCCCCATTCATTCAATGCTACCATTTAGAGATAAAGTTAGAAGTGACCAAACACATCAACGTTTTTCCTATTTAAGACGAGTAGTTATATGAGCAAGTTTGGTGGTACAAAATAAAACTTTTCTAAGCGGATTTAAAAGAGGAACTATATTGTATGGCGTAATAGCACTTTTGGGAGTACTTCGACTCGGCGCAGTAACACTCTCCCTCTCCCATTATGAGGCTGTTTACACTTGGCATTAACATGTGTTTTCGTCGATCGGATCACAAGTGGACCACGTTAATGCCAGGTGTAAATGGTGTTCAAAACGTTTTGAGCTCGTCCACTTTCGACCACTTTCAACCACATCCAGAGGTGGTCGAAACCACTTTCGAGCGGATCACTTTGGAGTTGCGGAACGCACATGTGGTTGAATGCGTTCGAACAGCCACACGCGACCGCCTTCTCTCTGCCCATTTGTCTATTCTGAGGTGTTGGACGCAGGTTTTGCGTCTTTTTTTGCTTCTGGCGTGAGCATGCGGTGAACAGCGCTGTTTTTAGCCTTTCACTGATAAAACTAAGCGGCTGATCTCCGTAGTTTCGTTTTGAAAGCATGTGAAAGTTGTGCGATCCTATTTCATCAATTGCGCTGAAAATTCAAAGAAAGCTCTTACATACTCATGTACAAAACACTGTGCAGCATGTTTACTTGCTAAATAAGCACTGCACTCCGACATAATACTAGTTTGTGTCCATTTAAACTCATAATTACTCCCGCTCGGGTTTGAATGACAGCAGAGAGATCGCCCACCGTCTGACAGACCACCCCCTCATAGTATTCAGCACAGAAGCGGTCGAAAGTGGACAAAAGAGACGAATTTAAATACCAGGTGTAAACGTAATGTGTCTCTCTCGTCCGCTTGTGGTCCGATCGATGGGGACACATCTTGGTGCCAGGTGTAAACAGCCCCTATGAGAGGGAGAAGGGGAGCAGATTTTTCAGGCGAGTTGAAGTACTCCCAAAAGTGCTATTACGCCATACAATATAGTTCCTCTTTTAAATCCCCTTAGAAAAGCGCTACGTTTTATTTTGTACCACCAAACTTTTTCGTATAACTACTCGTCTTAAATAGGAAAAACGTTGATGTGTTTGGTCACTTCTAACTTTATCTCTGAGTGGTACCATTGAATGAATGGGGCTAAGCTAAATGCTATCGAAGTGTAGCAGCACGCTCCAGCGCTTACGTGCACGCACTAAGATGATAGAGGGCTGTATCAACTCTTCTTAGGTCAGGTAATAACATATTTTAATATTGAAAATGAGTAGACTATTCCTTTAACAGCGCGTCAGTTCTACACGGACAGCAAGCACTGTGACTGGTCAACTAGAACCTTTCCTGTCTGGTAAAAAAAACTGTGTCATAGGTATTTCTGTTAGCGCCAGTGAGAACAAAGATGGGCCAAGTTGAGGAGTGTTTATTTACTTCCATCATTGCTGGTCTTCTCAAAATATACACAAGTTGCTGTTCTTCTTCGTTTGTGGGTTAACTGGGCAAGCTGCTTCTTCTTTGGGTTGAGCTTCTACTGTGGTTACACGCGTGGATACTGACTACCAGCGGTCTGCATGTGTATTTGCATGTTGACGCAGGCGACTACGCAGAAGTGCATACGAAAACCGACATGTTACCTACACCAATGCGGCTAAGCTGTAGGACCTACACACAACTATAATGAACCCTTTACGCACAACTATTACACTCTTATATTTTACGTCTAGCTGGTGCAACCGGACCCAGAAGACTAGAAAGGCAATATACAAGTACAGTGCATTTACCCAAAAATAATAGACTTAGGGGTGGTTTCCCGGACAAGGATTAGACTAGTCCTAGACTAAAACAAATGTAAGAGCTGTCCAAACTCAAAACAACTTGCACTGACATATCTTAAAATACATAAGTGCCCTTTGTTTTGCCTCAAAATGCACATAAGCAATGTTTTTAGTAAGACATGTTTGTTAAAACTAGTTATGTTTCCCAATTAAACTCAGGTCTAGTCTTGGCTTAAGCTAATCCCTGTCCGGGAAACCGCCCCTAAATGCTAATTTAAGGGTAAAATATATATTTACATTAAAGGAACACGCTCACATTTTGGGAATTTAGCTTATTTACTGTATCCCCCAGGTGAAAAAGAAGTACACTTCCATAGTGTACTTAAAGTGCTCTATTTTCGTGCACTAATTTTGTACTTAATATACTAAAAAAATTTCTCTAGTACTTAAGATAATCTTAAGAACATCTTATTGCGCTTTTCCATTGCATAGTACCCCACGGTTTAGTTTAGTTTGGGTCGGGTCAGCTCACCTCACTTTGGCATGGTTAGCTTTTCAATCGAGTTTAGTATCACTTCGCAGTGGGAGGGATAATAGGCGTGTCGTTATATTTGCGCTGCATACTGCTGTGACATCATACAAGTAAGAGCGTTGTTGTACATTCCCATACATCATTTATTTCTTAGTCCGCCACAAAATTAAAATTGGCCACCACAAATAGATGTTTGCACATCGCGTTTATCACTACCTCTGTCTCATATGACAGTTTCTGTTCAAACACCAGTGGCGTCAGCCGACGGTGCTCCGCTGAGCCTCATATAGTTGCATTTAAGCATCTATGCGAACGTGCGCGTTGCGAATGGTCCGCCACAAACTGCAAGATTGAAAAAACTGTTATGGTGTCCCTGATTCTGTGGATGTTTTTATCGCTAAAAGGGAGTTTGGAAACTTAGCAGAGCACAGAAGACAACATGTTTGCTCGAGACAGCGCAAGCTAGCACACTGAGGTAAAGCTATACTTTACATATAGTGATGACGCTGTAGTGACGATTCTGTCAGACCAATCAGTGATCTACAGTGTTTTCGCGTCACGTTTGGTATCAGCTCGGGTCGCTTGGAACCCCAACCGAGGTGGTACGAAAAAAGTATCGGGTACCATTTTGTGCACCTAATGGAAAAGCTCCCAAAAGTAAGCTGACCCGACCCAAACTAAACCAAACCGTGGGGTACTATGCAATGGAAAAGCGCCATAAGTGTACTTCACTGTGCTATTTTGAGACACCATAAATATGAACTAAAATGTATTTTAAAAATGTATTTAGGTACCACTTGTAGTAAACTTCAACAGATCTTTGTATGAAAGTTGGGTTCAAGTTTAATACAGGTGTTAAATAAATTCATTTTTAATACAGAGATAGTATGTTAAAAGTGCATTTTAGTTTAAATTCATGGTGTCTCAAAATAGCACAGTGAAGTACACTTAGATACTCTTAAGAACATCTTAAAAAGTACTAAAAACGAACTTTTAGTAGGTACAAAATTAGTGTGCGAAAATAGAGCACTTTAAGTATATTATGAAAGTGTACTACTTTTTCACCTGGGCCAGAGTTAGATAAGTCCATACTAGGGTTGCCGCGGTGACAGAATTTTCCCACCGGTTAATCGGCGCGTCACAAACCCGGTAATCCCGGTTTCACCGTGTGGGAGGGGCTTATAAATGCGCATGCAGACGTGCACATTTTACTTTCACTTTTGAATTACGCAACTGTTTAAATGCAGTGCTTGCGTACGCTGCGTTAAATCGCATATGAATTTGCGTGCAATGCGAGCGCAACAGCTGGTTTAATTAAGTGCTTGAGTCAATGTGTGCAGGTAATTCTCACAGAACCCGCCAGTCCCAAGCAGAGCAACCGGCTACTTCGCCATATAGCGCTGCTTGAATGATGGGTTTATTATTTTTCTTGATGAAAAACACAAGAACAAAACGATCTCGGTTATATTAAACATCATATATGTATATTATAACAACAATGAGTAAGCACGCGGCTTCTGTCATCATCTAGTCAGTCAGCTTGCCTCGCACACTCTGACAGGAATAAATGAAATCTGACACCTGCTGCTCTGTGACGTGACGCGCGTTCAGCTCCGCTGTCAGCATACACACTCAGTTGTAAGCGTTTGCTCTCTCTAAAGAAACTAAATGATTTAATTACACGAAAATATCAAAACGACGGTGAAAGACGGTGTCGCGGTGGGCAAGTGATCTAACCGGTGAGAGGCTGAAGCACCGGTTATCACCGTTTCACCGACCATCGCGGCAAGCCTAGTCCATACATATCTTTCCCATCTCCGTGCGTGCTGTAACTATGCCTGACGCAGCCCCCGCTAGCTTAGCACAAAGACTGGAAGTGAATGGCTCCAGCTAGCATACTGCTCCCAATAAGTGACAAAATAACGAGAACAATTTCCTATTTATGTGTTGGGATTTGTATAGAAACACCGTGTACAAATAACAAGGTCATATGAGACACAGCCACCTTTTAACAGTATACATACTGAGAACTATATTCTCAGAAGGCAAAGCACTGCTACTTGGGCGGAGTGATTTGCTCGCAGCACCCGAGAAGCCCCCTGGTGAGGAGCAGAAAGTTTGGTCAGAGTCGTGCAAATCACTCCGCCCAAGTAGCAGTGCTTCACCTTCTGAGAATATAGTTCTCAGTATGTATACTGTTAAAAGATCGCTGTGTCTCATATGACCTTGTTAATTGTACACGGTGTGCTTATACAAATAAATAGGAAATTGTTCACGTTAACTTACTTTGTCAATTATAGGGAGCAGTTTGCTAGCTGGGGCCATTCACTTCCAGTCTTTGTGCTAAGCTAAGCTAGCGGGGGCTGCGTTAGACAGAGTTACAGCACGCACGGAGAAGAAAAAGGTATGTATGGACTTCTCTAACTCTGGGGGATACGGTGAATAAGCTAAATTCCCAAAATGTGTGCATGTTCCTTTAACATTAAGCACAATGGTATCATTGGGCTCGTTGAAGTTTGCCATCAGAAAGAGAAGAATGAATGCAGCCTAGACAAAACATCTTTACCCCGTTGATGATAGTTGACTCCTTGGACGAACTTCAGAATGTTATTGTAGTTGTTATCCAGGGCTTCTCGAAACTTCACTCTTCTGAGTGATGTCCCCATCCTTGTGAAGTGTGGAAAAAATACCTGGAAACAATGAAGAAGGCTTCACTTTTCATGTTGTATACGTTAATGCAGGTTCACACACATGAAAGTTACTAAGCACTACTGAACAATATATACAGATTAGTTAAAATGTGAAACTATAGGGCAGGACAACTAGGGTGTCAACCTTAAAATGAACTGTGTGTGTAGTTAGAAATCTCACCACCATGTAGTCAGTTCTGCTCATAAATAAAAACACCATCACAAGACAATGTTTAAAACGTATGAATTACCTACAGCTGGAAATCACATTGACGTTCGTGTAAGTTACTTGCAAAAACACAGATGACTCTGAAAACTTGAAATGTTTTTAAATCAATGCGGTGCGGACGCGCCGGAAAAAACGAGCAGATGGCAATGAGTCGGCGGTGCTCTGGCGGCAGTAAGCGTCATAAAGGGCGTAATCGCAAACAGGTCTGACGGCGAACCGCCGCGGCAGCCGCTTTTGCATAAATTAAGCAGTCGGTCCGCCGGCTGCATGCTGGCGGCATCTCGCAACAAATGAGAGTGACGTATTCGGCGGCAAAAGTTTCATCCCCGCCAGCGGAACGCACCATAAAGAAGCCATGCGGATATTTTTTGCTATCATGCGTCGCTTCGCCTATATTTGAAATAACGAACTTGAGCGCGCAAAAGACGCGATATGAATCACCCCTTAAAATGTCTTAAAACATTGACATACGCACTTAACGTTAGTTTATTTTTAAGGTAACGCGGCAGATAACCGCTGCTCCGTATCTCTCTCACACACCTCTATGTTAACGTTAAGTTATATTTTGAAATGAATTTACGTCTGCCCTAATCCACGACACCATGACCTGGTTTCACTGAAACCGGGCATATAAATTAAGTTAATTTTTCTATCTGATAATAACGGCCATAATGTTCGTATAAGCCACAGTTTACCTCATAACTTTACTCCCCAGTGGATACCGCAGAAAGATGCTGTGTAGGAAGAAAAAGAGAGAAAGCTGTTAGCTTAGCACTAAGAAAAGCTCAAGTTAACAAATAATGTTTTATTTTTAATAAAGCTCCTAAAAGGTCTCACAGTAACACTACCAACATCTGTTCATTGCTTTATTTTTAAATTCAGCGGTTCAACCCACGCGAAACCTACAAATAACGACATTTGGATAATACTCCATGCACTATGACATATATTTTGAAAATAAATCAATCATTTATTTGACAATATTTGACATTTTAACACTTACCACAGAATCCGTTGGATGAGACCGCAGAGATGAGAGAACCCAAACAGATAGCGCGCGTCGGAACTTACAGCCGTTCCCTGTGATTTCGCCGATGGCATTATTTTCACAATAAAAGTCTGAATACTGTACTATATTGTGAAATGTCACAGCTAAAGCCTGTGACATGCTAATAATGTAATTTACTGTGAAATATCACAGTTACATCTTGTGAAATCCCGGAAATTTTTTACAGTGTAACTATGTAAAAGTTTTACAATTAACCCTAGGTTAGTTTGCACTCACCCCTACACTCCAAAAATAATAAAGAGATACAACATTCTCTTTATGGACATTAATCTTACAACATCTGTGTTATTTTAGCATGCCTAGGTGATTGTTGACTGGATGATGCAAGTATTTCAACACTTCCTCTTAATCATCTATGACTATGTCTGACTTTGGTCTGTCTTGAGGTCAAGATCTGAGGGTTGGACTGAGAGCCACCAGGAGAACCTGATGCCATGGTTACGCACCGCAGTCTCTGTCTCAGTCAGTCCGCCCGTGCCTAAAAAACTTGCGTCAATCAAACCTTTGTTGTGTTATGTGAAAGAAAAACCCTGGAGTTCATCTCACTGTATGCAGGGTAATTTCAGAAGCAGATTGCTGCCGCATTTCCTGACTGATCTATTTTGGCGAAACAAACTCGCATTATCACAGCGGTATCTCTGATACCCAATGCATGCTATTAGTAACCATTACGTAGCGCCATCGGACTGCAATCTTAGACACTTTGGTATTTACCGTTTCACCTTAAGTTTAAATGCGATGTGTTTTTCATGCAGACGGAAGCCCTGACCATGAAATTCTTTAAGATAAAATACTAGGAATTTGGGTGAGCTATTTATTTCCACCGAAACTTTAATTAAAAGATATCATCTATCCGCTAAGCCCTTCTAAACTTTACAGCCTCATGTCTCTATAGGTTATCTTCCATGGTAGCCACTGGAAGGCCATGCTGATGAGAATAGCAGGGCAGGAGGAGAACTTCAGCGTGACTGCTATAACGCACAGGCCATGACTCACATCACTTCATCTCCTACTGTTTCTACCACCTTTGACCTGTTCTTGTTTAAACCCTGAGTGGATTACTTTCTTCATGGTGTTTTGCTGAAATGGTCAGATGGCGGAGTTGTGGAAAAGGTGTTGAGATTTTATTGGTTGATTCGCCTTTGCTGTGACTGCACCAACTGCCAGCAAAAAGCATCATAGTACTTTAATGGACCTTCTATAAAAATCTCTGCATATTTAATTTATTGTAATCACAAAATTATATACAAATAAAATAAGTCTTTCTGTCAATCTCTCTGTCTCTCTATCTTTGACTGACTGTCAATCTCTCTGTCTCTCTATCTTTGTCTGTCTGTCTCTGTCTAGAAATTAATATATGCAAATAACGTCTATAACAAATATATGTCTGTCTATCTCTGTCTTTGCCTGTCTGTCTGTCTGTTTGTTTTTTTCTTGCAATTAAAGTTATTATTATTTTATGCAAATAAAATTCTCTCTCTCTCTCTCTCTCTCTCTCTCTCTCTCTCTCTCTCTCTCTATCTATCTATCTATCTATCTATCTATCTATCTATGTCTGTCTATGCAATTAAAATATGTCCGTCTATCTTTGTCTCTCTGCATTTCACTGCATGTCTGCCTGTCTGTTTGTTTCTCTGTCCATCCATCCATTCATCCAGATAGATGTAATGATATGCAAATAAATTATATCTGTCTGTCAATCTGTCTTTTTGTTTATATCTGTCTGTCTGTCTTTAATGATTTAATGGTTTCTGACAAACTCCGCCCACAGGAGTATCAGGTGTGTTTGAATTCATGCGGCGCCGCACGACCGAACCGCATCTTACTTGAAGCAGTGCATGCCGGTAAGAAATGTTGTCCAACTTGAGACAGCGCTGATGCCATGTGACTGTGTCATATGGGTTTAACGTACCGCGAGGGCAATTCGAGATCAGCCACCTGGGTCAGCCAGCGCAGTTCGCCAAGAGGAGCTGCACGGGCTGTGATGACGACACAGCTGTTTCATGATTGGTCAGATTCACCGCATCACGTTTGTTTTGTGTTTATTTTCACGCCCATAGTTCCACGAATGCTCGCAAATCTGTATTTTTATAACAGTTAAAGCTCTTTTCATGTAGTCACGATGTTATATTGTGTCATGTTCATCAAAATAAAATTGATAAAAAACGTAGACCGCACTACATTGGTATTTATGCTATAACTAGTTCAAAATGTCAGAGTTCACAAATTTTAAAATGAACTAGTTCAGTTCATAGTTCATATTTCAACATTTTGAGCTAGTTCACAGTTCCAAAAATGAACTAATTTATAGTTCTTTTTTCCCATATTATTTAAAAAAAAAGATTGCCATCATAGCTCATATATACCACAGACAGATATTATTTTATCAGTTTTAACACTGAAGCTAAATGTGTAGATTTCATCTTCATATCCAACTTTAAATCCTTATCCAAACAAGATTTACATTAGCATTGACTAATCATTTTGTATTTGCTTGCACATACCTTGAAAGGCTAGCTGGGTGCTTCAAGGGTCGCACACCGGACGAGTAGGTATCGCACACCGCACGTGCACGTTAAATTGGTGAGCTTATTTCAAGATCCAGAGTATGCGTTAGGAGCCTATGCTAAACGTTAAAGATTTGGGACAAATATGATGTTATTTAATGTTATACAACAGTTCTTTCTGGTTCTCGAATCTGATTGGCTAAGAGCCATACGATATTGTGCTGATAACAGCACTGTAACCTCTTCACCTTTCGTATTATTCCGCCACCTAGTGAATGGAGGTCCTAAGCAGGCTCATCTCTAGTGATGGCCAAACGAGGCTTCCTGAACCAATGAGGCTTTCCAGCCCATTGGTTCGCCAAAAGGTTCATTTACCCGAAGCCTCATGAAACACTGTGCTCTCCAGTGACACCTGCTGTGCAAAGCAATGTATCGCACACGCACACAAATCTATTCATTTTGAGCAACCAAATTTTCATGGTGTGGGCTTTTGAATAAAGTATATTAAAGAAAGTATTTTACTGTGCTTGTGTTAACCTATGTACACACAACTCACACATACACAACTTTGTGTTCAACTATACAATAGTTCTTGAGTTAGTGATAACAGTGAATGCACAAAATAAAGAAATGAAGAGTTTCGTTGCAAAACGAGATAAATCCATTTTTTAACATTTTTGTCAAAACATGTTTA
The DNA here is from genome assembly GCF_027580225.2 of Misgurnus anguillicaudatus. Classification (NCBI taxonomy): domain Eukaryota; kingdom Metazoa; phylum Chordata; class Actinopteri; order Cypriniformes; family Cobitidae; genus Misgurnus; species Misgurnus anguillicaudatus. The sequence continues at coordinate 4,788,660 of NC_073343.2, forward strand.
TTATGTTATCATGTTATTATTTTATTTTATGGTGCTACTTAGCTGTATTTTTTAAGTTATGAAGGTTTAAATCAAAACAAACCAACTGCAGTTGCATTGAAATTAATTGGAATGCACAACCAAAAAACAAGATTTCTGAACAATTAAAAAACGGTGGTTATCTCGTTTTGCAACAAAACTCTTCAAATTATCGTGAGTGCAGTGCTTATTGAACTGGGGCTGCAATAGTGCAATGCTTATGGGACTGGAAGTGTGGAACAGCAAACTGCAACATGGAAAAGGGTTTACTGGTTTTTATTTAGAAACAAAAGTTTTTTAACAGTATTTGGATTGAGGCGGTTTCTGTTTTTAGAAAACACCCTATCACAGGGCACTGATGATGCTGGACAACATAAGAAGATCAGTGCCAGCTTATATAAATTGGGATATTGGACCTTCTGTTTGTTCCAATATCCCAATGGATCCTCAGTCCTTCTAGGTTATCCCTAATACAGTCTAGTCTTATAACAACAATAACAGCAGCAATAATATATAATAATAAATATAGGCTATATAATATAATTACGTATTATTAGAACTAGACATATGCTAATTTACTCTAATGATCTACTAAACTAAGTGTAATATAATATATAATACAGGCTATGATATATAATGATAACTATACTAGAAACTCACTACATCCTCGCCACTACTCGCTACAACCAACACTTTAACATCAATGCAAACGTACTGCAAAACCCACAAGAGGCGCGAGTTTCGAACCGCAAGCGAAACTCAGAATGAAGCAATGACGTATTCAACAGAAAACGAGGCCTCGTTTGTCATCGTCACGTGATTTTCACGGAAACGATACAAGCCTCGAATCGGGGCTTCATCTGGAACGCCCCTTTTTGCTCGACACAAGCTCCGGAGCCTCGCTTCAGATGTCCCATCACTACTCATCTCTGAATGGAAAAACACAGACGCGCTGTTTGAATCACGCTCCGTGTGTCTCATTAGTTGGCTCATAAATCAGTCTGAATCCCCAATCAGAAGTATTATTCCGTCAAAGATCAGCGCTCTTGGATGTTACGTTACAGTTAATGGGAGAAATGTCTTGTCACATCGTGTGGATGATTAACACTTGGAAAGAGGAATATAAACACTCGTTTTTTTTCTGGAGCTATATTTCTTATCAGAACGCGAAAACACCGTGAAACTGCAGGTAAGCCCCGCAGCTTTTAAATGTGGACATTGATCATTTACTTTATCGTGACCTGACTATTAAAACATGTTATGAGATATCGCCACTGATATATTTATAAGCAGCATGCAAAAACATCTCTCTGACACTTATAAAAAACAGTTTTATATAGTACTGACAAGAACAAAGTTTAATAATAATAATTGAGTGCTCGTATCACGTTAAGAATAAATGAGAACGCAATAGTAACTTTATACAAATTGTTTTATTAACTTTTACCTCGCGCCAAAACAATAACAACACAAAAGACACTAAATATGAATTAAAAAACAAGTAATAGTTTGATCATGACACCAAATACTGCTGATTTGATCTCATTTTGACGATCATAAACAAACAAGGCCAACATGAGAGCCAGGGTATCTCTTTCAGAAATGTAGCCCAGAGAGGGCGGTGGTCAGCGGGGCGAGTGAACACTGATGTCCGCTCATGCTTTGGTTCTCATTCGTACCGAATCTCACTAAGCAAACGTTCAAACAGGCGCTATCTTTACTAATCGACTGCAGATTTAAATATAATACATATACATTCTCGACTGAACTAATCTTAAAACTACACTTTGTGACCAAGAAACGGTAATATAAAGTAACGGCTTTTCTGTCCATTGAGTTGTTATGAGCTTCAAAGCAGCCGAAAGTTTTACCTGTCATTCTGGCCGCCCTCAAATCCGTGGCGGAAGAAGTAGTTCTCAAACAAAGAGGCTTTTAAAATAACTCCGTTGTTGTTTTCTAGTTTTCGTTTTTCAACCGTGTGCCGTCGAACTGTTGTATAAAAGCAATATCGCTCTCGGAGTCGTGTGATATAGCTCTATATCATCACGGCTGTGATTAGGCCAGAGGCACGAGGCCGCAGGCCGAGTGCCTCTGGCCTAATCACAGCCGTGATGATATAGAGCTATATCACACTCGTACTCGAGCGATATTGCTTAATTAAACTATGTGAGTGGCGCGGCAGGGATTTCAGCAGCGTCCCGTGGGTCACCTCCATGCTGCTTTTTGTTTTGATGGCGCATGCAGCCGTGAAACACTGATGGCTGGTGTTGCCAGATTGGGTGTTTTTTCTGCTACACATTAAGGCCTGTTTACAGTGTGTTTTATCCGGGTTTTCGCCTTGAAGACTCTATAGAAATCTTGGACCCTATTGAACGACGTTAAACTGAGAGAGCGTGTGTTCACAAACACCAGAATGAACGAGTTCACAGTAACGTTCATCAGGCAGTAATACAGTACGTTCAGTTCACGTTCGCCCAAAATATGAACGAGTTCATGAACTTTCATTCAATGAACTCTTTCAGGCACAACACTTCTTATGTTGAACTTTATTCTTGCAAAAACAGAAACAGATGCACGTTTATATTTTATATTTTACCTTTAAACATAGCTGAATATGTTTTTATCTGTTCCGCAACTCAATTTCAAGCCAACCAAAGGCACAAATTATTAAATCAATCTTAACAAAATTGTCTCAATACACAAACACAATATGCCATGGGCATTAGCTCTAAAGTCTCATCTAGAAAAGTCATAATACTGTCTGAGACAGGGAGACCAAACATTGAGATCATGCCCATGAGAACCAATAACTGGCCGAGAGCCACAGTCCATCAAACAAGACAAGGTTATGGCAATGACTTATGTTAAGAAACTTTGTAATTACCTTGGCAAACAATGATTTGTGATCAAGTAAACACTATTGATTGTTTTTTTGATTTATAGCTTTACAGAATTCACTGGTTTTGGTGTACATCCATCACTGTGGCCCCTCCTACTTGTTCTAACATGTTCTGGAAGCTTCTTTTGTTCAGTTAATCAGTGTTTGTATTGAAGAGCTTTGACCTCACTATTAGCCTTGAGGGACAATGTGACATTTCGGCTCATTTGCATTGTCTGCAAATAAAAGGCGATTTTAGCATTTTCAACAAATGGATAACTTAGAAAGCTCTTTGCATTCAAAGCAAACTGGGATATTATGGGCAAATGTAATGACGTAACTCGCTGCTGAACCAACATGGTACGATACATAGTTGGAGAAACAAACTACCTTTTCACAACTGCTTCCAGAAAGCATAGGAACTTTGTCGCACATTCGTCATTTGAACCATGTTGGTTTAACAACATAGTTGATGATGTCACGTGGGAGGTAAAGAACTAATTAATCTGTGCAAATCGATTTAATGTCAGATTACTGCTGTAAATAACATACAGTATATTGCATCGAAAGATATTCAATTCATGCGCAAGTTCCCACTTACGTCACACCTCCCAGGGATTCCCCAGGGTCTTAAAGCTCGTAGGACTGCGCACATGCATAGTTTTCAAATGCAGCGCTTTAATTCTGTTTACAAACTTAAAGACGTAAAATAAAGTGGTAATATATTTAGAATGATAGTTATAGAATGTACTACATGTTTTTTGCTTATTTTATTCAAAAGCATGATCAACGTAAGTCTACATATTATTATAACAAGGAACTATGTTTCTAGCGACAGGTGAAGAGCTGTCATTCAAACCACACAAGTTTGCGATGCAGCTTGCGAATGTTTGTTTGAACTATGGTTTCAGGAAACACCAAATCGCTGAACTTTGTCAGTAACGACAAAACTTACAACAGTAGTTGGCTAACAATGCTTTCTGGAAACGCACCCCTGGACGCATTTTAACTGTTTGTGTATCAGATGAAGTGTGATATGTAAAGTATAAGCTATACACCGAATTGCCAGAAATTACTCAACCCAGGTCAGTAGTTGTAGCGGACCGGTATATGTCAAAATTTGATTGATTTATGACCCCCTTTGACAGGGGGCGGGTCTATCAATCAAAAGCTGTACAATCTGTCTAGGTATGAGAATCGTATATCAAGGGCTTTAGACAGCGAGTATCCGGACCGTGCGTGTTTTACGATGTGTCAATCAGCTCGTTGTTTTTCCTGTGTGTGTGTGTGTGTGTGTGTGTGTTTTATGTCAAGCCTATGCTGTCATGTTTATTGCTGTCAAAAAATAAGTTTATAGTTTTAGACTGCGTAGTTTCACAAGCGATCCTGTGCTGTCAGCGATCTCTCTCTCTCTCTCTCGCCCCCACTGCGCGTCTCGCCCCAGCGCGTCACACAGCGATGTGTGTTGTTGAATCTAAAGTTTTGTAACATCAAAAGTTTCTTTAAAGTCAATAAGTAATCAAATATATATAAATATATAGATCTCCGGGATCAGTTAGCCGCTTCATGAGATCCGTGAGTCTTTTCACGACCCCTGCTCACTATGTTCAGGCGTATTAAAGCTCGATCACCGGTGGTGATAGAGAACGAACCGAGTGCGCGTTCATATCTGTCGTTTTAAAATAAACGTAATAAATGCAATTCTGTCCGCTGCTGCAAAACAAAGATCCACCTTAGATCCAGGGGTCTCCCGAACCAAGTCTCCGACCAAAACATGCGAATGCGCGCACCGACGGCGACAGAGAACCTACGCCGACGCGCACCCACATCCGACCTTAACAAACTTCCAAACACTTCAATACGTTTTCATCCCATCCTCAGGGTTTGTTTTTATTAATGTCTACTTAAAACCATGTGTGAATATGTGTATATTATACAACGAATCTTATCATGTATGCTCTGACAAAATAAAGCATTATTTTAGATTTTAGGTGGCGCGGACACACATTCACGGCAAACACTGTTGAATACAAACGCTCGTTCCGTCAAAAGTCTCTCCAAAGTCAACAAGGAACCAAACATTTTAGATGCATCTGGTTAAACTTAAATCTGATATTTTCTATTGGTCTATTTCTTTAGTATCTGATCAGACACAATGCTTCAGAAGCTGATCCGTGAGGGTCCGTGTGCGTGTGAGATAATTCACAGCAGGGGCGGATTGTAAACTAGTTAGAGACTTTTAAAACCGTGATGGTAAAATGCAATACGGTCCACTCTGAAGAAAAGTAAAGTTTTATTTTAGATTTAGGGAATTCTTGAACCAAGTCTCTGATTAAAACTTTTGAGTGTAACATCACAAATATTTAATATATTCCGTATACGTGTATAGTTTAACCATTCCCTTGTGCCATAACCTTAGGCGCCGTCAATACTTCTTTCTTTAGACTAAAGGAAATTTATTTTAACCTAAATAAAAGTTTATTCGCATCACGAAGTCCGTGAGTCTTTTCTAAAGGTCGATCACCGGCGGTGACAGAGAACGCGTCGGATGTCCGTTCATAGATTTCGTTAAGAAACTTTTAAACGATTAAAGACATATTCATAGCATCTTCAGGGTTTGTTTTTATTATTGGCTTCTTAAAACCATGTGTGAATATGTGTATATTATAACGAATCTTATATTGTCTGCTCTGACAAAAATAAAGTATTATTTTAGACTTTAAGTGAAGTGGCAGCGCGTATTTTATAGCCTACTGTTTAATATAAACGTTTGTTTTGTCAATAGTTTCTTTAAAGTCACGAAAAAATCATATATTTTACATGTATCTGGTTAAACTTAAATCTGCTATTATCTTTTTAACTATTTTTCTGATCAGTCAGCTTACAGAAGCTGCTCTTATGATCGTGTGTGTGTGTGTGTGTGTGTGTGTGTGTGTGTGTGTGTGTGTGTGTGTGTGTGTGTGTGTGTGTGTGTGTGTGTGTGTGAGCAAGGCAATTCACAGCAGGAGAGGGTTGTAAACTAGTGAGTTAGACACTTTTAAAACGTGTTGGTAAAATGTAATATAAACCGCTCTGACAAAAACTAAAGGTTTATTATAGATTTAGCAATTTCTTAAACAAAGTCTCTTATTAAAACATATGCGCGCACCGACAGTGACGGAGAACTTACACTGATGCGCTCTTATATCTGCCGTTAACAACCTTTTAAACGTTTTAAGACATTTAAGTCCCTCTTATGGTTTGAATTCATTAATGTCACCTAACATCCAAGTGTGTACATGTGTATTTACGATAAATGTAACACGGTACGCATTGTCAAAATAAAAGGTTTCTTGAACATGGTATTCCAGTGCGTGTTTTTTGTCTTGCGAGTGCTCGTCATATTTATTGATGTGAAAAAAGTTTGATGTCCAAGGCGTTCAGCCTCCGGACGGCTGGCCCTCACCAGCGGTCCCCCACTCCCACCACCCGCCACCACCCACCCAGTAGCCCCCAATGTGTCCGAACAGCGGCGGTGCCCAGCGGCCCGTATTGTTCCTAAAACTCCGTGTTGGTAAAATAAGTGTAATACAGCCCATTGACAAAAAGTAAAAGGTTTATTTTAGATTTAAGGTGGTCCACCAGCGCCTTTATGGCAAGCACTTCAGGTTCTAAAAGTTTGTAACACCAAGAATTTGTTTAATGAAATATACAGTACATGTATAAGCAATGCACCCGAGTCCATAATCTCCGGACGGGTCGCCAATACTATTTTCTTTAGACTAAAGGGTATTTATTTTAACCTAAATAAAAGTTTATTTGCATCACGAACGGCGTGAAGCTGTTCATGCACCGCAATCTATTGTTCACGCGCATTAAAGGTCGATCACCGGTGATGACCAGAGAACGAACCGGGTGTGTGTTCATATAAACTTAATAAATGTAATTCTGTCCGCTCTGGCAAAATAAAAGTTTATTTTAGATTTAGCCATTTCTTTAACCAAGTCTCTGATTAAAACAAGTTACTTTTGCTTGGGGCAATAGGCACATGCACACACATATCTGTGGTATTAAAAATAAGGTTTTTAAAGTTTAAGAAATTTAAACATTTGAAAAAAATCAAACATTTTAGAGGTGTCTGAGTAAACTTATATCTAATGTCATATGAGCCGTACCGGGTCGCGTTCGTGTCTGTGTGCGTGTCCGTGTCAGTTTATGTATGTGTGTGTTATGCGATCGTAGAGTAGGGCGGGGGATGTGAGAGACTGTGTGTGTGTGTGTGTGTGTGTGTGGTTATCACGTGGTGGGGGTCCCAAATGATCAATGGCAGGATTTTTATGTGACGGACAGGCCCCTAGGTCAGCCTGTGGGGTTAGATACAACTTAGGTTAACATCTATCAACGCATAATAAGCAAACATGAAATTATATTATACCTATGCATTGTTACTCATGTACACACTTGCATATTTTTCTTAAACAAACTTTTGCTTTTCAAACTTAGTCAGTCTTCAGACTTTTGTCTCTTCACACATTTGTTCAAAGTTTTTCTTCGCTAGTGTCAAATCCTGTTTGAGATTTTTTTTTTTTTTTTTTTTTTTTTGTAAACTAATGCATACGCTTGTGTATTTTTATTAAAATTTTTGTTTGCAAAATTAGAAAATCTTCAGACTTTTTCATACATATTTTAAAATTTTTTTCTTCGCTAGTGTCAAATCCTGTTTGAGATTTTTTTGTAAACTCATGTACATACGTGTGTATTTTTCTTAAACTTTTGCTTTTCAAACTTAGACAGTCTTCATACTTTTGTCTCTTCATACATTTGTTCAAAGTTTTTCTTCGCTAGTGTCAAATCCTGTTTGAGATTTTTTTTTGTAAACTCATGCACACGCTTGTGTATTTTTCTTAAACTTTTGCATTGCAAACTTAGACACTCTTCAGACTTTTGCATACATATGTTCAAAGTTTTTTCTTCGCTAGTGTCAAATCCTGTTTGAGATTTTTTTGTAAACTCATGTACATACGTGTGTATTTTTCTTAAACTTTTGCTTTGCAAACTTAGTCAGTCTTCATACTTTTGTCTCTTCATACATTTGTTCAAAGTTTTTTTTCGCTAGTGTCAACCCGTGTCTGAGATTTTGTAAACTCATGTACATACTTGTGTAGTTTTCTTAAACTTTTGCTTTTCAAACTTAGACAGTCTTCAGACTTTTGTCTCTTCACACATTTGTTCAAAGTTTTTTTTCGCTAGTGTCAACCCGGGTCTGAGATTTTGTAAACTCATCAGATGTACACACTTGCGTATTTTTCTTAAACAAACTTTTGCTTTTCAAACTTAGTCAGACTTCAGACTTTTGTCTTTTCATACATTTGTTCAAAGTTTTTCTTCACTAGCGTCAAATCCTGTTTGAGATTTTTTGTAAACTCATGTACACACTTGTGTATTTTTCTTAAACTTTTGCTTTTCAAACTTAGTCAGTCTTCAGACTTTTGTCTCTTCACACATCTGTTCAAAGTTTTTTTCTTCGCTAGTGTCAACCCGTGTCTGAGATTTTTTGTAAACTCATGTACACACTTGCGTATTTTTCTTAAACTATTGCTTTTCAAACTTAGTCAGTCTTCAGACTTTTGTCACTTCATACATTTGTTCAAAGTTTTTTTTCGCTAGTGTCAACCCGTGTCTGAGATTTTGTAAACTCATGTACATACATGTGTATTTTTCTTAAACTATTGCTTTTCAAACTTAGTCAGTCTTCAGACTTTTGTCACTTCATACATTTGTTCAAAGTTTTTCTTCGCTAGTGTCAAATCCTGTTTGAGATTTTTTTTGTACACTCATGTACATACGTGTGTATTTTTCTTAAACTTTTGCTTTTCAAACTTAGTCAGTCTTCAGACTTTTGTCACTTCATACATTTGTTCAAAGTTTTTTCTTCGCTAGTGTCAAATCCTGTTTGAGATTTTTTTTGTAAACTCATGTACATACGTGTGTATTTTTCTTAAACTTTTGCTTTTCAAACTTAGACAGTCTTCAGACTTTTGTCTCTTCACACATCTGTTCAAAGTTTTTTCTTCGCTAGGGCCAAATCCTGTTTGAGATTTTTTGTAAACTCATGTACATACGTGTGTATTTTTCTTAAACTTTTGCTTTTCAAACTTAGTCAGTCTTCAGACTTTTGCATACATTTGTTCAAAGTTTTTCTTCGCTAGTGTCAACCCGTGTCTTAGATTTTGTAAACTCATCAGATGTACACACTTGCGTATTTTTCTTAAACTTTTGCTTTTCAAACTTAGTCAGTCTTCAGACTTTTGCATACATTTGTTCAAAGTTTTTCTTCGCTAGTGTCAACCCGTGTCTGAGATTTTGTAAACTCATCAGATGTACACACTTGTGTATTTTTCTTAAACTTTTGCTTTTTAAACTTAATCAGTCTTCATACTTTTGCATACATTTGTTCAAAGTTTTTCTTCGCTAGGGCCAAATCCTGTTTGAGATTTTTTTGTAAACTCATGTACACACTTGCGTATTTTTCTTAAACAAACTTTTGCTTTTCAAACTTAGTCAGTCTTCATCAGACTTTTGTCACTTCATACATTTGTTCAAAGTTTTCTTTGCTAGTGTCAAATTGTGTTTGAGATTTTTTTTTGTAAACTCATCAGATGCACATACTTGTGTATTTTTCTTAAACTTATGCTTTTCAAACTTGGGCAGTCTTCAGACTTGTTCTTAGTTCTATCTGCTCAGACAATATTTTGCATTCATCAATCGTCTTGTTTTCTTTGTAAGCGACATCATATATCTGTGATTGTTTTTGCGAATACAGATTGTTTCATTTCTATAGTTTATGCAACATTTTGGCAAACTCTTTAAATTAGTGCTAGATGATTAAAACAACAACGCAAAGTATGTTTTAGATTTACTTACTAAATCTTTCACGACGAAACAGCGATGATAGCATTATGTCTGAATCTGTAAACTTGTAAAACCACCAATAGCTCGATGTACATAACGAAGACTGCAAAATAATAAAGAGTGATTAAATTAAGATGCAAACATCTACAAATTGGCAATGTTTGAAATAGTTTGGACATGTAGCCTTAAAAATGGTACCAATAGATTAAAGGCATTGCCAATTTGTAGATGTTTGCATCTTGGTTTGGTCACTCTTTGTTGTTTTGCGGTCTTCGTTGTGTGCATCGAGCTGTTGGTGGTTTTGCAGGTTTGCAGATTCAGACATAATGCTATCATCGCTGTTTCGTCGTGAAAGATTTAGTAAGTAAATCTAAAACATACTTTGCGTTGTTGTTTTAATCATCTAGCACTAATTTAAAGAGTTTGCCAAAATGTTGCATAAAATATAGAAATCAAACAATCTGTATACGCAAAAACAAAAACAGATATATGATGTCGCTTACAAAGAAAACAAGACGATTGATGAATGCAAAATATTGTCTGAGCAGATAGAACTAAGAACAAGTCTGAAGACCGCCCAAGCCCGAAAAGCACAAGTTCAAGAAAAATACACAAGTATGTGCATCTGATGAGTTTACAAAAAAAAAATCTCAAACACAATTTGACACTAGCAAAGAAAACTTTGAACAAATGTATGAAGTGACAAAAGTCTGATGAAGACTGACTAAGTTTGAAAAGCAAAAGTTTGTTTAAGAAAAATACGCAAGTGTGTACATGAGTTTACAAAAAAATCTCAAACAGGATTTGGCCCTAGCGAAGAAAAACTTTGAACAAATGTATGCAAAAGTATGAAGACTGATTAAGTTTAAAAAGCAAAAGTTTAAGAAAAATACACAAGTGTGTACATCTGATGAGTTTACAAAATCTCAGACACGGGTTGACACTAGCGAAGAAAAACTTTGAACAAATGTATGCAAAAGTCTGAAGACTGACTAAGTTTGAAAAGCAAGAGTTTAAGAAAAATACGCAAGTGTGTACATCTGATGAGTTTACAAAATCTAAGACACGGGTTGACACTAGCGAAGAAAAACTTTGAACAAATGTATGCAAAAGTCTGAAGACTGACTAAGTTTGAAAAGCAAAAGTTTAAGAAAAATACACACGTATGTACATGAGTTTACAAAAAATCTCAAACAGGATTTGGCCCTAGCGAAGAAAAAAACTTTGAACAGATGTGTGAAGAGACAAAAGTCTGAAGACTGTCTAAGTTTGAAAAGCAAAAGTTTAAGAAAAATACACACGTATGTACATGAGTTTACAAAAAAAAAAATCTCAAACAGGATTTGACACTAGCGAAGAAAAAACTTTGAACAAATGTATGAAGTGACAAAAGTCTGAAGACTGACTAAGTTTGAAAAGCAAAAGTTTAAGAAAAATACACACATATGTACATGAGTTTACAAAAAAAATCTCAAACAGGATTTGACACTAGCGAAGAAAAACTTTGAACAAATGTATGAAGTGACAAAAGTCTGAAGACTGACTAAGTTTGAAAAGCAATAGTTTAAGAAAAATACACATGTATGTACATGAGTTTACAAAATCTCAGACACGGGTTGACACTAGCGAAAAAAAACTTTGAACAAATGTATGAAGTGACAAAAGTCTGAAGACTGACTAAGTTTGAAAAGCAATAGTTTAAGAAAAATACGCAAGTGTGTACATGATTTTACAAAAAAATCTCAGACACGGGTTGACACTAGCGAAGAAAAAAACTTTGAACAGATGTGTGAAGAGACAAAAGTCTGAAGACTGACTAAGTTTGAAAAGCAAAAGTTTAAGAAAAATACACAAGTGTGTACATGAGTTTACAAAAAATCTCAAACAGGATTTGACGCTAGTGAAGAAAAACTTTGAACAAATGTATGAAAAGACAAAAGTCTGAAGTCTGACTAAGTTTGAAAAGCAAAAGTTTGTTTAAGAAAAATACGCAAGTGTGTACATCTGATGAGTTTACAAAATCTCAGACCCGGGTTGACACTAGCGAAGAAAAACTTTGAACAAATGTGTGAAGAGACAAAAGTCTGAAGACTGTCTAAGTTTGAAAAGCAAAAGTTTAAGAAAACTACACAAGTATGTACATGAGTTTACAAAATCTCAGACACGGGTTGACACTAGCGAAAAAAAACTTTGAACAAATGTATGAAGAGACAAAAGTATGAAGACTGACTAAGTTTGCAAAGCAAAAGTTTAAGAAAAATACACACGTATGTACATGAGTTTACAAAAAAATCTCAAACAGGATTTGACACTAGCGAAGAAAAAACTTTGAACATATGTATGCAAAAGTATGAAGAGTGTCTAAGTTTGCAATGCAAAAGTTTAAGAAAAATACACAAGCGTGTGCATGAGTTTACAAAAAAAAAATCTCAAACAGGATTTGACACTAGCGAAGAAAAACTTTGAACAAATGTATGAAGAGACAAAAGTATGAAGACTGTCTAAGTTTGAAAAGCAAAAGTTTAAGAAAAATACACACGTATGTACATGAGTTTACAAAAAAATCTCAAACAGGATTTGACACTAGCGAAGAAAAAACTTTGAACATATGTATGCAAAAGTCTGAAGAGTGTCTAAGTTTGCAAAGCAAAAGTTTAAGAAAAATACACAAGCGTATGCATGAGTTTACAAAAAAAAATCTCAAACAGGATTTGACACTAGCGAAGAAAAACTTTGAACAAATGTATGAAGAGACAAAAGTATGAAGACTGTCTAAGTTTGAAAAGCAAAAGTTTAAGAAAAATACACATGTATGTACATGAGTTTACAAAATCTCAGACACGGGTTGACACTAGCGAAGAAAAACTTTGAACAAATGTGTGAAGAGACAAAAGTCTGAAGACTGACTAAGTTTGAAAAGCAAAAGTTTGTTTAAGAAAAATATGCAAGTGTGTACATGAGTAACAATGCATAGGTATAATATAATTTCATGTTTGCTTATTATGCGTTGATAGATGTTAACCTAAGTTGTATCTAACCCCACAGGCTGACCTAGGGGCCTGTCCGTCACATAAAAATCCTGCCATTGATCATTTGGGACCCCCACCACGTGATAACCACACACACACACACACACACACACAGTCTCTCACATCCCCCGCCCTACTCTACGATCGCATAACACCCACATACAGAAACTGACACGGACACGCACACAGACACGAACGCGACCCGGTACGGCTCATATGACATTAGATATAAGTTTACTCAGACACCTCTAAAATGTTTGATTTTTTTTCAAATGTTTAAATTTCTTAAACTTTAAAAACCTTATTTTTAATACCACAGATATGTGTGTGCATGTGCCTATTGCCCCAAGCAAAAGTAACTTGTTTTAATCAGAGACTTGGTTAAAGAAATGGCTAAATCTAAAATAAACTTTTATTTTGCCAGAGCGGACAGAATTACATTTATTAAGTTTATATGAACACACACCCGGTTCGTTCTCTGGTCATCACCGGTGATCGACCTTTAATGCGCGTGAACAATAGATTGCGGTGCATGAACAGCTTCACGCCGTTCGTGATGCAAATAAACTTTTATTTAGGTTAAAATAAATACCCTTTAGTCTAAAGAAAATAGTATTGGCGACCCGTCCGGAGATTATGGACTCGGGTGCATTGCTTATACATGTACTGTATATTTCATTAAACAAATTCTTGGTGTTACAAACTTTTAGAACCTGAAGTGCTTGCCATAAAGGCGCTGGTGGACCACCTTAAATCTAAAATAAACCTTTTACTTTTTGTCAATGGGCTGTATTACACTTATTTTACCAACACGGAGTTTTAGGAACAATACGGGCCGCTGAACACCACCGCTGTTCAGACACATTGGGGGCTACTGGGTGGGTGATAACGGGTGGTGAGAATGAGAGACCGCTGGTAAAAACCAACCGTCCAGAAACTGAACGCCTTAGACATCAAACTTTTTTCACATCAATAAATATGACGAGCACTCGCAAGACAAAAAACACGCACTGGAATACCATGTTCAAGAAACCTTTTATTTTGACAATGCGTACCGTGTTACATTTATCGTAAATACACATGTACACACTTGGATGTTAGGTGACATTAATGAATTCAAACCATAAGAGGGACTTAAATGTCTTAAAACGTTTAAAAGGTTGTTAACGGCAGATATAAGAGCGCATCAGTGTAAGTTCTCCGTCACTGTCGGTGCGCGCATATGTTTTAATAAGAGACTTTGTTTAAGAAATTGCTAAATCTATAATAAACCTTTAGTTTTTGTCAGAGCGGTTTATATTACATTTTACCAACACGTTTTAAAAGTGTCTAACTCACTAGTTTACAACCCTCTCCTGCTGTGAATTGCCTTGCTCACACACACACACACACACACACACACACACACACACACACACACACACACACACACACACACACACACGCACACACACACACACACACACACACACACACGATCATAAGAGCAGCTTCTGTAAGCTGACTGATCAGAAAAATAGTTAAATAGATAATAGCAGATTTAAGTTTAACCAGATACATGTAAAATATTTGATTTTTGCGTGACTTTAAAGAAACTTTTGACAAAACAAACGTTTATATTAAACAGTAGGCTATAAAATACGCGCTGCCACTTCACTTAAAGTCTAAAATAATACTTTATTTTTGTCAGAGCAGACAATATAAGCTTCGTTATAATATACACATATTCACACATGGTTTTAAGAAGCCAATAATAAAAACAAACCCTGAAGATGCTATGAATATGTCTTTAATCGTTTAAAAGTTTCTTAACGAAATATATGAACGTACATCCGACGCGTTCTCTGTCACCGCCGGTGATCGACCTTTAGAAAAGACTCACGGACTTCGTGATGCGAATAAACTTTTATTTAGGTTAAAATAAATTTCCTTTAGTCTAAAGAAAGAAGTATTGACGGCGCCTAAGGTTATGGCACAAGGGAATGGTTAAACTATACACGTATACGGAATATATTAAATATTTGTGATGTTACACTCAAAAGTTTTAATCAGAGACTTGGTTCAAGAATTCCCTAAATCTAAAATAAAACTTTACTTTTCTTCAGAGTGGACCGTATTGCATTTTACCATCACGGTTTTAAAAGTCTCTAACTAGTTTACAATCCGCCCCTGCTGTGAATTATCTCACACGCACACAGACCCTCACAAATCAGCTTCTGAAACATTGTGTCTGATCAGATACTAAAGAAATAGACCAATAGAAAATATCAGATTTAAGTTTAACCAGATACATCTAAAATGTTTGATTCCTTATTGACTTTAAAGAAACTTTTGACAAAACGAACGTTTATATTCAACAGTATTTGCCATAAATATGTGTCCGCACCACCTAAAATCTAAAATAATGCTTTATTTTGTCAGAGCATACATGATAAGATTCGTTGTATAATATACACATATTCACACATGGTTTTAAGTAGACATTAATAAAAACAAACCCTGAAGATGGGATGAAAACGTGTTGAAGTATTTGGAAGTTTATTGGGGTCGGATGTGGGTGCGCGTCGGCGTGGGTTCTCTGTCGCCGTCGGTGCGCGCATTCACGTGTTTTGGTCGGAGACTTGGTTCAAGAAACCCCTAAATCTAAAATAAATCTTTATTTCGACTTTATAGCCAGAAAACACTTCTATTATGCCCATTTTTACAAGATGTAATATAAGTCTCAGGTGTGTCCAGAATGTGCCTATTTCATCTTAAAATACCCCACAGCTCGTCTTGGTTACATATGTAACCCTCATTCCCTTAAGGTAGGGAACGGAGACATCACGTTGTAAACAACGTATTGGGAACTTGCTAAAGAGACCTATCTGCTTCGAGAAACATACAAAGAGCCAATGAATGTTGGCATGCAATATTTATGGCACTAACATAGAGCTAATGGCGCTGCAAGCTGAAACACGGGCCGGGGCTTTTAATGTTTCTACCAGTTTGAGATGAGAACACGGAAGGAAACCGGCTCAACATGAACATTATAGAATCTAGTAAACGTGTTAGGTGTCGCCCAGCCTGCAGCTCTACAAATTTCTGTCAGCGAGGAGCCGCGAGCAAATGCCCAAGAGGACGCTATACTTCTCGTAGAGTGCGCCTTTACGTTAAACGGGCATGGCACGGCTGTGCTTCTGATAGACAAGGGCAATAGCGTCCACTTGCAGGCTCAACACCTGATCTCTGAAAGAAGTGGGGGGAACCTTGGGCACATAGCTGAGCCATGGTCTCAGTTTTATACTGGAGTCAGCGGGCTCCAACTGTAGGCATGAATCGTTGACCGAAAATGCGTGTAGATCCCCTACCCTCTTTACCAAGGCCAAATTATTTCATTGAAAGAAACTTGATACTCGCTGACTGCAAAGGCTCAAAGGGAGTGCCCTGGATTTCAGCACCATGGACAGATCCCATGCAGGTATGGAGTGTGGACGATGTGGATTTAATCTCCTCGCCCCCCTAAGGAACCTAACGACCAGATTGTGCTGGCCAACTGACCTACCTTCTATTGGCTCATGGTGAGCGGAGATAGCAACAATGTATACTTTGATGGTGGAGGGGGCAGCCTTCTCTCCAACGGCTGCTGAAGGAAAGCAAGCACTGATTGGGCATTTCCAGGGGTCCTCTCAAAGAGTCAACCACCCCTTGATGAACAGGTTACACTTCAGCACATAAGCCTGTCTCGTAGACAGTGCTCGGGATGAAGCGATTGTGTTAGCTACCTCCTGGGGTAAGCCACTTAAAACCTCAGTGAGAAAGAAGGTCCTCCCTGGGGGGGGGGGGGGTCTCGAGGAGCATGAGTTTGGGGAACCATGTCCTGGTGGGCCAGTATGGAGACACTATAATGCCAGCTGTGTGCCAGCGCATCTGGACTGATTGTTCCCCCAGTCAGAGAGTAAAACAGGTGGCAGTGGGACGTCTCTGGGGAGGCAAACAGATCTACCTGTGCTTCTCCGAAACGTCTCCAAATCAGTCTGGGGTGGAGTTGCCACTGACTGCGTCGGCCGCTACATTGAGCGAATGTACCCGGAATTTGGACAGCTCAAAGGGACTGCAGATGCACAAGAGGAGGTGGTGTAGGAGTTGCAACATGCGACTCAGGGCCGCGATCTTCTCACGCAAGATATATGCATCTGCATTTTTCACTGAATGATGGACGGAGCTTTATCAGTGTGATGTCACATTGACAAGAAAATCAAAACAGTAGGTCTAATGAGAATGCCTCTGTTTAAAGGGGATTGAATGTTCATTGAGTGTTTACACACTGCCAACACACATTTATGTCCTTGTAAAAGTGGATTTTACATAATAGGTGCCCTTTAAAATATCGTGTTGTATGACACAGTATATGGCTTGACTAACAGCACCCACAGGCACTATGAAAATCACAGAGGCATCAACAATTTTATGATACAATTCTTATATACTGTTCTTATTTATCTTATTTACTGGATGAAATATTGTGCTGGTTGGTTCTCATATTGCCTCATATGCACATGAATTATTTATTCCTTTTTTTTGACATTTCATCTGCCCTTTACCGAGCCACTGTTTTCCAAGCAACAGTGTGTCTCCCTCACTGGTCATCATGGAAACGATGTTGCATCATGATACTTCATTTTAATTGAGTTAATGGAAAATATCTTGTTTGGGAGCTTGGGAGTTCTATGGGCTCATGGCTCCGGGCGAATCCCTGGTTGAAAGTTTAATTGGAATGCAATGTGAAGTAATGGAGTTGGATTTAATCAACAGATATACTAACATCCCCACCATACAGTAGCGGTGGTTTGATATTCTAGATGCTTACAAGTGGAATCAAGATGAATAAGTAAATTAGTGCCTTACGGACATGCTAATAATATGATGCATCTGAGGTTTTGCGACGGTGATTAACTTTAGATTAAAACAAGTTACTCTCCAGAGAGGTTTAGCAGGGCCAGATATGCATGGCTTGCTATTCGATACCATAACAGCATTTCTTCCTGTTCTTTGGCTGGTTTCCATAATTCAGCTGTAAATGTCAAGCCAATGCCCTATGTGTCGAGTTTATGGCATAGGTTTTAAAAACTACATTTAAATCAAGTCCTAGAACACTGCTATAGTAATTGATAGATAGATAGATAGATAGATAGATAGATAGATAGATAGATAGATAGATAGATAGATAGATAGATAGATAGATAGATAGATAGATAGATAGATAGATAGATAGATAGATAGATAGATTTTTATGTTCAATGATGGGACATACTGGTGTTTGATATTTAGTCTCCATGGGAAACTAAAGCAGCCTGCATTAGTTTCATGAATTTCCATCCTACAGTTATTTGATTCTCTAGGGCTATGTGATGTTCAGATATGTGAAGATTTATTCATTTTGAGGATGGCCGTGAGCTGACAGCACATCAGCGCGATGACCCAAACCAGGGAATATTGTTATCGAGAAAGTATTTGCACAATAAAGATGATCTCACGTCTCACTAGGTCAATTTGCTCAGCATATAATCGGCTTCAGTAGACACTTCACCCTAAAACTTTGGGTACAACTAATTAATATGTATAATGAAGTCCCTTGCTGAACATGTCTGAAACTTCAATTGAAACTGAACTAAGCTGGAAATAATTGCATCTCAACAGGGAAAAGATGGTTTATTGACTCTTCCGACTCCAGATTTTATGGAAACTGTGCGATGACAGCTTATTCTACAAAGCCAACAAGCTAAAGAAAAGACAAGATCCATGATTGAACATTTCATGGCGTGTAGGATACCCTCGTCAAAAAGTGTTTGATGGGCGACAATAAGTTGGGTCATGGTTTACCCAAACTGAAAAGCAAATGATATAAGTGATTTCACGTTCAATAATATACACAAAATAAAGGCTATTAAAGATGCAGGTAATCACAAGATGCTGACTATAATAATAGCAATAAAAGCATTTCAAGTGCAATATTGCTTTTATTTCATTTGCTGTTTAGTAAAAAATGCTGCTTTGATTTTGGGATGAGAGTTTGGTTATCTTTAGAAGATAAAATTCTGCCGTGAATAAAGGGTAATGGATTTGCTTTTATGTATTCCTGTTTTTCAATCTGTAAATAGAGAGGAGCTGTTGAGTGTTTGTATGAAAGCTTGACGCTAAATCCCAGCTAGAAATCCATGTCCTGACCTTTAAAGCACACAAGGAACGTTGGTCTTAATGTTTACGTCCCTCTTTTATTGATGTAATAAAAGTACATAGATCAATTTTTAGCCAGTCATAAGTTTTGTATTAAATATAATAACTAATTGTCTAACAGATCAGAAGGTATGTTTACACAATGATTTGCTAAAGTTTTTTCTTTGCATAGAAAATGTTTGCATACAGACGAGACGACAACATGGTCTAAATGCTACCATTTACACAGATCTGTTAAAACGACTAAGATAACTGTATTATGCATGCTAGGCCAGGCAATGTCATTTTGTAAAGAAATAAAGAACACTCATGCACATAATGTCAACAATTTGTATAAATTCATAATTTGGTAGTTTACATGCATGGAGACAGTATTTTTTTTTAAAGATCCACTTAATTTAAATCTGTCATCAGGATCCATAGATTTTAAAATATGGACGCATTGTCCATTACGTCACCCATAGGTTTGTGAACAGCTTTTTTGAAGCCAATAGCAAAATTAGGTATATAGACCAAAATCACTTTTTGTACCAGGATGTGAACATAAGGGGCTCTATCATACACCCAGTGCAATGCACCGCAAAGTGTCTTTTGCTAGTTTCAACTGTACGCAATTATCATTTTCACGTTTAGCGCCACGTTGCTTAAATAGCAAATGCATTTGTGCCCAATTTTGTGCCCATGGCCGTTCTGGTCTGAAAATGAGGTGTGTTCAGGCACATTGTTGGCGTGTTGCTATTTTGAGGCAACTAAAATAGACTACGCCATTGACCAACAAAAACCTGGTCTAAAGTCTAAAGTCAATAGCGCAATATTATTATTTTTTTATTTAATGAGCGCGTTAGTAATAAGCGCCTATAAACGGGACGACAACACGCATTTGCTTATCACATGGATGCGCAGCAGCACATAAACATTTTAAAATATGAAAATTCTAAGAATTAAAATGTGAAAGATCTTGGACATAAATGAGGATCGATTATGAGACGTTAGAAGGTATAAAGAGCTGCTTCACATGTAGCCTGGTAAGTAGTTAAATGTTTTGCTTTAAACAAATGCAAATATTGCATATATATATATATATATATATATATTTTTTTTTAAATGCTACCCCATGGATTTGTTGTATGTGATGACTTTGTACCTCTGGATATGATGAGATGAAAACCATTTTTAAATAATGCTTTTCGCTTTACTTAAATCTGCGCTGTCTGAGTGCTGAAAAGTTTCGGCTCTCCACACATTTGTAAATTCTGTATTTCCTGTTTGTTACAAATAAAGTATTTTTAGAGTACAAACGTTTTCTTATATTTTTTGTAAATATTTTTTTGGGGATTACAATGATCATGTAGGCCAGGGGTGCCCAACCCTGCTCCTGGAGGGGTACCGTCCTGCAGTCTTCAGTTCCAACCCAACTCCAACACACAGTATTTTTAGAGTACAAACCTTTACTTACACACTTGTAAATAATTTTTTGATGATATTGGATAGCCATACATTTAAAATATTTTCAGTGCAGATTTCTCCCCTGCAGCGGGTGTACACTGTTCATTGAACATTTAAAAGCAGTTTAAATCAATAATTTAAATTCTGTTTAGTTTTTATAGATCAGACTTCATAAACACGGCACAAATCATGTGCGAACATGATTTTTTTATTTATTTGATCCGATTACCCGGTGAGAATGGTTTGAAATAACCTGTCACTCAAAGCAAAATTATCATCAGACCTGGTACCCTACAGGAAATACGGTTCGGCTCGGTGTAATGACAGTGGTTGAGTTGTCGACTTTGCAGCAGATCCTTTAGTGCAAAAGAAAAGAGCTATGATATGTGCCACATCTCACATTCTCAATCATAAAACACTCCTCTCAGGGTGAAAAGCAGAAGGAATGCAGGCGACGTGGAACATGCTGGGGTAAAGACGAAGCTGAAACCCTTCATAGATTAGTCACTTATGAACTTCTTTACTAACAAAATTATGTTTATTAGGGAAAACATAGAAACTATGCAAGCAGCCATCACTCTACCCAATAGTACATTTTCCACTAGATTACCAAACGAACATCTTGAGTCATTTAATCCTACTACAATAGAAGAGCTCTCTAAACTAGTAACGTCATCCAAATCATCGTCCTGTATACTAGACCCCGTTCCCACAAAATTACTAAAAGAGGTATTTCATGTAGTGGCAGACACTGTACTTAATATCTTTAACTCATCTCTAGAATTAGGATACGTTCCAACAGCTTTCAAACTAGCAGTTATTAGACCGCTCATTAAAAAGCAAAACCTTGACCAGGGAGATCTTAATAACTTTAGACCAATCTCAAATCTACCTTTTCTTTCTAAAATATTAGAAAAAGTAGTGGCAAGCCAGCTACGCACATTCGTAGAAAATAATAATACATATGAAAAGTTCCAATCAGGATTCAGGCCCCACCATAGCACAGAGACAGCGCTGCTTAGAGTTACAAATGACCTCCTATTAACATCCGATCGTGGTGAAATCTCAATCCTTATATTACTAGACCTTAGTGCAGCCTTTGACACAATAGATCACACAATCTTACTCAATAGACTAGAAAACTATGTTGGCATCAGTGGTCAGGCGTTAGCCTGGTTCAGATCGTATCTAACCAATCGATATCACTTTGTTTATGTAAATGAGGAAGAGTCATATCACTCCCCCGTTAAATACGGCATACCTCAGGGATCAGTTTTAGGCCCTATCCTATTCTCGTTATATATGTTACCTCTAGGAGACATTATCAGGAAACATAACATAAGTTTTCACTGCTATGCGGATGATACCCAGCTTTACATCTCGTCGCATCCTAGCGAAACCCACCAGTTTTCTAAGCTAACAGACTGCATTAGTGATATTAGGGACTGGATGGCACAAAACTTTCTTATGCTAAACTCCAATAAAACAGAGATACTTATTATTGAACCGAATCGCTACAAACATAATATGTCAGATTACAAGTTGCCCATAGATGGCTGCACGGTGGTGCCATCTTCCACGGTTAAGAATTTAGGCGTAATGTTCGACAGCAATCTATCTTTTGATAGTCATATCGCCAACATCTGCCGCACAGCATTCTTCCATCTTAGAAATATCTCAAAAATACGCCATATGCTGTCTGCATCAGACGCAGAAAAGCTTATACATGCTTTTATGACCTCTAGAATAGACTATTGTAACTCGTTACTCGGGGGATGCCATGCAAATCAGGTAAACAAGCTACAGCTGGTTCAAAACGCCGCCGCAAGAGTGCTTACTCGATCTAAAAAGTATGACCGCATCAGTCCAATTCTGGCATCTTTACACTGGCTACCAGTTAAATATCGTATACAATTTAAAATATTACTAATCACCTACAAAGCCTTAAATGACCTAGCGCCTTCGTATATTAAAGAACTACTATCAGAATACAATCCATCACGTAAACTGCGCTCACAAAATTCTGGTCACTTAATTATCCCTAGAATATCAAAAGTGTCTAAAGGTGGTAGATCCTTTTCCTACTTAGCCCCTAAGCTCTGGAATGATTTACCAAACAATGTTCGAGTATCAGACACAGTCGATCAATTTAAATCTAAACTTAAGACATTCTTCTTTAACAAAGCATTCACATAAAATGTCCAGTAAATGTACATTTCCCGCAGTAGTTAGTTTGTCCAGAACAAAGCACTCACATACCTCATATGGGTAATATACTTATGCCGCAATAGTTAGCCTGTCTGGAACCGAGCCGACTTGAACCACTATAATGTTTGACACTTGCATTGCATGTGAACGGCCCCTACGCTAATAGAATTCTGTTTTTCTCTCCCTGTCTCGTCCTCAACCACGAGGACCATGAGACAAACAGACCCAGTTCCGGTTGCTGTGAAGATCATTGCATCACTGATCCACTGGCTGTCCTTCAACGTGATGACCAGCCGATGCCCGACCAACGACCACCGGCTAAACCAGTTTAATTCGCTTACCCGCCTCCTATCCCTACCGTTTCTATATATATATATATATATATAAATATATATTAATTCCTCCCAAGGGTTTTTGTCCTTCTAGGACTTTTTCCCATTGGGTTTTTTTTCCTAGAGGGTTTTTAATCCCAGGGAGAGTCAGCCAACTTTGGCTTAATTTAGCACTTTACAGTATACGTTACTTTATTAATATGCTCGCTTGTACGGTTTAACCACTTTCTCTACTTCTTATATTATCTATTGATTTTCTGTGTTCTCCTCTACATCTTCTCATGTAAAGCTGCTTTGCAACAATTAACACTTGTGAAAAGCGCTATATAAATAAAATTGAATTGAATTGAATTGAAGAAAGAGAGAGAGAGAGAGAGAGAGAGAGAGAGAGAGAGAGAGAGAGAGAGAGAGTTAGATAAAAATAGTTAGCAGCAAATCCTCATGGATAAGAGTTGCCAGTTCTTGTTGTTCACAAATCACCTTGAGAAATGAGAGGTTAGAAATTACTTTTCACATATTTGACAAGCTGTGAAGAAAAACTTTGCGGGTGAACGTGTTGTAATGATTTTACAATTCTGCAAAAAAACGACTAACATTATTTTTGATTTTGAAGCATTTTGGATTCTCATTTGCAGATGTTCATTTGCTTTACTTTTGCAAAGAGTATATTTTATCCTAAATAGTCCTATTAAACCAGGTGTTAAAAGTGCTGAAATTGCTCTGTGGTCTCATTCCCAGTCTATTTAGTGTATACAGTTAGGCTTGTAGTTTGTGAGTTATTTACAAAGTTCAGCGTCATTTGCCAGATGCAGTTTACATTTAGCAGAATTCTTGAAATGATGGAGAAGGGCATTATAACTGGGCTTTCACACACGCAAGCACGCACACACGTACACGCATGCACGTACGCACACACACACACACACACACACACACACACACACACACACACACACAAACACTCTGCTTTCCATGTTTTGTGGGGACATTCCATAGACGTAATGCATTTTATACTGTACAAACTGTATATTCTATTCCCTTCCCCTAACCCAAACCCCAACCATTACAGAAAACTTTCTGCTCAGATTTTTAATAAAAAAAATATGTGATTATATCACAAAACCTTGTGAGACTGGGTAGCAAATCGTCCCCTTGGTAACTTTTTTAGGTTATATTTTTTGCCATTATTTAACAGTGAGTAAGGAGAGGACAGGAAAGTACAGGGAGGAGAGGGGGTATGGGATTGGCATATGACCATGATCCGGGAATCATACTCGGGTTGATGAAAGTGCGAAAGCACCACATGTCGGAGCGCTGCCCACTACACCATCGGCTCCGACCCCCTTAATAATTTTCAATAGCAGGGGACTATTTTCGGGCGGTGCGTAATATAATTTCGCCTGCTGCAGCCATGTTACGGGACCAAAGTCCTTGATTATTACACCAGAATGAGAGTATAGTCCTAGTCATACCTGCCTAGAAAATCGCAACTTTTAATTTTCCGTCGGTCTTAGTACATGATGTAACTACAGAAGAGTCAAATTTTAAATAGGAAAAATATTGAAACTCTTTGATTATGTTTGAGCATGATGCTAATTGTCTAATCAGATTCAATGGATTATGCTAAGCCAGGGGTCGGCAACAGGCGGCCCGCGGGCCAAAAGTGGCCGGCCAGCAATATTTTCTGGCCCGCCGGATTAATTTGAAGTCGCCTTTTTAATTTTTTTTTTAATCAGACTTTTTTATTTTACAATTACAGTTTACAAAAATGTCCCCGTGTATCATTCCTTCATTCGTTTTTTCAAATCAAAACCAAAAAGAAAATAAAGAAAAACGACTTGTTTTTCTATTATTTATTTCCTGAACTAAAATCAAACGACTCGTTTTCTGAATGTGCGCTCAGATCAAAAATAAAAAAAGGAATGAAAACGGGTTCGGACAAATTTTAATTGAACACCTTAGCAGACATATACCAATGAAATAAATTTAAACAGATCAGGTACTAACAGATTACATTTTAATAAGGGTTTTAATAAGGGTTTGAATAGCAACCATGCTTTCCTGTAAGTCTCATTCGCTTACAGTCCGACTTTTGAACTGTTTTCATTATTATTTATTCGCGTATAACACACTGACAAATAGCAAGAATGTCCTGAAAAAAATGCGTATAATAGCTATCTTAACGGGCCACTTTTTCTCGTTCTCTTTCTCTACCAGCGCATCCGCGATCATAACTGTCATTAGAGTTTGAGCATACTTCTAAAACACAATCGATCAAATAATTGCAGAGGTATAACTTCATGAATTATTTGCAAATTTACCTCGTAAATCATGTCAATTCAGTGAAGACGTTAAACTCCGTGACATTGCAAATTACTGAAAAGTAATTGCTGGCTTTTAGAAACCACTACAAAATATGATAAAAATAAACTCTTTTACTGCAGTAATATTTTAACTAATACACTTTTAAAGTAGATTTGAAAGGAATACTGTTGTGTTCTGCTACTTGAACTTGGGGCTCGAGCCCGACCTAAGGTTCGACCTGCCTTCGAAAACAGCAAGTCAAGTTCGTTTACCGTTAATTATTAAGACTAAATGGGCAGGTAAATTCGTTAAAAAAAATGAAAGTAATCCGCCAAAATATGGTTTTACATGTCTATTAAAATAAAGCCATTATTAATTTTCCTAACGCATAGTTCTTTGATCTTTACCTCCGTTTAAAACGTTATAAATTTGGCAAAGGAGGATGTTCAGCTATTTGAACAGCAACTCCGCAACCAACTCGGTTTATGATGGTGAGAAATTTGAGTGAGAGGCTTTGTCCTATTAAATTTATTATTTATATTTCATTATAAATACAATGAATACAATGTTAAAATAATATTTTTATTGGCACGAACACAATTTTTGTATAACATTTAAAATTATCTGTCTCTTTTCGTTAGAGACATTTGAAAGTGAGATTCTGGAAATGTGACGTTAAGTTTTGCGGACCCGTCAGGTCGGGAAATAAAGCGGGTGAACACAAAGTGTATGTCATGGTTAATCCGTGTCATGTCTTGTCTCTGTTCCGATTGTTATCACCTGGACATTCATTGATTAATTACCTGCCTCATCACACCTGTTTGTCATTTAGTCTGTGTGTATATATACCTCTGTCTTCTGTTTGCTCACTGCTGGATCATTGTCATTGATACCCTGTCTGTTCCTGTGTTAATGTTCCTGTGTTCCTGCCTTCACCATGTCTGCCCTCGTGTTTTTATTATTAAATGTTATTTATTTTGAACCTTGCGTTTGCGTCCTGTCCTTACAACCCTTCCGTGTCGTGACAGAATGATCCAGCCAAACTGGACGCAGCAGGTTCACGGAGGGCGGCTCCCCCAGGAGTTTCGTCGAGGGGGAGTAGTGACATCGGGGTTCATTCCCATCAGCCCCGATGTCTCTTGGGGACCACCGTGAGCGATCGCTCGCTCCTGCGGGAGGAGGATCGGCCCAGGCGGTCCCCCAACGGTTGAGTCGTCGTCGACGGTCCCTCGGAGGACCACCATCCTGCTCGCAGGGGGATCCGGAACGGACCACGCCCGATCATTTCCCCGGGGTGGCTACCGAGGGTCTCCGTTTCCGCGAGGGGATGGGAGATGATTTCCGGGGGCATCTGATCGTCGACGATTCCCAGGAGGGGGGTAATTCGTCTGCCTCGGTACTCGGAGCGATCGCTCCGGTTCTCCTGGCGCAGTCCGGCCAACCGTCCTGTTGGTCTCATCCCGGCAGCTGCCGGCTTCGCCAGGGTCCCCAAGCCCTCCACCCCTCCCTTGGACTCTCGCTACCAGACTTTGTTTTTGTTGTGTTTTATGTGAGTGTCTGGTAGCCACTCGTAGAGGGGAGGGTAATGTCATGGTTAATCCGTGTCATGTCTTGTCTCTGTTCCGATTGTTATCACCTGGACATTCATTGATTAATTACCTGCCTCATCACACCTGTTTGTCATTTAGTCTGTGTGTATATATACCTCTGTCTTCTGTTTGCTCACTGCTGGATCATTGTCATTGATACCCTGTCTGTTCCTGTGTTAATGTTCCTGTGTTCCTGCCTTCACCATGTCTGCCCTCGTGTTTTTATGATTAAATGTTATTTATTTTGAACCTTGCGTTTGCGTCCTGTCCTTACAACCCTTCCGTGTCGTGACAGTGTATGAATGTATGAATAGAACCTTGTCGGAGCTGGACAAAAAACAGTCCAGCGGAGACCTCCTTAAACCTTATGTGTGTATGTGTGTGTCCCGGATAAATATTAATAAAAAAAGGAATAGAGTTCAAAAGTCGGACTGTAAGAGTATTTCATGAGAGCATAAATGCCTGTAATATTACCACTATAGTACTTGATCTGTTTAAAATGATTTCATTGATATATTATGCCTATAAAGGAGTTAAATAAAAAAATGTCTAATCCAGTGATAATTTTTTTATCTAGCACACAATCAGAAAACCCGTGGTGGTTAATTTTTTCATTTTTGTTTTTAATTTGAAAAAAAAAAACGATTGAACGAATGATACACAGACCCATTACCATGTTTTTAGCAATTTTTAATGCCGTCTTTCGTCTTTTAAATAGGAAAT
Organism: Misgurnus anguillicaudatus; assembly: GCF_027580225.2. Lineage (NCBI taxonomy): Eukaryota > Metazoa > Chordata > Actinopteri > Cypriniformes > Cobitidae > Misgurnus > Misgurnus anguillicaudatus. Next base: position 4,816,294 of record NC_073343.2, read on the forward strand.
AAAGACAATGGCCCTCATTTATCAAAAGTGCGTACACCAAAATTCCAGCGTACACCTGGCGTACACCCAAAACCACGGTGACTTTGATATTTATTAATATGGACGTTGGCGTACGGTACGCTCAAATCCTACGCCAGCTCAGGAGGTGGTGTACGCACATTTTGAGTTAGTGCAGAAATGCGCAAACACTTCCTAACACCACAAAACGCACTGACAAACTAAAATATATGATATATTATGACCCACTGTAAAAACAACAACATAATAATTACAAACTTCAGTGTTTATTTTTATGCAACATGGACTTTAATGTTTAATTTGAGAGACTTTACCAAAGCATTTGATTTGTATGCATATGTATTCCTTCAGTTGAGAGCCTGGGCGCTTTACCTGACGTTTCAGGGCAAAGCATGTGAGCGGAGCGGAGCGGAGCCTTGAGTGGTGCGGTAATATTACCATCAAAGCGCCTTTCTAAAAAGTCCGCTCGCACCGCTCGTTGAACCCAGAACGCCCTTTAATAATTTGCTAGTTCGAGAATCTACAAAAACGTCTAGCAATAAGTTGTGGAATTCAAGCCTTATACATAAATGTAAAGTAAAAATCAAAGTTAAGATTGGACAGGAAGAAAACATTAAAAGGAAGTGTGGAGAAACTGTAAAAGTTAGCAAATATTCATCCTGGAATCTGAAGCGGCACATTGCAAGAAAGCACAAGGATGTGCTACGAAAACATGGTAATAATGCATCGAAAGGTAATCTAGTTACGTACCATTCGATGATAAATAAATACATATGAGGTAAAGTAAAATGTTTGTGTTGAATGGAGCCATAAATCCGATCATGACATGCGGACAAAATCATGGCCACGAATTATCTTTTATGCTACATTATGGACACTTCTTTTTCTTATTTAGTCTAAAGTATGACCATAAATATAAAATTCGTTCCCAATATTCAACAGTTTGTTCCTTGGGATTAATTATTATAATATTTCGTCATTACTTTTACAATTATTATTACTTCAAATTATGAATTAGCCTAGTATAACATGTGGATGTCGTGGAAACAAATTGTTAATTTGAATTATATCCGGAGCTCCGTATGAAACTGGATCTTAGCTAACAAACAACTGTATGTAAATACAGAAAAACACGCTATAAAAGTTACTACATCATTTTAAAATATTATTTAAAAAAAAACTTAACCGAACCATTAAGCAGACATATAATTTAGATGTAGGCAACAGTAAATAATAATAATAATAATAATAACAATCATAATCATAATCATAATCATAATCATAATAATAATAATAATAATAATAATAATAAATAATAATTATTCTAAATATCAATTAAGCGTCATTAATAATAAAAATAATAATACAAATATTACAAAATGTCATGCAATTATTAATGTGTCTTTAATCCCGCTCTTTAAACTCACAAATAAAACAATTTTGTTTCTTTCCACTTCCCCGGTTTGTCTTCTTTGCCGTCTTCCATGTGTCAATGTCGTAAAATGAGGGCGTGGGGGAGGTGGAGACTTGAATTTATATGGGCGTGTTATTCTAATGACGATCGTTTTCAGCCGCGGCATTTATGAAGGGCAGATATTGCGTACACCTGAATATCAACGGTACGCACAGTTTCATAAATCAGGCGGTGAGAGAAGTGTAAGCATAATCTTACGCCAACATATACACCCGTTTCTACGCAAGAATGATAAATGAGGGCCAATGTTTCTTGACAAGATCAGATAGCCTATACTAGGCTAATTCAAAATAAGACGTAAGTGTGCCAACAACAGTTGGCCCGCCATCTACTGGCTAAAAAAAATATTGGCCCGCGGCCAAAGTTACTTGCCGACCCCTGTGCTAAGCTATGCTGAAATGGTACCGTCAGACCTGGAAATCGGCTGAATAGATTCCAAAACGGTAAAAATCAAATGTTTAACTCTATAGGGGAGCTGGAAAATGAGCCTATTTTTTTTTAATGGAGTGTCCCTTTAAATAGCTCAGGGTTCAGGTGTCTGGACTGCAGCACTACTGTCAGAAAAGAGGTACAAAAATGTACCTTGCCGGGATGGTAACCTAATGTTCCGTTTTGTACCTTTACAGGTATACAAAACATAACACAATGTACCTTTTCTGGGTACATTACTGTACTTTAAAGGGTCATGAAATCCTGCTGTTTCAGCTCAAGTCTATCACTATCATTTAGAAAAATGCAACTTAAATGGGCGTGGACGCTGTAACAAGAAGGGCTAAGAGTGGGGGGGGGGGTACCTGATATAATAGGCTAGTGTAACAAATATAAAGATTTACTGAGAATAGCAGCATTATGTGGCTTTCACATAGGACGCGTTGTGCGCTGAGCTCGCCGCTGGGTTCAGCGCAGCCAGATGGATACCCTGTTTGCATGCCCCGTTTATATTGGTCGCGCAGGTAATCGCCACATGCGCTCTGGTCGACGCAACAACAAACCGCCCTCGCGTCCTATGTGAAAGCTCCATTACAGAAATAATTAAACTGAATATAAAATTTTATTTAAACAAATGTAACTTTAAACTTATAGTTGAAATAATAGCATGTTTGAAGAGAAGGAAAAGTCCTAAGGACATGGTATCTCAGGACAAGGTCAAACTCCACCTGCCTTCCATAGCTTTCCCGAGCAATTTCATAGTTGATGGTGACTCTAGCCCTGACAGCATCGGGGGGAAAATCATCCAACGTATTTACAGTGCACGTCATGGCGCACTAACATTTTACTTTACTATACAGAACCATATCCAAGTGCAATACTGAGCCCCAGAACAAGACAAAAGCACATGCAAATAAACAGGGTTGTTAGCAGGTGCATTTCTTAGTGAACTCACCATCGATGTCCATTTAAAGAGGTTAGGTTCATATTCAGATATTGACTCAGTAGCATTTTAAGGCATTAGACATTTAAAATCTGGATTTACTAGAAATCGAAAACACATTTAGCAATGTCCATTCTACAAATACTTGCATGATCTCGGTATAAAATTTTGATTTTCAGCAGGGACCTCTAGGGCATATGTTTTGCATTATTTCAGCTACATGTGGCACATTCAACACGCAGCTACAGTTTTATTTTGATTTCGTCTTATTTTTCTAAAGCTAGACCTGAGGCACAGGCCTGGATTTAATCTGCCTAATCCTCCTACTCTGAATCTTTCCTGTTGTGCGTTCGTGCATGTATGCGACTGTGTAGGCAAGGTAAAATAGCACTATATACCTCTTTGCTTTGTATCCAAAGCCTCCTCTTCTTTCCGTTAGAGCAAACAAAATGTGAAAGGAGGTTTTAAAAGTATTTCATGGAGTGTGCCTTAAATTGAGCTCTTTTATATCGGATGTGCTGCTTTGTAGGGTGTTTTATAGATGCTGCTTGCGGTTTTCGATCTTTTTTTGCAATTACAAGAGCAAATCGCATTTTTAATAGAGCGTGGGGATATAATTGAACGTGCATGCCTGAATACACATAGAAGTCATTTGTTTCTAAAAAAAGGAAAACGAAAACAAGTTGGATATTTGTCAGAGCTCATTTCATTAGGGTCGAGGGCAGAGATGAGCAGTCCAGATTTCTTATCGAGTCTGAAAGGATGTCCGTGTCCCTTGGGTTTCTCCTGAGCATGGACTCGGTTATTGATCATTTTCACCATATAGCCTCGGTATAATTGAAAGCAGTGCATCTACTTAACTTTCAGACATAAAAATGAGCAATGTATTTATACAGATAATATGTTGTAGAAATTGCATTTCTTGAAGGAAATACGATTTTCACAGATAAAAAAACGATGAAGTTTCGGTACTTTTCTGTTGTCATGACAATCTGAACATCTTTTGGTTCACAAATATGAAACAAGGCTGTGGGCAGAATCTTCAGAATGCTGCTTTCAAGTAGGTAAGAAGGTATCAAGGCAAATAAAATCTCTGCTGAGACCATTTTATTTATTTATTTTGGGTTTTGAAGGCAGGATAAATAAACACTGCTATCCCACAACCTTCTGCTTGCTGTAAACAGAAAGAAAGAGGTAAACAAATTCTACCAATGTTTTGAATTTTTGAATGCTATTTTTCTATCAACTTTCACACTCTAAAAAATGTTGGTTTGTTTCAAAAAAATAAAATAAAATAATGGACAAACCCAGTCACTGGGTTAAAATATCATGTGCTGGGTTGTTTCAACCCAAAATATTGGATTGTTTTAACCTATAGCTGGATCAAAACATTGCTATGTTAATTTAAAGGCACAATATGTGATTTTCTGCTAGAAGTCACTATATAACAACGGTGTAGCTTGATGATGCTGTGAAAGGGTGTGGAACAATGTGATGTTTTAACCCATGTTTTAGGCTCTGTTTACACGTACATGGTTATTTTTAAAAACTGAGAGATTTACCTTTGTTTGTGGCCCTCGTTTACACGCAAACGGAGAACTCGCCTCTGAAACCGATTGTTTCTAAAAACTCCGGCCAGAGTGGAGATCTTGAAAACCTTTGGTTGCACGATTGCATGTAAACTGAGACAAACGGATGTTTAAGCAGGCAACGTCACAGAGTATGCGCCAGAGCTCGCACCTACGTCAATAGTGCGACCTGTGTTTACATGTGACTGCTACTCTGAACGCTTCCAAGATCACATTTATGTTCTTGCAAACTCGTTTCGTGTGTTTGTATTTGCAAATACAGCTGCTCCATTATGTTGAGGAGCAGACACGAGTGCTCGGAGGTCAGCAATTTTACGCGTGTTTGACTTCAAGCGGCGCTGCAAAAACCGACAGATGGATGATGTCAAAGTACCGCGAGAGCAATTCAAAATTAGATCTCTACGTGTGATTCCTCAACTCGCTCTCGTGGTAATTTAACGTCATCGATCACCTACTGCAACAGCTCCTCCCTCCAACATGAAGAACCAGTTGGCGTCACGACCAGCGCTGCCGGTGATTGGCTTACGTGGGCTTGAGCTTCTCTTGACGGCATATATGCACGGGTACGTGTACATAAACACTTTTCTGAAAACTGACATGTGTGCACGATATTATTTTTGAAACCGGAGAGCTTGAAATGTCCGTTTATGAAAAAAGCCGCCCACGTGTAAACATAGCCTTAACCTAACAGTTTGATTATTTCAACCCAAATGCGGGGTTGTTTCAATCCATAGTTGCATGGGTTCCAACTGGGTATAGATTGGAACAACAAAGCATTTTCAGAGTAGTCTTCACCTTTACTGTCGATCTGACAGGACTCATAAATCATGTTTATGGATGATGTAATGAATTAAATGTCATATGCTGATTGCAATACCACATGAAGTCACCTACAGTATGAACTGTAAAAAATTATTTGCTGCCTTAAATTTTAAGTTTAATCAACTCGGATATACAAGTATTTTAAATTTACTGTTATTTACCTTGACTAGAGATGAGTTGCTACAACAATATATAGTTAAAATAAGTCAACTTAATTTTATAAGTTATAACAACTTATCTCTAATAATAAATAATCAAGTAATTTAAAATGACTTGTTAAATTCAAGTTCATTAAACTTTACTCTTTCCCGCCAGCATTTTTTTTGTTGTGATTTTTACAAAATGCTTTCCTGGAAAATTGTCTTCTACACTGTAAAAAATCCAACTAATGAAATGTTGGAAGGGCAAAAATATATAAGTTAAACCAAGTTTTTTGTTTGAGCTAGTTGAGAAGACATATTATTTTAAGTCTAGATAAATATGTGTTTAAAATATTAAATGAATGGTTATTTTCAAATTCAGTCAACATTCAGAATGGCTAGTGTTGACTGAACTAATTAAGACAAATCAGGTAAATATGTGGACTTATGACAGCTATGTTTCCTGACAACAAAATGCTTATAATATTACTGTTATTTGGTCACAAAATGTAATTTTAAGAGTTGTTCAGGCGTGAATGTATGTGCTTAAAGTTTAAATATGCGGTCGGTTAATAAAGATTGCGTCTATTTAAAAATATGCTCGGACACTTTCGGACGTAGATGAGCTCCATATGAGCTCCAGAAAATCACAGACACTTAAGCGCTCACACCCCGCCCAGCGCAGCCTCGCCTCGGCAAGCGCATCAGAAATCGACTGCTGGCTCTGGTATCTCTGTGGCGTTTAAACGTGATTGAATTCATTTTAATTTCTCATACTTAACAATGAAAGGGTTATGTTTTAAATCATATTTTAGGATTGCACTTAATTGATATCGCTGTTGAGTGATGTTTCATATCTTTTACATTTGTTATAACCGGACTGCAAGCGAATTTGAACTTCAGAGCTGAAGGAGCGGGTGGAGAAATAGTCCCAATATCATAACAATCTTAAATAAAACTTCTAAATATATCCGTGTGTGTACCCGTGTGCGCGCGACCCGCTCGCGCGCGCGTGTGTATGTACAGTATGTGCGTGAGTTTTTAATTTAAAATGTCTTAACTTAACTCGGAAGGATCTGAATCACAGGTCATTTCATCTGAGATCATTCCGCATGTAACAGCCGGAATCACTCACTGTTTCCCACAACGACACACAATTCATCAGCCGTTTCCTTAAGTTCACGTCAGGTAAGTGTTTGTAAATAAATGTTAATTTTAGACTATATTAATTGGCAAAGACGCAAATACTCGACGTTTTTGTAAACATATAAGTTATATAAAGGTGTGTTATGTTATGTGTCCGAGTTGAAGTGTGTGTTATGTTATGTGTGGAGCTATTTTAGTTAAGATAATACCGGACAGGGTTTAGGACTCCGTCTTAATTATAATTGGGACATTTTTACAAACAAACCTTATAAAATACAATACTGGCGTGCATTTTGAGACAAAACAATAGCACTCATATGTTAAGAGATGTCAGTATTTTAGTCAGTGATAAGTCCTGTCCGAGAAAACCGCCCAATAGTGTTTAATTCAATTACGTGTGATGTCTGATGATGAAATTTGGCAATTTTAGGGTAAAAAATCTTTCACCGTCAAGCTTTATTATATTAAACATGTTATTTATGTATGTGTGTGTGTTTATATTCCTCTGTTTATTAAACCAGAGCGGTGATGGTGTGGAAGAGGCAGACCAGAGGGCTGAAGAAAGTCTCCTAAATGGCCCTGGAGATGTTCTGACGGACTTTGGAGTGCCTTTTGGACTGTTTTATGCCCTCTATTTAGAGAAGATTTAATTCTGTATGTTCAGTCTGTATGATAAGTGAATAAAGCTTTTGTTTTTATGTGACTGAAGTTAATTATTTGTTAACAACACCAGCATAAACTAGATGAGGTTAAAGTTTGTGAACAAACTTTATGTTGGCTTGAGAAAGCCTAGTCTGAGAGTAATAGATGGAGCTGCAGTTGGGGCAGTTAAGTCAGTTGGGGCAGATGGGTTAGTTTGGGCAGAATTGGGCAGTTGGGGCAGAATGGGGCATTTGTGGCAGATGGGGCATTTAGGGTAGTTGGGGCATTTGGGGTAGAATTGGATAATTGGGGCAGACGGGGCACTTGGGGCAGATGGGGCATTCAGAGCAGTTGGGGCATTTAGAGCAGTTGGGGCAAAATGGGGCAGATGAGGCAGTTGGGGCATTTGAGGCATTTAGGGCAGTTTGGGCAGAATGGGGCATTTAGGGCAGATGGGGCATTTAGGGCAGATGAGGCATTTGGAGCAGAATTGGCCAGTTGGGGCAAATGGGGCAAAATGGGGCGGTTGGGGCATTTGGGGCAGAATGGGGCATTTAGGGCAGTTGGGACATTTATGTGTGTGTTTGTGTGAGTATGATTGGGTGTGTAATATTGTGTTTGTGTGTGTAATTTTGTGGTTGTGTGTCTGTGTGTGTGTGTGTGTGTGTGTGTGTGTGTGTGTGTGGTTGTGTGTGTGTGTGTGTGTGTGTGTGTGTGTGAGTGTGTGTGTGTGTGTGTGTGTGTGTGTGTGTGTGTGAGTCTGTGTTATTGTGGACGTATGTTATATATAATTTTGTGTTTGAGTGTGTAATTGTGTGTCTGTGTGTAGTTGTGTGTGGTTGTGTGTCTGTGTGTGATTGTGTGTGTGTGTGTGTGTGTGTGTGTGTGTGTGTGTGTGTGTGTGTGTGTGCATGTCTGTGTTTTTGTGACAGTATGTTATATATAATTTTGTGTTTGTGTGTGTAATTGTGTGTCTGTGTGTAGTTGTGTGTCTGTGTGTAGTTGTATGTGGTTGTGTGTCTGTGTGGTTGTGTGTCTGTGTGTGTGTGTATGTGTGTAGTTGTGTTTGTCTGTGCTATTGATTGAGTTTTGTGAGACAGAGATAGACTGAGAGAGGTTGAGAGATGATGTAATGTATTTGTATGAATGAGAGTTGACAGTTAGAATTTGAAAATAAACACTCAGCCTAAACATTCTATGAATGTAAGTCTATGGGACTTTTTTGGGACGTTTGATCGGACGGTTTAGGAGAACCGTAAGTCCGATCGCTTAGAAAAGATATAGCAACTCAAGTCAGATCAGACTGAAGGTCTGTGCAAAGTTTGGTGTGTGTAGCTTAAAAGCTCTAGGAGGAGTTAGAGTTAGAAATTTTAGTCTCAGAAGAAAAAGAATAATAACTAGATGAGGTTAAAGTTTGTGAACAAACTTTATGTTGGCTTGAGAAAGCCTAGTCTGAGAGTAATAGATGGAGCTGCAGTTGGGGCATTTAAGTTAGTTGGGGCAGATGTGTTAGTTGGGGCAGATTGGGGCAGAATGGGGCAGATGGGGCATTTAGGGTAGTTGGGGCATTTGGGGCAGAATTGGATAATTGGGGCAGACGGGGCACTTAGGGCAGATGGGGCATTTAGGGCAGATGGGGCATTTAGGGCAGTTGGGGCAGAATGGGGCAGATGAGGCAGTTGGGGCATTTGAGGTATTTAGGTCAGTTGGGGCATTTAGGGCAGAATGGGGTAGATGAGGCATTTAGGGCAGATGGGGCATTTGGGGCAGATGGGGCATTTAGGGCAGTTGGGGCATTTAGGGCAGTTGGGGCATTTAGGGCAGTTGGGGCAGAATGGGGCAGTTGGGGCAGTTGGGGCAGATGGGGCATTTGGGGCAGATGGGGTATTTAGGGCAGTTGGGGCAGAATTGGGTGTTTGGGGCAGATGGGGCATTTAGGGTAGTTGGGTCATTTGGGGCAGAATTGGGTAGTAGGGGGGCAGATGAGGCATTGAGGGAAGATGGGGCATTTAGGGCAGATGGGGCATTTAGGGCAGTTGGGGCATTTAGGGCAGTTGGGGCAGAATGGGGCAGATGAGGCAGTTGGGGCATTTGAGGCATTTAGGGCAGTTGGGGCATTTAGGGCAGTTGGAGCATTTAGGGCAGTTTGGGCAGAATGGGGCAGATGAGGCATTTAGGGCAGATGGGGCATTTAGGGCAGATGGGGCATTTAGGGCAGTTGGGGCATTTAGGGCAGTTGGGGCAGAATGGGTAATTTGGGGCAGAATTGGGTAGTTGGGGCCGACGGGGCCTGTGGGGCAGATGGGGCATTTTGGGCAGTTGGGGCAGAATTGGGTGTTTGGGGCAGATGGGGCATTTAGGGTAGTGGGGGCATTTGGGGCAGAATTGGGTAGTTGGGGCATTTAGGGCAGTTGGGGCATTTAGGGCAGAATGTAATATTGTGTTTGTGTGTGTATATTTGTGGTGTGTGTGTGTGTGTGTGTGTGTGTGTGTGTGTGTGTGTGTGTGTGTGTGTGTGTGTGTGTGTGTGCATGTCTGTGTTTTTGTGACAGTATGTTATATATAAGTTTGTGTTTGTAATTGTGTGTCTGTGTGTAGTTGTGTGTCTATGTGTATTTGTGTGTGGTTGTGTGTCTGTGTGTGTGTGCGTGTCTGTGTTTTTGTGACAGTATGTTATATATAATTTTGTGTTTGTGTGTGTAGTTGTGTGTCTGTGTGTAGTTGTGTGTGGTTGTGTGTCTGTGTGGTTGTGTGTGTGTGTGTGTATGTGTGTAGTTGTGTTTGTCTGTGCTATTGAGTGAGTTTTGTGAGACAGAGATAGACTGAGAGAGGTTTAGAGATGATGTAATGTATTTGTATGAATGAGAGTTGACAGTTAGAATTTGAAAATAAACACTCAGCCTAAACATTCTATGAATGTAAGTCTATGGGACTTTTTTGGGATGTTTGATCGGACGGTTTAGGAGAACCGTAAGTCCGATCCCTTAGAAAAGATATAGCACACCTCCTCAGATCAGACTGAAGGTCTGTGCAAAGTTTGGTGGCTGTAGCTTGAAAGCTCTAGGAGGAGTTAGAGTTAGAAATTTTAGTCTCAGAAGAAAAAGAATAATAATAATAATAATAATAATAATAATAAGTTTAAGTGCAACAACAGTATGTTGGCTTTCTCAAGCCAACATAATTATTTGATAAATAATATAAAAAAGTTTCTTAAAAATTCCCAAATAATAAATATTAATTGAAATAACACATACAACATTGTCAATTAAAATTTAAGTATTTACTCAGAGTCTTTGCTGTAAGTTTTTAAAGATTCAACTGATTAAAACATTTTAGTTGAATGAACTATAAAGCTAGTTGAGCAAACATACTTTTTTATATTTGAGTCAAGTTTGGGCTAACTAAAAAACATCAATCCAGGTAACACTTTGGAGTCAGAAATTGAGTGAACGTAAAATTTCTGTGGAACTAGTTACTAAAAAATAATTCATTGAGCCAACAATTTATTTTTTACAGTGTATTAACATATAAACATACAATATATTTCAGATGAAAGAACAAACCCTCTGCTTTTAAACAAACTAACAAACAAATAAAACTGAAAAAAGTTTCATCCTATCTTTGTTCTCTTTTTATAACCTTTCAAATATGGTTAAGTAAAAAAATTTGAGCAAAAAGCTGAAATAATTGCATTTTTGTAAATAACTTTTGTTAGAGATCAGACTCAGAATGACGATCAAAACATACAATTTTGTATAATAAGCTGATGCTTTAGTTTTTAATAAATTGGGTAGGAGCGGATATAAATAATAGCGGAATTAAAGATCGCATTAAAAGCTTGTCATGGAAGCATCATTGGCAGGAAAATGTTTTCTCTTATTTGACAAGAAAACTCAACAAGTTCAAGGAAACAGTTAAAGGGATAGTTCACCCAAAAATGAACATTGTCGTCATTTACTCATCCTCATATTTTTCTTACCACTGCTAGTGCAATAAAATATAAGTTTATACATTTTAATTATTATTATTGGATGATTCATTTTATTTCTCTAACACCTGGATAAAACTTTATACAATGAAAAAAAACCATTATGAAATGAAGAATTTTCATGACACTGTTAGTAACACTTAATGACATTTTAATGACAATTTTATTTTGTACCACTGTAGTTGAGGTCAAGAAAAATATCCATGACGCTGTTATAAAACTATTTGACAGAGTATTAACACTTAATGACATTTTAATACAATTTCAATTTGTATTACTCTTAAAGGAATAGTCTACTCATTTTCAACATTAAAATATGTTACCACCCCAACCAAGAATTGTTGACACATCCCTCCACCATCTGTGCGCGTGCACGCAAGCGCCGGAGCGCGCCGCGACGCTTCGATAGCATTTAGCTTAGCCCCATTCATTCAATGGTACCATTTAGAGATAAAGTTAGAAGTGACCAAACACATCAACGTTTTTCCAATTTAAGACGAGTAGTTATACGAGCAAGTTTGGTGGTACAAAATAAAACGTAGCGCTTTTCTAAGCGGATTTAAAAGAGGAACTATATTTTATGGGGTAATAGCACTTTTGGGAGCACTTCGACTCGCCTGAAAAGTCCGCTCCCCTTCTCACTCTCATAATGGGAGAGGGAGGGTGTTACTGCGCCGAGTCGAAGTACTCCCAAAAGTGCTATTTAAAAAGTGATCCGAAAAATATTTGTGACAATTATAATGGCCTCATGACAGCCAATGTCATGAGTGAACTATCCCTTGACATGGGACCCTATGAACAGGGGTGTAACGCTGGTTAAAATTCTTGATTCCTGAGCTGAAAAACGACATTTGTTCTAAATTATTTCACAGTATGGTGCCTTAAAACTAATGTTCATGGGAGGTGATATTATAGAAAAAATAGTGGTTAGTGTTACGTGTTAAGGCATCAAAAAGTAAAGTGGAAATAAATGGTTAAACAAATCCAAGAAAGATGGCACAAATCACAAATTAATCACAGTAATTAAGTTCTATACTTGTCAACATCAAGATAAGATCTGGATAGGAACGAGAGACTGACACCTGCACAGTTGGCAGAATGCTCGTAAACACTGCGCGCTGTCAGCTTCAAATAAAAGCCAGGAACAATAAAACCAACACAATGCCTCTGATGAAAAGATGAGCCGTTCGGTAGACACTGCCTTACGACTCCTGAAGGACAAAGTGTAGAAGCAACATCTCCAGGAGAAGATGATTTATGATAGATGACTTCACACATCGACTCTCACCTGAGATACAGATGCTTTAACTTATACCTAAAGCTGGCTTCACTCGGTGTGATTTTTTCAATTTGGTCTGTTCGGCAAGGGTTTATCATAAAGTACATGTAAAAGACATTTCAAGGGCAAAAGTCACTGAGAGGTAGAGATTCAGTTAAAGCAGCGTGGAATTGTGTCTCGCTGTGTAATTGCAGCGGTTAATGCACTGTGAAAATGTGTGTATTGCTTTGGTTCATGTGGATAAACAGACTCTTAGGTTGGGTTTCCTCATGACTTTGCTGATTGCTCTCTTAAGATCATCTTAACTTCGTACATTAACTTTACGATGAAGTAATTTCTGTTTCTTAAACCAGCGTGTGATTTGCTTGCTTTAGACAAGTTACAGGTAAGTGCATTGTTATGGGGCTGTCAGACCCAAAGGTGCTTAACTAAGACCAAAACTTTCACCAATATATCAGACTTTATTTCACTATTTTACAATTGCTTCTCCCAAACCAGCATGTTGATCTCTCCCTTTAAAATAAAAAGAATTTAAGTGCAGTTTTATTGGAGCTGGCAGGTCCAAAGGGGGCCTTAACCAAGTCCAAAACTTTCCCAGACAGATTTTCTCCCAGACACAAAATAGCATAAAAGTACTACCATATATGAAATTGCATATTTTCTTGTTAAGATGGTTAAGTTAACATTACTGAATATAGAAGGGAAAGCATTTATGACTTTTGTATAGTACAATAGGGCTTTGGAAATGTTAATACTGAATGTTGGACCAAGAATCTACAGTACAGTTACCACTAGTTGTGTTTAGTTAAGCCTGGAGTATAGTTTTTTTTTACGTGTGAGCAAACGTACGTGCACGGTCGAACGCACAGCCTTGCAAAGCATATTTTATTTGATGCACGTGTGCGCAAATGTTCAATGCATGTACATCTCCTGGGCTTCATAAAGCTGCATTCAGATTAGCAACGACTAGCAGTAGCAGAGTGTCTCAATCTCATTGATTTCAATGGAAGCTTGGCGACTACCGTCGACACGAGCGACAGTGACCATTGGCGACTGGATGGGGCGTGTCCAGTCATGCAACAAATTTCAGAAATGTTTAACTTTATTGCAAATTATAAGCGACTTTTGGAAGCGACTACAATGAGAACGAAGCAGTGGAGTTCACGTCATCTTCATCGGTTACTGGAGTGGACGGTACTCATTTGTGTATGACAACCACATTTAGAAACGCCACTTTTGAAAGAGACGAGCGACACACAGCGACAAAATTGCTTTTAATGTGAATGTACCTTAAGGGGCCGTTCAAATGTAGCGCCTAAAAATGCGTGGAAAACGTTCTTGTCACATGACCTGCGATGCGTTTGCAGCATTCTGAAAAGTTGAAATGTTTTTAAGGAACACGCCTGAACAAAACGAGCGCGTCGCTTCCATTATGATCGCGCATACAGCCGCCTACATTTGAAATAACGAACTTGAGCACGCAAAATATGGAATATGTGAATCGCCCCTAATACATTTTTCCTGTAAGCGCATCAACGACCTGCTCGTACAATATACCCAGGGTTTTAAAAATCAGATAGCGTGCATACAGTATGCATTTGGGTTGCCAACTGTCCCGTATTAGCCGGGGTGTCCCGTATTTTGAGCCTCATTTATTAGTCCTGTATGGGATGTCCCAAGTACATTGGTTCTTTAGCTGTTTGTGCATGTATAAGATCAGCATAGTTACAAAAGTCCTTCTCAATTCTGAAAAGATTGCTGATCCAAACCTGCCTAAAACATCTCAATCTGAAAATTTCCAATGTGGCATTTCCAACTTTGCTAGAACATTCTTGTGCTCTGATTTACAGCATGTAAGTGTGTTTTAATTAAAGTACTTGATGTTGACTCTAAAAACAACCCTACATCTTACAGAATCTATGTTCGTTTATTTTGTCACACGTAAAATTAACATGAAGGGGATAATGTTTTATTTACCCTTAGTGTAGGAGTCACAAGTGTTTTGTTTTAGACAGATATTAAAGGTAATGGTTAAATTAAAGACTGTGTTAACCAAAAACTAATAAACCTACCATATGTTGCCAATGCATAAGAGTTATAAATTAATATTTAATTAGGAGATTAGCTATCATTTTGACAAATGGCTTAAATACACTGTATACACAAAACCAAATCCACACTGCTGCAGCAGGCCATCTTTCATCTTCGGATGACGAAAATTGTGTCACGCACGTGGACCCTCATATGCTTGAAATAAATAAACCATACTATTTATATACTCTGTCTGTTATCCCCTTGGTTGTCCATTCTCGTTAATGTTTTATGTGATTATTTACATATTATTTATTGTTACAATATACAGTACAGCATGCATTTAGTTTTGTAAATGTATAAAAAATTCTAGCTGTCACTTTTTCTGAAATGTAGATTATTAGGAATATATCATCACTCTTGCAGTAAAGTGGTCTTAAAAATATGTGACGAATTATGCGCTAAATGCCACCTTCACCAAAAATGAGATAATAATAATAACTGAATGCTCTCAGCATGTATTATACATTCATCAAATATTTTTGGTTGAAATAAGCTTAATCCTGGCCTCGGGGGCCTTTCAGAAATACTGGACAAAATTTCAGAACATATTTCAGAATTTGTTGGCAGAATGTTAAACGCCACAAAATTTTTTAGTCCTCTAACTTTACGTAAGAATAATTGGATGAACGACACCGCCTGTACGTGAAGGTTCAAGAGTTTATATTGAGTGACTGGAGACCATAGACTGTAATAAAAGATGGACGACGCGACTTCGCCTCCTTCCATTATAATGTATTAAAGCCAAAGATGTCAGACTATGGTCGCCGCCAAGTGGTGCTCTTTAACGTGTTTTATTTCATTCAGATTTTAAGTTTGAAGTTGTTACATGTCATGAAACCTCTTTGAAGGGGTCACAAAATTGGTGCACCCTTCACAAAAGAAATAAAAACAG
Source organism: Misgurnus anguillicaudatus (assembly GCF_027580225.2). Taxonomy (NCBI): domain Eukaryota; kingdom Metazoa; phylum Chordata; class Actinopteri; order Cypriniformes; family Cobitidae; genus Misgurnus; species Misgurnus anguillicaudatus. The sequence continues at coordinate 4,831,750 of NC_073343.2, forward strand.
AAGCACTTTTGTATCTTTTTTTCTGAGAGCAAAGAGAGCTTATGTTTAAATTATATCTGTGCCCATTAAACAGATGTCAGCAGTAATTTGTGCGTAGTCTATAAAAAGTTCCAAAATAAAACACGTTATGGAATAAATCATGTTTCATAAATTTTTTGACAAATATTGCTTTTTTATTGCCTAATATAAATCTGTTGTGGCGTACTGTTGACTTAGGACTAACCCGTTATGATCATTGCCTACAAGAAACGCAATACAATACTGCATTTACAACGCAAAGTGTTAAAGCAAATTCAGTGTATCTTATGATTTGTATTAATTCTTTTTGTGCCATTCAATGAAATGAGTTGTATTACAAGTGTTATTTTATGTTTTGTGAAAAAGCAATGTTTTTATATTAATTAATAGTTTATTTCTAGATAAATATATAATATACAGTATATTTTGGTATGTTCGGATCTTTTAAAGGGGTGGTTCAATGGTATTTCATGAATTCTGACTTATTAATGTCACAAGGTGACAATCTTTTAGGGGGCGGAACCAAAGTTGGGGAAGTTTGGTTCCACCCGGAAGTGTTTCCGCCCGGACCGGAAAAATAGAACACCAGAACTTCCGGTAGCGCCGTAAGAGGGAAAATTAGGGAATTCAATGCACCTGTGCCTAGTTGGGAACAGCGGTTGGTGATTGGAAGATACGCTGAACAAGGTATTACTTAAGGCTAAGTTTATTTACAGTTTGAGAACCTTTAGGGTGTGTGTGTGGAAGCGCTGTGTTGTGCCCGCTGGTGCGCTGTTTGTGGCTGTCTAACTCTCTCTCTCTCTCAGGCTGGAACTGTTGATTGTGAAGTCATCGCGAACCTTAAAGGTTGTGAGGAGAACGAACACATGACGGATTGAGACGAAGTGGAAAAGGGGATGTAAAACGGCATCGCTGTGAGTACCTAGATCTAGCTGAAAGTGTCTTGTGTATTAACCTGGCTTATGTTAACTCCCTCCAGGAGAAGGAGGACAGCCCTACCCCTCATAGAGCGTGGTGGGTGAGCCGAGGAAATACTTACCGAAGCAGACACAACAACGACACCACTAGCTAGGCCGCATATTTCCATTGCCAAATCTGAACTAAGCGAAGTGAGGGAAGACGGGCGTCTTTTTCGTACACTTGGAGTGGTGGGTGAGTCTTTGTGCTGTGGAAACCTTTATTTTTGACGTGGTGCTGTATATTGCTCTGGGTTGCTGTGTATTACTCGTAATCACACACTAGACTTAATTCTGTCACTCGGACTCAATATTATTGACATCGAAATATCACCCCAGGGCGATGCCGTTTCAGACCATTGCCTTCTGTCATACACAATACTTCTAGATAGGACCGCTCGGTCTACAACATGCTACAGATTAGCCAGAACAATAATTTCCACCACTAAAGATAGCTTTATTACCACTCTTCCAGACCTGTCTCAAATGAAACATGTAGCAGATAACCGTGAAGAGCTAGATATTATAATAGAAAACCTGAACAACGTCTGCTCTAGCACGTTGGATGCCGTTGCTCCCATTCGAAAAAAGAGAATCAAAGAAAAACCGCCAGCTCCATGGTATGACCATCATACTGCAGCCCTTAAAAAAGTATCTAGAAAAATGGAAAGAAACTACCGAAGCACAAAGTTAGAGGTATGGCGTTCAGCATGGAAAGAGTGTTCAACACTACAGACAGGCTATTAAAACTGCCAGATCTACCTATCTCAGTACGCTTATTAATGAAAATCATAACAACCCTCGTTTCCTATTTAGCACAGTTGCGAAACTGACTAGAAACAAAGAACAAACAGAAACAAATAGTAAACTCCAACACAATAGTGATGACTTCATGAACTTCTTTACTAACAAAATTATGTTTATTAGGGAAAACATAGAAACTACGCAAGCAGCCACCACTCTTCCCAGTAGTACATTTTCCACTAGATTACCAAACGAACATCTTGAGTCATTTAATCCTAATACAATAGAAGAGCTCTCTAAACTAGTAACGTCATCCAAATCATCGTCCTGTATACTAGACCCCGTTCCCACAAAATTACTAAAATAGGTATTTCATGTAGTGTCAGACACGGTACTTAATATCTTTAACTCATCTCTAGAATTAGGATACGTTCCAACAGCTTTCAAACTAGCAGTTATTAGACCGATCATTAAAAAACCAAACCTTGACCAGGGAGATCTTAATAACTTTAGACCAATCTCAAATCTACCTTTTCTTTCTAAAATATTAGAAAAAGTAGTGGCAAGCCAGCTACGCACATTCGTAGAAAATAATAATACATATGAAAAGTTCCAATCAGGATTCAGGGCCCACCATAGCACAGAGACAGCGCTGCTTAGAGTTACAAATGACAAGCTACAGCTGGTTCAAAACGCAGCCGCAAGAGTGCTTACTCGATCTAAAAAGTATGACCACATCAGTCCAATTCTGGCATCTTTACATTGGCTACCAGTTAAATATCGCATACAATTTAAAATATTACTAATCACCTACAAAGCCTTAAATGGACTAGCGCCCTCGTATATTAAAGAACTACTATAAGAATACAATCCATCACGTAAACTGCGCTCACAAAATTCAGGTCAATTAATTATCCCTAAAATATCAAAAGTGTCTAAAGGTGGTAGATCCTTTTCCTACTTAGCCCCTAAGCTCTGGAATGATTTACCAAATAATGTTCGAGTATCAGACACAGTCGATCAATTTAAATCTAAACTTAAGACATTCTTCTTTAACAAAGCATTCACATAATATGTCCAGTAAATGTACTTTTCCCGCAGTAGTTAGTTTGTCTAGAACAAAGCACTCACATACCTCATATGGGTAATATACTATTGCCGCAATAGTTAGCCTGTCTGGAACCGAGCTGACTTGAACCACTATAATGTTTGACACTTGCATTACATGCGAACGGCCCCTACGCTAATAGAAATTCTGTTTTTCTCTCCCTTTATTTATATATATATATATATTTATATATATTTATTTATACATTATTAATATGCTCGCTTGTACGGTTTAACCACTATCTCTACTTCTTATATTATCTATTGATTTTCTTCTCATGTAAAGCTGCTTTGCAACAATTAACACTTGTGAAAAGCGCTATATAAATAAAATTGAATTGAATTGTATTGCTGTGTGTCTTGTCAGATCAACCCCCGCCTTCACGCACTTCGTCGAGGGAAGACAAAGAGGCTGCTGGCTTTAGTTAGTTCAGTACAGCATACGTTGTGAGCGTGCTTCGGGCCTCCAGAAATAGTACGGTGCCCAGAAACGATTTTCCCCCGTCTAGCCATCGGGCGGATGTGAAGAGTGGCGGTGCAGAGCCGAGGAAACAGCAGAGGTGTGAGTACGATTTAGGGCTATTATTGTTGATGTTTCCAATTGCATAAACATTGTTGTTGCAGAGAGAGAGGTGACGTAATTCCATCGTCCCGTGGCCTCTACAAAGGGGCGCCCCGGTCCAGAGTTCGAACGCCTGACGGTAACGAGGAAAGGGCAGCGCTCGGCCCGGTGAGACGTTGGGATATTCCACCCCTCTGCCACCGTCTAGCGGTCGTGAGGGTTCGCCCCCGATGCCACCTAGGAACTACTTACCCCATTGCACGCCGCGCCGACTGCTGTAAGTCCGCCACTGCTGCCTGTGTGCCTATTAACCTCTTAAGCTGTCGATCTATAGAGATGGAGCATGCACTGTGTCCAGTAGACCTGTGAGTGAATATTCTGAGGAGAAACCGAGCAAAACCTGTACTTACGGTACGCTGAGTCCAGCCGAGAGGTGAGAGCCATTTCAAAGCAAATTAACTGTGCTTCTGTGCCCAAGTCGATACCTGTGGAGAGAAGAGGAGAGAGAGTGAATATTCTGAGGAGAAACCGAGCAAAACCTGTACTTACGGTACGCTGAGTCCAGTCGAGAGGTGAGAGCCATCTTAAAGCAAACTAACTGTGCTTCTGTGTCCAAGTCGATACCTGTGGAGAGAAGAGGAGAGAGAGTGAATATTCTGAGGAGAACCCGAGCCAAACCTGTACTTACGGTACGCTGAGTCCAGCCAAGAGGTGAGAGCTAGTCCACACCAAACATACGGTGTCTCTCTGTCCCAGCTGCTACCTGTGGAGAGATAGGAGAGGAGTAGTGAGTAACCTGACCAAAATTGTGTAACTACAAAGGAGAGCCTCCACGAGGAAGATTCAGGTACGCGACCAAGATAATAATCCCCCACATTCATTCTGGTTCTGATTCTGCCTCCAGGAGGAAGAAGGAGCGCGCCACGGATTACTAAGGCCAAGCCGGAGCCTGAGTCCCACGTCCCGGACCCCCGTTGGCCCCTTGCTTCCCGTCATCCCTCGGCTGAGGCCCACCTGGAGGGCAGAGCTAGATTTTAGTTTTAATTTCCCCTTTCCCTATTCCCCAAGACATTTTAAATATTTAATTTCAATAAAGATTGTTTTATCCTTACCTGTCCTCGTGTTGTCTGGTCATTGGGTTGCCCTTGGGGACCTCCTCGAGGTGGAAGTTGAGAAGGGGCGTGGCTTTAGCCTATTAGCAGCCAGCTTTTTAGCAGTGTATTTTAGTACCGTATTAGCAGTGGCTTTAGCCTATTAGCAGAAAGTTTTTTTCCGAAATGGGTTCAGCTGTCGTTTCAGCCTTTTCTATACGTATCACTTTTTTATGGGCACTCCCCCTGGAAAACCCCCGCCCACCCATCAATCAGCGGGAGACGCTAGAACTTACAAACATCACATCACGCGACAGCTTTGTTTAATTTCAAAACTCATGAATGTAGAAGTGTGTTTTTGGAAGTAAGGAGAAGTAAGCAGCCTTACGGAAACAATGGATATAGTTTGTTTATCCGGGGTAGCAGCGGAGTTTTGCGTGTGTGTTTGACGTGCTGGATTTCATTGAAAAGTCCCAACCGGGTCATGAATTGCATGCGGTAAGTAAGACCTTGTTTTATGTTGGAAATAGGCACGTGCATATTATATAAATGACACGAACATGTAGTGAATCATAAGTTAAACAGTGTTGTATGTTGCATGACTCATACTTGCTCCTCCCGCGGTAGAAACTCCTTCTTTATTTTCTTTATTTTCTTTTTTTATCAGAAAGAATCGGTAAAGCTAATCGTTCTTTTATAAGTCTGATTAAACTAAAGACTCTTCGGAGATATACAGGATGTAATACTACTCTATAGGTGCTCCAGATTAACATCAGAAATGCAGAAACAGCATGTGTTATGTGAGCTTAAACAAACAAAGTGCACTAAATCGCTTTTCCATCAAATCTCTTTTGTTGAAACCCTCAAAACACTGTCAATTTCTTTTCTATAGCATTGCCACCATTTGGCAACAAAACTACGGTGAATAATTTGACAGCTGCGTGGGTACTGAAAGCCGCTAACATTTCAAAGCCAAAGACTCTACAAATGATCAATTTGCTATTGTCAGGTAAAAGTTTTACCAGTTTGATCCCCTGACACATTTTGACACACCAGAGGATAAGGGAGAGCTTGGAGATAAATGTCTCTGTTAAAGGCTGAGACTCTACTCATAAAAGATACATTCTTTGTCCTTTGCAGGTGTCAGCTTTTCCTTTTAGAGCCTGTCGATGTTTTTATGTCTCTGTATGTGCCTGAATGCAGGTGACAAATGGAGGTTGATGTCAGGTCACTCTTGGGGGCCGAATGCAGCCACTGAGGCGGGGCGACCAAATTCAGAGTGCTGCGATACACACGACTGTGCAAGGTCGCGTGATATTTATATAGATGTAATTGCCCAGCACTGAAGCAGAGCGGAGAAGAGCTAGTCTCTCACACAGGGACCTTTCCCAGTATTTCTCTCTTGGGAGACGAACAGGCTCTCTGCGTACTGCAATACACACACACACACCGTAATATCGTTTCTCTTAGAAACGTGACGTTGGGAAAACAGCCAGATGCAGTTGTGTCATATAGAAAAATGTTGTGGTTTTCTCGCATTTTTTATTCTCATAATTTTGTACGGGAAGGTGGTGTGGGTATAGGGTTGCAACCTAAAAAATGCTTTGCGGAAAAGGTTAAAAACCCAAACAAAATATCACAATACTTTATTTAAGTTAGACAACAAAAACCAAAGCAAAATAAAACAAATAAATCAATACAAGGAGAAAAAGACAATCCAATTTCCTAAGCAGTAAACTAGTCATCCATTGGAATAGTCATCACAAAAAGACAATCTGTCCAAAGTGAGAAAGCTCAGTCCAAGCCATCTCTGACTGATATCAGCGGTGTGAATCTGGCACACTCTCTGGGCTTCTATAAGACGAGTATCAGCTTCAATTTGTAAAACGTCCCTCAGCACACCCTTGCATCTGTCTCAATCAATGAGGGCAATTGCCAAAGGCTCCAGACAGGCCGTCTGCCGCTGCATGTCCCTGACAATCCCAACACCAGCTGAGGTTACAGTGTCTGCTGAAAGCCCCAGTCAGCACTCTGTCATGTTCGGAAAATCATTATTTAGGCCTGCGGGGCCACACCATTTTCTCACAGTACAATTAAGTGTAACTATTGGGTTTAAAAAAAGAGCAGGGGAAACAAGTTTGTGAGTCAAGGGCAGGGCCAGTCATGACTTCCAGATTTACTTTTGGTAAGAGTTATTATGGTAAAAATGATTGTGGTGTAAGTACAGTGTATATGAACACATATGGTATTGTATAGTATTGGTGTAGAGATTTCTATATATAACTATTTCTTGGTTACTAGTCAAATGTAAGCAATTTTAATTTTACACAAAAGGTCACATTTCTTTGCTTTCTTAACTTGAAGCATGCAGTATGGATCGTCAGGTTTTGCATAACCTTGTGGACTCAATAACAGCTCCAGGGCATGCTTTCATTATAGCAAAATAATGACAGTAGGATATTATTAATGCATTTTAAAATAATACAATTGGTTTTGTTATTTAGATTATTTATATATTGTTGCATACTGACAATATTGTTATTATTATTGTACTATTTGTAAAGCAGTAGGGGAGGGCGGGGTAAGTTGTCACACTTTTCACAATGTCTAACATTTACAATACATCACAATGGTATAAATCTCATACCAAATGAACGAAGGAAGTCTTGGGCACATATGTTGTACTAATTACATTTTCATATCTTATCTCATTGCGGAGTTGTAGACTGTTGAATAGAGACTGTTCACTTGTGACAATTTGCCCCATTGGCGGGTAAGTTGTCACACTAGATTATTTAAAAAGAAGATCACAACTTAATTGTGATTATTGATTTAAATTTTTTAATTCAAACCAGAACTGGAAATATTAGCTCTAGGGCTTTTCACACACCGCTTAACCCTGGGTTATCCTGGTTCTAAACCCTGCTTTTTACCCTAGGTTAAAGGGACAATAAGTAGGATTTACCCCCATCTAGTGGTGAAATTGTAATTTGCATTCACACGAACAGTGCTCTCTAGCGCCTCGCCTTTCCAAATGCGTGTTGCAACTACGGTAGCCGTTATGTAATCACTGATCTCCTTGTCTGTTGCAGCTGGTTCACGTGTTCTGAATGAAAACGCGTTGTGGAAACACGTTAGTAAGCTAGTGCTTTTTGTCCCTCTCTGCTATTATAGTTTATCAATACGGCATGGAAGCCTCCTTGGACTTACCCATTCAATGTAGGTAAAGAAAAGAAATTCTAAGCTTACAAAGAAAAGTCAGATCACTGGCAGAGGTCATTTGACACCAACGAGGACATATTTATGAATAAAGACATTGATGTTGATTAATAAAACATTTAAAACCCTACTTACTGTCCCTTTAACAATTTTCCCACCAGCGTTTTTCTAAAAAAAGTTGCCAATCTGCGCCAGGATTTTTCATGATTTTCACAAACGTTTAAATGTTATTCTTAAAATGTATAAACATACAATAATTAAAAAATTCATTTTGTAAAGTACTTTTGAGAGAGATCAGAGTCAGAGCCATCCTTAAAACTTACACGGACATGCTGTTTACTGTTTTCTGGTTTTAAAAGTTGCACCTGGTGGATAATAGCAATATTGCGGAAATACTCGTCATTGGAGTTATGAACAGGGTAGTGTTAGCCTCAGACGTCACACCCACAGACTGTTGGCTGAACGTCTGATGTTTTTCGTACACTTTTCTGGAAACCCTGTGAGAATGTCAAAGTCGTCTTTGATTGGTTGAAATAAACCGGATTTCCAGGATTCGTTTCGGTCCCTGGAAAACAAAGCTCTGACATTGAGGAAGAGAATCAGTCGTGTTCATGTGGATAATCATGAGCAGTTATCATGATCAGCTAAACATTGGATTCTCAAAAATATGCAAAGTTCGCAGCATAGACTCGCTAAAAGACATTCAAGAGTTTTGCTTGAGGCAGTTAGTGGAGTCAAAAAGTTCGGTTCTCCTGAATTGCTTGTATGTGTTAAAAAGTGGAGAGATATGCTTCAAACAGATGTTTAACGGGAGCGTCTCATTGGTGTGGCTGTTGATGAAGTGCACAACGTTGTTCTATGGTGAGTAATGTTGTTTATTTAGTGTAATTCGGTTGGGGCTGGTTATTTCAATAACTGACTTGTTGCCAGCCGGCTCGTAATTGTGGGGAGTCCGAAACGTGACGCTAGACGAAACAAACTGTGATTGGTTGTTTGACATGTCAAACAGCTCGTGGGCGGGCTTTAAGCAGCGAAAAACACCAGACCTTCAGTATTGAAGGTCTGGCTACGTGAGACTATGAACAGGGTGACAATCAGTGTTGGGAAAAGTTACTTTGAAAAGTAATGCATTACAATATTAAGTTACTCCCCAAAAATGTAACTAATTGCGTTACTTAGTTACTTTTCGTAGAAAGTAATACTTATGTTAATTTTAAGTTACTTTTGCATTGCTTTTTCTTACTTGGCTGAGGCTTGATCTCTTTCAGGTCTTGCAGGTGTTTTTTTTCAGAAATTGCATATTTCCATCGCAAATTGCCTGCCATCTCGGTTTCTGACTCAAGCTGTTCCCGCTCAGCCATGCATGATTCGACTTGACTACGTTTAGTTTAATTCAGTACATTATTATATAAGTAACTCGCATTGCTTTTTTATAAAAGTAACTCAGGTATTAATGTGTACATTTATAAAGTAATGTGTTACTATACTCGTTACTTCAGAAAAGTAATATTATTACAAAATGCACGTTACTTGTAATGTGTTACCCCCAACACTGCACGGTAAAAAAAATCTGTAGAAATTACAATGTTGTTGCAGCTGGGTTGCCGGTTATTTAATGGCAATTAATGTTTGTTCAAAGTTAAATACATTTTAAATATTAACAAGTCTTTATCTTTACAGAATAAAACTATACAATTACAGCCTCATGCAAAGCATTCTGGGAACCAGAAATCATCATCAACCTTTTTCTGTTTTTTGTTTAGATTTTGTTTCCCAGAATGTTTTGCTTGATGCTGTTTTTTTAGTTTTACTCTGTAAAGACAAAGACTTGTAAATGTTTAATGTTCATTTAACTTTGAACAAAATGTTGCCAGTAAATAAGATAAATTTAAATCTACGGTAAATTACCGGCAACCCAGCTGCAATTTCTACGGATTTTTTTACAGTGTGGTGACAACCATGTGAAAACTTAACCCGCTCTCCCTTACACATTGTATGCATTGTTCAGACTCTGAAATTAGACAGGAATATAATAACGGCACAAAAACCTGCAAAGTAGCTAATACTGTATACAACGTGCATGCATTTAATTAAATTAATTTATTAAATGTATAAAAATGGCTTACCATTCTTTCCCACCATCATCCCTTTTAAATATTACCCTGATTTTTTCCCCATATTTTTAATCTTTCTATAAAAATCCCACTGGGCTTTTTGATATCTTTCTAACATTTGCCGATTGGAAAGCAGGCAGCAGAATTAGCTGTAACATCTCACTCGACACCAGCTTATTAAACAAGAAAAAAGAAGAATATGCATATGTTTGGTGAGCCAAAGAAAAATGTCTACCCCAGTTGATAATAAAAATGTATTCTTATTCTTCTTATCGCGAGGAAGAAGGATGACGAGCCGCGGCAAAATTATACAAAATGTACAAAAGAGCCCAGGTTAGTTTTATTACTTATTGCTTTAATTCAGAATTACATTAAAAATTAAAAAAGATTTTGTAAGTAATGCATTACAGACCATTTCATGAAATGCACAGGTGTTGCCAAGGTTACATGCCTGGCCTGAAGTTAACTTCCGTTAATCGGTCTGGCTAGTGGCTAAACTGACTTCTCGAAAATACAAATGTTTCCATTTCTAAAAGAAGAGGGGAGATGGCAAGCATGGATCACCGCTGTGTGAAGAGAGATTTGGCAGCCAGACAAGAACACATGTAGCTATATGGTAATTTACTTGTTATTTACTTGTTATCAGAAATAATGTACTTTCAAAAGACTTGTTGTTATTGATTCTTTGTGGATTTCCACAGGATGTTACGTTTGTGCCACAAAAAAAACGTTGTTCTTCTGAACAACCTATTGTTGTTGGGTTAAATTAACCCAGAAAATGTTTGTATTTGACCCAACAATGGGTGAACACAACCCAACATTTTGGGTTAAAACAACCCAGCATACACTAGGTTGAATTATAATTCTTTTGACCATTTTTAGAGTAAAACACACAGTTATGCAAGTTATTTATTTAGTGTATAAAAACTTTAACTGCACAACTAAAACATTTGGCTGCACATAAACATTTATTTTAGTGTATATACCCTGTCATTCTGAATTGTGTTGTTGACCATAATTCATCGCAATCATGCGTGTGATACAGTTTGAAGGATAAAGCAATTGCCAAGAAAACAAATCCTGAAAAACTAATGATTTATTTGACTTATGGAATTTGATTTCTCTTTACTATTAGCAAATGATATTTGACAAAGCAGCCTGTTATGAGCGAGCAGTGTAATTACATTACATGAATTGCCTCATTAGTTTGTATTCTGGTATTGTATAGGCTTAGTTTTGATTTATACATTTCCTATGTTTAGATATAATAATGTGCTATTGTTTTGGAACCAAACCACAGAAAAAACTGTTAATGTTATTAACAAAATGCTGCACATAAGTTAAATGTTTTAATCAGTTAATAAATCAGAAAATAATATGTTTTTATCCATAAACCACGCAAACACATTGTATTATACTAAATACACAAAATAAAGTAGTTTTAGCAGCATAATAGGTGCTCTTTAAATTATACAATGTATAGTTTTGTTGGTTGGTAGCCTTATTTTCCTCAGGTTTAATTACACAGAATGTATGATAAATTATACATTTTAGGACCATTTTAAAGGCTTTTTTTCTGACAGTGTTATATTGTGAGACAATAACCTTTTGGTTATTTCTCTATTACTGGTCTTCTCTTACCTATAGACGGTTTCAGCAACAACAACATAAACAAACATGTTTTGAGGACTAAATGCAACTTAGTAGACTTCCACATAGAACCAATAAATATTTTAACAGTTTACGGGAAATAAATGACAATACATTATCATCGTTCATATATCATATCTAACGCATATTAATTACACTGAGCTAACGTTACTGTGTAAAATCGAATTCCTTAAATTCTTACCTTGTTACCAAAACTCTCTGCAGTTGTGATCCATGCTCACCGTCTCCTCTCGTCTTGAGCAAACCAAAACATTTTGGTTTCAGAAAAAATATTATTCACAATACAGCACTAACCTTGAGTACCTTTTATAAAACAGTTACCACACAATACACATTTTAAGACAAAAACAAAAAATATCAGTGCAACTTTCATAAAGTAAAATCAGTAAAAGTCTGAAAAAAAACAATCCCTGACCAATTGTGAACAGCAACTGTTTATGTTGCTAAGGGTGCTGTGCAGTGATGCACAGAATCGATAGTCGTAGCGATCATAGCTGTGTTTAATCGTAAATAAAACACAGCTACCAACCAATCAGAATCAAGGACTGTAACGAACCGTCTAATAAATACAGAATATGTTAAATAAGTTAAAGAGCACCTATTGTCCGATTCACATTTTTTAATTCCCTTTTGTGTGGAAGTGTGTATTAGTACATGTTAATGATATGCAAAAGGTACAAACCCCAAAGTAGGGGAGACCGGGGCTGGTTGTCTCACAGGTTGGCTGTCACACTGCTTATTCCAGACATACTACATGGCACTGTGGTACAATTTTGATATCAATTTGTTAGCCTTTAATAGCTTACTTATTTGAACTTGTAATTTTGCTGTGCAGACACAAAACGTTGACATTAGGAGACAATTTTTTATTTTTATGGGTCAGAGTAAATTTTCATGTTGGTGTTGTTTTTGTGTTGAGATCTTGTAGGATATTAGTCATTCAAAAACAAAACACTCATTAAAAAGCCAAAAGTAGTAGCTTTATTTTGAGTCATCTTTTAGCTATCAAGTTAAAGCCGTGTGGCAGGTAGCTTAGCATGTTTGTCAGTTGGGGATGGTTGTCTCATAGCTTGCGGGGTTGGTTGTCACATTTAAGTACTGGACATGTAGACCTTTTAAGACTGTTGGTCTGTTTGTTTGTTTTTGTTTGCTGTTAAAATAAAATAAATAAAGCATTAAATAAAGAGGTTTTAACACTAAAAATTATTTCATTTTATTTTCTCAACACAGTGGACAATTCAAGTAACTGATCGCCCACTTTAATTCCATTGTTTAAACATAAGGGGCATTGATGACAACTATCATAGGGGTGGTATTCATATTAAAACTTATTTGCAGCAGAGTCCTGCACGGGTCCATTTTTGGAGACCCGTTCCCGTCCGTACCCGCAAAGTTCAGCACCAGATCCGACCCGTCACCCATGCTAATATCAAAATTAAATCCGCAGCCGCCTGGACCCGTTAATATTTGGCCCGTTACCCGACCTGTACCTGCATAAATCACACACGCTAAAATCATTCCAATTAAAGTGCTTTATTTTTTATCTCGTATCTCTCTCAACATCACAACAGTGTCATATATAGGCTAATGAAACAGGCTAAAGTGCGCTCTGTTTTGTGCCATTTAAGTAGCCTATCGGCACAAATGGAACCTGATAACTATACACAAATAGACATATTAATAAAAAAAACAAGAAAAAGAACAACCTACCTACACAACCCCTGCTGTGCTCCAGAGTCCTGCAACGCTCGCTCCAACTAGGCTACGAGAAGAATCAACAAAGGTCGGGCACTGTTGTAGTGGTGGTGACGTGATGGGTCAAATGTCATATGTTGCGCGTGTAATGGTAATTAGGGCGTGCTCATCAAAGCTTTTATCCCCGCGGCCATTTTTCAAATAAAAGCCGGTGTCGTGAGCAATTGGGTCCCCCCGGGCAATTCGGTCTCCCCTAGGACCCCGCGCAACTCCATTGGCTGAAAAAACTCCTCATGGGTAGTTTTCTTAGCGCCTTATTACAATTCCTACAAAATCGCGTTATGATTTATGTAGTTAGAACGTTGTTAAAATTACAATTGATGTCTTTTAAATTATATGTTTCATATAGTAGTATATAAATGAGGCTATAGCCGGGAGATCTACACATTGCTTGTGTCATTTTATTATTTAGATTATTATACTGTACCATTTCCACTTTTGACTGTCTACTTATACAATTACTTACTCATTAATTACTTATACAAAACATGATTACTACATAGTTGAATCACACATTTAAATTATAATTATAAGCCATGATTACTACACTTTTACTTTTAAAAATATATATTCCGTAAGGTATGTTAATAATTTACAAAAAATAAAAGTGTTGTTTTTTCAAAGCAGATGATGACACAAAAGTACTGACGTGTCTGCAACATGAATATTAGTTTATTATATTGTTTTTTTAGTTAACTTTTATTTTAAAAAAATGTAATGTTTCTATTTTGTACAACATAATTAGCTTGCTAGCCGCGTATGCAGACGAGATATTGCAATGACACATTTTTGAGCAGGCATTAGTGTAGATACCAATCGGGGTCCTAGGGGAGACCGAATTGCTCGGGGGGACTGGATTGCTCATGACACCGGCGGTCAGCGGTTTTTCCGCACTCGGCGCTGAGCGTCGAGAGTTGAGATTCAAGTTTGGGTGAAATGCTCCGCTCGTCAATGTCAGTTCTCACACGGCCGTCCAATCACAGTGGAGAAGGGGCGGGACAAGTATCACAACAACCAACCGGCTCACAGCTTAAGTATCACAGATAAAAAGCGCTTGGCTGAAAAAACAGCCGTGTTTAAAAGTTTGGTGTGCATATCACACGAGTAGTTATACGAGCAAGTTTGGTGGTACAAAATAAAACGTAGCGCTTTTCTAAGCGGATTTAAAAGAGGAACTATATTTTATGGCGTAATAGCACTTTTGGGAGTACTTCGACTCGGCGCAGTAACACCCTCCCTCTCCCATTATGAGAGTGAGAAGGGGAGCGGACTTTTCAGGCGAGTCGAAGTACTCCCAAAAGTGCTATTACGCCATAAAATATAGTTCCTCTTTTAAATCCGCTTAGAAAAGCCCTACGTTTTATTTTGTACCACCAAACTTGCTCGTATAACTACTCGTCTTAAATAGGAAAAACGTTGATGTGTTTGGTCACTTCTAACTTTATCTCTAAATGGTACCATTGAATGAATGGGGCTAAACTAAATGCTATCGAAGCGCCGCAGCGCGCTCCAGCGCTTACGTGCACGCACACAGATGATAGAGGGATGTATCAACAATTCTTAGTTAACGTAATAACATATTTTAATATTGAAAATGAGTAGACTATTCCTTTAAGATACAAAAATGTACGGTATGTGAAAAATAAAGTGTTTTTTAACTATAAACCACACAAACAAATTGTATTATATCAAATACACAAAATAACTTAGTTTTTTAGCAATGAAATAGGTGCTCTTTAATTACAACATATACGGTTTAACATACTTATCTTAAAAGCACTAAACATTGTTTTGCAAGAATATAAATATATAAAATACTATTTTATTCCTTAGTACTTATGATTGCACTGAAGTAATACTGTATCTGGACATAAACAAATCTCTTTGTGGCTGTGGAGTGCATATGAAAAATTAACAAGTTGTTTTATTATAAAAACAGTAAAAAGCTTTCCCCCATTATTTCAATTTCTGTTGTTCCACATTTTGCATCTGCAACGATGCCAAATGTGTACAGTATAGCAACGGGAATGCACTCAGCTGATTGGAAGTCTTGATTTTGCATAATATTAACCGCTAATACTCTGGCTTTTATACAGTAGGAAACAGAGCAGTGTTTCAGGATTATTGAACAGCCTCACTTTTGCTGAACAGATTGCTCGTTCCACATCCTTCATGCCAAACCACACACTGTTGCCACGTTGACATTTAGTTATAATTCTAGTGTATACATGTTCACAGACGTCCTATGACAATATTTAATTGAGTTTAAAATCATCGTAAGCACAACACGAACCGCATGTCAACCGGTCCTCATTATGTAATAATATTTCTCACGTCCCCCTCGAATACGTTTGGGTCTGTGTCGACGTAAATAGACATTTCCCTTTTCCTTTTTAAAAGTGAGTCTAAAGTTTGTTTTTAGCTGCATGCCCTTTCCGTCTCTTAGCGGAAAAGGGCATCATGCCTCAGAGAGCAGAATTGGGCCATGCCATAACAATGCTTTAATTTATAAGATTTGTGTACTTGCCATGCCTAGAGAGACACCCTATGAATCTTCACCCGGCCATTCGGTAGACACCAGTGGTGGCAGGAGCTTTGCATTCTCATTCGGTTCAGAAGTGAGTGAAGATCCCTCAAGCACCAATCAATGCAGTACAGGAATCTAATAAACACGTGTGTCTCCAGAAAGCCTCCGGTCTGGCAAGTTACATTAAATAATGAGACGACTCATTATTTCCAGAGGGAAATTAGGGAGCTCTTTGATGGATGGCATATTTCAATATCTGAGTGAATTATTGTGCAGCTGAAACATAAAGCAGTCATTTGACTCCTCGGAGTGGTCTGAGGCGCGGAATCAATCACGCGTTCCTTCGCGCAAAATTAAGAACCTCAGGTGCTCGTGCGTTTTTCCGAAGGTGTCAAAGCAAATGAGAGCTGGCGAAAATTCGCTATTGATAACTGAGTAAATGAGATATTTGTCTGGTAAAATGTTTATGCCATTACAAAGAAAACACAAGATGACATGATGCATGGTGTTCTGGAGCGCGGATGTCTTCGGAAATGAAATAGCAAGGGCAAAAAGTTTAAAGCGGCACTTTCGTGAATCTTCTACATCATCTATTATATAAGCCAGTTCTATCAGGAATTCATGAATAATATATTACAACATATGGATTGTCATTCTCTATGCTGGTCTAATTATATGGATTTATAATATACTTCCATGCATTACTAAGAAATAAAAATAGCTTTTTAATGTGATTCTACTATTAATTGCAAATATGGGGAAACAGTCGAAAGAGGGAGCATGATCTAAATAGTTAGTTAAATAAGGGATATACATTCAGCCAGTTTCATAATAAATCCCAACAGGGTGATCAGGACGCAAAGCGGAGGGGTCTTGTATCACCCGGAAAGGATGTATTTGCAACAACCGGGTGGATGTACATTATCCCGCTTATTACACAGCTACTTGCCACATGAGTAAATAAATAGACACAACTAAATTATTTGATATATTTTATCAGCTTATTGGAAAAATGTAAACCTAGTTTCCTAGTGGCTGTAAACCACATTCAAGCAAGTTCAAACTTCAAACTGAATGAACATGCTTTTGGTTTTATATTATATGGGCCCTATCTTGCACCCAGCGCAATTGACTTTGTCAGTGACGCATGTATCATTTCGTATTTTGCACTGGCGCACAGCGGGTTTTTCCCTCCGCAGACGCACGTCGGCAAACTAGGGAATAAACTTGCGCTCCCTGGGCGGTTCAGTGCAAAAAAGGAGGCGTGCTCCGGCGCAAACCACCTCTTATGCTATTTTGCAGTTTCAAAAAACAATTGCGCTACTAACCAAAAAAAAATAGTCTAAAGTCAGTGGCGCGTTGCGCGTGGTTCATTATGCTATTTTAAGGGCGCATGCTTGACCATAATGTATAGCGTGCACAACGCGCATTGCTTATCTAATCTACACAGATGCAACAGTTATTTTTGCAAATCATAAATTGTTACAATAAAAAATATTAATACATGAGATAAGGGAAATCATTGTGGTGAGCATTGTGGTGATAGTTTTTATTTATTTTGTGTGGCAGCGTTAAACAATTCTCATGCAAAAAACGATTAAAATATTTTCATAAGTTTGTTGTGTGGCTGTACTACGTTTATTTTATCTAAATAATAATTAAAATGTTTTCATAAGAAACCTTAATGTATGTGAACTTGATTTGTAAGTGTACTTTGGGGTTGGACCTTGCTTGCGTTTCTTGTGTCCGATTTCAAAGCCCCCAAACCCTTTCAGCGGTGAGGGTGGACGCAGCGATGTCCTCCTGTGTGCCCGGCGTGCCCGATTTATGCTGGCAAGCTTGGGATCCGCCCGTCTCCTGACATCATTGTAGTGCTTGGCGCAGCTGATGAGACAATTGCGGCTATTTCCTCTCACGCCTGTTTAACCGACGCTGATTTGGCCGGGTTTCTCCCATCCCCATACAAAACAACTTCTCTGTCTTTGACTGCTCTTGCGGGAGCGTCGGTCTCCTCGGCTGTGAGCCGCTCCTGGCGTGCGCCTGTCGAGTCCGTCATAATAATAGCAACCCGCCATGGAACTTGCGCCCTTGCGTTTAAAGGGAATGTTGGATAGCGTTTTGATTGGTTTATTTGACGTTACGCCCAAACCACACCTATGAATAATGAACCTACGTCAGACCAACCCCTTATTGATTTGCGCCCGGCGCAAGACTTATTTCTCCCGCCGGGAAAATAGCAACAGCGCCCAAGATCCGCCCACAAACTCACTTGCGCTTTGCGCTTCGGACTTGCGTTTCAGATCGTTAAAATAGGGCCCTCTATGTCATAAATTATTATATTACATTTTTTGTAAGTATTAAAATGCATGATATGTCTCACAGAACCTGGATCAGGCTCAGTTATTTTCATGTGGTTGTTTTCTGGGAATCACAAACCTCAGAATATTGCCACTGGCCAATCAGAATCAAGTATTCCACAGCGGGGTGTAATAAACTCCTGTAATGAACTGTGTAGGCTAATCTTTCATTATGAGCAGTAGTATTAGTAAGAAAAAATGTAAGTAGGTTTTGCTGTAGGGCTTGCGTGAGAAAGGTAGAGGACTTGTTGATTACTGACTCTATAAGGTTTACATCTGGTATTAACACTTTACAACCTAAAGCAAAAATAGGTTGTTTTAACTCATTTGTGTGCTATAATTAAGACAACATTATCTCATGGAAAGTCGTGTTATAGTCATATAGATATATAGATTTGATTAATTTATTTGTGTCCATGGCACAACATTCTGCTTTTTTCATGCCTTGAGCATGAATGTCTTTTTCGTGTCAATTGCACAAATTTCTATAAATAGTTTTTTGTGGCCGTGACACGACTTTTTTTTGTGTCATTTTATGTATTTTTTTCTCTTTTTTTCTATTTTCTTATCATTGTTACTTGGTGTTAGAATCACTTTCTGTTACATTTTTAGACATCCTAACCCAAACCCCAACTCCATGTGAGAATAGTTTTAAAAGCGAAAACATTTTTTAGAAACCAATACATAAAAGTAGTGGAGAACCGGGGCAAAAGTAATGGGGGACGAAAGTAACAAAGTGATTTTCTCCGAGCCCTGATAACCTTTGCCTCCCAAACTATGACAGCAACTTAGGCACACAACCCCTGACAGAGCTGACAATTATTGCGTTATTTACTCACCATTTTTCGCGTGTAGATCCAGAAAGGTGCTTTCAACCATGATAAGTAAATTCATAAAGCGGTCATTTTATTAAGTGACCTAACACAGTGGTTCTCAAACTTTTTCAGCATGCGGCCCCCTTTTTGTACGGTGCATTCCTTCGTGGCCCTCCCCAAAGAAAATTTATGACAAAAAACAGTTCTAAAACTTCACATTTTAATTAAACAAAACAGTAAATTTTACAAGGTAGTGCTGCTATATTTTTTTTAGGTTTAATTTCACAGAATTCATGATAAATTAATGTATTTTATTAAATGTCATAAAACTGGGGCCCCCCTAGCACCATCTCGCGGCCCCCCTGGGGGCCCGGACCCCAGTTTGAGAACCACTGACCTAACACATCCTGAAGTTTGACTTCTCCGAGTTTTTCAAAATAAAAGTAAATCGGGTTTAAATGTGAGGAGATCCTGTCGGGTCGAAAGTAACACTTCATTTTCATAGTGTTCAAACTGTTGAAAAAATATTTTTATTCTCAACAATTTAAGTTTGTACTGGATGCTTTTGAAACATTTGATAAAACTGAAATTTAAAATGAAAATGTAATTTTTAAAAAAGATTTACAAAATATGTTTCCAGTTACATATTAACGAGGTCATAGTCATGTATATTTAATAAAACCAAGTGGAACACAAAAAATCTATCTTGTTTTCTTGTGTTACTTTTGTTCCTGCAGGTGGGGTCCAAAGTAACAATTGACTACTAATGTTTAAAGTAAAATTATTCTGAAGTCGTTTTACATTTTTACAAAATTCCACCTGGTATTGATAGACCACACGTGAGTTATTGACCACAGCAAAAATATATCTCTGTCTATAACATTATCTTTTAAAATTAAGTTTTTCAAAAAAATTGTACTTTCGCCCCTGCTTTCCCCTACATCCTAACCCAAACCCCAAATCTATCCCCAACCCCAGCAACAATAATTTAAAAATTAGAAAAAAAGAAAAAAAAACAATACATAAAATGACACAAAAAAGAAAGTTGTGCCACGGACACAAAAAACTATTTATAGAAATTTGTGTGAGCGACACAAAAAAGACATTTGTGCTCAAGGCACAAATAAAAGCTAACTTTTGTGCCATGGACACGAATAAATTAATCAAATTTTTCGTGACTATAACACAACTTTCGTGAGATCAGTCTGAATTAAGTTCAAGGCATCCTTATTTTTATATCCTTATCTTATTATTGATCATTACTGTGTGTTGTGAGTTTGTAAATAGAATTTAAATAGACAAAAAATGAAATAAATACATATTAAATACATACATTGACATAATATTAGTACATGTCAACTTAAACTTGTCATTTCCTCGCTCACATTTAAACGACTCGGCCATCTTTCTCTCATCTACTAGTTATCCGATCAATCAAGACATATCTTAATACCAGGCCTAAATGACTCACTACATTTTAAGGTGTCTGACTGAGAACATGTGGATAAATGCAAGCTTGCATATCTGAGTATCTTCTTGCTTGCATGGAGACTAAACTTATTGTAGACAACACAATCAATCGTGATTCTAAACTACAATATCTTATGAGGTGGCTAAATCATGTGAATCTCATTTGTATACTTTAATGACAATTTGCGTACGATCACCCTTATGACACTGGGAGTTGCGGAGTTTGGGGTGGTGCTTCATTACTGCTTTTCATCATATAATTGCACGTTTTCCATGATTCATTTTGTACAAATTCATACTAATTAGCCTCCTTGTAAAATAATTTTGAATTCCCATGACATCAGGTTGTCTTTGAAGTCTGTTGAGCTGTTTGCTTTGTGCATAATAAATTTGATGTAAAATCTTTCATCATAGATTTGCTGACAGCAAATTTGTCTAATAGCATACATGATATATCTACTTTGATTTGCCAAGTGCGCTTTGTACTTCTAATGACACATGAGCAGAGTTGTTTTGTTTTTATGTGACAGTTTTGAAATATATGTACACTTCATGGTAAAAGTCATGTGTTCTGAAAAACCTTTTGGGGTGAAGCCTTATCCTCACAGGTACAGTAGAGGATCTCTTCATATCATATCTGTATTATTATGAGAGAACTTCCACGTTAAAGAATCGCTTTTGCTTTCCCGTTATGAGCCCTCAAAGAGAACAAGGCTATTGTCCGACAGCCTGCCTGAAGATAACTCTAAGCATCATTACATTTCAATTCTGTAAAGAGTGACATACAATTTGTAAGGGATGGACTCCAGGGAAATTAACTGGAAGATGACAGTTCATAAGAGCAAGGGTTCTGAAGGCAAGAGTCAATTTTGCTACCTGGTTGTATAATTACGTGCCAACATCTCTGATGGAGGGATATTTTGTTCATAATTTTTCGGAGAACAAATGTCCAGGGTGGAATATTCATGAAATCTAAAATCAGGTTTTGAAAAAAATATATTAAAAATACTATTACTACTAAATAAAAGGACAAAATAAAATAAAAAATTCAACTACCTACATATAATCACAAGTGCGATGTGTTTCTTGTGGAAAAACATGTGCATGTTTATTAAGCAGCCACATGTTTTGAATTTTAAGGGCCTGAATACATTAATTCTGTTTTATGTGATGCTAAAAGGTTTGAGTCTTTTAATATGCTGTACATGCTGGTTGTCATAAGCATTCAGCTAAATATAAACATCTCTTAAGAGAGGTAATCTTGAAAGAAGCTGTTGAATCTTTGCATTGAATAACCCTGTTTAAGCATGTGGTGTAAAACAACTGTCACCTATTTTTGTGTTGTGAGATAAAAAAGAAACTAGGTGGAAGAAAGTGTTTATCTCAGCCTTAATGTAACAAGTGTAACTCAAACGCACCTCCTGTGAGATAGTACACCTTCTTTACTGTGCTTGCATTTATTGACATCACAGATTTAGCCCATTGTGTTTCATTTCCGGTGTGATCTCTGGGGTCTCATCTCTCTTTCTTTACTTTGGTCGTTTATTCACTCCACCATTTATTCACGTGGGGGATGTTGCTCCATTTTAACTACAGTATGCCCTTATCAGATCGTGTTGCTTATTTTCATATGGGTATAGTGCAGAGAAACCACTCTTATTAAAACGTTAACAACTATAATTTTCGTAACACTTCACAATAAGGTCTCATTTATTAACAATAGTTATACTACGGTTCCGATGAATGCTTGAATCTGATTGGCTGATGAACGTTCTGAAGTGTGCAATTATTTTCTGGGAGACGCATGGCGAACGTAGTTCCAGGCAGCTCTCTTGACCGCATGCAGTTCCATATCACTTCGCAAAGTTAACTGTAATAACGGACTAACAAAAACAAAATGACAGGCAATTTTTCGAGGCAATAACAGCACTGTTTAGAGACGCACAGAGGTAGCCTCGTTCACACAATCTCTCACTCGCTCACCCTCTCTCTTTCCCTTTTTCTCTCTCTGTGTCACTGTCGCTCTCTTTCTAATAACTTAATTAATAACTTAGAATGCTATCAACGGCTTAAGCCTCCATTGTCAGCTTTAAAATGACGTTTTGGAACAGGCAAGCCGTTGGATGAGATGCGGAAGAAATAGTCCTACTCACAATAGCGATTTAAGTACAAAAACCGGACGAATCCCTTTAAATATATCATGTGATTGATTTTTTGAGGTGTGGTTATCGTAGTATAAGCGGAATAATGGATCGCCGGGCCGTTGAATTATTGAAAAATAATCAGCTTTGCATCATCACCTCGGGTGTGCGTTGTGTTTCTAATAATTCAACGGCCCATTGTCAATTATCCCTTACTTAATGCATTAGCTAACATGAACTAATAATAGTTACTTATTACTCTTTGTTAAAGCTGCAATCCATAACATTTTTTTTATGTAGGAAAAAATCAGTGTTTAAAACGTTCTCCTTAGCTTGCCCCAATTCACAATGGAAAGCTTCTAATAAGGATTTATAATTTTCCCGGGAAAAAGTAGCGGGGCGAAGCACAACCCACGCACAGGACTCCCAAATAACTGCAGTTTTATATTTCAATCAGAGATGGCAATAGAGAGGCCAGAGTTACAGACTGCAGCTTTAACTCATTCCCTGCCAGTGTTTTTTTTTTTAAGTTGGTCGTCAGCAAGTTCACAAAATGCCTTCCAGGAAAATTTTCTTCTAAAAATATATAAACATACAAATATATCAAATGAAAGAACAGACCCTTTGCTTTCAAACAAACAATAAACAAACAAGCAAACTAAAAAAAAAAAAACATTTAATCCTATCAATATTTTTTTCCGCGTATAAACTCTTCAATATGGGTATTTTTCTTGAAAAATAGATTTTTTTTTAGCAAAAAGCTAAAGTAATTGCCATTTTGTGAAGGAATTTTGTTAGAGATCAGATTCAGAATGACTATCAAACGTACACGGAGTATAAAATGAATAAATATTTTTTTTTTCAGTTTTTTTTATAAATTGGGTAATTGACGAGATGACTCCTCAATGGTGGGGAAAGAGTTAATGTTTTCTAATACATTACAACTGTTAATTGTTCATTAATTTTAGTTGTTGTACCCGATGTGGTAACACTTTATTATAATGTTCATGACCCAACACTAGTCAATGTATTAACCAACATGAACAAACCATGAGCAAAACACTTGTTACAGCATTCATTCATCCCCGTTAATGTTAGTTAATAGAAATAAAGCTGTTCATTGTTTGTTCATGTTAGTTCACGGTGCATTAACTAACGTTAACCAAATTTTAATAAAGTATTAGTAATTGTTGAAATTAACATTAATAAAGATGAATAAATGCTGCACAAGTGCAGTTCATCATTAGTTCATGTTAACTAATGTAGTTAACTAATGTAATTTAATGAACATTATAATAAAGTGTTACCCCTGATGTTAATGTTAAAATAAACATGCACACTGTAAAAAATACTTTGCTGTAATTTTTTGTTGAATCAACTCGGATTTACAAGTCATTTCAACTTACTATTATTTATCTTGACTAGAGATGAGTTGTTATAACTACAGGTGAGTTGCTATAACTTATAAAATTAAGTTGACTTTTTTCAACTATATTTTATAAGTTGTGACAACTCATCTGTGTTGACATGACTTGTAAATCTGAGTTGATTCAACAAAAATTTTTAAGGCAGCAAAGTATTTTTTACAGTGCATTAGTAAATGTTGAAATTAACATGTATTAAGATTAATAAATGCTGGAGAGGTATTATTCATTTATATTGTTCATGTTACCCTAATGAAACAAAATGTTACAAAAATGTCAACCTCGTACAGTTAATTTAAATTATGGAGTTACTTTTAGGATTACCAGTGAGAAATATTCATATAAAGTGCAATACTTTTCAAGGAACAAAAAAAGCAAACAGAAGTGAGGATGATATAAACCATTAAACTCTTTCTATATTTAAGCTTTCACATTAAGATGTGCATCTGTGTACATTTCTTTGTTTTTCCAGCCTCGTGGTTTAACAGGCTCATCTCTGTCAGCATATGACTCACGCTGTCTGTTTTGTTCAGATACTTGCCTCTTCTACACAGCAATCATTTCTGTGAAAATCAAACACAGCTGCACAAAGGTGAGATAAGATACGTGGCCGAAATTGTCGCACAGGCAGAACGTTCCACATGAAAAAAGCTTCAAATGCCCTTTTATCCTGTGCTGATGTGTTAGCCAGAGATTGTTCTGAAGTGATGCGTCAAGACCCAAAAACTCACCATCTTCAACACATTGTATGACAAAATCAGGCTTTTATTGTTGTTTATGTTTCCTATGTCACAAACATGTAACCACTCAAATCAACACAGTGAACGGATGGATCAGTAGTTCGAGCCATAGAGATGTATAGATACCACATAGACTCTACACTGAAATGACATGGTTGACGTTGAAATGAAGTGGTTGATGTCCCCAGGGCAACATTATGTTAACCCTGGGGTCATCAACCACTTGGCAAAATCAGGAGAGCCTCGGTTTTTCTATATATGTCACAAACATGTAACCAATCACATCAACACAGTGTACGAATGAATCAGAAATTCGAGCCATAGCTCAACGCTAAAATGATTGTTGCACTGCTGCTTTAGCATCATCTACTTCTGTGATGCTTACACGTGCAGTGTGAATCCTCTAACCTGTTAACATCAGAGCTAAACAAAGTGTAGTGCTCCAAACGTGCAGTTCACGTATGCGTTGTAGAAAACGGGACGTAGCAGTTATGCGTCTGAAGAATGTAGCATCTATGTACATACAGTGGCAAGAAATAGTATCTGAACCCCTAGGAATAAATTGGTTTTCTACAGTGATTTGCCATGAAATGTGATCTGATCCTCATCTAGGTCTCAACAATAGAAAAACAAAATGTGCATAAGCTGACAACACACAAACAATTAAAAGAGTCCAATTAATAAAATTAGTTTAAATGTGTGGTTTAGTGCTACTTTGAGTAAGAGACACTCAAACATTTTAGGATTGCTGTCCTTAAGAAGCATCAGCTCTTATGAACCATGCCTCGCAAGAAGGAGCTCTCTAAAGATATCTGATCAAGAGTTGTTGCACTCCATAAGGCTGAAAAGGGATACAAAACAATTCCAAAATGTTTCGACATCCATCAGTCAACAGTTAGACAAATTGTCTATAAATGGAGATTGTTGAATTGTTGAATTGTTGAAGTTGAATTGTACTATGGTATTTATGGTATTTACCAACAGTAAGCATCATCCCAACAGTGAAGTATGCTGGGGGCAACCACATGATTTGGGCATGCTTTGCTGCCCCAGGGCCTGGACCACTTGCTATCATCGAGGGGAAAATCAATTCCCAAGTTTAACAAAATATCCTACAGAACAAGGTAAGGGGGGCTGTCCGCCAGTTGAGGCTCAGTAGAAATTGGTTGATGCAGCAGGACAATGACCTCAAGCATCAAAGTAAACCCACCACAGACTGGCTTAAGAAAAACCTGTGGAATGACCTCAAAAGAGGATCTCACAGCAGACATCCTACAAATGTGTTTGAGTTGAACCAGTTTTGTAAAGGGGAATGGGCAAAAAAAGGGGATGTGCAGGTCTTGCTTGAAGTAATTGCTGCCAAAGGAGGTTCAACAAGCCATTAAATTTAAGGGTTCACTTACATTTTCCTCCAGCACTGTGAATGTTTAATGAGTGTATTCAAAAAAGACACAAGAAACTATTTGTGTCGGGCCGCACCAATGTGCTTCTGAGTAGATTCAGATGCTCTTAACACACCGCGCACCCCAGAAAAATTCTAATAAGATAATAGGTGCAACCACGAAGATGATCGAGACTTTACCTAGGATTGTCATAAGTGGGAAAATTGGCCCAAATTCTGCCTGATTATCTTCTGGTGTGTACCCAGCTTTTCGCATACTTCCTACAGATGGTCTGGGAACAATGGCTCCTTTGAATGGCCAAGGACCGTCCAAGTGGCCGTATGACTGACATGTAAAGCAACCAATCACGTTTTGCTTTGTGCCGTATCATGTTTAGAGGCTTGGAGATGTCAGCACAATCTCATTCACGAACATCTCTAAAGTTTATAACAACAATAGCAAACACATTAAATTACTTTGCATACTTCTAAACATGCAGCAATTATTCGATCTTAATGAAGCATATTGTCACCGATGTAAACATGAAAGCTTTTGTTACCAACATGACTTTGTGTTGTTTCCATGCAGATCCTTAAAGATTGCAACACACACATCTCCACAACAAGTGTTTTCAGAAAAGTGTTCCCCATGCATCAGACATTCAGCCAATGGTCCATAGGTGTTACATCTGAGGCTGAGACTGTGTAGTTTAAAGCAGGCGGATTTAACGGCAGCTAGTTACAAGTGGTCCCAAAGATAAAAACACAGTATTATGATTGTTATTATTATATGTGCATAAGAGCAAGCCGGCCCACATTGCACAGCGGTCCACCGGGAAAACTACAGATGCTTTAGATGGCCGGTCTTCTCCTGACAGTACACTTGTCGAACTGCCACTGGTACACCTCGCTGTTTTAAATATGTCCAGATAAGCTCCACCCTGTCAGAGAGAGAGTCATACGAGCAGATTTTTGGCTATGCTATATTTTCTTTAGGCTGGACTGTTATTTGGCGTGAGATTTATTTCAGCATAGTGAGAGCGTGATATAGAGCCCAAAAGCGTGTGTCTCACACCAAATGCGTGAGAGTTGGCAACCCTGTGTTCTTTATGAAACCATACAGACAAAAATGCTTCTTCTATTGGATTGTGTAGCACCTTTTTTTGAACCACTGAACCACACCAACTGGTTCAGAACCGCAGCAGCTGGCTCATCTTCCAGGAGCCCAAAAGGGCTCATGTAATGTAGCTTTTCATCTCTTTCCACTGGATACCGATTGAAACCTGTGTCAGGTATACTCACCTACAGAACTTTCATTGGTACTGCAATGACATACTTTCACACTTTCCTTCATTCCCACATCCCATCTAGAACCTTACGTTCAGAAAATGAGCGGCGCCTTGTCATACCTTCACAAGAGGGCAATAAATCACATTCCTGGTCATTTTCCTTCACTACTCTCTGCTGGTAGGATGATCTTCCTATCAGAGTCCGATCAGCCACATCTCTTGCATCATTCGAAAAACAACTAAAAACTCATCTCTTCCAAAAATACTTGACAAATTGATATTGACTGCATTTCCCCCTCTTCTATCTTTCTCTGTCAAGAGGTACTTTTTCGAAGTAGTGAAGCACTTCTTGTATTATTGCATCCCTTTGACAAATCGCTTTATTGTTTCCTAATCTTTGTAAGTCGGTTAGGATAAAAGCGTTTGCTAAATCCCTAAATGTAAATGTTAAGATCACATAGGTGATAGTTTAACAAAGGTCAATCATAGTGCATGAGTTTGTATAATGGTTTAGTAAAGCTCTGGGAAAACACAGCAACAAACTTCACCTCCCACCTAAACAAATCCCAGAGGGCAGCCAGCTACCACGCACAACACCACCAATTTACTGCATAATGTCTCCCGACGCCAAAGAGGCGTTCCTGAGGAGAGCAAACTACATCACCCCAACAATGTGTTTTGTAGTAATTTACTGCAAATCTATTTGCAGACGAACCACAGTGGAATTCATAAAGACAAAACTGTCACCATCAAACCAAGATACATAAACAAACTATCACAAACTGGAATGTTAGACATAGACACACACACATATAAAATCAGAGCCTCCACACAAATAATGTAAACAAATACATTTTGAAATAAAGTTTTTTATTAAATATTCAACAGTTGCCAGTGAATAAAGTTGATGACCAGTGGCGGCCGGTGACTTCTCTTCCAAGGGGTGCGAATACAAAAAATGTGTTCGGCGCGTCATGTAAACTTATGTTCATCATGCGTCTTGTCAAAATACGTGCCTGCTGCAGAAGCGTTGAAAGGGTTTATGATAAAAGAGACGCTCACGTTTAGAAAATACTCGCAAGACACTAACTTAACACTAAAGTCTGAATATACATGAGATTAAGCGAGTATCTGGCAAACGTAAACATATTTTTTATCATAAACCCCTTTAAAGCATCTGCAGCAGACCCTTATTTTGAAATGACGCTTCATGCACATAAGTTAACATGATGGGCCGAACATATATTTTGAAAATATGAGCCACACACATGACGGGCTTAATACGTGTTGTGAGGAGCTTCGCATCATGCGCCCTTGAAAAAGAAGTCACCGGCCGCCACTTTTGATGACAGTATCGAATGGAAGGTTCAATCTCAAAGAGAGATGGTAAAATTTATTTAATTTATTCTTCATTTAAAATTAATTTGAAAAATCCTGCATACTGTATCTCATGGTCTCTCTGTAACAAACTGATCTCATGGGAAGTCACGTTATAGTCACAAAAAATGTATTTATTTATTTGTGTCCATGGCACAAAATTCTGCTTTTTTTGTGCCTTGAGCACGAATGTCTTTTTTGTGTCACTTCACAAATTTCTATAAACAGTTTTTCATGACCATGGCACGACTTTCTTTTTTTGTGGCATTTTATGTTTTGTTTTTTCCTATTTTCTTACCATTGTCGCTTGGGGTTGGGGTTAGAATCACTTTCTGTTACATCCTAACCCAAACCCTAACTCCAATTCCAGGTGAGAATAGTTTTAAAAGCGGAAGAAAAACATGTAGAAGCAAATATATAAAAGTACATCCTAACCCAAATCTAACCCCAAGCGACAATAATTAAAAAATAGGGAAAAAAAAATAGAAAACAATACACTTTAAAAATACTTTGCTGCCTTTTTTGTTGAATTAACTTGGATTTGCAAGTCATTTCAACTTACTATTAATAATCTTGACTAGAGATGAGTTGTTGTAACTACAGGTGAGTTGTTTTAACTTATAAAATATAGTCGAGAAAAGTTAACTTATTTTTATAAGTTGTGACAACTCATCTCTGTTGACATGACTTGTAAATCTGAGTTGATTTAACAAAACATTTTAAGGCAGCAAAGTTTTTTACAGTGTACATAAAATGACACGAAAAAGAAAGTCGTGCCACGAACGTGAAAAACTATTTATAGAAATTTGTGCGCGTGACGCGAAAAAGACAAAAAACATAAACCCAAAATCTAAAAAAGCTTTTGTGACTATAACGCGACTTTCCATGAGATCATGTTGCTCTGTAGCTATTTTATGAGGGGGAAGATTTGTATGCATTCTAACTCATTTGTACATTTTACAACAATGTGCTTTTGTGACACTGTTGGATAGGTTTGGGGTGAGGTTACGTGTGGGGAGT
The DNA here is from genome assembly GCF_027580225.2 of Misgurnus anguillicaudatus. Taxonomy (NCBI): domain Eukaryota; kingdom Metazoa; phylum Chordata; class Actinopteri; order Cypriniformes; family Cobitidae; genus Misgurnus; species Misgurnus anguillicaudatus. The sequence continues at coordinate 4,861,528 of NC_073343.2, forward strand.
AATTATTGATTTTTTCTAAAAAGCAAAAGTTTTTTGTACGATTCACATACAAATTCATAAAGATTAGCCACCTTGTAAAATAATCTCCAGTGAGATCAGGCTGAAAAATGTCAGGCCACAAGGAAACGTTGTTTATTTGGTATAATGAATCCATCTATATTTCTTTGCACTCAGAGTTTGCGGAGATGACGAACAGGCAACATTGTAAAACATGACATTTTTTAGCTGTCTGACAGTCTGCATATGCATTTTAAAATTATACAGCTGAGCTCAAATGTAGCTGCTCTTCCTGCAGGCCCTGTAAGCGATAATCCGATTGGGAAGATTACACAAACACATTTCTCAAACCTTTCATTTCAACCAAAAGCACACAGAAGCCGAGCAGCACATCTGTCTGGAAAATACTGTGTTATTTCCATCGCTCATAACATCCAATATTGTCTGTGAAAATTCATGAAAGTTCAGCTTAGTGTTGAAATTCTGCACAGAATCGCTTACAGAAACAAGATAAGTGTCTACCCTGTTTTACATTGAACTGGTTTAAAGTCAGTGCAGAAGGATGGTTTTGATCAGTGCTGGGGAGAAATTAAAAGTAGTAATGCATTTTTTTTTTCAAGTTGCAGTGTAGCGTGAACAAATGCTACATTGCCATTATCACTTCAAGTATGCTGAAGCAATAATCAAACATGCTTTTATATACAGTATATGTACCCAGCTAAAGTCATCCGAGATAATGCAAAAACATTGTTTGTATAAATATAACTTTAATATCTTTAATATTGACTGAGCAAAGCCACGTGAAAAATTGAAATCAGAGTGAAATCAGTAATTGAAATCACTCGCGTATGACCGAAAATCGGCAAAGAAACGGGACGTAGGTGAAGCATAGGTGCCTGGTGGCTGAAACCACGCTCACCTAGCTCTACGGTAGTGACAGTCACTCAAGTTGCCATGCCCTTAATTATACACTCACCTAAAGGATTATTAGGAACACCATACTAATACTGGGTTTGACCACCTTTCGCCTTAAGAACTGCCTTAATTCTATGTGGCATTGATTCAACTTACGTTCCTCCACATCCCAAAGATGCTCTATTGAGTTGAGATCTGGTGACTGTGGGGGACATTTTAGTACAGTGAACTCATTGTTGTGTTCAAGAAACCAATTTGAAATGATTCGAGCTTTGTGACATGGTACATTATCCTGCTGGAAATAGCCATCAGAGGATGGGTACATGGTGGTCATAAAGGGATGGACATGGTCAGAAACAATGCTCAGGTAGGCTGTGGCATTTAAACAATGCCCAATTGGCACCAAGGGGTCTAAAGTCTGCCAAGAAAACATCCCCCACACCATTACACCACCACATTACACCACCACAACCAGCCTACACAGTGGTAACAGTGCATGATGGATCCATGTTCTCATTCTGTTTACACCAAATTCTGACTCTACCATCTGAATGTCTCAACAGAAATCGAGACTCATCAGACCAGGCAACATTTTTCAGTCTTCAACTGTCCAATTTTGGTGAGCTTGTGCAAATTGTAGCCTCTTTTTCCTAATTGTAGTGGAGATGAGTGGTACCCGGTGGGGTCTTCTGCTGTTGTAGCCCATCCGCTTCAAGGTTGTGCGTGTTGTGCCTTCACAAATGCTTTGCTGCATACCTCAGTTGAAACGAGTGCTTATTTCAGTCAAAGTTGCTTTTCTATCAGCTTGAATCAGTCGTCCCATTCTCCTCTGACCTCTAGCATCAACAAGGCATTTTTGCCTACAGGACTGCCGCATACTGGATGCTTTTCCCTTTTCACACCATTCTTTGTAAACCCTAGAAATGGTTGTGCGTGAAAATCCCAGAAACTGAGCAGATTGTGAAATACTCAGACTGGCCCGTCTGGCACCAACAACCATGCCACGCTCAAAATTGCTTGCTCAAAATCTTTCTCATTCTGACATTTATTGCCATTGAAGCAACTGCCAGATGATTAGTTGATTAGATAATTGCATTAATGAGAAATTGAACAGGTGTTCCTAATAATCCTTTAGGTGAGAACTGCTTTCTGCTTCAAAAAAAAAAAAAAAAAAAAGTTTTATACCTTCATTCATCAAAACATACACAGAATTCTTACTGTTGCCCTATGGGGTTGCTTCCGGGTTTATAAGTTGGTAAGAGCGCACCTGGTGGATAGTAGCAGAAACATGGGTTGCCGGAACAACTCGTCATTGGCAGGGAAGAGTTTTGTCTTTATGGTGGGGAAAGTGTTAAGGCTTAATATAATTTAAACAGATGAGTTGCAAGAAAAAAAAACTCTTGTCATGGTTTTGCTTTATAAACCAAAAATACTTTTTGTACCAGGCTGTAAACATATTTAATTCTGCTGTAAAGAGCACATATGTAATTGCTAAAAAACAACGTATTTTGTGTACTTGGTATAATACAATGTTTGCTTGGTTTATGGTTAAAAAAAATATTTTCCACGTACCGTACATTTTTGTAGCTCCAAATTTCACTCCCTTCCTGAAATGCACGGATTTGAAAAGCTCTGTGTCCGTGATTGGCTAGCTAATCTGTTGGTTGTGACCTCTGACGTCAGCCGGAAATGTGACGGAAGGTTGGCTCTTGGAATTCTTTCTTTAGCTGAACACAAGGAAATAATTTTAGATTGAAATGTCATCATGCTATCTTCTTACATGGGGCTTTACATGACAAAGCATACACATCTATCAAAAAGTCATCCAAATGACTCCAGTGGGTTAATATGAATGAGAATCTTTAACTATTCCTTTAAGCTTCAGTGAAGTTAACTATGTTCAGTGTAGCTTATAAAAAGTAACTAGATTGAATTGACCTACTTTATATTGCGAGTAGTTTGTAGCCTGGCAAACTACAGTCCTAAAGTAACTGGTTTCAGTCCATTAATTTTACTAATGTTTTTTATGGGTATTTGTATCGGTTATAAAACTATAAGCACTGATTATAGACTGATTGTTACTGGTTGGTTAAACTGTGTGCAGTGCAACAGTTTTGGACTGTGATCAGCTAATCATGAGCTTTGATTGCACAGCAGACACCATTATTTGCTCTCTCTCTCTCTCTCTCTCTCTCTCTCATCCAATCTCACTTTGCATTTCAGTCACATTTCCTGCAAGTTTAATTCTTCCTAAGCAGTTTGTGGGTGCTGAGTTTCAATCAATTCCCATTATTTAGATTAATCCGCAGCTTTCCTAATTCAGTATAGCTGCGGTTGATAATTGTGGATTTAGAGCTATCCTTGAATCCACTTGAACTGGTGTATATTGCAGCTCCAGTATACTCTGATGATCATCTTCTATGTGACTTTCCAAAAAAAAGGTTTGCCGAGTCAAACACATTTCTTGCACACATTTCTATAAATATTTTTTTTGCGTCCGTGGCACGACTTTCTTTTTCAATACATTTTATGTATTGTTTTCTCATTGTTTTGTCCTATTTTCTTTCAATTGTTGCTTGGGGTTGGGATCAGAATCACTTTCTGTTACATTTTTAGACAACCTAACCCAAACCCCTACTCTAAACCCAACTCCAGGCGAGAATACACTGTAAAAAATTCCGTAGAAATTACAATGTTATTGCAGCTGGGTTGCCGGTAATTTACCGTAGTTTTAAATTTATGTTATTTACTGGCAAGGGTTTGTTCAAAGTTAAATACATTTTAAATATTAACAAGTCTTTATCTTTACATAATAAAACTATACAATAACAGCCTGGGAACCAGAAATCATCATCAACCTTTTCCTGTTTTTTGCTTCAGATTTTGTTTCCCAGAATGTTTTGCTTGATGCTTTTTTTTGTTTTACTCTGTAAAGACAAAGACCTGTAAATGTTAAATGTTCATTTAATGTTGAACAAAATGTTGCCAGTAAAAAATATACATTTAAATCTATGGTAAGTTACCGGCAACCCAGCTGCAATTTCTACGGAATTTTTTTACAGTGTACTTTTAAAAGCGGAAGAAAAACATGTAGAAACCAATACATTAATGTACATCCTAACCCAAACCCAGCGGTGGCTCGTGACTGCTCATCCAAGGGGATTATGTAAGTATCTGGCAAACGCGAGCATCTCTTTTATCATAAACCCTTTAGATGCGTCTGCAGCAGGCACTTATTTTGACAAGACACTTGATGCACATTGGATCTCTCGACGCACAGAACACATATTTTGAAAAAAGGAACCACACACATGATGGGCTACATACGTGTTGTGACGAACTTCGCATCAAGCGACCTCGAAAAAATAAGTCACCGGCCGCCAGTGCCCAAACTCAAAATCTATCCCCAACCTCAAAGATTTAGAAATAGGAAAAAAAAAATAGAAAACAATACATAAAATGACACGAAAAGACATTCCTGCTCAAGGCACGAAAAAAGCGGAATTTTGTGCCATGGACACAAATAAATTAATCACATTTTTGTGACTATAACACAAATCTCTGTGAGATCATGTTGCTCTGTAACTATTTTATGAGGGGGCATAATTGAGTCTGTCTGTGCAGTTTAAAAACACTTTTAAGGTAGCCCTGAACAAGCAGGTTTAGATGTGTTTAATTGGGGTTGGAACTGAAATCTGCAGGACAGGTGCTCTTCAGGAACAAGGTTGGAGACCCATGCTCTACGGGTGTTTTAACCACGAATTGGGTAAAACATTCACAAACCCAACTGTTGGGTTAAGTTAACTTAGATTTTTTTTGTATTTGACCCAATCATGGGTTAAAATAACATTTTTTACTGACTAGCACAACCAATGGCAAGATTGTGGGATTGATTTTCAGGAAACACACTGATCATTTGTACAGGTGTCTTGAATAAATTGTAAGTTGCTTTGGATAAAATCATCTGTCAAGAGAAAGTCTTATTGTTGGTTTGTACCGAGTGGCAACCTTCCGATCTTTCTGATGAACCCAATATGGAAGTGACCTAAACTGCAATTCATCGACTGGCCGCTAGAGGCTCCAAAAGGGAGTCAATTCCCTTGGATGGGTTGCTCAGCGACGTCATTAACTGGTTGCGCGGGCAACCGAGAGGCAGAAAGAAGAGACGTGCCTTGTGTTGTAGGCTAGTAGCGGTGTCTGTAAGACAAATGCCAAGGAGTTGTTGCGTGGATAATAGTACCAACAGAGCCATGCTGGGTGCCTGATTTTAACATACCAGTAGATGCGACTATTACGTTACTAGCCTAACATTATAATTCATACATGTATCGCAGTAACACTGCAAAAATAAAGACAGAAAAACAGATCCAACTAAAATAAATGTTATTTATATACAAACAATAAAGAACGCTTCAATAATTAAGGTTGTTGCAGTAGCCGACCAGCTCACCAATCTGGCTTTATGGATGCGCGCGCACCCTGTAATGTTTGTAAACCGGCAACCCGTCTATAGACCTCTATGTTAAAATGCCCAACTTTACAGTAGAAAATAATATGTTTACAGCCTGGTAAAAGAAGTGTTTTTGTTCTAGCAAATTTTGCCCTGCATGACAACTGTGAGGGGGGTGATTTTTTTTGTAACTCATCCGTTTAAATTATATTAAGCCTTAAAGTTCTGTATAATTAAGGGCGTGGCCACTTGAGTGACGGTTGAACAGCCACTGCTGTCACTAGAGTCGAGCTAGGCGGGCGTGGTTTCAGCAACCAATGTCCCACCTCTTTACGCATGTTCGGTTATCCGCGAGTGATGCACGGTGATGACGCGCGACCAAGATGGCGACGACAGGCAATGCCTACTTTAAGCTTCAAAAATGCTCTTCACAAACTTATGGGTGACGTCACGGACGCTACGTCCATATTTTTTACAGTCTATGATTTGTACCCTGTACAATATACAGTACAACAAAGAGCACAGAAGTAACAATTAGCCATTTTATGAGGTTAGAAAATGTGCAGAAGTCCTGGGTTACACAAGCGAACTTAATAATTCACATATACAATAACAAAATAATTAATATCATCAATTATAATTCTGGGAAAAAGAAATGCAATTCTGAAATACATTCTTTCCCAGAATAATAGATCATTCAATATTTACAAAACCATACAGTCAGTTAATAATAAAGCAATTATCCTTAATCATTGCTCTTATTACATTACAGTTATTTTGTACTCTGTATTCTCAGAAAGTGCACATAATCCAGCATATACTGTAATACATAACATGTCACTTATTGAACTAGATAATTAAACCTAATTTATAACTTCTACCCAGAATAATATACAGCACAATATCAATCAGTTTTTGCAATTTTGAAACTCTCATAATCACTTGTAATCTAAAAAAAAATGTTAAATGAAACTCCTCATACATACATACAAGTTTCCAAAAGTCGAAAATTTGCTACCCAAAGGGTAACTATGATTACACTGGGGTAACATTAATGAAGATAATATATCTTCTTATAAATTCTCGCTCCGATGTGTTTCTGAAGATGGAAGCCAGTGGGCAGATAAAAGGGATTTTGAGGTCAGGGGCATGCGCGAGTGGGCTTGGAGGTTCTCAATATCTTCATTTGGCACCGATTTCATTCAAATTGCTTTTTAAATGTTGCCTTGTGGATTTCTCATTAACCACGAGTGCTGATAAATTGCTGAATTAAAGGGGGGTTGTCATTATAGATCAGTAAAGTCAGGATTGCCTAATAAAAAACGAATTCGCCTACCATCCCACGTCTGAAAAAGTAAGAAAGAGAAAAATTGTTGGTTAAAAAACAATTGAACATTTTCTTTGTGTCCTCATTTTTTAAGTGTGTATGTTGTGTGCATTGAAATATTGTCCTAGGATGTCTGGCCCCAAATTGCACATTTCCAGTACTTTAAAAAGTTGTGTAATGATTAGAGAGGAGGTTTTCTTGGGAGATTTTCTACTACACAAGCCAAATGTCGTTCAATAGATTTCTTGCTACTGGCTTTGAGGAAATGAAAGAAGATAATTATGTATGAGCTTCAGGCAAATGTATGAACACATCCTACTGCTTGTAAAACTGCCGGTCTTATTGATGACACAATACACTACATCATTATTGTGTTCCGGCCTGGATTCGTAACATAAATTGTCTGAAAGATTTTCGTGTTTAATACTTTCCGCAGAAAGGCCGTCTGAGGAAAGTGTAATCATTGATAATTGCACATGCAGGGTCATTGAGTCTCTCTCCCAGTGGTGCCAATAAAAGTGAAATACCAGAATATTTCTTGCGTGCATGAGTTCACATGTGAGCTATTAAACATGAGTCAGCAAGTTATGTATGTTTGATTAAGGTGGTCATACGGGGGAAGCGGAGCAATTTAGGAGACCCCCTCATGAACGTCCCCCACAATAATGTCTCGGATAAGTTTCAAATCGATCAGAAATATGTAATTTTCTTACAGATCCATCAAGCAGGGCTGTCGGTTGAAGATGTTGAGGTTATGCAGTGAGCATTAAAAAGAGATCCATCCAGGTGACGACCCGCCACAGGCGAGTACTCCATGTGCCTCTATTGCATAATTTAGTCGCCGCTCTAAGACATCATTATTTGCATCTCTTTGATGCTAAAGGTCGGGGAGCATCCAACAAATCACCTTTCCGGTGTGTTCAGTACAGCATATGAGAAGTAAAAGAAAGTGCATTTCAGTTTAAATTACGAATTCTGTTTTGTATGTGATACATTAAACTAGTCATTTTAATAATTTGGCTTTACAGATGACTAGTTATTCTCTGGGATTATGCAAGGCAAGTTTATTTGGTTTATTTTGGCTCTTTAGCAAAAGCTTAATCCTTGGAATAATTGGAAATGCAAATCATAGGCCTACGCAACCAAACAAAAGCTCATTTCAAAGCACACACACGGTTAAAGAAGAAATTGTTTTATTCTCGCTCAAGATGGCAAGCAATGAAAACCTGTATTGAAAAACCCTCACAGTTCCTAACTTATTGTTATGTGAGCGTTGAAAGCCCTTAAATCCTCTTAAATGCCTGTGGGGGGTTCATGTGGTTATTCATGTGGCTTGCTTTTACAGTTTTAACTTACTCGAAAATTTGGCAACTGCATTGTAATTTACCTCCAGTCAGGCCTACCATATGGCTTGCTCACACTTTTTTGGAGTGATCTCCCAAAAAAATCAGCCTTATTTGAAATTATTTATCTTAGATCTCGAATAAGGCTTCCTTATTTAATAGTTGCTAAGTAGAGCGCGTTTCATCCATAAGTTGTCTCAAAAGATGACATATTTGTCCTGTGGCGGCTACCGAATGCTTTTTTAAATTGAGGAGTGAGCTGTTGGTTGCAATTCGCATTATCCCGCTAGATGCCATGTACATTTACATACACAGTTAAGATAAGACAAGATGTTTAAATGTATGCATATGTTATTAAAAGACATATTTATACTTATTTTTTGTGTAATATTAAACTGTACCTGTCAAATACATTTGCGTCATCCAGGTTACCCTGTGTTATTAATTTCAGGCGGTTTTTAGCTCGGAATAGCATACCTTGGAATGTCGCAACTGACCAATCAGAATCAAACATTTTAAAGTGCTGTGTAATAAGATGAAATTTAATACATCTCACAAGTTAGTTCGGCAAAAACGACATGTAATCAAATTCAAGTTTTTTGGGTTACTCTTAGACTATAGATGGTGTAATGATGACTATTGCTTGCTGGGTAGAGACCTACAGTACTGTAATTCAGGAAAAGTGTGTTTATGACAATAAAGTCAAAGCCTATCAATATTAGCATAGCATGCTGACTTTGTTTACATATGCGAGTTGAACTAAACCCACAAACCTTTATATGCTACAGTATCTTCAAAAACAACTACTTAAAGCTGACATGTAAAGCGAAAGTAACATTATGGTATACAATTTGAACATTTTGATGTCCAGCAGCTTTGCACAATAAGGTAGGAATGAGGGAATGTTTTCAGCTGACTTGCTTTCATCTATCGTCTCATATTATGCTGTGTTTATTCAATTCACTGCTGCACGCCCAACTGTTTTTTTCACCTCCGGCTGCAGCACGAGCCCATTATGGTACAGATTTCAGATCTGCTAGAACCCTCCAGCACCCTAAAATTAATATCCTAGGCAGTCGCACATGGCACTGTAGCATATAGCTGCAAATCAGAACCCGTCACAGAGTGATCAGTATGAGATAATTGGTAAATAACCTCGGATTACGCTGAGTGCGTTGTGTCCATTCAAACTTTAATGGACAATTTATGAAGGCATGAGAGAGAGAGAGAAGCAAAACAATATCTTTCTGAGACGTGGGTGTGGAGAGCAGCAGTCATAATGGAATTGCCATGTGAATTGATCGTAATGAAGCATGCAGTCCGACAGTTCCCTCTGATATTTGTTTATGATTACAAATGTGTGTTGATCTGGACCCAGTGGTTGAACTCATAAACCAGTCCGACACTGCTGGTCTTTCCGTGGGTCTCTGTGATGGGACGGAGGGTGGTAAAAGAATAATGGTTTATTCTCTAGCTCATTTAGAGTTGACCACACAGCTGGAGGACCCAGATGTACAGATTTAATGGCTAATTACTGTCTCGCACACACACACTGCCTGATGAGAGTAAAAGGTCACGCTGAGAAGCTCCGGGTGCGAGTTTATTGTGTTATTTATGCATGTAAATTATTAGCCACAAAATTGGGCTACTCAGACACTGTGAAGCCAAACTAATGATGCAATCGATCAAACAATAACCTAGTTCTATTCATATGTTATGTAATTGTGAATCATTTAAATTGTAAAAAAAATAAGAAAAATAGAAAGAAAGTAAAAAAGAAGGAAAGAAAAAGAGAATGAAAAGGGGAAGAGAATTTACACAGGAATGAGAATGTACAATGAGAACGGGTAAGAAATAAAGAAAATAAGAGAAGAAAAGTACGAAAAAGTGTATTTACATGAGAATGGGGAAGAAAGAAAGAAAGAAAGAAATGAAAATAGAACAAGAAAAATTTATGAAAGAAAGAACAAAAAGGAACAACAAAAATGAAAAAGAGAACAAGGACACGAATGAAGGACGAAAAAATCATCAGTAAGATAAAAAGAAAGAAAGAATGAATGAAAGAATGAATAAAAGAAAAAACGAAAGAATGAAAACTACAAAGAAAGGAAAAAAGGTATGATAATTTACAATGACAACGAGAAGAAAGAAAGAAAATGAGAGAAGGAAAGTGTGAAAAAGTGAAATTACATGAGAATGAGAATTTTCAATGAGAAAGAAAGAAAGAAAGAAAGAAAGAAAGAACAAACAGGAACGACAAAAAATGAAAAAGAGAACAAGAACAAGAATGAAAGACGAAAAAATAATCAGCAGCAAGAAAAAGAAAGAATGAAAGAATTAATAAAAGAATAAATGAAAGAATAAAAGAACCAAAAAGAAAGGAAAAAAGGAATGAAAATTTACAATGACAACGAGTAAGAAAGAAAGAAAATAAGAGAAGGAAAGTGCGAAAAAGTGAATTCTTATGAGAATGAGAATTTTCAATGAGAAAGAAAGAAAGAAAGACAGAAAGAAAGAAAGAAAGAAAGAAAAATAGAACAAAAAAATGAATGAAAGAAAGAACTAACAGGAAAAGAGAACAAGAACAAGAATGAAAGACGAAAGAAAAAATAATCATCAGCAAGAAAAGGAAAGAAAGAACGAATGCAAGAACCAAAAAGAAAGAAAAATAGAACAAGAAAAAGAAAGAAAGAATGAAAGAACAAAAAACAAATGAAAGTACCAAAAAGAAAGGAAAGGAAAACAAGAAAAAAGAATAAGAGAAAGAAAGAACAAGAATGAAAAAAGGAAAAGAGAACAATAACAAGAAAAAAGAATAGAAGAACGAAAGAACAGAGATGAAAAAGAAAGAAAAAAAGAACAAGAAAAAATATTTAAAAAAAGAAAGGAAAAGAGAACAAAAACAAGAACAAATAATGAAAGATCAAAAAATATAAAGAAAGAAAAGGAGAATAAGAACAAGAAAAAAAATTAAAGATCAAAAATGAAAAAGAAAGGAAAAGAGAACAAGAACAAAAAAGAAGAATAAAAGAAAGAAAAAAAATAAGAACAAGAATGAAAGAAGACAGAAAACAAATGAACATCACAAAGAATGAAGGAAAGAAAAAAGAAAGAAAGAGAATAAGTTGTTCCTGTATATCACTTTGTTGAGTATTGAGTTAGCATTGCAAAGGTGATGGGTTCGATTCTGATCAAATGTACATTTAAAGTACAATGCATTTTAAGTTGCTTTGGACAAAAAAATGCATGAAAGAAAGAAAGAAAGAAAGAAAGAAAGAAAGAAAGAAGGAAAGAAGGGGATAGTCCAATATGCAGAACCATGAATTATTCAGTATAAGTCCTTTCAAATAAAGGAAATATAAGGATTGAGAACATTAGTGATCAGTCACACAAGCCTCCTTTATGATCAATGAGTCAGTCATTATTTGACTTGGTTATCTGTGAATCTCTTCTCACATACACATCATTACATAAAGAGATGGATACATGTACAGCATATCAGTTTATGTCTGTGTAGTAGATGGTATGTGGAAAACGAGCCAGATCAAGCGAAACGCAGTTGTAAAACTGGTCAGCAATAGCATTAACTCTAGAGTTTTGTTTATTGCTTTGTTATGGCTCATTGACACCTGCTCACCGCTCTGAGATCTCATTTCAAAGCCATTACAATGCTGCAATCTACACTTGCTATAGGGGCGTCCTGCAGGCGAGATTAAGACAGGGAGATAAATAAATGTTGTAAAATCCACCTAACCACAGTCGCCATGTTATGTTTTCACAATGGCTGTAAGATACGTGCAGCATTTACACATGTGCAGTAGCTTACAGTACATTACTCCGTATGGCTTAATTTAAATATATAGACGGTTTCATTGGACGTGCAAGAAACGTGCTTACGCGATACACGTCTGGATCCGAACTTCACTTCCGGTTTCGTTTTTTTATTGGTCTGAATAGTTGCTAATCTGATCTCTTGAACAAACGCCTCGTCGAAAATAACAAATGTTTTGCTTTCGTAGGTAATCTATGTGTTTTTTTTTTTTGCTTGTTATATAAATAAACTACGTTTAAAGAACTTTGTTGTTATTTATTCTTAGCGGAGTTTACCAGAAGTTACGTGCAGACCACAACAGCCGCTTGTTTATGTTGTTACTGCTGAAACCGTCTATATAGTAGAGTCAAAAATCTGACACCACATTAAAATTATGTGTTTCATAATCTAATTTAAACTGATTAAAACATCTTTTTAATTTTCACAAAAATAGCATTGTGAAAATAATAATAATGATAAATAAATAAATACATTTTCAGTTGGTTGATCATTGTTTTAGCACCACAAAAGGTCATGATTTCGATTGCTAGACAACATACACATACACAAACTGATCTAAATGTATACACTGTAAAAAAATCCGTAGAAATTTCAATGTTATTGCAGCTGGGTTGCCGGTAATTTACCGTAGATTTCAATTTATGTTATTTACTGGCAAGAGTTTGTTCGAATAAATTTTAAATATTAACAAGTCTTTATCTTTACAGAATAAAACTATACAATAACAGCCTCATGCAAAGCATTCTGGGAACCAGAAATCATCATCAACCTTTTTCTGTTTTTTGCTTCAGATTTTGTTTCCCAGAATGTTTTGCTTGATGCTGTTTTTTTAGTTTTACTCTGTAAAGACAAAGACTTGTAAATGTTTAATGTTCATTTAACTTTGAACAAAATGTTGCCAGGAAATAACATAAATTTAAATCTACGGTAAATTACCGGCAACCCAGCTGCAATTTCTACGGAATTTTTTTACAGTGTACTAAAAATGCACTGTAAGATGCTTTGGATAAAAATGTCTAACAAATGCAAAAAAAAAAATTAATAGAACAAAAATATGATATAAAATACAATGGAAATAATGTAATTCTGCACTACAGTGTATTTCAAAATAAATGTCAAATTTTGGGATGATGTCAGATTTCTTTACTTCCACTGAAGCACTTGAATCATCAGGTTTTGCAAACTTGAATCTATGCCAGTATGTGTTCTCAATAAAGGAGCAAGGGGCAACAAGATACCCCCAGATACTGAAATGTAAAATCAATTCTACCATTCACAGCATTGTTACATTGCCCTTTTTTTTACCATCGACCATTTTACATTAATAATTTTCCTCACATTTTTATGAACATATTATAATGTGTAATGCAAACGTTGTACTAAATAAGAAAAAAGGTGCAAAACAAAAGCATTTATTTCCTGCTGGTCTCAGACTTTTGGACTCCACTGTATCGTTTAGTAAACCTCTCTTGGCAGTAAAATAGGTTGAAATGTTTAAACAAAGAACAGAACCCTATAATCAGGTGATTTAAATGGACCTGTAACAAGCACTTGTGTTTCGGCTGTTTGTAAATACAAAGGCGTTCTTCTAACTACAGTTAATGCAGTAAACAAGCAATTGAGGAAAATGGTGCAGAAGATGGTTTGTTTGTAAATGACATTTCTGTTTCTCATCAGTCTTGTGTGCAACACAAACAATGCATTTTGCATGAAATACAGGCTGGTTATCGTGAAGATATTTTGCCCATCAGACCAGAACTGCTGCAGTGTAAGACAGCCATAAGGAGATTTTATGTGTTTGTGAAAAAGGGCTACAGGCTCAGCATTACGTTATTGCAGTCCTGTGCCAGACAGGGTTTGTTTTGGATGTTTTGTAAAGGAGACACGTTAAGTTAAATTGTAGAATTATGAGTTTGAGGCTGCTTCATATTATACCGGTGATGGGAATAGACACCACCTTGTGGTGTTAACGAGAAAGGACGTGGGGAAATATAAAAACAACACGGCACGCTGCTCAGTAGGCTATCATCCATCTCTATAAAACCTACACACATTCTACTTTTCTTCCCTTTTAACTTAAATGTTTAAAAACACGTGGCACTTCTTGCTGATTTGTGTTTAACAAAGTTAAACTCGTTGTGCGCTTCGGTTCGTTGAGATTAACAGACTCTACATTTGCCTTTATGAGCTTGGGTTTCTTTCGCTATAGTAACACAACATGAGAAAGTAATACTTTACAAATCATTTAGTGTTTACTAAGTTATACAAAAAGAAGGCGATATCATTGTTCAGAATATAAATTACATATTGTACAGTGTTTTGAAATATATCCTATACAGTGTGTTCAAGTCTGATCTAAATATAAAGGATGTTATCTGTTGAAAATTATCATTTATGGCACGGATCAGACTCTGGGACACTGTTCTTACAGTACGTTGTGCTATCGTTACTCCTTTGGGAGTCTCTGAATCCGACACCGCCATTAGGGGTGTAAATCGGCTGAATACGGAAGTCCCCCTTAAGAAGCTGTTCGTTATTTAAAGAAACTATCTGAAAGCTAGTCTCAGTCATCTCCAGAATGGAGTTATCTTTCTTGGTCCCTGCTTCGCAATAATCGTCTTTTCTTCTGCCTCGGCTATATTTCCATTTGGACGAGTCTGACCTTCCCTTTTTGTGCATGTGCCAGCAAAATATGCTTAACATTACCACCAGGACCACTAGCACCGCCCCACCAATCAGGCCAGCCAGTAGGAAAGGGGAGCTGGGGTCCTGCTGTGTGGCTTGCTCGGGCTCAGTGGTGTTGTCATCCGAATTAAAAGAAGCAGACTTTGTCGTCACCTCCGAGCAAATTGTATCATCTCCTGGGTGGTAATTGTTGAAAGCATCTAGAGGATCCACGCAAATGCGGTAGGGTGATTTGGGCTGCAGGTTCGTCAGCAAGATTCCTTCAAGGTCGCCCACTACCATAGTCTCCTGCATGGGGCCGGTGATCAAACTGTGACCCAGTTTGACCCAGGTAACCTTATAGGCCGTGACGGTAAACGACGATACCCAGCTCACCTGAATGCACGAAGCATTTAACACAATGAAAGAAACACGTAAAGTTTCCTGTATCGGGCTATCAGGGACATTTGTGCTCGGTTCCCCGTCCGCGGTCGGTAGGGGAAGTGCAAAAGGTGGAGGGGTGGGTGTGGGCAGAGAGCGAGGGGGTGTGAAGGCCGTTTGAGTGGCTGACTCAGCGGTGGATGAAGAGAGCAGCGTGGGCTGTTGTGTGAATCGTGGGACTGTGGCTGTGCTGTTAGGACACTGGATGAGCTCCAGGGTCAGCTCTCTGATTACCATGCCACGTACCCTCTCTGGTTTCTGGCACATGAATCCACGGACATTGAGGGTAGCTGGCAGCGACTTTAACCACAGTATGACCCATTTAATGCTGCAGTCACAGAGCCAAAGGTTGTTTCGAACAGTGAGCTGTCTCAGGCTGCGGAGCCCGTCAAAGACGCCCTGTGTGAGGGACTGCAGCTGGTTGTTGGAAATATCCAGTCTCTCCAAGCGATGCAGGCCGCGAAAGGCCGTCACAGGAATCTCATTCATTTGATTATCTTGCAAGTTCAGCTTGATTAAAAACTCGGCCGGTAGATACGGTGGAGGAAACATGAGCGAGTTACGTGCCATTGACAAGGTTTTAAGATTAACCAAGCTCTGAAAAGCCCCCGGGTCGATGCCCTCGTCTGTGAGCAGATTTCCGTCAAGGAGGAGAACTTCCAGGCCTGTCACGTTCTCGAAGGCGTCCTCGGCTATGAGCGCTATGCGGTTCTCGTCCAGCCGCAACTCTCTGAGTTCCTCCGGGAGCCCGACAGGTACGCTGCTCAGGTGGTTCTTGGTAAGGAAAAGGGTTTTAAGGCTGACGGCCTCTCTGAAGGCCCCCTCCTCGACACCCACGGTGGAGATGGAGTTGTCGTCCAGATAGAGCTCCTCCAGGCGTAGCAGCTGTGCGAGGGCAGCCCGGGACACCGTCTGTATGTTATTCTCCTGCAGGTGGAGCACCCGCACGTTTTTGGGCAGATTGACAGGAAATTCGTCAAGCTGGTTGCCATAGAGATACACAGTCTCCACTGAGGCAACGTTGTGCATTTCCAGGGGAAATCCAGCATTGTTGATTTGATTGTTGTGGAGGTAAAGGGTCTTATAACCCTCTCCTAGCCCTAGAGGCACTGATGTTAGACTCCTCTCGTTACAGTAAACAAAGGTCCTGTCACATCGACACTCCTCTGGACAGCTCGTGGCCCGTGAGAAATGCATGTGAAGACCTAGCAGTATTGGTATCCACGGGCTGATCAAAGCGGGAAAGTCTTTATTCCAGATTCGGATCTGTACCTCCATTTTGTAAAACTTTGGACGACAACACTGCACGTAATTGAAAAGAAAGGAAAAAAAAATCAAATAAAATCCACTATGCTGGAATTCTCTACGGATCTTGAAGCTTGCGTTGTGGTGAGTATGATGTGTTGAAGTCAGTGAGTAATCCTCCAGTAATTGCCTGTACTAAGCTCCCCAACAGAAGAGCAATAGTCTCATTAACTCGTACAACTCCCTTTCATCCATCCATCCTCGCTTGGGCTGGAAATGATATCGGAGCTCATCACATTGTCACTCATGAGGTCAGGGAGGGACGATTTCAAAGTGTGTGGGCCAAGGCAGCAAGTAAAGAGGGTTCATAGGAGAAAATCTCCTCTCCCAGCGCAGGTGGACGCTCCCTGAAAGGCACAGTTTCCCTCAGTAGCATTTTGATCCACTTACCTATTTTGAAAAAAATAACAAAAATGAGAAACGTTCAATTTTCCATCTACAATTTTCTTCCTAAAGTCACTTTCTGTAAACTTTTACAGGAAAACCCTTAAGAGAAAATGAACCATGGTTTAAATCAAAATAAAAATGAGGTTACTGTACTTATCATAAATTAACCACGGTTTTGCTATAGCCACAATTTAAAAACATGGTTAAAGTTTATGCATGAATTTACAAATGGTGATCAATACCTAAAAAAAAAAAAAAAAAAAAAGGGTTACTACACGTTCACAATAATAAAACATGGCTAATTTTTGTAGAAGAAGAAACATCTCAATATTCATAAAGTGTGTGCGTGTGTACGTGTGTGTAAGGACACAGGTGTTCAGTCAAGCCAAAATGAGGATTTTTATGAAACATTATGATGAAATGAAACAGTGGAGCACAAGTAATTACTTTGAGGCCCGAAATAATTATTTATCAAAAATATGGTGTTTTGTATACATTTGCATGCCAACAGGAGACAGAAAGGAGAGAGAGAGGGAGAGAGAGTATATGAAGTGCAGGCAGTACTAAAATAGGATCTCTGCCAGTCATCTTGCTCTCTGAGAGGAGAGAATGATGACTGGCGACATCAGCATCTCAGAGACTTGTAAAGGGCACTGAGGTGTTTAGTCTGTCACATGCCATGATGATGGACAGGTCTGTTCTCAGATGCTCTGCCACAGAGTTCTCTCAGTAATAATGATTTTGAACCTGGGGACAGTGAGAACCGCTCTAGTAAATCAGTGAGTTTTGAAAGGTTAAGAACCAAAACCGTGCATAATGTACAGACTGTGAGCACTCCTATAGTCAATAAGACGCGGGCGCCTGTCTGATATATCCGTCAATTTAGCAGCTATGTCATGTATGGGCAGAATTTAAATGCAGCACTATTACACCGTTGAATGATCACTGAGCATGTAAAGGACTGAAGTATGTCATCATAAGTTATGTAATCATCAATAAGGTGTAATCCATATCAGCCTGCATGGCATATATATTGCATTGTATATGCAAATTTCACAAATGTATTCCGTCATAGACATTTTGACAGTTTTTAAAAATTTAATAGTAATAATAATAATATTTTTGTATTAATAAAGGTTGTCTATAGGAATATCTATCTATCTATCTATCTATCTATCTATCTATCTATCTATCTATCTATCTATCTATCTATCTATCTATCTATCTATCTATCTATCTATCTATCTATCTATCTATCTATCTATCTATCTATCCCAATAATTGCATTGCAAGTGTAGAATACATTTGAGAGAAAATACTATTTTTGCTATAATAGTGACATTTCTTGCACACATTTTACTGTGGTCTTTATTTAAACTATTTAATTCTGAAGCTGACTTATCATTATTAAAACAAGTCCACTTTGTTCCCAAATAGAAATTCTGTTTATTGCTCCAGTGCGAATAACAGACAGCTGATATGAGCAGTAGCCTGGTAATGCACACAGGGAAAATAACATATGGCAATGCTCGACTTATTATTGACCGAAATTTCCTGCGTTACCCATCATTTAACCGAATTATTAAGAGAATGCGTTGTTTGACGGAAACTTATTCTATTATAGCTGTTATGTGCGCCATTCCTTATGTTGCGCGTAAAAGTTAATTGGTGTTCGGAATAGTCAACCATTAGAATATATGCATTTTTGATAAAGCTGACAAATCCAGTCAGCACATCTACAAGCCAAACATTTTGTTTTTAACTCTTACCTTTTTAAAAGAGGATTCGTCCAATGCAGGCACCATATAAACTCTTCCAGCGTCCCTCCGATGGTTGTTATTATTGGAGTTAAAATTTTCCAATTAAACTAAAGAATGATCCCACAGCCATGTATGTCCACCCTCCGACTGAGGAGGGTCAGCCCGTCGATCCTGCAGTCCGGATGGTCTAGAAAGCAACATTATGCTGAGCGTTTGATCCAGGAGAGGATTTCAAGCGTCTGCGCAACATGATGTGCCCGAGCGCCGCTGCTTCAGTTCGGCTGATGCGCTCTCGGGTTCCGCGCTCCGCTTACCAAATTACCAAAGCGCATTTGACTCCCGCTACTTCTCACGCCCAAACGGAGATGTTAGACTTCTTCTTGACTAAAGTCCGATTCCTCAAACATAATGACTTATATCTGATGATGTTTGTTTCAAGAGTACAGAACGACGCTTTTCTTTGGAGCTTATGGGAGGGATTGCAGTAATGAATTCAGTTGATGGCAATCTCTCTCTCTCTCTCTCTCTCTCTCTCTCTCTCTCTCTCTCGCTTTCTCTCAGACACACACACAATCTCACTCACACGCATACACATTTGGGTAAGTGTTGCAGTTCAGAACATTTACTTTTAATTTCTGGTGTGCAATGCATTCATGTACTGCACACTACAGTTTATTGCAATAATAAACTGCTTTGTTTATTTATTTTTTCATCAGATTTGCATACAGCTGAATGTTATCATAGGATTTACAGTGCAGTACATGTACTTTAAATTGAATTATCAATGCTAATAACTTATTTATTTTAACAACTACAGTTTCCAGATAATTTACTTGTTACATTGTGATAAACGGATGGATAATAACACAAGGAGAGCTGTAATATTAAGCACAAGGCGTTACAAAGGACCCCCATGCTGAGATAAAACACTCATTAGGGTTTGAGCTCCATCTGTATGCTATTTTGATTTATTCAAATGGTGCAGTACTGTTTAAAAAAATGAATCCAATTTTGTGGCTGGCTGGAATGCTTTTGGAAAGTTTTTGTGCACACGGCGAAGAGTGAATCCAAATTCAGTGGTGAGAGATCAGTAACCAATTTTCTCCTGTGGCACAAACATAATCCGCCTCTTCCTTTAGAGCAAAATACGATATGCACGCCCCTTTAATGAACCATAAAACCAATACAGTACATCTTAAGCACGTTCTGACACAAAGACATGAATCTTGTCTGTCATATATCGTCAGATCAATTCTTTAATCTTTTGATGTTTCCTCCTCATCTGGAACATCAGTCAAATTCTGTATACCGGGATTCACGGATATAGGGTTTCTGCTGTTTAGATACAGTTATATTCAGCCAATCGATGGATGAGGATATGAGGAGACCCGAAAATGACAGGCAGATAACATAATTGATAGCTTATGGATGAGAATCACAACCGGCTGGTTACAGCAAGCTTGATCAATTTCTTATCAATTTAAATTCATTAGTCACAGATGACAAGAGAGACTATGGGACTTCAAACCAATCTTGACAATCAGAGACAGGAGCCTTTCGAACACAAATTGGATATCGAAGTGTGCACACAAAATCCCAAAACCACACACGCACGATTTTATTATGTTACCTTATCTGTCATTGAAGTTGGGGGTTGGCTTGTTAGTCTTTATGCTACATTCCCAACATCTGTTGTTGCCATCGACGCTCTGACGAAATGCAGAATTAAAATTCATTTTAAAGCGAGCTGGTGGACATTAATTAAATTACGTGTCACACTATGCATCCAATATGCATTATTAGGTTGTTATTGGCCTGGCGACACTCTCGGTAGTGCTTATATCAGTCAGGATAATGCTGATGAAAGCTTAAAGCAGACGTCTGCTCCACTGGAGAGAAGAAAACAAATACAAAAGTAAATAAATATAAAAACTACATTGCAGAGTTCCAGCAATGGCATCTCATTATTTTGTGCTTATATTAAGAAATCCTCACGGAGACAGGTACCAAAGCCTATCAGTGGTGCTGTTTATAGAAACCTAAGAAAATACCAACTTTATTTGATCTAACTTTTGGTAAGAACACAGAGTATGCTGTAATTGGAACATAATTTACCCATGTGCGGTTTTGCGAACGTGCTCTTTAAAATGATGATGTTATTAGGCTTAGGTAAGGGAATATTTGAACTCACAACGGTTCAATTGGTGAGATAGCTGGAGTACAGTTAACTGCTGGAGGTCCATTGGCTATCTTGGTGGTCTGACTACAGCAAACAATGGTCCTCTTGTTGTGCTGTTGCTTTCGGTTAATAGGCAAGAAAGCACTCAGAACTTCAAGGTACTTTCAGGCAGAAAAACAAACATGTTTGTTAAACCCAGGGAGCTGGGAGGTGTGCGGCCAAACATGCATTCAATCACCGTCTGACTTATTTAATCAGCACTTCTCCCAGTTTGAAACAAATTAGAACAACACCAGAGAAGCAGCCTCTGCTGTGTGCTGCACCAGATAACTGCCCCTTGTTATGCATCTCTGACTGCGACGGCCTCAAATGGCAACCCAATAATGCTTTTAGTTAAAGAATGACTTGTCAGAGGTCACAGTAGGAAGTCAGTCTGCTTTTAGCCTGTTTCCTCAGTTTAGCCTTGACAACCTTTGTACTGGCTTTTAAAACGTTGGTCTGTCGGTCTGACTTGTTTGTGTTTATGTAAGACATTGTAATATTTAGATTAAAGAATCTAGATATTTTGGTTTAAAAAATAATAATTTTGTAATATGACAGATTCAATACACTGGGAATGCACATACTGTACTCAAAATGTATAGCTTGAGTGCACAGTAAATAGCTCTGAAAAATCACACCTGCCAAATGCTTAAAAAATAAACCAGCTTGAAAAAATACTGTAGTACACTTCATTTTCTTCACTTTTGTAAGTCACTTAAGATTAAAGCATCTGCTAAATGCCTAAATGTAAATGCAAATGCAGTAGTCAACTGTAGTAAAAAAAAACTATTTTCCAACCCATACGATTGTTTCGGTTGTTTTTCCATTCCCCAAATATGACCAACAGATGCGTTTACTAAATTAGCGCCTGCACCGACAGCAAGTGAAACTTAATATATTAGGGTATAAAATTATATATCGGGGTATATATTTTGATATGATGACATGTATTAGCAGTGGCGGCCGGTGACTTCTTTTTCGATGGCCACAATGCGAAGCTCGTCAAAACATGTGTTTGGCGCATCGAGTGATCATATGTGCATCACGTGTCTTGTCAAAATAAGTGCCGGCTGCAGACGCGTCTAAAGGGTTTATGGTAAAAGACACGCTTGCGTTTGCCAGATACTCAGTGGCGGTTCTAGGGAGGGGCCAGCGGGGGCCAGTGCCCCTGTGACAACAAACTTGGACCCCCTTGTGGCCCCCCTAAATGTGGGGTGTGAAATTATTTTTACAATTTTTTTGCGATTGTTGTTTTTTACATCCGTAATTAGACAGTAGCATAAACATGGTATTTCTCCTGTTAATGCCTTTAGTGCACACTGCAAAAAAAAAAAATTCAAGAAAAAAATTCTTAGCATTTTTGCCTTGTTTTCAGTAAAAATATCAAAAGATTCTTAAATTAAAATGCTTTTTCTTGATGAGCAAAATGACCCAAGAAAATAAGTCTAGTTTTTAGACCAAAAATATCAAATTTAAGTGATTTTATGCATAAAAAATGTATTTAGGGTTTAAGAAAAATGTTCAAGATTTTTTTTTTCTTACCCCGTTGGCAGATTTTTTTGCTTGTTTTATGCAGAAAATCACTTACATTTGATACATTTTGTCTAAAAACTAGACTTATTTCAAGACTTAATTTTTAGATATTCTTACTGAAAACAAGACAAAAATACACATTTTTTTTTCTTGAAAATAATTTTTTGCAGTGCAGTGCAGAAAATGATATGACAAGAATAAGGTCTTAATGTAACTTGGCCCCTCTAACAGTACAACTGGCCCCAGATTGGTCCCCCCAGTTGAAATGGTCTAGATCCGGCACTGCAGATACTCACAATCTCATGCGCAATCACAGTTTACTGTTAAGTGAGTGTCTTGCGAGTATTTTGTGAACGCGAGCGTCTCTTTTATCATAAACAGTTTCAACGCGTGTGCAGCAGGCACTTATTTTGACAAGACATGTGATTATTATTATATTTTGAAAACACGAGCAACACACATGACACTCCGAACACTTATTTTGAATTCGTGCCCCTGGGAAGAGCAGTCACCAGCTGCCACTGTGTATTAGGATATGATTTTCAATTTAAACTGCCAGGATTCGTTTTATGTATATTACACATATAACTTTTCAAGCATTTAGGGCAAATAACGCACCTATTTATTATATGATATAAAACACAGCAGACATTTCTTCAAAAGTACTCAAAACATTCCAAGTGTACCGAGATCAAATTATTGATGATTTATATGAGGAAAACATGCAAAAGTGATCACATTTCACTGTAAATACCAGATCAGATATACAATCGTTCAAAAACTGCCACCAGAAAAAGCGATGGGACGTCATCTTTGATTGTGAAATAGCATTGGGTCTCGTGTGCCTCGTGACCGATTGCAACATTACATTAGTTAAAAATGTGAAGCGCTATTGGCTGTCGTGATTGACTGCGTCGCGCTTGAGGGGCAACCTTCTGATCTCTCTGATAAAGCCAATACGTAAATAGTCTCAGTCTCAGACATCACGCCCACAGACTGTTGGCTAAACGTCTGTTGTTTTTCGTACACTTTTCTGGAAACCCTGTGAGAATGTCAAAACCGTCTTTGATTGGTTGAAATAAACCGGATTTCCAGGGGACGCGGGTGTCGCGATTAGTTTCGGTCCCTGGAAAACAAAGCTCTGACGTTCCATTGAGGAAGAGAATCAGTCGTGTTCACGTGGATAATAATGAGCAGTTATCATGATCAGCTAAACATTGGATTCTCAAAAATATGCAAAGTTCGCAGCATAGACTCTCTAAAAGACGTCCAAGAGTTTTGCTTGAGGCAATTAGTGGAGTCAAAAAGTTCGGTTCTCCTGATTTGCTTGTATGTGTTAAAAAGTGGAGAGATATGCTTCAAACAGACGTTTAACAGGAGCGTCTCATTGGTGTGGCTATTGATGAAGTGCACAACGTTGTTCTATGGTGAGTAATGTTGTTTATTTAGATGCTAATCGGTTGCGGCTGGTTATTTCAATAACTGAATTGTTGCCAGCCGGATTGTGGGGAGTCCGAAACGTGAGGCTAGACGAAACAAACTGTGATTGGTTGTTTGACATGTCGGTCAAACAGCTCGTGGGCGGGCTTTATCCAGAAAAAGCAGCAAAAAACACCAGACCTTCAGTATTGAAGGTCTGGCTACGCGAGACTAATACGTAAGTGATTTAAACTGCAATTCATCAACTGGTCACTAGAGGCTGGCTCCAAATGGAAGACAATTCTCATGGACCCCCATGTTAAAATGCTCAACTTTACAGCAGGAAATAATATGTTTACAGCTTGGTACAAAAAGTGTTTTTGGTCTATATAACTAAGTTTGCCCTTCATGACAACTGTGAGGGGGTGAATTTTTTTGTAACTCATCCATTTAAATTATATTAAGCCTTAAAGTTCTGCATAATTAAGGGTGTGGCAATTTGAGTGACAGGTGAACTGCCACTGCTGTCACTATAGAGTCGACCTAGGCGGGCGTGGTTTCAGCAACCAGCCACCTCAACTTCACTCACGTCTCACCTTTTTACCCATTTTCGGTTACCTGCGAGTGATTCGCGTGACCAAGATGGCGACGTCAGGCACCGCCTACTATTGGATTCAAAAAAGCTCTTCACAAACCTATGGGTGACTTCACGGACATTACATCAATATTTTTTTTACAGTCTATGGTCACACACTAATGTTCTGGCTAATGTTTAAATGAGATTTGACTGTGTATGTTGCATTCATGGATTTTTTTTCATATAAAGTGATCATATGGCTTTAGTTTGCAAAGTTTGCAATGTGAATTGTTTGTAATACCTTTATAATTTTTTGGGTCAATTTATGCAATAAATACTTGCTTGTTGTGTTTTTTATGGTTGAGAACAGGTTGGGTTTAGGGTAAGGGTGGGCTTAGATGCTCCAAAATATCTTTAAAAACATAAATGTTTGTGAAACAATGTGTGTAATCAGACATATAAGACAAAAAAACATCAAAACGTAACCACAGGTTGTACAAGCTACTGGATGCTAGAGGGCATTTTATCCCTTAAACGTACCCTGACGTCATAATAAGGTGCTTGCACAAACTATATACTAAATTATACTTTAGTATATATTTTCATGTGGTAATACATGCCTGCTGAATGTTACTGTATGATTGACCAATCAGAATCATGTATTTCAGATAGCAAGTGACCCTGTCTATAAAATCAAGGCTAAAGTCTCATTATTTCACTTTGAGATTAGGAGCATTAAAGTTTGATTTCAATCTTTGACATGACCTCACTTCGTCAATATTAAAGATATCAAGGTTATGTATTCACAAGATGTTCTTTACATTATGTACAGTAGGATGATTTTATGTACAAAACAGTAAATTACAAAAAAAACGTGGGTTTTCACAGACTGGGTCACATTTATATAAAATAGATGTTTAATAAATATATAAAATAGCCTACAGCATGTCCTGACTTTGAATAAGACAGCACCCAGATTATTAGAACCGGAAACACAGTCACCATCTCAGTAACGCCTAGCTTGTAAAACCGAGAGGCGAGATGGTGCGACTTGGGAGAAGTCGGCCATTTGTCATGCTGAAGACTGGCTTTATCATTGTGTTCAGTCTGGAGGGCTGACCCAGATGGCCAGTACCAGTTCTTGCTACACTCCAGTGAATTTGAGACAGCCCCGGTTGAGAAGGGGGCTTGGGGCTGGTGATGGTGGGGAGCCGTGATGAGAAAGGCTCTGTGCTCTCCGTCTCATCAGAGTCATGCCTGAGAGCCCGGCTGTTCTCATCCAACATTGCCACATAGACAGGAAAAGACTGTTAATGACTACATATGGCATTGTGAAACCAGAATTTTTCAACACACCCTCTGGTCGCTTACTCCCCCAGTGGGTATAAAATCGAATAAGTGTCCTTGAGGTGTATAATAATTTTTTTAAGGAGCAGTAAAGAGGGATTTTTAACACTGTTTCCTTATATTTACAACCCTTATAATTGGGATCATCTGTCATCATTATCCATACCAAGCACTGATGAGTCAGTGTGGAATGAGAGGGGCAGTTTCGCTTAATCGCTGGTGTCAAAAAGCCACCAAAACCTGTTAGGTGTCGAGTAACTTTTTCATTATTCCATATGGCATTAATGAGGCAGAAAAGCCCTTTCATCCTGCATGTCCGTTTGCCCGTTTTAGGCGCCCACTCGATGCTCTGATTCTTTGCTCTCATTCCATGCGGTAGCAATCATCGAGGAAAAAGCGAATCAGTTCTGCTTCGGTCGAACGACGGCATGGCCAAATGTAGCTTACCCTCGAATCTACAGCAACGGAGATAGAAACTCATTTTTCACATGGCCAGATGTGAATCTTTCAATCAGTCCATCTCTCTTTCAAACACACCTCTGGCTGCCAGAGTAACTAGGCCAATGAATGATGCCAATGTAAGCAATATTAATGAGAAGGCTTCGTTTCTGCTCCAATTATTTATCATTGGGTCAAGGCAGTGGAGATAATTCTTCCTTGGGTGTCACGGGGCCGAACGGAGGCGTCTGCCACCCGGCTATGATTAATTGAAATCACGCAAACCACTCACAGATGGTTAATATCTTCGTGTGCAACTTTAAAGTTCGTTCTTTTACACTTGGTTGTTATTAGCATCTCAATTTATGGTCTTTTGCCTCAGTTCTCCTTGAGGTCTGGAGTCGTTAAAGTGAGATTTAATGTATTGTATTATTCATGTCTTCTGGGTTTGAGTTTCGTCCGAGTTCATCGCACGACAAGTTAGATTAATTACGGCGATCTGAGGAACCCAAAGCAGCAGCACCTGTCCTGTTGCAGAGATACATCAACATTAAGGAACACAGAGCGGTGACCATTATTTATTTTGGCTTTTAAACGCTATTGCAACTCCCGTAGCCGTGAGGAGTTGGGGGGAGTGGTTTTCTCATAAATGTGTGAAGCATTAGCCAAAGGCCCTGGGCCATCATTGACGCTCAGACGGTTGATTGGAGTCTTCGACCCCGTTGGATTGTATAAACGTTGACATGATTTGTCTGCCTCATTACGTTTACTGTATTCTATTGTTGGCTTGATACTACTAACCCATACCTGCGCTGCTATCATTTGGGAGCACTGAGGGGTTTAACAAGAAACTGGATCTTCACACATGAATTAAAACTCATAAAATATGAGTCTTAATTTCTTTAAGGGAATAATTGCGTGTTGGGGAACCGTAATTTGCTTCACGATCACTTTCCGTGTCTGTTTAATAAAAGCGAGAAAACCAAATTATGCTTATGTAAGTCATTATTCACCTCAGTGCACAGAAATAAAGAAAAAAATGTCATTATCTAAATGAGGTCAAGAAATGTGTAAACGGAAAAAAAATGAAAACTGTCAAAAGACAAAACTTGGACCCAAACAGTAACTGTTTTTTAGGATTTTAATCTAGCCAAAAGTCAAGCCACATATAGAAAGTATAGATATATGATATAGTATTATATTTATTTTATAATAAACAATATAATTATTATTCTATTAACTCTTTCCCCACCAGCGTTTTTTAAAGTTGCCAGCCAGCGCCAACATTTTCATGATTTTCACAAAAGTTTAATGCCTTCCAGAAAATGTTCTTCTTTAAATATATAAATTTACAATATATCAAATGAAAGAACAGACCCTCTGCTTTCAAAAAAAAGTTTAATCCTACCTTGATTAGTTTTCTGCTTATCACCTCTCAAATATGGTTAGGTTTCTTCTAAAACACCAAATTTTGAGCAAAAAGCTGAGATAATTAAATTTTTGTGAAGGATTTTTAATAAAGATCAGATTTAGAGTTATTCTTAAAACATATAAGTTCTTACGCTTCCACGTAAGGGTTGCTTCCAGGTTTTATAAGTTGTGAAAAAATTGCCACCTGGTGGATTACAGCGGTATTGCGGATTGCCGTAAATATTCGTCATTACCAGAGAAGCGTTTTCTCTTTATTGACGCGTTAACTCGCCAATAGCGGGGAAAGAGTTAATTACAAGTTGACCTATACAGCAAAATGTCTTTTAAACCGACACGGCTATGTCAGTAGACATAAGGTGTGATCGACTTTATGCAGCGCCCCAAGAATTGTCAGGTGACTAACCTAAAAGTACAGCGAGATTCAAAATTAAACTTCTATACGAGTATGTTTTCATACTGTAAAGTGGGTCGCACACCAGACGCGCAGCTGAGTGCCACGTCGCGTCTAGGACAACTCAGAGGTATCGTAAACCGAAAGTGCACATTAAATAGTGCAAGCTTCGTCAGATAGCGTCGACTTCAAAATGCGAAATATATGTTAGCAGCCAATGTTAATCGTTATTGATTTAGGACAAATATGATGTTATTTAATGTTAAACTATGTAAGTGGCCCGACAGGGGTTTGAGCAACTTCCTGAGTCAAAGCTGGGCAGCGGACAGTCGCCACCTCTCGGCGCCGGTGTGCGTATACTCATAGAAAACAATGTGTTCGATTTTTTAGAACTCCATGGCGCGGCGCTGAGCTGCGCGTCCGGTGTGCGACCCCCTTTAATCATTCTTGCTATACTTTGACATCATCCGCCTGTTGGTTCTTGCTGCGCAGCATAGATATGTACACTAGATGTCGCCTTGGCTACGGCAGTTCATTGGACCGAATGCGTCAACTAGAGCCGCCATCTTGAAACAGGGGAATGCCGCATCAGCGCCATTGTAGGCAATGGTGTAACAGAAATAAAATCACCATAAATCGTCATTAACGCGATTTTCTTGGTTTTCTTTTACTTCGTTTCAACAGTCAGACATTTATTTAGCATTGAATCCAGAAAAAAAATAAAGTTTTGATTTAATGAAAATTTACTTTTTCTAACTATAATGCATAGTGCTAGTAGCCCTAACATCCATACGCAGCACAAAAGTCCAGCACTGTCCATGAATTCGAAGTACAGGCACAGCTTTACCTATGTCCTTCCTATGACAAGACCCCTGTTCTAAGATGGCGGCGGTTTTGACGCATGCTTAGAACCCCAAGGCGACATCTAGTGTATATATCTATGGCTGTGCTGCATAACAACCCATTCTATACGGAGGGTATACCTTTCGCGTCATTTTTTGACGAACTGGGGACTTCAATACTATTACGTCCGTTGCATTCTCTTTCCTATTTTCTTACCATTTTCGCGTCGGTTTAGGGTTAGATTTACATAATGACATCCCTACCCAAACCTAACTCTAACCCCAACGCCAGGTGACAACTGTCATACCTAACTCAAACCCCAACGCCAGGTGACAACTGTTTAATTTCGCGTAATCTAACCCTAAACCGACGCGAAAATGTTAAGAAAATAGGAAAGAGAATGCAACGGACGTAATAGTATTGAAGTCCCCAGTTCGTCAAAAAATGACGCGAAAGGTATACCCTCCGCGTCACATATTGACGCATGATCAAGTGCGTCAAATATTGACGACATGGGGTGAGAATGTGTTGTGCATAAAGACGAACCTGATCTTGAAAATGTGTACATATTTTACGAGTTGGCCAATTAGTATGAAGTTAATCGTGCAAAAACATACGATTATCATAAAAAACAATAACAACCCCCCAACCCCAACATGACAGGGGTCAAAGCAAATCAAAAAAAAAAAAGTGGTTGTACGAATTAATACAAATTAGCCACCTCGTAAAATACGTACGGATTGCCATGAGATACTATAGCGTTGGTCAAACACATCTACAGTATAGTCTCTACTTTAGTTTACATATGTTTTTGTATTGCATGCTGGGTAAATCCTAGTCCAGCAGAGCGAAAATGTTTCAAGGCCAGTGCACATTCCTGCATACACCAAACCCAACATTTGGCTTGTATCCAGTCAAACTGATACCTTCATAACAACCTCCTGTTTTAACGAATGCCCTTTCTCGTGTAAACATGTAGAGGAAGAGCTTGCAGCTTGTGTCCCCTGACAGCTGGCCCTTAAAAGCATACAGTGACCTAAAGGGCCAACTGGCTCAAATATCCTGATCACAAGACTCAGTATGTGTTATGATTCCTGGCAATGCGTTAAACAAGAGTTGCTATTGTATTGTGTCCAGCGGGGAAATGAAAGAAGTTTACCACACTGGCTTTTCTGGAAAAGATACCTAGTATCTTTCATCAGTTCATCAACGCTAATGAATTCGGTTTTTAAAAAAGCATTTAGAAGCAGAACCGCGTAATGGAACCGCCGATAGTTTGTGTACTTTTCTCCTAGATTTTTGCTGTGCTAAAACATTCTTGCAACACCTCGTAATGTGGTGAATTTATTTCCTTTAGCTTTAATTCTCAGGCATGTCATGGTTTGGCTGAACCTAATAGCTATTTACCTTTCTCGTGCTGAATAAACCTTTTAGCGGTACACTGAAAAGGATGCATCCTCTCTCTGTGATGAAAGTGTTTGCAAATCTTTCCGGAAATTTTCCCTTGTTTAGCTGTAATCGAGAGCTTTAGTTTAGCCTGAAAATGCTCCCCATTTTTCCACGTTATGTTCTAATACTCTAGTCTCTGCCATCGGTTTGAAAGTGGCCCGGTAATCACAGTGTTTGTAGAGTGCCAGTAAATTTCTAATGACTCTGCACTCGGTGAGATTTCAGAGCAGTCTGAGGCCCAAAAACAAGAGCTGCCAATGCAAAAAATTCATCTGTATGCTATGCCATCAGACTGCACAGATACCCAGAGTCTTTTCATTGATTCATTGACGGATATCTTAAACTGTCTAATGCTTTATTATACCATTAGGATTTCTTTTTTAAATCAATCAGAGCATGAAAATACATTCAAAGGTTTGCCTTTTCAGGGAGAATAAAACATCTTGCTTGTTTTCCTAAAAATGCAAATCTCTGAATTCAATTGGTTTGCTGAATACAGTTTTGTTTTAGTTATTCATTTTATAGATATTATGTCTCATTGCACATAAAGTGTACAGCTGTGGAGTTTGGGAGGTGAAGAATTTAACCCTTCATGCATTATTTTCTTTAAAACTAAAATGTTTTATTGTTTTCCAAATATCCACAATGATATGTTTTAGGTACTCCATTTAGTTACAAATTAAATTAAAACTGCTTTGAAATATTTTAAAGAGGACATATCATGAAAATGTGACTTTTTCCATGTTTAAGTGCTATAATTGGGTCCCCAGTGCTTTTATTAACCTAGAAAATGTGAAACAGATTAACCCAGTAACTTAGTTTTGGTAAACCATTATCTGCAAGCATGTGAAAAATAGGTCATTGAAATTTGGCTCCCCTTGCGTTGTCAGAAGGGGATAATACCGCCCCTTAATCTGCACTAACCAACCATGACACTGCCATTTAGTGCAGAGATCAGCTCATTTGCATGTTAAAGGAAACACCCAAAATGGCACATTTTTGCTCACAACTACAAAGTGGCAACTTTAACATGCTATAATAAATTATCTGTGGGGTATCATGAACTAAATCTTCACATACGGACCCTGAGGACACCAAAGATTTATTTGACATCTTAAAAAAGTCTTGTGAAATGTCCCCTTTAAAGGTGCAATGTGTCAAAATTCCGCTTCCTTTCGAAGCACACAGAGAAGCTACGGTGGCCGGCACAGACAAAAATGTCTTCATCTGAGACAGCAATAAGTAGCCAGTCAAGCAATATGGTTAAAGCTCTCATTTTTCCTATGTTTTCGAAGATTCTATTGTTTACGGTGTGCAATATATCATGTGTTCATGTTTTGTGTTTAAAAAATGCAGTATTTTTACACCATTTACTTATCTCTATACCGCTGTTTTTACCGTCTTAAAAACGGGCTGATGTCATCCTTGTTCTATTAAGTCCCACCCTTAGAATTATGTAACAAGTTCTGATTTTGTTTTGTGATTCGACAACAGCTTAGCTTAGCTGGCGACTGCCGTATTCCTGTGGGCGAAGGATTTTTTAATTTTATAAATGTGCATATACAGTACACCTAAAGCTTTTTTCAAGGGCGCACAATGCGAAGTTTGTCACAACATGTATGTAGCACGTCATGAGTGTGTTTCGTAATTTCAAAATATGTGTTCTGCTCGTCGAGTGAACCTATGTGCATCATGTGTTTTGTCAAAAATAAGTAAATAAAAAGGGTTTATGATAAAATTCAATTCAATTTTATTTATAAAAGAGACGCTCGCATTTGCCAGATGCTCGCATAATCTCATGTGTAATCAGAGTTTACTGTTAAGGGAGTGTCTTGTGTGTATTTTGTGAATGTGAGCGTCTCTTTTATCATAAATGGTTTTGACGCATGTGCAGCAGGCACTTATTTTGACAAAACACGTGATGCACATGGTTCACATATTTTGAAAACACAAGCAAAACACATGACACTCCAGACACATATTTTGAATTTGCGCCCCTCGGAAGAGTAGTCACGAGCCGCCATTGTTTGTGACCCTTTTTGTGAAATCCAGGCTAAAGTCTCAATCAAAGTAAGAGATTTGGAGGAGAATCAAAGTTTGTTTTCAGTCAATTTCAATCATTGACATGGTGTGACTTTTATGTAGAAAACAGCTACATGACTTTAGGTGAGTTTTCACAGAGTGGGTCACATTTACCCACATCATGTCCATGGCCAGGCAAGGTTTTCACAGCTCTACAAAGCTCCTCCCACGTCTCATTTCATGTTTATCTTCTTTTCCCATTTTCCAGTCAGCTCAGCATGACTGCAAAGACTTCGACTTTGGTCCCCCAAGGCTGTTGAAGTTCCCGGACCTGCAATCTTTTTTATATTCCCATCTCTCTGCAAACTCTGGAGAGCCGGACTCAAGGGCTCATTTGTGTGAGTGTACATTACCTGTTTATAAATTGAGAGCATCTAACCCCTGTGTCATAATTTATGAAGCCGTCTGTAAAGTCTAGCTAATGGGCTTTCTCCCTGAAAAAGCGCAGGGCTTAAAGGTTTGCCTGTTTATCATGTCACAGGGACTCGACTTGTCCACTTATTCCATCAAGTGAAGAGACACTGCCAAACATTCCCCAAATGTCATTAGCAAGATTACTTTCCTTTTGTTAAATAAAAACCTTCCCTTTCTCCAAGCCGTAGCTCATCTCTGCGTATCCAGCGACTTAACGTCCAAGGCCGAAAACATTTGACAAATGTTGTAAGCACACTTTTTACACATGTAGCTAACTCTGTGGATTATAGTTTGGCTGTGTCTCTCTTTACGTGGTTGGCCATGCCATATGGTAGTAAAATCTTTGAAAATGTGATTTTTTATTGCCACACAGCGTGAGCAAAAACAAAGCATAAAAATAAACCCAGCATCAGCCGCTGGTCTTCAGCCTATAGGCGGTGGCAGGCATTTGGCAATGAGACCTAAACATGCGCCAGCCTCAAGTCTGATTTATCGCCAGTCTCCTCTAGCACAGAGAGTTCTGCCCAGATAATAATCACTGCTGTGCTCAGATATGCCGACAGTACAAACTCAGTTGTCACATAGAAAAGAAAAATCACCAATGAGATCTCTTTAATATCTCAGCTGCTTCTCCTCAACAACAATAAGATTAAAATGGAGACATATGCTTACTGTAAATCTGCTTCTCAAAGGTTTCTCATTAGAAACAGATTAACAATCTCCTCTAGAGTTTCAGAAGAGATCTTAATGTCTCAAAAATGGTGCTCCGATTTGCCATCAGCTAACCACTCAAGCTGAACTACTCAACACATTTTCACCCCCAACCTGTCTCTGGCCCTGTTCACACAGAGATTATGGAAAATACATGGAAAATGCGTCCAGGAATTGTCCAAAATTTTGGTTCATTCACACTGTCAATAATTTGCATTCACACATACCGTAAAGATCCCAAAAAGACATGTGACGTATTTAAAGTCTTGCACTTGGTAGATTTTTCCACAGTGTCTGAAGTTTGCTAATTATTTTTAATTATCTCTCGAGAAACCATGCACATGCATTTCTGTTTATGATAAGATCATAAAGGAGTGCGTGATGCGTTGTTCTGTCATGCTGGTGAAAGATCTTACATTCAGCATGGATAGTGACGAGCTCTCTGATCTCTGCTTCAGTCCAGTTTGCAGACATTTCTCGTTGTGAATGTTGATCTGCGTTTAAATACCTGTGTTAAAGAGCTGAACCATAAATTCTTGTTGCAATGCCACATGTGTCCTTCCTACGGCATGCCCCTTACTGTATTGTTTTTGCGTCTTGTTCACACAGAATGCTTTTATATGAATGTAACGACAATGTTACTAGTACGGGAATGATCCAAGAACATTTACGGGACATGTTTGTGTTCACACAGAAGCATCCATGCCAATTTTACGGAAATTTTCTGTGCGAATTGGGTTACACACTCTTAGAACGAATGTGTTAAAAACAACACATTAAATGTTCACGGAACGAAAACAAAAACCAGAAACTTTTGATGTTTTGCAAGGGAAAAAAACAAAACCAGAAACTTATATATGTTCTGAAACAGAAACGTTTTTGTAAAGGTAACCGGTTAATACCGTTATTTTTTTGGTTCTTTGACAAGATTTCTGTGCAATATGACTCGGTGAAGTTCACTTCTGCTCGTCGTTGACTTGGAAAAATTAGAAGCTTGCCACCAGCAAGTAGCCTACTCAAGCCCAAGACTCTAATGCTCAATCATAAGAGGTAAACATTGTAGGCTACCAAGTATCAAAAGATGTTGTTTTTTTTTATACTAAATAGTGGTGTAACGGAACGCAGTTGATCCGTGATCGTTACAGATCACGACCCATGGTTTGGGTCGCATGCAATTTGCGGATTAATATGCAAATTTAAACAGGGTGAAAGTTGAAAGTTCAAAGGCTTGCAAATGTTAACACTTAAGTGATCTTAAACAATTTAACAAAAAGGCTCTAAAGTGAGCAATTTTCTGTACACACATACGCACATGTGGTGGAATGTGTCCGGTCCAACTCCAATAAAACGTGGTTATCTCTATGCACTTCGAAGATTAGAACTCTGGATGTATAAACTTGAGAGAGAGTTGCGCTACTGTGTCTCATACTGCAGTCCATTAAAATACATTTAGCGAATAAAGCCCTGAAAAACAACGTCATTTTCACTTTAACTGTTTATTGTGCATCTTCTTCCCAAAGCGCCGTTTGGAATTCGTCCTCCGTCTGTGTGTGTGTCCACGTGTTTAAGTGCACTCAAAAGTGCATACACGGAGAGACGCGTTTCAAAAAGCAAGCGAACAATCTTTTTGTTCTTGACAGGACACATACAAACAAGTATTCTTTTTCTAAAAAAAACATCTGTTTGTTTAAGTTGTGTGCCAATAAAGGACATGGCAGAAATTGTCCTTGTCTTAATTCATGTATAATGCTGAAACAAATGTAGGCATGTCAGCATTACAGTTACGCCGCTTACATAATGTAGCCTTTTATAATGATTGATGACAAGATAGAGACTTTTATGTAGACTAATAATTTAAGTTTAATGTCCTAATGATCAGCCTACTTATTTGTATGTCCCACAGCTGACATGGAACGTTATTAACCACTTCGGGAACTTTTTTTTGTTCTAACCATTTCAGGAACGCCACTTTTAGGGTTGAACCAAAAACAGAATGAAACGGGAAAAAATCTGGTTCAAAGCCTGGTCAGCCCCCCTCGACATCACTTTTTTAACACACAGGGTTGCTTTTTACAATGGTACTTTGTTAAATTATTTGTTTACTATATTCATCAGATCATTCTCGACAAATAAAAATATAACAGGCAAATAAGAGAACAGTCAAAGAAGCAGCAATAAAGTATTATAAACAACTGGGAAAGTCTTCTACAGCCATATAATAACCTCGTATGCATAACAGATTGGAATTTAACAATTTAATCGCTGAAAATTGTACTCAGTGGTCCTTTTATGTATATATGGACTATTACCACGAACCCGCCTGGGACTACACAGATGAAAATCAGTATGACGAGTTGAAATGAGTTGGGAATGAAAACCAAGTAACCTGAGCTCAATAACCCATGACATTTTATAACTCTATACAGTATTCTTACTCTGTTGTCAAAACTGATCTGTGTCTACTTTTAATTTCTAGGAATTTTACTAGAACCATTTGGGACATAACTGAAAACTCATAAGCAATAAAAGAGCAACATCTCATTACTCAAAACATTACTTTTGCGGAATATAAGGACAGGGCCTCTTTATTGCCTCAAGTATCATTACAAAATATAAATTAATAATTAATGTTGTTTTAGTAGTAATACCACTCCCCGAGTCTAAAAGAGAGATGAATTTGGGCCAGTAGCTCGCTGCGCAGACTGTAACCAACCAGAAGTCTTGCCCTGCCAACATAAACTGACTCCCTCTTTGGAATCTTTCAATTTGCTATAATAAATCAAGCCGTGGCGTAGCGTCTGGCCGATCTGCTGTGGGCCTGAAACCAGAGCCGGTCTGGCAGCAGAGGCAGGGGCAAAGGACACACACGTAGGAGGGTTGGGTTCTCAAAGAGAGTCGGTTCTCTGGAAAATATCCCCACCACTTAATCATGCCTCCTTCCAGCTGTAAAAATTGAGAAAAATGTCGTCTCCCACTTCTGTCTTATCTGGGAGCGAGTGGATAAAAGACGAAGATGACAAATTCCAACATGTGTATGTCAGAAGATATACGAGGTGTCGGAAGCATTTGAATACCAGAATGAGCTTAACAGCTCGACTGCATGGCTCAGGAGAGGTGGAGAGCTTATACCAGCTTTTGGAAGCCTTCATAAAAGGGCCAAGGCTATTTTTCCCATACTTCTCCACATCGAATGTGTTTTTTTTTAGTCCTGAATGTCACACAGTATGATACTAAGTATTCGGCATATAATATTTTAAGAAGCACCCGGCTGAGCGATTCTGCCAAATGCAAGGCCTCTGAAATGATCCAGCCATATTACAAGTGAATTGGGAGCTATTACTCAAACTTCTATTGACTAAATGCATTGATGAAGGACAAAGCGTTTGCTGGTTAAACAATAAATTCTTGAGTTGTTTAGATGGATTACTCTTGTTTTTGCGAGTACGGGGCATATTTTGTCTGAGCAATCAAAGTTGGAGTCACAAAAGCCGTCTGCAATAAATCTTAATTATGCCTTGTTACTTGCTACTGTAAATGCAGTACAGCAAATAAAAGCACAATTCAAAATAATTAGATTTGCACTAAATTACAAATTGAAAATAGCACCAGTATGTACTACAGTACATTGTGTGTATAAGAATACAGATATAAAAGTTTAATAGATACTCGTAATCTGTATATATCATAGATATATGACACGTACTGTATCCACAGCACAGACATGTAAAAAAAAAATGTGTTCAGTATGAACTTAAAAACCGAGACAATG
This sequence comes from Misgurnus anguillicaudatus, assembly GCF_027580225.2. Lineage (NCBI taxonomy): Eukaryota > Metazoa > Chordata > Actinopteri > Cypriniformes > Cobitidae > Misgurnus > Misgurnus anguillicaudatus. Next base: position 4,898,574 of record NC_073343.2, read on the forward strand.
TATTTTACAGATGCTGTGGCTTTACAGATCCTCAATTTCCTTTTTATGGCTGTTAGTGTGGGAATTTTGGCTTTGGAAGTGATTACGTCAACGCTGCATCTATATAATCTCCATTCTCAGTCTGTCTAAGTGAAACTGCGCTATTCAGATGGTGCTGTATCAAATCAGCTTTTGCACTCTAGAATGGCATTTGGCATAGCCGTACTTGGCCACTAAAAACCTCATAACTACATTTTAAGTGTTACTTAGCATGTGGCGGCATCCAACTGTGGTGACCTAGCACACATCGGAGGTTCATTCCTTCTCTTTGTCTGCATACACTTAGCATTTGTCAAGCCGAGTGGAGCGCTGCGAAGTTAAGAACAATCACGCAGCATGCTGTTTACCAAAGATCAGTATGTGCCCTGGCACCAGGAGTGTGAATTCACAAATTTAGCTTTTCCTATTTCTCATTATGCCCATCAGCGCTGTGCTTACTCATGAGTCTCGCATCAACCCTGCCAAGACTTTTAAATTGAAATATACCATGATGACTTTAAAAGACTGTGTGCGTTTGTGTGAGAGGAAGCAGGAGGGGGGAGACAGCTGCACCGGGTGGTGGGTTATTTTACTTCCAGCGAAGACTGCAGGTAACTTGATTTCTGCTCTGGTTCATTCAGGGCCTGTCGGCTTGTGACCGCAGTGCACAAAGCCTCTTAATATGACAGACAGGAGGTTAGTGGATTCAGTCTCTGCACAGCAGCCTTCTCAGACAGGTAATTAACGAAACGTGGCACAGCCATTTGACCCGGACCGTCTTCCTTCTGAAACAGGATGCATGATTACCTACACTTTCATCACGAGTTCATCTTCCCCTATTTCTAGTCTTTCTCGTCTTCCTTTTGACTTCGCATAGCTGCCAAGTTTCTACTTTGGGCCTTTGGGTTACTACCATAGTTCAGTTTTGCCAGAAAATATTAAATTAGAAAGAGTTCACACAAAAAATGCTTAAATAATAAGTAAATTGGGCTGTAAAAAGATTGGTCACATAAAAAAAATATATGTGTGTCTCCTGTGTGTAATTATTTTGTATATAAATACACACACGTGCATGTATGTATTTAAGAAACATCTACATGCATATAAATATATAATACATCCAGAAAATACAGGAAATGTGTATATAGTAAAATCTGTATAGAAATGTAAACTGATGTGTCAAGTTTTTAGGGTAAACTCCCGCTCCACTTGAGCAATAGCTGGAAACTGCAGGATCTAAATAAAATGAAATCATAATTTCTAATTTTAAAGAAATTTGTCTTTTTACTTCATTCTGCTCAAAAACGCTTAAGATGAGTTTGGTGCCAAGAGTGGTCACAAACAATGCCTAAAAAAGACATTTAGTCCTGATTTTTTTGTAAATATTTTCTGTATTTTCTGTTTGTATCTTAATAAAACAGATTGAAAAATAAATGAAGAGTTTGGTTCCAAAACGCAATAAATCCATTTGGACAAATTTCGGTAAAAACGTGTTTTCTATACCAAGAAAGTGACAAGATGAAAACCACTATTTTCTGTTACAAACTTTCACAAAGCATCTTTAGGTTATAAAAACATAAAAAATTCAAATCCATAACTTGATTTTCAAAGATTTATTATAAAAATGAATTATTTTTTCCACAAAATGCAATAAATCCATGACAAGTTGTTTTTTTTTCAAAATGCTATAAATCTATTGAATCAATAGCCTATATAAATGTGCATTCGTCTTTGCCATTTTATATTCATTTAGTTGACTAGTGGTATACACTGATTAAAAAATAAACATTAATGGCATTAATCAAAACACTTACTTGTGTTTCATATTAAACACTGTCATATTAAGATCACTGCTGCGGTTATACTTGACGTCGTCACTTAACATTTTTCACAGCAATCAGCTGTAAAATGTTTTGGTCCTGCTCGATTTTCGTTGACTTTGAGTAAAATAATGGAAAGTTTTTCATAAGATCCCCTGGGGTCAATGTGTTAGCATGAGAGAAACTTGATGTCGGGCGAACAAGAGATCGTCTCCCGAGTGCCTCTCGTGTAAATTATTAGATGTTGATGGCTTACATTTCTTTCCCATCGCAGAAAACCATCACATGTTTATCAATGCCATTAAAGTAATATTTTGTTTTTGTTTGTTTGTTGATCACGAAGTACAAAGTAGATGAGGAAAACTAGGACTCCGTGTACGCGCCACCATTGTTTGTTTACATTGCGTGAAATGGTGCGCTGTAATTTGTGGAGCAGATTTATTGCATTCTGTAGAAAAGGAGGACGTTTTGTGGAAAAAATGGAGAAAAGATGACAGAATAACACTGCGGATATTCGATTTTGCATTAAATTAAAAGTTTACTTTTAAATACTGACCTGATATAATACTGATTCTGGCAGTAACTCATTTTTTTTCAAAAATGGCGTTTATCGCGTTTTGGAACCAAACTCTTCAAATATGGATGGACATTACAAAACACACACACACACACACACACACACACACACACACATTCCAGTTTCCATGTTTTGTGGGGACATTCCATAGACGTAATGCATTTTATACTGTACAAACTGTATATTCTATTCCCCTTACCTACCCCATTCCCTAACCCCAACCATCACAGAAACCCTTCTGCTACTTCACATTTTCAAGAAATCATCTCAATCATTTTGTTTGATTTATAAGCTTGTTTCCTCATGGGGACATTTTGATGGTCACAAAAACACTGGTATTCCATTCTTTGTGGGGACCAATTGTAACGTGATAATTACCAGGTATACACACACACACACACACACTTATTTATTTATTTAGATTTTGATATGTTTCAGATTATATATAAATAATTGTTATAAAACGGTTAGTTCTAATCCTTGATTCTGATTGGTCAATAGGTGTGCTTTATTCACAATAAAACACTGCTATGACCGCTACACCCAACGGTTCTATTTAATATCACTGCGCCCTTAGCAACACCCTTAGCAACACATAAACATATAATGAGACAAAGTCTGAGAACAGTTTGTTGTTTTTATTTGAGCTTTCATGTTGTTGTTCGCAGTCAGGGACTATTTTTTCTAGGGGAAGGAATGCTTTTATTGATTTAACTTCATGAAAGTTGCACTAATATTTTTTTTTACTTTAATATTGTGTGGTAACCGTTTTATAAAAGCAATAAGGTACTCGAGGCAAGTGCTGTATCGTGAATAAGTAACGGCTGAAGGGGTTGCAGGCACTCCGCTTCGCGTCGTGCCTAACAACGCCCTTCAGCCGTTACTTATTCACGATACAGCCTCTCGTACCTTATTGCTTACATAAAAAACACACATACATAATATATTATGTGTGTATTTTTATGCATAATATTTACACACAAATTAATTATGCAAACACAAGCTTTTATTTTGTATGGGATTAATTGCGACTTATATTTAGATTACCCCTAATTTTTAAGAAAGGCTAATGATTGGGTAACAAAGCTTACAGTCCTCAAAAGTCATTCAAGAGTGCTTTCACACTGACAGTTTGGTTTCGAAATGGGACACGGCTCGCAAGATAAATTGGTAATTTAAACGCTGTCATGCGGACCTGGGAGTGCAACAGGGTACCGAACCCGAGACTACCTGTACAAGGTCTAAGTTCGGTAACCCTGGCACTGTGGCGTGAATGGCCTGAATGTGAGACTCAGGTGCGCACTTTTCCAGGAAGTAAAGCAATCTGTACATACATTTTAGTTGATGACGACATAATTTGATTTCACATGCACGATTAGTATTGCGATGCAAATATATGCAGCCTTCGTTCAAAAAAATCAAGTTGGGGGGCACTGGAAACAAATACATTCGGGTTTGGACCAAAGCAAACATGTCTGGTGTAAACTTCATCAAGTCTCTTGAGCTATGAATGAGCATAAACTGAGCAATAAATTATTCCTCTTGGTGAATCAAAACGTATCAGTTTGTTTTTGCTAACTATTCCTTTAAATAATGAGATCTTAATAAATTAAAATTGCGATAAAGTAGTGGTTCATACCACCCTCCCATTTGGCAGTTCTAAGCTCGGCTGCCTTGCTTCTTGGCTTTCACTGTGAAAACAGCTTGTGCTTACAGCTTGCGAATGTCTCCCTGACTTTTTGCAAGCTCATTAAATTGAAAATGATTTTGGTCATGTTCCGGAGAGCCTTCTTTCCCTTTAAAATAATGTTAATATGTTTTTATTACCAAGTGTTCAGAGGGTACAGCATTCTTTAAGAGCAGCAAATGTCTACCATATTGAAGAGCTTTCTGCACGTATGCACAAGGAAAATGTGGCGAGCATAAACACACATTAATGCCATAGACTGCACAGGGCCTAATTTACGTCCTACCTTACTGACTGTGTACCACAACGATGCTGCCGTTTTTAATTTTCTCTGTTTCTTTCTCTCCATAAATCCATGCACATGGTTAGCTTGATGCAGAAATAGTGTCCCAGCGGGAGGGGTGGGTTATGCCGAAATAAATGAGCAGTTGTTTCTGCAATAATTTGCCCTTTTTGAATGACTAAATACAGTCACCATTACCCCCCATAGAGAAGCACTTAATCTTGTCTACCATCATCGTAAAGCACAACGTGTTTGCATTTAAGCCCTTCTTGGCTGCATACACATTTTTAATAGCTGGAAATATTTTGCACCACTAAACAAATATATAATGAGTTTTTAAAGTATCCGAAAGGAGTTGAAGATCCCAGAATGCAATTATAGATAACCAACAGGTTCTTACTCTCAACAAATATTGCCGCTTGGCAAGTACCCAGTGCGTCACTATATAGACATCAAAATGGCCCTTATTTACTTTTACATTCAGTGCACTGACATAAAAAGGCACCAACATTAATTCATAAACACTATACAGTATGAATTATATTTGAACCCGTATGTGAAACCCAAGCTAAACCCAGCAAGCAATTTTGCATTTAAACGACGTCTAATAGCCATCCAAACACAACCCAAACGTCTAGGCTAAAACAAGGCCAGGTTTGGGCTGTCAGTAAAAATATAAGAGCCCTAACCATAGCTCAAAGATAAATGAAATAAATTAATGAAGCCAAACACATTGCAATCACTCTTGACTTTGCTTACGTGATGAAATACAGTAGCATGCATTTCCAAGCTCAAACTGGGTTACTCACAGCCGGATTATATCGCGTTTCTAGTTAACCTAGATGGTGAAATGACGGCTATTGCTTTTTGGGATGTCTTATGATCTAATTATGAGATTCAACAACTGCTTACCCCTCCCCCATTTTTAAATGCATAGTGAAGCTACTGTACAGTAGCCGCGACAGGACAAACATGTATTCGTCTGAGACAACATAGTGACAAAATGCTCTCAATAGAACAGTTTGTCTGTTTAGGGCTACTGTAGAAACACGGTGGCACGAAATGGCAACTTCCATGTAAGGTTTTTTTTTGAGGAGGGGGTCACGAAGGGATGCACCATACATGCCCCAAAATTTTGAGAACCACTGAGTTACACAATGCACCTTTAAATAATTGATTTCAATCTTTGACTTGACCTTACTCAATCAATATTTAAAGGGGTGATTCAATGTTTTTTTAAGCATTCTGACTTATTAACACAGTTATAGAGTTGTTGCCTCATGCTAAACATAGGCAAAGTGTCAAAAAAGCAGTTGGGCGTGTTACAGAGTATTTCTGTGCCGAATGCACTTCGCCAGGGTTCATACAAGTTTCGGAAAGTTTTTTCCGATTACAGGTCCAGCTGATGTTTCAGGGGTTTCTATACAAAACCCCACCCACCCGTCAATCAGCGGGAGAAGCTAGAACTTGCAAACATCACATCACGCAACTTTGTTTAATATTAAAACTCAACAATGGCACGAAAGAAAAAGTGTGTTTTCGGATGTAAGGAGAAGAAAGCCAGCCTTATGAAAACAATGGATATAGTTTATTATCCGGGGTAGCAGCGGAGTTTTGCTTGTGTGTTTGATGCGCTGGATTTTCCCAACTGGGTCATGAGTTGCATGCGGTAAGTAAGACTTCTGTCTAACGTTGGAAATAGGCGCGTGCGTATTATATAAATGACATGAACATGTAGTGAATCATAAGTTAAACAGTGCTGTTGAGTGTCAGAATAGGAATGCCAAAATAGATGACCTTCATTTTTATAGTATACCGTCGTCAAAGACACCATTTGAAGATAAACGTACGTAGGTGTTTATGGTTGCAATAAGCCCTCAACCGGACAGACTGGAGTGATGAAATCATTTGGAAATCTTTTAATAATTACAATAGAAAATAATAAGAGAAGATATCCAGTGTTCTGTCGAAGTCTGATCCCTCTATGTGTTTCTTATAGCGTTTTCATCACATTACGTTTATAATTTATTTAGAAAGATTAAAGATTTTAATTAGTTCATAATATCAATAATATTACCATTTAATAAAGTTTTCGTATTTTTTTCGTTGTCTTTTATTTCTTTTTACGTTATATCTTAGCTTATGTCTTCTTCCTGTTTGTTCTAAATTACGATGTTTACTAATACATATATAAACATAGCACACACACACACACGATGTAAAGTGTTAATAATATATAAACAGGTCTATACAAATTAATTTGTATGTAAACATAATAGTTTTAGAACAAACACGTAGTCTATAAATAGAAGAAAGAAACTGAAAACAGGAAAATGATGAAATATTTAATAAATGATATTATACAGAATACATGATAGTATTGCTCTTATAAGTACGTCAGTAATTCATACTGTAAAAATAATTGAATTACCAATAAAGAACAATACATATACATAAAAAAAAAAATCCGTAGAAATTACAATGGTATTGCAGCTGGGTTGCCGGTAAATTACCGTAGATTTAAATCTATGTTATTTACTGGCAAGAGTTTGTTCAAAGTTGAATACATTTTATATATTAACAAGTCTTTATCTTTACAGACTAAAACTATACAATAACAGCCCATGCAAAGCATTCTGGGAACCAGAAATCATCATCAAACTTTTTCTGTTTTTTGCTTCAGATTTTGTTTCCCAGAATGTTTTGCTTAATGCTGCTTTTCTAGTTCTACTCTGTAAAAACAAAGACCTGTAAATGTTTAATGTTCATTTAACTTTGAACAAAATGTTGCCAGTAATAACATAAATTTAAATTATTTTATTTTAATTTCTACGGAATTTTTTTACAGTGTACATGCACACATATCAGTAGCCAAGCCATTTAAACTTTTAATTTATTTAAAAAATAAACGTAACTTGGTGAAAACGTTATAAGAAACATTACACTTAAGAGAAATATAGGGGAAACAGACTTCTACAGAACACCGGATCCATAAAATTCACAGTTTAATGCTAAAGCGCTTCACACAGCTATTGAGAAGCATTCACTTTCAGCCAACAGTTAGGCTCCGCCCACAAAAAAACGTAATCTCTGTTTGCAAACATGCAAAAGGTCTATATTCTTCAGTTTATAATGTTTTTTTTGTTTTGTTTTTCCATGTGTTTAAGAAATAAAATCAATCATTCAACAACAACAACAACAACAACAACAACAATAATAATAATAATAATAATAATAATAATAATATAATGTGAGAAAGAACAAGTTCTGTTAGTTGTCCGTTTTTTATGTATTGTGCACATACATAAAGTTAAGTATAATCTTTTGATGTGTCTGTTGCATTTTGTTACATTATTCATTAAATTATTTGACATAGTATTAACACATATTGACAGTTTACCATAATGTTAACACATAAAGCTAGTCATGATCATCAAGGTGTCATGTTAGTCAACACCCCTTCAAGTAATGTGTTACCGTATATTTTTTATATTACGTATGGTCAGAGGCTGACACTACTTAAGTATTTTTACTTTCTACATAAAAGTACATTTTTAAGTATTCATATTTTATCAGTGTTTTTATTTTTTTGAAAACATACATTCCAAAGCATAATATCATAATTTTTACTCCACTACATTTCATAATTTCAAATCTTTGGTTTATATTTAAATACATTAAACATCTAGTATTTTTTTTTTACTTTTATTTAAGTAAAAAGTACTTTTGTACTTTTACTCAAGAAAAGTAAAAGTACACATTTTTTTATGTAATTAGGTATCCATTTTAATATGCAATTTAAAAGCAATACGCAGTATAATTCTATCCTTTAGAATGTAGTGAAAATTTTTTTGCAAAGTAAAGTAAATTTTTTCCCAAGACAAACACTCTGATAAAGCACAGATGCTTGGAAAATTTACTTAAAATACTCAAGCAGTGTCCACCTTTGCGTATAATATTTATGTGAAAAAAAAACCACAAAATTACTTCAGCTAGGTTTTCATAAGCAGTGTTACATTTAACACATAATTATGCATTTTCTTCGAATTCTTTTTTTATTTACATTCTTCACATTTCATAAGCTGATTATGTTTGCAATAAAGTAAACATGATAATACTATCAAGTTGTATTTTCAGTACTTATTGTGTTGTCATATTTTGTCAGGTTTTCTTTTATGGTTGGCCAATTGAAAATGAACCCAGTGCGGCGTTGAGCAGGAAATCGAGTTTAACAGGAACTGATGAAAGTTGATGAGGTTTGCTGATGGCGTTTTAGTTGGCCAACCATAAGAGAAAACCTTAACGAAACACGACACTTTAGCAGAGCAGAACTTCAACAGACAACAGCAGATTAAAACATTAACCACAACACCAAAGTATTAAATGTTGCAGAGTTGAAAATCATATCTTAACGTAAAGTATACCTCCCTTTGCATGGCACGATATTGTGAGAAAGTTTTGGCCTCTGCATGTGTGCTGAAAGCAAGTATAGATTTGAAAAACTGGTTGGAAATTAGAAATTCAATCGCAAATATGTAAAATAAGATTAAAGGTAACATGTATTTTATTTTTAAATGTGTGAAATGCCTTACAAAAGGGGTTTTCATAAGAGGTCCAAATACTGTAAACCACCACGCTCCACACCGCTCAGCGACGACAGTGTGTATTTTCCTATGATATATGCACAAGCACACTGGCGAGAGCCACCTGTCATGTGTTGCCGGTATACTCGGATTGTTATGTCAGCAGTCTGACGCCGGCCCACGTCTCAGCCTGCGGCACAACCAAATCTGACATTCTGCCTCTGACATAAGTAAAGTCAAAGCAGCAAGTTTTCTTTGCCTGCAGGCCTATAATATCGAGCTTTACATGAAAATCACTGTGCCACAGTAGGAGTGTCAGTTATGACCCTCAGTATAGTAAACAAATTAATCACGCTGACTGACACGCATGTAGACGCGCCATGCGGCATGTTGTGAAATGCTGTCAAAAAGTTCAGCCGTGAAGTCACATTGGTATGCATGAGTTTATTTACTATTGATTCGCCATTTATGCATTTTACTGTTAGTGGCATCGTCGGCTCAAGGCTGTGAGGATTAGAGTTGTGATATTTTAATTCTTTGGTCGATACATGGTAATGGAGCATCATGGTAGCAGTCGGACTCGAGTAGAGAGCAGAGGAGCACTGAAACCAGCGAGAGTCATTTGGGTTTTCACTGTTCAATCAATATGCTCTAAAAACCACTCTGGTTTGGAGAATTCAAACTCATGGTGGGTAAACAGAGAAGAGAAGGTCATATACTGTATGTATATAGAAAATTAAAACATGATCTTCGTGCAGAAGTATGGAATAATCTTTGTAATTCCCTGTAGGTTTAATTGTATACAATTTTTTTCTTGCTTTTGAAATCATTAAAATAATAATATGCAATGTAAAACTTTCTTAGTCATAGTGCAAGTCCTACCCAGTCTCCTGAGGATGTGTATAAATAGCACAAAGTGTAAAACTCGTGCAAAACATACGCCAAATTCCACTTTGCCTTGCATATGATACGCAAGTCCTTCCCATTCACTTAAACGGTGCATCTTTTTTTGTCGTTTTATTTATTGGTTTCTCAATTTTTTTCTGTTTTTTAAACCATTTTCGCTTGGGTTTAGGGTTAGATTTTAGATTTGCTTAATGAGGTTATTTAATATACAGGTTTCTCCATTTTTTGTCCATATTTAAGCCATGGTCGCTTGGAGTTGGGGTTAGAGTTGGGGTTTGGGTTAGGATATCATTCTTATAAAACAAAAGTTGTTCTAACCCTAAACCCAAGCGAAAATGGTAAAAAAATAGCAAAAAAATTGAGAAACCAATAAATAAAACGACAAAAAAAGATGCACCGTTTAAGTGAATGGGAAGGACTTGCGTATCATATGCACACCAAAGTGAAATTTTGCGTATGTATTGCACGAGTTTTACACTTCGTGCTATTTATAAGCATCTTCAGGAGACTGGGTTCGCAAGTCTTAGTTTTTTTATCTTGTTATCATATTCATTATGTTATTTCTACTATTGTTTATTGCAAACTTTTCAGAGTGCGCCCCCCTTTGTGTAGGGGGCATCTTTTTGCCGTCACCTCAAGAAAATGAATCAAATAAAACAATGTCAAACTTAAAATTTGAATTATAAAAAACATGTTAAATTATATAGGGGCAGTTTCCCGGACAGGGATTAGAACAGTCCTAGACTAAAATAAATGTAGCGCTGTCTAAACTGAAACTTGCACTGACATATCTTAAAATACTTAGGTGCCAGGGGCGGTTCTTAACTCTTTTTAGGGGGGCTTCAGCCACCCTGTCTGTCATTTTAGCAACCTTAAAATTAGTAAGCTTATCAACCTATTAAAAATATTTTTCAGAAGTTTTTTCGAAAATAATTTATTCAAAAATAATGAAAATAACGCAAATTGCAGGCCATTTGGTGAAAAAATAACGAGTTCATGAGCTGTTAACTTTGTAAAATCCTCGGTTGTAATATTACAACATTAGTTTAAAAACTGATAAAGTATACATGTACATGTTTTTTTTTCTCTTTAAAACCACATTTACACAACTTAAAAAGTCCAATGTTTAACCCTGCAATGGTTTTGAATGGTAGACTTTGTAAATAGGTTTGTTTTCCTGGCCGTGAACTTACAAAACCTGCAAACCTGTCTTGACGAACATGACCTTTTTTACTGGACTAAATAAACCAACAATCTCTGTGATTAGTTATGAGCATATTTTTATAATAAATAATTTTTCATAAAAATATGGTTTTGTCTGATTATTATGTATTGTGTAATTATGTATATGGATATAGGATACTATTATTGGGGTACATACGCAGTATACACTGCAGAGTAACTCTTAGATTTTATTAAGACAGTGAGTGAAATCACAGCAATTCTGCTACACCAAAGGCCCAATGCTGTAATATTACAACATTTCCATAAAAACTTACTAAAATGTCAAAAATGTAAAAACCCAATGATTTTTGCATTAGAGGACTCCTACAACAACAAATAAAAGGTTAAAACATTTTTTTTCCTATATTTGGGTCCTACAGGGTTAATTTGTTTTGTTGTTCTGCACATGTGTTAGCCGCCAGTGAAGTGCAGTAGAGTGGCGTGCTGTGCGTCACCCGAAAGCAGGTGCAAACTTAAAATCATTGTTTCATAAAATATCCAGCGTAGAAGCTCATAAAACAGGGATGGGCAACTTCGGTCCTGGAGGGCCGGTGTCCTGCAGAGTTTAGCTCCAACCATAATTAAACCCACCTGAAGCAACCAATTAAGGTCTTACTAGGCATACCTGTACTAGAAACATTTAGGCAGGTGTGCTGAGGCAAGTTGGAGCTAAACTCTGCAGGACACCGGCCCTCCAGGACCGAAGTTGCCCATCCCTGTCATAGAAGGTATTTACGCTGAGGTTTTAATTTGTTTGCTACAAATTAAATGTCTGCAAAATATAAGAAAATGTGCTGTCTTAAATTTCTGTAAACACCGCCATCAATAGATGCACACACGCGCGTGTGGGCACACACACACGTGTAACTCACTGCACTCACAAATTAAGGAACACACAAATCAGATAGACTATAAGCAATATTCAGTGATGTTTGCTTTTTATAAATGGATATAATGTTATTAAATGCTGAAAAGTACAGGGAGAGAGACTGAATGGGTGAGAGACAGCTAAGAGATGATGAATAAAGTGAATATATCAGTTTAATGGTCATGATACAGATTATTAGCCCCTAAAATAAACATCATTACAATATTTTACTTACACTTATGTTGCTCTAAAATAACAACTTTTAATTTTCCTATCAGGAACTAAAGGAGTCCTGTATGATTTATTTCAATCATATTTAAAATCAGTGCAGGTTGACATTAGTTTATGAATCGCCCATGCATGCTACAGTATGTTAAGATTTAACTAAAGAAGTAAAAAAATTATGAGTATATAATTTATAATGAGAAGACAGCCTGTTTTCATATAAATTGTTAGTATTCCTACAGTAAACTTTGACTAAACATATAGTATACATACATTTTGACAGAATAATAAATAGTAGTAACAAATATCCTTTATACCTTTATAGCTGTTTGTTTTTAATGTTTTTTAGAGTATACAAAGACCAAAGTCTGATTTCTCCCAGTTTTACACTCTAAAGGGGGTTGCACACCAGATGCGCAGCTCAGCACCGCGTCATGTCGAGTCGCGTCTAGGACAACTCGGAGGTATTGTACACCAGAAGTGCACATTAAATAGCGTGAGCTTAGTCAGATAGCGTCTACTTCAAAATGCAAAATATATAAGCAGCCAAAGTTAATCGTTAACGATTTAATGTTAAACTATGTGAATTGTGCTCTGTGGCGCGACAGGGATTTGAGCAACTTCCTGAATCGTAGCTGAGCGCCGCGGACAAGCGCCACTGGTGTGCATATACTCATAGAAAACAATGTGTTTGATTTTTTTTAGAACAGCGCGGCACTGCGCTGAGCTACGCGTCATGTGTGCGACCCCCTTAAATATCTATCTGACATGACACTCTTTTATTTCAACCCAGCATTGGATCAATATGGGACAAACCCAGCCAGTGGGTTTAAATTAACCCAGAAAATAATTACATTTGAACCAATAATATGTTTTTTAAACATTCCAGCCAGTTTAAATTACGAACCATCAGGTTGGGTTTGCCCCTTTTTGACCCACCGCTGGGGTTGAAAATACCCCAGCATTTTTTAGAGTGTAAAGTCACTACAAAAAACTGTTAAACCTGACCTAATAAATGCTGTATTGTTCATTGTTAGTTTATGTGAACTATTGTGTTAACATAACCTTATTTTAAACTGTTACCACGAGGCTATTATGTTTATAGGAAATTTTATCATCTCATAAATCTAAATTGCAAAACTTTGCAAGAAGGGCACACGCATTTACAAACCCCGTCGGTATGAATGAGCGATTAGCTCAGTTTATGCACAGAGACATTCAAATCCCCTCGCAGGAGTCGAGAGAGTTTCTTGGTAAACTCGGGTTCTCCACTTTCTGCCTCCGAGAGAGAAAAAAACCCACACTCCTCGCTCGGTTGTTCGACCGGCACTTCGGTTCCTCCATCAATTCTGTCAGACTCCTCCTGGGAGATGAACCCTCAGGTAGAATCACATTTCAGCCCCTGGAGGCATCTGAAAACAAAGAGAGGACCAGCTGGCCAGACAGTTCCACATGCCTGCAGCTATGTAAATACAAAAAATAGTGCAAGACCTATTAGGTGCACAACCGGCAGATTTCCGTTTACATGGTGAAGGCTGTTATGCTCACTGAGTTTTATGTATTGGAGATGTTTTTTTTTGTTGTTGTTTTGCAGAACCGTGAAATGTGTAAATTATATTAAAGGTGAGTTTTATAACAGGGTAAGCGATTTGTATCTGTCCACATTCCATTATGGCCTTACCAATAAAATTAGCGGACCTCATAAAAATATGTGAATGACGTTTTACGTGCAAGTGCTTGTAAAGGGCAGAATAGTATTTGTCACTCAGTTTTATCCCAGCATTGCAGGTGGGTATTTCTCTCAGACAGTGTTTGTACTTGTGAATAATGGATCTACGAGAGGTGACAGATTAAGTATCAGCATGTATTCATTATTAAACAGGCACATGAAAGGACTTTGATAACCTCCACACAGGCAGCCATTTTTCCTCCTATTGAAATGTCTACGGCTGCGAGTCGTTGATATACTAAAAGGTTTGTTCCCACAGACCGCTTAAGGTGCAGTATTGCATATGTTTCCTGCTACTTCACTTAAATAATATTAATAAGAAAATAAATATTATGTAATTCACCTGACTGATGTTTATAATTTAGAATTGATTGCCGTACATTAAAAATCTGTTAATTTAGAACAAAAAAAAAAACTTTTTGGGCTGTATCCGCCAAGAATAAATTACATCTGCAATTCATCAGTTCACTAAAGCATTTGTGCAAATCATCAGATCCACAAAATCTGCCTTGAGGTTTGCACAGCACAATTTGAAATCTTGCGGGTCAGTTATGAGTGCTAGGTTGCAGAAGATAAAACAGACTGTCGTGATCTGGCATACTTTACTCAGACTGAACAGCATCACTGCGGCCGTCTAGGCACCTGAATCAGCATTTTACAATTACTACACCACAAGTCTGGATATGTACCCGGTTTTAAATTTCTTTTTATTTTTATTTAAATGGAGCATTGCTAACTCATTTAAAGGACAAGTTCGGTATTTTACACTTAAAGCCCTGTTTTCAGATTGTTTATGATGAAATAGAACAGTTTTGACTGAAATTTAAACATATGATGCTGGCCCAGTGCCGGCCCGAGCATCATAGGGGCCCTAAGCAGAATTTGTTTGGGGGCCCCCATCACCAATTTTTTTATTAAAAAATAAAGAAATTACAAACATTTATAAAAAGAAGAAAGTTGCACATTAAGTAAGGGCTAAAATTAGCATTAGGTACAGAAATCAAATGAATGAAATGAATCATAACATTTAAACATTTAAAAATGCGTCCAGAAAGCTTCTTACTTTAGGGCCTTTTTGCGGGTTAAATGGTTTAAAATCACTTGAAATGTTAACATTTGCAAGCCTTTTAAACACGTGAAATGATAAACTTTCCCTATTAAAATTTATATCATAATATTAATCCGCAAATCGCATGCGAGCCGAACTGTGGGTCGATCACGGATCAACTGCGATCTGTCACACCACTAGCTCCTGTTGCACAACTTAAACATACTGTAAATAATCATGCAAACATATCTTTATCTTGCTCTTTTTTCTCCTCCTCTGTCCTTTTCTTCTTTCTCTTTTCGTTACCAGAGGGATATATACTTTTTTGTGACATGGCTTATCATTTATTACAGTTACGCGCACTTGCACACTGGCGCAATTGTCAAGGCACGCAAGGTGTCTATATTGCGCAAGAGTCTCAAACGCTAGCACTGCAGACACACAGCAGTTGTCTGCAAATCAGTTTTTTTTGTCTTGAA
Source organism: Misgurnus anguillicaudatus (assembly GCF_027580225.2). Lineage (NCBI taxonomy): Eukaryota > Metazoa > Chordata > Actinopteri > Cypriniformes > Cobitidae > Misgurnus > Misgurnus anguillicaudatus. Next base: position 4,914,021 of record NC_073343.2, read on the forward strand.
TTATTAATTTGTATTCATTCATTCATATTCATGCATTTATATTACTTGTTTAAGTTATTTAATTGTAAAAAAAACCGTTTGGGGGCCCCCTGGTGGCCACGGGGCCCCAATTGGCCGCTTAGTTTGCTTATGCCTCGGGCCGGCCCTGTGCTGGCCCGAGAATTTTCGGGGGGTTTTGTATCACCCCCCACCTCCACAATGGCTGCACAGGTGCACCGGAACAATCTGTCCTTAAATGCATTAAACTTTCGTTTACAAAGACGTGAAACTCACAAAGTGGGCAGAAGTGTTCACTGATATGCTCACACAAATATCGCTGCAACAGATGCTTTCCAACAGGTTTTATCGTAGTTTTTGTCCAACTCCATTGCCTTGTATTAGATGTGCTGTGAGGTACGGTATTACTCCGCGCCGGGAACCTTGTTTGTATTCTTGCAACTGGCAAAGGTGGATTATCGCCACCAACTGGGCTGGAGTGTCTATTATTGAAGCTCTCAACGGAAGAATGTACGGATGTGAGGCGTTTGGGAAAATAGGTCCACAAGTTTACAACGAATGCTAAAACACCTGTTGGAAAGCATCTTTTGCAACGATTTTGGTGTGAGCATATCAGTGAACACCCCTGACCACTCGCTGAGTTTCACGTCTTTGTAAACGAAAGTTTAATGCATTTAAGGAAGGATTATTCCAGTGCACCTATACAGCCATTGTGGAGGTGGGAGGTGAAGCAAGAAACACCCGAAAATTCTCGGGCCAGCATCATGTGTCCAAATTTCAGTCAAAGCCGTTTTGTTTAGTCATAAACAATCTGAAAACGTGCTTTACGTGTAAAATACCGAACTTGACCTTTAAGTGCTGATATTTGTGCTAAATTCCGAAATGCAAAACTGTGATTGGAAACTTATGGCGCTTTTCCGGTGCGGGGTATGGCTAGGGCATGATGCGCAGGTACTGGTTACTGTACTCCCCAAAAGTGAGCCGCACCGAGCTTATTATGCAATAAAAACGGCATTAAATTGGTCATACAATGCTTTATTTACTGTTATGGTTAGACATTTTAAAATGTTTAAACACTGTTGGGATTTCAGAAAAACTGGAGGTAAACCGAAGATGTAACAGCTCTGCCATGATCTCTTACCCTAGAGATTCGATACCTTGTATCCAAACATTCCAATCATCCCTCATTTCCTCAGTGCACGTTTGACATTTGATCGCAGATTACATACCGACAGAAATATGTTGTTTGTTCAGAAGATTATGGGAAATGAGCCCCTTTACGGTTTTGTTGGTGGAGTTATAAATCGTGCTGGAATGCTGCTCTGTTGTTTGTATTGAGGAGTCTCTGCTTGTGCTCACATTGTTGGACGTGCTTTCCAATGTTGACATTGGCCCCCCAAAAAACGGTGATAGTGAAAATGATTATATTAATGATCATTAATCCTGCGTGATTAAGTAGATTTGGAATGGTGTGACGGTGATTGTCACGCTGATTAATATCATGGAAAGTTCATTTCAAAGACTCTGTATCCGCCTTTGGTTCAGACCAAAACACATGGTGGAGAGTCTGTTTGAGCCCAGTTAAGACAGCTTTATTCATAAGCACAACCCGTAATAGACCCCTAAATACTGTCTATTTGTCACAGATCATTTGTTATGAAATGAGTGGGCGAGGATTAGAAATATTCTTGTGCACATTCCGTGACATTAGCCAAATGGATAATGAACGATTAAATTTTCATTATTCCACAACACACTAAATAATGTTTGCCCTGTTTGCGGTCAATGGGGTTCCTATCTGGCAAACAAGGACAATATGTCTGATTTATGACACCCAATCACAAATATAAAGGTTGCATATCCCCCCTCCATCGACCCTTTAAATTTAAACGTAACAGCAGTTTTAGTCTATACTGTATGACGGGTTCAGATGCAAAATCTTGTGTGCCTGACATGTTTTCTTGCAAATGGGCATTTTTCATCAGGCTCTTATGATTTTCAGTTTAATGGCAATGAAAATGTTATTGATCAGTAACTGAAACAATTTAGTCAATTTATTTGTATTTAACCAATAATTTTGCTGCAAAAAAACCTGTCTATATGTATGCAAGATTTTTTGGCAAGCTTTCTTTTGACAAGACATAGTAAACAATCACTTACATCACAATATGCAAATAGAAACATTGCAAATGATGAAAGAAACTGAACCACACATTATGCCGAATTCAGACTGCATGATTTTCAAACTAGTCGGGTCACAGGTCTTTTCACACTGCGTTACTATCTGGGGTAGCGTTCAGTCGCTGCTGTTTCAGACTGAATGATGGATTGGCGACAGATGGTTTCACACTGCATGACTTTACCATAGAAAGAATCACCGACAACTTTGTCCCGGTCCGCAAACTACGTCTCACAACCAAACGCATGCGAGAAGTGACGCGAAGGGACTGGGATTATTATTAAAAATGGTAGCCCGCAAGAAGCTTACCATACAAATTGCACGTGCGCTCATTTGCAGCAGAAAGAAGAAAAAGAAATAAAGATAATCGAGGAAATGGTTGATAAGACTCCTCCTCAAACTTCCAGCTGCCCTGTATGTTGCTCTCTCATAGAGATAGAGCGCAGTGCGTCATAACCTGAAAACCACGCCCACCGGGGGGGAAAACAATTCAACCGTCTCCATTGACTTTGTATTGGGAGAGGCCGCCTCCTTGTCATTTCTGGCTTATAACAAAAAACAGAATAATGCCTAAAAGCTGCTGTGTGACAATATGTACAGCTAACAAGCCAAAGAACCCAGAAATACGTTTTTATAAGCTGTCGACCTCAAAAAACGAGCATTTAAAGACACAAAAGTGAAAAAACAGGCAACTTTTTATAGTACTCCTATTAGTAGAACTGCACCCACTAGGGGGAAATGTAGTCGGCGATCCACTTTTTTCTCCTTAAAGGTTGGGTTTTACTGCTCGCCAGCTTATAAAAACTTATTTCTGGGTTCTTTGGCTTGTTAGCTTGTTAGTTACATGAACAAACAATAAACAATATAGTTTTATTAGCATGAATTAATTCTTCCTAATTTTATTTAATGTCAATGCAGTTATTTATGTTAGTTCATGGTGCATTAATAATGTTAACAGTTACAATGCTTGATTCTATAAATGTATTAGTAAATGCTGAAATTAACATAAACTAAGATTATAAAATGCTGTAGATGTATTGGTCATTGTTAGGTTATGTTAGCTAATGCATTAACTAATTGTTAACAATACAACCTTATTCTAAAGTGTTACAAAAAACATTACTTTTTAATAATAAATTTATTTTATTTTAATAAAAAAATCATATTTTTTTTTTTTTAAACGAAAGATTTTAAACAATAAAATTCTTGTTTAATACGAACACTACAGATTAACACTTCAGTCGTTGATTTGTATTTTTATATGTTTGCCCCAGCAAAAACATTTGTGGTTACAGTTACTGGAAAAAGATTTCTCAAAATTACATGCTTGTTTTGTGGTAAAACTGGAGATATAGCTCATATAATAGCTTATCGGCCAGCTGGGTTCAAATGAAGAAATTATTCAAATAGATCAGTTTTGGTGAAAATAAAAGCAATTTTGATAACACTAATGTAATCTTTACAAATCTTTATTAGTGGGATCTCTGGGACCACAAAGATAAAAACATTTATTCCAAATAGGAAATAAGTATTAAACATTTCATCGCTATAAATGATGCAACGGTTTTACTACTTAAGCAAGGCAAGTTATAACTTGCTAATCTCGTTGTTTATTAAAATAATTTACATTAGATTTTATGCATGATTTTGATATAGTGGCTCAGTTATGAGATGATCCTCGAGGCATCCTTGTGCACTTTTTTGTTTTCAGATGAAGGTATTTACTGTATATAGTTTGGAGTGTGTTGGTAATTAGATCATTTGGTTCTGATAAAAATGAGCTTTACAAGCCCAAGATGATCATTTGTTATATGGAGGCTGTGCAATGAAACGCAGCACCTGGGGAACACGAGGCTGTAAAACACGTTGCTCTTTTGCTACAATTGCGGCCTGCAGGAGATAAAGCATGCAACACATTATTATTGCATGTGCTTTGGTACATTATAAAACTGTTTCATGGAAAAGCTGGTACAGAAAAAATGAAAAACTACTCTGTATGACATCATTTATCACTGTTGTTGTATGCTATTTTAGGGTCTGTGAGTAAGTCCTCAACAAAGGATTTATAATTATAATGATTCAATCTCAGACTCATGCCTGATCCCTTATGTAAATATTTAGCTTTAAATGTTTCTGGGATTTTGTCTGAATTATTTAGTTAACCAGAACTGACTTCATTCTGAAAGTGATCAGGATGTTTGTCATTACATGATTATATGTGCATCATATGATTCAGATACAATAGCAATTAATGCCATCAGCTGTTTGGTTTCAGGCACTGATAGATAAAATGACCAACAGGTAATCTACGATTAATAAATAAATACGTGTGAGTCTCAGTCAGGGCTGTCAGAAGATCAGTGCTTGATGTGATATGATGGGCCATTAGATTTACTAAAATATTCATGAATAGAACATGACCCTGGTTTATTATCTGCCTCCTTTTAAAGATCATGAGAGCACTTTTCTCTTCACTAATCCCAAATTCATTCAATTCGTCACAGATTGAATGATAAGAGAAATGTTCATTGTGTTTAATTTATGCCCTTAATAGCCTGCAGTAAATAGAGTGTCACGGTGATGACGTATTTTTGTAGGCCAACGCAGAAAAAAAACACTCTTCATTTTTCCCATAGACTTTTGGATTATTGCAAAAAATGAGACACACATTTTGTCCAACAATATAATCATCACAGATGAACAAACCTTTATGAATTTTGAAGTTTAAATGCGTTTACAAAAAATAAAATCTAACCTTAGGCTATACAAGCGAACTACACCACAGTCATCAACTCCATATGATGATGCTTTCGACAGCTCTTTCCAACTTTATTAAACCATTTAAAAACACGTTCACTGTTTAGGAAAATACTCTGTGGGTGAGTCGTTGCTGGGAATTGTGGCCATGTTGCATTACTTTGGATCTTCATGCGTAATTCGTACATATTTTACGAGTTGGTTAATTCATATCATACGACCACATTTGTAAGCTTTGGATTTATTTTCCTTTACCCCTGTGACGTTGGGGTTACGTATGGGGTTAGGGGCAGGGATAGGGGTTCGGTTTTGTTGTTGTTTTTTCATGAGAATCCTTCGATTTTGCACGAATAACTTCGTATAAATTGATCCGAATTAGCCAATTGTAAAATATGTACTATTTCTCTTGAGATCAGGCTGTGATGACTGATGACGTCCCCAACAATCTCACTTAAAGAAACGTAAAAGCTTTAAAAGTCACGGGTGAGGGGATCACTGGTGTGTTTTATGACGTAGAATAAAACTTAATAATAATAATACCTTACATTTATATAACGCTTTTGTCAGTACTCAAAGTGCTTTACATATGAATGGGGGAATCTCCTCAACCACCACCAATGTGTAGCATCCACCTGGATGATGCGCCGGCAGCCATATTGCGCCAGAACGCCCACCACACACCAGCTTATTGGGGGAGAAGAGATAGAGTGATATAGCCAATTAGTATGAGGGATGATTAGTAGGCCAACGGGCAAGTTTTTTGGCCAGGATGCCGGGGCACACCCCTACTCTTTTTCGAAGGACATGCTGGGATTTTTAATGACCACAGAGAGTCAGGACCTCGGTTTAATGTCTCATCCGAAGGACGGTGCTTTTTTTGACAGTATAGTGTCCCCATCACTATACTGGGGTGTTAGGACCCACACAGACCACAGGGTGAGCACCCCCTGCTGGTCTCCGTAACACCTCTACCAGCAGCAATCTGGTTTTCCCAGGTGGTCTCCCATCCAAGTACTGACCAGGCTCAGCCCTGCTTAGCTTCAGTGGGCAAGCTGTCTTGGGCTGCAGGGTGATATGGCTGCATGAAAATATCTTGGGCTTTTGTTAACCCAAGATGTTATTTGAGGGGTTTAATCAAAACCAGCATGATCTCATGGATATCAGTCTTATAGTCACGGAAAATGTGATCACTTGATCCGTGACCATGTCACGAAATTCAGCTTTTTTCCGTGTCACTCCCACGGATTTCTCGTGTCATTTTATGTTTTGTTTTCTCATAGTTTTTTTCCTATTTTTAAATTATTGTCAGTTGGGGTTAGGGTTTGATTTGGGGTTTGCGTTAGGATGTACTTTTATGTTAGAATGTACTTTTATGTTAGAATGTACTTTTATGTTAGAGAAAAAAATAAAAAATACATAAAATGACACGAGAAATCCGTGGCCCTGTCACGGAGAAAGCTGAATTTGAGATCGGGTTGATCAAAATCCCCATTAAAAAAAAAAAAAAACATTGACTTTGAGACGATGGAAACAGAAGAGATAAAATGCTAACTCCCTACAAAAAAAAAAAAGTTAAATCTGCGGCACTCTGTTGGTAAACACTTGCCCAAACCTTAGCATGTAATTCTCTGCAAATACTGGTATATTGCTCTTTGTTTCTCAGTTTAAAAATCCTTCCACTTGTCCATTTATAACCCATCCAGTGATATTTTTATTGTACCGGGTTGATATATATGGTTCCAAAGTTATATATGGTTCTTTGGAAGATTAAAAAAGTTATTGATATCGGTATAAAAACACACAGTGTGGACTTTACAAAATCTTGTAATAACCGAAATATGTGACCCTGCCTGTGCAAACTCAGCTAAAGTCAATTTTTATGATATACTGTTTTCTACATAAAATCATCCCACATAATGTAAAGAATGTTCTGTGAAAAATAACTTTGATATATTAACTGAGATTAAAATCAAAGTGAAAATAATAGTTGAGATCAAACTTGATGCTCTAATCTCCTAATTAGAGGATGACACTTTAGACTGGATTTCACAGGCAGGGTCGCACATATTCCATGTGACAATTTGCGCCAGCATTTCCTACAAAAAAATATACAGCAGATCAATTAAGATTTATGGCATCTGTCACAGAAACCTATTATATTTCAGATAATAATGGGAATATAAAGTGGCTGGAATAGCTGTGCATCACCTCAAAAAAAGAAACAGAGCGCCCGTCAACTCCAGACACAGCAGGGACTTCCAGCTAGACAGCTTCATTGATTATAATGGGAGCGATTTAGCTTGCGTCTAGCATAGACACTGTGAAAGCCATAGCTAAATGCTTGACTTTCTCAACCTTTGGTTAAAAAAAGAAATCAATCTACTTATCAATAATATTTCATATGACATAAACTTAACCTTGTCAGCGACAGAGGTTAAGCATTTACCCAAGGCTGTGCAAAGCCGTGTTCTTCCTCAACCTATTAGTGCAGAGAGGTGTGAATAGAAAAACAACACACATTTTGATTTCCACATCATTAATAAAAGCAATTTACCATGTTAATATCTTGTCTCAACCGCAATTAACTCTAAATTATCGGGTGACCTTGACACGTGACCTAACAGGCTCTTGAAATTCAATGTAAAACAGTTGCCATGCTCCAGTTGATGGTATTTATTATGGTCGCATGCGACGCCGCAGCCACTTCTGATATCTGCCCGGATTCACATGCTGATGTCGCTTCTATTTTTCTTCATCAGTATTTGAGCAATTACTGTGAATAAGAAAAGCCAGAAAATTTCCTTTGTGAAGTGTTTAGAGAATATGGAAATGAGATGTTCGATCATCATTAGGACTTTGGGTGAATTTGAAGTATACTGTAGAAATTGTTCCGGCTTTGGGAAAGTTAAGAAAAGAGCTTCGTTTTTAAACTGTCTATCTGACTGCATCCTAAAATGAGTCTCAATAGGGATGGTTAAAGGCTATAAATCTGTTGTTTAGCAGTGGTAATATTTCTTTATAGACTATGCATTCAATCTGAGTAGCGAGACATTATTTAAGCAAAGGATCTCCACTGAACTGTTTGTTTTGCTGGATACTTTTCTTTTGCATTCAGGTTAATGTACGTAAACTACTGTATTACATCCGCCTGAGGGCATCTCTTTACCAAGACGGTGAGTGTTAGTAGCCCGAGATACCTTGATCCTGATGCTTTTACAAGGCCTTGACCCATGACCTGTATTACTGTATATCAAACAACTCGCAAAAAGGCAAGTGGTCCACTGAGAGAAAGAAATGCTTAAGGTTTGCTAGCACAGCACTATTAAACACAAAAGCAGACAATGAGATGCTTTACTAGTCATCTGAAAAATTTTAAAAAGAGCAAACCTGGAAAAAAAACATGATAACGGCGGCCTGCGCATTAATCTGATGGAATGGTTGTGTAAGATGCTCTCCACAGGTATTCCCACAGCTCTTCATGTTATTGAATCGATGCAAACAATATCTTTACAACACAGAAAGTGGAGATGAGGCCGATGATAAATTGTTGCGTGTTGCTGAGTGTGTGCACTGACAAATTTCTGAAAAATTGGCAAAGTGAGACCCATTTTCACTGGAACACCGGTAAGCTGTAGCTGCAGTCATGAGAAAGATTTCTTGTTCCTTAAGTTATTGTTCTGTGAATCACTGCAGATGAATGACAAAGGCCTGAAACTGCGTTTTTAGCCGAGTATGCGGTGTGCATTTTTATTCTTGTCTTTTACGACTGTCTCCTGTCATGCTGTACGATATGAGCCTGTTGAGATCTGGAATAAATGCCTAAAGCGTCGCAACAACAATGCTCATTTATGTTAAACTATACAAAATACAGAATACTTTTGGGAAAATATCTTGGAAAAAATAGAAGCAAAATATGAATTAGTCAAATAGAAGAATTTCACTTAAATACATTTAGATTTGGTGCTTGCATTAGAATGTCACTTTATATATTGGTTTATACTATTTTTTCGGATTAATTTTTTATATGTCGCCAGGCGTTAGGGTTAGAGTTGGGTTTGGTTAGGGATGTCATTTTATGTAAATCTAACCCTAAACCAAAGCGACAATGGTAAGAAAATAGGACAAAACAATTGAGTAACCAATACGTGATAATCACACGAAAACAGGAATTTGTTATTTGATCACAAAAAAACGCAAAATTTTGTGATAATAGCACGAAAAAAGAATCAAAAAAATATGTGACTATATAACGAAATTTCGTGAGACAATAGAGTACTACATTGAAGACCTAAGGACCCTTTGCACTTTTTCCAATTTTTATAACAATATTATAAATTGATCGTTTTGCTGTTATATCTAAAGATTTCGTGCAGACTCTGCTCGAAGAGCACATAAGCTGATGTCAGCAGTCTTGGCACTGAACGAGGAATCGTTATTATAATCCAAATGGGCAAACAGTCTAAATTAATATTATGCAAGTTTTATGCAAAACTGCGTTATTCATCACCGTGATTGTATACTTTTAAAGCTGGAATAATGAGTGGATTAAGCATTTCATTTGGCAAGAGAGAGGATGGAACATGGATCACATGAATGGAACTTTTTTGTCAAAGAGGACTGTTCATCTCAATCAGGTACAAGGAGGGAGAAGGCTAATGTATATGGGTAAGACAAAAAGTTAATTTTTGCTACTTGTTTATTGACTTATTAATAGCATTTAGCTGAAGAATATTTGCCGATCGGGTCAAGTCGGGTCTGTTTCTGCCCGGACGGGTTCGGTTCCAGCTTTTAAATAATTGATGATAATAATAATAATACATTTTATTTGGCCGACGCCTTTCTAGAAACTCTGCGTTGGTTCCGGGTCCAACTTTCAAAAAAATAGACAGGTCTGGGTCGGTTCTGTGTAGCACATTTATGAGTGTCTTTGGTTTCGGGTACGGATTTTTGGACCCGTGTAGACCTCTATGTAGAGTAATTCCTGTGGCTGAACTAGTAGAGCAGTGCTTCAACAGTGCAAAGGTCATAGGTTCAATTCAATCCAACCCAATCTCACGGAAATTTGTGTTATAGTCACAAAATATTTGATTAATGTATTTGTGCTATTGACACGATTTCCCGTTGTTTTTCGTGCCACTGGAGCATGAATGTCTTTTTCGTGTCACACAGCACAAATTTCTATAAACAGTTTTTCGTGTCTGTGGCACGACTTTCTTTATCATGTCATTTTCTCATCGTTTTTTCCTGTTTTTTTTTTACCATTATCACTTGGGGTTGTTAGAATCACTTTCTGTGACATCCTAACCCAAACCCAAACTCAACTCCAGGCAATAATAGTTTTAAAAGCGGAAGAAAAACATGTAGAAACCAGTGCATAAAATTAAATCCTAATGCAAATCCCGAATCTAACCCTAACCCCGAGTGACAATTATTTAAAAATAGGAAAAAACAATGAGAAAAAAATATAAAGATAAAGAATATAAAGAAAGTCATGCCACTGACACGAGAAACTGTTTATACTGTAGAAATTTGTGCTGTGTGACACGAAAAAGACATTTGTGCTCCAGTGGCATGAAAAACTGTGGAAAATTGTGTCAATAGCACAAATAAATTAATCTAAAATTTTGTGACTAAAACACGACTTGCCGTGAGATAGGGTAGAATTCCCACACTGTTAGAAAAAAATTGTCAAAATCAATAAGTGGGGTAGTATGTATACATTTGGTTCCAATATGTACCTTTGAGATACTAATAATTACCTCTGAGCATAGGCGCTGATCCTGTGGCCCCATTCCCCACAAAAAAAAAAAAAAAAAATACAGATGTTAGGGCTGTGACGGTGGCAGTATGTTTCCACTGGGATGGTAATGCACCATTTCACCTCGGTGGTGTGGTAGTTATTGAATGTGTGGGCACGCGTGCATATAGGCTTATATATAATGCATACATATATTTTGAAAATAAACATGTAAACAATGATCACATATTAGTTTCTTAACAAATACGCTTGTTCATAGGCGGCAATTTCTTTTAATGCCAGTGGGTGCTGTCACAACGTCAAGCAATGCTTAGGTTACAGCAACCGCCGATACAATTTGGAGCACCTAAGCTTGGAAAAGAAGGTAAACGCGCATTCATGCATCTGCATGGTTTTAGACAAGAAATGTGTAGTGGCAAACCAATCCCGAATTTCAAAAGCATTTTTGAATGCTTGGCCATTTTGGTGGGTTCTCAAGCCAAGCACCAAAGCACCTACGGTATCTGTGCCTATGTGCGTGTTTATTGTAGCAATTCCATCCGTGAAACAACACACAGTGAGGAACCTGATTGGGTTTGTAATGTTTCAGCCATGCTAAAAATGTGTTCTGATACTTTTTCACAAACTTGACAAAGAGAGAATATCTTGCCTCATTGTTTCCTGAAAGCATAGTAACTTTGTTGCACATTCGTCGTTTTGAACCGGTATTTTTCACACAATTTACTTATCTGTATAGCGCTGTTTTCACTGTCCTCAAAACAGGCTGATGTCTTCCTTGTAAGGTGAAGTCCCTCCATCAGAAAAAAAACGTATCAAGTTCTGATTGTGTAGTTTGTTTAGTGTGCTGTGATTCGATAGCAGCTTAGCTTAGCAGAGCCATTTGAGCCAAAGATGGTGACTGACGTATTCCTGTGGGCGGAGTTTAGTCAACGAACTGTTTTACTGACGTCATTAAAGCAGGAAATAGAGGGCTGTAGTCCAAACCGGCCGTTCGTTGTAGGCTTTTAAAGAGGAATTCTATTGAAGAAAATATATCGCCTGGCAGTGAACTTTGAGCTTTATCATTTTACAGGTATTATTTATGCTATTATAGCAACATTACACACTAACTAGGGTTTAAAAATGGTATCAGGAAGAACTTGACCTTTAATTCTGTTTACAAACTTAGACGTACATTTTTTTATATATATTTAGAACGATGGATATAGAATGTACTTCATGTTTTTTGCTTATTTTGTCCAAAAGCATGATCAACGTAAGTCTTCATATTATAATAACAAGGAACTATGTTATTAACGACAGGTGAAGAGCTGCCGTTCAAACCACACAACTTTGCGATGCAGTTTGCGAATGTCCGCTGGAACGATGGTTTCGGTAAACACCTGCATCGGTGAACTATGCTGAAAGGATGGAAATTGTGACCATAGTTGGAGACGCTTTCGGGAAACGCACCCCTGGACGAGATTGTACTTTATATTTTTCATAGTTTGTGATGTGCACACCGGTGGTTATGACAACCATCACAGCCCTACCAGATATGCTCGATTACTTTTAATCAAAAACGCTTTTGAAATTCGGGAGCCTCTTTGATTGGTGGAGTTGTAATATCTACAATGCTTTGATGAATAAGCTGAATATGGGGCATTTCACATTTAAACGTTGCGTGACTTTGAAAATGAACGTCAAATGTCGAAAAGAAATCGGCGCCTTTGCCTCTACTAATACATGTATAAACTCTTTAGCTGCAAAGCTGTTTTTTTTCAAAGGGTACAGACCCAATGACATCTGGGGTAGGCTACATATTTTGACAATTGTTTCTGGCAGTGCAGACAGCACACATGCTGAGTAAACGTATACCTTAAATGCACTGTAAAATGCTTTGAAATCAGCTTCTGCCAAATTCATAAAAGTAAACAGCAGTGTGCATGTGCACTGGGCTTTGCTCGCCACTGAATGAAATTTAGGAGTACTGAATTGGAAAGACAGTCATAGTGATGGATTCATTCCATGGCTGAAATAACCACACACACTTGAGAATAATACAAAAACAGCGTGTAAGAAAAACAACAGCGAATAACAGTGATCTTGTGAGATTACATTGTGTGCTCAGAGCAGGGCAGGTTTGACACCTGAGAGCCAACGAGCTTCTAAATCCGCCGTGGTGGGATGTTATTCTGTTCCTGTAGAAGAGTATGATGGAGCTGCCGGCCGCTGGCTCGCAGACGGTCACTTCTTCAGTCTATAGTCTGCTGTGTTGGTTCCATTCTCCTGTGGCCGCTGAAGGGCAAAGCAGTCTGCGCACAATGAAGCGGTTTACTGTATAGTATCTGGCGAGATATAATATGCCTGTAGCTTGCTAGTGGGGTTTTACCTTGCTACAGGTAGCATTTGGTTTAAAGGAAAGCATTGTGGTAAACTGTGACCAATTTTTTTTTTTTTTTTTTTTGGTTCAAGCCTTATGTTATATTTATGTTATATATGTGACATTAGTATCATTTATTTGCATTGCATTTTTAAAATTACAAATTTTCTGTTAAATTTAACACTCTTTATGTCAGACTATGAATTACGATTACATAGAAACTTCATGAATCACCACTTAGAAGAAATGTATTGTTTGTGATACATTATGAAGCAAATCATTAGGCAGCCACAGAAAAGGGAATTAAGTTAACAGACGCAGGAAATATTACTGTCTAGCTAATGATCTGTTTTCAAGGCATGAATCTGAAAGTCGCTAATGTGGTTTGTTTTATAAAAGCGCCGTGAAAATGAAATATGCATTCATTATCGGAATACTTCAAGCTGTTCCAGTGAAATATTTCTCTGCAAATTTGCACAGGAAATTGGAAGCACGAGCAGTGTGAGAACAAAAATTTGTCATAAAGGTGAAGGATTTAAAAAAAAAACAATTAATATGCAGAGACAGTACGCATGGAACTATGCAGATACTTTTGCAAGCATTTGTTGATTTTAAAAACATTACATTGTCTCAAGCAGTCTACAAAGAAACATTAGCTCAACCAATAATGTGAGTTTGGACGGTAACATGAATGGCAATGGTCATTTTTGCAATTCCATTTGTTGCCACTAGTGGTGCAGAAATTGTGAGCTGTGTCTTTAAATTCCCAATAGCTGTTTTTCCTGAATCTCAAAAATGTTGTAATTTATGTATGTACCGTATCAACTTCCAGGTTTCACAGCTTACTACCCATAGCTTTTACTGTTTCGGCTAATTCAGATTAACTGCACCTCGGCCGGTATATTGCTTTTAAAATTGTTTATTGTTAGCGCATTGTTTTTATGGCCAATTTTCGCTGTGTGTTCAAGATTTGTGAGACTTTGCTCATTTATGAAGACGCACATTCTCGCATACCTAAATTGCTCTTCACCCTTGGAGAAACGCCTACAGTTGGTACACTAGTTATTTCTCATTGCATTTAATAATTTAATAGCACCAGGCACCCAGAGCGCCACTCTTACTGTACCTTGTCAAATAAATAACTATTTTTCACTGGTGAGCAAAGAAACCGTGACCTTAAAGTCCCTCCCTGTAGAGACATGGTTTGTTTAACACTGCTTTCTGCGGGGTCTCGTCCTAACAGTTCGGTAAATTCAGTAGGGAAATAAAATGAAGCATCCTTTTACATCAATCCGTGATCTGTGTTTAACGGAGGACTCGGAAAAAACAGCGACATTAATCAAGCAGCCCATCCAGATGTTTTCAAGGTCAGGTTATAGCACACAAAAGGCTACATACTGGCAGCACTTGGGAAAATGCTGCATAATATTACGGTTTTAGTAAAGCGTTCAACTGTGTGGGAGCTTCAGTCCATGAAAATGATTTATAGTCCGATAAAATCTTTTTTGCTTTGCTCTTTTGAAATGGAATGTATAAAGATGAATTATAGATATGCACTAAACTTTAGGAGACTTGGCTAGATTGTCACGTTGATCAGAAAGCACATGTTTGCAGATTATAATTTTGCATGTAGAAGGCAACTCACAGGTCTGACGTTGGTGTGGTCATTACATTTAATATGCTACTTAACATACAGTACTTATACGCTCAGCTATAGACTTCTTTCATGTCACTCTATGCAATTTAAACCTGACACTGTTGCTTAAAAAAAACTGTACACAGTATATGGTGAATAGCAACAAAGCATATAGTATAATACCTGGAGAAAAGCTGTTTGCATTCTCATTAATCCAAATAGAGGTTAGGAACAGAGCTCTGAAAGTATGCAATTTGAAATCTGCCGTCTTTGCTCATATAGGGGAATCATGGAAATGGAGGCAATTACTTGGCACCAAGAGATGTGCATAACACCCATCCCTATAATAATGACATCCAAAGCAGCATTCAAACAATGAGAAATATACATCCATGTGATGTTTTAAAGAGCTCTGAGGTCAGTCGGTTACTGGCAAAACACCCATAATACAATCAGACACGTGTGAAGTTTCCAGACATCACTTTGTGTTTACAATTTGATGGAAAAACGCATTCGCTTTGGCTTGTCAATTTTTAATTGTTTCCAATTACGTTACATCTCCGGAGAGAAAATCATGGATTGAAATCGTATCCGTGTAGGACACTGAAACTCGGAGCGAGAGCTCTTCAGAAGATTATGCCGCCTTATCTCTCTAATCAGCTGAAAGCAGTTGAAGATGGTTTGATCTATGAAAGATTTATCTCTGCTAGAAGCCTGTTTTCAAGCAGTCGTGATCACCTTATAATCCTTTTACATGAATTTAGAACAGCTCACAGGATTTGACAACTGCAATATTACAGCTTGGATGTCAATATTTTGTGTAAGCTGTATACTTGAATAGCAAATCTGTGTTTGTTCAGAAGTAACACTTTCTTAAAAATAACTTTATGCCTCCTGTAGAATAAGTGATTCTTAATATCACTCAAAAAAAATTTTGTTTGCTTAACCAATGCTTGAAACAAATATGGACAAACCTAACCGTTGGGTTATTTCACACATATAATGGGTTGTTTAAACCCACGTGTTGGCTGGGTAAAAGCAACCCAACATACATCAGTTGGGTTGATATTTGACCCAGTCATGGGTAGGGGAGAGCGGGACACAACCTAACGCTTTTTGGTTTTGGCTCAATCATTAAAAAAAATTGTGTTTGATTAATTATATTTTTACACAAGCAACACACACATCTTTGCTACAAATGAACATTTGTTTCTAGGACTTACCATTCTTGGACAATTACACCAAACATGACAGAAGGGCAAACGTTACAACTTACCCCATAGGTGGGGTAAATTGTAACAGGTGGGGGTTAGTTGTAACACTTGCTAAAAATTAAGTTTGCAGGCAAATATTTTAATACTATTTTGTATATATACTTGAAGTGGCTATTCTTTATATATCTGTCTATAATAGGCAGGTATCTACACTATTCATCACTCATCTAAACAGTTCAAATATAAATGGATACAAATGTCTAAACATGTAAGAAAAAGCAGCACAATTATGACAAAAACATTTTTATATGGGAACCAGTCTGTAAAAACCATACTACAGTCTCAAATTCGGAGAAAATGAAAATCAAAGTCTGATTTTAGCCGTTAATTTCATTATGATTTTAATCTTTGACATGACCTTATATAATCAATATTAAAGATATGAACAAAAATACATTTTGACACATTTTTTTTATAAGACAGGCACATTAATTTTGTTGGCAGCCAGCAATCATTAGTGTGTAGCTTATTTAAAACAACGGCAAGAATTACGCTAACGTTAGCAGTTTTCATATTGTTAGTGCTGAGGGGTTAGTTGTAACACAGCGTTACAATTAACCCCGCTGGGTGAAAATATTTCAAGCCTACCAAAAAAGTTGCTAAGAGCTGGAGACATACACTGAAAAAATGTTCATTCAATTTACTCAAATTTTTTAAGGTAAGTGGTCGCAATCAATTTATTTAAGATACATTAAAAAAAAAAATTGAAATACAAAACACAACAAAAAACTTTTGTTTAAATGCAGCTTAAATACATTTATTGCAACCGCTTAACTTAAAAAATAGTAAATATAATTTTTTTCAGTGTTTTTCAAAATGATGCTATGTTTTAGTCAACAAGACACTGATTAAGATGACATATCATCGGTTTTGGTATCTGACACACCAAACTTAGAAACAAAAAAAAAACACATGATGAAAAAATGTACTTACATGCCACCAAATCACTCTTTAATCAATAACTAAAAAAAACATACCTTCCCATAATTTGCTTCTTTTGGCAGCGTGAAAAAAACAAATTGCTCAACCCTGTGCAACAATGTAAACGGTCCGTGTTGCAATTAACACCGTGTTAGTTTGTGCCCCGCGCACCCCTAAAATTACAACATTTTTAAGGTGTATTGTCCTATTAGCTCAGGGGCAAAAAAAGAAAAACAAATCAGGTCTAAAGTTAAATCAATTTCAACCCAAAGCACTTAGAACAACAATAATAATTTCTTATTAAATCTGACAGTGCAAATTATTTAACTAAATACTGAATAAACATAATGCTTCTGACATACAATGCATATAACGGCAAACCCCAGTATATTAATTGATTTAATAATTTCTATCGTTTTTAGAATGGGTACATAACAGCTTCAGCCATATGAACTTCATTAGAGAGCACTGCATGCTTTTCCTACATCTGCTGTTTCTTTTTATCAGTACTAATAAAATCATACTGTGCTTTGATCGTTTTAATCAAACTCACAGACAGACTGTTGGTATGAGGCAGTGGAGAAAATGTTATCATTTATAAATGTACAATAATGAGTTGCTCAGACGTTTGACATGTCAAGTATTACATTAATTCATTATTGGATATCATCTACATCAGGGGTGCCCAAGCTCGGTTCTGGAGGGCCGGCGTCCTGCAGAGTTTAGCTTCAACTTGACTGGAAATTTCTAGTATGCTTAGTAAGACCTTAATTGGCTGCTTCAGGTGTGTTTGATTAGGGTTGGAGCTAAACTCTGCAGGACACCGGCCCTCCAGGACCGAGCTTGGGCACCCCTGATGTAGATCAGTGGTTCTCAAACTTTTTCGGCATGCTGGGTCTTTTACTGTAGGCAGTAGATTTAAAGCTGGGCTATTCAATGAAACATGTTTTCATTCTTTTTTATCTTTTGAACGGTTGCTTTATATTGTAGCTTAATTGATTTTACTTTTTAAAATTGATGATTTTTGAAAATGTTCAACCATTCAAACCAGTAAATGTTGAACATATACAGTTTATCTTTGGATTTTAATAAAACCCTCAAGGTTATATATATGAAACATTTGAAGACTTTTAAAGATGATGTATAGACCATCAGTCGCACTATACTGTGTGTACTGTATGTTAATAATTGGTTTCGTGATTTACCTCGCTCACGCTTTGATCCAAAGGGTCTTATAGTGCAGTCTAGCTATTTTATTCCCTTTGATTAAACTCACAACCTTTTGCACTGTAAACGCAATGTTCTGTTAGTTCAACTACAAGAACTCTGGTTTAATTATTTTTAACAACTAGAAAATAAACTCAGAACTTCGAGTATCATAAATGTGCATTGCTTTGAATTCGGTATGCCCCTTTTTGAGATCGTCCTATCATCAGCCTGTGAGATCGCCGTTACACAATAGTATCAGGGGGCGGGGCAATAGTTTACTCGTTTATTTATTTGTTAATTTTTTACTTAAATAATACACTTGATTGGTGGACAAAAAGAAGCTGACGTACTCTAAGGGCAACACTCTCATGACCGCAACCTTCTTAAAACTGATGCCATTAATCCGAGTGCGTCTTTAAGCCCATGCACTCTGAAATTTCTGCCGTGCCAGGGAGTGGGAACAACACACTCGCTGGTTTTAAACCCCTACGTGCCTAACAACCTCTCTAGTGCAAGGAAATGGCAGAGCTGCGCGTATTACAAGCTCATGTGCAAGGAAGAGTCCGAATCATGCGCATTACAAGTTCACGTGCTAGGAGTCCATGCTGCACGCGTTCTGGTCTGAGCAAGAGTCCAAGACGCGTACATTAAGTCCAGGTGCATGCAAGAAGAAATCTGGGCCGTTTCAACTCACTTACGCAAAGTGAAGCCCACAAACCCTCTCATGCCATGAAAACCATGCAAAGCACATCTTAATGTGAAACTATGATGATAAAAATAAAAACTATCGCCAACTATAACTGTCATAAAAGCCCGCTAACAGCGATAAGCTTGACGATCGTTGATACATGATACTATTTCATTTTATTTGTACAGAGAGTCTGGCCTCTCTCCATTGACAAACGTTTACTTCCTTGTAGAAGGGGTTATCTGTTAAAGTTCAACACTATTGGATCTGCCCAGAGTCACTCAGGATCTGCCATAGGCAATCGCTAACGTGTGGTCGTGACATATATCATATGCCAAAACCGGCCGGAAACAACAAGTCTGAATGATCAGACCAACAAAACTTAGCAAACATTGTTCTTGCTCTGGCTTTAACTTTTGTACATACGCTAGTTTTGCAACAACGGACCGAATAGCTTTTCTCACGTCTTTCTCTGCTGCCATTATTGAACTACAACTCAAACTGACGCACAACATCAACGTCATCGTTCTCAGTCACTCCTTCTGTTCGCTGATTGGTCCTACAAAAATTTGATTTCTCGAAACGCTAGCATAGATCGAAATCCCAGACGTAGTACTGAAGGAAACTAAAATTGAGTGTAAGTGCGTAGGAGGGCGCAGCCAGGCTCGCCTGAAAGTAGGTGTATATTGGTATATGTATACGTGGGTGTACTGTATATATGACAGTCAAGACAATCCTGGTTCCTAAATTTGTTTTTAGCCGCAGCTATGATGTAATGCAGAGCAGATTGCTCAGGAGTCAAGAAAACTTCAAAGTTTGTTTTGATGTCGTTCGTTGCGAGAAGTCATCCATCACCCCTGCTGACAGAGGACGAAATAGAGTCCACATCACCGAGGGTCCCTGGAGTCCCAGCTGCCCCTTTGTGCCACGGTGACAAGAACGGAAATGATAACAACAATCTCATTGCCACGCCTGATAACAAGAATTTTTATTGCCACATCCGGCTTAGTAAGTTTTCACAGTGCCAGACTAACTTCACTAAAGACTTCCTCTCGTCTCTTTAATACTGTATTTTCTCCCGCAGTTCACTGGATGAATCTTATAATTGGCAGTTGAACAGTAATACGCTTCATTATTCATACTGGGCTGTTGGTATATGTGGAAGGCTGTTTGAAGGGGAAAACTATTCCAGAGGGACTTATCGTGAGCTGGGTGTGACACCATAGCAGAAAAATGAAAATTTCATTTTTGTTGACCGTCTCCACTGGAGGACGAACGTCAAATATGCAGTAATGAAGCCCCTGGAAAAGCAAAGCAGCAGTCGATTGCATTTTTTCCTTCTATGTTTCCATTAAAGTTGATGAGCTGAGCTGAACACGCAAAAGCTAGTAAAACAAGATTCGTCTTTTAGCAGTACCACATTCACTCATCCCTCTGCTATATTTACATCATACATTCCTTGTAGAAGCTACTTAATGTTTTATAATCGACAACATGTTCCATTTTTACTCACAGGCATTCGTCTACAGAATTAGACAGACATTCCTCACGTCCATGGTGTTCAACCCTCATTGTTCTCTCTGGATGGTTGGTTGGGTTACATATTTTCCCTCCTCTTTAGATATTAATACAGAAGGTCTTCCCCTAGCAAGGTCATTATTTCAACACTCATTACCTGTCATTTCTTCTTGTGCACACACTGTATCTGCCAGATTTCATGGCCTTGAGAGGTACCTGCATAAATTCCTCAAATTAGTTCCCCTTCTTGACTTACTTGTGTAGAAAAACCGACTTTGTGCCACTTTTACTTATTTATATTTCTAGGTTGGTTGTAACGGCGTGGCCATTATCCATAAAACTAGAGTGTATCAGGGTAAATTCCCCAGGACAGCTGCAGATGATGCTCGACTCCGAGTCGGAGCCGTCATTATAAATAATCTCAGAATTGCCCCGCACCTGTCACAGCTCACTGAATGCAAAACTTCCTAGAGGGATAATGATACCCTTGGAAACAGATAAATGTGCCATGCGTAATCACAGCCTCACAAGTCCTGTGTGGCTCACAAGTTTATTCTGGGAGGCAATGAGGAAAAAATAAAAACGGAGTGAGGTTGCGACAGAAGGCAGGTATGAAATGTTTTGGTTTGCCAGCCCTGCCGATGGCTACGGTCGGAAGTCGGCGGTCAGGTGGTGGTGTGCCGTGCATTTGGGAGAGGTAAATGTCCTGTAAAAGCACGAGTTGGAAAAGAAGCCTTGGCGTTTCATTTTCTCTATTTTACGAACATCACAGCTTAGCTACCCCGCTGCCCAAACCCTCTCTAGGCAAAGGTCGAGCACCTCAGGTCATGTCTGTTATTGACTTAACCCTTTCATCTTCTAAATGAATCTGTGGTGAAAGATCCCTCAGCTATTTCAACACCTTTTATTCCTGGTTCCTGGTCTGGGCGAACATGAGATGAATTATGGCAGCTGGCCAGCTTGATTCGCATTAATATTTTATTCCTCACTTTTATCTCGTTCCCGCAATGCGAGCAGTATTACTGTAGGGCGTCCGATCCACACTTGAGAGAGAAACTGGTATACCTTGCTAAGCCCTGAGAGGAGAAGAGAGTTGAAAGCCTCGTGTGGAAATGGAAGATTCGATCAATAATATCCACAGTTATTCATGACCCTGCTGAAGATCGTCTATAACCGTTTGATCTACAGGTTATGTCTCTTATGCAGTCGTGGTTCTGAAATATAATCTTTGTATGACCTACAGTAATGAATGGAGCAGTTCTCAACGATTGCTGATGCGGATATAGCAGTAACCTAACAAATAAAATGTCATTAAAATCAAACACTGGAAGTATTTTTATACACTGTAAAAAGTGAAAGCTGCTCTACTTTAAAAACTTACTTCAATTGGTAACACTTAAAAAAAAATTCCCACTTTAAGTCAGAAAAAATACTTCAATTGGTAACACCTAAAATATTTCAACATTTTCAACATAAAGTTTTCACTTAAAGAGACATTCCACTTTTTTGAAAATAGGCTCAGTTTCCAGCTTCCCTAGAGTTAAACAATTGATTTTTACCGTTTTGGAATCCATTCAGCCGATCTCCGGGTCTGGCAGTACCCCCCTTTTAGCATAGCTTAGCATAATCCATTGAATTTGATTAGACCATTAGCATCATGCTCAAAAATGACCAAAGAGTTTCAATATTTTTCCTATTTAAAACGTGACTTTTCTGTAGTTACATTGTGTACTAAGACCGACCAAATATTAAAACTATACTCTTACTCTGGCGTAATAATCAAGGACTTTGCTGCCGTACCATGGCTAAAGCAGGCGCAATAATATTTTCTTTTTGTAGAATGAAAAAATTCTGTCCTAATTACTTTGAGGGGGTGGTTTGTCGAGATGGTGGGCGAGTCTCTCAGCTGTCATTTAAACGTGAGCAGAAGTAATGACGAGTTTATGTGAAATAACGAGTTTATGTCTGAGTTCACTGCTTGTGTTGTCAGTAAACATGCTACACAGTGTTTTGTACATGTATATGTTAGAGCTTTCTCTGAATTGATACAATAAGATCGCACAACTTTCACACACTTGCAAAATGGAACTGCGGAGATCAGCCGCTTTCGTTTTATCAATGAAAGGCTAAAAATAGCAGAAGTCAGAAAAGACGTAGTTTCAACCTCAGACGACACGCCCACAGACTGTTGGCTAAACGTCTGATGTTTTTCGTACACTTTTCTGGAAACCCTGTGAGAATGTCAAAGTCGTCTTTGATTGGTTGAAATAAACCGGATTTCCAGGAGACGCAAGTGTCGCAATTAGTTTCGGTCTGTGGAAAACAAAACTCTGACGTTCCATTGAGGAAGAGAATCAGTCGTGTTCACGTGGATAATAATGACCAGCTATCGTGATCAGCTAAACATTGGATTCTCAAAAAATATGCAAAGTTCGCAGCATAGACTCTCTAAAAGACGTCCAAGAGTTTTGCTTGAGGCAGTTAGTGGAATCAAAAAGTTTGGTTCTCCTGAATTGCTTGTATGTGTTAAAAAGTGGAGAGATATGCTTCAAACAGATGTTTAACGGGAGCGTCTCATTGGTGTGGCTGTTGATGAAGTGCACAACGTTGTTCTACGGTGAGTAATGTTGTTTATTTAGATGCTATTCAGTTGCGGCTGGTTATTTCAATAACTGACTTGTTGCCAGCCGGCTCGTTATTGTGGGGAGTCCGAAACGTGACGCTAGACGAAGCAAACTGTGACTGGTTGTTTGACATGTCGGTCAAACAGCTTGTGGTTGGGCTTTGTCCAGAAAAAGCAGTGAAAAACACCAGACCTTCAGTATTGAAGGTCTGGCTACACGAGACTAGAAAAGATGTAAAACAAAGTACTTCAGATTAGATAAATGGGTGGAGAGAAGGCGTTCGCGTGTGGTTGTTCGAACACATTCAACCACATGTGCGTTTACACTACAAAAGCAATCTGATCGAAAGGGTTTTTGACTACCTCTGAATGTGGTTGAAAGTGGTCGAAAGTGTCGTAAATAATTTAGCCTACTGCAGCATAGCTCGCTCTGATTGGATTGTAGGTCTGCCGTAAAGCAAGTTTTTGTAGTTTTCATTCGAACTACAGGACCGTGACCCAACGGTTGGAAACTTCTTTAGTGTGGTTTTGGCCGATAGAGGGCTGCAAAGCAAATGTGAAAGTGCCGTTCATCCTGTTTCGAGTGGATGAACGACTGAAACTTTTTTGGAAACGTTATTTTAAGGTTAAAAAAACTCTTTAGTGTTGCTTTAATGCCAGGTGTAAACAGCCTCTAAAACACCACGCACCCCTAAACCCAATGTCATTGTGGCAAAAGAAGAAAAAAAATGTATAATAAGATTGTTCAAATTCATGCAAATTATCCACCTCATAAAATATTTACGAATTGCCAGAGATTGTGTTGATTTACCTTAAAATTCAGCCATGCGCAATGTAGATGGTAGTCTGGGAAAAACAAAGACAAGTTGAGGACAAAGACAGCATTGTAAGTCCCATGGTTGAGAGGATCGCGCTCATATCAGTAATTATGAGCCATAATTGTTTCAATGTTAACATGTTGAGATTGCAACAGGACAGATTGATAATTGCCTAACCTAGTGATTGTGCTGAAGTAGTTATCACCTAATTACCGTATTACAGAAATGATATAGTTTAGCCAAGATCAGAGTCAGGGTAGAGTCTTAAAAATCAAGATGTAATGTAAATGTAATGTCCCTTATCTATGCATGATTAAATGATTAGCTCCATTGATAGCTTCAATATTACAAATACCTTGTAATATTTGCATTTAGCACCTTTGAGAACCACTGGTTTAAATGTTTTTTTTTTTGTTATTCACCACCATAACCTGGCTAAAATGGCGGTTAAACACAAAATGGTTTGGTTGATTAAAGATCCACTAGGAATTATTGAGAGAACGCCACCTTGTTATTTTTTAAAGTTCACTGTCGCCAGAGATTTGAAACTCATCAGAATCTGTTAATAATCATGAATTGATTTGTGGATCCTACTTTTTTTGATAGCAATTCATCCCCTGTGGCATGATGAATGATTAAATTCTCTCCAAGGACAGGAGTGATGAAAAGACAGAAAGAGCTACTTCACTGGTTGTTCATCTATAACGCACAGAAAGAAATCACATTAGCTTGGAAAATCATTTCGAGTCTTTCAGCCCTCTGACCTGCCAAGATTAAGATCACCTTGAATTATTTTGTCTAGGCTCAGGCAGATCTTGAATGGCACTGATGATGCCAAGTACTGTAAGACAAATCTTATATGGGCTGGTCACCATGTATTTTTCAAATTTCCTTTTATCTACACCATTAGAATAAAGTTTCTAAAAGGGTTGCCACAGAAAAAGCAGAAAGAATCTGTTAAATGGTTAGTTCGGCCGAAAATGATATTAACCCTGGAGAACCCACGGGTCAAATTTGGCCGATGTTAACTAATGCTAAGAGAAGGGTTCTTGGGTTCTCCAGGATTAAACCCATGATTTACTCACCCTGAAACCGTCCGAGATGCATATGTCCATCTTTTTTCAGACAAACACATTTTCAGTTATTTTAGAAAATGTCTTATATCTTCCAGCTGCTAAACACTAAAGTTACAGGGTCCAGCTCCTTCAAGTCTCAAAAATTTGCATATATTCTACCCCAAGAAATCCAAACTGCTCCAGGATCATAAACAAAGTTCTGCTGAGGGTAATCCGTGCAGTGTTGTTGTAGAAATATTCATATTTAAAACTTTATAAACAAAAATAACTAGCTTCCAATAGCGCTGCCATCTTGGACTCCTCTGTATTCAGGAGAGAGTTTTAGCGTAGTGTATGCACTTTTCTTAGTGACGTACGTAAACCTCCGTAAACTGCGTACGCTCTCATCTTGAATGCAGACGCGACTAAGATGGCGGCGTTACCGGAAGCTAGTTATTTTCATTTATAAAGTTTTAAATGTAGATTTTCTACAACAAAATGGTGCGGATTAGCCTCAGAAGGCCTTTGTTTATCATCATAGAGCCGTTTGGATTTATTTTGTGAAGGATGGACGCACATTTTTTGGACTTGAAGGACGTGGACCCCATAACTTTACATTTGATTAACTGAAAGATCTAAAACATTTTCTAAAATAACTGAAAATGTGTTCGTCTGAAAATAATGGACATATGCATCTCGGACAGCTTCGTGGGTTTAATATCACTTTTGGCCGAATTATCCCTTTAAGTCAAAGTTTCTCAAAGAAATGATTGAACCATTATTAAAATCAACATGATCTCACGGAAAGTTGTATTATAGTCAAGAAAAATGTGAATAATTTTTTGTGTCCATGGCACGGAATTCAACTTTTTACGTCTTTTCATGTCACTTGCACAAATTTCTATAAATAATTTTTTGTGTCCGTGGCACCACTTACGTTTTCATGTCTTTTTTGTATTGTTTTCTAATTTTTTCCCTATTTTTTAATCATTGTCGCTTGGGGTTGGGTTAGATTTGGGGTTTGGGTTAGGATGCACTTTTATGTATTGGTTTCTACATGTTTTTCTTCCGCTTTTAAAACTATTCTCGCCCAGGAGTTGAGGTTAGAGTTAGGATGTCCAAAAATGTAACAGAAAGTGATTCTAGCCCAAACACCAACCAACAGTTGTAGAAAATAGAAAAGAATAATGAGAAAACAATACATAAAATGAAATGAAAAAGAAAATCGTGCAACGGACACGAAAAACTATTTGACGAATAAAAAAGCTGAATTTAGTGCCATGGACATATATAAATTAATCTCATTTTTCGTGACTATAACACGACTTTCCGTGAGATCAGTCTGATTAAAATTGTTCTGGTATTGTTCTTCTTTTATTTTTAAGACTCTATAATAACTATGCCTTTGATCTTTGCTAAACTATATCATTTCTGTGGTGCTGTGGTTTGGTGATAACTGCTTCAGCACGGTCACTGGTTTCGGCAATTATCAATCTGTCCTGTTGCAATCTCAACATGTTAACATTGAAGCAATCATTGCTCATAATCACTGATATGGCCGCGATCCTCCCAACCGTGGGATTCACAATGCTGTCTTTGTCCTCAACTCGTCTTTGTTTTTTCCCAGACAACCATCTATATGTGCATGACTGATTTTTAAGTGCTTGTTAAACCTTTTTACCTGTTATAGATTCTGTGCCTTGTACCGGTGCAAAACCCATGGCACTTTTTAAGCACAAAGATTTAACACTGTGAACCGTATATTATTTGAAATTGTCCACATTTCTAGTCAGGTCACAAATTAGAGAGGAAAGTCCATCATGAGGGATTACGGTTGCATAATATATTCACAGATTACTATTCGGTCTCAAATGCTGGGGAAAGGCAGTGCATGGAAATTCTGCTAATGTTATGCCACTAATGACAAGAACATTTTTGTCAGGTCATTCCTTTACGGATTCAGCTCGGAGAGACAAATGGAAACGTTACTGAAGAAAAGTAAAATCGCACTCAGGGTTGATTAGGGACCAAAATTACTGCGTATCTTAATGGAACGTTTTATCATGTAACGTATAAAATGTAATAAATGACTCTAATGCTGACCGAGACTGCTGGTTAATAGAACGCTTCCCGTTTTAATTCTGACGTCTCTCTCGGCCTTGTGAGTTGAATGAGAGTTCAAAAGATGGATATGTTTCAATTGAACACTTTTATTAAAAACACTCTGTCCTAGGAGATGTTCAGAGTTTGAACTATACAGATATACTGTATACAATACAGAGTGGACAGTAAAGCTGTTCATGAAAGCTATACTGCTTCAATAGTTTGTTTGTAGTAAGGAAGGCCAATGCAGCTTATGGCCATCAAAATGGAAAACCCAACATTGTGTTCAGTTCCCAGTAGCAAATTTCAGTGCCTTTCAGTGATCACAATAAACCTTGATCAACCAAACCTGTTCGAGTTCTGAAAGCCTCAAAAAATTATATTACCATATCTCATCTGTTTTGAAAGTACTCCTTATGTCTAAATGTAACCCAGACTGTAAAACCCAGCTAAAGTTTTTTTATTAGGGCCGGTTCCAGGCATTGGCAGGGCTGACCCCCCCCCCCCCCCAAACATCTGTCCTGCCCAACCAAGCAGAATTTAGTCAAAAATATCATTCATATTTTATTTAAATAATTTATACATAGGTTAAAAGCATAGGTGGGCTATGTTGAGAGGTTTGAGGAAGGGCTGCAGACTGTCTTAACCAATCAACACCAGAAAATGTCAGTGGTTTTCTGTTTTTATTGGCTAAAAGCAACATTACTCTACACTCACGATTTTTGAGGTGGCTCTGCGGAGAATCTGACTGACGTGACACAAGATTTAAAAGCAGGATTTTTTGTGTGCAATATTTGGCCTGTTGTTTCCGATGATCTTAAAGGGGCGGTTTAATGCTATTTCATGCATTCTGACTTATTAACACAGTTTAAGAGCCGTAACCCTCGTGCTAAACATATACAAAGTGTCAAAAAAGCTTGTGATGGAGTATTTCTGGGCCAAACTCACGCCTCCTTTTTCCTACAAGTTTTGGAACGTTTTTCGAATGGGGGTATTCGTTACGACTGATTGACCCCATATTCCTTTTATGGGCCTTTACCCCCAGAAAAGCACGCCTGCCCTACACGTCAAGTGAGAACGAGAATGCGCATTAGCATTGCTCCGTCGAGTAGAAGTCACCGGTATCACCGGTAGCACAGCACGCGACAACTTCGATAGTTCAACAAAAGTGTTTTTAGATGTAAGGAAAATAAATCCTTATTTATCGTTTCCGTGTCTTAAGACAACAATGGATGCAGTTCGTTTTTCCCGGACAGCAACATAATTGCGAATGAGTTTGTTTGTTCCCTTGCTACATTTCGGAGAGGACTGCTTTACAAACAAGGCTTAGTTTGACGGCGGATTTTCCACTTGTTTACAACTGTTGGAGCGGTCAAAACTTTAAAAGACCCCGTCTTTCTCACACCCACAGGCGTAACTAAATCAAAATCTCACGTGTTTTGTTTGCAATCGCACATAGGTGCATGTAATGTAAACAACACCAACAACAGCAAACATTTTTCGGCTCAGTTGGCATTGTACTGCATTTACAACATTTACACCTTTTAAAATGGGTAAATGCAGTAAAAACACATCAAGAATTATGTTGCTTTTTTATTAAAATAGCAGATAAACAAACAAGGATTAATTTTCCAGATTGAGACGTCCTGCTGTAATCGTTGCTGCTGTTGTTCCTGTTCGTCCACTACTGACTCAGTATCCGATCTGGATCATATGTATAATGTAAGGATGATTATTTAAAAAAATAAAAAAGTTTTTTAAGTTTAATTTCCATCTATGTCAGTTGTGAATCCAAAAGTAGTATCCAAAGCTGTGCGTAGGGTCTACTCGTAACTTTTCAGCTCCGCCCACCGCACGCTTCAAGTGTTCAACCTTTTCCGCCAAAAATCGGAAAGGCTGTACCTTCTTTTATAAATCTGACAACATGAAAGACTCTTTGGACATATGAAGGATGAAATACTACTCTATAGGAAAGCAAGATTAACTTTGAATGCATTCGCGCGTGCAGAGCGGAGTAGACGCGCGGAAAAAGCAAGCATTTGACGCGCATCAGAGGTAAAATCCGCTTCTTGTGGGAGGGGCAAGTGCTATGCGGTTGTCTGTTTGCAAGATGACTGATGTTGATTGTGCATTTATTGAGAGAGTTACCAGTTTGTATTTGGTAACCATACTATAGGGGGGAAATAAACGGCGCGGGTCGATAAACTTCACGTGACTGTGTGAAATGTGTATTACAACTTACCAGGTTGCCCGATGTCCTCTTTGACACTCTTCCAAGCGAGGTCCTTTTTATTCCTGTCTCTATAGAAATATGAACTTGTGTCGTATAGCTCCAGGTGACTGCTCACGGACAATATCAAGCGTTCCTCATGTTGAATGGGTGACTCCAGGCGGCGCTGCCTCCATAGCAGCAAGCAGGCTCCTGATTGGTTAACGCGGCACGAAATTCCGACAAAGTTCAAATTTTTCAACTCTGAGCTAGATGCGCGAATAAGGCGGAAACGCATCTTCCGCGCCAAACGCCTCATCCGCGCCACGGGACCTCCAGACGCGCGTCAACGCGTCTTCACATTGACTTAACATTGAAATCACTCGCGCTTCACGCCTCTACCGCGGTTGGTGCAAACGCAGAATTAAATCTGTCTGTCTTTACCTCAACTCCCTAAAAAACACGTAACTGGACTTGACTTAAATTTAAATGCACCAGTCATTTGAGTCCATTTAGCAGTCATTTGAGTCCATTTAGCGTCATTTAATGTTGGATGGTCTGTTCGCGTCTCATGGTTGGAAATTAATGACATATCGTGTAAACCTCGTGCATGCAAAAGACAGCTGAAAAACAGGCCAATCTCAACATAACACAGACTTTGACGTTACAGTCATGATGTATGCCCCAACATTAAATTACTTAAATTAAATTAATAACAATGTTGTTAAAATGCTAAAACAAAGTATATAAATATATGATAATTAATGCTATATGCTAGCGATTAGGCAGAAGGTTTACTATTGACATTAACTGAGACTTACGTATTGTAGGTCCATATTGAAAAAAATGCATTAAATTCTTCACATTATTACATTGATTAAATTCAATAACTAAATGCTTAATTCCACACCGGAAACATCAAAGTTTGCATCAATTATGCTGTACATACAGTATATTTAAAAGCATTATATATTGCTTTGAGCGTGTGAGTGTGCACAATTAAACTATTTTAATTAGAATGATAATAGAAGTGCTAATACCAAGACATGAAAGGTTTTTGGGATGCAAAGGTTAGGTCTGATGCAATTTTTTAATCATCTTCAAATGTCAAGAGGCAAAGCCTGGGTGCAGATGTTGATGGCAACATTAGCATGCAACTCTTCTAAACTGCAGCACTAACCGATCAGAGCGAGTGCAGCAAGTCAAGGCATAGTTTAAGGATTCAAACTTACTCTGAAAACAATAATTAAAAAAACTAAGCCTATGTCAAGAGCCAAAATGACTAATGAATTATTCAAAAAGATGTTTGTCTTGGCATTGAATAAGAAACAACAAAGCCAGACAAACAGTCAGTCGAGGGATGACATGACAAATAAATACCAAGCAGGATTAAAAGATTCCTGCAGTCAATAAAAGAATAAACACAAATATGAGGAGTATGAGGAAATTATGTGCTCTGATGTCCATAGACACAAAATGAAACCTACTGTATTTCTTATTAGCTCTTATTATAGTCGTATTTCATTTCATTTCAGTTGCTTGCTTCTGCATCAGTCATTGTAATAAATGAATGCATGTGGATTCATTGTACATGGTTGCTCTCTGAAGCTGCTCCACATTAGTATGTGAGTTTAATTATCAATTCCAAGCATGTTATGTAATGCATCGGTCCCAGAGGTGAGGTGAAGAATAAGTCGCTGCCTCCAATATTGTTTCCATTAATAATTAATTAACCATGATCCTCTGATCTTGTGTCCTCATTACTGTCACCCCACTCTTTTGTTCCAACTATGAAGATGTGAATTTTTTTTTAATGATACAAGCAATTAGTCTAAAACAACAACATCTACGTCCT
This sequence comes from Misgurnus anguillicaudatus, assembly GCF_027580225.2. Lineage (NCBI taxonomy): Eukaryota > Metazoa > Chordata > Actinopteri > Cypriniformes > Cobitidae > Misgurnus > Misgurnus anguillicaudatus. The sequence continues at coordinate 4,944,983 of NC_073343.2, forward strand.
AGTTTTCCAATGAATGTCTAGTGTCCTGCAGAACTCAACCTAAATCAAATAAACACATTTGTGATTTTCTAGTAAAGCCCGGAGTATAGTCGTGTGCACAAACGTACTCACATGGTCAAATGCACATCCTTGCAATCTATAGTTTATTTGACTCAGTACACAGACGTTTGACACACGCGCATTACGATGCAATGCATCTTCTGGGCTACATATTACATTCTCCTGTATCCACATTGTAGGCGGTGTTTCAAAAATCCGGTGGTGCGCGTAACGTATACATCATATGCACTGTATGCGGATCTGTGCATACAGGTAAAAATGTACTATACTTCGGCCTTGATGCAGCCACAGCACAGCATTACAGTAAATGTGTTGTTTTAGCAATGACATAATGCCCGTGTATCATTCTTTATATACTAGTCAACATTTAAAGTGGATCAAAACCTTATATATATATATATATATATAAATGAATTTGTATACAGTATTACAAATACAAGAGAAGTGTTAAGTATAGTGTGACCTCCCTGATCTTGATATCAACACTGTAAAAGTGAAAGTTTGATTAACTTAAAAATTACTTCAATTGGTAACCCCTAAAAAACTAATTTTTGTTCAAATAAAATTTTCTCTTAAGTTTATAAAAGTTATTAAACGTATTAAAATAAAACTTATTTTTTAAGTGTTACCAATTATTATTTTAAATAGATCCAACTTTTACTTTTTACAGTAAAGATGTCAAACAAATATAAATATATATAAATATATATATATATATATTAAACACTTGCATCAACTAATTTCCATTTAATTCATTAAAATCAAGGTCTTACATGTTTAAAGGAATTAATTATAAACCTTTTACTGACCATTCAACACAATTATTTTTAAATAATTATAAAAAGGCCTTAAAAAATCTCATTAGCGTAACCATTTCTGAAATACCATATATGATTTGTGAAAATAAAGAGAAGATGTGATGATTAATCAAGTTTTAATAATCATACATAATTATACATTAATAATTTTTTTATGGAAAATTGTAAATGTAACTTTTTTTAAATGTGGAAAACTATGTTTCGGTAATGAGAATCAAAAAGTTGTGTACACTGACAAAAAATCCATTCAGTTTACTTAATTTTAATGTGTACATCGGTCCCACATGATCCGATTATGTTAAACCAACATAATTTTCCTCAATTAATTTTTACGTGTCAGACCAAAACATTTTAATTATTTTAAGTAGTCTAATATAAATATGTGGATTCAAAGTGATATTTCTCTTTACTATAACACATTTATTTTGTAATGTTTAAGTAATTTTATTATGTCAAGATTTTCATCTGTAATTCCAACATGCTTTTTAATGCTTATATTATGGGATTATTTAACTCTAAAGCAATTTCATTATGTCTCTGGTACCAGAATAATCACCCATAATTATCCAAATGTTTTTTTTAAATGCAAAATACAATTGCATTGGAATAAAAAGCAAAGAGTTTTGTCCAAAAGTTCAGTGATATTGAGGCAAACCATTGCTTTCAGATCATCAATTCATTTAAATCACTACACATTAAGTGTAACATACATTAATTCATTAACAGGCAATAACTACAGCAGGAATATTAAACTTTTTACTAGAAAAATATAAAGTTATCTGTTGACCCAGCCTGTTGACCAGAATTTTTACGTATTTTAAAAGTTGGTATTAAATAGTACGAAGTAAATGGTACAGAAACGTACGATTATCATAAAAATAAACAATAACGAAACCCCACCCCAAACCCCAATGGCACTGGGCAAAAGCAAATCATACAAAAGTACGAACTAATAAGTAAATACATACAAATTGCCAAGAGTTAGCGTTGGTTAACCTGGTAGCCATTTGAATAGTACTGGCAGATGTGTTTCTTCAAACAAAATCACACCTAATGTAAATATCTCTGTGTGAGTGTGCAAACAGTCCTTTAAAAATGTTACGGAGGATGAAAACATCACTCATAGACACTTCTTTTTTTCACTAGTTCTAATTGTAATCTAATGACTTCAGTACTTCAGTCTCCTCAAAGGCATTCAAGATGTGCTTAGTCCCAAAGGAGGTCACACTAAATACTGATTTTTGCCTTTTTTGATGATGGCCTAAGATATTTGCACAATATTGTACTGTGGTTTTACTGGTTGACGTGACTGGTTGAGGGGTGTTTGAACTAAACTCTACAGGAAAGCAGGAATGGACAACCTTGAAGTCTTCCTCTATAGATATATAAAGAGACGCAGTCAGAGGGGCACATGTAATTGTAACTGTTTGAAAACACATCTGAAGCCGAATCTCACGCACCACCGGTAATTGAAGTCAATTAACATCAACCCATGGCCTTGCGAGTGGCCACTTCCAACACATTTAATGAAATGTTTATTTAAGCCAGTCTATTACAATTTTACTGAGAGGTTGCAAAATATTTAAGCACCGGCCTTATCTCAGCTTTTAGCCCTTGAGCTTGATTGCAACTCCAAATGCAAACCTTGACTTCTAATCAGACCCAGAGCAAGAGAAGAGTAAAGGATTCCTGATCAAGAGCCCCCCCCATACTACAATCAGTAGACATTAACACTCATTGAGTGTTTATAGCTCATGACCGCAACCTATGTTTGTCTCTTAATGCGATATCAACTGACGCGCTGAAGTGGTTAATAAAATAATCTCATTTTGTAGCACGGATGGCAGAATTTAAACTTTGGTTGTCGATATTGTGAGCCGCTTGTCGTTAATGAGCATGCTATGAAAGATGTAGATCATCTGTCAAATTAATTCGTTTTTAATGTCCATAGTTTTTTAGCTTGTGCATTGACGGAGTCTCATTAAGATCCATCACAACATGTCAAGATATTTTATTGCAGATTTGACCACAGATCAAAATAAGTAGGTAATCCAACATACAGTTACTGTTTGCAGATGTGTACAGTACATTACCTTTTTACATTTGGCAGACCAAAGTGGCTTACTTTTGCAATGCTAACGCAATGATCTGCCACCAAACTACACAAGAGAACATGTATGTTGATCTTTTCCTACCGTTTTCAGTTATACAGTAACTTATACTGTTTAACAAAAAACTTATGATAACAGCCACAGCACAGTATGGGAAACTTACTACCACTATAGGGAATTATGGAATAAGAATGAAAAAAATGGAATGTGCACATGTAAAAAATGCAGCATGGTTTGGCAAGTCAATTCAACCTACTATTTTAAGTTTTACTTATAAAAACAGGTTTATATTGTTTAACTTAATTTGTTAAGTTAAAGTAACAAAATTATATGTTAATTTGATATCATTTCTACAGTGTGGAAATATGGATGCATGTAATCCAAGACAAGCTTGGCTCAGCAGGCTTGTGACCGAGAGAAGGAGCACTAACTAAACAGCCTTTAATTTATTAAACTCCTTTAATTTTCTCAGCAATAATTTTCTCTCTGCCCTGATATTCTGACATGCTTTGTAAATCCAAAAGTATAGGTTCAAATGCTGTGTCATAAATTTCCCAACACAAGAAACGGTATACTTGGCTTGATCCCTCTATATCTCTTTCTCAGCGTGAACATATGCTCTTCTTTCAATGTGTTTGCTGAGTTCAATTCATTTGAACAGCTGGCTTTCAGACCTACATTGTAAACATCATTTTTCCACTTATGTCTGGAGCATTAGAGAGATATACAGAAATATAAATGAAGCACATTTGCAATGTTAATAGCAAATAAGTCAGCTAAATGAATGCGATTCACTAATCTACTGATTTGTGTGGGCTTTCATAATAGTTCTGATCAGTCTTTAGAAATCGAATAGAACCAAACGATATCCAATTAAGTGAGTGTTAACTGCATTGAATACAAGCCATTCAGCATTTTATTAAATGCAACTTATTATGTATACGAAAAAAAAAACATGCATTTTAAGTTTGTTAAAGAGGTTTGTTAAATGTTGTTAACTCTGTACGCTCTGAAACATGCTGGGTTATTTTCAATCTAAAAGTTAAAAAGGGACAAACCCAGCAATTGGGTTAAATTAAAGGGCCATTTCATTGATAGAAACATTAATCTTTATTAAAAGTGGGTCATATTTGTAGTCGAGATATAACATAAGTTTAGAATTTTGTGCTTATTTGACCGAGAAAAGACAGAACGTGACTTTAGAGCACATTTGTATGACAAACTACAACTCCCACTATGCACCACAATGCAGCTCTGCAAGCCACTCCCATTAATTGAAACACTGCTAAGATATGCAATTGTGTACATAAATGCCACATTAGTAAAACAAAGAAAATGATCACTTTAGTCAGACGTCCGTTTATCCCTGCATCCTGCACACACCGCACAATATCTCCACAGACGCACTGCCTCAGCTCTTGTGGTCGTAAGCTGAAACACGTCTTTGAAATAAACACTTGCAAAGTGCCCGGAAACATTCACAAAACAAACGTTCATATCCTGATCTGATGCAGAAATGTTAAACAGAAAGCACACAGCGAGAGTACAGGCACTACTAGTCCGTCCAAGCTCTAGCCAGTCCGGGCTTCTCTACGCAGCAGAGGATGAGGGTTGCGGTGTCTCTTCCCCGGCAGGCTCCGGCCTACTCCTCAGGCTTCTGTTCCTCCATCTGCCTCAGTTCGTTGCTGTATTGTGGCTCATAAAGGTGCAATGAACAGCGGGTTAGAGCATCACGCTTGCAAAATCACCCTCTTCCATATCATATCGATTACCTTCCGCTATTATTGTAAAATAAAGTCTGGCTCGCTCCACAACGTCTCTTTAGCTTAGCTTAGCTTAGCATAAAGATGGCGGCTGATTGTTATTTTCCTCTGTGTTCATTATATTTTCATAAGTTCCACCCACTGATCTGTAATAGGTCTTTAGCGTGAGTGGGTCCCACAGCCCCCACCTTGGAAAAATGAGGAATGAGTGTCTGTAGTCTTTCACCCTCAACAAAGATATAGCAGTTCCTTCTTTCATTGATTCAAAATGACGATTTTTACATCATTGAAAGAAGGAAGTGCCTCACTGAAATCAGTATTTCTCCTGTCTCAGGGGAAACGGAGGGAATGATGCACAACCATGACTGGGGTTCTAATGATACAAAGCTTAATGCAAATCGGTGAAGTGTCCCTTTAACCCAGAAAATGTAAAAAAATTGACCCAACGCTGGGTTGAAAATAACCCAGCATTTTTTGGTTGTTGGTGTTTTAAGCCCTCAATTAAGCCTTCAAGGCAGCGCTGCGTGGAAGACACTCCCCGCCCCCGAGCGTTTCAGCCAATCACAGCACTGGCATTAGATATAGAGCCTTCCGCCAGATTTGGCAGTTCGAGCTCACCATTGGTCAGGTGAGTAGCACAGTTATGGTAAGATAGGAATGTGACTGTTTTTGAATTCAGCTCGAAATGTTTTGAGCGTTTAAGTGACGTGTTTCCGCGTTTTCACGTGTCCGTGGCACGACTTTCTTCTCGTGCCATTTTCATGTACTAGTTACTCAATTTTTATTCCTTTTTTCAAACCATTGTCACTTGGGATTGGGGTTAGATTTGTTGTTTTCGTCAGATTTTTAAACCGTTTGCGCGTGAGGATAAAGTTGGGTTTGGGTTAGTATGTCATTTTAAGCATAAGTTTATACGTTTATTTATCAGAATTTTAAACTTTTTTTGCTTGGGGTTGGGGTTAGAGTTGGGGTAGGGTGAGGATGTCATTTTATGTAACAGAAAGTCGTTCTAACCCCAATCCCAAGCGACAATGGTAAAAAAAATAGGAAAAACAATTGAGTAACCAATACGTAAAACTGGCACAAAAAAGAAAGTTGTGCAACGGACATGTGAAAACCCGGAAACACGTCACTTAAATGCTCGAAACATTTCGAGCTGAATTCAAATACAGTCACGTTCATATCTTACCATATCTACGCTACTCACCTGATCAACGGTGAGCTCGAACTGCCAGAATCTCAATATCTAGCACCAGTGCTGTGATTGGCTGAAATGCTCGGTGCCTTGAAGGCTCCATTGAGGGCTTAAAACACCAATGAGTGCATTTGTGTGTGTGTGTGCGTGTGTGTGTGTGTGTGTGTGTGTGTGTGTGTGTGTGTGTACCTGGTAACCAATTGTCCCCACAAAGATAGGAATACCAGTGTTTTTGGTGTTTGCTAAGGACTTCATTTGGACAAAGGCGATTTTCTCAATACAGTCTCCGTTTTTTGGCACCCTCAGATTCCTTTTCAGTTGTACAGCTTTATCAATGGAAACTTTTTATTCAGCATTCATATTAATGTGTGACTTCATGACTTTTTTATCCAGGGTCACATTTACTGTATATAAATGCAAGAATGTTTAAAAAGTTGCATAATTCCATTTTTACCATTTTTTTGAGAGCATCATTTAATTTCTACTCGGGTTAACAATGGATGTGCGTTGTATATTGGGTACAATAAAAGGGTGGAGTGCACTAGCTGATCATTCAGTCATATTATGAGGAAAATAGGTTTAGTGTAGCTATTTCCACTGGGGACTCGAGGTTCTGAACAGTCCTCGTGTGGGTTTGAAAGCACTTTTAAACAAATAGACTGTGAAATGTTTTATCATTTTCAAATGCTCTGATTGGTGGATGATAATGTTAACCTTAATGGCTTTATTTTAGATCAGAACACTACAGTTCTACAATAGTATAACAATATGTCATAACCAGCCAGTAAAGAATAGAATCTGGTTTGGCAAGGATATTGGATATTTCATAGCGATTCCATACTCGATTACACAAATCCAGTTTAGCGTCTAAAACAGATTAAGTATCGGTCATGTTTGGCTGATGCTTTGATGAAATGCAATGTTTCATTTTCTTAGTTCTGTAGAATGTTGATTTGAAACTTCTCCCCAGTTCATTTGGTACACAAATGCATGATGACTTCTTAATATGAAATCACATGTTGAGGGCTACTTCAAAAATGCTGTGAACAGAATTGTGGAACCTCTGCATACCTAATCGTGTTGATACAGCATTTTCTGTTTAGTTATAGTGGATCCAGTAGCCACGGGAGTTTTCATTTCCCTGTAAGCTACGGATCTGACCTACACGGGACCCTCTGTACCACCCGAGGGAGTGATCAGAATTCTTTCTCGAGTTTCTTGGCTTTCGTAGACTTCCTTTACTTAAGGCCACTGAAACTGTATGTCTGCATACGTAAGTGCTGTAGTGTTTTTTTCTATATTTCCTCTGTGCAACTATGGAAAAAGGGTATTAAGGTCCTAATGAACCTCAAATCAAAAGATTGATGTGTTCTGATATGGGCAACATACTGCATTCTTTGTGTATTCGAACTAATGAGTTTCAATGAGTAATTGTAGGTTGGGTGGCCATGGAATTGAGGGATTAATTAAAAGGCTTGACTTATATACCTTGGCTTGCCTTATTTTAAATTAAATATAAAAAGGAAATCATCAAAGTCACCCTGTAGTTCATAACCATAAATATGCAAATTATTACCGTATGTACTATGGCAGTTTGTATGGATTTTACGAAGTGGCTATCAAATTTGCATGATTTGTATGATCTGATTTTGCCCCAGTGACGTTGGGCTTAGGGACGAGGTTTGGGGTGGGGTACATAGGCGTCGATTTCTTTTCCGCTGGTGGGTGCTCGGTACAATCACACAACACTTAAGTTGTTTAGAACGGCAGATGCAACAGGAGTGTCCAAGCACTTTGGAATTCAGCTTATTCATCAAAGCATTGATCCACCAATCAGACATGTTCCCAAATCTAAAATGCATTTTTTATTAAACTTAATTAAGCATATCTGGTGTTTTTCTGTGGGTGCTCGGCCATTTCCACAGAATCTGCGCCTTTTCTTCTAATACTGGAACATTTATGTACGACTCACTTTGTAAATTCATACAAATAGCCATTTTGTAAAATATGCACAGATTTTCTTGAGTTCAGGTTGGCTCGAAATTGACATGATTGGTTACAACCAGGGCTTGACATTAACACCTGCAAACCCGCCAAATGCGGGTAGATTTCCGCTGTGGCAGGTAAGACAGCCAGTCCCACTAGCCACTTTGGCAGGTTGAATATATATATATAATTTTTTTTTTAACTTATGGGAAATAATCAAATGTGCAATGCGACACTAGGACTCCAATGAGCACTTGCTGAACCCAGCGCAACAGACAGTAGAAGTTATTTACCATAGAGAGCTTGAGCGCTGATGGATTTACGAATGCATGGAACACAGCGCATACATGCGCACTTCGGTAAAGATAAAACAATTGCATGGAAGTGATTGAAGAGATTTAAAGTGTGTGCACACTGTCTGGGCAAGAGCGGAGAGGAATTCATAGCGCATACCTGAATGCACACGTCCCAGTTTTGTCCAAAATCAAGCGGAGAGGTTCGCACATCATATTAATGTAGGCTACTTTGGGCAACAGTAATGCCATTTATGCCATTTGTCAGTAAAAGAGCGCCTTGAATTCTTAAAGGTCCTGTTCTTTCTGTGTTTTTTAAGCTTTGATTGTGTTTTCAGTGCGCAATGTGTTCATGTTTCACATGTAAAAAAAGAGGAGTTGTTTTTCACATAATTTCCTTATCTCTATAACGCTGATTTCACTGTCCTAAAAACGAGCTGATGTCTTCCTTGTTCTATGAAGTCCCTCCTTCAGAAAACGTATCGAGTTCTGATTGTGTAGTTTGTTCAGTGTGTTGTGATTCGATAGCAGCTTAGCTTGCCGTTAGCCTAGCTGGCGACTGACGTATTCCTTTTTTGTTAGTCAAAAAACTGTTCTACTGACGTCATTAAAGCAGGAAGTAGAGGACTGTAGTCCAAACCGGCCGTTCACTGTAGATTTTGAAAAGCGAATTCTGTTAAAGAAAATGTATCGCTTGACAGTGAACTTTAAGCTTGATCATTTTACACGTATTATTTATGCTATTATAGCAACATTACACACTAACTAGGATTTAAAAAATGGGATCATGAAGAACGTGACCTTTAAGTTTTAACAGAAACCATGATAAAGCTTAAAAAATACAATCTGCATAAACAAATTGACAGTAAAAATCATGTACATGTCTACTGCTGTTGTTAATAAATATTTAAAGTGTTTGCTTAGTTTTTTTATGCATCTAAATATATGATATGATCTATACTTATATACCTGCTATATACCAGCTGATAAATGTAGTCTTAATTTGGGTCGTCAATCTGCATTTGAAAGTCAATTTGCATCTAATCTAGCTAAATCAAGTAAAATTAGTCAAATTAAATGCATTGTAGGATGCCAAAGTCACATTTAATCATATATAAATGTATTTTACCTACAACAAAATTGTGGCAAGTAAAAATGCTGAGTGGCTATTAACTTTGGAAAACAACTAGCCACTTTGGCTAGTGAGCAAAAACATTAATGTCAAGGCCTGGTTACAACGTGCTTGTGACAGCCTTGTTTTGAAACTGTCTTTGGTAAACTGGGAAAATATTCAGTGGTGTGTTTTCCAAAAGCATTGTTAGCCAACTATGATCGAAAGTTCAGTCATTGCAGCATAGTCTGACAATTTCGGATGTTTCTCGAATCCATCGTTCCAATAAACATTCCCAAATTGCAAACCTGTGTGGTAGGTACTAGAGCTCTCGAGCTGTGGTTAGAAGCATAGTACCATGTTAGTATGAAATGAGGAGTTATTATTTTAAAAAAGCTATATGAAGTAATATTACCCAAATAAACACTTTTTTTTTTTTTTTTTTTTTTGGGAAAAATAAATCAGAGTTCATATCATAGATAAATCTGTAAAAATACAGTGAATATTTGAGCACATTTTACAGAATAATCAGGAAACCGATAAACATTTTCATGTAAAAGTTATATGAGATACCCTCACCAGGGCAGCTTATGATCAAGGTACTTCTCCATGTTTCTCTTGGTACCTTTTAGAAAAGAAAATAATTAATTGAATGCTCTCTCTCACCAAAAACATGCTCTTTGAAGATCTGAGTCAGCGATTGTGTCCATCTTATAAATTATTCATGGCTTATGCGGCAAAATATGGTCTTTTCTGATTACAAAAGACCGTGTCTATCATCAATGAGCAAAGAGCAAAGGCCTTTTAAAATTACAAACATGATTTACAAATAGCCTGCAAAAGAAATGCATAAATTTAGTTTTGTTATACAATACACACACAGAGACACACGTCTAAATTATACCCCTTAAAGAGTGTCTGCATGACACTAATCTATCCGACATAACATATGCTTCAAAACTGGTACTTACAACACCTGACCAGCCTCTGGGCTCAGATGAACACAGATGGGCTGCTCTGCACATCTCTTCACCGGTGTGTATAATATTCATTTGCAATAGACGTGTAAGATGCAGGCTGTCGTTTGAGATCCTGCCCCCATGAGAGCCCAGACATTTAGTTATTCATTGTGGCTGTTAAAATAGGATTTGAGTCTGAAAACATTACTTTCGATTATTCTCTGGAGTTCTGTGCAGATGCCTTTGCAAAATCTGTAACGAATTCGTCTTCCCCCACCGGAGTCTAATGAGAGGCAGGTCATGACTTCAGTCTTATCCCCACAACTTATGCATGCAAGAGTAGCGTCTGGTAGTGTTTGACTTGATGTGTTGTAAATGCATTATTCACCCCGTCTCATGTGTAACTGATTGAACAGATTTTAAATGTTACCTAGGTCAGACAACTCATTAGGAATTCATGTTGCGCCACAACACGATTCAAAGTGCTAAATTGATTTTCCACAATATGATCAGGAACACTGATGCAATGATAAAGGCGCTTTAATAATTCATCTTAGCGTAATGATTGTCATGGGCAGAAAAGATGACAAAGAAATGCATGCGTAAATAACACAATGGAAACAATTAAACTGTATAAGCAGTGTGTTGCAAACAGTGCCGCTGCTAGCCATTTTGGTGCCCTAAACATAAATTCCTTTATGATGCCCGACCCCGAGAAAAAACTTTTTGCCAGTTAGACCTTTTATTAAAGGATAATTCCAGTATTTAACACTTTGAGTCTCATTTCTGGTTTGTTTTGGATGAACTACAGTGATGGACACAGAAATTTTGACTATGGGTCGTGTCTTGAGTTTTTGATTCGTTTAGAAGCGTCTCTTGACTGCTTCAGAATGGAAGTCAATGGCCATGCCCAAACATGTCAATAAAACATCACTTAACGTTCATTTTCAAAACTGTGCTACTCACAGAGTGGTTTGTTGATGATTAAAAACAAGTTGTGTAGCGAAATACAGTTTCTGTCGTGTTTTATTTGCAATTTTGTAAAATTCCATTGACTTCTATTGGAAGACTCATTGCTCGCTGATATATCACTCCGCCACCGGGAAACAGAAAAGGGTCTATTTACATGTGGTTGTAGTTTTTTCGCTCGGTTTGTCTCAGAAGAAATTTTTCCCATATTTGTAGGGCTGGACCAGAATATTCGAATATTCGTTCCATGGGTTGACATTCGATTTTTAGTTTTGAGATTCGAATATATATATATAAATATTTAACAGCGTTAATGCAGAGCTTTTGCCAAGCAGGAAGTGCGCTTCACGCTCTCGCTCTATAGGTGGCGCAGGGAGACCAACAGAAGAGATCTCCTCGAACGGAAAGCGCGCTTCCTGCTTTGGCATTCACGTTAATAGTGTTGTAAATAACGTTCAGTTTCTTGCAAAAACTAATTGATTTGCTTCACAAGACGTCAATATGTCACACGGAGTTATGGGGGATTACTGTTGTATTGGATATATATGCTTTAGCTCTTAAAGTGTGCGGATCTGTTCACTTGCATGACGGAGCACTGGGGTTTCTGGAAAATATCTTCTTTATTGTTCTGCTGATGAAAAAAAACATATTGGATGGTGTAAGTGTTATAAAAAAACTTGATTTTGAAAGTATCCTACCGTTTTATTACAGTTTGTTGGACTACGTTCATTCATGCTTCAGACTCAAATATAGAGCGGTTGTGAGGTATCTGAAAAAATAGTTCCACTATAGCAAATAACACGGATTGAAATATATTTGTTTTTAATCATCAACGAACACCACGAACCACTCGGTGAGTAGTAAAGTTTTGAAAATGAACGTTAAGTGTTGTTGTAATTACATGTTTGGGCATGGCCATTGACTTCCATTCTGAAGCAGTCAAGAGACGCTTCTAAATGAGTCGAAAAGTCAAGACACGACCCATTGTCAAAATGTCTGTGTCCATCACTGTAGTTCATCCAAAACAAACCAGAAATGATACTCAATGTGTTAAATACCGGAATTATCCTTTAACAAACATATAACGACAATGGGCCCTATTTTAACGATCTAAGCACATGGTATAAAGCGTCTAAACTGGTGTGTCTGATTCCACATTTGCTAATTTAATGACAAGAAAAAAAGTTTGTGCACTGCGCCGAGCACACAGACGAAAATGGTAAAAAGTGCCTAAAAATATTTCTATAGGCTAATGAAATAATATCGCATTATAATTTTTTTCATTAGGCTATTTTTGGTGCCCCCTCAGTACGTTGTGCCTTACGCACAGCGGATGATGCGTGTGGTGGAAGCCGTGGCGCTGGCTGTAAAGCAGCATAGGTTAGATACAGTACAAATGCAACATTTAATCCACACAAACACATAGAAGAGCCATTAAATAACAACAACAAAAATCAGCCATTTTGTAATTACATTTACCGTACTGGTCCCAAGGCAATTTTAGTGGATGTGTGAACACAGTTCACCTCAGGTTCAGACCGACGCTTTAACACAGTGACCACAGGTGTTATTCATCACAATAATGGACATGTTTCAAAGACTTCGACAACCAGAATGTGTCCAAATACACATGACAGTCCTATGACATCCCAAAAATGTATAAATCTGACATCACTAAAAATGAATAGACATTATAGCATTAATTAGACTTAAAATAAACCATCATTACTCAGATTAAATCACAGGACCGAGAAAGATTCTGAGATTAATGATAATGGAGATGCTCTTCATGCGTCAGGAAGTTATTGATCATTTTTCAAATCACCAGGTGACCTCAAGATGCTCTAGCTAAAGTATATTAAATACCTTTTGACTTCCTCTATCTGAACATTTAACCATCAAGGAAGGTGTGATTTTAAACAGGCCTGTAATGAAAAACCTGCTGCAGTGAATAATATTTTGAGATAGTGATTACCTCTGGCTATCATCTAAACACCAGCGATGTTCTCAGAGTGTCTCCGTGCACTAGTGAACTACATTTGGTCTGATACTCTCAACTCTGTTTGATCATCTTCAATCCATAATTTCCTCAGGGTATATGGAGATGAACAGATGCTACTACACAACATGCTGCATCTTTCCCCTGGCTGGGGTAAAAAATGAATGTAAAGAAGGTAAACAACCCAGCAAGGAGTAAAACGTTCCAATCATCGTTTCAGAATTTCTGACTAATCCATATATCTCTATTCCTCAACCCTGCTGAACCTTTCTTGAAACACCGTTGCACCACTTCATGATGCCATAGAAGAACTATTTTTGATAAAGATCCTTTAACATCCAAAAAAAACTGTTTTTTATAGTAACAAATGGTTCTTTAAAGTACCAAAAGTGTAACCAAAAAAAGTTCTTCTAAGGCGTCACTATGAAGCACCTTTAATTTTTAAGAGTGTATGCAGGCCGGCTGGGATGCTCAGACAAAAAAACAACACTTTGATGGCATTACAATGTTGATACTCTATGGAAATCACTTTACAAAAGTCTTACTTGGGAAAAGGACAACATATGAGGGAAAAGCTTTTACATAACTGTTAAGGACACACAAGTTGTTTGCAACAGCGCGCCTGCGAAAAGTGCTGAAAGCATTTAGTTCTTCATCATTGCACATTAGAGCATTTAACTCTGATAATTAATTGAAAACTATTTTCCTTTGGGCATGATGTGAATAAATCTGAACAATTTCCTGTCATAACTCCGATTCATTTTTAATGCAAGCATTTTCTCCTTGAGACTGCAAGCATCCTTTGTGTCCTCTCGTAAAAATATATGTTGGGGAGTTGTAGCATTGTTGTTTATTACCTACAGGGGTGAAATCTGTCACACATGGCTACCACCCTCCTGAGGTGATGGTAATAAAATTAATTAGCTCTATAAATTAATGCACACAATTTGAAATGTTTTGTATTTTAAGTATTATAATCAAGCCCTAGTAATAATTAAGCAGCTTTGACTGTCATATGTCTGACATATGATGTTACACTCCTGAGTTTACGCTACTTTAGTTTTTATCTGGACTACGTGTGCTTTTTTAATGTGCACAACAAAAAACACAAGCCTGGGCGACCTTGTTTTTACAAAAAAAATGTGGTTTTCAATATTATAATGAGAGATTTCACGGAAGCAAATCCCCTTATTCTTTTTTGAACCAAAATCCCAGAAAGCAGACGACTCAGAGCTGGATCTGCACTGGATTCAGACCGGATCTGCACTGGAATCAGGCTGGATCTGCACCGGATTAAGCCGGGATCTGCATCGGATCTAAGTCAGATCTGCACTGGATCCAGGCAGTCAGTGGATTTGATGTGGACGACCTTGTTTTTACAAAAAAATGTGGTTATCAATATTATAATGAGAGATTTCATGGAGGAAAATCCCCTTATTCTTTTTTGAATCGAAATCCCGGAAAGCCGATGACTCTGAGCCAGATCTGCACCAGATTCAGGCCGGATCTGCACCGGATTCAGGTTATCTCGTCAATTAAGAGATTTTTATTTTTTTTTGGAAGCAGAAGGTCTGTTCTTTAACTCTTTCGCCACCATTGACGAGATATCTCGTCAATTAAGAGAAAACGCTTCCCCGCCAATGACGAGATTTTCCGTCTTTTCAACTTATACAACCCGGAAGTAGCGTCTCACGTGAAAGAACTCCGTGTATGTTTTAAAGATCGCTCTGCATCTGATCTCTATCAAAAGTCCTTCGCAAAAATGGATTTATCTCAGCTTTTTGCTCAAAATTGGGTGTTTTTGAAGAAACCTACCCATGTTTGAGAAGTGATTACAAGAGAACTAATGAAGGTAGGATGAAACGTTTTTTGTTTTTTTTTGAAAGCAGAGGGTCTGTTCTTTCATCTGATTTATGTTTGTTTATATATTTAAAAAATAAAATTTTCTAGAAGGCATTAAACCTTTGTAAAAATCATGAAAATGCTGGTGCTGGCTGGCAACATAAAAAATGCTGGCGGCTAAAGAGTTAAGATGGCTGCCTCATTGAGAAGATTTTGGATCTTTGTGTGGTGTTGACAGCTTAAATTTCCTCTTCGGGTATTATGACTGGCAGGTCATATGTTTTGATGGGTCTGAAATTGTTCTTCATATTTAACCAGTTCTTTCGAACCTGTCTTAGTTATGTCTCAGACATATTGGTTTGGATCAGCAGGTCAATGAAAACAATAAGTTTCCAGTCTTATTTCACTTTCAAAGGACTTTTTCACATTTCTTTGGCAAATGATTGATTTTATTTCATTTAACCTAAACTCTCTAAGACTTTTAGGCAGATATTGGCCTTTACTGTGGATAATAATTAATTTATAGTTTTTTCCTAGAGAAATCTTAGGAGAAAGCAAATGATTCTTTGTCATTTGGGAACAGAGTTTGATTTATTAAGAAAACATTGAAACCTTCCGAGCTTCCAACAAAATCCATACAGAACATTGAGTGAAACTAAGCTGAAAAAAAAAACGAATAAAGATAGAAAGTAGGATCCATCATTCTTCATTTTCAAAAGAAGGCACCTATTAAGTGATCCGCTCATTCACAGTGAGATAACCTGAAGGAAAGCAAGATTCATCAGAAGAACTACACTCTAAAAATGCTAGGTTATTTTCAACCCAGTGCTGGGTCAAAGAGACAAACTCAGCTGTTGGGTTAAATCAAACATGCCACACATTCTGAAAAGTGGAGCCAATAAACATTTTGATTGCCCCCCCCACCCCTGATGGCTGGCTGCAGTTTAGGTCATAATTAGCTCCGCCCTCTCTGTGTAAACGAATTGGACGTAAGTAGGGCTGGGATAAACAATTATTTTTTAAACGATTAATCTAGCGACTATTTTTTCGATGCATCGATTAATCTAACGATTAATTTTATCAATCCGATTCGACTTCGATTCGATTCTCGATTATCTCCCCATTAAATAACTAATAGCAATTTATACATGTTGATTTACATATCTGAATGTAAACATTTGCAAAATAATGCATTCTTAGTCAGAGGTAGCATTCAATAAAGCGCATACTGTGCAGTTTAGTAACAGTATAAAAATCTCAAGTTCAAATTACTTTATTTTACATGCATTTATGAGCAAAACCTCTTTAATGTGCCTTTTGATGGTCAGTGTAATTTTTATAACTTGATTTGTTTAATCCACATTGTTTTCGTGCTGTTCTAGTCCATTTATTGACAGATATAAACACAATTATAGACTTAAGAAGCACATATATTATTAAATATCTTTCTCTTAAGTTTGTTAAGATAGATGAGGACTTATTTACTGCTGGACAGAGAGTGAATGAAAGCGCAGTCTTCTGGCAACAGTGACATATTTCATTGCTTTCTGTTAAATTGCTCAAAGTTCATGATTTTATGGTAAAATGACACTTTTTCGCGTCAATCCACGAGCATTTAAGCCATAAACAAAGCACTTTCACTTTAATTGTGCGTGAGCAGCGCAGCAGAACCGACGCAGAAACGATTGCAGCACTGTTGCTACAGAGCCCCGAGCTCGCGCTGCTCATGCGGCAGGGTGCATGCTTGTTAAAGGCCGGGGTATACCTTTTTTCCGCGTCGGCGTCCGCGCAACTTTCCAAGTATACTTGTGCGCTAAAAAAAAGAACGCCCCACACGCACTACTCACACTTGCTGTGTGAAACCGGCATGGACTGAAGCCACTGGCGTTGCTACTATTCTACGGCGTCGCCTTTTTGGGTCTGACGAATCGATTATGTTGACGCGTTGTCCCAGCCCTAGACGTAAGGTAAACGTAAAAATCTAATTACACTTCAAATACATTTTTTCTTTTAACTCTTTCACCACCAGTTTTTTTTTAAAAGTTGCCAGCCAGTGCCAGCGTTTTTCATGATTTTCACAAAAGTTTAATGCCTTCCAGAAAACGTTCTTCTTTAAATATATAAACATACATTATACCAAATGAAAGAACAGACCCTTTGCTTTCAAACATCATCCTACCTTCAGTAGTTCTTTTGTAATCAGCTTTTGAATATGGGTTGGTTTCTGCAAAAACACCACATTTTGAGCAAAAAGCAGAGATAATTCCATTTTTGTGACGGACTTTTCATAGAGATCCCATTCAGAGCGATCTTTAAAACAGACACGGACATGCAGCCGCTTGCCATACGGCAATACTTCCAGGTTTAAAAAGTTGCGGAAAGCCACCTGGTTGATAATAGCGGTATTGCGGAAAGCCAGAAATACTTGTCATTGGCAGGGAAGCATTTTCTCTTGATTGACGAGATATCTCGTCAATGGCGGCGAAATAGATAAGTGTACATTTTTAGTAAGTTTGGTTTAAGTTGCGAAGTTCATCACAACATATATGTGTAGTTCGTAATTTCAAAATATGTGTTCGTCATGTCGAGTGAACCTATGTGCATCATGTGTCTTGTCAAAATAAGTGCCTGCTGCAGACGCATCTAAAGGGTTTATGATAAAAGTTTTACGCTCGCATTTGCCAGATACTCATACGTTATCAGAGTTTACTGTTAAGGGAGTGTCTTGTGTGTATTTTGTGAACGTGACCATATCTTTTATCATAAAGGGTTTTCACACGTGTGCAGCTGGCACTTATTTTGACAAAACACGTGATGCACATGATTTTTCAAATAAAACAACGCTTCTCTTTCTTCTTCTTCATTGGATAACTTCTCTCCCGGGGGCTCACAGGATAGTAAATGGCCCATAAAATGAAAACTTCGGGAAGTAGTAGGTCATCTGGGTACTTTTCGTCTACTGTTTTTGGAATACTATGAATTCGGACATACCACTCGCCTCGCCTACTGCTTTTTGCCTACTATATGCGGTAGTATGGATGTAGGCGGTTTCAGACATAGCCTCTACCTCCAAATAACATCATCGGCACAAGATGTCAGCCAGAGGCGGACACTACTTGAGTATTTTGAGTACATTTTCCAAGAATCTGTGTTTTATCAGAGTGTTTGTCTTGGGAAAAAAATTACTTTACTTTACTAAAAAATGTTCACTACATTCTAAAGCATAGAATCATACTGTGTATTCGTTTTATATTGCATATTAAAATTGATTTAATACCTAATTACATAAAATTGTGTACTTTTATTTTCTTGAGGGAAAGTACAAAAGTACTTTTTACTTAAGTAAAAGTAAAAAAAAGGACTAGATGTTTAATGTACTTAAATAATAAATATACCCCAAAAACTTGAAATTATGAAGTGTAGTGGAGTAAAAATTATGATAAGATGCTTTGGAATGTATGTTTTCCAAAGAAAACCACTGATAAAATACAAATAATTGAAAATTTACTTATATGTAGAAAGTAAAAATATACATTGTGAAAAATGTCCTGTAATTTTGCAGCTAGTTGCCAGTAACTTACTGTAGAAGATAAAGTCTAAAAATGTTTCATATTCATTTAACTTTGAACAAAATGTTGCCAGTAAATAACATAAATGTAAAATCTACAGTAAGTTACTTGCAGCTTGTTGCCAGTAATACTAATACTGTAATTTCTACAGACATTTTTTACAGTGTAGTGTCCGCCTCTGATGTCAGCGGGCATTTGAGATATCAAATGAATCCAGAAATGTTTTATATTTGACAAATGTTTATAGTCAACTATGGGTTTAAACAACACAGCATTTTTGGTTGAAACAACTCACCATAGGTTAAATTCCAACAAAACAAGTTGGGTTTGTCTCTCTTTGGTCCAATGTTGGGTTATAATAATAGGCTAAGTAAAAAATAATAAATAAGTAACTTTTTTAACAAAATCACTTTATCATGTCAATTCATTCTTCTGTGTGGAGCATTTCAGATAATTTTACACTAATCTAATGCAGACTTTGCAAGAAGGCTGTTATAAAAAGATGGGCGATTTAATAACTATATTGAACCTGACAGCAAACTCACCACCTGTTTCTTATTTCACATGCAGTTCCTTGGAGGTACAGCAGCAAAAAAGTAAAGTTTAGGGTCAGAGAGAGGATGGAAAATTTACAAACCCAAATGTGACAAAAAAACTTTCCTGGACCACAGAAAACAGCGAAAATATGACATGGAACCATTAATGTGTATATAAGACTGTAGCTCTGTCAACGTCTATAGAGAAAATGTTGATTTGCTTTTATCATGCTATTTCAAGTAAAGCATTGAAAAATAGACCTAAAAGGCTCAAATCAAATACCAACATTCTTAGACATAAAAAATATTTTGGAATGCACTTCTCTTGAAATTTGTACTTATGCCATGAGGATATTATGCTAAATCTGTCATAATGCTATTGAGGTGCATTTCACTGAAAACTGATCCTATGCTCTTCTCACTGATGTTAATAACATCTCAGACTGCTAGTGTATGTTTCTCACTCTGTAAGCAACAGTGGATTTAACCACATGCCTACGCACATACTGTATGAATATAAAGCTTTCTTTACCTTGGACCCAAGGGCCTTAGTTAAGTGCATGGGGAGGACATATAGATCAATGGCTGTATCTACTGTCTCCTGGGAGATGACTTAAGCTTGCTATTATGGTTCACCAAGTGTGGGGTAGGAGAGTTATCCTTTGTCCATGGGCTGCACTGATCTAGACTGATCTTTTTTCTGAGTCTCTGCATGTATCTAGACATATGCCAAAACATCTGCCTTGCAGCTGTCCAGTAAAGCTGGCACGTAGTTCTTTCTTATTAAACAGTAAGGGACCGTTCAAATTTCAAGGAGATATTTTGGATAGCACCTTTGCACATATATATTCCACAAGTACAACCAGAGACATCTGCAAGGCGATTTTTGGACTTTTATTCTGCTGATGGTTATGGGGATGGAAGACATGATATTTTCATACCCTTTATCCATTTAAAATATCAGTGTCATTCTTTTTAGCAATATTGCAGATAGAAATGCCAGACTCGCATTTGGTCTTGTAGTTTTAATAGAGTTTCTACATCTGCTAAAGGCCAAATGAGTAAAGGATCATAAAAAATGTATATAATAACACAGAATGCTGTCATCGTCTTTGTCTTTCCAGACATAAATTCACTTTGGCATCAAAACTCCTGCAGGAGTTTGCTGAATTCAGATTATTTGCTTTTAATTTTCGGTAACGCTTTACTTAAAGGGGTGTTCATAAGACTGACATTGCACCTTCATAATAATGACAAGACACATGACATAAACATGAAGGAGATTTCATGCACATTTAGGACAACTGTCATTAAGGGCCCTATTTTAACAATCTAAGCGCATTGTCTAAAGCGCATAGGCATGTCCGAATCCACTTTTGCTAATTTAAAGACGGGAAAAATGGTTTGTGCGCCGAGCGCATTTTTTTAATGATTAATGGGAGTATTTGCGGCGTAATGTGCAATAAACCAATGAGAGTCTCAGCTCTCATCCCCTTTAAAAGCCTGTTGCGCTGGCGCTATGTCTAATCCCTATTTAGATGACGGACTATGTAAAAAACAATTATTTACAAGTATGTAAGAAAAGGTTTGTACTGTAAAAATCCTTTATTTGTTAAAACAGGAGAAAAAGAATTTACAAACGGCTCTTTGCACGTTTCAGCACTTGGACAGCGTCACAAGTTTTTTTTTAAGCATTACTTAAAAATGTTTCTCATCTCACAAGATCCACAGGTACAGAGTCATCATATACAATAAATCCGTGAGGTAGCATAAAAAAAAAACATTTAAAAACAGATGCATTTGTTTAAAGCAAAGCATTTATTTACTTACCAGGCTTCAGGTGAAGCTGCTCTTTGCGCCTTCTAACGTCTCATAATTAGTCCTCATTTATGTCTAAGAGACTCAATAATAATCTTTTACATTCAATCCCTTAATCTTTCATATTTTAAAAACGTTTTTGTGCTGCTGTGCATTCATGTGTGTGATAAGCAAAGCCTCGTTGTCCTCCCGTTTATAGGCGCATATTACTAATGCGCTCTTTATATAACAAAAAAACATATTGCGCCATTGACTTTAGACTTTAGACCAGGTTTTTGTTGGTCAATGGCGTAGTCTATTTTAGTGGCCTCAAAATAGCAACGCGCCAACAATGCGCCTGAACACACCTCGTTTTCAGACCAGAACACCCATGGGCGCAAAAGGGGGCGCAAATGCATTCGCTAATTAAACAGCGCGGGGCTAAACGTGAAAATTATAATTGCGCAGGGTGGAAACTAGCAAAAGACACTTGCGTCACGCATTGTGCTGCATTGCGCCGGGTGTAAGATAGAGCCCTAAGTGTCATTTGTTCAATTATGTCATTTTTAATGACATTTTGACATTTGTTTGAATTGTCTTTGTTATGACAACTTGACATAAACCAATGCATCATAACTTGTCATAAATCTGTCATAAACATGACATAGCAGAATAATGATCAAATAAAAAAAACTACCCAGCTTTATGGGTTAACATAACAGGACTTGTTTTTCCTCACACACACTGTAAAACATTATAGCCTCATTAAGTTATGTGTACTAACATTTGCTATTTAGTTCTACTACACACAGCAAGTTTTAGATATTCAACTCAAGTCTGTAAGTTTTCACTAAGTTAAACTTAAAGTTACATATTGTCTTAACTACTTGTGAGTTGTCTCTGTGATGTGAATGTTCATTTAACTAACTTCTGTAAGTTATGAATCACAACGAGAGGGAGGGGTCGTGTCCAGAAAAGACCGGGAAAATTTCAGTTAACTTTACCTCAGACACAGCGCTCATCTGAAATGACGAATAATACATTTTTTTGCAAGGCTGCAAAGGAGGTATGTATGATTTTTTTTGTCTTGATGTAATAAAGATGCCCTTTATATATTTTTAGATAAAAATATTGCGTTTAAAGTAAAGAAAATATGCAGACATCGAGCCTGCTTTGCGAATGCGTCGTCGTCAGGATATTTCTCTGCTTTCACATCGAAGCATCAAATGTTAAAAGAGTTTAATACACCATGGGGACAATTTTGGATATTTCAATTGGTTGTGCGTAACGTTATATCGATTATTTCGATTATAAATATAGCTTACAGTTTAACATTTTAACAGTTAGCTTAACAGATTTGTTTATTCACTGTCAATGTGAATTAATCACGGGCTGAGTCTTCGTTTACTTTCAATATGTTTACATGGTACGTTTTTAATATGACTAAAGTTAAGCGTTTAAGAAACGGGTAGAGGGATTTTTATCCTCGTCGTGCGATTAAGGGCACGAGGGGAATATGCTTTGAAATGAACGCAAATAGTGTCTAATAAGTGTTCGAGGATCTGTTCGTCTGACATAAAGGCCATAAAAAACCTTTAAATAGATTTATATCTCTCAGTCACTTAACAAGTGGACACAATCTTTGTTCGTTTCCACAGAATTATGTGTTTAAGTCTCGCAGGGCAGCCATTTAGGCTACTGCGCACGCGCATAGGTGTGCAACCTCTCGCCAGAGAATCCCCTTACATGTTGTTGATGGTAACAGCTGTGTTGCGTATAGTTAATCTTTTTTTCTTTGATTATTGCGATCTAATCAGTGGCTTTAAATGCTGTTCGTGCTATCTGTGTTTCTGGATTTACAAGTAGGACGCACGTGTTTGCTGAACATACATGATACCATATGATTAAAAACTGCCTCCCTATCTTGTCATAAATAACAGGTATTTGCATGATTTTTACCGTTTTATAATCTGTATGTCGTATTTTTGGTATTTTGTACAAGAGTACTAAGTATTTTGATCATAGCGATTACAGTGGTGTAAGTTACCGGATCACAGACGACCATAGACTGTAAAAAAAATAGATCACGACCCACGGTTCGGCTCCCATGCGATTCGCAGATTAATATCTATACAAAGTTTGTCATTTGCATGTATTAAAGTCTTGCAAATGTTAACACTCAAGTGATTTTTAAACATTTTAACCACAAAAGTCTGTTTTTACTTTTTACAGTCTCGTTTTGTCACTCTGCATCTTGTGGCTGATAAGCTATTGAAGAAGAGCTGCCCATCACTTTATGGACATTCAAGTTAACATAAGGTATTGTAAACGCAATGTTACCTAATACTATCAACTTAATACATTTACTGTAAACTGTGCAGTTCTTTACTCATACAATTTCATGTTTTTTTTTCCTAATCTGCTTTTATTACTTTGTCTTGTTTGTTACTCTGCATCTTTGCGGCCGCCCATCACTTTGACGACGTTCAAGTTAACATAAGGTATTGTAAAAGCAATGTTGCCTAATACTATCAACTTAATACATTTACTGTAAACTGTGCAGTTCTTCACTCATACAATTTCATGTTTTTTTCGTAATCTGCTTTTATTACTTTGTCTTGTTTTGTTACTCTGAATCTTTGCGGCCGCCCATCACATTGACGACGTTCAAGTTAACATAAGGTATTGTAAAAGCAATGTTGCCTAATACTATCAACTTAATACATTTACTGTAAACTGTGCAGTTCTTCACTCATACAATTTCATGTTTTTTTTCTAGTCCGCTTGCTTTTGAAGAAGAGCTGCCCATCACTTTGACGACGTTCAAGTTAACATAAGGTATTGTAAAAACAATGTTTGCCTAATACTATCAACTTAATACATTTACTGTAAACTGTGCAGTTCTTCACTCATACAATTTCATGTTTTTTTTCTAGTCCGCTTGCTTTTGAAGAAGAGCTGCCCATCACATTGACGACGTTCAAGTTAACATAAGGTATTGTAAAAACAATGTTTGCCTAATACTATCAACTTAATACATTTACTGTAAACTGTGCAGTTCTTCACTCATACAATTTCATGTTTTTTTTCTAGTCCGCTTGCTATTGAAGAAGAGCTGCCCATCACTTTGACGACGTTCAAGTTAACATAAGGTATTGTAAAAACAATGTTTGCCTAATTCTATCAACTTAATACATTTACTGTAAACTGTGCAGTTCTTTACTCATACAATTTCATGTTTTTTTTTCCTAATCTGCTTTTATTACTTTGTCTTGTTTGTTACTCTGCATCTTTGCGGCCGCCCATCACTTTGACGACGTTCAAGTTAACATAAGGTATTGTAAAAGCAATGTTGCCTAATACTATCAACTTAATACATTTACTGTAAACTGTGCAGTTCTTCACTCATACAATTTCATGTTTTTTTCGTAATCTGCTTTTATTACTTTGTCTTGTTTTGTTACTCTGAATCTTTGCGGCCGCCCATCACATTGACGACGTTCAAGTTAACATAAGGTATTGTAAAAGCAATGTTGCCTAATACTATCAACTTAATACATTTACTGTAAACTGTGCAGTTCTTCACTCATACAATTTCATGTTTTTTTTCTAGTCCGCTTGCTTTTGAAGAAGAGCTGCCCATCACTTTGACGACGTTCAAGTTAACATAAGGTATTGTAAAAACAATGTTTGCCTAATACTATCAACTTAATACATTTACTGTAAACTGTGCAGTTCTTCACTCATACAATTTCATGTTTTTTTTCTAGTCCGCTTGCTTTTGAAGAAGAGCTGCCCATCACATTGACGACGTTCAAGTTAACATAAGGTATTGTAAAAACAATGTTTGCCTAATACTATCAACTTAATACATTTACTGTAAACTGTGCAGTTCTTCACTCATACAATTTCATGTTTTTTTTCTAGTCCGCTTGCTATTGAAGAAGAGCTGCCCATCACTTTGACGACGTTCAAGTTAACATAAGGTATTGTAAAAACAATGTTTGCCTAATTCTATCAACTTAATACATTTACTGTAAACTGTGCAGTTCTTTACTCATACAATTTCATGTTTTTTTTTCCTAATCTGCTTTTATTACTTTGTCTTGTTTGTTACTCTGCATCTTTGCGGCCGCCCATCACTTTGACGACGTTCAAGTTAACATAAGGTATTGTAAAAGCAATGTTGCCTAATACTATCAACTTAATACATTTACTGTAAACTGTGCAGTTCTTCACTCATACAATTTCATGTTTTTTTCGTAATCTGCTTTTATTACTTTGTCTTGTTTTGTTACTCTGAATATTTGCGGCCGCCCATCACTTTGACTACGTTCAAGTTAACATAAGGTATTGTAAAAGCAATGTTGCCTAATACTATCAACTTAATACATTTACTGTAAACTGTGCAGTTCTTCACTCATACAATTTCATGTTTTTTTTCTAGTCCGCTTGCTTTTGAAGAAGAGCTGCCCATCACTTTGACGACGTTCAAGTTAACATAAGGTATTGTAAAAACAATGTTTGCCTAATACTATCAACTTAATACATTTACTGTAAACTGTGCAGTTCTTCACTCATACAATTTCATGTTTTTTTTCTAGTCCGCTTGCTTTTGAAGAAGAGCTGCCCATCACATTGACGACGTTCAAGTTAACATAAGGTATTGTAAAAACAATGTTTGCCTAATACTATCAACTTAATACATTTACTGTAAACTGTGCAGTTCTTCACTCATACAATTTCATGTTTTTTTTCTAGTCCGCTTGCTATTGAAGAAGAGCTGCCCATCACTTTGACGACGTTCAAGTTAACATAAGGTATTGTAAAAACAATGTTTGCCTAATACTATCAACTTAATACATTTACTGTAAACTGTGCAGTTCTTCACTCATACAATTTCATGTTTTTTTTCTAGTCCGCTTGCTTTTGAAGAAGAGCTGCCCATCACTTTGACGACGTTCAAGTTAACCTAAGGTATTGTAAAAACAATGTTTGCCTAATACTATCAACTTAATACATTTACTGTAAACTGTGCAGTTCTTCACTCATACAATTTCATGTTTTTTTTCTAGTCCGCTTGCTTTTGAAGAAGAGCTGCCCATCACTTTGACGACGTTCAAGTTAACATAAGGTATTGTAAAAACAATGTTGCCTAATACTATCAACCTAATACATTTACTGTAAACTGTGCAGTTCTTCACTCATACAATTTCATGTTTTTTTTCCTAATCTGCTTTTATTACTTTGTCTTGTTTGTTACTCTGCATCTTTGCGGCCGCCCATCACATTGACGACGTTCAAGTTAACATAAGGTATTGTAAAAGCAATGTTGCCTAATACTATCAACTTAATACATTTACTGTAAACTGTGCAGTTCTTCACTCATACAATTTCATGTTTTTTTTCTAGTCCGCTTGCTTTTGAAGAAGAGCTGCCCATCACTTTGACGACGTTCAAGTTAACATAAGGTATTGTAAAAACAATGTTGCCTAATACTATCAACCTAATACATTTACTGTAAACTGTGCAGTTCTTCACTCATACAATTTCATGTTTTTTTTCCTAATCTGCTTTTATTACTTTGTCTTGTTTGTTACTCTGCATCTTTGCGGCCGCCCATCACATTGACGACGTTCAAGTTAACATAAGGTATTGTAAAAGCAATGTTGCCTAATACTATCAACTTAATACATTTACTGTAAACTGTGCAGTTCTTTACTCATACAATTTCATGTTTTTTTTCTAGTCCGCTTGCTATTGAAGAAGAGCTGCCCATCACTTTGACGACGTTCAAGTTAACATAAGGTATTGTAAAAACAATGTTGGCCTAATACTATCAACTTAATACATTTACTGTAAACTGTGCAGTTCTTTACTCATACAATTTCATGTTTTTTTTCTAGTCCGCTTGCTTTTGAAGAAGAGCTGCCCATCACTTTGACGACGTTCAAGTTAACATAAGGTATTGTAAAAACAATGTTGCCAAATGCTATCAACTTGGTGCTTATTCTTTAGACTTAGCAGTTCTTCACTCGTAGTACAATTTCATAAGCTAAGCCTAGGCTGCTTTTTCTAACTTTAGTCTCTTTTTTCACACTTCTACAGCAGTTGGTGCATTAAGATACCTCTCAGAGTTATTGTGTCATCTCAAGAAATAAGGTGTGTCACCCTAGAGAGTGTTCCTGAGTCAGTCAAGGAGCTATGTGTGACATGGTGCATCATTCTGGGCTTGCAAGGAAACTTTCTTCTACACTTTAAGGATCCAGACTTTGGAAATGAGCACTGCAATTTCACCGATATTAAAGATCTACCATCAGATCGAGTGACACTGAAAGTTTTGTTGACAGCTTCTGTTTCGGTTTCTGACTTTGCATTACAATTACTACTAGTGCCTCATCAGTGGAATGGCCTGATCCTTTTGTTATTCCTGATTTCTCTCATGATGTTGAACTTCAGTTGAGCGCTGCAAATGATGCCTATGCCAGGGATGGAACAGTAATGGTCATTTCCAATGGTGTTAAATACTAGACAAACTAGCTGATGTGAAATGTTTCCAAGGTCCATCGGTTTATTTTGTAAAAGACTTTCTGGTAACACTTTATTATAATGTTCATTAGTTAACATTAGTTAACTGCATTGGTTAACATGAACTAATGATGAGCTGCACATGAAGTGCAGCATTTATTAATCTTTATTAATGTTAATTTCAACAATTACTAATACTTTATTAAAATTTGGTTAACGTTAGTTAATGCACCGTGAACTAACATGAACAAACAATGAACAGCTTTATTTCTATTAACTAACATTAACAAAGATGAATAAATACTGTAACAAATGTATTGCTCATGGTTTGTTCATGTTAGTTAATACATTAACTAATGTTAAATCATGAACATTATAATAAAGTGTTACCGACTTTCTTAGCGACTGGGTATTAACAAAAAAGGTTTGGGGATAGTTATATTGCATTAATTGTTCTTTAAAAAAAAACTAACTCTAAAATATGTGGCTTTTAAAATAATAATAATAATTTGAAAATGAACAGTGCAAAACTATTTTTATCATATTTGAGTTTTTATCAGTAAAAGAAACATTACACATACCTGTATCTATTATTACAACTATGGTGTTGATTTCACAGTTTAAAAACATTAAAGAAACCCATATAATATTTCAATGAAATTTGTTTTTAATAAACATTTGTAAAATTCATTTTTACCAAAAATGCTTTTCCAAGCCAATGTTACAAATTGTTCTTGTGCAAATAAATAGTTTTCGAGCTAATAATTTGCAAGTTTATTTCAGTGTGAGTATTATTAGTCAAGATGATGAATTGAACTGTTAATGAAACCTAGCTAGTTGTTTTAACTACAAGTATGAAGTTGAAACAACAAATGATTATTAATCTAACCCCGTGTAAAACATAACTCTTTGAGTTGAGATCAAGTGATAAAGTGAGTTTTATTGAACTGATGATGTAACTTAGCTAGTTGTTTCAACTACGAGGATGAAGTTGAAACAAGAAATGATTATTAGTTTAACACCATGTAAAACATATCTCTGTGAGTTGAAGCAAAGCATATCTTCAAGTTCATTCTACTTCGATTTGTAAGGCAGCAGGTGAACTTTCGTTTCTAAGTTTAACCAACTTGAAATGTTTTACAGTGCAGAGGGTTCTGAAATTTTCTGACATAGAAGAAAAAACTAACAAAACATTTAATTGATTTCATTTATAATGTAATTAACTTTGCAGCGATATGGACCCATTATTATTATTATTATTATTATTATTATTATTATTATTAATAAATAATTGATTTTATTTGTTAAACACATGGAGGAAACTTAAAAAAACATGAACTGAAGAATATTCATGATGTTGCTATACAACTTTTGACAGAATATTAACACATAATGACATTTAAATGACAAATTATATTTGCCCCACTGTAGATGAGGTCAAGAAAAATATCAATGATGCTGTTATAAAACTATTTGACAGAGTATTAACACTTAATGACATTTTAATGACAAATTATATTTGTACCACTGTAGTTGAGGTCAAGAAAAATATTTATTATCCTGTTATAAAACTATTTTACAAGAGTATTAAAACTTAATGACATTTTAGTGACAAATTATATTTGTACCACTGTAGTTGAGGTCAAGAAAAATATTTATGATCCTGTTATAAAACTATTTTACAAGAGTATTAAAACTTAATGACATTTTAGTGACAAATTATATTTGTACCACTGTAGTTGAGGTCAAGAAAAATATTTATGATGCTGTTATAAAACTATTTGACAGAGTATTAACACATAATTACATTTAAATGACAAATTATATTTGTACCACTGTAGTTGAGGTCAAGAAAAATATTTATGATCCTGTTATAAAACTATTTTACAAGAGTATTAAAACTTAATGACATTTTAGTGACAAATTATATTTGTACCACTGTAGTTGAGGTCAAGAAAAATATTTATGATGCTGTTATAAAACTATTTGATAGAGTATTAACACATAATGATATTTAAATGACAAATTATATTTGTACCACTGTAGCTGAGGTCAAGAAAAATATTTATGATGCTGTTATAAAACTATTTAAGAGAGTATTAACACTTAATTACATTTAAATGACAAATTATATCTGCATCACTGTAGTCGAGGCCAAGAAAAATATTCATGATGCTGCCACAAAACTATACGACAGAGTATCAACACCCAATGACATTTTAATGACAAATTCAATTTGTATAACTGGTAAAAAGTGTTGTTTTGGTTATTCCAAGTTGTCATGCCAAGTTATGATGTATGAGTTAATCTCAAGTTGTCATAACAAAGACATCTTAAACAATGTAATCTTTGAATTAAAAATGACATTAAATGATACTTAATGACAGTTGTCATAAGCGTGCATAAAATCTCCTTCATATTCATAGCTTTTGTCATGTGATGATTATGAATGTGTCGTGTCATGTCAGTCTTATGCACACCCCTTCAAGTAAAGTGTTACCTAAGTTTGTAATAGTTTTACATAGCTAGACCAAAACTACAGTAAGTGACCCACATTTCCTTTGATGTTCAATAAGCATCAGACTGTCAAATAAATGTGACATCTGAGGGTAAAACCAGTTCTCCAAGGGTAGAAAACAATTGTTTTAATGTAGAAATGACATGAATTTGAAACATAAGTGGAATTAATCACTTGGTTATTTCAAATGTCAAACTCATTACCCTTAAATTTGAGTTAGCAAGTTAATGGCTTGGCTCAGCAGATACCCTTAAGAGTTCAAACCCAACCCCACCTTCATTTCCAAAATACAAACTTTCCAATTCCAGACTTGTTATATCCAGCTCATCATCATCATTTTCAGATCTGAGGTTACTTTGAAAACTTTGTTCAACTTTTTACACTTTATAAGCCATATATCTATGACCCAGATTTTTCGCAATGGTGTATAATCTTCCTCGTTTTAACATTTTCAGAGTGACAGAGAGAAGATGACATGAGAGCAATAATGTCAGACTAAGATCAAGATTGGGAAGGCACTGCTGACTTCAAGGAACCGCAAGTTCATCTAGCTCTGCTTGTTCAGCTGTCTGAACCAATTCGTGACGCAAATCAAAGTCACTCACATCAACTATATTAAATCTAGTATCCGACACCTCTTTGCTAAAGTCCAATAGAAAATTGTATTTGTCTTAGGAGATGTTATATCATTTATACAGTACTGTGCAAAAGTCTTAGGCCACAATGCCAAAATTAGATTTGTTGTTTTTTGCAATGTTATAGTGATCATATATAATTGTTTCTCAGTCTCTTTAATAGAATACATCCAGAAAATAAAGGAAATGTGTATATAGTATTAAAAACGGTATAAAAATGTGTCAAATTTTTAATTCCCCTTCCACTTGAGCAATAGTGGGAAACTGCAGGATCTCTTAAACCTAAATAAAATTAAATCTAAAATTTCTAATTTTAAAGAAATTTGTCTTTTTACTTTATTCTGCTCAAAAACGCTCAAGATGTGTTTAGTGCCAAGAGACGTCACACTAAACACAGAAGATGCCTAAAGAAAACATTTAGTCCTGATTTTTTTTACATATTTCCTGTATTTTCTGATTGAATCTTTATAAAATAGATTGAAAAATAAATATGGATGGACATTAAAACTTCTAAAACAACAAGACTTTTGCACAGTACTGTATGTACACTTCTTCAGCAAGAATGCATACTTATCATTTCATGGTTTAGGTTAACTAAAGACCTGATATAATCTGGATATGAGTACCCCACTTACCCAAGATAAACTTGAATTTGGTTACGAGATGTATCATATTTCATCATGTTAGCAAAGTCAACAGTGCATTGTAAAAATATCTTTGCTACCTTAAATTTTTTTGTTTGATCAGTTCAGATTTACAAGTCATTTTAACTTACAATTATTTATCTTGACTAGTGACAAATTGTTACGACTTATAAAATATAAGTCGAAATAAGTCAGCTTCATTTTATAAATTGTACCAACTCATCTCTTATTAAGATAAATAATAGTAAGTTGAAATTACTTAAAAATGTAATATTTTACACTGTGATTACAAGGTGTTTGGTTTCAGTTATTTATTTTATTTATTTATTTATTTATTTTTTTACTATGGTAAGAAGTCTATAAAATTTTTAATGACAGCCCAAATTTAGCCTTGTTTTAGTCTACACATCTGGGCTGTGTTTGGATGGCTATAAGATGTCTTTTAAACGCAAATTTGCTTGCAGGGTTAATAATTACTTGAAATATTTATCATAAAAAATGATATCAAACATATTTTTTGTGTTACTTTAACTTAATAAATTAAGTTATGTCAACTTTAGGACGTCAAAACATTAAAAAGTATGTTGAATTCACTTGCATAATTAATTTGTTTAAACTTCATGCCACTTTTTAGGAAAATAATTACTATAAAGACACTTGACCCAACTGCAGACATTTAAGAGAGCCAAGTTGAACCAGAATGTGGATGTACAACCTCACTATCAATAATCTGTTGTGGGGAAAAAAATGAAATTGGAATGAAAAATAGGAAAAAAATTCAAATTCATATTGAAATGAGTGTCCTTTATACATCAAGATCTCTTTTGCCAACCAGATCAAACTGATACACTTTAAACAGATGGGGTTAGTAGAAATTGGCGCATGAAACGTGGCAGATTCCTTAAATCCAAAATAACATACCCTCATCCTTACACATTAAACAAACACGTATCCCACTGTGAAAGGTCCAGCCCGAGCACATGACAAATATTTTCCCAGGCGCCCGCTGTTCTCTGAACTACACTGTAGATCAGGACTCGTTTGTTTATGTAAATGTTAATTTTTGCTTTCCTTTACGGGTCTAACCTTCCTCTAATTTCCCTCCCTGTGGTGAGTGGCTTTCCTCATACTGTTGACTTTCAGGGAAGGCGGCCATCTTTGAACCATAATGCCACGTCTGTCAGGCTGATAAACGTGCCTGGCTGCCTAAAGTCCAGCGCAGCACGGAAATGAGACCCTCAGCGAGTCTCTGATCTATATTTCTTCTTTAGAGGCCTTTAATGCCCTTAAAGCTCTTTTATCACTCCGTAAGGTTGACCAACTACAAATGACCACTATTGATTAGTCCCTGATTCACACTGGAAATTGTTAGATTGATGCTTTTAAGCTTGTAAGAATGGATCTCTTGAAGTGAGGTCAATAAAATGGACAGAGAATTCTAATGATGCATTTCCTATGGTCAAAGCTTGGCCCGTGGACTCTGGAGGTCAGTAATCATTAATGCTAATGAAATTCTACATTCAAAGCTCTTTCCCATGATTAAATCGAGTAAACTATAAGTACATTTGTTAGTCTAAATCACGCCTATTGGTAAAAATTGTGGTTTATGGTGGACAATACTATTATCATCATAACAATTATTTGCATATGGTTGTGTAACTCCCGATGGTTAAGTCTGTGACTGACATTTCACTGCTGTAATTACTGCAGTTTGGCAGTCCCAAAGTAAATTAAGGCAGTGCCCACTTACTGTCGAATGCTGAAATGTTTGCTGTGCGGTCCCACAGAGGAAACTTTTACACTTAGACAGATATTGCACTCTGATTTCCTAATTTATTCAATAAACATTTAAACAGCAACCACTGTGAACTTGACATTGCGTGTCTATTTCAAGGCTTCCCAACTTTGGAAAGCTCAAGGGTCAGACAGTATCCCTTTAGCCTCAAGCTGCATTATTAAACTTTTAATAGGAATTCATCTGTATTAATGAGGCAAGGGACTGTGTGTAGAACATATGAAGGACATGTAAAACAAGAATATAATAAAACATCTCTCATTCCGTATCAGTGCATGAAAAGCTTGAAATTCAAATCTTTTTATTACATTTATGCAGATGCTTTAATCCAAAGCAATTTACAGTGAAAAATAAATGTTTTATCAGTATAGTGATTCCCTGGAATTAAACCCCAAACCTTTATATATATATTCTATGTGGCATTGATTCAACAAGGTGTTGAAAGCTTTCTTTAGAAATGTTGGCCCATATTGATAGAATAGCATCTTGCAGTTGATGGAGATTTGTGGGATGCACATCCAGGGCACAAAGCTCCCGTTCCACCACATCCCAAAGATGCTCTATTGGGTTGAGATCTGGTGACTGTGGGGGCCATTTTAG
Source organism: Misgurnus anguillicaudatus (assembly GCF_027580225.2). Classification (NCBI taxonomy): domain Eukaryota; kingdom Metazoa; phylum Chordata; class Actinopteri; order Cypriniformes; family Cobitidae; genus Misgurnus; species Misgurnus anguillicaudatus. The sequence continues at coordinate 4,978,711 of NC_073343.2, forward strand.
TACAGTGAACTCATTGTCATGTTCAAGAAACCAATTTGAAATGATTCAAGCTTTGTGACATGGTGCATTATCCTGCTTCAAGTAGCCATTAGATGATAGGTACATGGTGGTCATAAAGGGATAGACATGGTCAGAAACAATGCTCAGGTAGGCCGTGGCACTTAAACAATGCCCAATTGGCACTAAGGGGCCTAAAGTGTGCCAATAAAACATCCCCCACACAATTACACCACCACCAGCAGCCTGCACAGTGGTAACAAGGCATGATGGATCCATGTTCTCATTCTGTTTACCCCCAAATTCTGACTCTACCATCTGAATGTCTCAACAGAAATTGAGACTAATCAGATCAGGCAACATGTTTTCAGTCTTCACCTGTTCAATTTTGGTGAGCTTGTGCAAATTGTAGCCTCTTTTTCCTATTTGTAGTGAAGATGAGTGGTACCCGGTGTGGTCTTCTGCTGTTGTAGCCCATCCGAGGTCCATCTCAAGGTTCTGCGTGTTGTGGCTTCACCAATGCTTTGCTGCATACCTCGGTTGTAACGAGTGGTTATTTCAGTCAAAGTTGCTCTTCTATCAGCTTGAATCAGTCGGCCCATTCTCCTCTGACCTCTAGCATCAACAGGGATTTTTCCCTTTTCACACCATTCTTTGTATACCCTAAAAATGGTTGTGCATGAAAATCCGAGTAACTGAGCAGATTGTGAAATACTCAGACCGGCCTATCTGGCACCAACAACCATGCCACGCTCAAAATTGCTTAAATCAGATTTCTTTCCCATTCTGACATTCAGTTTGGAGTTCAGGAGATTGTCTTGAGAAGGACCACACCCCTAAATCCATTGAAGCAACTGCCATGTGATTGGTTGATTAGATAATTGCATTAATGAGAAATTGTGAACAGGTGTTCCTAATTATCCTTTAGGTGAGTGTATGTGCAATTATTCATCTGTTTTTGTAGTTACATTTGTCATACATTTGACAGATGCCTTGACAGATTTGTGACGGAAGAGCAGTAGGATGTGTGTACATGTGGGTTATATCAAGTATACTGAGTTATTCACATCTCACAATTGTTACTGTGATAAACAATTACTGTAAATGCTCTTGGAATTAATTATTACCACACACAGAAATTGTGATATATATTCATTGTGTGAGATATTTTACACTCCTGGAAATCAAGATTAACGCTACTTATTATAACTGTACTGTATGAAGACACATTTGAGATCTATTGCGGTTGTGCTTGCAACAATGACAAAAAGATTGCGGCCCCCAGGCTATGTGTTGAATAGAGACGCTGTTGGAGCAATAAGTGAAATGGAACACTTACTGAATTACAGTAGTTACACAATACTATGAAAATACCTAAAATGCACATCATTTGAGACATAATGTGTTTTGGGCTTTAGATTTATTCTGAGTTACAGCTGTGACTGATCACATTATACTGTATGAGTGTGAAAGCTCTCTCTCTTTCTCTCTAAACTCTTAAAAATAAAAGGTTCAGAAAGGGTGACACCACAGAAGAACCTTTGTGATTCATTTTAAAAATAACAGAAAGGTTTAGTGAATGTTAAGAGTATACTCAAACCCTTATCCCACGTCTGAATATGTGTTGGGTATAAATCTATTAAACAGATACTCTTGATTTATTAACTTAAAGGATTACTAAACTTTCATAAAAAAATTCTGATAATTTAGGGTGCTTTCACACCTGCCTTATTTAGTTGGTTTAATCGTACCAGAGTTTAATAGCTCACTTGGTGCAATTTGTTTGGGCAGGTGAGAATTCAGCAATCGAACTCGAGTGCGCACCAAAAGCAAACCAAACAAGCAGACCGAGACCTCCTTGAAGAGGACCTCCGAGATCGAACAGACCTCCGAGATCGAACTTTTGCAGAACTGCAAAAGTACTGCACATTTTTGAACTAAACCAGATGCTGTAGTCAGCTGCTCTGTGCATTATGGGATGAGGAAGTGTTTGTTGACAGTTTATATTAGCAATATTAGCACAATGACAGGTCGTGGACATACCTGGAGTTGCGAGGAGGTGCGGAGCCTTGGAAATTTGGTGGCTTCGCTGTTTGCAGTGCATTAAAATGTTGTTTTCAAGCAACATCCGCGCTTTATTCTGGAATTGAACAGTTGGTCTAGAGCGCTGTATACAAAGTATGTAGTGTATATAACAACCACAGACATAATTACAGCACGCGGTCGTCTGTCCATGTTGTCTGCTTTATTTTCCTCCTCTTTGTTTACTTCCGGGGTTCCGTTGGAATTTCCCGCACATTGATTCTGACCAATCGAGAAGCAGTTTAAGAAATACTTTCAAAGACATGTGGCCAATAAGTGATGTGGATGTTATCACATGACTGTATTATGGTTCGGTGCGGACCAGTGGTGCGTTTCCCAAAAGCATCGTTAGCCAACAAACATCGTAAGTTCCATCGTTACTAACATCATTCAGCGATTTGGTGTTTCCCGAAACCATCGTTCAAACGAACATTCACAAATTGCATCGCTAACTTGTGTCATTGGAACGACAGCTCTTCACCTGTTGTTATAAGCATTGTTCCTTGTTAATATCATATGTAGGCATACGTTGATCATGCTTTTGAACAAAATAAGCAAAAAACATGTAGTACAGTCTTTATCCATCATTCTAAATATATTACAATTTTATTTTACGTCTTTAAATTTGTAAACAAAATGAAAGCGCTGCATTTGAAATCTGAGCATGTGCAGTTATTTTTTATTTTGGTCCGGAGCAAATGAACTGAACTACAGATGTGAAAGCATCCTTACTCACCCCCAATGTCATCCAAGATGGTGTTTTTTTTTTTGTTCAGTCGCAAATAAATTACGTTTTTTAACAGGATCATAAATTAAGCCAAAACCAAAAACTTCTCATACTAGCCTTGTGATGCGCCAGAGTGACCTTACATGTTTTGTAATCATGTTAAAAGGTCACACATGATGTATGCAAAACTATCGCTCCAGTGTTTACAAGTGTGGGGAAAGAGGACGTTGTTGTATGTAAATTATACTACTTAATGTCTTTGTGTCAGTTTATTGTTTAAAATTATCCGCAAGTGTGCGTTTCACATATGTAACGCGTGACCTTTCGACGTGATATGTAAGGTCACGCTGGCGAATCGCACGGATACTGGAAGTTGAGGTTTAAAAGTACAAGTCTACTATATAGAAAAAAATTCCTAAAAACAAATAAAAAATATTGTTGGGCTCTTTTATGAAAGTGGAGTAATCCTTTAACTCAGTAGGAGAAGAGCTAGACGTGCCGTCGATCCGAAATCCATCTACGTTTAGCTATGCTAAGATGGTATCAGAATATTCACTGAAACAAGTGTGTCTTGAGGCGAAGATAAGCATGGATTTTGTTTGGTCAATATTGTAAAGAAACTCTAAAAAACAACAACAAGACAATATAATAGGTGACATTATATTTCAAACCTGCTCTAACAAGAATTTGTACATATTTTACAAGGTAGCTAATTTGTATGCATTTGTACAAAATGAATCGTAAACAAACCTAGGATTGTGAGGAAAATCATTATTGACACCCCACCCCTAAGCCCGCCTCAAGACCAAAAGTCATTGGAGGAAGCAAATTGTACAAAACCATACAAATTAAATAATTGTAAGAATTTATGTGAATTAAGCATGTTGTTAAATACATACAAATGGCCATAAGATTGCTCGTTCTTATATAGACCATCATAATTTTTTAAAGCGATTAAAACTTTTTTCATTCTTTTTCGTGATACTGTCACGAATTTCCCCTGTTTTTCGTGATCGTATCACAAATTTCTGTTTATGTGTCATTGTCACGTATTGGTTACTCAACTGCTTTTTCCTATTTTCAAATCATTTTTGCTTCAGTTTAGGGTTAGATTTGGTGGTTGCATTAGGATGTCACTTTAAGTATTGGTTTATACTATTTTTTCTGATTTTTCTAAATTTTAAAACATTGTCGCCTGGCATTAGGGTTAGAGTTGGGTTTGGGTAAGGATGTCATTTTATATAAATCTACCCCTAAACCGAAGCGAAAATTGTAAGACAATAGGACAAAACAGTTGAGTAACCAATATGTGACAATGACACATAAACAGAAATTTGTGATACGATAATGAAAAAATGCGGAAATCCGTGACAGTATCACAAAAAAGAATCAAAAACTTACGTGACTATAGGTACTATAGGTGACTTCAACTGTGCCTGTTATTGCAATGTAAAAAAGTGGTCTTAAAAATCTTTAAAATCCAATTATAACTTCCTTTTCTTCTGAGACAACTTTCTTGTCTGCTGACGCAACTTGGACATCCTGACTAGCAGATAACCAACATCATATTCAAAGTTTTTCACCAGTAGGAATGATTTACTATACATTGTAAAACCTAAAAGTTAACTCAACTCAAACCATTTAAGTAAACCGGTTGCATTAAACCATTTAAGTTTTAAAACACATACATTTTAGGACTGTGAACTTAAACAAATTAAGTCATAAGCAGTTATGCACTTATATTTAAGTTCACAATACTTAAATATAAGTGCATAATTGCACATGACTCAAGTTCACAGTATTCAAATTGATGTGTTTTAAAACTTAAAGGCGGAGTGCACAATGTTTGAAAAACGCTTTGGAAAAGGGAGTCGGGACGATTACCAAAACACACTTGTAGCCAATCAGCAGTAAGGGGCGTACTGTCTACTAACCGACATCCTTACCGGGGATATGTATGTGTGGGGCGGGTCTATCAAAAGAAGGTCCAGATTCTATTGGGGTAGGGGCGTGTTAGTTTAGGTGATTTCAAATATCAACATTGGCTTTCAAAAAATTTGCACTCCGCCTTTAAATGGTCTAATGCAACCGGTTTACTTAAATGGTTTGAGTTAAGTTAACTGTTAGGTTTTACAGTGTAGGCATTGTTGTAGAAAATTTCCAGACTGGTGCCATTCATGCCAAATTTTAATGAAACACCCTCATTTTCATTCACAGCAAATTAAATAGACCACATACCCTGATTTATTTCAACACATCACATCAATGGTCCAGAGTTTGGGTTTTGAAATTAAGAAACAACAGCAGTAATGCCAGTAAGACGAGGACTGGAAAGGCAGTGCTGACTTAAGCTCCCTCCGTAATGCATTTGTAATTTTAATAGAGCAACTTTGTCATTCCTTCCTGCTCATCTTTAATTGCTGACTTAGGGCACAAAACAAAATGAATTTGCTTGACGTATCCGCATTGTCCTCTGTCAGTCTCAGCATATTTCGTTTTATCTTCCCATATTCCTAGTGTGTGTACATCTTGGTCTTTCTAGACGGAACGTGGGTGCAAATTAAAATAGCTCACAGCCGATCAGGGTTTATCGCGTTTCAACCGCCTCTGTCCTGTGGCAGTGACGGGAGGGTGTGGGCTTCTCTGATGGATGAGTCTATCTCTGCCGTGTCTACAGCGGAAGCGTGCACCCAACCGCACGACACTTGAACAAGTGCGATCAACAGGACGTGCTCTGTCTGCGGGGTGCAGTCTCTTCGCCCTGCTGTCTGGGTGGCTTTTGCTCAGCAGCACTGCTCAAGGGCTTGAAGAGGTCAAATAATTGGCTTCGAAAATAACACTGTGCTATTGGAAGTGGGAAGGAGAGCTTTAGTTTCAAAAACAGAGCCAGAAAACTTTAAAGTAACTCACTGCACAATGCGACTGATGTGTGGCGATCTGTGGCGTATGATTGTGCATATCTAATGGAGTTCAGTCGGAGATATAACATGTCATTACCGCGAGCGTGGTATAATGATACGCCTGCATCCGCATATCTTTGGTACGGCAAGAGTGGATGCTTCATCTCATGCTCTCTCACATGTGCTGAAAAACAGCGGGATCCATCCATATCGAAACTCTGACATGAAATTAACTGAAAATAATGCGCATGACATTTTTGCACAGCTGGAGGATTTGAATAATTGAGGTGATAATAAGACTCCATCCAAGAGGGCAGGCAGGTGAGGTTCACTTATAAAGCACCGCCACGGCCTTCAGCAGATGGAGGTTTGGTCGCTAGGGACCAGCTAGTGCTTGTCAAGAGCAACAGAGGAGCATGACGGGAGAAACTTCAAGGCGAACACACAAACAAAGCACTTAAATGCTCAGAAACAAAGACCTGATAGAAGTAACTTATGCTTTGTCATTAGCCAAATGCATTTTTATGGTTCATTTTCAGAAAGCATTAAAGACTGTTTATTCAGTCAGTGTCTGGGATTAAGTAAAGTAATCCAACTGAGTTCATCCGTTTTAAAATGCAGGGTCGAGTACTGAATATTTAGTCTGTGTATATGCAAATACTATTGGATGATGGGCCATTGAATTATTAGAAAATAATGCACCTACAAGGTAGTAACATGGCAAGGACGAACACGGCAGGTGTGCATTATTTTCAAATAACTCAAGGGACCAGAGTCAATTATTCCACTTATAAAACAGTGAACATTGCTCTGGTAGTTATTTCAAGACATCTGTGGATCCGGTGTGGGTTTATCTAAAAGTAATGCATACACGTGGAACATTTCTCAACCAATCAGAATAAAACATTTAACCCGTGGTATGATTATATATGCATGTGTAAACAATCAGATTAAGTGCTCTAAAAAAGGACTGACAAACATATCACTTTTAACACATGCAAAAATGTGTAAATTGACATTTGTAACCTTGATCGGCTTGTAACTCAAGAAATATGTCGTATTATGAGTGATTCTCGCGAAATTAAACTTATGAGGTGCCAGGAAACATTTTGATAAAAAAAGTACGAGTATCAAAATAAGAAGCATACAGTTTTAAACATCTCTTTATGTACTATTTTGCACATGATTTGAAATTACATCATGCAAACCAATGTTGTTGTTCTTTTTCCACATTTAAGGGGAAAATTTTCATTACCGCAATGTGTCCATGACTGGATTTGGGTTCTTTGACATGGAAATATTTATAATTAAAAAATCTATAAAATAAAAAGCTTCAGTGCATGTTATACTATAAACATTTACAGTAGAGAAACATGTGGTATTTGGTGATCATTGGTAAATGTAGAGACAATAATACAGAATATAAATGTGTCCAAGAAAAATTTTCTCATCCTCCGCAACAATTTTCAATCATTGTTTAAGCCCTTGAGGAACTAACATTTTCAAAAAAAAAAAAAAAATTGTTGGAAGGGACATAATTGACTGTGACACTCAAGATGGCTACCAGGTAAGCAGTTCTTATTTTTTCTCTCCAGATAAAAGTTGAAAGTTTGTTTATTGTACCTAGACAACTTTTTAGTTCTCATTACTGAAATATGAGTTTGTAAATGCATATATTTAAGGTAATATCATGTTGTGGTAATGATAATTTTTGATAATGATAATGAAAAAAAAAACGTATAATTCTATAGGAAATATTTTTAAATCTTCTAAAAATAATGGTTATAGTAAGTTCAGACCTTAATCTTATATGTGCAAAAAAATTGGCTTCAAGGGCTTTTTAAAAATTCTGATGCTGGAAACCTAAATCTGGATTTTGTGAGAATCACCCATATATCTTTAAGATTGACTGAGTAATCAAAGATAGAAATCAATGAATGAAATCAAACATTGATGCTCCTAATCTCATATTTAGTTTGATACTTCAGCCTGGATTTCACAGACAGGGTCAAATAGGCAGACACGCAGTGATAATATTGTCTGGAAATCAGCCAGTTTAATACAGACTGTTGTTACGGATTTGCATGGATATAATCCATTACTGAATGGTGTAACATGCTGTCTCAATTGGGGCCAAAAGAATGGCAAAGACATAAGTTCAGGCTGGTAGTATTTTGCATCAGCAGATGGTTTATGGCGTTTGCTGTGTTTGCTTTCCATGCACCAAACAGCAGGACACATCTGCCCTGGGCTGTATTCCCAAACCTCCAGCAGATGCACACTTACATATACCTGTCAATCACAACAAGGCTATACAGGATAAAAGCAACATTTAGCCACATGGTGGTTTAAAAGCACCTCTGAGTAAAAGAAGGACACGGCAAAGTGATGAAAAGCATATTGCGAGAGATAAAACAAATGTGTTACATATAATTCATTCCTAATGAAAGGGTTCTGTCCAACGTGATCCCATGAGAATACGTGTATTTTTATGTAAAGGGAGGTTGTACCACACGTAAATTTACTTACGTTTTCATACACACTGAAACGTATAATACTGACGTGTTGACAGGACTAATACATTATTTAGAGCTTTACAGACGTACAGATTTGTACAGATTCATAATTATTAAAATAGCAGGCATTGGCGTTTCTTACTCATATTAATGACATGTTTTCAGTCATATATTCTTAGTTATTACTCATTAACCTAATGAAATGTTCATGTCTTTCAGAGAATTAGACAATATTAAACAAGAATACACTATAAAATAAATAACATTTCTGTAATCATTTAACCATTTTGCAATATTTAGTTTGTTTCCCATGACACACAAAAGGCATTTTCTCCTACAGTATGAAACAATAATTTCACCAAAACACAACATAAATTCACTAACAATGTTTATTTTATTCATTCACTTTAATCCACATAGTTAAAATTCATACAATTGCGAGGAACATATCTGAATTCAGTTCTTTATCCAGCGATCCTGACACCAGTTTTCAGCTTGACCATAAACGTCAAGTCTCGCATTCGTTATGAATTAAAATTCAAATATTGCGCCTCAAGTAACTTTATGGCACATCGCCTAATGGCAGCGATATCAAACTCTCATTGGCTCACACGCCACAAATTTGCGACATTGCCGTCTTTCAGTCGATGTACATTTAAAATGTAACTACCTTTGATACTGTTTTTGGAATTTCGCAATGAATAAATTATTGTAATTACACTTGTCTGTCTGTTATGCTTTTAATTTCTAACAATAAATGATTTTAACTCTTTCCCCGCCATTGACGAGTTATCTCGTCAATCTGCAATACCGCTATTATCCACCAGCAACTTATAAAACCCGGAAGTATTGCCCTAGGGTAAACAGCTGTATGTGCGTGTATGTTTTAAAGATCGCTCTGCATCTGATCTCTTTCAAAAGTCCTTCACAAAAATGGAATTATCTCAGCTTTTTGCTCAAAATTTTGTGTTTTTGATGAAACCTACACATATTTGAGAGGTGATTAAAACAGAACACATGAAGGTAGGATGAAACGGATTTTTTGTTTGAAAGCAGAGGGTCTGTTCTTTTATTTCCTATATTGTATGTTTATATATTTAAAAAGGAGCATTTTCTGGAAGGCATTCAACTTTTGTGAAAATCATGAAAAATGCTGGCGGCGAAAGAGTTAATAGTTTTAGTTAAGAACGTAATTAGCGGCTTAAAATATCTTTTAAATGTTTTTTTTTACAAAAATGTTATACACATTTCTGTCCATTACGTTCAGTGGTGGCCGGTGACTTCTTTATTCGAGGGCGCTCGATGCGAAGTTCGTCACAACATGTATGTAGCCCATCATGTGTGTGGTTCCTTTTTTCAAAATATGTGTTTTGCACGTCGAGAGATCCTACGTGCATCACGTGTTTTGTCAAAATAAACCCAGTTAAAAGTTAATGACAAAACTATGACCAAAACAGATAAAATTGACAAAAACAAAACTTAATTGCCACAAAAATAAATACATAAAAAACAGAAGCACAGCATCTAGAAGTGTACAACTCTTTTAAAGGTGGCATAGAATGATTGAACGGAGTATTTATCCTTGTTTTGTGATGTGACATGTAGACAACATTTTTTTGTTTGGGTCTGTAATGCCTTAGAAGCTTCCTAAAAACCTCTCTCAGAAAGCTCTATTAGGGTGGGGGATTTTAAACAAGTGGTTTTGCACCTATTTTGCTCCCCCTACTGGCTTAACTTGCAATCTCATTACTAATTGGCTGACTTTGCTGCCACTCAAAAAATGTAGCCAATTATTTTAAAGTGGAGGGGCAGTTAGATGCCTGTGATGTCATAAGCATCCGTTTTTCAGATTGGGCTGTTTTCTGGCTGACATTTCTAAAAGAGGAATTTCTATGAGACTGAGATGTTTAGCAGATTTAGCACTTTTTGTATGTTTGTGAATGTGGGTAGACTTCCATTATTCAACAAAGACAAGGTAAAAATTGTTTTTCATTCTCTGTCCCCTTTAATGGTAAGTTTAATGTTTGTGGCCCTGCTTTTTAATAATAGGAGGCGCTATATTGTGGTAAAAAATATCATTTGGATGGTACTACATACAATTTTTACGTACATTTTATGTGTCTTCGCTCGGCATATTTATCTCCTTTCGCCATTGATGCCGCTTGGTTTGTCTCTCTCTGCGCTGTCTGTGGTCCTGGATGGCTTTTTGATCTGTCTGCTGCCCATCTGACACCTCGCCTGCTCTTATTTTTGGATTGTTCCCTGTTCTGACTGGACTTCCCAAATAGCAAACTATTTGCCTCCTGGAGTTGTTAGCCCATTGTTCAGCTTTATGAATAATGTCTGATTTATCTACACCATTTGCTTTGAGGATGATAGTGACAGCAACATTACTAGCTCGTGTGAGTTGCATTTAAGAAATGAATAATTACAATTTCGCAGGCTGAAACATCAAGAAAACGCCACCTAGGTCGCGTAACTGTGTGTCTTTATGTAGGTTAGCTCGTTTTTTATTTGCGTGCCAAAACCATTCGCCTGCGATTAGGTAGTTGCAGTCATTGGATGAATTCAGTTATATACGTCATTAACGCAATCGTTATTTCGATTGAATATAGCTCTCTAATTTAATTTATGTCTGATAAGAAAACTGGGTAGGCTCAAATTCTTCTGGGGGGCCATGCCTCCCTCCGCCCCCCATGGTGCCGGGCCTGCTGTTCTGTGACAGGTAAGGACATTGAGCTTGCTATATAAATACACCTGTCAATTCTGCTACTTTTAATGAAAAACATTGTTTTAAATCCAAAAAGTTGAATTATTCATTGTTTCAGAATAGCCATTTAATCTTTTTAGCTTGAAGACTAGAGTATAGCACAACTGAAAGATATAAAAATGAATCCAGGTCATCTTTATTTTTAAACTGTCACTGAGTTGAACACAGATGCTAACGGGCTAATTCTCAAGTTGAAAAATTTGTACTTGTGTCATATGTGGTATTATAGCTACTGCTAATCCTACAGAGAGATGATATAGAGCCCGCTGTCTAACATCTTGTCAGAATGAAAAGTGAGCCACCAGGAGCATTACAGCGATGCAGTGTGTGTGTGCGCGCGCACGTGTGTGTGTGTGTGTGTCTACATCTCAGAAAGACATTTGAGAGCCTCTCTAAGTCATGCATGTGATAAAGTGTGAAACACACAGTCCTGCACACTATAGCCTCACTGAAGTATGCTTTCGGTGGCTGTCATTAAAGGACGGCAGGACAGTATGTTTGGATTTTTTTTTGACCAAATAGCTTTTCACTTCAGGCAAAACTGCAATGACAAATTACAGTTTGGAAAACCATTAGCTCCAAGGTTGTCGTAATCTCATTCCCCCTGTAATTAGCTTGTGGCAAAGCTTTTGGCTGTTACCGCTACACTCATCGATTGTGACATTCGGTTCTCTCTAGTAAAAAGACAAAGACAAATTATTCTTTTTGAATGACAATGAAATCAGGTCAAGAGGAGTCTTGTGATATTTCAAGTAACAGGCTGCTACAGCACAAGAGCCATTTGAAAAGCAGATTTAACTAAAGGGACTGAACATTCGTATCTGGCAGTGAGGTTATGCATTCGTTTCGGTCCTTTCTATGTACAGTACATACTGGCTTTTTACCATCTGACCACTTAGAATTCACACTGATCCAGAATCAGCAAATGACACATGGTGCAATAAATGTATCATATAATGATGTTAAATTTTTCATCATTTTGAGTAATCAAACTTGCGCCTTAAATGAAGAATTACCCAAATGTACATTCAAATTATTTTTGCTAGGAGCAGATCAGTGCGTACACAACAAAAAAATGGAAAATTAAAGTCTTACTGTTTGGTGATATGAATCAGTTTACAAAAGTAACCATTTTTAGTGCAATTTCAATGTTTACATCAACATCATGAACTGCATTTCATCACTGAATATTGTCTAACGCTAAACCATACAGTATCATTTTACACTCAGCAAGAGTTTTGCGTAGGCATGGGAAGAGGCTGTTGCTCCCAGTAACCACATGAAAAGACAATGTAATATGTACAACAATAACAGTGAATCTAAACAAATCTATTGAATTTTCTGTAGCTCTCATTCAGGCTGCAAATACAGCAGTGCTCAAGGCTATACCTTATTACAACTACTAAATGAAAATGGTACAGCTTATCGAACGCCCTTTCTTCTGTACATCCTTCCTACACCAAAGCTTTCTGTACTTTTTCAACACTTTGTGGAAACTTTAAGTTATATATTACAAGACCTGTGGCTTTATCTGCAGTGCATTTCTAGATTGCTCCAAGGCCAGTTTCAATTAGTTTTTCATAAAAACATTTTATACTGTGTTTGTTTTGTGTTGTTATTAAAAATGTATTATTTAAGCTCTTTATAACAACTTTTTTCATTATGACAGTAATTAATTTTGACATGTGTCTGCTTTCAAATGAGACATGATAACAGATGATAACATCGATAGTAGAAATAATAAAAACAGTTACCGCCAAATTCAGTATTGTATCAGGTCAGTTTTAAAAAGTAAATTCTTCATTTTACGCAAAATCCGATATCTGCTGTGTTATTCTGTCATCTTTTCTCCCTTTTTCCCAAAAACCTCCTTCTCTGCAGAATGCAATAAATCGACTTAACCAATCACAGCGCACCATTCCACGCATTGTAAACAATAATGGCGGCGCTTTAAATACATATGGAATCCTAGTTTTCCTCATCTACTTTGTGATCAATAAACAAGCAAAAACAAAATAATACTTTTTAATGGCATTGATGAACCTGTAGTGGTTTTCTGTGGCGTGGAAAAACGTTAGCCACTTGGGGGCGACGGAAAAATGCCGGCTCTTCTTGTTCTCACACGACAGCATCAAGCTTCTGTCATGCTTACACATTGACCCAGGGGATCTTATGAAAAACTTTCCATTATTTTACGCAAAGTCAACGAAAATCGAGCAGGACCAAAATATTTTACAGCTGATCGCTGTCAAAACATTCAGAGACGACATCTCAAGGATGACAGCAGCAATGACAGTGTTTTTAAAAGTAAGTGTTTTAATTAATGCCATTAATGTTTACTTTTTAATCAGTGCATACCACTAGTCAATTAAATGAATATAACATGGCAAAGATGAATGTACATTTATATATTGATTCAATAGATTTAGAGCATTTTGAAAAAAAAAACTTCTCATGGATTTATTGCATTTTGCGGAAAAAATAACTAGTTTTTATAATAAATCTTTGAAAATCAAATTATGGATTTGAATTTTGAATGTTATTATAAGCTAAAGACGCTATGTGAAAGTTTGTAACAGAAAATAGTGGTTTTCATCTTGTCACTTTCTTGGTATAGAAAACTGGATTTATTGCGTAATATTATATATATTATCAGCATTTACACACATTACATAAGCATAAGAACACAAAAATCACACAATTCACATTTTATGACTAAATATATTAGAGTGGGACAATAAGGAGTTAGGGTTAGGCTTTTTTAATGCTATGCTATAATCATAAGTTTTTGTACAATTTACTTTGCAGAAATTATGAGCCCTCTCATTGAAAAGTTACCAAGTCCCATGAGATCATACTGAAAATAAACATAGAGCTTTCTTTTGAGCTTTTTAGTAGCCAAACATTTACCCAAAACAAACCATTTAAGTTTGCAATTATGCAGAATTATTTACGCTGATGATTTTTTACTGGCGTTAAAATTTTAAGTCCCCCTCTAGCCAATAATTTTATCACTTAAAGGTGCCGTAGAATGGAAAACTGTATTTATCTAGGCATAGATGAATAATAAGAGTTCTGTACATGGTAATGACATATTGTGAGCCTCGAACACGATTGTTTTCCTCATTTTTATGTAAACCCATGCATGCAAAAGACCGCTAGAAAACATAATACAAACTGGACAAAAGCGTCTGCTAAATGACTTAATGTAAATGTAACCTTAGAGTCGAGATGTATTCCCCCAACATTAAATTACACATTAAATTAAGTACAATGTTGTTACAATGCTAAAACAAAGTTGTGACTGCTGAGTTAGCGATATATACCAGTTATGTAAATTTTTTTCAATGCAATCTTTGGCACCTTTAAAACTCATCTTTGAGCATCATAGTACTGTTCTGTGACAGTAGTTTCTTCATGCTTTAAAATAGCTTGAATGTAACTGGACATCCATGAATATGTGAATTAATTCCAACAAATGCTGTTTTGCCATTGACTATAAATGGTCAGGACATTGAAAATGTTCAATTTTTTAAGTTTCTGGGGACTACAATCTCTGCATCACTAAAATGGGATGACAACCTGAGAGGTATTATTAAAAAATCTCACCAAAGGCTCTTTTTCTTAAGACAGCTCAGAAAGTTTGGCGTATCTAAAGCTGGTATGTAAAACTTTTATAGAGCTGTCATTGAAAGTGTGTTGACATTCTCACTTATGGTGTGGTTTGGTAACCCCACAGTTCAGCAGAGAACCCAGATTAATAATATTCCTCGGGTTGCTTCGAAAATTATTGGTTGTGATCTTCCCTCTATTGATGAGATTTATGTTTCACGTTTGGAAAAAAAGGGATTACTGATCCTGAAAGATCCCTTACATCCAGCTAATCACCTCCTTAGGCCTCTTCCTTCAGGTAGACGCCTTAGAGCAATTAACACTAAAGGGGATCGCACACCGGCCGCGCAACTCAGCGCCGCGCAGCGCCGCGCCGTTCTAAAAAAATGTAACACATTGTTTTCTATGAGTGTACGCACACCGGCGCCGCCAGGTGGCGCCTGTCCGCGCCGCCCAGCTGTGACTCAGGAAGTTGTTCTAATCCCTGTCGCGCCACAGAGCGCCACTCACATAGTTTAACATTAAATAACATCATATTTTCCCACATCATTAATGATTAACATTGGCTGCTAACGTATATTTTACATTTTGAATTAGACACTATCTGACGAAGCTCGCGCTACTTAAAGTGCACTTCCGGTTTACAATACCTCCGAGTACTCCTAGGCGCCACGCGGCGCGGCGCTGCGCGGCGCTGAGTTGCGCGGCCGGTGTGCGATCCCCTTAAGACTACACGTTTCTTAAATAGTACCTATTGTAGGATTGTTCATGCTCTCAACTCTTCTGCAACTGTATTTCATTCCTTATAATTGTTTAGAAATTTACAGTTGTACGTGTATGTGTATGTAACAATGTATTTCAATGTATTTATATGTTTGACAATATTGTGGATGAGCTCACCAAGAAAATTCCAAGGAATAAATCTTTGGCAATAAATAAATAAATAAATAAATAAATTTACTCAATCGTACCAGCTCGGACTATAGATACTATGTACATAGATGCTACATTCAGTTTCAGACACATTCACCGGTTTCACAATGCATGCAAACATGAGCATATTTTTTAGCGCTGATGTTAACAGGTCATGCATGCACAGCACGTATGCAGAATACTACAGAGCTGAAGCAGCAGTCCTGCAATCATTTCAGCCCTGAGTCTATGTGCCATCCATACATATCTATGCCTCAAACTACTGATCCACTCGTTCAACTGTGTTGTTTGGTTACATGTTTGAAACCAAGATCATTTTCAAAGCGCGGTTTACTTTTTTTTAATAAACACTTATTTCAAAAAAATGTTTCTTATTCCATTGGCAGATTGTTTTGCAGGTTTTAAGCACAAATTTGCTTAAATTTAATATTTTTTGTCTAAAAACTAGACTTATTTTCCCACGTCATTTTGCTCATCAAGAAAATACATCTTAAAGGTATTGCGGAGGATTTTCTTTTTCCGGTATTTGGAAAACTGCAATTGTATGGAGAGAAATGGTGTTGAGTAATGAACTTGCAGATACATGGTTTGTCTTAAAGCATATTTTAAAAACACCACATAGACACCACATATAAACAACAATAAAAACTAGATTTTTACCATAGGGGGATTTTACACTGGGAAAAAATGACTTTCTTAGTATTTTTGTCTTGTTTTCAGTAAAAAGATCTAAAAATTCTTACATTAAGATGTATTTTCTTGATGAGCAAAATGACGTAGAAAAAACAAGTCTAGTTTTTAGACAAAAAATATCAACTTTAAGTAATTCAGTACTTAAAACAAGCAAAAAAATCTGCCAATAAGAAAATTTTTCTTGAAAGTTTACTTTTTTTCACAAACACTTATTTCAAGAAAATGTTTCTTATTCGATTGGCAGATTGTTTTGCATGTTTTAAGCACAAATTGGCTTACATTTAATATTCTAAAAACCAGACTTATTTCCCACGTCATTTTGCTCATCAAGAAAATACATCTTAAAGGTATTGCAGAGGATTTTCTTTTTCCGGGTGGATCATCAAGACCATTGGTCCTCCTAGTTGTCAACCAGGAGTGTTGCGCAATTGCATTTTTTTAAAAAGTAGAGAAGGCGGTTCTTTTCTAAAATTCAAGAAAATCCTCCGCTACACCTTTAATTTAAGAATTTTTTGATATTTTTACTGAAAACACGACAAAATACTAAGTAAGAAAGTCATTTTTTTGCAGTGTTATACTTTATGTTTAAAATATTTACTAGAGTCTAATAGCATCAGTCTCCCCTATGCATACTATATCTAACACTAAAGGTTTTACTAAACATCTTTAGCATTGAAAACAGGGAGTGATGATTGAATAATAATATAACTTTAAGGAAAAATGTGAGTTAAAACAGAGCTGAATCCTGTTTAGGCTACAGCTTTTCTATTGTCCAGACTTCTAAAGCTATTACCGCATTGCTTGGGAATTCAAATTAATACACGATATTCAGAATTTCGTGCTTGCTTTTGAGTTCACAGATGTGGGATGGCAAGTGTTTAAATCACTTCCAAAAGCACCCAGATCTAATTGTGGTGTAGGAAGTCAGACCTGGATGAAAGGATTTGGTTTTGTTTGCCTGCTACACAAAATGACCAAACCTTTCCACAAACACCCTTTTTTTATGATTTCCAACTTTTTCAGTGATTGTAGGTTTTATTCACTTTTGTTTAGCCGTGAAATCTCTAAATTCCACCTTGTTTGGAAGAATGTCGGAGGACGGAAAGATTATGGCGTAGGGTTTTTGTAGGTCAGGCTGCAGCGTTTTGGCATACAGAGCTACGCCTGCCACTCCAATCACGCAGAAGCACCTGGCGGTTATTTGGCAGTAGCTCATTGCCTGTCTGGTCTTTCTTTGTTTGCGTCCATGTGACAAGAATGTACAAACAAATCAATTGTTAGCTGCAGGTGCGTTGAAGAATGTAGAACTAACTTCCACCGAAACTTTGAAAATAAACATAGTGTCGTCAATACAATTAAGCCAAAGAATGCATGAATGCCTTCATACCTTTAAGTACTCTTCTGTTTCGAAATCTCTGCAACCGATTACAGCAATAAGATTGATGTGCTTCCCTTTAAAATTTACGCCCACTTAACTTTGTTAATAATAATAATCTGTGACAATTCAGGGTCTGAGTTAGCAAAGCACTGTAAATACCGTCACAGGCAATAACTAGAATATCTCTCACGGACAACTGGAGCGCAATGATCACAGATCCGAATCGTAAGCATGCCTTCTTATTCACATGAATTCTTTTCTGTTTTCATGTCTGAATGATTTAACAACTCCTGCTAAGTGAAAACTAGCAGACTGTGATTTGAATAATGTCATTCTGATAACGTGGCGATAAATTTCGGCGAAGTAAGTCTTCCACGTCTAATAGCTGAGAGTGGTGGGTGGGCGTTGACAACGTTCTAAATGTCTTTCCAACGCTTGCACATCTAAATGGCATCATGGATAATGTAGACCATGGTTCAGTGTTATTACATTAAATGTCTTCCAAACACTTTCGGAAAATATAAAGTGTATTTTTGCATGATACCATTTGTTTGCATACATTTTTAGACTTGCTTAAAGTGATAGTTTACCCAACATGTAAGAATTCAAGACTCTAAATGATGTCATTACTTTCTTGTGTTTTTCCAAACTCATTCTTTATTCTCAAGCTTATTCTTCAGCGAAACACACAAAATGAGAGGCTCGGTAAAATGTCAGGAGCTGACAGCTCCATACACTATTCACGTTCATTGTATGGAAAACAGATGCAATGAAAGCAAATGTTGCTGAGGCTGTCATTCCGGGACATACTGCCTTTTGAGTTGCATGAAAGAAACAAAGTCATACAGGCTTGAAACAATATACACTATTAAAAATAAAGGTGCTACACAATGCCAAAGGCTGTTTGATTCCATAAAGAACCTCTAACATCCACAGAAGTTGTCCTTGACCAGAAGGAATGGTTATATGGGATAGTTTTCTTTAGACTACAGGTAAGAATGAAATGGATTATTTTAAAGGATAGGTCACCCAAAAATAAAATTTTGTCATTATTTACTCAACCTCATGCCGTATGTACCACCAATGTCTTGCAGATTGTTTTTTTTAGTTTTGCCTCTCTTTTAGTGCACATTCTCTGTGTCTGATCTGTTATTTAGGCAGTGTTTTCTGGTTACTATGGGAGTGAATGGTGACCGAAGTGTTTTTAAAGGTGACATTTTACAAAACATTTTTTTAAAGGCATGTCCTTTTAAAGGCGGGGTGCATGATCTCTATTTGAAATCACCTAAACAAACATGCCCTATACCCCAATAGAATCTGGACCTTCTTTTAATTGATCCGCCCCACACATACGCAAACCAGGAAACAATGTCGGTTAGTTGACACGCCTCTTACTGCGGATTGGCTACAAGTGTGTTTTGGTACTCGGCCCGACTCCCTTTTCCAAAGTGTTTTTCAAAAAGCATGCACCTCGCCTTAAAGTGCAAATAAGTTGATCTTTGCACTAAATGGCAGTGCCATTGTTGGATAGTGCAGATTGAGGGGCGGTATTATCCCCTTCTGACATCACAAGAGAGCTAAATTTCAATTATCTATTTTTTCCCATGCTTGCAGAGAATGGTTTGTCACAAATAAGTTACTGGGTTGATCTTTTTCACATTTTCTATGTAGATAGAAACACTGGGGACCCAATTATAGCACATTAAGGTGGCAAAAGTCAGATTTTCATGATATGTCCCATTTGGGAGTGTAAGTATATAGTATGATTTTTTTGGGGGGGGGTAACTGTTTCTTTAATCCTATTCAAAACTATATCAGAAGGCTTGTGCTAGTGCACAATCCCAATTCGTATAGTTAATAGCGTAGTCTGAAATATGGCATCCCATATTTTTTTTATTGATTATCAGTCATAAAGTTTCTTTTCGGGTTCACAAAAAGATGTAGCTTGGACATAAAGATGGATATTTGCTGCGCACAATGTAAACACACACGTCTTGTTGCTGAAGGGGCCAACAAGCCTGTTTATGGCCCATTTTATAGCACTGTCCATACACTGGCATGTTCACCTTTTGTTGTTTTTCTTACTAGTGAATTTATGGACACTGGCCTGCTTTTGGTAAATGACCCAATGTTGTGGAGTAATTTTACTCTGCCTCGAGCTCCATAATTTGGACTTTAATTTATCTGAGCAGTCTACACTGAAAGCGACTCTATGCAGTTCCAGTGGTTGATCATGGAACCAGCAGCAAAAAAAAATAAAAATCATGGCCATATGTCTTCCACCAGAACATGAGAAAGGGAGCCAGAGCAGGTGCTCGGCTGCCATTCCAGGCTGTTGCGAGCCTGGGTGTGAGTCGACGGGAGGGAAAACATGATTACTCAAATAAAGATCCGCTGATAGGGAAGAAAAAGGAAAAGTTTCTTCAAACATCTGCAGCCAGCTCGTTGACCCACAGATTTCCTCTGCAGAAAAAAAAGAGTAAAAAGGGAGAAAATGCAAAATTCTTTGCCCAACCACATTTTCAATAGAAGTAGTTGAAAAGCATGCACTAAAATTATTATTTTTATTTATAAGTCTGTTTAAAGTCATTTCAGATAATTGTTTCTTAACACATTACAAATATTAGAAATGTATTTCTGAAACACTTTACGAAGTTAAATATGTAATAGTGAATATGTAGTACTCTGTTAAACAGTTAAGAGCAGAGAATGCTACATATTTTTCCCAGAATTTGAAAACTTGTCATTCGATTTGGTCTGGATGGTTATTTAACACATTTTTCTGTGGTGTGACAAGAACACATATTAATATCAAAGTCCACATTAGCTGAGTAAAGAATGTAGCAATATTATAAAATAAAAAGAAGGCAGACCAAAGCTTGAACACAATGACTAATGGGGCATACACACCAAACGCGAGTTTAACTATTTGCGCAAGTAGATTACATACAAAGTCAATGCAAAGACGTGATCAGATGCGTCCTCGCGCGGGGCGAATGACGCGAATTGGGCAGCGCGATTGCCTAAAACGCGCCTTTGCGCAAGTTAAAAATATTCAACTCAAGCAAAAAATTTGCATGACACAAAGTTAAATCCTGCGAGTAATCTAGAGCGAGCAACGCTTGGCTACACGTTTGGTGTGTACGTAGCATAAGGCTACGTTTATATGACCACAATGTAGTAAAAAAGTTTTTGGGGGGATTTTTGAAACATTTCACATACACACAACAATGCTGTCAAAGTGATCTGTGTTTACATATACGTTACATGTTATGATAACCATAATGTTAACTGAAACGATAACTATATTAGCGTTCACACCATTTTTGCTCAACTACTTGCGGAAATCATTTACCTTTAATGGCATTAACAAATTTTATATCATTTCATTAAAAACTTCTGCAATTGGTTACATCAGATTTCATTGGCTGTTAATGGTTTATTATTCATCACTCAGAAAAAAAACACTCCGGAAATTACTTCAACGATACCGTCCCATGTATCTTTATCGTTGTAGTCGTGGTGTAAACTCTGCTATTGTTTTTAATACTTCTTTTTGTAATACTACATTTTTATTGTTACAGTTATCTGTATCATCCATAGTGTGAACGGGCCTTTAGAGACTAAAGGCAATGTCATTTGTAATCATTTTGTCTTTTTTTGCACTAAGAGCTTTATTACTATATTTGCACTTTTGGCCTCTGAGATTTTCTTTCTACATTCATTGTGTGTGAACTTTATTACGAGGAAGATTTCATTATGAGGTTTTCAGCTCATTGCCGTGGTCAATTTTATTTAATTCTACCAGATGAGGAGAAAACTAAGATCAGAAGATGGATTTTGCTCATTATAATCTAAAAAAGAATCAATGGCATGATACATTTTAGATTAAGAATTGAATTTCATTTAAATTAGCAAAATGTCTTGCTTTATACAGAATTTGATACCAAATATTTCTTGCTGCCACATTGAAAGAGAAACATCCCAAAAAAACTACATGAATGTTAAAATAAAGTAATTCTGCAAGACGCTGTGGGAGATTTGAATGCATGCACTGTCTCCAAAAGCAAAACAAAACAAGCAAAATAAGTTTAGAGACATCTAAAGTCTACTACACCTGGCTTGAGTTCTCACTTTCTATGCATGCTCTCTGTGCTAATGTGACATTCTCCTGCAACCGGCAGATCTGGTTAATGGCCTTTCTTCTCCATTTATCTGCTCGTATAGAAATGACTCAGAGGTGTGACACACAGAGGTTTCATTTCACTGCAACACCTAATACCACTACAAATGGAATCACATTACAATGAGTCCCAAAGGCATTGCTGTTATATATTGAAAACACATAAACACATTTCTGCTAGTTGTCACCCATCCCTGCTTAACAGACTTGTATGCCAATGCAAAAAAAAACTTACAAGCGTGTCATATAAATATATAAAGATATGCTTCTCCTTTATGCAGGATTCACACCAGACTTGGTAGAGGCGGCAAGCGGGAGTAATTTACATGCTAAGTCAATGCAAAGACGCGATTAGGCATCCTGCAGCATGGCGCAAATTTGAGCGTTGCCGCGCGAGTTGAAAAATCGGAACTTCTGTGGATTTCCGCGCCATCTTAACCAATCAGGACTTTGCTGTAGCAGTGACGTGATTACAGGAAGCGAGCGGAGTCTCAGCGAAGTTGCGAAGCCCCTCCCATGACGCAAATATTCGCGTGAATGTCTCGAATGACTAGAATTTTACGCATGGCTTTCACACACGAATTAAGCAAGTAAACTCAAATGTTCAAGTGTCCAACTACGCGCGAATAGCGCGTTTTTGCCGCCTCTACCGCGGCTGGTGTGAATGCATCATTATACTTCAGCTCGCTCATTGCGTTCATCTGATTCGGGCCTTCCCAGTGTCCCTCGATATTGCCTTGCTGCAATTGGGGGTAGATCGTTGAGTGTCTTTGACCCAAAGCTTGCTATAAATGCATGTTATAAATGACTCAGACTCATAATAGTTTTAGATTGATAAGGACTTCCTACTGACCAAATGCCGTAATACACGCACAATCTGTGCATGAAACACAGAATCGCAGCCTTGCGATTCAGAATCGATTTCAGACAGGCATTTTCAATGGGACACACGATTAATCATTACAGCCCTAATATCTACAATGACATCATGCACATATTGCATCCTCAAATACTGTACTGTATGGTATGCATAAATCTTACACGGTTGCCATATTGGATATGATCACCACAATCTGAACCAAAAATACTTAAATATTTTACATTATAAAATTGCAGCGTAATTTATTATATACAGTAATCTACAAATGACATCATATACACTGTCAGAAAAAAGGTACAAACGTTGTCACTGGGAGGGTAACCTTTAAAAAGGTTCTAATATGTACCATTTACCTTTGAGGTAGTAATTTGCACCCTTTAGGAGAAAATCAATACTTTTTGGTGCCGCTCCAATGACAGCTTTTGTACCTTCAATTCCATTAGCTTATATACTATAAACACACATAAAATATAGATTATATACTATAAACATATTTAAAATATACCTATTCAATCATCTGGGTATTATTTATGTCATGTTAAAATGAAAATCAGTTCTGTCTTTTGTTTTTGTTTATTCTGACATGGCTTTCATTGCTGCTGTGAGAACTGCGTTTTGTTTGGCAGAAGCACATGCTGTTTACTGGAGTGATGTCTGTAGTCTATAAAAATATATGAATAACATGAATAGACATTTAGAGGTGAGGACAGACACATGCAGACACGGGAGAGATCTGCATTTATTTCCTGTAGGCGGAATT
Source organism: Misgurnus anguillicaudatus (assembly GCF_027580225.2). NCBI lineage: Eukaryota > Metazoa > Chordata > Actinopteri > Cypriniformes > Cobitidae > Misgurnus > Misgurnus anguillicaudatus. The sequence continues at coordinate 5,002,142 of NC_073343.2, forward strand.
GAGTCAGTAACTCCAGCTCCCTGTATGTTCCTGTAATACAGCTTCTTCTTTTCTCCACTTTGCGAGTGTTTCGCCTCCCCTCTTTTCCCAGGCCTCAGATGCGTAAAAGCTTTTCTGCATTCCTAGCTCGAAAGGGCATCATTAGCTTCTCTTGAAGCTTGAAGGTGGTGTAATGAGAGTCCGGTTAAATGTCATCATTGAATCAGCAGAAGATCCAATAAAAACCTTGTTAATGGCTCATAAGCCCAAATTACACCATTTTTGTTTGTGTGCGTCCGCATTATAGCTTTGCGGTCTATTATCAGCTTAAAATTGGCATCATATTTTCTTCAGTAGGCATTAAAACGTGGGTATGTATGAGAAAATGATCCTGCATCTGTTTTAAATTCACATAGCATATTTATGATAAAGCTGCTTTTTGCCCGTGAATGATTTCCTTTTCTTTTGAAGGGCTCATAATGGCATGAAATGGACTTTCACATCACAGCTCATGATGGTTGCCGGTGAAGGGCTCGAAATTGCATTCTTATAGTGCTATCTGCCAATCGATGTCAAGATGACATCACAATACTGCACCTCAAAAATGCAAATATGACCGATTTGGAAACATGCTTTTGAGGAATCATACACCTTGATCTGGCAATAAATAGAAACGCTATAACAAATAATGACTGTGGATGCTTTTTAGCATAAAATGGTCTGCCTGTATGGTTCCATGAAGAACCTTCAACATCCACAGAACCATTCTATTGCACAAAAGGTTTTTTGTAGTGGCAAAAAAAATCTGCAGACTATAAAACCTTGAGAAACTCTTACAAAACTTAGCCATGGTTTTATTATAGTAAAAGTAAAGTAACCACAGTTCTTTGTCATATTGATTACCGCATAGAAAATCATGGTTTCACTACAAAAGTCACGGTTAATTTGTGGTAACCATGGTTTAGCCATGTTCTTTATATTTGTAGAAAAATCATGGTTAAAGGTTACAGTCTAAAGTACCTAAAGAATAGTATTTCATGCTTCATATCTCCGAAGAGTCTTTAGTTTTATCAGATTTATTATAGACAGATCAGCTTAACTGCTACTTTCCTTGAAAAACTCGAGCCCCCCTGGAGGCGGAGCAAGTCACGAGCGAGCAACACAGACAAAAATTATCCCACTATGTCTAGACAACTTATGATTCCATACATGTTCATGTTGTTTACTTTATATGCACTTGATTGCCAACAAAACAGACATTTGGTGCAGTTTTACTTACCGCCTACGACTCATGACCCAGTTGGGACCGCCAATTTCAACGAAATCCAGCTTTTAAACAAACACACACGCACAACTCCACTGTTACCCTGGATAAACAAACTATTTCCATTGTTTCCATAATGCTGGGTTCATTGGGAAGCTGAACAAGCTTAAATTTCCCTCACAAAAAAACATTAAGAGTTGGTTCCAATCCATTTTGACTATTTTGTTAAAAATGTGTTTTCTATTCCAAGAAAGTGACAAGATGAAAACCACTATTTTCTGTTACAAACTTTCACATAGCATCTTTAGGTTATAATAACATTAAAAACTCAAATTCATAATTCGATTTTTTTAAAGATTTTATATAAAAACTGATTATTTTTTCCACAAAGTTGAATAAATCAATTTTCTTCAAAATGCTATAAATCTATTGAATAAATATGTAAATGTGCATTCATCTTTGCCATGTTATATTCATTTAGTTGACTAGTGGTATACACTGATTAAAAAAAATAAACATTAATGGCATTAACTAAAACACTTACTTTGTCATATTAATAACACTGTCTTGAACATTTTTGACAGCGATCAGCTGTAAAATGTTTTGGTCCTGCTTGATTTTCGTTGACTTTGAGTAAAATAATGGAAAGTTTTTCATAAGATCGCCTGGGGTCAGTGTGTTAGCATGACAGAAGCTTGATGCTGTCGGGAGAACAGCCGGCATAGTGCATTCGGCACAGAAATACTCTTTTTGTCACTTTGCCAATGTTTAGCATGAGGAATGTAACCTTAAAAAATGTCGGAAAACATAAAATGGCTTAAGACCCCCCCCCTCCCCCCCTTAATTTAAACGCCCACTAGAAGGTCTTGGAATGCGCAGCATTATTTGGTAACTGGAACAGAAAATCAGTGCAAGTAGACTTTCCTCCATTTAAAAATAAACATTAGCATTTTATACAGCACAGTCAGCAAAGCTCCATATGACTACCAGAGTTATAAAATTAAATTAAAAATTCAAATTAAAGTCTAAATAGAGTCCATATTTACATATGAAACCGGTATTACAAAATAAAAACAGTGATGCTTAATTTATGCTGTTGCATGGAAACAATTTGACTCCTATTCTGGTTTATAATATGGAGGCTGTCTAACCATTTGAAATGTTTGATCTCTTCCACACTAATTTTAATAAAACATCATTCTGCGTAGAATCTGAATGGGTCGGATATGTTTCGTTTTTTCTGCACAGATTTGTGCATATGATCTACTTTGTGTAATTGTGCTGGACCAGAGCACCGTGTGTGCGCTTTGGCGGCTAGCGTGACACTGATGCAATATCAGACTTCATTCACCCCAATGGAAAGGATGAGCTATTCCCCATATAAGAATTTGTAAATGTATTAACAAGTGTTCATTTCAAGTGCATGTTTCAGCATACAGAGAGCTATTGATAGGACAAGAAATTGGATGAGTAGATGAAGTGCGATTTGATGTCATTAAAATTCCAGACATTTTTTAGTCCATGTGACAAACTGTATGTTTTCAATGCTTATATCTTTAGAATGCGATAATGATATTAATAGAAAAAATGCGTAAAGAAAAAACTACACCGTTTTTCAATATTTTACTATGTTCTTACCTCAACTTAGTTAAAATTAATACATACCTGTCTTTTTTCAATGCGTGCAGTTTATCTTTGTCCAGCGTCGTAAATGTGTAAGCATTTAGTCTAGCCCCATTTATTTCATAGGATCCAAACAGAGATGAATGTAGAAGCCACCAAACACTTAATGTTTTCCTTATTTTAAAGATTGTTACATGAGTAGTTACACGAGTAAGTATGGTGGCACAAAATAAAATGTGGCGATTTTTTAAGCGGATAAAAAAGAGAACTATATTGTATGGCGGAAGACCAGTTAGTTTGCAGCACTTTGACCTCGGCCGCAGTAATATTGACGGAAGTTTGAGTGAGAGGGGGAGTAGACAGGAGTGATGATGTTACTGTGCGTCGAAAGTCGAAGTGCTGCATACTAAGTGCTCTTCCGCCATACAATATAGTTCTCTTTTTTCATCCGCCTAAAAATCGCCACGTTTTATTTTGTGCCACCATACTTACTTGTGTAACTACTCAAGTAACAGTCTTTAAATAGGGAAAACATGGAAGTGTTTGGTTGCTTCTAAATTCCTGTTTGGATCCTAAGGAATGAATGGGCTAGACTAAATGCTAACACATTGTACGACACTTTGTACAAAATTGAACTGCACGCATTGAAAAAAGACAGGGATGTATTATTTTATCTAGGTTAAGGTAAGAACGTAGTAAAATATTGAAAAACAGTGTAGTTTTCATTTAATCCCAGCCTCATCCTGAAGCCTAACCGTGGGTTCACACCAGCCACGTTTGAGGCATCAAAATCACGTCTTCCACGTTTAGTTTGCCGCTTGGACATTTTGAATGCATTTGACGCGCATCAGAGGCAAAATCAGCTTCTTGTGGGGGGGCAAGTGCTATGCGGTTGTCTGTTTGCAAGATGGCTAATGTTGATTTCGCATTAATTGAGAGAGTTACCGGTTTGTATTTGGTCACCTTACTATAAAAATGTTGGGAATGCCGCGGGTCGATAAACGTCACGTGACTCAAAAGTGAGATGTGTATTTACAACTTACCAGGTTGCCCAATGTCCTCACTGACACTCGTCCAAGCGAGGTCATTTTTATTCCTGTCTCTATAGAAATAAAAACTTGTGTCATATAGCTCCGGGTGACTGCTCACGGACAATATCAAGCGTTCCTCCATGTTGAATGAGTGACTCAGGACGGGGCTGCCACCACAGCAGCAAGCAGGCTCCTGATTGGTTAATGCGGCGCAAAAATCCGCCAAAGTTACAGTTTTTCAACTCGGGCATCAGACGCAAATTCGTATCAAACACAAAATGCACAAAAATCACCATTGACGCATACCGCGGCAGACCCTCAATTTGCTCTAACTAAACGCGCGAATGAGGTGGAATTGTGTGTACCGTGCCGCGCTAAACGCCTCATTCGCTCTGCGAGACCTCCAGGCGCGCATCAACACGTCTTTACATTGACTTAACATTGAATTCACTCACGCTTGACGCCTCTACCGCTGTTGGTGTGAAAGCAGCATTACATATTTAAACCATGGGTTTTGATCCATGGGGACTTTAAAAATGTATTTGGAGAACCAAATATGTTTCTTCTATGGAATCACTCTAAAGAACCTTTAACAACCTTAAGGAGTAACTGATTACTTCCCCAGATTTATTATTAGACCGACAGTATTTGGTGAAAATCCTGAAAGAAAAGACATTAGTGTTTACACTTTACCAGGAAGTAACCCTCCCAGTGGCTTCCTCAAAGCACCTGTATGTTCAAATGCTGAGCATGTTGCTAGCAAGGTCAAGGCCATGGGTGCAATTGCCAGCTGAAAACAGACAAACAGAATGTATCTGAAATGCAAAGAATTTACAAAATGCGCAAATGTAAATGTCTGTGTTTTTTTGTTGTCCAAAAACAAAACACATTATCATTAAGCAATGTAGCTGGAATAGAAACACACAAAAATACATAATTATTTTATCCTTCTCTTCTATTCTGTATTTCAAACGGTGGATGGAAGTAATTAACAATGGCCAAGCTGCTAGGAGAGGTGCAGAGCCCCATTACATTAATCAGCATTTTTTCAGAGTGTCAGAAAGCATGCATATGAAAGAGAGCCATCTGGTGGGGGCTAAAGACTGACTGTGATTTAAGGCAGCACGTCTTCTTGTCATTAAAAACCCTCACTGCAAATGTCAGGAGGCATTAGTGTGGGAGCCGGACACGGTGTAGTAATGATGAGCCCTTTGTGAAATGTATGGCAAGCAAGTTCAGACCGTACAGTGTGGGCCTCCTTAATTTACTCCACAAATGGAAAGGTAGGTGGAGGGACGGTGGTTGTGTAATAATGGCTCCTCATCCATCTTCGGGCAGATGTGAAAATGAGATCATTCTCGCGGCAAGTGGGAGTCTATCTGTGCCGTTCCGCAAGCGTGCGGGGCGGAGATCTCGAGGGTAATCGTTGTTTTAGGGTGTCCTGAAGAGAAGAGGGTGTTCCAGTGCATTGATATCACTCATAACAACAATGTGTGAAGTGCGCGTCACCTTTAAGCGTCTGAGGATCGCATCCAGATCAGTGATGCTGTAAATTACATTCTAATCTCTGATCTGCGTGGCTTGGATAATCGGTTGATTTTTATTCCCCGAACGAGCAGCTGAGTGCTAGTTTGAATCCTAATATAAATGTTATTGTATAAGTCAGCGTGCTTTGGGATAATTGGGGAAACTTGATTCATTCCTTTGACATTGACGAGTCAGACTTTTAAATGCTGCTGAGCTCGGTTGCTAATGTATGGGTCCACTGAGCCACAAAATAGGATGACAAATGAATGATAATTATCTTCCAGAGCAAAGAATACAATAAATCCTACAATGCTTTGTTTTTCTACTTCTGCTTTTTTCCATTTATTTTCGTAACACCACAAAGTACTCGACATATCCTAGCACAGTCCTATTTGAATCGAATGACAGTTAGTGCGTGTGATTTAATACTTAATAAACAAAAGTTTGTGCATTTTCCTACACTCCCACTAAACACAGGACGTCGGATAGACGTGCAAATCATGTCTATATTGGGTCCGTCGGTCCATGACCAATTCTGGACATGTATTCGACGTCCAAACTAGGTCCACTATTTGGACGTCCAACCATGACCCTACTTGGACGTCATATTTACGGGCAACATTTGACGTTTGAACTGGGTAATTTTTTGGACGTCAGTAGGACGTCATATTTACGGCAACATTTGACGTTTGAACTGGGTAATTTTTTGGACGTCAGTAGGACGTCATATTTATGGCAACATTTGACGTTTGAACTGGGTAATTTTTTGGACGTCATTTGGACGTCATATTCTGTCAGAAAATAAATAGTCAAACAATGGTCCCTAGCTTTCAATGAGGAAGTACCCTTTAAAAAAGACCTAATATGTACAGTTTATTTACAGATATGTATTTGGTACCAATGTGTACCTTTGAGGAACCCACTTTTTTGTTTCAGCCGATACCGATAACAGCCTGATACTACTGTAATTAAAGAATAGTGCTTTCTGCTACATATAGTATAATTTTAAATATAAATATATGTTAAGATATGTCAATAAAAGGTGTTTTCAAATTAAGGCAGCATTTTAGTCTGGGACTAGGATAAGCTCTGTCCGGGAAACTGCCCCTTGGTGCTCATTCGAATAAGAAAACCTTTTCTTAAACTCGTAGATCTAGAATCACTTGTTTACGCAGCAGTCTTCAGTCTTGTTTATTGTCTGTTGTGTGTTATATTTCATATATCTATGTATCAAGGTCTTTGGCCCAATAATTTAGGAGAAAACTGGTGGTCTATCTGAGAGAATAATGGTGTTCTGCTCTGCTCCATCTCTATTGCCATTTAAAAGAGCAAAGGTTGGTGGCACTTAATGACGCTTGTGATGGCACAGTGCTGCTGACCTTTTGGACACCCAGAGCAGATGCTTTCCCGCCTTTTGTGAAAAAGGTCACAAACACTTTGATGTGGAAACCTCAGCCAAGGTGATTAAAAATAAAATGGGACCTGAAATATGACCTCCCTCCCATGCACTGCATGATACAGCAGTCCCTGTATATGCCTGTGTGTACAATATTTTTCTACACCCCCCAAAAAAGATTTAAACTCTTTTTAGAAATGACACATTAAAATTGTGATCAATTAATTTAAGATATGTCACTAAGTATATATATATATAATTAGTCTAACACAAAATGTTAAAAAATGTATATGTACTATAATTTATTTAATACTTTTAAATGGCATTAACACAATTAGTTTGAGTTTGGGTTCTGGAAAAAATTCTCAAAGTGTGGACCGCTATTTCCTCAAGCTGGATTGTGACGCGTTTAAGACAGGTTCTCTTACTTTTAGAATCTTTAATATTGTTGCCCTATCATATACTCTGTATTTCTTAAAATAAATAAAATATAGAACATGATTGAATGTTATGCCAGGTTAATTTTCTGTGAAACGATTCTTTAAATTTAACCTCGTTTTCGTTTGCGCATGTAAAGAATACCTCATGGAATGGTAACGCTTTGGTATTGTGGGAATGCCGTTTTCTTCAGCTGGATCTGTGTCATGGTTAGAGGATTATTTCACTTTTGGATTTAATATTGGTGAGTATTTGTTTTTTCCACTGAGAATATGTACAGTATATAATAAATATGAATTAAATATACACTCAAAAAATATATTTTTGCACCTTGTCTAATTTACTTAAAAGAAACAAGTTAATACAACACATTTTTTGTCTGAACCTAATTTAATCATGTTTAATCCACTTAAATTTGAAAAAAAAAATCATGAACTTAATCATTTCATGTGGGACGATGTTTTGCTAATGTTTAATAACTGGGCTGTGGATGTGTATTTCCCAGCATGCTTTGCATGCAACTGCCTTTGGAGAGTCATTTTTAAAATCAAGTGTTATTTTATGCATTTTTAGGTAAAGAGAAATACTTTATAGTGTTTAATGTTCGTTTATCTTAGGCTATGTCCACACGAACCCGGTGCATTCCCTATCCGATCATTTTTTTTCCTTGCTCTAAAAAAATAATCCGTAAACACGAAACCACTGAAACCGACTGAAAGCGGTGTAGTATATATGCCGGACCAGTATGGGGCGCTGTAATTCTGCCACAGATATACACTATACACGGAGAAGAAGACTTTGAGCATGCGCATAACCAACGTATGGTGTTGTCCATTATCGCTTGTTGGTCACCACAATTGCATAGAAGCAATAGATTTTGCTGTAATAAAGCTAGTAGGCTTTAGTAGCTTCTGTAGCACGAACACAATCACGTAGTCCGCCGTTATTGTTGTTGCTGTTACGTGTGACGCTTCCGACACGTGATGTGATGACGTTTTCGCTTCACAAAATATACGGATTGGCTGTACAGACGAAACCGCAAGGGTGTCGGTTTCAGATTTATCCACTTTAGGACCCGGTTTCAAAAAATAGCGGATTCAGTCTCCCAAAACGCCGGATTCGTGTGGATGAAACGCCAATTCGATAACAAATTTATACGTATACGGTGATACGCGTCTCCGTGTGGACAGCCCCTTATTGATTTAGAAGAGCTTGTGTTATATTTTTTCAAATTGTTTGGTAACCATTGTGCAAAAGAGTGGCACTTGTGGTTAAGTTGTGGATGTGACATACTTATCTCATGAGCACCCACGGTGTTAATGCCTGTCTGGAGATCAGTCTCTTTTCACATGTTCATCCAATGTATTATGTTATTATTATTAGCATGCTAACATGTCCTTATGTTAATTACTATGATATTGAAACTTTTTATATAGAATAACTGAATTCAGTTATTTAGACTACACTAAATTGAGTTAGTTAAACTATTTAGAAAGTATTTCGATAGTAATTATTTCTTATCTGTGCAAAGTATTATCCGCTAGGTTAATAAATTGATAAGCTATAAAAAGGCTTTTTGTTACCGATGTGTCACACAAGAAACATCTCATGATGGGTAAAAGCAAACTACCAAGACCATCGCAACCTTGTTGTTGCGAAACATATTAATGGAATCTAATGTAGATGAATTTCAAAACTTCTGAATCTTCCTGTAAGCACCATTGGGGCCATTATCCGCAAGTGAAGGCAATATCACTCTATCATCAATCAGCCACGCACAAGAGCTCCTCACAAGATTTCTGACCAGGAAGTCAGAAGAATTGCCAGAAGAGTAGCCCAAAAGCCTAGGACCACTAGGAAAGAGCACCAGAAAGACTTGGAGGCAGCAGGTACCATTGTTACAGAGAAAACAATAGGCAATGTAGTCCACAGTCATGGCCTCTATGCATGCTCACCCTGCAAGACTCCATTACTGAAGAGAAGGCATGTCGAAGCTCATTTAAAGTTTGCTGCAACTCATTTGGACAAGCCTATAAAATACTGAGAAAATGTAGTCTGGTCAGACGAGAGCAAAATCTAACTTTTTGGCAGTCATGCTACACACCATGTCTGGAGGAGAAATGGCCCTGCACATCAACCTAAAAACACTATACCAACAGTGAAGTTTGGAGGTGGAAGCATCATGGCGTGGGGCTGTTTTTCATCACATGGTACTGGCAGACTTTATGTAATTGAAGAAACGATTTATGGAGCCTTTTACCAGGAGATTCTTGAGAAGAATCTGCTGCCATCCACCAGGATGATGAAGATGAGACGTGGTTGGACCAAAGCATACAGCAAAGGAAACTCTCAATTGGTTTTAGAGAAAAAAAATCAAGGTGTTAGAATGGCCCAGTCAATCACCTGACTTGAATCCAATTGAACATTTGTATTCATTTTGTAACATTTTTATAGCTCATCAATTTACTAACCCAGCTGATAAATAGTAATTTGCACAGATAGGAAATATACTTACTTTCTAAATACTTATGGATTTCATCTGGTTCCTTGCCTTGGTGACTAGCTTTTCTAAACGTGCTCAATAGTTTTTCCCTTTGTCATTCAATTTTATTGCACATAACTTTTTATATTGTCACTGCCCGATGAAACTCACGTATATCCAAAACGGTTATTTTTCAGGAAGTGAAAAAAACATTGTATTTCAAAAGCAGTTGAATGTAGCGTTGTCATACTTGGTAGGGCATCTTTACATGTAACCATATTCATGCCAGTGTAATGATATAATCCACATTTGACCAAAATTGAGTTTAAATGGACATACGTGCATATTTTACAGTAACGGTGGTCGATACGCGTTCTTCCGATCATTAATTAGAATGCCCAAGTCGCGTTTCATATTGACAGATGAATACGCTCAGTTTATTAAATAGCCTACCTCTTGGTTTATTAAATACGCTTAGTTTATTTAATATTAATTATACATTCATTAACTGTATCTTGCAAACTATGAAGAGACAATGAATCAATACACTGACATGGTAATGCTAGACAGATACTTTGTTTGCACAGTCCTATCGTAATAATGTCACTCCTAGACGTACGTCTGGCATCAGGGGGGAAACGTTTACCTCGATGACGGAAAGTCAGTAGGTACGTTTACATGCAACCAAATAAGCCGTTTGTAATCATATTGATGGCTCGCTTGTATTGAAAAGCCTTCATGTAAACACCTTAATCAATACGATTGAGGACGATCGGATGCAAATTTGGATCGTATTGAAGGGGGTGGTGTACTCCGATCTGTGATCCGATCTGCAGTGGAAAAGTATGCATGTAAACGGGTGAATCGCCTCACCAGGCTGTGTTTATTCAGCTATCCAGTCCTGAGCTTCGATGAAACTTCACGAGACCGGCGAAATGCTTCCACAGGGCAGGAGATACGCGGCGTGATTGACAGCTTTAACACCAAATGGATATACGTGAAAATCAGATGACATGATTTCACAACTTTTCATTGTTCATTTAGATATGTGAAGCATACTGTATACGGAAATGAATCTGGACATTCAATCCGTTGAAAAATCTCAAAATCGGCAAAATGGACATACGTGGTTTTCATCGGACAGCGACGATATGGACTTTTATGTTGTACATTTCTTTATATTTGTGGATTTGATGTCTGGTGAAAAATTTCATGTGAACAACCTCACTGGAAATATGTACTACAAAAACAATTGACACGTTCAATACTTATTTTCCCCACTATATATGGATAAAAGAATATAGACAGACAGACAGACAGACATCAACACACACACACAGACAAATTGATGGACAGACATACACTTGATGAAAATATGATGGGTACATTTCGACCGCACATTGGATCAAAAAGGGACGAACCCAACCAATTGGGTTGTAATTTAACCTATGACGTGTTTTTTTAACAAAAAACTTTTGGTTGTTGTAACTTATTGCTGTGTCAAATCTAAATATTTTCTGGGTTAACTTAATCCACTGGCTGTGTTTTTACCTTTTCGACCAAACGCTAGGTTGAAAATAACCCATCATTTTTTAGAGAGTAGATATATCTACTGTATAGATGGATAGACAGACATCTATTTGGATGGAAAGATGGATGGATATAGCCAGACAGACATACATATATCAACATATAGACAGACAGACTAGATATATCTATAGATGGATAGACATCTATATGAATCGAAGGACTTATACATATAGATAGATAGACAGACAGACAGACAGACAGATAGATACAGACAGATGGACAGACATAGATATATCTATAGATAGACATCTATATGGAAGGAAGGATTGATGGATATAGACAGAAAGACAGATAGATAGATAGAGAGACAGACAGACAGATAGATACTGTACAGACAGACAAACAGACAGACAGATAGACATATCAACAGACAGACATATTACAGTTTTTCTCAGTCCCTTTGGTACATTTCTCGAATCATACTCACAATTTGCAAAACCGTAAGTGCATTTCTCACAACAATTTGTACAAATAGCAAAACATCATGGATAACCTGCAAAAGCCACTCTTTTACTCAAAATACTTAGTTCATCTCTCAAAATTAAATATCTGTGTCAATGAACATGTCAGTGCCATCAGAATAACAAGTCATTGTGTCATTGTGTACGGATAAGACAGTCAAATTGTTTAGTCATGTTGTCAATATAACAGTTTACTCTGAAGTGATGTTCTGATGTAAACTATGGCTTAAGTTTTGACGACAAGTACTGTAAATTGTAAGTTACACTTAGTGTAAGTTATGTGTGAGTTTGATTGCAAGAGACTGGACAAAATTTACATTTACGCTTTTACTGTTTGTACTGTAATTCGTTGAAAGACCATGTCATTGCCATAAAGAAAGATAAAGACAGCACTGCAAGCACTGCATAGCATAAAGAGAAAAAAAAAACAAAAGTAGAAATGTGAACATGATAGATGTCTAAAAGATGTCTAACCATAGCCCAAGAATAGATGATGCATATACTTTTAGAACATGTAAAAGAAATGAAAGCAAACACCTTGAACACACTTTGCTTACATGTTGGAATATCATACATCTTCAAGTTATTTTGGCAAAAATGGCATGTAACCAAATTCAAGGTTATTTAGGGTAGAAGTGGGTTACTCATAGCCGGACTATATTGGGTCAATAGTTAGCAGTCATTTCAACGTCTCGGTTTTTGCTTGCTGGGGACGTTTCTGTCTGTTAGAGAAAGTCAAGATTCACCTGGGAGCAATTTACCAATTCAAGACAGATTTAGAAAAAATGTCTAATGGAAATGTATAGAAATATGTTTGACCATATCCTGTATTTTGATAACATGTTCAACCATTTTGCATGTAAAGACTTATACTATGAACTAATGCCTAAATATTGTGGGGGGTGAGACTATTCAACAGAGAATCATTATAATACATTTTGATCAACATGACATAAGCAACTGATAATGTAGGAAAAAGCAGAGAATTGTACATAATCATTTGCATGGATGTACCAAAGCATATGCAACTTGTTCAAAGAAATGAGAAACTGCTTTTTTGATGTGCACAAGTGACACAATGATGTGAGAATTGAACAAGCTGTTTTGAGAATTTCAATTCTGATCTGAGAAATGTACCAAAGCGACTGAGAAAAACTGTAACATACAGACGGACAGACAGACATGGATATAACAGATGGATAGACATCTATATGGACGGAAGGATTTATAGATATAGATAGACAGACATATATCAACACACAGTGAGACAGACAGAGATTTATTTACAGATGGATGGAGAGATATATATGAATGAAAGGATGGATAGATATAGACAGATAGATAGATAGATAGATAGATAGATAGATAGATAGATAGATAGATAGATAGATAGATAGATAGATAGATAGATAGATAGATAGATAGATAGATAGATAGATAGATAGATAGATAGTCAGACAGACACAAAGACAGACAGACATATAAGGATGGAAGAATGTATGGATATAGACAGATAGACAGACAGACAGACATATCAACAGACAGAGAGAAAGACGGACAGACAAAGATATATCTATAGATAGATAGATAGACATCTATATGGATGGAAGGATGGACGGATATAGACAGACAGAGAGACAGACAGACAGACAGACAGACATAGATATATCTATAGATGAATAGACAGAGATATAAGGATGGAATGATAAATGGATATAGACAGATAGATAGACAAACAGATAGACATATCAACAGACAGACATATTAACAGACAGACAGACAGACGGACAGACATAGATATAACAGATGGATAGACATCTATATGGACGGAAGGATTGATAGATATAGATAGACAGACATATATCAACAGACAGTGAGACAGACAGAGATTTATTTATAGATGGATGGAGAGATATATATGAATGAAAGGATGGATAGATATAGACAGACAGACAGACAGACAGACAGATAGACAGACACAAAGACAGACAGACATATAAGGATGGAATGATATGGATATAGACAGATAGACAGACAGATATATCAACAGACAGACGGACATACAAAGATATATCTATAGATAGATAGATAGACATCTATATGGATGGAAGGATGATGGATATAGACAGACAGAGAGACAGACAGATAGACATAGATATATCTATAGATAAATAGACATACATATAAGGATGGAATGATAAATGGATATAGACAGATAGATAGACAGACAGACAAACAAACAGACAGACAGACAGATAGACATATCAACAGACAGACATATTAACAGACAGACAGACAGACGGACAGACATAGATATAACATGGATAGACATCTATATGAATGGAAGAATTGATGGATATAGATAGACAGACATCTACCAACAGACAGATAGACAGAGATCTATCTATAGATGGATAGACAAACATATAAGGATGGAATGATGAATGGATATAGACAGATAGATAGACAGACAGACAAACAAACAGACAGATAGACATATCAACAGACAGACATATTAACAGACAGACAGACAGATGGACAGACATAGATATAACAGACGGATAGACATCTATATGGACGGAAGGATTGATAGATATAGATAGACAGACATATATCAACAGACAGTGACAGAGATTTATTTATAGATGGATGGAGAGATATATATGAATGAAAGGATGGATAGATATAGACAGATAGATAGATAGACAGACAGACAGACACAAAGACAGACAGGCATATAAGGATGGAATGATGTATGGATATAGACAGATAGACAGACAGACAGACATATCAACAGACAGGCGGACAGACAAAGATATATCTATAGATAGATAGATAGACATCTATATGGATGGAAGGATGGACGGATATAGACAGACAGAGAGACAGACATAGATATATCTATAGATGGATAGACATACATATAAGGATGGAATGATAAATGGATATAGACAGATAGATAGACAGACAGACAAACAAACAGACAGACAGATAGACATATCAACAGACAGACATATTAACAGACAGACAGACAGACAGACAGACAGACAGACAGACGGACAGACATAGATATAACATGGATAGACATCTATATGAATGGAAGAATTGATGGATATAGATAGACAAACATCTACCAACAGATAGATTGACAGAGATCTATCTATAGATGGATAGAGAGACATATATGAACTAAAGTATACATATAGACAGATATATAGACAGACAGACAGACAAAGATATATCTATAGACGGATAGACATCTAAATGGATGGCAGGATGGATAGATATAGACAGATTGATAGATAGACAGACAGACAGACAGACAGACATAGATATATCTATAGATGGATACATATAAGGATGGAAGGGTGTATGTATATAGACAGATAGCTAGACAGAGAGACATATTACAATGTACAGACAGACAGATAGATAGATACAGACAGATAGACAAACAGACAGACAGATGGATAGACATCTATATGGACGGAAGGATTGATGGATATAGATAGGCAGACATATACCAACAGACAGAGAGACAGACAGACAGAGATATAGATGGATAGACAGACATATATGAATGAAAGGATGTATGGATATAGACAGATAGATACAGACAGACAGACAGAATAACAAACAGACAAACAGACATAACAACAGGCAGAGAGACAGACAGACGGACAGACAAAGTTATATTTATAGAAGGATAGACATCTATATGGATGGAAGGATATAGACAGATAGATAGACAGACAGACATAGATATTATAGATGGATAGATATAGACATATAAGTATGTATGGATACATACAGATAGACAGACAGACAGACAGACAGACAGACAGACAGATAGATAGATACACTCAACCAACCACCCATCCATCATCAGAAAACAGGCATTTCAATTAAATGGAATACAGAAGTACATCTGTAATATTTAAGACAGAATAAGTGATGATTCACTGACAGTGTTTGCAATTTGCCATCGAATCCAAGGCAATAAAACATTTGTCCGCCACTATATATAAAAGTTCTGATGTGATATCTAAAGCAATTTCCTACAATGAAAACACAAACCTGACGAAGGCACTCATCAGTGCGGATGCTGTCGCGACTGGCTGTGAATAATCTCCTCAGGTCTAAACATAACAATGTCTCATTGTTCAAGAACCTGCCACAGCAATAAACACAGAAGATTACTGTTGCATTTAATGCTTTTTAAAGCTCCAGGCCACAATTGATTTATGTCGGCTGCAACGCGCTGTCAATTGGTCAACGGTTCTCCATGGCGGCATCGGCACATCAGACAATTTCCCGACTGCCTGTGCACCAAGATGAAACGCTCTGTTGATCAGGCATAGACCTTGTTTTACACACTTCCTCTTTCATTGATTACAATGATTGGTGGGGCTCAAAGTGAATGGTGGAATCTTATTGTGTCTTTATTCAGTTATTGAATTGTTGCACAAGCAATTTCACCCAAGCCAAAGTGAAGGTTTTGACGTGTAAAGGAACAATTCACCCAGAATTGAATATTTTGTCATCATTTTCTCACCATTATGTCATGAGACTTTCTTTCCTACTCGCCTGTTGTTTGAAAATATCCGTCAGGCTTCATTAAGTTCAACGTGGAGTGACAAGCACACAAGCGACGCTTTCTATATTCCAAGATGATTGAACAGTTCACAGTCTGTGCTTTGGAATTTGGATTCATTACCATTTGGATGTGATCTACTTCTACTTAAAATCATTTTATTTATGTATAGAGGAGTTGAATTTTGGCCACAGTAATTTAAACACAAGATTGCCGACATATTGAAGTATTCCTAACATGTTTATGCATTCAGCATGAATCAGGCCTGATAATTTTTTATGAACTTCTTGGAAAAACAGCCTGCAGCAAATATTTTTAATATCCACACATTTTGGGATATAAGTCTGTACAGTATGCAAATTGCGAGCCGCGATAAATGTAACAGTACAGTTTCCGGACTCTCATGTAGTCAGCACGTAATTAAAGGAAATTTTCTGTAAAATTTCCAACATGAAGGCCAGTGAGAAAAAGTAATGCTAGTGTCTTCACAGTAATGCCAAGAAGCTCTTCCTCTTTGATTCTGTCTAAATGAGACAAGATGTCCTTTCATGTTGGGAATACATCAACTCTGGTGGTCAAAACAACCCAATTAAGTGCTGAATTAAAACCAGCACAGACAGTAAAGAGAAATTGTTTGTTTGAAAGAAAAACCTTCCCATCTCTGCATTTTTCCAGTGTGGAAACTCTAATGAGCCGAGCCTGCCTTGCATAACCATGAGCATTAATTGGCTGAAGATGTAAAAGACACACCTGATGGTCATGGGAGGTCACGGCCATCAGGAACCAAAACCCTTTGCCCACTCACTCAAACAGAGATGAGATCCACAGGAGGTCATATGAGTTCCTGCACTTTTGCCCTTTTCAGTGTGGGTTCTGCAATAAATATAAACACCTTGCAAAGGTGACTTCATGGCATTTTATATACAACATTTTTGTCGGCATGCATAACATTTATTTATCAAATCTGAGCATACCCACAGGAAAGAAAATCCTAATTAAGAGTTCTTTAATATCTCAATTGTTCTCCTGTACAGGAATTAGATTAGATAAAGAGCAAATAGAGATGTCTGCTTCTTACACTTTCACCTGGGGAAACAAGCTTTAGAAATTTCACATGAGTTTCAGTAAAAATTTACAACAAAATATGAGGATGCAAATGCAAAACCCTCTAAATGCACCTGACGTTTTCTTAAAAATTAGCTTTTTTATCATGCTCTTTTGTTTGGGTTCAGTAATTTTACTTGAATGGCAATGAAAATGTTATTAGTCCGTTACTGTACTCCCATATTTTCAATAATGTCACTTTCGTTATTTCATTACTAAATTAGCTATTTAACAAATTTGACTGTCTTTCACTGCAAAACCCTCTAGGATTAAATCAATCTACTTCTTTGTCCAAGACAAAGTAAACAGTTGCAAAACCACTAAAGATACAATGTAAAACATTGCAAATGATGAAAATCAGAATGTAAAAATAAAGAAATTTAAAGGAAAACACCACCGTTTTTCAATATTTTCCTATGTTCTTACCTCAACTTGGATGAGTTAATACATACCTATCTTTTTTCAATGCGTGCACTTTTAATCTTTGTACAGCGCCTCGTGGATGTGCATTAGCATTTAGCCTAGTCCTATTCATTCCTATGGCTCCAAACACAGATTAATTTAAAAGCCACCATACACTTCCATGTTTTCCCTACTTAAAGATTGTAACATAGTTAAACAAGTAAGTATGGTGGCACAAAATAAAACTTTTGTTTGGAGCCATAGGAATAAATGGGGCTAGGCTAAATGCTATGTGATCCATGTGCCTGCCAGATTCAGGTTGTATTCAAGTCCAAGTATTCACAAAGGACCCAAGTTAGTGATCCACAGTCATTTTGCTCTTAGTGGACTTCAACATGGCATTTAACAGACAAAGCTGTATTTCTGAATGGCCTGAGACCGGGATTAAGTGGATTTGAGTCAAAGGTATTTAATGAACTCCTCATATTCATAACCAATTTCAGATATTTCAATATGAGCAAGTATTGACAATCAAATTCTTACAAGACCAAAAGTGAACTGCCAATCATCAGTTAATTTAAATAACTTCAATTTAGAAACTTAGATTTCTACACTGTAAAAAAATCCGTAGAAATTGCAACTGGGTTGCCGGTAACTTACCGTAGATTTAAATTTATTTTATTTACTGGCAACATTTTGTTCAAAGTTAAATGAACATTAAACATTTACAAGTCTTTGTCTTCAAAGAGTAAAACTAAAAAAATAGCATCAAGCAAAAACATTCTGCACTGTAAAAAAAATCCGTAGAAATTTCAATGGTATTGCAGCTGGGTTGCCTGTAAATTACCGTAGATTTAAATTTATGTTATTTACTGGCAAGAGTTTGTTCTAAGTTAAAATGTTTTAAATATTAACAAGTCTTTATCTTTACAGAATAAAACTATACAATAACAGCCGCATGCAAAGCATTCTGGGAACCAGAAATCATCATCAACCTTTTTCAGTTTTTTGCTTCAGATTTTGTTTCGCAGAGTGTTTTGCTTGATGCTGTTTTTCTAGTTTTGTTCTGTAAAGACAAAGACTTGTAAACTTTGAACAAAATGTTGCCAGTAAATAACAAAAATTTAAATCTATGGTAATTTACCGGCAACCCAGCTGCAAATTTCTACGGAATTTTTTTACAGTGTGGGAAACAAAATCTGAAGCAAAAAACAGAAAAAGGTTGATGATGATTTCTGGTTCCCAGAATGCTTTGCATGAGGCTGTTATTTTATAGTTTTATTCTGTAAAGATAAAGACTTGTTAATATTTAAAATTTATTTAACTTTGAACAAACTCTTGCTAGTAAATAACATAAATTTAAATCTACGGTAAATTACCGGCAACCCAGCTGCAATAACATTGTAAATTCTACGGAATTTTTTACAGTGTATGCATTAAAATCACTTGATTAAAAAATATGGACGTATTGTCCGTGACATCACCCGTATAGGTTTGTGAAGAACACTTTTGAAGCAAATAGAGGGTATGCACGTGACGTCACCTTCGGCTGTGATTGCGGATACACCCACTGAGTGGCAAAAAGTCTGAGCGACAGCATTTGCATAACGTGGAAAACGCGTCTAAAATGAGAAAATTATTTGTGTGATTGTCTGTGCAGATTCAAAGAAATTTGGAGCAGTATTTTCCAGACTGCAAAAAAATCACTCAAAGGAGAAGTAAATCAGTAGCAGTAGCCATATGTCAGGTGTGTAAAATTTAGAAATAAAAAAATCCTATACAAAAACGAATACTTTTATTCTGTGTATTGCAATGTTTTGTCAGTGAGGCTTTATTAAAAAACATCCATTATAATGAGCCTTGTGTTCTAGAAAGGTGGGATGGTTTAATAGTGTTAGGCAAGACAAACATATATGTCAGGAAAAACAATGTCTGGCCATATGCCAATGTCCACAGACTACTGGTTGTTAGGGTCACTGTTAAGGCCAACTAAATTCATTTAAGCCGATAATAGTCAATATTACTGGCGTTTTTCGCAGCAGCCGTTATGAAAACCAGCCATTTTGTTGAATGTTTTGCCACTCAACAGGGTGAGCTCTGGCGTGGTCACGTGGAAAAGTGATGTCGTTGCATACCCTAGTTGCGGAGCCTGCCGTCGGCATCTTGGCAGCATGTCACAAAGAGGCGGGACGTGGGTGGAGCTGAGGTGCCTGGTTTCTGAATCCACGCCTGCCTGGCTCATCAGTAGTGACAGCAGCGGCAGTTCACCTGTCACTCAAGTGGCCACGCCCTTAATTATGTATAACTTTAAGGCTTAATATAATTTAAATAATGTCATGACAGTTATCATGAAGGGCAAAATTAGTTATATATACCAAAAACACTTTTGTATTAGGCTGTAAACATATTTTTATTGCTGTAAAGTTGGGCATTTTAACATGGGGGTCTATGGGATTGACTCCCTTTTGGAGTCTGTGAATGGACTGCAGTTTAAGTCACTTCCATATTTGCTTCACAATAGAGACCGGAAGATTGGCCCTTGATTATTTTAAAAGGAAAAATCTATAGCCTTCAAATATTTTTTATTTTTTGGTCTATTCTGGTGGCTGAAAGTTTCCTTTTCGTTTTGGTGTATAAAACTCATGATGTACTTTACTCATGAGTTTTTATAGATTATATACATTTACTGTATGTCAACAGTTGTTATACCTCCTGAAAAACTAAGGAGAATTATTTGAGACTAAGTATATACTGTAAAAGAAAGAATTGAGAATTCAAAGTCACTAACGTGAGAAATGGAAGGGTAACATCTGACCAATAAAATTTTCTTCTGGGAACCCGATCATTCCAAACAAACAATGCATGAATGCTGGCAAGTACATTTGAATTTCAAGCGCAGGAATGTGTTCAGATTCAATCTCAGATTTCTCTGAAATCATGTTTCAGGAAACTTTAAGCATCCTTATTGGATGCCTTTACAGAGAAGCCAACAGTACTGAAGTCTGTGTTATGCTTTGATCTTCTTGCCGCATGGGGTATGTAGAATAGCATGGAAATGAAAGCACAGTGCATTACTGATTTCACTCCTCAGTCTTCAATTTTAATCCCGATTGCTTCCAAGCACTATACTATCTCCTGGAGTAATGTAATACCCGCTACCCATTCATCCAACACCCAGAGGGCGCCATCGCCTGATTACTGACTTTGCTCTTCCTCTCTCTCCACTTCCTGTTGATATCTGTTAAAAGCCCAAGGTTAATGCCAAAATGTCGCGAAGTATTGCCAGCTTATCCCTGTCTCTACCAAGCGTTTTCTATAGCCATTGTTTGTTTGCCACGTGTATGATTCATTGCCTGTTTTTGACCTTGTATTTTTGGATTACGATTTGGAACTGTTTGCTATTTGGATTTCCTGCCTGTTATTGAACCTCTGCCTGTATATTGGATTACGATTCTCTGCTCTGCCCTTATCTGTACCTCTGCTACTAATAAATCTCTGCATATGGATTCAACTACTCCACCGAGTCAGTCTACATTACAGAATACTTCGCCTGATCAGAATCCAGCGGAGATGTCGCAACTACAGGCCGCATTCGCTTACCAGAATGAGATGATCACGGAGTTTCAAACCCAGCTCACGTCACTCCGAGCCGCAAACGACCATCTTACCCGGTATATCCAATCTCTTCCCTCCACTCGACATGAGGCGGTAAGATTTTCTTTACCGGATAAATTTGATGGTACTGCAGAGAAATGTAAGGGGTTTATTCGCCAATGCTCCATATATTTTGATAATCAGCCCGAAGCCTTTGTACGTGATACTACCAAGTGTTCATTTGTGATGTCTCTGTTTACGGGGAAGGCGTTAGAATGGGCCTCTGCGGTTTGGGATCAGGACGAGATGCTACGCACATCATTTGCGTATTTCTGCAAACAAATCCGCGAAGTTTTTGAATATCCGGCTGGGGGACGTGATGTGTCTATGCAGTTGGTAGAGTTATGTCAAAACAATCGCACTGTTGCAGAGTATGCTGTCGATTTCCGCACGATTGCAGCGCAAAGCGGATGGAACGAGACAGCGTTAAAACCAATGTTTAAGCGTGGGTTGCACCCGAAGATTCAGGCAGAGATTGCATGCAAAGATATGGACATGGATTTACATGAACTCATCTCTATGGCCATCCGCATTGATAATCTGCTTCGTAATACCCCATTGAGCCCGTTTGCTACCTCAACCTCAGCTATGAATTCGTCTGAAAACATGGAACCCATGCAGATAGGATTCACCAAACCGTCAATGGAGGAACGAGAAAGACGACGAGTGTACAAACTTTGTTTTTATTGTGGTCAGGCTGGACACCAATGTCGTTTCTGCCCCAATAAACCTACATCAAGTAAAGTGAGTATTCATTGCACTAATTTGCTTAACAAATGCTTTACTCTCATGCTGACTCTCACTTACTTCAAGTATGCCCAATGTGTTTCAGCGTTAATCGATTCTGGATCAGCTTTAAATCTGCTTCACCATGAATTAGTGCATAAGCTCCACATACCCGTCATTCCCTGTATACCACCTATAAACATCACTGCCATCAACAGTCAACCCATTGGAAAGGGCATTACACATCAAACAGTCCCCATTTCAGTCAAAATTGGTCTGTTCCATACCGAAAATATATCCTTTTATGTAACTAATACACCTCAACACCCAGTGGTTCTAGGAAATCCTTGGCTTGCAACCCATGATCCTCAAATCTCTTGGAACTCCAGGGAACTTACGAAATGGTCACCATACTGCCAAACTCATTGTTTACAAGGTCAACTACATTATCCATGTTTAACTACTAGTATTGAAAGCCCTCTAACCAATGAATCAGTGAATATTCCCACAGAGTACCTGGAACTAAAGGAAGTCTTCAGCAAATCCAAGGCCACCAAGTTACCACCACATCGCCCCTGGGATTGCGCTATCGATCTCTTACCCAACTCTTCACCACCTAAAAGTAAGGTCTACCCTTTAACTATACCAGAAACACAGGCAATGGAACAGTACATTGAGGAGGCTCTCGAATCTGGTTTCATACAACCATCTAAATCACCAGCAGCATCTGGATTTTTTTTTGTAGAAAAAAAAGATGGAGGCCTTCGTCCTTGCATTGATTATCGTGGTCTGAACTCTGTGACGATCAAGAACAGGTACCCGCTTCCATTAGTTCCATCAGCACTGGAACAATTACGAGAAGCTACCATTTTCACTAAACTTGACCTACGCAGTGCATACAATTTGATCAGGATCAGAGAAGGTGATGAGTGGAAGACTGCTTTTGTGACCACTAGAGGGCACTATGAATACTCCGTGATGCCGTATGGCCTTTCTAATGCACCTTCGGTATTCCAGTCATTTATTAATGAAATTTTCAGAGACATTCTCAACCACTATGTTATAGCTTACATTGATGACATTCTAATTTTTTCAAAGACACGTGAGCTGCACATTCAACATGTGAAGGAGGTTTTATCACGTTTACTGGCAAATCAGTTATATGTCAAGGCTGAAAAGTGTGAATTTCATGTGGCCAGCACTAATTTTCTAGGCTACAAGATCAGTCACCAGGGAGTGGAGATGGATATCAAGAAGGTTGAGGCGGTTACAGAGTGGCCACATCCAGTTACAGTCAAGGAGCTACAGAGATTTCTGGGATTCGCCAACTTTTATAGAAGATTCATCAGGAATTACAGTTCCATTGCAGCCCCACTCACTTCCTTACTTAAGGGTAACCCTAAAAGGATACTGTGGACACCACAAGCTCAGTCTGCCTTTGACACTTTAAAGACCAGTTTCACTACGGCTCCCATTCTGAAACACCCAGACCCGGAACAACCATTCATTGTGGAGGTAGACGCTTCGGACGTGGGCATTGGAGCAGTATTGTCCCAGAGACATGGTAATCCAGGTAAAATGTACCCATGTGCTTTCTTCTCTAGAAAACTAACAACGGCAGAGAGGAACTATGATGTGGGAAACAAGGAACTGCTATCGATTAAGGAAGCGTTATCTGAATGGAGACATTGGTTGGAGGGAGCCCGCCATACATTTCAGGTGATCACAGACCACAAGAACTTGGAATACATTAAGAGTGCTAAACGTTTAAATCAGAGACAGGCTAGATGGTCACTTTTTTTTTCAAGATTTCAGTTTACAGTCACGTATCGTCCTGGAACCAAGAATGGGAAAGCAGATTCACTGTAAAGAAGATATGAGTCAGAA
This sequence comes from Misgurnus anguillicaudatus, assembly GCF_027580225.2. Lineage (NCBI taxonomy): Eukaryota > Metazoa > Chordata > Actinopteri > Cypriniformes > Cobitidae > Misgurnus > Misgurnus anguillicaudatus. The sequence goes on from NC_073343.2 coordinate 5,026,300, forward strand.
GAAAATTTCAGCTGTCAAGGGCCAATTATACCATCATCAGTGATCGTGGCACCAATTCGTTGGGATATCATGGAAGAAATTCAGAGAGAACTACAAACTGACCCAGCACCACCAGAATGCCCCACAACACGCCAATACGTTCCTGAAAATCTTCGTCAACGCATCTTGCAGTGGACACACACATCCCTGAGCTCTGGACACCCTGGTATTCAGCGAACAGAGGAACTGGTGCGTAACAAATTTTGGTGGCCAAGTTTGTCTAATGATGTGTCTATGTATGTAAAGTCTTGCAGTGTATGTGCCCGATCCAAAACGCCACGAAAACTTCCAGCTGGCCTCCTGGAACCTCTACCTATTCCACAACGACCCTGGTCGCATCTGTCAATAGATTTTGTCACTGATCTTCCTAGATCTGAAGGAAATACCACGATTCTGGTAATTTGTGACCGATTTTCTAAATCATGTCGTCTGGTTCCATTAAAGGGATTACCAACGGCTATGGAGACTGCCCAAGCATTATTTCACCACGTGTTTCGTGTGTACGGGATACCGGAAGATATAGTGTCTGATAGGGGCTCACAATTTACATCTCGTGTATGGAAAGCTTTTTGCAAACAGTTAGATATCAATGTAAGCCTAACATCAGGTTATCATCCTCAAGCAAACGGTCAAGTGGAGAGACTGAACCAAGAATTAGGACGCTACCTCAGATCATACTGTAGCCAGGAACAAGAACGTTGGGCTGAATTTCTCCCTTGGGCTGAGTATGCTAGAAATTCATTAACTCACTCATCTACAGGTCTCACCCCCTTCCAGTGTGTGCTAGGATACCAACCTCCCATGTTCCCTTGGTCTGGTGAGCCCTCTGAAGTTCCTGCGGTGGACGATTGGGTCAGAAGAAGCGAAAGGGTGTGGGACAGCGCTCATGTGAGACTACAGAGGGCGATCAGAGCCCAGAAGATTCAGGCAGATCGCAGGAGGCGTCCCCACCCCAACTACCAACCTGGTCAAAGAGTTTGGCTATCTACTAAAGATCTACGGTTGCGGCTACCCAGCAGAAAACTTAGTCCACGGTATGTAGGCCCATTTCGTATTCTAAGACAAATAAATCCAGTGACATATAGGTTGGAGCTTCCTGCTCATTATCGTATCTCTCCTTCCTTCCATGTATCACTACTGAAACCTGCTCAACCTGCTCCTGGTACTACCTCTGAGGAGAGGGAACCCCCCCCGCCACTGGATGTTGATGGAGCTCCGGCTTACCTGGTTAAGGATATCATGGATTCCAGACGGCGGGGGGGCCGGCTACAATACCTAGTGGACTGGGAGGGCTACGGTCCTGAAGAAAGATCCTGGGTAGCTGCCAAGGACATTCTGGATCCGTCTTTGACCCGAGACTTCCACCATGCACATCCCGATCGTCCAGCACCACGACCAAGGGGGCGTCCACGAAGAACACCAGGAGGTGTTCTTAAGGGGGGGGATTCTGTAATACCCGCTACCCATTCATCCAACACCCAGAGGGCGCCATCGCCTGATTACTGACTTTGCTCTTCCTCTCTCTCCACTTCCTGTTGATATCTGTTAAAAGCCCAAGGTTAATGCCAAAATGTCGCGAAGTATTGCCAGCTTATCCCTGTCTCTACCAAGCGTTTTCTATAGCCATTGTTTGTTTGCCACGTGTATGATTCATTGCCTGTTTTTGACCTTGTATTTTTGGATTACGATTTGGAACTGTTTGCTATTTGGATTTCCTGCCTGTTATTGAACCTCTGCCTGTATATTGGATTACGATTCTCTGCTCTGCCCTTATCTGTACCTCTGCTACTAATAAATCTCTGCATATGGATTCAACTACTCCACCGAGTCAGTCTACATTACAAGTAAAAAGGGAAAATGAATTAGATCACCATGGAAAATGTGGAAAAGTCCAATTGTGCAGCTGAATTCATTATGCATACATGTGTAGTACTGTATATACACACAACATATCACTGCAATAGTTGATGTTACTCTGTATGTGCATGGTTACTCTGCTATGACACATGCGCGATCTTGAAAGGAACTGACCTCAAACATCCATTAAAATTGCCAGCAGGTTCACAGATGCCACTCGGTTTGATAGGTTGTATCTTGTGAAATGTTATTTTTAGGCAATCAGAAGTGTCCAAATACCCTTCTGAGACTTTGTGTATAACGTAGCCTTCCAGTTTTTCTGAGTTTGCCTTTATTCAGGGTGCGATTTGTTAAAAAAATCAGAGGGGGATGTTTTTCCAAAAAAATTTTTTATGAAAATAAATTATAAACCACTGGCTTATATCGATTTTTCAGTGTTTAAGCTGTTTCCTGTAACGGTTGAAATAAAATATGTATCAAAATGTATCTAGTCTTCAGTGTCAGGAAAGTTCACTTTCTACATGAACTAGTTCAAAGTTCAGTTCACAAATTTTAAAATGAAGTAGTTCAGTTCATAGTTCATACTTCAAAATTTTGAACTAGTTCACAGTTCCAAAAATGAACTAATTTAGAGTCCCCTTTTTCCATATTATTTTTAACAATTGTTGCCATTATAGCCCATATAGAACCACAGACAGCAATTATTTTATCAGTTTTAACACTGAAACTAAATGCGTCAGATTTCATCTTCATATCCGACTTTAAATCCTTATCCAACCCGGGTTTACATTAGCATTAACTGTCTTTTCATTTTTGTATTTGCTTGCACATACCTTGAAAGGCTAGCCGGGTGCTTCAAGGGGGTCGCACACCGGGCGAGAAGCGCTGCGTGTCTTCGCGTGTAGGACAACTTGCAGGTATCGCAAACTGCATGTGCACGTTAAATAGCGTGAGCTTAGTCAGAGTCTATTTCAAGATCCAGATTATGCGTTAGCAGCCTATGTTAATCGTAAATGATTTGGGACAAATATGATGTTATTTAATGTTAAACTATGTGAGTGGCGCTCTGTGGCACGGCAGGGATTTCAGCAGCGTCAGTGTGTATACATTTATAGAACACAATGTGTTTGATTTTTAGATACATGACGCGATGCGGCGCTTCTTGTCCGGTGTGCAACCCCCTTTAGTTCAATGTGCCGTTTCAGGTTTGCAATTGATGTGACTAAATTACGGATTTTCTGTTTGAAAGCCGGCGGGCAAAGTTTGCAAAGAAATGTACGATTTTGCACAGTGTGTTTTAGCCGGGTTTTCGCCTAGAAGACTTTATAGAAATCTGGCACCCTATTGAACGACGTTAAACTGAGAGAGCGTGCCGTTCACAACCACCAGAATGAACGAGTTAACAGTAACATTTATCAGGAGTTCATGAACAACACTGCTAATCTTACTCACACCCGCCCTGAGTAAGATTCAAACCGTTCCGGTCCAGCATAAGAGTTGTATGCTCTAAAGGCTATAAGATCTAACATTTGTCGATAGCACACTTCCTGAGGTTGGGGAGTGAGTTTTACTTTTACTGCACAGCTATCACTGAGCTGGCCTCCAGAAACTTAATAAAACATTTATGGAACCTGAACTTATATTTATGATGTCAGACTAAGAAAATAAGTTTTGTATGTTTGATGACAGACTTTTAACTTCTTTTTTGCTTTCCTGTGTCATCCTTGGAGTTTTCCTCATTCTAGTGATGGTAGTTTCTGCTGTCTCATCCTCAATGGTAATATTTCTTGGATTTGTTTTGTGACGGTCCTGTAAAATACGATGATATGCTTGGAATCCTTTTCATTTATTATTTGGCTGTTTTCCTGCTGAAATAGACTATTAATGCTTGCCGACATTTGGAAAATCTGGGCATGGATTAAAAAAGGATCATGACATAACCTAGATGTGCCTATTGTCACAGGACCATTTATACACTCTTAAAATGGCTGGATTATTTTTGACCCATAATGGGTAAATATTGGACAGAACACACTCCTGTTAAAATTGACCCAATGCTGGATTGTTTTAACCCGACTGCTGGGTTATTATAGCCCATGTTTGCATAACAACAACCCAACATTGGGTCATTTTAACCCAGCATGGGGTCCTTTATTAACCCAGACTGTGTTCTGTCCAATATTTACCGATTGTGGGGCAAAAATAACCCAGCCATTTTTAGAGTGTATGGCTGTTTGAGGACCATTTATTATAAGGGGATCAATTTTATCCCCACCAGGAATTAAAAAAAAGAATTAAAGAGCACATATTATCCGATTCACATTTTTACATTTCCTTTGGTGTGTAAGTGTGCATTGGTACATGTTAACAATATGCAAAAGGTACAAATCCCAAAGTTAACAATGACGCAAGTTATCGTCTCCAACGTAAATCTTTTTTCTTGGACTACAACAAACACGGATTGTAGGCAACAGTTTACTTCCTGGGATTCGTGATGTAGACAAGATCGAAATTATCATAATTGCTCCCAGTTTGGACTCGAAGCCTGTAAGTTAACTCCTGTTAGCATTGCATTGTGACCGAATCTTTCAAACATGGTAAGGAGCGTCACATTTCCAGCTGACGTCAGAGGTATTCAAGCCAATCACAATGTACAGACTAGCTGGCCAATCAGGGACACAGAGCTTTTCAATTATGTGCGTTTCAGGAAGAAAGTGAAATCTGGAGCTACAAAAATGCACGGTATGGGGAACACAATGTGTTTTTTAACCATAACACGCAAACAGATTGTATTTTACCAAATACGCAAAATAACGTCATTTTTTAGCAATTAAATAGGTGCTCTTTAATCAGAGGCAGGGGATTAGACTTTGTCCACATGAAGCCGGTGCATTCCCTATCCGATCACTTTTTTTCCTTGTTCTAAAAAATAATCCGTAAACACGGCGTCGTCTCAAGAAATCGTCTCATCTGCGCACACACCTCCACTGACACCGACTGAAAGCGGTGTAGTATATATGCTGGACCAGTATGGAGCGCTGTAATTCTGCCACTGATACGGAGAAGAAGACTTTGAGCATGCACATAACCAACGTATGGTGTTGTCCATTATCGCTTGTTGCTCACCACAATTGCATAGAAGCAATAGATTTTGCTGTAATAAAGCTAGTAGGCTTAGTAGCTTCTGTAGCACGAACACAATCACGTAGTCCGCCGTTATTGTTGTTGCTGTTACGTGTGACGCTTCCGACACGTGATGTGATGACTTTTTTGCTTCACAAAATATACGGATTGGCTGTACACACGAAACCGCAAGGGTGTCGATTTCAGATTTATCCACTTTAGGACCCGGTTTCAAAAAATAGCGGTTTCATTCTCCCAAAACGCCGGATCCGTGTGAATGAAACGCCAATACGATAAAAAATGTATACGTATACAGTGATACACGTCTCCGTGTGGACAGCTCCTTAAAGACCAGAGTGGGGATAATCCCCCTTACCCCCTCCCCCAGAAAATCACACCCTGCCTTTATAATACTCACTGTATTGAATTCAATGCATGCATTTTAATTGTAAACTTGGCAAAGATGGTTATCTTCAGATGGAAACTGTCAGATTGTTTGGGTCATTTGTAAATATGCTGAAAATGATTAACTGCCAGATCTCTGTACACTTTTAATTGGGTATCTAAGGGCATTGTTTCTCATTGTGTTGCAATTCCAATGTTATTAAACTGACGAGTTCTCATGATTCGGTCGAGATCCAGCAAAACCCTGAGAGATAAAAACAGGCTTTCAAAATGTTCTCTTGGTAATAGCTAACTCAGGAAATAGATTTAGCATTTTCTGCCTAGTTTCCCTTTAGTCAAGTCTGAGTAGGCGTTTGCTGGTGAGGACCAGACCTGATCTGACCCTGGAGAACCTTTAGTGCAGTGGTGAGTTTAAAGCACCTGATATTACAGGGTGTAAAAATCTACAGCACATCCTCTTTGATTACCATTCACTTTCTAAATTGTAAGCATTGTTTTTTTATTTTATGTTAAGACCTAAAGTGTATCCGACTTTAATGGCTTGTTAAAAAGTGATATACAAATCCAATAACCTAAGGTTTTCATTTACTCGCAAAAATGATGTATGATCCCTGTCTGTCTCAAAAAATTTCTCCCTATCCGATCAGAAATGTTTTTACTGTAGACCAAATATAAAGAGGTAGTTTCCCCAACAGTGTTTAAATTAATTCAGGACTAGGCCTTAATTATATTAGGACATTTAAAGTCGCAATGAAATTGAAATAAAATATTTCAATATTTAAATATATTTTTTTTAATATTGTGGTATTATTAACAAATGACATATCTGTGAGCTTACTTATTTTTTTTTAATTTGTGTGTGCTCATAATCTTTAACTCTTTCCCCACCATTGACGAGATATCTCATCAATTAAGAGAAAACGCTTCCCCGCCAATGACAAGATTTTCCGTCTTTCCGCAACACCGCCACCATCCACCAGGTGGCGCCCCTCCGCAACTCTCCAAACCCGGAAGTATTGCCCCATGGCAAGCCGCTGCACGTCCGTGTATGTTTTAAAGATCGCTCTGAATGGGATCTCTATGAAAAGTCCGTCACAAACATGGAATTATCTCTGCTTTTTGCTCAAAATGTGGTGTTTTTGCAGAAACCTACCCATATTCAAAAGCTGATTACATAAGAACTACTCAAGGTAGGATGAAACTTTTTTTTTTGTTTGAAAGCAGAGGGTCTGTTCTTTCATTTGGTATATTGTATGTTTATATATCTGTAGAAGAACATTTTCTGGAAGGCATTAAACTTTGGTGAAAATCATGAAAAACGCTGGCGCTGGCTGGCAACTTTTTTTAAAAATGCTGGCGGTGAAAGAGTTAATCAAAAATGCAAATCTCCTCCCCTCCTCAAAACGACCTCTCTTCACTTCCGGTCATATGGTATGGCAGGTGGGTGGGGTCCGGGAGAAGATCGCAGCGATTAGCAATTAGCAACACGACCCAACTTCAAACCATCCAGTCAGATCTCGATGGACAAATTCAAATCCAGCCCTGTAAGTAAGTAAATCTTACAAAAACATTACCGATGTGCATCTTGAGACTAAACAACAGTACTGATATATGTTAAGATACTTAAATGCAAGGCGTTTTTTGTATTAAGGCAGCTCAAACATTCACTTTAGTCTGGGACTGTCAAATGCCCTGTTCGGTACTTCTCCAAAATATTTTATGAAACGTCTTTTGTTGCATTTTTCAATTCAGACTGCATGAAGAGGTCAGTAGTTGTTTGTTAGTTTTTCCCACCTTTCCTGTCTATCCTGATGCCTCCGTATTCCCTGGAGGTCTCAATAGGAAACTTGTGATTCGTTCTATTATATTTGCTTGGTGAGGGTAAACAAAGGATATCTGAATAGGCAGCAAAATGCAAGTCTTGCCTCAACCAACCAGTTTAATTGGAATAAAGTAACAAAGGTACCTTTGGTGAAGGTGAATGCTGAATCATAATTAAATCTCCTGGCTGGAGCCAAGCTTTAATTTATCATAATATAAGGAGATCACATCAACTGGACAAGGCCGTTGCCTACGAAATCATAATGCGACGTGCTACACTGCGAGCATTTTGCATATATATTTATTTGTAATAACCGAATGTAATTGAAAGAATTCAACACGGCAGGTTAATTGTTATAGCGCTGTGACCGAGGAGGAGAAAACGGGTAGAGTATTGCTCGCTAGAGGTCAAAACCGAATATGTTTTTGCAAGCTTCAATTTAAACGCTCCATTGCGTATCTTATCCTTTCGAATTAGCAGCCTTGGCAAAATGAGACCCAGTAGATCTCGCCGTACCCGGTAATCTTGCTGAGCTCAAGTTGTTTCCTATTAAATACATCTTGAGGGACAAATAAAGTAAAACTATTTGGGCCATTAATTATCAGCATTGTTAAGTGATTTGAGGCATTTCATTAAAAAAGACTTAACATCACACTCAAGACAGAGCCGCCTCTCAACCTTATCCAAAAGGCAGCGCTTTTTCTTAGCTAAATTATGTGGACCGTAGGCACACACACATCTGTATTCTATCAATCGCACTGCCCTTGTGATTGTATTTCACTTGCTGCAGGTAGAACTGCATCTCCAAGTCCCTTGACAAGAGCACAGACAAGCATTAATGATTCGTACCGAGCCCCTCTGGAATACATGGAGACTGTTTCTCTAAATCTCTTTTTGGTTCATTTGGAGAGTTTGCTGCACTCCTCTGTAGAGGTCTTCATGCAATTCTGTAGTGTGATGATCCCCATTAAGAGCAACAGCCCAGGAGGCACTCTAGGATAAGAGGGTGCTTCACAATTTGATGCCACTTCTCTTTGGTAAGTGACCGTGCTGCCAAGACTCGGCATCTTAATGAGTCGGAAGTCTTGATGGCGCAGTTCACTTTTGGCCCGGGCAGACACAACGACCGCAAATGCATGGCTAAGTCGTTTGATAAGGTTTACTGTGAATGCAAATGTTTTTCAAGATGTAATGTATCATCTTATCCAAAGTCCATTTTTGCTGGAAGACAGAGATCATTTACTGGCATCCTCGAAGCATTATTTACCCGCACACATCAGTTGAAGTGCAGAATAGCACTAGCACATGACCAAGTTTGACAGACATTTAATCTTTCCCTTTAGACTGGCAGACCAGTATAGGGCACACCTACATCAGTGGGGTGCGGGAGAAATGCAAATTATGTGTTTGGCATTGTCATGTCAAAATACTGTAGGCCTATGTGTACAGTGCGTCATGAACCTTTGTGCATCATGCATCATGTCAAAATATGTGCCTGCTGCAGACATGCCATAAGGGTTTATTATAAAAGAGACGCTCGCGTTCACAAGATACTCACAAGACACTTGCTTAAAACTTAACTCTGATTACACATCAGAGTAAGCGAGTATCTGGCAAACGCGAGCATCTCTTTTATCATAAACCCCTTTCAAAGTATCTGCAGCATTTGACATGCATGACAGACCGGACACATATTTTGACATGACGGGCCAAACACATGATGGGCTAAATACAATAAACATTTTGACGAGCTTAGTCAACACACGTGTGTCATGGCAAAATGAAATTATGGTTGAACTAGGTAATTACATGCAGATCACCATTCACGATAAGAAATGTCAGCAAACTAGACTGAAGCAGTTATCAGGGAATGATAAATGAGACGCAGAACCAATGCCGTAAGGGGCGTGCCTTAGTGAGGACTCGCGTGTCATGGCAACATGTAGTTATGGTTCAGCTCTCTAAAACGAGGGATTTACATGCAGATTAACATTCATGATGAGAAATGTCTGCAAACTGGAGTCAAGAAGATATCAGATAGCTTGTCACTCTCCACGCTGTCACAGAGATCATTCAGCAGCAAAAAAAAAAAATAGCGAGAATGCTTATAATAAACAAAGATGTACACGCATCATTGCGATATATCGTTCAGCTCTTTAAAACGGATTCACCAGCATACTAGAACGGCGCGTTACACGCTCCTTCGTAGTCGTATCATAAACAAAAATGAACGCAAGTGGTTTCTGGCCAGATAAATAATGGATTATTAGCAAACTTCAGACGCAGCGAAGAAAAACCTACCAAGTGCAGGACTTTAAACACTTCATGTGTCTAGGGTGACCACCCGTCCCGCGTAGCGCAGTGCGCACCTAGCGTTTGAAGCACAATTCATGCGTCCCGCAAATTGAGACCGTGTCACGCATAATCAATGCTTGATCAAAAAAAAAAAAAGTTGGTCGCTTTATATCCTTGAGCCCCAGGCAGCCAAACGAACATAACTTGACAGTTCAGGCCCGCTCGCCACTCGCTACTCGCACGTTACTGTTGCCCATCAGTTTAACTGCTGACTAGGTTGTTGTCAACTTTTTCGTTGTCAACTTTTTTTCGTTTCATAACTTTTAGATGCACGCTCTCCAATTTGAAAAATGGAGAAAGAGACTGAGTCTGACTCTGCACCGCCATCATCAATTTTAAAGAGAAGGTGTGGGAACAAGAAAGATGAGAAAATAAATATTTGTGTCTGAAAGTCCATAAGATGTCCCCAGAACAAACTGTTTTTTTTCCTGCGCCTGCCTTTACTAACATGCAAGTTCACCATCCTTCTTCCCTCTTCTTGTTCCGTGAACCTCTGGAGTTGTGAGTTAAAAATTTTTTTTAACTGTTCCAGTGTTTTTGCGCAACTACAATTCTTGTTAATCCTATAATTTTATATTATAATTTATTTAAAGTGAATAACTTGTAATGAAAAATATATTAAATTAAATAACCAAAGTAAATCGTAAGTGGAAGTGCATCTGTCAATTCATTGAATGTTCAAAATATTATGAATCTTTTTTTAGAAAAAAAAAAACATTGGTTGGCCTATTCATGAGCATACATCATGTTTAGGGGAATACGGCATTGTACACTGCAAAAAATTATTTTCAAAAAAAAAAAAAAATTCTTAGTAGGCTATTTTTGTCTTGTTTTTAGTAATAATATCTAAAAATTCTTAAATTAAGATGCTTTTTCCCGATGAGCAAAACGACCCAAGAAAACAAGTCTAGTTTTTAGACCAAAAATATCACAATTAAGTGATTTTGTGCATAAAACAAGCAGAGAAATCTGCCAATGAATTTTTCTTGAATTTGGTGATTAAAAAAATGTTTCAAGATTTTTTTGCTTACCCCATTGGCAGATTTTTTCCCTTGTTTTATGCACAAAATCACTTGATATTTTTGGTCGAAAAACTAGACTTATATTCTTGGGTCGTTTTGCTCATAAACAAAAAGCAACCCAATACAAGAATTTCTAGAAATTTTTACAGAAAACAAGACAAAAAAACTAAGAATTTTTTTCTTGAAAATCATTGTTTGCAGTGTAAGGTGGTATGCATAGATATGTACACATCTATGGGTGGTATGTGCAAGAAATAGGTAAACCACTATAAATAAGGCTGCCCGTGGGTTGGGTGCACCGCCGCACATTGTCCCTCAGAAACATACCCCTTGTCCCCCCTTGGGCTTATAGCAGGTGCTCACCCTACACATGTCTTTCCGGGATCTTTACGGCAAATCATTGGCAGTGTAAATGAACCAAAATAAACGATTGGGGACAAATCCTGGATGTATTTTATGTATTTTCCGTAATGTTTGTGTAAAATGTCTGGGCTCTACATACTTGGTGTATGAATGTATGTGCAAATTGTGGCATAAGTGAATTTCAATTTGGGCCGTGACATTTGTAACTACATTTGAATGTATGCATTTGGCAGGCACTTTATTCAAAGCAACTTACAGTACAATAGATGTAAACTATACATTTTATCAGTATGTGTGTACCCTGGGTTCGAACCCATGACCTTTGCGCTGCTAATACAATACTCTAAAGCCCTATTTGGACAGTAATTGTTTCTCGTGGGGATGTTAGGTATTTTCATCATTTACAGAGGGTTGTCAGTGAATGTATTTCCATCCGAATCCAGAATGTCAATGTTTTTCTCCGACCACCAGTGTAAAAATCCCAGCTGAATTACCTACTGTTTTTTGATGAACACTAAGGTTGTGTGGTAATTTAATTGCCATTCGAATCCAGATCTCTGAGTTTATAAAAGGGGATTAATGTAAAGTCATTCTGCACTTCTTTTTAGAACAACGAAAAGCACCATATGGTCACGCATTTCGAGTTTATTCTGCATCAGTGAAGCGGCTTTCTTTGCATGCAGCATTATAAACATAACTGAAATGATAAGAAGTATATGGAAACAAAGTTTTATCATTGCTACACGACAATGAGTGGGAGCTGATATAAATAAGGACAAGAAAATCATGAAAGCAGTTTAAATGTCTATTAGCAGCAACAAGTGCTAAATACAATTTTAAAATATATTTAATTACACAACAGTATTACATATACATACAATGAAGTATCCAGGTCATGTGAATGATCATGTAATTAACCACACATGCAGCTCGTTTCCAGGTGTTTCGAATTATAAACTCACAACACAAATTTATCTTCATCCAATTTTTTTTTTTTTTTTTTTTGCGGAGAAGGCATGCTTATATATATTTTACAGACATCCTCCTGAGAAACAATTACAGTCCAAATAAGGCTTAAGTGAGCTACAGGAACAGTGAAATATATGCTTATCTTGCTAAACAGGCCCTATTAAATGTTTTTACAAAATTATGTTTAAAACTAGCTCACAGCAAACGTAAAATGTTTATACGTTATGTTACGTTACGTATATGCTATGCTATGCTATGCTATGCTATGTTTTTTATGAGTGATATCAAGCTTTGGTTAGTTCCTAATCTCATAATTATTAGATTCTGAGACTTTAGCCTTGATTTTACAGAAGTTACATTACATATAATTGTAGAAATTTTAAAGTCTCTGTACGCTTTTTACTCGCCGAATTATACCCATATCCAATAGTGCCGTCATCTATTAAACAGTCTGGTACAGTCATGCATTAAACAAGCTTCAAGTTCCAGCCTATTGTGTATAAAGTGCTCCGAGTGCAGAGCCCATGTAATGTCTATTTTCACCATAGGCATGAGGAACTTGTGGGACAGCTGACTTTAATGGACTGTGAATATGAGGACAGTCTCACAACGGAGGAGGGATATGGGTTAATCTAAGCTCGAAGCTCGCAGTCACCTGCCATTGACTCTGGTGAGACCAGCCCTTCAAATCAATTTCAGCCGTCGGAGCAGAACCGCAGCAGCGGACTGTACCCCATTACTTCAGCGTGCTTGGGGCCACTCCTTAGGAAAGATATAGAACGCCTCGGCAATCTTCCACCTCAAATTGAGCTATTGTTCTTGATGGAATATCGGGTGGTAATTTCTTAAACCGTGGCAGATATGTTCAGCATTCCATGCGGAGATGCATAATGTACACTGCGGTAGTCTTTAAACTCTTATCATGCAGGTTTAGTATTTATAGTGGGTGCTGACCCACCCATCTATCTCACCACCCCCCGTAAAAAAGCCAATGTCCATCTTAATGAGCTCGGAGAAACACAATCCTGTTTTCGGTATCAAGGTTACGCGTCTAAAAATGAATGAGCTACTCACACTGCTTGCACCAGGTGTGTTATGATATATCAGCGTTTTGGAGTTATCAAGTTAGGAGTGGCCTCTACGTCTTGTTTATCGATTCACCGGCTGCTGGATTAAGTGCCCCATAAATCTAAAGGCCTCTCCCCTGCAGATTCATGTGAGATGGATCTAGAGAAAAAGCCGGTGAGTGCGGCATTACGACTCGCCCTAAATTTCCCTTTGTGGTTATAGTATATTCATTTTCTAATTAGGTCAAGCAAAACCCAGGAGAATAACAAGGAAATGTGGCTTTAATGATAGATAATGGCCGATTTATCTTTTTCCCTTGAAAATGATGTTGGGTAAAGGTAAAACACAGGTGTTGGTGCCTGAATAGCCTCTGGACAGTGTACAGACTGACCTACTGTATTACTACACATGCCCTGTTTCAATTACATTGTCGATTAGCATTGGCTGACCTCACCGTTCTTTGAGTATGAACTCATAGCCTTGGCCCGGAGTTGTGTTAAATAAATAATTTGATGCCATGGTTGACTATTTGTTTGGGGTGATCCTGTCTAGACTGAAGTCTGATGGGGTCTCCAAGGACCTACAGAAGCTATTAAACATTTGTAAACATCAGTCAAAAGAAAGTCAGGGCCTTTGCAATCCTGATTATATACTGTTAGACGATCAGTGACCTGCTAAGGGCTTCATGAGCATCAGAATGGATGTCTTCTGAACATGACTACAAGCCCATGGATTCCAGCGTTGAGCAATGTGGCACTTTAAGATTTTATTGCTGGCAAAGAGATATAAATTTACTACGCGCTAAATGTGATTACCTAAAAAGTACTTGTTGTGGTAGGTGCCAGATAAAATGGTGAGCGATTTGCCAAACGTCACGTCAATACGCCAACATACAAGTATGCGCTCAGGGTGAATTAAGCGGTGTAAACAGCTAAGTTGCTGCTTTCAAAGATAACAGTGAACAGCAGCTCTGTTTATTTTAAGCTGTCCAGTGAAGATGAGGGCAGTTAATCTGTTCTGCCGAATCAATAAACCCCAGAGCTCTGCTGAAATAAGCCTATCCCCAAATGTGCCTTCGCCAGTCTCTTAGATGCCAAAGTACAGCGTGTGTTAGTTGAGTAAAACTTCAGAATTACATTAACTGTGGAGTTACTATCATTTTTGCTACATAGAAAAAAACCAAACCAACACTTTAAAAATGCTGGGTTATTTTCAGTATTTAAACGACACTGTTAAAATGGTCAAAATATGTACCCCAGCTATTACTTGGGCAGTTTCCTTTAAAAATGGTCCTAATTCGTCTACCATTTGGTACAAATACTGTATGTATACAATTGGTACCAATATGTACTTTTAAGGTACTAATATGAACTCTTTAGGTGCATAGCTGTATTGTTTGAAAGGGTACAGCCCAAGTGACAGCTGGGGTACATTTTTTGACATTTTTTTCTCACAGTGTATGCTGGGTTGATTCAACCAAAAATAATAAGTTGTTTTACCATTTTTTGGTCAAATATAAACATTGGCTGGGTTAATTTAACCTAATGGCTGGGTTTTTCCTATTCTGATCCAAAGTTGGGTTGAAAATAACCAAAGTCCTTTTAAGGAAGTCATGTAACTCCTCCAACATATTTGCAAGCCTCCCGGAACAAGACCTACAAACCTGTCAATTCTGCGCATGCAAAAAGTCAATTTTTTAGAGGAATATATTCTTTATAGGTTGTTGATTGGCTCTTTTTACTGGAAGGCGGGACTAGAGCAGCCATTCTGAACATTGTAATTTCCCCCCATTCATATCAATACAAGTGATGCATCATGTTAATGTTAAGTATCTTTGAAATAACCCAACATTTTTTCACAGTGAACAAAGAAAGTTATATTAGATTTTTTAAAAATTCAGGGGTACTGGCCACATGCTGGGTAAATTTAATTTAGCAACAAGAGGCAGCGTCACGAGTTCTACAACAACGCTTAGGTGCCCGCAGATGCGCCTGCCTATTAATCGGCCTAATTTTGCAGCAATATCGGCCAAAGCCGATTTTTTAAGATATGCCAAAAATCGGCCAATTAATCGGCCGGCCAATAAATCGGTCGACCTCTAGACTAGGCCTTAGTTTAATTAGGAAATATAACCAGTGTTAACAAGCATGCCTTACTAAAAACATTACATGTGTGCATTTTGGGGCAAAACAAAGGGTACTGGTGAATTTTAAGATATGTAAGTGCAAGTTGTTTTTAGGTTGGACAGCTCTTAAACATTTTTTTTTAGTCTAGGACTAGTCCCTGTCCAGGAAACCGCCCCTATGTTGTCTGCAAGTATTTTAAATATATATTTATATGAAGAGTTTGGTACCAAAACGTGATAAATGCCATTTAAAAAAAAATGTTACCACCAAAATTAGCATTGTATCTAGTGTGTATTAAAAAGTAAGTGCAAAAATCCGATATCCGCCGTGTTGTTCTATTTAAATTTTATTCAATTAAATTTTATTTATATAGCGCTTTTTACAATTGTTAATTGTTTCAAAGCAGCTTTACATTAATAGATGTAGGAAAAGCATAGAAAAGCAAGTGTAGTAATAATGTAACGTATACAATAAAGTATTAAGGTAAACCAATGGTGGCGGACTCTCCAGGAGATGAAAAACCCCCCTAGGAGAAAAACCCTCCTGGCTAGTCCAGAGGGAAAACTCCTAGGAGGAGAAAAACTCCTGAGAGAGATACATATACATACTCTCGGGGTATGAACGGATAAGGAGAATAAAGAGGTTCCGCCGGTGGTTGTTGGTCAAGCTTCGGCTGGGCATCACGTTGAAGGACGGTCAGTAGATCAGTGGTGTTATGACCTTCACAGCATCAGGAACTGTGTCTGTTTGTCTCATTGTCCTCGGGGTCGAGGATGAGACAGGGAGAGAGATACAGAATCCTTTTAATGTAGGGGCCGTTCACATGTAATTCTGTGATCTTTTCTCACTTTTTCCCCAAAACGCGATAAACACCAGTCCCCAAGGTATACCCTGAAGATGGTCTTTTGACCGAAAGCTTGGAAAGGTTATTAAAACCTGCTGCTAAAAGGATTTAACTGTGCAGAGAAGGTCAGGGAAGGACTAAGACTTTGTAAGACTTTGTGCAAGAGTTTAAAGGTGCAATGCTGGACTTTTAGAAGGATCTCTTGACAGAAATGCAATATAACTATATTATCAGTGGTGTATAAAGACCATACCGTACATAATTAACTGTATTGTTTTTATTGCCGTTTTTATCTACATACACCGCGGGTCTCCTTACATGGAAGTCACTGCCATGTTTCTAATTAAGGACAACCTGTTCTACACAACATGTTTATCCCTACGTTGTCTCAGACAACAACATGTTTGTCTTGTGCATTTCAAAATTTTGTGATCATTGCTGATACAAATTTTTCAGAAAAAGACACTTCCTGAAAAACTGTGCAGTTCATTAATCTTGAAATGACTTGACTTATGATGTCAAAAAACTCTATAATTTAAGTGTTGTGCCAACAGAACAACTGAGAACCAAGCCAAATGTCTTGTCAATGTGCCAGTTGTTAAAAGGATAGTTCACCCAAAAATGAAAATCCTGTCATCATATACTCACCTTCAAGTTGTTCCAAATCTGTATAGGTTGCTTTGTTCTGCTTAACATAAAGGAAGATCTTTGTAATCAACAAGAAAGTAGGAGCACCACTGACTTCCATAGTAGAAAAATACTATGTTAGTCATTGGTTACATTCCATAAATGATTGCTTTGCAGGACTATAAATGTTCCTTGCCTTTCATTTGCCCTGGTTTTCTCAGTTTAATTAATCTTTTCACAAAGACTGATTTGAAGTTGAATCTATCCCATTTGTCATTCTTTAAATCATTAAATTCATAATATTCAGGCAAGGATTATTCAAATTCAAAACATGTCAAACATTTCCTTTGTATTGTATTGCCAGCCAAAAGAAACATATGTTTTCGGCAGGCTGGCAGAGAGCAAAAGGAGAGGTTTCTAAAATGTTCGTCTTTACAGATTAAATTATGCAAATGAATAGGCTCTTCATGTTCAATTTGGTAATGTAATAAAAAACTTCAAAGGATCTGATTACACTTTTTACAGCAAAACACCTGTGACTGCTGCTAATTTCAAAATGGATGTTCATTCACATCAAAGGCATCTCATTATCCGTGCATATCAATGCCTTCAAATGCGCCATTTATTGTACTTAGACAATTAAATTGAGTCGTGCATTCATGGCTATGGGCAAAAGGAGGTATCAGCTATGATAAAAGTCTCAGTGGAGGATTTCAATTGAAAGAGGCGTTTTAAACAGAGTGCACATGAGACAAACAAGTCGTTTTAAATTGATGAGCAAATTTATGATGTGATCCCAAGCATGTAATGATTTTTAGTGGATAATAATTACTGATCAGCACATATTTTTAATTCTGATTCCTCCCCGTTACATTCTGTTATTTCGTTTTTATCCATAAAGGGAAGACCGGGGACGTTTTTCAATACCAAGTACACCAAATTCGGACTTGTGTCCTTCGTAGTTTCGAACTTGCAAGTTCATACTCAGAAGATCGAACTCCGAGGACGGGAGGACGCGAGTCCGGTTATATTGCAAATGGAACAGTACTTGAGGTCGTCATTCAGTCTAACCAATACGTGCAGTCCTGGCTATTCTTATTTTAATGTATTTTTAACTAAAATATTAAGTGAAAAAAATGCATGCTTTTGTTTTGAAAATATGTGCTTTAGGCAACAAGTGCATACCCTGACAAATTTTTTTGTATTTATTACAGAATTAAGTATATATACTGTATATAAAACACATACATTTATTTTAATACTACAAAAAGTTTGTACAATTATAAAATAAACACAAGAAAACATCCAGTTAAAGTAAAGCGCAGCAGGGCAAGCAGCTGCACTGAGACAGTGGCAAATTTCATCAACTGACCATATATTTTAAGTTTATTCATCTATATTCTCGACTAAACAGTTCTTAAAACTACATTTTATGACAAAGAAAAAGTAATATTTCGAATGTGCAAGTTATAAGCTTCATTGCCGTTAACGCAAAATGCATTCGGGGAAACTTGGCTGTTATAAATCCGCAGGAGTCACCTTTGGATGCATCCTCGAAAAAATGGGCGGATCAAGAACACATCCGGAGATTTTATGTGAACTTGGCTTGGTGCGAACTTGGAATTGGAACAGTACTTGGGCCGCAACTGATGACGTTTCACAAGAACACAAGTTCAGACAAGAACACATATTGAGAAACGCCCGGGCCTAGTCTTCAGAGTATGGATCTCAACAATGGTGACAAAAAAATGTAAAGCATTATTCTGCAATGCATGCTGGGTAACAACAAATTACAAATAACATCCAGGATTCCCAGCATGCACTGCAGTGTGAAGATATAAACTTTGTTTTTACAATTTTCTTTGTCACCATTGTTGAAATCTAGACTCTGATTTTTGATGTTGGTTTCTTTATTATGTGCAAATTTCTTAAAATCTGTCAGAATTATAAACTGCTATATTTAACCAGTCAGAAGTCAAATCTGTTTCCAGTTGTGTGCATGTGCATGAGACGTTTAATCAAAAATCCAACGGGCCTGATGTCTGAGACTAGGTTCCATTGTAACAACATGCTCCACAATTGACACTACAGACTCATTTGAATTTGTTACATCATTGGAATGCAGGATCTTTGTTTGCCATTTTAATAAAAGACATGCTTGTACAGCATGACATTAAAACTGCATTGACATTTAGGATATTAATGCTGTGCATGCTGATTTGCATCATAATATACAACTGAAATGTTCCACTTTGATATCTAAACAAAATGTCCGCGGGGAGTCGAACTGTAACAAAGCAGAAGTCTGCTTAGAAATCAGTCATTATTGTGTGACAAATCGTTATTGGTTACGTCCATCTAAACTAGTTTATCTGATTTATCAACCTCAAATGTTCCTAAATTGATTTCTTAAAGGTCTACTGTTTAAAGGTTTTGAATTTCAAATAAAAGGGCACTTAAATTTGACCTCTTGGTCCAATGTGATCTCATGAGTATAAGTGTGGTTGTACCGCACGCACATTTACTTTTCATACACACTAAAATGTATAATATCGATGTGTTGACAGCACTAATATGTTAATAATTTACATATTAACAGCTTTAAAGACGTACAGATTTGTTGGCGGGCATTGATGTTTCTTACTCATATTAAAGACATGTTTTCAATTGTATTTTCTGATTTATTTATGTAAGACAAAAGATAAAATTTTAATGACTTTCAAAAAAATATCCCAATATTAAACAAGACTACACTTTAAAACCTTTAAATAAATAACATTTCTGTACTCATTTAATCATTTTGTATTAGTTTGTTTGTTTGTGCTGACACACAAAAAGCATTTTCTCCTATGCAGTCTTCTCCTATGCAACAATAATTACACCAAAACACAACATAAATATGTTAATTTTATTCATTCGCTGTAATCCACATCTTTACAGCAGCGACCGCAAATGTCAATCTTGCATTCTTTATGAATTCAAATATTGCCATCAAAAAGCTTTTGGACACATTACTTTACGGCAGTGATATTAAACACTTATTGGCTCTTGCGTGCTATGTCACAGATTTGTGACATTGCTGTCTTTTAGTCTTTTAAAGTGCACGCCTTCGCAGAGAAAAGCTGGATTTGTGGTCTCGCAGCGCAATCTCACGAAATTTTGTGATATAGTCACGTAACTTTTTGATTTTTTTATATTGTCACGAATTTCCGCGTTTTTCGTGATCGTATCATGAATTTCTGTTTACGTGTCACTATCACGTATTGGTAACTCAACTGTTTTGTCCTATTTTCTTATCATTGTCGCTTCGGTTTAGGGTTAGATTTACATAAAATGACATCCTTACCCAAACCCAACACTAACCCTAACGCCAGGCAACAATAGTTTAAAAATCAGAAAATATAAAAAAAAATTAATCAGAAAAAATACCAATACTTAAAGTGACATCCTAATGCAAACACCAAATCTAACCCTAAACTGAAGCGACAATGGTTTAAAAATAGGAAAAAGCAGTTGAGTAACCAATACGTGATAATCACACGTAAACAGAAATTCATGATAAGATCACGAAAAGCGTGGAAATTTAAAACGCGTGCTTTATCTGTGCCTTAGATTTGGGTCTGAATAAACGTAACATACTTTCGCACACCTTGTGGCCAGTAGGGGGCCCCCCAAGCCCGCAAGGCCCTACGCAATTGCGTGGTTTGCGTGTTGGGTAAACACGCCACTGCGCGCAGCTTCCAAAGCATACTCAACCACGGACAAGCGCGGACGGCTCCGGTCCACACATACGCAGTACAAATGATTCGCGTCATCTACATGACATTCACAAATTCAGGACAGATGAAGAAAAGTAATGGACTGTCTGATAAATCAACTGTGCACTGCTGCTTTTCTCACTCATTCTGAACTTAAACTATGAAGGCTACTGTCACCCACAGTCCGCTCGATTTAGCGCAGGGTTGTTTGCGCTTTAATAGTAATAATCTAAATAACAATTCGATTTTACATTTTATTTTCTCCCATCGCCTGTGCCCGAACTGCGTGTGGGCCCCTGGGCACGTGCCCATAATGCCCATTGGATAATCCGGCCCTGGGTTCAGGTGCTAAAATTATCAATAAAATGGTTAAAAGGAAATCATGCAGCAATCTTTACGGAATGAAAGATTTGTAAAATGTTTTAAGTTTTGTTGTTGTAAAACCATAATAATGTTATGATTAAATGTTTAAAATATGTTTAGCTTCAGCATATATTTAAAGGTACAAAAAATATGGTTTGTGTTTTTAAAAGTTACGTATTAATACTACGTATGACTACTTTGTCATATTTGTCCACCTGTTTATAAAAAATATTTTACAAAACTGAATCAATAAGGTTTCTATGATACAAAACACAATCAATCTAGTTGTTAAACAGCCACTTTTCTATTGTGATTAATGTGAACAGGTGAACTTTTAAGTTCAATTCGAGTTTTTCTAAAGCCGTCATGCCAAATTCATTTGGTGCCAAAATGCCGAGCGGATTGATTGACTGTGGGCAGCAGGAATCATGCGGGACTATTAGGCCGTGGATTGGAATGATCGGTGTGTGATGAGCAATTGGAAGGGGTTAGGATTGGACTGCAGGGAGCCTCTGGGTTCATTACACAGGTTCATCTTCTGTTGTGCACTAACATCAGGTTTCCCCCTGATGTCCACTCCCCTGTCCGCCCCGCTTTAGCCGCTCTAATCATTTTTGTGGGATGGAACGGGGCCTTGTGCCCTGCACCGTAACCGACATCTCTGACTGTGTGAGATTCAGGCCACGCGCTCTGAGAGTAGCTGACCATTCCAGGCAATATTAGTTTAAATCATTGATAAAATGGCCTGGTTACTGGTTAGGGAATGTCTGATTCTCCATTTCCTTTGCAGAGAGATTAGTTGTAAGCCGTAATCATGTGACAGCATTTTAACTATGATCTTCTGGCCTTTGTGGATAGGGTTCAACTGAATGCAGCAGGTAATCAATCACATGTGATTCAGTGTCCCTTTGAAAAGATGCCAGAGCTCCTGAAGTCTATTTTCAGGGATTACCCACTCAATGAATACAACCGGTTACAATCCAGCCCTGTTTTCCTATGTGTCAGTTCTTTGTGGCCACAACTAAAGAAATTGGCTTTTGTCAAATCTGAAGTGTGTAATTTCTGCTACACTATAGCATCAACCAACTAAAGGCTCATATTGTAGCTGTCTTTGCGTATTAAACTGGGACAAGTGATTCATTTCTAGCACTGACAAAACAGAACAATAAAAATGACAGAATAATAAGTCTTATTCTGATTATGCTTAATTAGTTGATAATGGTAAGAAACGCGTTAAACAGTACTTGTCTACTCTGTCACAAAATAAATGTATAAAAGCTGCCACTGTAATGTTATCCTTTAAAAAAAGTCCTAATATTTACCATTTAGTAAAAGTGATGTAAAGACCAACGTAACTCGTACTTGAAGCATGATCTCTGCATTCACCCATCCAGTAAGTAGTGACCCACTGCAAGTCTAAAACACACACACTCAGAGAAGTGAGCTGCTATCACTGCAGCGCCTAGGGAGAATTGGGGAACAGGTGCCTTGCTCAAGGGCACCTCAGGGCGCACTCATATTATACTTACCCGAGTGCAATTGTCCCCCCTCCCCAATTCATTACTGGTCTGCACTTACACTATACTTTATGACCCGTACAAGTATGCTTACGTCATTAAAAGATGCGTTTGTTTTGAAGAAAACTGGAAGATATTGGCGATGGAGTTTATTGTAATTGTGAGTTTGTGTGTTTGAAATCATTTGTGCAGATCGATTTGTGTATGACATTAAAGGACAAGTTCGGTATTTTACACTTAAAGCCCTGTTTTCAGATTGTTTATGGTGAAATAGAAGGGTTTTGACTGAAATTTCGACATGTGCGGCTGTCCCGAGAATTTTCGGGTATTTGTTTTTCACCTTCCACCTCTACAATGGGTATATAGGTGCACTGGAACAATCCTTCCTAAAATGCATTAAACTTTTGTTTACAAAGATGTGAAACTCACCGAGTGGTTAGGGGTGTTCACTGATATGCTCACACAAAAATCGCTGCAAAAGATGCATTCCAACAGGTTTTATCGCAGTTTTTGTCCAACTCCATTGACTTGTATTAGATGTGCTGTGAGGTACGGTATTACTCCGCGAACTTTGTTTCTATTCTTGCAATTGGCAGTGGCAGATTAGCGCCACCACCTGGGCTGGAGTGTCTATTATTCAAGCTCTAAGCGGAAGAATGTACGGGTGTGAGGCGTTTGGAAAAATAGGTCCACAAGTTAACAACGAATGCTAAAACACCTGCTGGAAAGCATCTTTTCCAGCGATTTTTGTGTGAGCATATCAGTGAACACTCCTGACCACTCTGTGAGTTTCACGTCTTTGTAAACGAAAGTTTAATGCATTTTAGGAAGGATTGTTCCAGTGCACCTATAAACCCATTGTAGAGGTGGGAGGTGAAACACAAACACCCAAAAATTCTCGGGGCAGCCGCATATGTCGAAATTTCAGTCAAAATCGTTCTATTTCATCATAAACAATCTGAAAACAGGGCTTTAAGTGTAAAATACCGAACTTGTCCTTTAAAGCAACACAAGAGTGATTGCAGAGCAGACTGCTCCTAATATGCTTTAAAATCTCTCTTGCGGTTATTTAGCGGCGAGGTGCATGATTTTTGAAAAACAATGGAAAAGGGAATCGGGCCGAGTACCAAAAACCACTTGTAGCCAATCAGCAGTAAGGGGCGTGTCCAGTGCTCGAATTGAATCAAGTGTTATGGGGGGTCCCCACCATGACAGCAGCAAACACAAAATGGCAACACATTACTACCTTTAAACACAAGTGTGATTTATGTAATACTTTTTAAAATTAAAAAAAGTTTGTATAAAGGCTAGGATTAGAAAAAAAATTAAAAATTGGCTGAATGACGGAGCAGAGCCGAAGACTGCTGACGTTTTTATATGAGATTTAAATAGGACTTAAAAGCGACAACGAATTTGTGTACCAATTGTGGAATAAATATAAAAAGGACCTATGATGCCACTGACAATAGTTTAAAGAAAAAGTAAATGTAAATGCATCCAATTTATGTTGTTAAGGAATGCCAAACCCCAGACATTATGTTGATAAAACGGCTACAGTGCAGTGACATAGGGAGAATATTATCCCTCTAAAAAATGTCATTAAAAAGTATTTTCTTTCCCACGCAGAGCAAAAAAGTATTATTTTCCTAGTTAAAGTTAGACAGTTTTTTTTCTTATTTAGCTTCACTTGAGCAGATGCAGGCGATGCATTTAATCTTTTTTCAAGTTTTAAGCTCACGTAACACACGCTGTTTCTGCATTTCTGATGTTAATCTGGAGTACCTATATAGTAGTATTACATCCTTTATATCTCCGAAGAGTCTTGAGTTTAATCAGATTTATAAAAGAAAGATTAGCTTTACCGAATCTTTCCGATAACGTACGAAAAAATGAAGAAGGAGGAGTTACACTGCGGGAGGAGCGAGTACGAGTCATGCAACACTTATAAGTTATGATTCACTACATGTTCATGTCATTTATATAATATGCACGCGCCTATTTCTAACATAAGATAGAAGTCTTACTTACCGCGTGCAACTCATGACCCGGTTGGGGAAATCCAGCGCATCAAACACACACGCAAAACTCTGCTGCCACCCCGGATAATAAACTAGATCCATTGTTTTCATAAGGCTGGATTTCTTCTCCTTACATCCAAAAACACACTTCTTCTTTCGTGACATTGTCAAGTTTTGAAATTAAACAAAGCTGTCTCGCGTGATATGATGTTTGCAAGTTCTAGCGTCTCCCGCTGATTGATGGGGTTTTCTGGGGGAAGTGCCCATATTAAGAAGTGATACGTATAGAAAACCCCCGAAACGTCAGCTGGACCTGTAATTGAAAAAACTTTCCTAAACTTGTACAAACCCTGGCGAAGTGCATTCGGCACAGAAATACTCTGTAACATGCCCAACTGCTTTTTTGACACTTTGCCTACGTTTAGCATGAGGAAACAACTATATAACTGTGTTAATAAGTCAGAATGCTTGAAATACCATTGAACCCCCATTTAGATAAAAGGCAGGATAAAGATTCGTTAAATTATTCATCAAAACATTTTAAAGCCACGATGTTCAGAACATCACACAAATAAATAACAAAAAAAGCATTTTTGATAACTAAACCTAAAAAACAACAAATGTGATCCTGCCTGGGAAGTTCAGCGATCATATTTAATTTTGAGATTTAGCTCGACAAAGTATTTATGAGTAAAAAGACAAATGAAAAGTAACTTTTTCATATATTATTGGCAGAGTATTATCATAATGATAATAGGCTGTATATTAATATATTGGGAGAAAGTTGTTATATATGAAATCATGTAATGTTTACCCTTATATAGCCAAAATTGAATGATCCTCATTTCATAACACATCTGCGACGATTCGACTATAATCAGGCTTCTTCTATGGAAGCATGGAATCTTCGACTATTCAGGGTCAGCCCTAGTTTTTTTGTTGTTGTATATAGTAAGATTGTTCAGAGCTCTGTACTGTACGTTGTTCACTATAGCTGCAGTTTTTTTAGTTGGTTGTATTACCAAGATGTTTGTTTATAACACGTTAAAACTTAAGGAACGTACCAAAGCTATGTATTTTCTAGCTGGGGAAATTATATGCATTCAAGTGATCGCCCCCTCTTGGTATTTCAGATGCCCCCTCATCAGCGCATGGCTGGCGATGGCACTGCTGAAGCAGCGCTAAGCATGTACAAAATGAACATGCACTTAGCAATGGGCATTCACATGTTTAAATAGCCACGACATTTATTAGTGTAAATAATTAATTCACAAAATGTACTACCTCCTAACGGGTTTGTCAGCATTACTTTTACTAAAATAAAAATATCTGAGGGACCCCCTTAAGTATAATTTTGACTTCTTATAGGGGGTCCCTAATGCCTTATAGGGGGTCCCGGATCCCCACAACCCCCCCTCAATTCGAGCACTGGGCGTGTCTACTAACCGACATCATTGCCTCGGTTGTGTATGTGTGGGGCAGGTCTATCAAAAGAATGTCCAGATTCTATTGGGGTAGGGGCGTGTTTGTTTAGGTGATTTCAAATGTCAACGTTGGCTTCATGCACCCCGCCTTTAATGTCATAAACTGACAGTCTGCACAGCGCACATGATGTCAAACACACCTTTGTTATCTGGGATCGTTTGGGATACAGTGACATGCGGCTGCATTTATTTGTGCTAGGGGTGTCAGAATGTTTTACAGTGACAGCTGAAGTTTTGCACTTTGGCACGGTAAGCGCATGCACCCCCCTCCGCCCCCTATCATGGTGCGCTTGAGTCATTCACAGTGTTGGGGGTAACGCATTACAAGCAGGCATAATGTGCATTACGTATTAATATTACTTTCTGAAGTAACGAGTAAAGAAACGCATTATTTTATTAATGTACACATTGATATTTGAGTTACTTTTTTAAAAAAGTAATGCGAGTTACTTTTCAGTTTAATTAATTTGTTTTATAAAAATTGTATACTGATTTAAAATGAATGTAGAATCACGCACTCTATGCATGCGTGCCTGAGAGGGAACAGTTTGAGTCAGAAACGGAGATGGGGCAGCTTGACATTTTTGCCATGGAAATATGCAATTTCTGAATGCAGAACTTATCAGTCATAAAAAACACATGCAGGGCCTGAAAGAGATTAAGCCTCAGCCAAGGAAGAAAAAGTAACACAAAAGTAACTTAAAAGTAACGCAAGTATTACTTTCCATGGAAAGTAACTAAGTAACACAATAAGTAACTTTTTTGGGGAGTAACTTAATATTGTAATGCATTACTTTTAAAAGTAACTTTCCCCAACACTGGCCATTTATCTTCAGTGCATTTAGAGGTTTTGCTAAAAAATTGTCATGGCATTTAAAGGATTCTGCCAACAAAGCAATATTTCTGGATATTTCGTGATTAAGTGGATTTGAAGCGAAGGTATTGTCCCAAGAGCATTCAGTTCATATTTTGGGCAGAAGTGACGTTTAGCTGCTTTCTCAATTGTAAAACTATAGCAGTCTCTAATTAATCCGGTACTTATGTGTGTGGGTGGTTATAATCAATTTCGATAGAAATAAGGTGTGGCTACTCACTGGCCTGTTCTTTGTCTTTTATTTTATAAGTTTTGGGTTACAAATCTCAAAGATTTATTTTTCTTTGTCCCCACAGTAAATTAAAAAAGAGAAAAGGCCACAGAACGTCAACAGAGTTCCAGATCCAGTTTGATTGACAGATACTCTTCTGTTTGAAATATGAATGCAATTGTAGTGGGACAAAACATATGAAGCACTAGACGTGTAGACTATTTTTCAAAATGAACATGCTGTTATTTTGAATTACTGTATGTGTATTGATTTATTATTTAATTTATTATCTTTTAGCCAATTTCATATTCGTCTTTCTTGCCCAACTAAAGAAATGTTTAATACTTTGAACAAATAACATTCAAGTAATTGGCTAAACTCTGAATACTGATACTTGCAAGTCACATTCATGGTGGCTGTATCAGCTGCAAACCTCATATGAAACAAACAAAAATAAAACAGCTCATATAATATTTAGTACAAGCTCCCATTGTTGACAATCAACATTTTCTGAGAGCTTAGCATCTTCAGACTGTTGTTGAAAGAGGAAAACAAAAAGCAGCTCGGTTTCAGCGCCTATTTGTTACCCACTTCATGAAAAGGCTCTTCTACATTCGTTGCATTCAAATGTTCTGGAAACGCTGAAACAACTTGTTCAGGTTTGTAACCTGTTCTCCGGCCTGGCTTCTCTATGTTGAAGGCTACTGGTAATTGAAAGAATAATTTATTAATATATTTTGATACAAATCAAAACTAACGACCCACCCTCTCAGGAAATTACAGCAGTGGGATGTGGGTGGACATTAACCCCCTGGGGTCCAAAAACGCAGGGCCGCGTTTTGACGCATTTTTTCCTGTTTCCTGTGACATCCACTTAAAATACTCCGTCATTCATAATCATACACATACATGTAATACATCATTCGAAACTGTGAAGTCTCTACTTTAATGTGAGTGCCTTCATAATAACAACAAAACTGTGTGCTTTTGGCAAATAAAGAAAATAAACAGGGAGTGCATTTCGACATCTCTGTCTCCTTGACCATTTTCCTCAAACACGTTTCAAACATGAACTGATAACTCCACCAATACTTGTCACACGAACATGATACATATGTCTAAAGAAAGCCTGAAATGTCTACTTTTACATGATGTAATTAAAATCTGAAGAACTCATTGTCTGTTTGTGTAATCGACATGTAAGTAAAGAGAGGTACAGTTTTTCTGGCTCAACCTCATTAGCGCTAATGTGACCCCACCTACCATGTGCGCGCCATTCATATGGAAATTACCTGATGCGGGCTATGCAAACAAGATCAACGCCCCCAAACAATGCTTTAAGAAGCAGCGAGTTTTGACAGTTTCATCCACTTATCAACGCGCTGGGAAGATGACACGCATTACAGGTGAGGAAGCTATACAGATGCTCCTGGCAGCGAGGAAGAGTTCACTGTTTCTTCAGACGAAGAGCAGGACTCCGACGATGAACGTTTGTTTTTGTGAAGAGC
Source organism: Misgurnus anguillicaudatus (assembly GCF_027580225.2). NCBI lineage: Eukaryota > Metazoa > Chordata > Actinopteri > Cypriniformes > Cobitidae > Misgurnus > Misgurnus anguillicaudatus. The sequence continues at coordinate 5,054,653 of NC_073343.2, forward strand.
GACTTGATCCAGCTGAGGATATAATTTCTGAAGAGTAAGTTTTACCTACATTTGTTGAAATGTTGTGTGATGTAAACTTTTATATACTGTATACTGACTATTTGCACGCAGATATTCATAATGACTTTATAGAAACGTCTCGTAATTGGCAACTTGTTTACATTAAAATGATAGTTCTTACATTAAACCGTATGCTGATTAGTGTAATGTGAATATGTTATAAAGCAATATCACTACTATAACTATAGTGTCCATGCCGACTTATCAATAAGGCTTCTTTATCTGCTCGGGTGTAACATTGTGCTGTAAATGAGCCCGGAGATATGTCAGGCGTTAAACAGTATGATTGTATGGTGTGATGGAAATATACAATATGTCATAAAACAATATCACTATTTAGAATATATTTTGACTAGCGTTTATGCCTCAACAAGTCTTGTTTACGCGACTATCGTTCGGGTGTAAATGTATCGATGTAGTATCGATGTGCTGTAAATGTGTCCGGAGATATGTAATGTGTTAATGTTTAGTCATAAATATGTCCGGTAATGGCCCGTTAACAAAGATATACCGCATCTATGTACCCAATTATGTTATCTCAACTATGCTTTACCGCCTTAGTATTGCTTTATACGTTTGTTACTGTGGAGAATACATTATATTAATTATTAAAAACTTTTGTAGGAATGTGGCAGCATCACTCTCCTCTTCAGCGGGCATTTGCAGAAATGCGACGGACATTCATAAAGGGTAAGTCACATTTGCGGGCTTTTCTGTTTTATTACTAGACTTTTACTGATGTTTTGCGTAGTAATTTGGAAAATACAAGATGTATATATATATATGAACATATCTGTATTTCCCGAAAATACATTATACAAATATTTTTTTTTTTTAGTAACGTGGCTTCATCGTCATTTACTCGCACGGGGGCATGCAGAAACGAACCCGAAATTCATAAAGTGTAAGTTACATTTACCGGCTTTTCTGTTCTCAATATTAGTACTACTGATGTGTTGCTTGATTTTTTAATGCATAAAACTATGCATAAACATAGAACTTATGCATTCACAATATTTGTATTACTGACATGTTGCTTACATGATAACAGTAAATGTGCCCAGAGATTGTCATCATGCTCAAATATGCATGCATCTGTTCGGGTGTAAATGTTTCGATGTAGCCTAGTATTGATGTGCTGTAAATGTGCCCGGAGATATGTCATGTGTTAATTTTTAGCTATAAATATGTCCGGTAATGGCCCGTTAACAAACATATACAGCGCATCTCTGTACCCAATTATTTTCTGCTTTACTGCCTGAGTTATATAACAGTATATATTTGACTGTGGATGCATTTATATAAGGTAAAATGTAAGGCAACATTTGTTTAATTATTCCTCATAACATTTTAATGCCACGATCTACAGAACATCACACAAAAAAAACATTTTGAGAACTAAACCTAAAAAATAACAATGGTGATCCTGCCTTGGAAACCCCGGCTACAATTTAGTATTTTTATTTAATTTGGAGATTAAGCGCGTCAAAGCCATGACCAAAAAAAATACAAATGACAAATAATTTGTGATTGTTACTGTAAATGATAAAAACTAAGCTTTGTATACAATTCATTAAACGTTAATTTATAACAAGAAAAACACTGAAATTAATGATTTTATAGACACTACGCGTTATTGTTTAGCACAGAAATGCTTGCTTGCTTTGACTTTGATCATCTCTGTATTCACTTTAGATACAGAAAGACCTGATGATATTATTTATTTCAGGAATCTCTTTGCTATCATTTGAAAGTGAACACCGATCATAATAGATAACAACTCGGTTTTAAATACATTTTAAAACGTATACCCGTCGAAAAACATCCGTTTTGTAATGTTTAGTTCGATGAACTTCTAAATATGAGACGTAGAGCACCTAGCACTTTCGGCTAAATTGCATGCGCAAACATGGCCAGAACGCAATAGCGCAACGTCGATAGAACGAAAAACAATCCAAAATGTACAGACTTAAATTATATCAGAATTTACGTTTATAATAAATACATCATTTTAAATAAAATAAGGTCAGAAGTAACAACGTGCAGAACAAATGTGCAAAATGCCTCAAGTGCACGGAAACAAAACACAAGCCAAATAGATAAATCAGATAACCCAGAGTGATTTATAAATAAAATAAAGAAATTAATAAAAAACGAAAGTATTGCCAGAATTGCCAGCTTTGTCTTTTAAATGTAGAAACAAAGATGCAATGGTTTATTAACATAGAAACCTCTTATGGACGTGGAGCCCATCACAGGCTTTGTTAGTTAGATTTAACGCATTTTAAAAATATTTATTGAAAGCTGCTACATCACATATTATTTGCAGCATTATAATAATATACTGTATATTAATATATTGGGAGAAAGCTGTTATATGTGAAATCAGATAATGTGTGCACCCATATACGGCCAAAATTGAATGATCCTCATTTCATAGCACATCTGCAACGATTCGACTGTGAGATTGGTAGTCGAATCCGGCTTCTCCGATGCATCGAATCTTCAACTATTCGGGGTCACCCCTATTAATTATTAAAAAAAGTTCTCAATATTAGTAATACTGATGTGTTGCTTTGTACTTTGAAAATACATGATATTAATTAAGATATGTTTTCAGGAATGTGTCTGCTACACCAACTTCGTCTGGTACCCGCACGTTTTGAACAATGGCACGACAACATTTAACTCCATTCCCAAAGAGTTACAGTGTGTGATGGTTTACAAATGTATACCTTATTTTTTATATTTGGAAGTATTTTTAGATGCACACCAAACTTTCACAGCTGACCATTTAGAATCATTTTCTTTTAATTAGAGCCATATTGTACTGGTCATATAGAATATTGTTACATGTATACATATTGTTACTTTATTATTTATAATTACAATGAAGCTTCTTCATTTATAATTATAATAAAGCTTCTTAAATCTATTGTATTGTTCATGTTTTTAGCATTTTTTTGCAAGCCTATAAGACTTTTATTTTACTAAAAAAGTATTTTGTACTTTATTTTAACCTATTTTTTTTTTTTACTACAAGCAAAAGATTTTCTCTTTAAGTCTCCCCACAGTCACAGTTCTTTTGTCCCAACATTCCTCACTGAGCCATTAGGGGGTTGGGTCTCCTCAGGTGTGAAACACATCAATATTCATGACCATTGACCCTCCCTTGCATATTGCCTTTACACAGCAAAAAGTGTCTTACAAAAGTTAAATCAATGTATTTTTTCATGTGAATGAGTGGGTTAAATGGTTTTTACATCTTTTTGTAGCAAATTCTCTACTCTACAAGAGTAGATAATTTTTTTGCTTGTTAACAAATGTTTAGGATGTGTTTCTTGACCTTATTTCAGCAACTTTTTGTTTTCTTGTTTTTACTAACCACGCATAAACATCATTTACTTAAAAATACAAACATGTACATACATTTATCTTACATATTATTATAGCACAGTTTGTGCTGAATACAGTGTTATGTGATATTGGCCATTAATGTGTTTTAAAGCAACTGAAAAAAGACCAAATGTGAGAGCATGTCAGAACCTCTGACTGTGTCCAAAAAGGGTCCGACCCCAGAGGGTTAAAGGTCTGGGGCTCGGGCGCAGAGTGGCATTACTCAAATGGCAGCAGGTCTGGTGCAGTCTAGCAAAGGCTGTTAATAAAGGCTCGCTGACATGCTTTCCATCACTCCTAATAGAGATATTGTCATAGGCTGCTATTTCCCAGCCCAGCAGCCCCCTGAGTAAATGGATGAGGGCAGCCCAAAGTCCCAATCCATCCTCATGCTGGGTCATGACGAAAACACTTTGTTGAATATCCACCGCGATACCTCATCTAAAGTCCCCGGCGTGATCAGATACCGAAAACCATCTGATCTGGCGTGCTTTTGCACTTCCGAAGAAGCTGTAAATTCGCTCGCATAAACATTTTATTGCCGACGAGCTTCGGTTCAGATTTGTGGCCATTTGCTTTGTTTCATTTTGTACTTTCTACTCTGGAAATCCGTCCAAATTTGAGTTAGCAATGAGACCTTGGTGTCGTGTCCTGTGCATGCAGCAGCGAAATTGCTCTTTTATGGAAGCAATACTCTCTCTAAATAATAATCAGACTTTTATTGCGCCGTTCGCGCTCAGAGCCGAGGGAGTATCCCGCACCGTTCTTTTATTATACCTCCGATGCTCTTTTCAACTTTGCTCCCGCGTTTGAGAAAAGAAAAGATATGAAAGAAAAGGTATTATCTGAGTGCATATTTCTTGTTGTTTACCATTTGATCAATTGAAGAAACACCAGTCCTGCTCTCCCGTGCTTTGTGTTTCAACAGCCTCGCTCGTAAAAGCGCCAATAATGAGGTGCACACTAAAAAGTTACGACACAGTGAACACAGTAACCGAATGCTGTTGTGAAAGTCACCGCTTTGAAATACGGCTTCTATTCTGGGATCCGTCTTCTAAACAATGTATAAACTCGGATACGGTTTGCCTGTCTCGATGTGACATCTGATGGAATAATGAGTTGCTACATTTCTTGGGAGGTCCAGCTGGGTTCAAGGGCAAGCGCAATGGTCAGCTGTGACCGGGACCGTTTCTATGCCAGAGCTGGATCCATCTCATTAGCTGAAATGACAAGAAGCAGCTGTAAGAAATGCGAGCAGATGACTTGCGATTAATGATGATCTTTCGCTTCATTTTGTGGGAGTCTGCCGAAAGGTCAAGGTTATTCTTTCCTGTTATTTCTTATGAAGACGTGGGAAATGAATATGGAGACACTAGCAGAGAACAACAAAGACCTTCTCCTGCAACACGTAAATGGAGCATTCCTCAGATTTCAATTGTTTTTATGTACAGCTAGTAATAAATACTATACTCTAATCTACAGCCTGACAGTAATTGTTCAGCAGTTTTACAACCAAAACCTCTTAAATTATTTTATATTGTCGTTAAAGATAAGGACGCTCCCTGAATGTCGCCAAAATGAGGTTTGTCGAATATTGATCACTTCCAGGTACAAATTTATCCCCAAAAATTCATTAAGAAGGTACACACACACAGAGAAATACGTAAAACAGCTACAATAAAATACGTTTTGAGAAAATATGTTCCAAAATTGATTTATACGTCTTCATTTCGCAAAGCTCCCATTTTATGTTACCTAGGAAATAGTGTCATTTATATTCACTTTCTTTGTCATGAAATGGTTTAGTAACACTTTTATTTGCATAAATGTGTACCATATTTACCCGAACCTTTCTAATATGGCTAACCAATTGGGCTATTGTCACATTCCACTGGCGTTCTGCTTTCTACAGCCATTTTACAATTCTGCCACTGTGAGCAGAACTGTCACGGTAAACCTTCCACCGTCTCTCTCTCTCCTATGTCCTCCGTTCACAAGACATGCATATTCAAATAAAACCAAGACTGATTTGTTAATTAAGATTCAGTCAGAATGAATTTGTAGAGTCGGGAGAAGAGAAACAGCCGTGCCTACAAATGTGACTGGTGCTTTCTCCTAGAAGAAGGGAATATTTAAAGCGTGCTAGATGTGAGTAGGCTAAATAATTTTCATTTAAGCATAATGTTGATCATGAATTAGTGTTAAAGGGATAGTTTACCCCAAATTAAAATTTTATCATTCTTTACTCGCCCTCATGTCTTTCTTTATTCTTTAGAGCTCAAATGCAGATTTTGATAAAGGTGACATAGAATGGAAAATTGTATTTACATGGGGATATATGAATAAAGAGTTCTGTGTGGTAATGACATTTCGTGAGCCTCAAACACTATTGTTTCCTCCTTCTTATGTAAACCTTGTGCATGCAAAAGACCACTGGAAAAAGAGGCCAATCTCAACATAACATAGACTGTGACGTTACAATCGGGATGTACTCCCCAACATTGAATTACACAATAAATTAATTACAATGTTGTTACAATGGTAAAAACAAAGTTGTGAATATTTATGAAGAGTTTGGTTTAAAAAACAGATAAAAGAGATATAAGCTTTTTTATAATTACTGTCAAAATCAGTATTGCATGTGGTCAGTATTAAAAAAGTAATATCCAGCGTGTTATTTTGTCATCTTTTCTTCCTTTTTTCCAAACCGTGACAAACGCCACTCTTCCTTCTCTGCAGAATGCAATAAATCTGCGAAACAAATCACAGCGCACCATTCCACGCACTGTAAACAATAATGGTGGTGCTTTAAATACAGTACACACAGGATCCTAGTTCCCTTTCGAGAGCGGTCTCTCGACATTGTGTCCGCTGACGCTATGGGTTAACTCCTCCCACTTCACCAGACACTGAAACCGGAAGAGGGAGGAGTTTCCATAGCGTCAGCAGACGCAATGTCTCGTTCCCGTCTCTCAGGGAACCAAGGTTACGATAGTAACCAAGACGTTCCCTTTCGAGAGCGGTCACTCGACATTGCGTCCGCTGACGCTATGGAAACTCCTCCCTCTTCCGGTTTCAGTATCTGGTGAAGTGGGAGGAGTTAACCCATAGCGTCAGCGGATGCAATGTCTCGTTCCCGTCTCTCAGGGAACCGAGGTTATGATAGTAACCGAGACGTTTTCCTCATCTATTTTGTACTTCGTGATCAACAAACAAACAAAATCTAAATAGTAATTTGATGGCATTAATAAATCTGTGGTGTTTTTTTTTTTGTGGCGGGGAAGAAACGTAAGCCATCAAATTCGAATACTTTACGTGAGAGGCACTCGGGCGAAGGAAAAATGCCGGCTGTTGCTTGTTCTCTTGACAGCATGAAGCTTCTGTCATGCTAACACATTGACCCCATGGGATCTTATAAAAAAAGACATTATTTTACTCAAAGTCACAAAAATCGAGCAAGACCAAAACATTTTATAGCTGATCGCTGTCAAAAAAAAATTCAGCGACGACAACTCAAAGATGACAGCAGCAATGACCGTGTTTTGTTGACCGTGAAAGTGTTTTGATTTATGCCATTAATGTTTATTTTTTAATCAGTGTATACCACTAGTCAACTAAATGAATATAACATGGCAAAGATGAATGCACATTTATATATTCATTCAATAGATTTATAGCTTTTTTAAATCGATTTATTGCATTTTGTTGTAAAAAAATCTGTTTTTATAATAAATCTTTGAAAATGTAATTATGGATTTGTATTTTTAATATTATTATAACCTAAAGATGCTATGTGAATGTTTGTAACAGAAAATAGTGGTTTTCATTTTCTCACTTTCTTGGTATAGAAAACCCAAATTAGTAAAAATGGATTTATTGCATTTTGGAACCAAACTTTTCATATAGGCTATATATTCTTGAACAATCAAATGTAGTGCATTGGCAGAAGTTACAGTAAATAAATAAAAAAAAATTTACTTTATACAAGCAACATGGGGAGATATAGTACAGTGAATCTAGAAGTCAAAAGGTCAGCCTCCTTCGAATCCCTTTGCAATATCCTCAAATCTTGGAGAAGTAAAATAAATCATCATGTTTTCCACAACTTAAAATAGTCAAATAATAGTTAAATTATTTAATAACTGATATAATTTAATATGCTGAAAATATAATACAATTTTAAATAAGCATTTCGTATTATAATTTTAATTAAAAGATTACAAATTGATTGTTTGCAAATCATATCATATTGTATACAGATAAGGAGTACAAATTCGGATTATGGTTTTCACTTGTTTACTTGTCTTCATGCTTATCACCTGTTAAATCTGTCTGAAAGTCCTTGTGTTTAAAATTGACAAATGATTACATAAATAAACATACTTATCTTTTGTTTATTGCTATATAAACACTTATATTCCAAGAGTCAAAATGGGATTGTATTGATGTAAAATGCAAATTGTAGTCAGCTATCTATCCAGCAATTCAATAAGATTAGCAGAACCTCTATTATCACTAATTAATGTTAAATCCTCATATACAGACAAAACATCTGCAAGATTATTAATGTAGTACCTGAAAAACTATGGTAACCATGATAACAACTCAAGAGGTTCACACTTGATTCTGTTTGTGCACACACACCTTTAAACACATGCATATAGCACATGAACTCATTTTGCAATGAGAAAAAAAACAATGAAACCAGAAAGAGAGAGCTCATTGTATGAAATGCAGGCCTGGCATTGCGTCAAACACACCTCTTGGTGTCTTACTAATTTCACCGTTGAATGACCTGGCAAACCAGATTTTCTGTTCAACACTCCACAGTGCAGCCTTCACCTGAGACAAATATCGAGAATAATTGAATGATCGGTTTAAATCCTCATGTCTCCAAATCCATCCACAGCCCTTTCTGTCTCATCATGTGCACCTAATGCCAAGTGATTTCACAGACTGAGAACATTTTCATATCAATATCTACACAAAGACATTTAAAAAAAAGATTTGAACCTCAGGCAGAACCCTGTCACAGCACTGTCCAAATGCCTTCTCTATTCCAAGTCTTTTAAATTCTGCAGATGCGTGTTTGCTTATGCATGCCTCATTGCTTTACTGTGTGAGAAGGCGACTTGCCGGGTTGGCCATGGGTGACTGCTATCACATTATCTCAGTGGGTTCGGATAGTCTGGGCAAGTGGGAAGCTCGGGCAGGGCACAACTCTGTGCCAAGCAGTTGATAAGGATGGTTGAAGCAACTGGCACGATGTGCAATCATCACTTGCCAAAGCTGGTGTTTCCAGGCAGTGTTTCCTGACATGATGCCACAGAGCGGAGCTGAAGCAATCTATTAATATTCAAGCAGGCAAAATGTCAAGGAAAAATCACTCCTGCTCCTCACATCCTAGCACATATACAAGAGCAACGTTCTGGAGGAAATCCACCAAGAATGAATTGCATCTGCTGATAACGTTGATTATTTGCACGTGGCATCTGCCTAGTGCATTTTTTCACTGATACCGATAGCTGATTATTCAGACAGATATCTGGAAATGTTGGTGCCAATAGTTTGGTGGTTATATTAACTTGTATTAACTCAATTCTGAAGATATAGGGCCCTATTTTAACGATCTGAAACGCAAGTTCGAAGCGCGAAGCGCAAGTGACTTTGTGGGCGGATCTTGGGCGCTGTTGCTATTTTCCCGGCGGAGAAATAAGTCTTGCGCCGGGCGCAAATCAATAAGGGGTTGGTCTGAAGTAGGTTTATTATTCATAGGTGTGGTTTGGGCGTAACGTCAAATAAACCAATCAGAACGCTATCCAACATTCCCTTTAAACGCAAGGGTGCAAGTTCCATGGCGGGTTGCTATTATTATGACGGATTTGACAGCCGCACGCCAGGAGCGGTTCACAGCCGAGGAGACCGACGTTCTTGTAAGAGCAGTCAAAGACAGAGAAGTTGTTTTGTATGGGGATAGGAGAAACCCGCCCAAATCAGCGTCGGTTAAACAGGCGTGAGAGGAAATAGCCGCAATTGTCTCATCAGCTGCGCCAAGCACTACAATGATGTCAGGAGACGGGGGGATCCCAAGCTTGCCAGCATAAATCGGGCACACCGGGCACACAGGAGGACATCGCTGCGTCCACCCTCACTGCTGAAAGGGTTTGGGGGCTTTGAAATCGGACACAAGAAACGCAAGCAAGGTTCAACCCCAAAGTACACTTACAAGTTCACATACATGAAGGTTTCTTATGAAAACATTTTAATTATTATTTAGATAAAATAAACGTAATACAGCCACACAACAAACTTATGAAAATATTTTAATCGTTATTTGCATGAGAATTTTTTAACGCAGCCACCCAATAAATAAAAACTATCACCACAATGCTCACCACTATGATTTCCCTTATCTCATGTATTAATATTTTTTATTGAAACAATTTATGATTTAATGATTTCCCTTATCTTATATTTTTTATTGTAACAATTTATGATTTGCAAAAATAACAGTTGCATCTGTGTAGATTAGATAAGCAATGCGCGTTGTGCACGCTATACATTATGGTCAAGCATGCGCCCTTAAAATAGCATAATGAACCACGCGCAACGCGCCACTGACTTTAGACTAGTTTTTTTGGTTAGTAGCGCAATTGTTTTTTGAAACGGCAAAATAGCATAAGAGATGGTTTGCGCCGGAGCACGCCTCCTTTTTTGCGCTGAACCGCCCAGGGAGCGCAAGTTCATTCCCTAGTTTGCCGACGTGCGTCTGTGGAGGGAAATACCCGCTGTGCGCCAGTGCAAAATACGAAATGATACATGCGTCACTGACAAAGTCACTTGCGCTGGGTGCAAGATAGGGCCCATAATGACAATTAATATTGAACATTAAACTATGTCTCTTTACATTTTCTATAAAGCTCAATCTCATATAAGCTGTTTTAAAAAATGCTTTTATTGACCGCTACCGGTTATTATCCGATATATCGGTGCATCTCTAATCAATATGTACATGAGCAATGGCTACAACAGTTGTAAGTAGAGTTGGGTATCGCAAGGAAATTTCTAGTTCCAATTCCATTCCTAGTTCTGCCTAACAATTCCCGGTTCTGATTCCGATTCCATTATAATAAAATAATAATAAAAATATGAAAAATAATGCACAGAACAATTGCATTTTTGTCTATAAATCACATTCAAAATATTTTAAATAGAGCATTTCCATTCATATCAATTTAAATTCAACATCAAATGTAACATTCAGTATTACAAACTTAGCAAAACAATTAGCAATTTTTCTGAAGAAAAATTAACATGTCTGCTTTGGTAGAAGGCAAGACCTTTCCTGGCCATATTACTTGTACAGCCGCCTTTGTAGGTTATATTTTTTCACACGTTTTACACTTTGCTTCATTGTTATACTATACCTTTAAAAATGAATGCACACTTTTGACTTTCTTTTAGACATGTTTAACACTATCTGTATATTTTAACGCTAAGTATACAAAGCGTTCCTCAGCAGTGCTAATGTTTTCGGTGGTAAGCTGTGTTAATTTGCTTGTGTGACTGTAAACAGTGGCTCAACGTAATAAATATTCATGATTTAAGACATGGTTATTTAAAGAGCATGTATTAACCGATGGTAAGGATTATTACATTTCCCGCTGATGTCAGACATATTCTGGACAATCACAACGCACTGGTAAACTGGCAAATCGCGAACACAGTGTTTTTTAGATTGGTAAACTTTGTTTAAACTCTACGGAAGAGAATTAGGGCCACTGGTGAAAAAAATATTTGAATTCTGACTTTATTCTCAGAATTCTCACTTTAATCTCAGAATTCTGACTTTGATCTCAGAATTCTGAGATTAAAGTCATAATTCTGAGATTAAAGTCATAATTCTGAGATTAAAGTCAGAATTCTGAGTTTAAAGTCATAATTCTGAGATTAAAGTCATAATTCAGAGATTAAAGTCATAATTCAGAGATTAAAGTCAGAATTCTGAGATTAAAGTCAGAATTCTGAGAATAAAGTCAGAATTCACTTTTTTTTCACCAGTGGCCCTAATCCTCTTCCGTAAAACTCAGATCGTTTGAGGAAGGCAGGGATATCTAGGGCACCAAAAATGTATGGTATGTGGAAAATAATGTGTTTTTGAACCATAAATAATGTGAACACATTGTATTATACCAAATACACAAAACAACATAGGTTTTAGCAAAAAAAAATAGGTGCTCTTTAAATTGACCGCTTCCAGCGATTCTTTGCATCAGAACCAGTTTTAGAACCAAAACTTAAGAATTGTGAGCGGTTCCGATTCATTTTAAAAAACAGAACCGGTTCTGAATAAGGTTCCCAATCCTAATCAGTCATTTCCACGTATGGCATTTATCAATATGAACGTGAGCGGTGGCTACAATCAAATCTCATGTCAGGTTTGAGTTAGCGTGAAGATGTTTTACCTATTTGATTTCCTATCTGAAAGGAAAGAGAAAAAAGTTACCAAAGAAAAGTTGTTTTTGTTTAGTTAAAAACGAATAAAAAAATTAGTTTTCCCCACAGAAAAAATACTTATAATAAGCCTAATTACTATAGTTAGTTACATTAAAGTTTTAACAACTTTAACAGCTTTAACCAGCCACATTTAGCAACATATAGGGATGGTTTCCCGGACGGGGATTAGCTTAAGCCAGGACTAGGCCTTAGTTTAATTAGGAAATAAAACTAGTTTTAACAAACATGCATGCTAGGGATGCTCCGATCAGAATTTTTGCAGCTGATACCGATTACCGATTTGTTATCTTCGGGATTGGCCGATACTGATACAGATTTTTTTAAGCTGATATGTACGTTTTTTGATGACTGTAACTGTTAACATTTTTTCTAGATAAAGTAATACCACAGATGTTGTCTTTGTTATATTACGGTACTTGCAGTAATAAGGTATATTAATGTGTTAATAGAGGATCAAATAAATAAGCACAACAAATATTTATTCTGCAAAGATATATTTAATATCTCTTTAAAACGTTTATGTCTGTTAAAAGTAATGAAAATAAAACACGTCACAGTCTCTTTACTGTATGAATTAAATATACACGCATTCGTATGAAGTATAACAGTTCCTTAGTCAGGAGCAGAGAATGATTTTATTGAGAGATGAATTAGGTTACTGTAGCTTTAAGACATGAGAGAGATCGCTCTGTATACGTGCACTGATGACAGGCAGCTGTGAGGAAAATAAAAGTTTTTAACGATCAAAACTTTAAAGGTGCAGTGTGTAATGTTTTGAAGGATCTCTTGACAGAAATGCAAAATTATATACAAAACTATATTATCAGGGGTGTATAAAGACCTTTCATAATGACCTGTTTTTATCTACATACACTTTGTGCCGCCATGTTTCTACAGAAGCCCTTAACGGACAATCTTTTTTTACTAAATTGTCTCCTACGATGACGTTTTTCCGGTGGCGGCTACCGTAGCTTCTCTATGCGTTTCAAAAGCGAGGGGTGAGCAGTGGACTGAGCCATTGGTTGCAATTCGCAACCTCACCACTAGATGCCGCTAAAATTTACACAATGCACCTTTAAAACGCATGAAAATAATAAACTTTTGACATGAGGATGCAGTTGTCTGTGATAGATATGTGTTGTATACAATGTTCGATGGGGATGTGTAGACACATCGCGTTGTTGACCGGAGCACGTCCTCATAGAAAATATATACATCTCTGTAAAGGCAAACAGAGAAATCCAAATCTGCACGTTGCACATGAGCAAAGGGTTATAATAAATGCTCGCACTATGTAAAAAAATGTCTCTAATTGCAGCCGCATTCGGATCCCTATGATGACAAACGTAAACAGAAAGATCTGTTCATGAGATCGGCAAATTTAGCGAGTACTGATCCAGTCATTTAATACCATTATCATCTGATACCAATCGACGGCCAATCGATCGGAGAATCCCTAACACATGCCTTACAAAAGCATTACTTGTGTGCATTTGAGGCCAAACAAAGGGCACCGACGTATTTTAAGATATGTCAGTGCAAGTTGTTTTCAGTTTGGACAGCTCTTAAATTTATTTTAGACTAGGACTACATTTACACATAGCCGGGTATTTTGAGAAACGAATACTTTCCCGCCTCCGTTTTCAATAATAACATCGTGCACACAAAAAAACCCTTTCCATTTACATCAACCCGCATAAATACGCCGTCGAGCGGCATAATAACTATGCCAAACCTGTGGGAGGCAGTGTAGGAAGGGGAATACAGCCATGCAAGCCAATCAAAATCGTCAGAATCGACACCAACAAAGAACACGAGCGACTTCCTGTTCCTTTCATAACAGCAAACATGATAAACCTGATTGATCAGTAGCCAAACAAACTGTAAGGGCGCTCTCATGACGTTAAACATTTTCTGGCGCAAAATGTGACGTTTAAGAACCTAAAACCCCGTTTCTCCCAGTTGACACGGCAACACATAACCGGGGTAATCAGAAATATCCACTTTGGCCGGAGGTTTTAGAAATAATCGATCTGTAATAAAAACGCGGTTTTCGTGTAAATGACAGGCCAAACCGCAGGGAAATATATGCGTATTTCCTTCATGTAAATGGGGTATAGAACTAGTCCAGGAAACCACCCCATGATGTTTTATTAAAGTAGGTCGGGAGGAACACATTAAAATAAGATAATTAATCATCACCAGCCGTCTACAATCAGTAATCAACAAATACTCTCGTATCACCAGCTGTCTACAATCAGTAATCAACTTATCTACCCAATCAACACGAATGCAAGCCCATATATACAGTAAACACAGTCAAACTCACATAAGGATTCTACCCAAATCTTCAGAATCTCTTCACCACCTGTCTCCTCTCACTCTCCAGATTACTGCTAAACCTGGGGGGTACTCTGCGTTCAGGCCAATCCCAGATCCCTCTCCCAGGACAGCATGCTAAATACATGTAGGCCTACCAATATATCTATCTGACTTATTTGTAAGTGTGAACTCGTGAAACGATCGTTTGTACGATGAGATTGCCGGCATACGAATGTTTCGTGAATCACACATGAACCCTGGCGTAAGATGATATTTGCACACTGATCTGCACTTATGTTACAAATAAAGCCCTTTACTGTACAATCTACGAGTCTGCAACTGACCACATAAAATTGGGTTTGGTAACTGGGTGAAATTGTCACTTTCAACAGTTTTCTAACTGCTAGTGTCACTTCAGGTGGGCATGTGAGACAGTAATTTCACTATCCTGACGCTGAAACCACACAAACCGGTTATTATGTCACTGCCTGACAGTCTGCCCTACTGTAAGTCTTTCTTATTCAGGTCACTGCTGGCTTTAAATAACAATAAAGTCACCATGAAATCAAAATTGACAATTCTTATTTTTATGGAGTATTGCAGTGTTTATTATAAAAGATTTATCGTGCACGTGATTATTTTTTAAAAATTCATACGCCTTATATTAACATTAATCTCCCCTCCTCCTCGCAACAGCATTTTTTCTCTTTATGAAGCATCTCGGGGTGAGGGTGGGACTATATTGACTGTCTGATTGGCAGGCGATTTCTATTTCTCCCCACAGCAACCTGTTACTGAAAAGACTGTACCAACCAGAAATGTTGATCTTCCTCGTTTCTGTCCTCGTTGTCGTTTTCAATCTCAATAAAGTGTTTTTCATGAGAGGATTCCAGTGGTGAGTTCGTGCAGTTTAATTGTTCAAAACAGACTGCAAACTGGCATTCAGATAAACACTCATCTAAAGGATTATTAGGAACACATTTTTAACTTCTCATTAATGCAATTATCTCAACCAATCACATGGCAGTTGCTTCAATGCATTTATGGGTGTGGTCCTGGTCAAGACAATCTCCTGAACTCCAAACTGAATGTCAGAATGGCAAAGAAAGGTGATTTAAGCAATTTGGGCGTGGCATGGTAGTTGTTGCCACAAAGTATTTCACAATCTGCTCAGTTACTGAGATTTTCACGCACAACCATTTCTAGGGTTTACAAAGAATGGTGTGAAAAGGGAAAAACATCCAGTATGCGGCGAAAATGCCTTGTTGATGCTAGAGGTCAGAGGAGAATAGGCCGACTGATTCAAGCTGATAGAAGAGCAACTTTGACTGAAATAACCACTTGTTACAACTGAGGTATGCAGCAAAGCATTTGTGAAGCCACAACACGCACAACCTTGAGGCGGATGGGCTACAACAGCAGAAGACCCCACCGCGTACCACTCATCTCCACTACAAATAGGAAAAAGAGGCTACAGTTTGCACAAGCTCACCAAAATTGGTCAGTTGAAGACTGGAAAAATGTTGCCTGGTCTGATGAGTCTCAATTTCTGTTGAGACATTCAGATGGTAAAGTCAGAATTTGGCGTAAACAGAATGAGAACATGGATCCATCATGCCCTGTTACCACCGTGCAGGCTGGTGGTGGTGGAATGATGTAGGAGATGTTTTCTTGGCACACTTTAGGCCCCTTAGTGCCAATTGGGCATTGTTTAAATGCCACGGCCTACCTGAGCATTGTTTCTGACCATGTCCATCCCTTTATGACCATCATGTACCCATCCTCTGATGGATACTTCCAGCAGGATAATGCACCTTGTCACAAAGCTCAAATAATTTCCAATTGTTTTCTTGAACATGACAATGAGTTCACTGTACTAAAATGGCCCCCACAGTCGCCAGATATCAACCCAATAGAGCATCTTTGGGATGTGGTGGAACGGGAGCTTTGTGCCCTGGATGTGCATCCCCCAAATTTCCAAAATAGCAAAGATGCTATCCTATAAATATGCAGTTCTGAAGCCGAAAGGCAACACAGTATTAGTATGGTGTTCCTTATAATCCTTTAGGTGAGTGTACCTTCATTTATGCCCAACTTCCAATGATCCAATTTTACTTGGATATACATCACAATTATTTTATGCCGACTTGAATTATCTCTGTTTTAGCGCTGAGTTTTGGTTCTATTCCTACATATTAATATAATTCGCTCATTGCCTATCAGGTTCTTCCAATGACACAATTTATAATCACAATATTTTCCCCAGAATATGCAAATGGCTTTATATTGAAGTGCTCCCGCCTGTATATTTTTGCTGACCTGGAGACCTGGACAACAGAATCTCCTTTGAAACAGAATCACGTTTACAGCTTTCCAGGCCCTGATCACTCCATGTATACTAAAAAGAAGACAAAAGCAGTGCAATAAATTACACAGTGACAAGGTATCAGCAAATAAATCACATCGGGGTGGCCGGCGCAGAGAAAGCGTGATTCATTTTACTCTCTAGAGGCGAGAACATTTAAGCAAGAACTCTCAGCACGGGAGGATGAATTGTGTCTTTAAAACATTCTTGGTGCTGGATTAAAATTTAATGTTTGCATTAACAATAAAGCACAATCTTTCTGGTGCTCGGAGGAGAGGTTGTGTAATGGGTTACTGATGGCTTATCGGTCTCAAGGCTTAAACACGAAATCATTTATAAAGCAGAAATGCTCGTGAGCGCATTAAAAAAACAGCCATAAATAACTCATAACGCTAATACGCGTTCACTCCCTTTTGCATACCGATGTAGGAAAAACAAGCAGAGGTCTGTTATCTGTCTAGAGTTAAAGAACACAAGCCTGTGAAAATATATATTTTTATGCATTTGTGAGACGTGGCAATGATAAATAGTTTGTTTGGTTACGTTCAAAATTGAATGCAGCTTACTGTATACTAAACAGTATTATTGTATATTTACATTATACAATTTTTATTTTAAAGTATGCCACTGTGTTGTTACATGGCTTCAGTTTACTGTATGTGTAATTTTGCGATTCACATTCAGTTGGAAAATACGGTCATCTTCTATACTTAACTCAGTTTAATGTAAATTTGTCTGCACTTTAAGTTCGATCAAAATCGAAAAAGAAGTTAAACGTTATAGTTGTTATTGCTTATGGTTCATTTGCCACATCTGAAATGGAAGTGGAAAGCTGATTATGGGAATCAGTATTCCCCGCAGGTGCTCACATACACGGCATATTTTGGCAAATGTAGCAGGTCATCCGTGTATTTCATGCATACAGAAAATTCTTTCACACATGGTGGGTCATCTCATTTTTTCATTGTTTGTTGCACCAGTCTTTTTGAACGAGGCTACACACGCATACCCACGCTTACACAACAAAGTTCAAAGCTCATTTCTGCACCCTGTCACACTGACACGAGGAAAGTCCATTAAATACCCCTTTCCACCTGAGTCTCTCTGTGATGTCAGATAATCTAATAGCATCCGATAGCGACTTCACTCTGCCCACTTTGCCGAGGAAGAAGCCAGCGGACATCCGTGGGATAAGACAAAAAACATGGCACGGGCTGAAACGCGAGAAGAGCCCAGAAACACACAAGCCTGTGATCTCTCAATGTCTCAAACACTTCAAAATTGCTTTGCCCACTTCAGGCTGATTGTCCTTTCATATATCCCCCCTCCACCCGGGAGTGCATGGGGTTTCGGATCCGTCTGGCTGATACATTGCTGATTGGTTTATTTCGCTGCCAGTGACCGTGTTGAAATGAATGCGGCAAAGGTCTGATTTGGTGAAATAAATGCATCGGTCGACGTCCCTCAAATATTTCGGTTATGTAGCGATGATGTTTGTTGTTTATGGTCTGGTTGGATTTAATCAGGCTTAATTAATTGGCTCACCCAGTTGAATAAAGATGAATAATTATGAGCTGCGTGGCAAAGAGCAACGAGAAGAGACACAAAACAAATTGCTCTGTTATTAACTTTACCCACATGCAGTATTAACATGGCCATATTTGTTATGGTCCATGCGCACTGATGTCTCCAGAGGCGTTCTTGAATTCCTCTTTTTTAATTCAAAATAAAACACTTGAATGTCACTCTATATAGCTGTGTAATAGGTTATTGTTTGTAATGTTTCCAAGCTACTGATTAGTTTTACTCAGATTCCAATAAGCTCCTTTGTGTGTTTTTAATATAGTGCAAACTCCATAACTCTATGAATATTAAGATATATTATACTTGTTGTGAATGAAACAGTGAGACACCTCAAAAGCTAGAAGTGTTAAAGAGCAACTATGGTCTGGGACACAGAGCTTTTCAGATTGATGAGTTTTGGTATGTGGAAAATAATGTTTTTTCACACATTGTATTATACCAAATACACAAAATAAAGTTTTCCCAAACCACTGCCTAACTCCAACAACAACCCTAATGCATACACACTCACACACACACACAAAGGCATACAGTAGAGACCACACAGAATAAATAACTATGAAAAATAAACTGCCTATCTCTCCTGGCTCAGCTGTTTGCTGCCTGGGGCCAGATGATAAATGGAAGCACGAGGCCAAAGCATCATTTGCAACCACAAGTATCAGTGATAAACCGGACGGGCTGGGCACCCAACAAGACAACTGGAACACCCACCCCGCACGACACCGGTACAACATCTGGGAGGCAGCTTGCTGTCATGTACCTGCATGTGCGAGCGCAGTTGTAAAGACTTCCAGAGAAGACTGGAGAAAAAATAACACGGGGTTTCATTTGAGCTTTATTTTGACATGAAAAACGTACTATTGTGAAGTGGTGCTCACAGGATGTTTCATGTTTCTGAAATGGGAATACTTTAAGCATGCATTATTGCATGAATAATGCATGCATAATTTACACAAAGTCATCTGCTCCAGGAAAATATGCGTACTGAATCTTGTGCTTAAAAATCACAAATCTATGCATGATGTAAGATAAAAAATGAGAAGCAGACATTCCTCTCCTCTACTATTCACACAAACACAGTCATAAATATTCTGACCTTTACAGGGTTTATGTGAGTAAAGTCTTGAATATATACATTAATGTTTGACATTTTTTGATTTGTCGAATCATGTCTGTTTATTATTACTGTATATTTGTATACATTTTATAAACTGTTGTATCTCTGCACTATACTGCCCTCCAAAGGCAGAGTGCAGTATCTACGCAAACACTGAAACTGAGAAAAATGGCTTTAAAGTTTTTACACTAGCCAGCCAAACATGTTGTGGGTAGATTAGTGGTAATGCATTCATGTAATGCCTTGTTAGGAAGAAATTTTTATAGAAAAAAAAAACATGACCACCGATGTGACCCTTGACTCTCAAAATGCAGATACTGCACTCTGCCTTTGGATGACCTTTAACAACTAAAGCACTATTGCAATAGCAGAGTGCAGAGTGCAGTATCTACGAACTAAATGTGTTCACTCAACTTTTTCTCATGCTTCTTAATACATTTTGATTGTTTTTAATAACTATAATAGTTTTATTGATGTTTGCATGTTGTGAATGCTAAAAATGCTCCTTTTACCACAAAGAGTATTTTACTCATTTTATTAATTTTTATTTATGAATTTACATTATACGAGGTTTGCTTTAAAAACAGTAGTTATAAATTAACACAAGTTAAAAATAGAAGAACATGTTTGTCCCAAAGACATTATTGTAACTAACAGTATGCCCATTTTAGTTAATTTTCATGTTGTCTCAAAGTAGCACAGTTATGTAAACTTAGATATTCTTAAGATTATAGCTTAAGAAGTACTAAACAAAATGTTTTAATATTAAGTAGCCTACAAAATTAGTTTGTGGAAAAAGAGCACTTATTATGGAAGTGTACTTTTTCACCTAGCGTGCCTTCTGCCGGCCCCGGCTGCGCTCGTCAGGTTGACTGGGCGCCGTTAACTTTGCCTAACAATATAACTTTACCAGACTCTTATCAAACAAAGGAGTAACCCCTGTCAATACAATTGGATTAGCTGCCTAAAAAGTGGAGAGATGTTCGAATCAACAAACACCAATGCGACTGAATCGGATTATATCATTATTGTCGGAGGATATTGCCTTCAATGGACGAGCACAGGTAGGTCAAAACTTGCTAGCAGCTGGCTAGTTAACTACTTATAAAGCTGTAATTTGCCTATGTATGAGTTATTATCTTGCTATCTTCCTTACCCGTATTTGTTTATTTGCGTTTTAACGCGAGTTCAACCATCATTTAGACGCGGCATTGTGCCATGGTTGGTTTGTTGTTGTGTGTTACGATCGGGGAAAACCACCGTATCTGGGGCCTATACCATGAAGCTGGTTTAGTTGGTTAGCCAGCTTTGTTTAGGATTAGTTTGTGCAAATCCTGGGTTTTGGGTACCATGAAAATAGCTTTTACCAACAAGGCCTGCACATTGGCTTGGTTTTGTCAACCTGAAACTAATCCTGTAACCCTGAGTTTGTTTAGCCATTTTCATGGTACGGGCCCCAGCAGTATCTGCGGTGTCAAAGCCGGGGAAACAAAGCCAGAACGCAGTAACGTCACTTACTGCGGTTTGCCTTGGTATTAGCATGGATTTTGTAGTTACTGCAATTTTGACACCCTCATTTCTCTGAAACGGGACAAAATTTAACTAAGAGACTTTGTCATAAGACAGAACGTCTCGGTTACGGATGTAACCCTCGTTCCCTGAAGGAGGGAACGGAGACGTCACGTCGTGACCGACGAATTGGGAGCTCGCTTAGAGAGACCAATCTGCTTCGAATACTACTAAAACGCCAATGAACTTGGCATTGAGATATTTGCATAATGCTGGCGCCGCCCCGCCAGGTGCGCATATAAGGCGCACGTGCAAATAGGGAAATCAGCTTCTGTTCGCTGAGAAAGCCGGAAGGTGACCGGCCTAAACAGCAGGTGGCAGCACCTGTGGCGACGGGACGTGACGTCTCCGTTCCCTCCTTCAGGGAACGAGGGTTACATCCGTAACCGAGACGTTCCCTTTCAGTCGGTCACTACGACGTCACGTCGTGACCGACGAATTGGGAAACCCTACTAAAACGCCACTAGGGGCTGACCTCTTCCAGTGTCTGCTTAAAGCCCTCCGGTTCCACTTAAGGATAGGAGACTTAGGTTTCAAGGCAGAAGGCCGGGCACTAGATGTTCCTTAACCCCACAGTAGTGCCAGCGACTGGGAAGCGCCCTAACTGAGCGGTATAGGGACGCTGCGGAAGCCACCGCCCCGTTAAGGGCTAATGGTGGACGAAAGTCAACCGTAGTTGAGGTATAAATGACAGCCGTGGCTGTGTAAGCAAAGCAGTGCTCTGCTAAGGGAAACGTGGGCTGGTAGGATTAACCCCACGGAATAATACTCACAAAGGAACCCGTTGGGACACAATGTGGGGCCCTGGCCAAACACGTAGGTTCGTAAGAATACCGCTAGTGAAAGGCTGACAGCCAATGCGCCGCAACAAAGGCTGTCAAGGCAGGGGAGAGAGCAAATCAAACCATTACGCATTTTTGCTCTGTTAGCCTTCCATACTGAAACTCAATTTGGAGCCTCAGTCGGAGGCTGCAAGCCGACTTGCGAGTCTGCTCTCCGTGTCCTCCCTGGTGAGGACAGAACACGAGAGGATACAGGCTCGATACGAACATTGTAGAATCTAATGAACGTATTAGGTGTCGCCCAACCAGCAGCTCTACAGATGTCTGTTAGCGAGGAACCACGAGCTAATGCCCAAGATGAGGCAACACTCCGAGTGGAGTGCGCTCTCAAATTAAGGGGCAAGGAATGCCCTGCAAATTATAAACCAGGGCGATAGTCTCAACTATCCAATGAGACATCCTCTGCTTAGTGACAGCTTTCCCTTTCTGCTGGCCACCATAACAAACAAAGAGCTGGTCTGAGGTCCTGAAGCTTTGCGTGCGGACCACGTAGAATCGCAGTGTGCGTACGGGGCACAACAAAGCCTCGGTTGGGTTTGCCTGCTCCAAAGGCAACGCTTGCAAGCTCACCACCTTATCTCTGAAGGGAGTGGTGGGAACTTTGGGCACGTAGCCTGGTCTGGGTCTTCAGTGAGACAGCAGGACCAAACTAAAAGCACGAATCGTCAACAGAGAATGCATGTAAATCTCCTACTCTCTTCATGGAGGCCAATGCTAGCAGGGTCAGAGCTTTCATTGATAAAAACTTCAGACTCGCACACTGCAAAGGCTAAATCGGAGACCTGAAGGCTTCAGCACCATGGACAGGTCTCAGGAAAAAAGAGGGAGGGCGCGAGGGGTTTAGCCTGCGAGCGCCTCTTTAAAATGTAATAATTAAATCATGCTGGCCAACTGATCTGCCGTAGATAAGTGAGTGATGAGCAGAAATAGCGGCGATATCAATTTTAATGGCGGAGGGACAGCCTACCATCTAACCCATGTTAAAGATATAAAGCATAATGTTAAAGGGCATTCTCTGGGTCCTCGCGTTGCGAAGAGCACCGGGTGACGAAAAGGTTTCATTAAGCGCGTAAGCCCGTCCTGTGGACGGTGCTCGAACCGCGTCGATGGTGTTAGATACCGCTTGCGATAAATCACCTAAACCTACGCGCGCTCAACGACCGTACATGGATATCCACAGGTCGGGGCGCGAGTGCCAAATGTGCCCCTTCCTAAGAAAGAAAGTCCTTCCTCAGGGGAATCCGCCAGGGAGGGCTGTCGCGAGGAGCATTAACTATGAAACCAATTCTTGGTCGTCCAGTACGGACGATTAATAAAAAGGCTCTCCTCGTCCTGCCTGACTTTGCACAGTGTCTGCGCAATAAAGCTCACTGGAAGGAATGCGTATTTACGCACCCCCCGCGGTCAGCTGTGTGCCAACGCATCCACGCCGAGGCTGCCCTCGGTTAGTGAATAAAATAGGCGACAGTGGGTATCGTCCGGCGACGCAAACAGATCTATCTACGCACAACCGAACTTCTTCCAAATTAGCTGGACCGTCTGGGGGTGGAGTCGCCATTCGCCGGGGGCGCAGCTCGGAAGCGCGTACCGCTGTATTGAGCGATCCCGGGATGTAAATGGCACGAAGGGACCTCAGATGCTTCTGACTCCAAAAGAGGAGATGACGAGCGAGATGCGACAGGTGACGAGAGCGCAAAAAAACCGCCTTAACGGTAAATAACGCAACAGTCGCAAAGTTATCGGTGTCGACAAATACATCCTTCCCTCGCATCTCCATAGCGGAGCGTACAAGTCCCAGATATACAGCGCACCGCTCGCGGCAGTTGGGGTGCTATGCACACCCCAGACTGCAGGCCCGTCATACGTGGCTGAACATCCCGTGCTTAGGGCATCGCATGCTACAGAATGCCAGGAGACCCCTCAGAGGCATATCTTGCTATCAGAAATGCTGGGTCTACTACGGGGAAATTTAAATGACACGCAGGTGTAGTGTTTACACAATGTATGCCGGTGCGCCACGCTCTCCTGGAGACTCGATCGTAAAGCCAACGCTGAAGCGGTCTCATATGACGCAGCTCGCAGTGTCACGGCTGCAGCATGCTGTCATATGTCCAGGAGCTTCTGAAATTGTATCAGAGGGACCGCGTACTTCCCTCGAATTAAACCGAGGCAAGTCAGAACTGACTAGTTGCGCGCTCTTGTAAACACGCCAATTAGTTGATCGAGTCTAATTCCATACTGAGAAAAAGGATCCTCTGCACGGGGCAAAGTTGCTCTTTCCCAGTCGACCTGATGACTTAAACGAGCGAGATGCTGAAGCATTAACTCTCTGTGTTCGCGCACGTCTGCCAAGAACGGGCTATTATAAGTCAACGTAAATAAAGCAGAATGCGAACAACGCTCTCTCTCTGATATTTTAATGCCGTGACTAACACTTTCATGGAGACACGGAGAGAGAGAGACAGCTCGAATGGTGTACTTAATATTAATATGCCCACCCCACGACGCAGAGCGAAAAAACGGTCTAAGGCGAGGGGAGATGGACACAAAAGTACACGTCTTACAGGTCTAAAGCTGCAACCGATATGAATATTGAAATACGAGCCTCGGCGTTATCATCCAAAAAGACCACCTCCGTAGAGCCGGGCGTAAATCAAATCGATCGTAACCCACCGCGTATTTCGGGTACTATGAGATAAAGGCTGGAAAACCCTATCATCATATCATCATCTCGGTAAGAGGGACCGGCTCGATAATCCTTCGCCAGCAGGACATCGACTTATGCACGCAGTACATGTGCATCGGATACTTTCACTATAGTGAAACGAAAGCCCGAGAATTTCGGGGTTGTGCCGGTAATTGTATTTCGTAACCGAGGCGGATCGTGCGTAAAACCCAACGAAACGGGCTGGGAACTGAAGCCAAGCACCCAGGCACCGTACGAGGAGAATAACGACACTACCAAAGTACCCGCGGTGGGGCAGCGAAGCGAGACAGGTGAGACTGCCGGTGCGTCTGCCGTGACAGCATAAGCATCACAGTATGTGTGTGTGTGACACTGACCTGAGCCCGCTGAGGGAAACGGTCGTCCGGTCTCCTCAGCTGAGGACGCAGACACCGAAGGGGTTGCTGGTGGTCCGGTCTCCTGAGTGGAGGGCTCGGACTCCTCAGAACACCCGCTGGCGATAGAGGAGAGGTAGGGTGAGCTGGTGTGTGCCCGCTCACGGCTCTCTCGATCCTCTGGAGACCTGGAGAGGGAAGAGGAATGCACTCTGTGTGTGGTTAGTGGGCACCGGCTAAACAGCCGGTGGAACATATGTAAACCAAGAATTTTCCACCCGACCCTCTATCGGGGGAAGGAGCGAATACCGTCTCCTGAAGAGTGATCCTCTGCCAATCCAGGTCGCCCGCTTACTGGCCACTTAAACTCCCGATTCACGGGAAGCGGCTAAGCGGGCGGGGCGAGCTGCTGACGACCGGTTCCCCCGCGCTGCCGAGATGGAGTCCGAGGAGGGGAACGGAGGTGGTCGCCGCAGGACGCCGACGGCGAGAGGCAGACTGAGGAACCGGCGTGGTGGTTTTTACCAAGGGCAGCTCTCCTTCGCCGGGGCGTGACCACAGAGATCGCCTCAGTCTGCGCAGCGGAGCTGTACGACTCCACGGCCTCGCCGAAGAGGCCGGTCTGTGAGACAGGAGCATTCAAGAAGTTGTTCTCGCCTGCGTCCGTCAGCCAGACACAGCCAAAGGTGGCGATCTTGAACCACTGTCGTGAACATCGCACGACTGAAGGTCGCGGCCTCCCTCGTAAATCCTTGGTGAACCCGTAGCAACGTTGTTGCGTGCAGGGCTGAAGCCGCCTCTCCGCATGCCTGACGGACAGCGCCCGTAACCGGACGACTATCTACAAACACGGGAGGGAAGGGTTGGGTGGTCCCTCCAGGAACGCAGCTGCATCGCAACCCCCCGCTCCACTGAAGGGTCCCTGCCCTTAGCAGCTCCATTGGTGAGGGAGGTGAGGGGTGAAAGCTGAAGCTGAACGGCCGGATGGCCGCAAACCACGTCAGCTCTTCGTGCCGTCGGGAAGAAAGGCACAGGAGCAGAGGACCGAGAGGCCCGAGCAGCTCCGAAATACCAATCACGTGGGCGGTACGGTTCGGGCGGAGAGGGGTTAACCCCTCCAACTCTACCGTTACCGCCGCTCGAGCGGGCACAGCCGCCATCTCCGGAACGACTCCACTCCGGAGGAAATTTGGACACCCCTCTGATGCTGCAGAAGTGAACGGGACCAGAAGGAGGTCCAATGGATTCGGCAGACATCGTAGAACACGACTCTGCCGTCTCCATCGGAACCTCAACCGGCTGAGGATGAAAGGCCGGTAGGTGGAGGACGCGCCCTCCGTCCTCCTCAGCGTAGTGATGCGAAGAGCGTCATGCGAGCGCTTGACAGCCGCACCATGGCGGTGTCAGCACTGCAAAGACGCGGACAGCATTCCCGTAGAAACGTCAGTCGTCTCCGCAATCCAAGAGGGTTATGCTCTCACAGAGAGAACAAAAACTCTCCACGAGCGCAGCCTCAGAGTGCTTGATGCCCAAGCATGAAGACAGCGCTCGTGACCGTAACTGGAACCCTTATACCTCTCACATCCAAGATCGCACGGACGAAAAGCAATCCTGAAAAGGACGCTGATCTCCGAATATACGAGAGAGTGGCTGTCTTTAAAAAGACACAGAGCTCTCACGTATCACTCTTTCAGGGAAATCACTCTTTAGGTGCTCAGCTGATGATGCGCACAGGGAAAGGCAACGCACACACTAAACTCAAAACAAAAAATATGCAGAGCAGTGGAATACTGCGAGCGTCCGCTGTGTTAGTACTGCTTGTCAATCAACTTCAGCAACCGTTCCCCGAAGAGCAGATAGTAGCTTCTCAGTCAGATAAAGCCGGCTTTCGAAGCGAAAAAAAGCTGATTTCCCTATTTGCACGTGCGCCTTATATGCGCACCTGGCGGGGCGGCGCCAGCATTATGCAAATATCTCAATGCCAAGTTCATTGGCGTTTTAGTAGTATTCGAAGCAGATTGGTCTCTCTAAGCGAGCTCCCAATTCGTCGGTCACGACGTGACGTCGTAGTGACCGACTGAAAGGGAACAGATGTCATAAAGCTCGTTTCAAGCCTTAACTGCATTTTGACCAAGCGTGTAGTTACTGCGCTTTCGCTTTGGACGGCAGTATACATGAAGCCATAAACAGTGTACAATATTATATTTACTGGTATAAAAATTAGTTGATTAAATAGCAGCCGTTAAATTAATAATAATAATTATGCATTTCCCTCACAAAACAGCAGTGAGTGAAAGACACTCAAATTGAATTATTTCTCTGAAATCATTACTCTGAAAGTGATTAATCCCTGTAACTAATCTTGTTGTTTACCCTGCCGTCCTGTAAATCTGAAAGCAGCTTACAGAGGATCATATAGGGTGTTTTCACATATAGTTCATTTTAAAAGAACCAAACCCAGTTCACTTAAAGTGAACCAGAAAAGGGACTAGCCGAATGTGACCTCAGTCCTTTTGGTGTTCACAATATAGTGGACTCAAAAGAGGACCCAGTTCTTTTTTTGGTCCTCTTCAGGACTGAAGTGATCTCAGACCCTTTCTTGTTCACATAACAACTTCATAAGAACTCAGATCCCAGCTTTCTGTGCAGCAGTTTATTTTGATACAATGTCAAAACCACACGCAAAACGGACCGGGACCTCATTGATTTCACATATCAAAAAGAAATCGAACCACAAAAGAACCCAAAAGCGAACCGTACTCAGACCACCTCCAGAAGTGGTCTGAGTTCGGTTCGCTTTTGGGTCCTTTTAAGGGGGTCTGAGATCACTTGGTTTGTTCACATATACACCCTGAACTGCTCTGAGAGCGTTTGGAGGGCTCAAATGAACTAGGTGTGAAAACACCCTTAAACTTTATTTCCACATATACAAGTAAAACACTTCATGAAGAGTAAAATTCTTAATCTTACTTTTCTGAAGAACCGCAAATCTCCTGTTGCTTGGGACATAATCCATTTTTCAAAAGATCGGCTACATATTACATGGTGTTTTCAAAGAACATTGATCTAATATCTCTGTGGAAATATGTGTGTGTGCCCAGTGGTTATTCAATTAGTGTCAAGCAATTTGATTGATTCTGTTTATCTGAGACAAAATGTTGTTTATCACTCATTTCGATGCACGTCATATTAAATTTTGCCCTTTAAAGGATTCATGAGTCACAACACCTGTCAATAGCCTCAGAGAAATGCTTGCAATCAATCACCTGAAGAGGTTAAATAATGCACATTTAAAAGAGATCAAATAAAGGTGATGTTTACTCCTGACATCTTCATTTAACAATCATAACAGCAACCAGGCGTTAAAGCAACATAATGAAATTTTAAATGCTGGATTTTGTCTCTCTGGTTTATGGGTGGTTTTTACACACGACACATTGTCACGTTCCACCTGCACTTCTTTTATGTTTGTGTAAGCATACTTCTTTGGCTGTTACGCTTTTGCTAGCAGGTTTTCGTCATCTTGCACTACAGCATGTTTTTACAATTAAGTTAAAAGTCATATTTAAGCAGATCCTGCTCTTTGTAAGGACATAAAGCAGATAAGCTACAATGACTGTGAAAACCTCACCATACATGATGTGTTGGATTTATTTAAATACATATGCACCAGTTTTACATCATGCTTTTTAAGTAGATTTTAAGTAAAAATAACAAGAAAGCGTCATTATTTTTACACAAATAAAAAATGTAATAACAGTTCTCTTAACTTACAATATAATGCACATGTAGACTGTACTCAAATTGTTAAATTCATTTAACTTAGAGTTCTTAAAGGATGCTATGCATATGATAAGATAGAGGGTGCATCCCAATTCAGGGTCTGCGTCCTTCGAAGGCCGTATTTAACAATGACATCACCGGGCCGTGCCTCCAAATGCAACCTTTGTTTCCCTTGAAACAAGGGATCCATAGATGGATCTTTCACAGCCTTGGCTATCCCAAGATGACATTTAGGTATTTAAGTGTGTATTTTGCAAATTAAAGGTCAATTTTTTACTATTATAAATGATGTTTCATTGATGTGAATTGATATTATTGCTGCATTGTGCATGTTGCATATTACTTTGTATATTTCTAAGGTTGGTGAATTTTATATACTGTTGGGTGGTTTAATCTGCACCAATGTGTCATATTTTCTCAAATAAAAAATATATATATCTGGCTTCATATTTATTTTTAATCTGTTCGCTTTGTGGACTTTGGAGGCTGCAGCCTTCAAATACAGAGTCTTGCCTTCAAAGTCCACGTCCTTAGAAGGATCCAGCCCCTAAATTGGGATGAACCTATTGTTTTAAAAAACTTCATGACTGCTTCTGTGTGGGTCTTCATTATTGTGGAAATATAATGTGTCGAAGTCGAACAGAGTCTATGTTTACCAAAGCAAACAATGATCACCTGAACAGTAACTTCTCCAAAAAACTATTTTACAATAAAACAACATCAATAATACTAAACTGACCCTAAAATTCTCTCTACCTCTTATTAACAACTATTGAAACCCCCTATTACTTCTTATATTTTGAAAAACCATGAATAATCCAAATATTCAACCGCTAGGGCTTATGGGTAATCCTCACAGCGTTTTTACTGATAATTTAGGGTAATTACACTTAAAATGTCTTATAACGTTTATTTCATTTTAATTGTATTTGAAACAACTCTGATTTTTAAATTAACTTTATGCATATCTTTGAGTTTATCTTGTAGGTTATTGGGTTGCATGAACAATGTAAATATCAAAGTAATGTCAAAAATGTTGTAAATATGTATATTTTAAGTAAAAAATAATACGTAATTGAGACAAAAAAACTGTTTTTTACTGTGCCACAGATATTTGCAAACATAAAGTTCTTTATTACAAATTTGTATTAAAGTGTTATAAGCATTAACTCTTTCACCGCCAGCATTTTTCATGATTTTCACAAAAGTTTAATGCCTTCCAGAAAATGCTACTTTTTAAATATATAAACATACGATATAGGAAATAAAAGAACAGACCCTCTGCTTTCAAACAAGAAAATCTGTTTCATCCTAACTTCATGTGTTCTGTTTTTATCACCTCTCAAATATGTGTAGGTTTCATCAAAAACACCAAATTTTGAGCAAAAAGCTGAGATAATTCCATTTTTGTGACTTTTGATAGAGATCAGATGCAAAGCGATCTTTAAAACATACACGGACATACAGCTGTTTGCCCTACGGCAATACTTCCGTTTTTTATAAGTTGCGGAAGAGTGCCACCTGGTGGATAATAGCGGTATTGCAGATTGGCGAGATAACTCGTCAATGGCGGGGAAAGAGTTAAAGAGCACCAATTATCCAATTATATGTTTCCTTTGGAGTGTAAGGGCCCAATTTTAACGATCTAAGCGCATTGTCTAAAGCGCACAGCGCAACGTCTAAATGGGCGTGTCCGAATGCACTTTTGCTAATTTAATGACGGGAAAAATGGTTTGTGTGCCGAGCGCATGGTCGAAAAGGGTTGGTCCTATTTTTTTAATGATTAATGGGAGTATTTTGGGCGTAATGTGCAATAAACCAATAAGAGTCTCAGCTCTCATCCCCTTTAAAAGCCAGTTGCGCTGGCTCTATGTCTAATCCCTATCTAGATGACGAACTTTGTAAACTGAAAAACTAAGCGGAGGAAGAAGATCCCCAGTTTAAGATTAATGTTTAATAACTGTGTTGTTTTTCACTTGTATTGAAATTGTTATTTTTTCATTAAAACCTTTAAAACCCATTTTCTCTTTCTTTTCTCGTTTTCTCTTGATTGACGAGATATCTCGTCAATGGCGGTGAAAGAGTTAAGCATTACTTAAAATGTTTTTTCATCTCACCATATCCACAGGCACAGAGTCATCCTATACAATAAATCTGTGAGGTAGCATTTAAAAAAAAATAATAATTTAAAAACAGATGCATTTCCAGATGCAGGCTACAGGTAAAGCAGCTCTTTGTGCCTTCTAACGTCTCATAATCGGTCCTCATTTATGTCAAAGAAACTCAATACTAATCTTTTACATTCAGTCCTTTAATCTTTCATATTTTAAAAAAGCGTTTTTGTGCTGCTGCGCATTCATGTATGTGTTAAGCAAACACGCGTTGTCATCCCGTTTAGGCGCATATTACTAATGCGCTCTTTAAATAACAAAAAACAATATTGCGTTATTGACTTTAAACTTTAGACCAGGTTTTTGTTGGTCAATGGCGTAGTCTATTTTAGTTGCCTCAAAATAGCAACGCGCCAACAATGCGCCTGAACACATCTCGTTTTCGGACCAGAACGCCCATGGGCGCAAATGCATTTGCAATGTAAACAACGCGGCGGTAAACGTGAAAATTATAATTGCGCAGGGTGGAAACTACCAAAAGACACTTGCGTCACGCATTGCGCTGCATTGCGCCGGGTGTAAGATAGAGCCCTAAGTGTGTTTTAGAAAATTTTAACTATATGCTAAAGGTACATATCCCAAAGTAAACGATGCCGCGAGTTATCATCTTCAACGTAAACCTCTTTTCTTGGACTGCAACAAACACACGGATTGTAGGCAACGATTTCTTTCCTGTGATTGGTGATGTAGACAAGACCGACATTATCATAATTCCTCCCACTTCGGACTCACAGCCTGTACGTTAAATCCTGTTAGCATTGCATTGTCCAGGAATCTTTCAAACATGTTAAGGAGCGTCACATTTCCGGCTGACGTCAGAGGTATTCAGGCCAATCACAGCGTACAGATTAGCTGGCCAATCAGGGACACAACACATTTCAAAACGATGATTTTTGTACAAAATGTACGGTATGTGGAAAATAATGTGTTTTTAACCATAAACTACGCAAACACATTGTATTATACCAAATACACAAAATAACATTGTTTTTTAGCAATGAAATAGGTGCACTTTAATTACGTTTTATTTCTTATCCCATTATTTACTTATTTATGTACGATATACAGAATCAATATTTTGTGAAAAATACAAATATTTACCAGCCAGAAAAATAAACATTGTATATAGTTGAAATTCTTTATTATGGATTAGATCAAGAAAATAAAGTCACTGTAATGGCTTTACTCAGAGTGATGGATTTTGTGCTCTTCGATAAGTGACCTTTTCAGA
Source organism: Misgurnus anguillicaudatus (assembly GCF_027580225.2). NCBI lineage: Eukaryota > Metazoa > Chordata > Actinopteri > Cypriniformes > Cobitidae > Misgurnus > Misgurnus anguillicaudatus. The sequence goes on from NC_073343.2 coordinate 5,086,673, forward strand.
AGAGTATTAGGTTAGTCCTCTGCAGTAATGGGAAAAAAAGGAAATGTGACTTTGCCAAAGATGGGCTGACACTATCAAAAAGGACTGAAAGCTATGTCTATCTCTCTTTTCTCTTTTGTCGGATCCCCAGCGTGAGGGATCGAGGAGAAAAGAGGGAACCAAAGAGAATGAAAATGTGTGATTCTTGGTGCTGTCAGTCTTGCGAGATTATCGGGACTGCGTCTGGGGTCTGCGCTTGCTTGCTGCCGAGTACTTTGTCATGGATTTTCTGTCTTTATCTGAGGGGTGACTGATAAACTGAGTCCTTTTCTCACACCCCGTGATGCATTGCCCCATCACCAATCAGAGAGCTTTGAGAGCGGTGAAAATACTGACAGATAAAGTCACAAAGAATGACGATAGTACTCGGGCTGACACGTTGCGTTATTGCCGTTACACTGGATGGAGGTGCATGAATGTGTGCAGTGAGTGCATGGAATGCGATTTCAAATCAGAAGTAAGGTGGTGGTGTTGTTGTTGTTGTTTTTAGGGGGGGTTTAAGAGAGAGAAAGAGCTAAAGAGAGAGAAAAAAAAGAGGGGAAAGAGTATGAGAGAGGAGAGAGAGAGTTTTTATATTTCAACAGTCAACTATTTTATTATATGTAGTATTTTTTACCCATTATTACACAGCACCTTATTTTAATTCCACTATTGTTTTTTATTATTATGTTACTATATATATATATATATATATATATATATATATATTTATCTATAACCCTTTAGCAATATTGTAAATACATGCAATTCTGTAAATAAATTACCTTTACAAAAAAAGGAAAAAACAAACAGAGAGGGGAAGCAAAGGAAGCACGTATGGCATTTTTCCTTTAGAAATATCAGAGGGATCTCTAGAGGATCTTCTTTGCTTGTGATGTCAAAGGCACAGTGAGTGCAACCTGCTGTTGCCAATGTCAGGTGAGATCATAGTGGGAAAAAACAACAACAACCGGTTTGGAACGACATGAGAATTAGTAAATAATGCCAGAATTATCTTTTTGGGGTGAACGTTCAATTAAACAGAGAATCAATCATTTTATTTTGCTTAATGCATACCTACTCTGCATATGAATTTTAGACGATGACTAATATTCATTGAAAATTAATAATTTGATTTTAATTGCACTAATGGGTGCTAATTGCTGACCAAAGCACAGCTAATTGAGAGCTTAATGTTCCCCTGACATGCAAATAATAGCCATTGTATTAAAGTATCGTCAGGCTGACCAGGTGACTGAACAGATAGCCGTATTATAGCAAAGGACTGTTTTTTAGAAGCCTATAACAGAGCTATACACATGGGTGGAAAATGTAATATAAGGATTGTTATTTTAGGCGTGTGCAATGATTTGTGATGTATACTGTTAAAGTCTTGCTTTACCACACGTTGGCTTTTAAGTTCAAGGTAACGATGTGGTGGTAAATAAGACTGAAACACTGCTTTCATAAACTTCTCCCTATCTTTATGCTGCCAATATTACAACTAGCAATAAAACACTGGGTCTGCCAGACTGCCTTAAAGCTCTCGTTTGTCACAGTCTTTAAAAAAAGAAATACCACATAGCTTGTAGAAACCTTTCCTAAACCTAAACAAGCCTTTACATTAAAATAGTTTTGGGGTCAAGAGTAGGTTTAGACTGAGGAGGAACCTTCCGATTTTTCTGATGAAGCCAATACGGAAGAGATTTAAACTGCAGTTCATCGACTGGCCACTAGAGGATGACTCCAAAAGGTAGTCAAACCCCATAGACCCCCATGTTAAAGTGCCCATCTTTAGAGCAGGAAAAAAAATTTTTTTTGCCCTTCATGACAACCAGTGTTGGGGAAAGTTACTTTTAACTCTTTCACCGCCAGCGTTTTTTTTAAAAAGTTGCCAGCCAGCACCAGCGTTTTTCATGATTTTTACTAAAGTTTAATGCCTTCCAGAAATTGTTCTTCTTTAAATTTATAAACATACAATATACCAAATGAAAGAACAGACCCTCTGCTTTCAAACAAAAACGTTTCATCCTACCTTCAGTGGTTCTTTTGTAATCAGCTTTTGAATATGGGTAGGTTTCTGCAAAAACACCACATTTTGAGCAAAAAGCAGAGATAATTCAATTTTTGTAACGGACTTTTCATAGAGATCCCATTCAGAGCGATCTTTAAAACAGACACGGACATGCAGCCGCTTGCCATAGGGCAATACTTCCGGGTTTAAAAAGTTGTGGAAGGGCGCCACCTGGTGGATAATAGCGGTATTGCGGAAAGACGGAAAATCTCGTCATTGGCCGGGAAGCGTTTTCTCTTAATTGACGAGATATCTCGTCAATGGCGGTGAAAGAGTTAAAAGTAATGCATTACAATATTAAGTTACTCCCAAAAAAGTAGCTAATTGCATTACTTAGTTACTTTTAATGGAAAGTAATGCTTACGTTACTTTTAAGTTACTTTTGCGTTACTTTTTCTTGGCTTGATCTCTTTCAGGCCTTGCAGGTGTTTTTATAACTGAAAAGTCCTGCACTCAGAAAGTGCATATTTCATCACAAAAATGTCAAGCTCTGACATGCCATCTCAGTTTCTGACTCAAACGGTTCCCACACAGGCGTGTATGCAAAAAGAGTGCATAATGGGACTGTGTTTAGTTTAATTTAGTACATATTTTTTAATCAAATTGATTAAACTAAAAAAGTAACTTTTTTATAAAGTAACTCAAATATTAATGTGTACATTAAAAAAGTAATGCATAACTTTACTCGTTACTTTCGAAAAATTAATATTATTACGTAATGCACGTTACTTGTAATGCGTTACCCCCAACACTGATGACAACTGTGAGGGGGGTGAATTTTTTTGTAACTCATCCGTTTAAATTATATTATGCTTTAAAGTTCTGCATAATTAAGGGCGTGGCCACTTGAGTGACAGTTGAACAGCCACAACTATCACTAAAGTCGAGCTAGGTGGGCGTGGTTTCAGAATTCAGCCACCTCAGCTTCACCTACATCCCGCCTCTTTCCTCATTTTCGGATATCCGCGAGTGATGCGCGGTGGCGTGCGACCAAGATACCGATGGCAGACACCGCCTACCATTGGCTTAAAAAACGAACTTCAGAAACCTATGGGTGGCGTCACGGACACTACATCAATCTTTTTACAGTCTATGGTTTAGACGTATAAACCTGAACTCCAGTGTTGTTGAGGTATAACTGACTAGCGAAACTAAATCTGAAGCAGCTCATTCAGGTGTTGCTATGAGAATGTCAGTAGTTTCATTTAGAAGGTGAAGTGATGGCAGGTTGTCCAAGCATTAGAACAAAGAAACCCAGCCAAAACCTCTAATTGCTCACCTCTCCTGGCTTTGTGGGCTATTGTTGTTGATGTACTAAAAATATATTAACACCCCTGACTGTGGCCTTTACTTTGAGATATAAAAGGACACATGGTATTTGAAGAAATGAACAGTGAAAGGTGCGGTCAAATAGAGTTTGTTTGTTCTTTAGGGTCTTTGTGTAACATCAGCGTGTTTCGAGCCGGCAATGAATTGAGCAATTACCTCCTTGGCATTTTAAACCTATGTTTAATTGCTCCCTTAGTTGTGCATGCATTGTCTTGTTATCATTTTCAGGCTGTAGCTTTGTCCATTCATCTTTGCTTTACTTCACATTGCTAAAGATTTACATGCCCATTGTCCTTGTAATTTGGAGATGTGACTAAAAATAGTTTCTGTAACTTTTACTCTCTACTGCCATCTCTGTTTAAAACATAACATTGCAGGATGTTTACATGCTTTTCTTTACGTAGGTTAAAGTTAAGCTTACTTGCAAAATCATACCTGAATTTTAGACAGTTGTAAATATTTTGAATGTTTGTAACCAAAAAAGTTACTAATTTCAACTTTAGGAAGTGAAATATACCAGCCTGATCTCAAGAGAATTCATACATATTTTACGAAATGGCTCATTCGTATGAATTCGTAAAAAGTTAAAACGTAAAAATGCAAAAACGTACGATTATCATAAAAATAGTAATGAAACACCACCCCTAACATCAAACATCACAGGGGTCAAGGCAAATCATACAAAAATGTATGAATGTGGTCGTAAAAATTAATATATATGAATTTCCAAAAGACTGCATTAAAGGAATTTTCCATTTTCTTAAAAGAAAATCCAGACAATTTACTCACCACCATGTCATCCAAAATGTTGATGTCTTTCTTTGTTCAGTCGAGAAGAAATTGTGTTTGTTGGGGAAAACATTGCAGGATTTTTCTCATTTTAATGGACTTTAATAGACACCAACAATTAACACTTAACTCAACACGTAACAGTTTTTTTCAACGGAGTTTCAAAGAACTATTAACAATCCCAAACGAGGCATAAGGGTCTTATCTAGCAAAACGATTGTCATTTTTGACAAGAAAAAAAAATATATATACACTTTTAAAGCACAACTTCTCGTCTAGGTCTGGTCCAGCGCGACGTAACGTAAATGCGTGGTGACGTAGGGAGGTCACGTGTTACATATATAAAACGCACATTTGCGGACCATTGTAAACAATAAACTGACACACAGACATTAATTAGTATCAGTTGACATACAACAACGTAGGAACGGTCCTCTTTCTCAACACATGTAAACACTGGGGCGGAGTTTCGTGTCCTCTGTGACCTCTTGACGTCATGACGTATTGCGTGGGGTCACCTGGCGCATCACGGGATCTCGACGAGAAGTTGTGCTTTAAAAGTGTATATTTGTTATTTTTCTTGTCAAAAATGACAATCGTTTTGCTAGATAAGACCCGCCTCGTTTGGGATTGTTTATAGTCCTTTGAAACTCCGTTGAAAAAAACTGTTAAGTGTTGAGTTAAGTGTTAATTGTTGGTGTCTATTAAAGTCCATTGAAATGAGAAAAATCCTGCAATGTTTTTATCAAAAAACATAATTTCTTCTGGACTGAGCAAAGAAAGACATCAACATTTTGGATGACATGGTGGTGAGTAAATTATCTGGATTTTTCTTTTAAGAAAATTTAATATTCCTTTAAATATACATATTATTTACATATAAAATATACTTTTATATAGTTTGTCTATTTTTCTAATTAACTGCAGCCACCTATGATCTTTGGATCAAATTCAACCTGAACATCTCTCATAATCATAACATACACTCTAAAAATGGTTGGGTTAAAAACAACCCAATTGGCAACCCAGCGCTGGGTAAATATTGGACAGAACACATGCTGGGTTAAAGTAACCCAACACGTTGGGTAACACATTTTAACCCAGCAGGTTGGGTTGTTGAGAAAACCCAACATGTAGTCATTTTAACCATTTATGGGATTAATATTCTGGGTTTTGGGTTATTCTTGCTGGGTTATTTTTATCATGTGCTTTATTGTAAATCAAGACCATTGTTAACAGCAAATAAATGTTTATTTGATTGCAAAATAACTACAAACTCTTACATTTTTACAGTTGTAAGTTGCAAAATCATTTAAAGGACTGCTTACTGACCCAAGTATAAATATATTTATAAAATATCATAAATTATGCACATTGAAGTAACAATGTAACAGGTTGAATCAATTCGTTTGAATTTAAGACAGAATTTGTAATTTTACAGTATATATATGAAATACTGAAATGTACATAAACAAAACTACAGCAGTGTAAAAAAGAAACAATGTAATTGTTAAATTAAAAGTAAAATCATTCATAGATGTGTAAAGTTTTTTTAAAGAACAAATGTTTTAAGTTTCACAGAATGGAATGTATTTGACTAAAAATACTTCATTTATTAAAGTTACTCGTCGCGAACAAAGATGTACAAAGGAATCGAACAGCAGGGGATTCATTCATTTGAAAAATGACAGACTACAGGAATTCCCATAGAAGCACATTGCCTGGGGTATTTATTTTTTTAAGCACTTAAAATGCCTTTAAACCAGAGACTGTAAAAAATATGCAAGTAGTGTCTGTGACGTCACCCATTGGTTTGTGAAGAGCATTTTTGAAGCTTAAAGTAGGCGGTGCGTGCCGTCGCCATCTTGGCCGAATTGCAGTTTAAGTCACTTCCGTATTCAGAGAGACTGATTGAGAAAAAAGATTGAGAGATCTGCTGCATGTTTCCCATGGCCAGGACGAAAGGAAAGGGTTTCGAGGATTCTGTCCAGAGAAGAAATTCCACCACATTTGTTGCAATCTACAAAAGAGGAAAACACTTTTAGTGGTCTGAACTGAATGATCAGATTGAAGTATTCAGAAAACCATGTGGGCCAAGTGAATTATACATTTTATAAAAATTATAAGGGTTTCATTTGCATCCCTGGCCGCATTACCACCACGTGTGAGATTTTTTTTTCCAAAAATGCAATAGCCTGTTTACAGTTTGCATAAGACTTTGGTGTTACACTCCTTTAACTTTTTTGCCAACAACAAAGGCTGCAAACCACACAGACTGACAAATATGATGATCTGATCTGACTATAAAGAATAAAGTACTGCAGAACTAAAATTTAGCAGATAATTAAAATATATTTTAAATAGGAATTATTAAATGTTATACTTACTGGCTGAAGTTGTTTGAAGGTCTTGCTAGCCTCATCAATGGATGGACGTTAAAACTCTGCACACTCTAAAAAAAGAATTGGAAAACAACATCACATCTGATCTCTGCTAAAAACATAACATCTCTGATACAGTATCAGCCACAGATCAGAGGGTTGGTCAATATACCTTTGAAATCACAGGAGACAACCCAAAAATATTATGAAATGAATATAAAATAGTAACTAAATACGACTCAATAACACATCTAAATTCATATAACAGTACACATATACATATTTGTTAACAGATAGTCACTTCCACGCAGCCTCCGTCTTGTTGACAAATACGTTTATGTTTTCAAGTTCATATTCAAACACTTAAATTATTGTTTCATTTTAAAAGAGAGGAACAAGCATACATATTAGACACCAGTTCTTGGAAACGCTGTTTCGTTTTAATTTATCGACGCGTTACCTGCCGTACCGACTGTGAAGTGAATGTGCTTCTTGTCTTTGCCTCAGTGACAGCGTAGACGCCGGCTCCGTGATCCTCCGCCGCGGCGCCGCCAGTAAAGTTAACATGTGCTTCTGCTCGCGCCTCGCCCTTTGCGGTCTGTCTTTACATATCGAATGACAAGAAAGCAATTCGTTTGTCGCTAAATTTAATTTAACAGCGTCCCTATCGCTTGTTAAGCTGGGAAAGGGAAAACTATGCGCGTGTGTGACACAAAAAGCCGAAGTGGGTTGCGGAGGTCCACTCTGTACCGGTTTTGACTCGCTTTGTTAAAGGCTTACAGAAATTGTCATGAGTTAACGTAATCAACCGTGTGATGGGGATTTTGTAAACATCTGTTTTATTAATTTTATTAATATGCCATATCAAACATCTTAGAACGATTATTCAAGTCCATTTGTGTAAATGGCGATCTGAGGTAACAGTCGTCATTCCTCTAAATTACACCCGTCGTCTTAGTCAGTATAAATTAACACGTTGCTGTCTCGCAAAATGTTATAATCTTGTTTATATTCATGAAATGTTCACAAAAGCATATAAACTTACCTTGAAACAACAGCTTCAGTGACTCTGTCCTTTCACGACGACCATTGCTGAGCACATTCAAACATCAAGGGCGCGAAGCACGTGAGCCTCTTCAAACAACCCAACATAATAACCCAGCAGTTTTAACCCAACACCTTGAAAACTGAAACTACCCAAAAAGTGTTTAAAATGTAAAAAAATAACCCAGCAAAACAACCCAACAGACTCAACCCAGCATTTTGGGTTAAAAAATAACCCAGCCATTTTTAGAGTGTATACACGATTAAACGAATAACTCTATTAATTCCTCTTTAAGGACTGATTATTCTAATATTAGCATATGTAGCATGCAAGCACGAGTGTGATTTACTTCTGCACTGGTGACCTGCTCTTGTCCTGTCTCAAATTATCGATCCCCACTAAATAAAATGAGAGAGGACGTTTTGGAGGTCTTCCAAACATCCATTCACAAGCCGCTGTCAGTGGAGCCAAGCTAAGTGCATCATCCCCTCCGCCGTGCCGTTTCAGCCCGTCAGCACTAGCAGGCCAGTACAATTGGTCTGATTGACACGCGCTGCATGAAGCTTTAATCTTCAGGGTCAGGGTCAGAGGCATCTCTGTCTCGGATCCGGTCCACTCGAATTCTTAAAGCTGTCTGATGGGCAGGAAAGGGGCAAGGAGAGATAGTTCAGTATGTTTTTGTGGGTCTACCTTGGGTTTATTAGTTTGTGTCTGTAGAATGTTGAGTCATTGCCATGCCTGCATGGAATCTGCGCCGTGTAGAAAACTCTTCAGATTTCCGTGGATTGTAGTGACAAGCATTCATACCCCATGTGTGTTTTCGAACAGTAGTAGTCTGTGCTGTTTGCTATGAGGGATATTAATACACTCTAAAAAACAAACGGTGCTATATAGCACCAAAACAGTTGCTTTGGATCGTAACGATAGAAGAACCATTTTTAGTGCCATATAGCACCGGTGAAGAACCAGTGAAGCACCAGTGAAGCACCTGTGTAGAACCATATAGTGCTATGTAGAACCATATGTGGTGCTATATGGCCCCTATATGGTTCTACACTGGTGCTTCACTGGTGCTTCACTGGTGCTTCACTGGTTCTTCACCGGTGCTATATGGCACTAAAATGGTTCTTCTATCGTTACGATCCAAAGCAATTGTTTTGGTGCTATATAGCACCGTTTGTTTTTTTAGAGTGTAATAAAGAGCTTGAACAATATGATATTTGAGATTTACAGAGGGTGAGTTAAGGAAACTTTACTTGTCTCGGTCAACTATGACTCCATATTAGAGGTCTTCTCAGGTCCAAAGAAATGTACCCAACCCGAAATGACCTGAATCACTTTTAACCTGCGGTGCATACATTTTTATTAAAAAAAAAAAAGACCCAACCCAAGACAAACTTGAGAAAATTAGACCAGAGTCCGACCCGCAACCAATTTGGCCCTTCTGCTCCATTTATTCTACTTTGTTATCTGACGACGACACCAAAAATGCAAATTTAAAATTGATTGACGAATCTGTCTCAACGAAAATTAACCTACCCCCAGCCACACAATGTCTCAATTGCTCTTGGCAAACAGAGGAGGGGTTGGAAAAGGACATCGCAAGATAGTTCGGGACATCTCGGGTCCGTTGAGCAAAAACACGTTGATTTTAAAGTACCCCGAGAATGATGCCTCCATTATTGAACCCAACCCGTCAAAATGCAGGTAGTTAAAACTGCATTCACACTAACTCCAGGTAGCACAGAACCAAACTAATCAACTAGTTGTTGATGAAGTATATAAACGTGCATCATGGACATGACACGTCTCTCTTCTAAAAAAAAATGCTTACAAGGGAAATGTCTTTTATTTCATTGCAGAAAATCACAAGCGTTATGATTGTTTACTTCCTTGTGTTGCCAGATCTTGCAGCGAAAACAGTGACCTATGCTAAACCAAAATAAATCCTAATGCTTTACTTCAAAGACCAAAACATTGGGAGTGGCACCTTTTCACTTCAGTAACACAAAAAACTTTATCGCCAAGGCCAAAAATGGTACAGTAAAGCGCCACAACCAGGGGCGCCGCTAGCAATTTTGGGCCCTATGAAAGAATAGGGGGTCAGGCCCCCACCATACCCATTTCGCACCAAACATACAATCCAACCTACTGTAGCTATTCAAAATCTTTGTCTGTAATTTAATAATACAGAACTATTTATTTTGCTATTGTTATGACCACAATTATCAGTATTTATAGACACCTACAATGTCTGCAGCTAAGATAATTTATTGTGCAATGTAAATTTAATTGAAAAATACAGTACATTAAACCAAATATTCAGAGAAAATGCAACGTTCTTAAAGATTAAAGATAAATGTGACCATGCCTGTGAAAACCCAGCTGAAGTATTTATTTGTGATTTTCTGTTTTCCACATAAACTCATCCTGTATAATGTAAAGAACATTTTGTGAAAGTATAAACTTGATATCTGTAATGTCATGTCAGCAATTAAAATCATAGTGAAATTAATGCTTGGAATTAAACTGTGATGCTTTTTATTTCACAATAAGATTTAAGACTTTAGTCTGATTTTCACATGCAGTGTCAATGAAATACTTTAGCTGTTACACACACAACATTGTAACATTTAAAAATGGCGAACAACAACAATGCATCTTTTCTATACAGTTACCTTATGCCTCAAATAAGACTGGGTCAAAAATGCTTGACCAAAGCCTGTATTATATTTATTAGCATTATTTATAAGGTAAAGAACAAGTTTCACACACCAGCAGCTTCAGTAAAGCAAAAATAACGACAGATCATTGAAACTGTGAACTTGAGAAAACAGCTATACTGTTATTAAATGATTCTTCAGACTGTTTTTTAATCAACGGGACTCTAAAATGAAATGAATGACAACTATAGCAGATTACAACATAGATTTCCATTGATTTCTTAAACCTGTTGCAAGGTGAGAAGCTTTAATAAACATAACTGGACTAGTTTAGCCTCAGTTGCATTTCAGTTTCATCACAATCAACTCGATTCACGACTGCATAAAGCTTCTTTGGCATATTGCGTTACAAAACATTGGAGTGTTTAACGATCGCATTTCTAGTTTATGTTAATTAGCTTATACGTTAATTAAAACAGCTTATAAGGACTGACTTCACGTTAGAATCATAACACAAAACAGGGAACGTAAATCACCTTGTGTTTTTTAAACTGGGGTGAACAGAGCGAAGACTTTACAGTGGAAAGAAAACTGCATTGTATTGCTCCAGCGTCACATTGTGTAAACTGCATTTATAGTAAGGAAGTGCACATATGCAGATATCATAGCAAATAGCAGTAAATACACACACCTTGCTCTCTTGTGAAGTTCACGCGCACTGTGAGACCGTGGATTGAAGACGGCGCTAACACGCAGAGTAAAGACGGGGGCAGAGCTAAGAGGGCTCAGCTTAAGGGGGTTGCGTTTGCGGCATAGTCCTTGGCTGGTGCCCTCAAAAGTTCATGGGCCCTTAGAATCGTCCTAACTTTTCCCCCCTTTACGGCGCCCCTGGCCACAACGGTATGCAAGCACAAAAAAGACATGGACATGGCAACACTGCAAGACAGCGCTCTGTGAAGCAGCCTCAGAAATGTGTACAACACACAACGTTAAGACAGAGATCTAATAAAAATTGCAGAACATAACGCTGTAATATTATATTGGTCAACAGTGAATGGTAACCACGCAAGATGGCTGAATGTTGCTATGGTTACCTCTGTGTCAATTATCACATTTTCAGAAGTGAGTCTTGTCCCGTACAGACATGGAACGTTCATTTAGAGCAGTGGTCTCCAACATGGTGCCTACGGGCACAAGATGCCCACCAAAGAACATCCTGTTAATAGCCTCAATTTTAAGATTTATTTATTACATATTTTTATATTAGCTTAGCTTCTTTTGTGCATGTTAACATTTTAAACAATGATAAAACATATTGATATTGAAGTATTAATCAATAAAAATTAAAGTATTAACATTGTGGTAGCCCTTGCACACAAAAAGGTTGGAAACCACTGATTTAGAGAATTCACTCTCACATTTAAATTTGGTTGTCACTCCCGAAACTTTGCAATGTGTATGGGGCCAAAGTGATGAATATTTCTAATAGGTTTGTGAGACAAATGGTCTTGTTAGGTTTTATTAAAGTTATATTCACACTGTATTGTAAAAAATATGCAATTCTCGTTTTGCTATAATATACAATGCTATAACATGGTCATGACATGCACACTATGTTGGTTTAATTTAATTCAGAATACTCTTTTGATTTGATGTATTCAGAGACTAATTTGATTTGTATTGCAATCCTAAAATAAATGTGAATATTTTAGATTTAATTTGTAATATTTACACCCCTCATTCTCTCAGCTCTTTTTAACACATTTAAAATCAATCTGCTAAAATTTCCTGTTAATTTAATCGTTTCAACAGTGTTTAAATAAAATGTGGATGAATGATTAAATTTAGTATGTTTTCTATATATAATGTAAATCAATGTGAGTTATAGCCTATAGAGGGTATGCAACGACATCACTTTTCCACGTGATCACACCTGAGCTCGCCCTGTTGAGTGGCAAAACATTCAACAAAATGGCTGGTTTTCACCAGTAAAATGCCAGTAAAACTGACTATTATCAGCTTAAATTGAATTTGGTTGGCCTTAACAGTGACCCTACTAACTTGCCAAACAACCAGTAGTCTGTACATTAGCATATGGCCAGACATTGCTTTTCCTGACAAATATGTTTGTCTTGCCTAACACTACTAAACCATCCCACCTTTGTAGAACACAAGGCTCATCATAATGGATTTTTTTTATTGAAGGCTCACTGACAAAACTTTGCAATTACACAGAATAAGAGTATTCATTGCTGTATTTTTATAGGATTTTTTATAGGATACAGGACATATGGCTACAGCTACTGATTTACTTAAAGATTTAAAAGACCGCTCCAAATTTTTATTAAATCTATTAGCACAGTCGATCACAACTACTTTTCCCATTTTAGACGCGTTTCATAATGCTAATGCTGTCGCTCATACTTTTTGTCACTCAGTGGGTGTAACCACAGTCACTTTTGCCGAAGGTGACATCACATGCATACCCTCTATAGAATATGTCTTGAGGCTAGTCAGCCTTGTGTATGTGCAATTAGCAATCATACCACAGGCCTGTTGAATGCTTTATTCTGATTGGTTGAGAAATGATCTACAGTTGTTATTTTATGTAAAATGCACACGTAATCTGTCACACCTAACTTAAATGTTTTAAAATGACCACCAGATGAATGTTTGTAGTAACCGTGGTAAAACTCAGATTCGCGTCGTCCCACATTACCACCTTGCGTGTGCATTATTTTCGAATAATTCAACGGCTCGTCGTCAATTATTCCTTACATAAACTACAAACTAGCAACCACCCAGACCAACCGAGGAACTCCTTAGCAACCACCCACAGCTCCTGGAATAGCACTGGTGTTGTACAGGCAAGCATCTCTTCTATTTTCTCCAGCAAATGTCACCTTTTTGTTGTTATATTGCTAGATAAAGTTACCTTGTGTGGGTGGGCTGAACTTTAGTTCAATCTTTCATGTTGGTTTTACCAGTCTATCCTTGAATGTAGTGTCAGAACAATATTGGGAGATTCAGTGCAAGATATTTTATTCTTCTTCTGGTGCCTCTGATGTGAGATGAAGTGTTAGTACTCTCTGGAGATTTAACCTTGCAATCCTCTTGTTCTTACTGAAATACCCAAACTCCCCGCTGTTTCCTAAAATTAGACAGATTATAAATTCCCACTGAGATCTGTCTCTGCTGGACAAAAAGCATACTGTTCGATGTTCAAATTTCATAATACTTCATTCTCAAATCCAATGCACCCTAGCCTAAAATGAGCATGTAATGCATACAATTATGAGCGTCTACCTGTACGCAGACTTCAAAGCCCCACTGGCAATTCGCTTGTCTTTTCGAGGACGAGAAAGAGGATTATCACACTCAAACCCGCATCAAGACAACTTCATTGATTCCTGTTTAAACACCTCTCTAAAGAATCATTACAATTCCGCACAACTATAAGTCTTTTTTTAAAGAACTCAATCCAAAGTGAATTATGCAGTATCGCAAGTACCTGAGCCACATCCAGATTACTATTATTATATAGGAATGCTCTCGGAATCCTAAGGAGCCTCCTTCAAATCTGTCGCCAAGATATGGAATTAGTAACAAAGGTCTATGGTTTGTGATTGATTGCGCTTATCTACTGTGTTGGAGTGAGTTTAAATTGATTCTGTCATATGGCGGTAAATATCATGAACAAGAAGATTCTTAGTGGCCATGCATGGTCATTGATCTAACCTTTCAAATCAATTCATCCATCTCTGCGGCTCATGTTTAAATTATGCCACACCAAGAGGAAATGGACAATCTTTGCCGAGTAGACCTCTGTCTGATTCTCTCAATCTAATTATCGGCATGCATCAGGAAAAAAAAGAGAGAAAAAGCCCAGCCACGTCAAATTTTAATAAGGAAAGCTGCACAGGCACTAAACTATGTGATTAAAATCTCTTGATTTTAAGAAAGCTGAGAATGAAATCAGCCTGTCAGGATTTATAATGAGTTTAGACTCTGGCTTTCTTTTTGTTGAGCTATTTACTGACTTTGGGAAGTAGAAAACTATGTGACAAAGGTTAGTAATTCAGTTGCATATGCTTCTGGCTGTTGAAACTGGCCAGTATATTGACTTGTCAGGGCAGCCGTTGATCAAACTGAAGTAAGTTATGGTTTGATGCTTTTAGGAATTAAAAATATGCATTTGGCACATTGCACTGAGCATGGGTATGTGCGTGTAAGACTGCATATCCCTGATCCACATAAATTTCATCTTTTTTTTTATATAAAATAAATTTCAGCTATCTAATGACTGTTAGAGTCCCAGAGATAAAGCCTCCTTTTGATCAAAGCAACATGGACATCTCAAAAAATGTCAATCCTGGGGGCATTGTCCGGCCCCTGGGCTCTGTATCAAATCTCTGCACCCCCAGCCAATTCATCAGCTCTCCTGCGCTTCCACTCTAATATAATGGCATATTTCAGGCCAACAAAGACCCTAGACCCTACATATACCATCCAAAAACACGCTCTCCAGAAATAACACACATCTCATAGGGCTCTATTAGGCATTCATTGAAAAGACAAGATAAGTCCAGAGGGGGAACTTGGTACAGGATGTGTCTACTCCTTTGGGGTTTGCTGGGACAATCTGGTTGAATCTTATCATTTAGAGACGTTGAGGCCACGTCCCAATGGGCTGTGTGATTCTCTAATAAAAAGAATGAAGCCCCATTGTGAATTATGAGTTTTCATTAAGATTATCTACATATATAGTGGCAAGAAAAAATATGTGAACTTTTTGGAATTTCATAGTTTTCTGAATAAATTTGTCATAAAATGTGATCTGATCTTCATCTAAGTCAACGGTATTGACTGAGATCAAATTTATTCAGAAAACCATGAAATTCCAAAAGGTTCACATACTTTTTCTTGTCACAGTAGCTGTGCATTTGACATAGACTAGATTGAATGCATTAGTATGTAATGCAAGTAGATGGATAGATTTGCAGGGAGGCAGACAGACAGACAGACAGATCTGGGCTACTTGCAAAAAGTGCTATGGACATTTTTAACTGCTTCATCTTTGTAGTGTCATGATGAAAAGGGAAGCTGTGATCAAAATGAAAGTGCACATAACCCATAATATAGGCATCAAAATCTTTCTAATCTTGACGTTTATTGAAAGAGTCCTGTGAAATTAAATACAACCACTCTGAGCAACTCCATGTTACTTTGGGCTATCAAGTTCCTTTTTTTGACACATTAGATCTACATTCAAAAGATCAGAATGAATACTTTAAGAGCACATAACTTAAAAGTGAAGAGGGTAATATGTGCACCTCAAGCACCACTACACGATTTTGCACTGCCACACCTGTTATTTGGTAAACTTCATACGTAGTCCAGCCTAGCAGGTCCCATAGCCCCCCACCCATCATTATAGGGTCACCGTGATTTCACATAGTTAGATGTGATCCTCGATTAACATTTTTTGTTGGTCCTGGATCAACATATTAATCAAAGAAACCCCAATTTACCCTTAACTCAAACCCTAACCATTTTTCCGTGGCATTGTCACGGATCTCCGAATTTTCTGTGGCCATACCACAGACTTTCTTTGTGTCATTGTCACAGATTGGTTACTCAACTGTTTTGTCCTATTTTCTTACCATTGTGCTTTGGTTTAGGGTTAGATTTACATAAAATGACATCCTTATGCAAACCCAACTCTTACCCTAAAACCAGGCAACAATGGTTTAAAATGTAGAAAATATAAAAGAATAAATCAGAAAAAAATAGTAAAAACCAATACTTAAAGTGACATCCTAACGCAAACACCAAATCTAACCCTAGACCGAAGTGACAATGGTTTGAAAATAGGAAAAAGAAGTTGAGTAACCAATCTGTGACAATGAGACGGAAAAGAAAGTCTGTGGTATGGCCACGGAAAAATTTGGAGATCCGTGACAATGCCACGGAAAAATGAGCAAAATATTCTGTGACTATACCACAGAACTTTATTTTTCACATACCGTACATTTTTGTAGCTCCAGATTTTAATCTCTTCCTAAAACGCACAGATTTGAAATGCTCCGTGTCCTTGATTGGCGAGCTAATCTGTACGTTGTGATTGGCCTGAATACCTCTGACGTCAGCAGGAAATGTGATGCTCCTTACCATGTTTGAAAGATTCGATCACAATGCAATGCTAACAGGAGTCAACTTACAGCCTGTGAGTCCGAAGTGAGATGAATTATGATAATGTCGGTCTTGTCTACATCACCAATCCCAAGTAAACTGTTGCCTACAATCCGTGGGTTTGTTGTAGTCCAAGAAAAGAGATTTACATTAGAGATGATAACTCGTGTCATCGTTTACTTTGGGGTACACTCTCAGAAAAAAAAGGTACAAAAGTTGTCACTGGGACAGTACCCTTCAAAAAGGTACACATTTGTACGCACAAAGTCCATATTAGTACTTCAAAGGTACATATTTGTACCTAAATGCTACATTTAGGACCTTTTTAAAGGGTAATGCCCCAGTGGCAGTTTTTGTACCTTTATTTTTGACAGTGTATGTACCTTTTGCATATAGTTAACATGTACTAACACACTTACACACCAAAGAAATGTTTTAAATAAGACTCTGACAATAGGTGCTCTTTAAAATCCCCTAACCCAATCCTAAATCTAAATCTCACAATCTGTCAATTCTTTCAGAAAACAGCGTAAGGAGCCTTTGAGAGTTTACATTTATTATTTATTTATTATTTAATTAATTTATTTTTTCAGACAGAAATCTTTTGGATTAGTTTATTGGGAAATTGGGACAAATAATGGACAGTATTTCTTTGTGGCAGCACCGCATGTAGTATATTTATTTTAATAAAAACCAGGGGACCCCTAATTTATATTTTTGTGCTTTATAGGGGGTCCCTCAGTGCTTATAGGAGGTCTGGGACCACCATTGGATTAAGCCCTGTATAAATCAAGCTGGATCTCAACAACAACAATTTACACTTTGAAGTCTGGATGTAACAATTTGTTTTACAGAGTAAAGTACAAATTAAGTTCAAACAGGAATGTGTTATGTGTGCAAGTACTTTATAAAGTAGTCTACTGTGTGTTCATTTTCATTTAGATTTAGCCATTCTGTCCTTTGACATTATGATATGCTTTTTTCTGAAGTACTAATTAAAAAGAATAATTACAATACAATCATCCCATTTAATCACACTGAACAATTTCCATTTGTTATGTTGGCGACTGATGGTATGAACATAACAATTTAATTAACTCGTTGTTTTGTTCATGGGAAAGAGATTTTCTTTGAATATTTTTTACACAGCGTCAGTCTTTGCATGCCTCCTAAAGCAGTGATTGACAAATCTGAGCTTTGCGCTATAAATATTCTTCTAAATTGCTATCACTACTTTAAAAAGTGTTTAAAATCATCTTCTCTCTAGAGAGTTCGACATGACAGCTCACATCATCTCTGCATGTGTGTACTTGTCTCTAGGTGTGAGAATAATTTCACAACTTGCTAAATACAGCTGAATGCATGAGGGAAACCATTGGAGGCTTTTGATTAACTGCTAAGGACCTTTGATAGCAGATATATTTGTGAAATACCTGTGGGTCTGTTGTTCTATAATTAGCACAAACTTTCTTCCGTCTATTATTAAATATGGCAATCCGATCAACCTACGGCAGGCCTAAAACAGAGAAGAATTCAATTGTCCTAAATAACAGTAAATTCTCGAAGTGGCACTCGTAACTTTCATCAAATGATTAATGGCACTGTGTATTGTTCATTCCTCAAAGTGTGGTAAGACCGTTTGTAACATGTTTGAACGTGTGAGGTTATCTTTGAGTAAAAGGTATTTTTAAAAGGATACACCCGAGTCTAAAAATGTAGTACCATTAAAAATGTAGTAAATTGGATGTAGCTGACATATTTAAAACTTTGTGTTTTGCAGGTTTTTCTTTCACTTTTTTCTTTTAGTGAGGCTGGTAGAAATGAAACCACAAACTTTGAATTACGTCTTGTCTTCTGGCAGGTACTGTCAGTTCTTGGGTGAAATTTGCCTTCTGTGTGTCATTTCCTTAAAAAACATTCAGTGCAGATTTTTGAAGTTGTACTACATTGTGCCAAAGGGATGAGAATGTGCTCATCTTTGCAAAAATTTACATTAAGTGGGTTATTTTATAAACCAGTGCCATTTCCGAGTTAACAAACATATTGTTTAGATGTTGCTAAATGTCATAATTTCATCTCAAGCTAAATTAATACACAATAAACATCTGATAAGGGGTGATTTCCTGGACAGGGTTCAGATTAATCTAGGACAAGGCCTTTACATTTAATAGTTTTTGCAAATAAACCTCACAAAAATCAATACTGATGTGCATCTTAAAGGGCACATTACAAGACTTTTTTAAGATGTAAAATAAATCTTTGGTGTCCCCAGAGTACATTTGTGCAGTTTTAGCTCAAAAAACATCAATAATTATTATAACATAATTGCCACTTTTTGGGTGTGAGCAAAAATGTGCCGTTTTGGGGTTTGTCCTTTTAATTGCAAATGAGCTGATGAAACATAAAACTACATTTTCTAGGTTGATAGAAGCACTGGGGACCCAATTATAGCACTTAAAATTGGAAAAAGTCAGAATTTCATTATATGTCCACTTTAAGACAAAACAATGACACTAATATATGTTAAGACATGTACAAGGTAAGTATATGGTATATGGTAGAGCCCGACCGATTTATCGTTTTGCCGATTTTATCGGCCGATATGAGCATGTCGCAGATATATCTGTATCAGCGTATAAGCCGCAGATATGCGCCGATATGAACGTTTGTTACAGAACACATTAAATGCATTTGAAAGATGTAAGTACTTGTTTGTCCAGCAGAGTGCGCCATACTGGTTGCTAATGGTGACCCAGATCACTCACTGTAGTGACACCATCCAATCCCCCACCCCCTTCACTTCAGTCAGTCTCTTCAGTCTCTCAGTTCAGGTGGCATGGAAGCAGCCACGCAGTGTCTTCTTCACAACATTTTTACACCTGGTATTAAGACGCGCTTTGGTCGATTGGATTATAAATGGACAAGAGAGACGCATTCCTGTTTACATTTGGTGTTCTTAATCCGTCTCTTTGTTGACTTGCGAGTTAAAACCCAAGCGGGAGAAATGACGCGAGACGGAGAAATGACACGTTTAAACTACGCGCAGCCGTGCACTTATATAACACTATATGAGATTACTGCTGCTTGTGTTGTTAGTTAACATGCTAATTTCAGAGCAATTGATTCAATAAGCTCGCGCAACTCTACACCCTTGCTAAATAAAAGAGGCGGAGCGAAGACGCTTTAGTTTTATAAAAGTCTAAAGTTTGCACGGAACCCTGGGTTTGTGTTATAAAAACGTTGTGCACAACATTAAACATAGCGTACATTTGTATGTGCTCCGTCAAGCATTGTCTTCGTAACTGTGAGTGGCTAACTAATTTGTGAAGTACACAACTTACTGTAAAGCCAAAATTAATCAATGACTTCATAAGTTTCTCTTTATAACGTTATTCTCGTCAAAACTGCAAATGATGCAAGTTTTATGTCTTTTGTTCTCTTTGTGTTTTAAAGTTATTTATAATAAGTCAAGTTTACTGTTTAGTGCACTGATATCCAACTAATTTTGGATAATAAAGTTTATTGTTAACTTCTTGCCTATAGTACATATCTTTGTCACATCAATATAAGTGTTGGATCACCACATTTGTGAGGGATCACCACATTTGTGAGTGATCATTGCATTGCATTGTATTTATTCATATACTGTCACGGTCTTGTCAGACATCTGTGCTAGATGTAGGTCTGAGTGCATCTGACAGGACCGTGACAGTATTATGTTCTGTGTGGGGACATGTGGAATCACATTGTGTGTGTGGCTTCCACATGTTTCCGGTGTCTTGTTGCTGTCGTGATCTTGCCAGACCTTAGTATAGGTTCAGGTCTATGTTAGAGGGCAAGACCATGGCAGCATTGTGTTTACGTGGGAACACGTGTGTTTTTCACATCATGTATGTGTGACACGTGTTCCCAGCGTCATGTCACTTTTACCCTACTCCCTTATGTACTCGTGTCTTACGTGATTAATTATGTTCACCTGTTCCCCATTGATGTGCTGTCTTCATAATGCCCTCGCGTCCTCTGTGTTGTGCGCGTGCGTTGTCGTATGTTGATATTGTCATAGACCTGAGTTCATGTGTTTCGTGTTTAAGGTCTGTTCCCGTTGTTCCTGTGTTTTGGTTTGTGTTTTTCCACAGTCTTTAGTTTCATCATCTGTTTTACCCCCACGTGGGTGTTTCTGTTTTGTATTTAATAAATCATAGTTATATTTTTGTATTTCGTGTCTGCGTTTGGGTTCTATTTAGTTTTTCCTTATTCGGTGTATTCGCACCGTGACAGAACGCACGAGCCACAATTGAACCCAGCGGACTACCACTATGCAGTGTGCGTCGGACCCGGAGTGGTGGTAATCTATCGCTACCCAGACTCTTTCTGGCGGTAGTCCTTTTCCACCGCAACAGGAACTTCCCTTCAGGGACTATGCCCGGGCGGTGGAGAGTAATAAGGGGTGTTACCCGGAGGTTCTCGCCAGCGCTTACCTGGTGGCCGGGATGAACGACCCTCCACCGATTCGGGAGCGAGTGGACCTTCTGCAATTGCCGTATTGGGACTTGGTTGACCGTCTCGACCGCCGACAGCAACCACAGAGATCGGCCGAGACGGTCGTATCCAGTGCACCCGCATCCAACCCGAGAGGCATCTTGACCGGGGCTGTCAGACTGGGGAGGTCGCCTCCCATCTCTCCGGCACCGGAGACCACGCCTGCACCAGAGGTCCGTCCAGTCTCCAGACGGAGGAGGAATAGGACGAAGAGGGCTTCGGAACCGGCACAGCCGGAGACACGTCACCCGCCGGCGCAGCCGGAGACACGTCACCCGCCGGCGCAGCCGGAGACACGTCACCCGCCGGCGCAGCCGGAGACACGTCACCCGCCGGCGCAGCCGTCTGCACAGCCCGGACCACGTCACCCGCCGGCGCAGCCGTCTGCACAGCCCGGACCACGTCACCCGCCGGCGCAGCCGTCTGCGCAGCCAACTGCGCAGCCCGGACCACGTCATCCCTCTGCATTTAAGCAGAGTTTTGGGACTTATTTTTCGCACTCTGGACATTTTGTTCCCCCTGTTATTGCCTCACCACCCCTTCATGATGTATTGTTTTTGTTAAACCACCCTAACCCATTTGTCACATATGTTTGTCTCCCATTGTTGTTTATTGTTATGTTGTCGTGGGTGTTGTCTATTGTACAGTCTCTCGTTCCTCGTGTTTGATGTGTTTTTTTTTGTCGTCATGGCGTCTGGTATCCGCCTTTAAAGAGGGGGGTACTGTCACGGTCTTGTCAGACATCTGTGCTAGATGTAGGTCTGAGTGCATCTGACAGGACCGTGACAGTTTTATGTTCTGTGTGGGGACATGTGGAATCACATTGTGTGTGTGGCTTCCACATGTTTCCGGTGTCTTGTTGCTGTCGTGATCTTGCCAGACCTTAGTATAGGTTCAGGTCTATGTTAGAGGGCAAGACCATGGCAGCATTGTGTTTACGTGGGAACACGTGTGTTTTTCACATCATGTGTCTTGTCACTTTTACCCTACTCCCTTATGTACTCGTGTCTTACGTGATTAATTATGTTCACCTGTTCCCCATTGATGTGCTGTCTTTATAATGCCCTCGCATCCTCTGTGTTGTGCGCGTGCGTTGTCGTATGTTGATATTGTCATAGACCTGAGTTCATGTGTTTCGTGTTTAAGGTCTGTTCCCGTTGTTCCTGTGTTTTGGTTTGTGTTTTTCCACAGTCTTTAGTTTCATCATCTGTTTTACCCCCACGTGGGTGTTTCTGTTTTGTATTAAATAAATCATAGTTATATTTTTGTATATCGTGTCTGCGTTTGGGTTCTCTTTTAGTTTTTCCTTATTCGGTGTATTCGCACCGTGACATATACAGTATATTATGTTAAAGTATATAGAGTATTCTATGTATAGTACAGTAGTATAATATACTGTATTACATACTGAACTATAATATACACATAAAGAATATCGGCCGATATATCGTTATCGGTCTTTTTTTACTCCCTAATATCTGTATCGGCATCAGCCCGAAAAAATGCATATCGGTCGGGCTCTAGTATATGGTACATGTAAGTACAAGGTATAAGGTATATGTAAGTACAAGGTATTTTTAAATTAAGGCAGTTCAAACTTGCATTTTAGTCTGGGACTAGGATAAGCCTTGTCCGGGAAACCGCCCCCAATACTTTAACTTGTCCTTAAGCAGTATCCTTCCTTATGTAACAGTTAAGTAAGGGATAATGTAGAGGCAGCCGGTAGTTATCGGGAAATAAGCCCCGACAGTGTGATCAGGACACGACGCGAAGCGTCAAATGAATTTGAAACATTTTATTGGCATATTTGTTTTAAATTAAAATTTTTATCCTTCCGCGAAACTTTGCACAGATGCATAAAAAGATCGTAATACCTTATTAAGATCCTCTGCTTCATACTTGTCTGTCTATATTTTTTTCTCTTTTAGACAGTCTTTGAGAAGTTTTAATGCCCATTCTGTATTTTTTTGTGTGTTGTCTTCGTAGCTGTCATGCTCTATTTTGTCAAGTTCTGTCTCAGTAAGCTCTCCGTGTCTTTTCGTTGTTCGTTCTTCTATCGACTGTTTAAATGTTTTGTTTTTTTCCGTACATGTTAAAATGAATGTCAAACCTTTTCCATTCTTAATTGTGGTTGTCCAGTGTTTGTCACAAGATGGCGCCAAACACTAATCTTTGTTGGCGCTGAGGGATTTAAAACGTACAAGTAGTACCGGCTATGCGTTATTACTTTGGAGTGGTTATTATTTGAAAAGAACAAACCTGCAAATGTCTCAACTGACCAATCAGAATCAAGCATGCCAGAGAGCCGTGTAATAACTACTTATAAAACATAAACATATGATGGTAACATAGCTGACATAAAATGTCCTTAGCTTAAACAGAGTGAAGTTCATGAGTTTACTTCTGATACATGAACTTAAATTGTTGCTTAGGATCAGGCTGATCTCACAGGAATTTGTATGTATTTGTATAAATTGGCATCGTATAATATGATTACTATAAAAAAAACAATAAACAATTGTGAAAAGTGCTATAGACGGTTTCATCGGACGCACATGATACACGTCTGGATCCGAACCTTACTTTCGTTTTCGTTTTTTTAATGGTCTGACTAGTTGCTAAACTGATCTCTTGAACAAATGCCTCGTCGAAAATAACAAATGTTTTGGTTTCCAAGGTAATCTATGTGTTGTTTTTTTTGCTTGTTATATAAATAAACTACGTTTAAAGTACTTTGTTGTTATTTATTATTAGCGGAGTTTACCGGAAGTTACGCGCAGACCGCGACAGCCGCTTGTTTATGTTGTTACTGCTGAAACGGTCTATATAAATAAAATTAAACGCTCACCCTAAACCCACCCCAAAGGTCACACGTCAACAGATTTGAGGCCCCTAACCCCAACGTCAGGGTTTGCTCCCCGAAAGCAAAACATTCCAAAACGTACAAATGTTGTCGTACAAAATAATATGTATTAGCCACCTTGTACTGTGACCTCACATCGTGACTTGCGTGATTTGCATATCAAAACCATCCCAATGGACATTCAAAACTGGCCCAAAGGCTCCCGATGACTATTAACAGCCCAAATGCCAATAACTAATGAACAAAATTATTTCATCTTTAACCCACAGAAAAAAACAACTCGAGGAAACTGTTTAAACAGTAGCCTAAATCTGAACTCGAAAATCAGAGGATTTGGCAATGACACACTGCGCACAGCATCTCTCGTCGAGTTCACGCTTTATCTCTGGATGAATGTACAAAGTCAAAGCTGAGTTGGAGAAAGTTGTTCTTAAGAAGTTTTTCGAAAGGCACAAAGCTATTTTATTGCTTTATGTAATGTTATGAAAGACATGAACGCTGCAGAATGTACAGCGTGTAACCCAATTACCTTAATAATGCGTGTTGCACTTTGCCTTGCTATTGCGTGTTTTGCGTAAAATGAGCACAATTGTTCTGCGCATGTTTTTCATCCATATTTTTTTACACCACCTGTTTCAATACGATTACAATTTGCATCCAATCAACCTCAATCATATTGATTAAGTTGTTTACATAAAGGCTTTTCAGTCTGATTGAGCAATTTATTGAGGTTGTGACAATACATCGATTTATTTAACGATCTGATGCATCGATGCCACTCATAAATCGATTTGAGGTACTTTTATTTTGACACTCTCCACGTCCTCATTTCTTGACGTAATGTCCATCTACGTATTTCTGCTAAAGCGCGCATATTTGTTTATTTTCATCTGCTAGCATCAGCAAGTGAATGCAATGTAGCAAAAAAGCGGTTCGGTTGTAGCAGCGAAAACACAGCGAAAGGGATAGAAGATGAACGAGTGTTTAGTACAGCAGGTGATATTGTCCATGCAAAACGCAGTGTCCTCTCTCATGTTGATCAGTTGATTTTTTTTTTAAAGAAAAGTCCGTGTGTCTCAATCAGCTCCCTTGTTCAGTAGTCAGGGCACTGATCAGAGAGTCGGCCATTTTAAGGGCTCAATCGCAAAATCCGTTCAGTGCACTGGAACGTTCGTTCCCTAAAAATTCCCACAATGCAACGCAAAAACCAGTGAGCATCGATGGTCCCTATGTTCCCTAACCGGAAATCACGTGACCTTTTCTGACGCTCGCCAACCGAATGTCACACCGAGGGGCTGGCTGCTAATGGCTAAAGCCACGACCCTCTTCAACTTCCACCTCGAGGAGGTCCCCAAAGCCAACCCAATGACCAGACAACAACAAGGGCAGGTAAGTATAAAAACAATCTTTATTTAATTGTTTAAATAATTAATAAAGGTTCCAGAAAGCTCCAAACATTGTGGCCTAGAGGGTAGAGAGTCAGACTTGTTTGTATCCCATGGGTTGTTGGTTCGAATTCCACAGCTTGCAGGAAACGATTTAAGTATTGGGGTATTGCAATAATACAGTAGGAGCTATGTGTGGTTTATGTTCATGACTTGCAGTAAATGGGTTTCCTACTCGTGTCCCTTTCACTTTGTCTTTTATTGGCTGGGTATCATTTGCAATTAAATGATGACGTCTTGGCAGCATGTTTCCAATTAGCAAACACTGGCATATTACAGTAGCTCTCTGAGCGACATCTGGAACTTTGCATATCGTGTCCTTTATGGGTAGTATGAGCACACAGTGTGTGCAGTGTGGTTACACTTTTAGATCACTTGTGACAACATTATGAGCAACTTGCGAGCTCATGGTGACTTCGCTTAGAGATCAAATTGTTGAATTGGAATGCATACAGACCTAAATCTTTATATTAACCCCCTTGTTAAAGTCATTTTCAGACACAGTCTCATGTGTGGGGTACAATTGGCACCTATTTTGTAAAATGACCCAGGTACGCTTTATCCTCTTCATGTGTGCCCCTCAAAGCCATTACAATAGGTGCCCATGCAAAGTAATATCACATACTATTAAACATTCACTTTAGGTGTTCTCTTTTTCTCCACATATTCTTTCAAAGCAAGCAAATTGAGGCTGAAGGCGATTCTAGAGGCAAATGAAAAATGAAAAAGTAATTAAGTCCGAGATGGAGGTAGCCAGACTGTCACAAGAAAGAAATTGAGAAAGTGAAGGAATCGAGTTTCCAAGCTTTTTAAGCGAACTAGTGCACAAGAGCTCTCTGGACACAGTGAGCCATTGTCTGAGCCATGACAGATCTCAATAAAGCCCCACTAATTTATTTCAAGAGGCCATTATTCCCTTGGCCTCGCAGGTGTTGCCCTATTAAAATGTAACGCATTACTCCGGGCAGGAAATTTCCAACGTTTCTCATCTCCTCGCTAAATTGAAGACATCCGTTTGAATGACACACCGCTGTGAGGAATTACACTGTAACAAATTGAGGAAAAAACATCTGGTGTATTTACTAAATGATAACACACAAGGTGCTTTATTTACTTTTCACATTCATGGACATTTGCAGTTGCCATCTCTCCAAGTATTTGTAGTCTCACCAGACGTGGATTGGTGATGCAGCACTTCTTTTGTTTTAAAGGACCATGTTTAATCCACACTCGCACAGACAGGAAGATTTCGGATTCTGGCCCTTGTATGAACCCACTCAAGCAAGCAGGATATTGTGGAACAACATGTCCCTCTGGGAGAGTACTTAACTGAACATTTAAATCGGCCTGGTTTTATTCCCCTGTAACTCGTGCCATCTGTATATTCTCCAAATAAAACACGGTGGCCAAAGGGTCTTTATACATACAATTTGTGTTCTGTGAAGCTAAGAAACGGAGAAAGGTCAGTTTCATATCAAGGTTAGGAAGGAAGATGGAAAATCCACACCAACCCTCATGAAATATTTACTGTATCTTGAAGGTGGACCAAGTAATTTTTCTTCATTTTAAAATTTTATGCATGATAAAAGTGATAGTAGCCTACTATAATAGTATTTTTGACAAATATTTAAAATGATGACTCATATGCAAATTTAGTGGACTAGGAAAAGTTATTTTACTCAGCGTACTGTAACTAAAATAGAAATTATGTAGCAAACTATGTTGATAAACACAGATATCAGATACATTTTCATCAAGCACAGACATTTTCAAGTTAATTTCAACTTGTTTTACGCCCCACTGGCCAACCACTGGTAAAAATCACATAAACACCACGGGGAACAGAGAGGCTATCAGTTGCTTTGAAAGACAAATGAGAGGCGGAAAAAATCTAATTCTGTATGTATCGCAACTAAATCACAATAAAGTTTGCTAGAAAATAAGTTTTCATCATTTTAAAAGCAACTGCATCAGTATATGTCTTATATCCAGGTACTTTTCTGGATGAATTTCTAACAACGGACTGACAACTCCATAAAAGTTATATTTGAAGAGTTTGGTTCCAAAACGCAATAAATCCTATTAGGGCTACCATGGAGTCTCAGTGACATCGCAGTGTACGGTAGGAAGAACAAGCTAAAACTGCTTGAGTTCATGGTGACCAGAGCAAGAGAGGTGCTACTTTACAGAGACTCCAGTGACATCAAAGTCTCTTCAGCAGGCATAGAGGTCAGAACTGGCAGGAAGTTGAAGGTCCATGAGGCAGTAGAGCAGGCTGAGTCACGGCTGCGACATGGCGAGCTGGTAGGAGCGGTGGCATCTGGATGGGCAGGACTCGGGAGCAACCCAACACCGCACTTTAACAAGGCCCAGGGAAAAGAAAGGCGGCTGCTGATTCAAGATGAGGTCCGAGTGGGGGAGGAGGAAGCCCGCTGCAGTAGAGCAGTAGGGATGCGGCAGCAGGGGGCATGGACCCGATGGGAGCAGGCAGCAGAGCGGAGGATATCATGGTTAGAATTGTGGAAGTCGGAGCCACACCAGATTAAATTTCTGGTTAAGTCTGTCTATGATGTCCTACCTAGCCCATCCAATCTATTTCGCTGGGGCTTGTCAGATACACCTTTGTGCCCACTCTGCAAGAGAGGAGGATCATTGGAGCACATCTTGAGCTGCTGTCCCAAAGCACTGGGAGATGGGCGCTACCGTTGGCGCCACGACCAAGTGCTGAGGGCCATTGCAGAGGTTATCAGCACTGGGATGGTAGGCAGCAGACACCAGCGACCAGCAAGGCAGAACATCGCCTTTGTTAAAGCCGGGGAGAAGCCACACCAGCACCTGAAACAAACGGCAGCCGAATGCCGAAGCAGGGGGTGGAGGACAAGATGCAATCCCATCGAGGTTGGGTGTAGAAGATTTGTCGGGCAGTCACTCATCAGGGCCCTCAAGATACTTGGAGTGAAGGGACTGCACAGTAGAAAAGTCATTAAGAACATCACGGACGTTGCTGAAAAGGCGTCAAGATGGCTGTGGATCAAGCGGGGTGATCCGTGGATCATACAAACTACTCAGACACAAGCCAGGGTCTGATCAACCCTGGCTGGGTCACCTGGGCGAGGGTGTATGATGTTGTGAGACCCAAAACATCCAATGAACCCAGGATACATCATTGATGATGTGTCTGAGTTGCACCAAAGGTGTATCTCAAAACTAAAAAAAACTCAAAAATGATAATTTTTTCCGCAAAATGCCATAAATCCATGACAATTTTTTTTCAAAATGCTATAAATCATTTGAATCAATATATAAATGTTCATTCATCTTTGCCATTTACTTGACTAGTGGCATACACTGATTTAAAAAAAACATTAATAGCATTAATCAAAACACTTTGTCATATTAAGAACATTGGTCATTGCTGCGGTCATCATTGGGACGTCGTTGCTGACAGCGATCAGCTGTAAAATGGTCCTGTGCGATTTTCGTTGACTTCGAGTAAAATAATGGAAAGTTTCTCATTAAATCCACTGGGGTCAATGTGTAAGCATGACAGAAGCTTGATGCTGTCGTGTGAAAACAAGCAACAGCCGGCATTTTTCGGTCTTCCGAGTGCCCCTCGCGTAAATTATTTGATTTGTTTGTTGATCACGAAGAACAAAGTAGATGAGGAGAACTAGGAAAAAGTGTTTTTCACTTTTTTGGAAAAAAGGGAGAAAAGATGACAGAATAACATGACGGATATTGGATTTTGCGTGAAATAAAGAATTTGCTTTTAATACTAACCAGATACAATACTGATTTTGGTGGTAACTAATTAAAAAAAAAGGCATTTATCACGCTTTGGAACCAAGCTCTTCATTTAGGCTTTGTTTACAAGAGAGCGCTTTAGGGTGAAAACGTAAAAATATTTAATCGTATGTGCCTTTCGTTTACACGGCGACAGCGTTTTGGGGGCTTAAAAACGCAAAAAAGTGAAACCACCCTTCAGAGTGGAAATCTCAAAAACGCTCTACCGTCACATTCCCGTCTAAAGGGTAAAAACGCAAAAGTCTGCTAACGGTGGCTCTCGACGCATATGCGTTTAGGTCACATGCATGCCACAGTTCAGGAAAATAACAACAAACATGTTGGATTATTTCCATACGTCGGACCTTCAAGTTGCCATAGCAGCTCTGATAAATATACAAGTCTTTCCAGCAGTTGTATGAAATATTCACAGCTAGTATTACTGATCAGAAAAGGTGCATTAATTACCTCTATCAAATAGTTGATGCACCAATTCATCAGAGGCAAACCAGACAGCTTTGGACGAGACCTGGGAGAACAAGGAAGAAGGTTGTACGCAGGCGCGTGCACTTGTTGTTGTTGTTGTTGTTGTATGTCAGTGCTTCACATTGCCACCTAGCCACCTGGAGTGCATACTACGTTGAATATCACATACTTTTGCAGCATCATACTCACACAGATTCCCCCCCAAAACGCTTATATAAACGTTTAATAAAAAGTGATAACGCCACTTTTGCATTTTCTCTTCAGATCGTTTCCGTGTAAACATAGCCTTAGTTAGAAGTACTCATATATACACACCCACAGAGAAAAAATAACCCTGCAAATTTGGCATCAGCCCAACACCAGCATTCAGGGTTAGATGCAATGGCTGAAATACCGAGATGAATTGGATGAGCTGACCTCATAGCATGTAGCGGT
Source organism: Misgurnus anguillicaudatus (assembly GCF_027580225.2). Taxonomy (NCBI): domain Eukaryota; kingdom Metazoa; phylum Chordata; class Actinopteri; order Cypriniformes; family Cobitidae; genus Misgurnus; species Misgurnus anguillicaudatus. Next base: position 5,116,715 of record NC_073343.2, read on the forward strand.
GCTTATTTGTGAGCGCTCAGTAGCCCAGCGAGGAGCGCAGACGGGGCACGGTTATGTGATTTCTGAGCTCTGACAGACCTCTGGAGGAAATTGCACGGGTGGATGGTCGTGTGATTGCACAGGCCCTTCCGCACATCTTATTCTGTCACAACAGCGTGACAGTCTTACTGCCGATATTTCCAACGACTCTGGCACGGCTTTCCGTTCCTCCTGCACTCTCGCTGTTATAATGGAGGAAGAAAATTAGATCATTTGGGAAAATCGTTTGTTTTCAGTGTCAGTGTTCTTTGTGTTTTATTTGTCCATGGATCGAATTATAGCTAGGAGATGTGCAATAATGAATATATGAATGGTGCTTCATGTGATCCATCATAGAAATTGTCAGCCCTGGAAAAAGTCTTACAGATAAGAAACAGAACCGATTTTTCGTTGAAAAGTAGGGTAATTGAATGTAATTCTGGCACTCGTATGCAACATCCAAAGTGAAGCTTAAAATCCTTGGTACTTTGCATGTAATTGTGATGCTTTTTACAATAAAATAAATGTATTACAGAAAGTGGAGTTTTCTGACAATGAATGTCTTGTAAAAAGAAAAAAATTTATATACATGTATAGGACAATGTAGTCAAGTCAAGAAGCTTTGTTGTCATTTCAACCATACTGTATATAAAACACTGCAGTACATAATAAAATTCAGCTTGATTTCCTAAGTTACAGCAACTCATCACTTGTCAAGATGATTAAACTTAAAAATGAAAGTGCGATTTTTTGCAGAGTATGGTTAAAATAGCAAAATAAATGTGCTTATCAATGTTAAAAGCAGGAGAAAATGCTTCTCATGTGTTTTATTGTTGGCTATGCCTTTCATACTCTATGCTATTGTGCAAATTAACTGTCAATGGGCAGTCAAGCTAGACGCATGGCAACATGGTCAGGTTGCGTGACATCCCAAAAACATGAACGTTATAAAGAAAATAGAATCCATGCACCAAAATACATAAAACAAAATAAGATAGATAGAGCTAAGATATTGAACTTGGGATCAATTAATTAGGGCTGTCAATAGATTAAAATATTTAATCTAGAATAATTGCACGATTGTCATGAGTTAACTCGCAATTAATTGCACATTGTTATATATATATATATATATATAAAATATATATTGCTTTGTATATAAATTTTCCATTCAGAAGACCATTTTCTTTCTCCATTTGCTGCTGCATCATTTGTGACCCTTGCTGGCAAATTGAGATGGAATGAGCAAATTTTGAAAAAAAAAAGAATTATTTATATTTTGATATTCTCTATTAAAAACTTCAAAATAATGCATGATTTGTTGGAATCTGGCAAAACATGGCAGAGCTACACCTGTTTGAAGTTGACAGAGGCAGCAAAGTTAATTTGTAAAAAATCCAAAATTACCACAAAAATTGCCACATCCATACCTGTAAATCACAGGTAAAACTAATAGATTTGGCACACACAAAGTCAAAAACAATATCAATATATCGTCGCTGCCCGATAAAATGTCCAAAATGGTTACTTTTCAGGAAGTTAAAAAACACAGTATTTCAAAAGCAGTTGAATGTAGTGTCATACTTGGTACGGCATCTTTTCATGTAACCATATTTTTGCCAGTGTAATGATATAATCCACATTTAACCAAAACTGAGTTTAAATGGACATACGTGCATATACGTGCACAGTAACTGTGGTCGATACACGTTCTTCCGATTATTAATTAGAATGGCCAAGTCGCGTTTCATATTGACAGATGAATACGCTCAGTTTATTAAATAGCCTACGTCTTAGTTTATTAAATACGCTTAGTTTAATTAATATTAATTCAAAATGTATTAAATGTCTCTTGCAAACTATGAAGGGACAATGAAATATACTGACATGGTAATGCTAGACAGATACGTTGTTTGCACAGTCCTACCGTAATTTTGTCACTCCTAGACATTCGTCTGGCGTCAGGGGGGAAAGTTTACCTCGATGAAGGAAAGTCATTGTGTCACCAGGCTATTTTTATTCGGCTATCCAGTGCTGAGCTTCGATGAAACTTCACCACTTTGTGGTAATACATATATACTGTATATTAGGGCCGGGACTCGATAAAAAAATTAATCTAATTAATTAGAGGCTTTGTAATTAATTAATCGAATTTAATCACATTTTAATCACATATAAATATTTGACCTGAGAACATTGAGAAGTTATTTTTTCACAGGGATTTTTAGTATACCATGAATAATGACTGAATACATAAGCAACCAAATATTGTTTATTTTTGTTCAACCAAGTCGTTGTACTCGTAGTCGGGCTAATGTCCATGCTAGCGGCTTTATGTTTTGCATTGAGATGATACTTGAGGCTCGATGTGCTGCGGTGATATGCGAATTCCTTGTTGCATAGCTTACACACAACCATGCTCTTATCGATGATTCCATCCGTTCGTTTTTTATAAAAAAAATTCCCATCCACAGGGCCAACCAAAGCGATCTCATCAGCTTCTTCGTTCATGTTCACTGTGGTTTGTTGTTGTCTGAAGTCATGATGAACGCTAGTTGGTGCTCCAGTATATTCGGTCCGCCGAAACTCATCCAATGAGAAATGTTTCGCGGTGCAAAAATAAGTGTGATTAAAATGCGTTAAAAATGTTTAAAGTCCGACTAACCAATACGTGATAATCACACGAAAACAGGAATTCGTTAAACGATCACAAAAAACACGAAATTTCGTGATAATACCACGAATAAAGAAAAAAAAAATATGTGACTATATCGCAAAACTTTGTGAGACTGGGTAGAATAATTATTAGTGAAATATCCATGCTTTTAAGAGTTAAAAGAGTGCAAAGGCCCAAAGTACACAGGCCCAAACATCCCCATACAGAAATACCCCCATAAAACGTATTTGTTTTAGACATAGTTAACAAAGTCTGATTATTCAAATTGCAGTTTAAAGCGTGTTTGCTTGTCTCCTGTACATTTCTGCTCCCACTTCTTCTTTTCAATAAAAGGATGGTATTACTCTTCTTATTTTAACTACTCACAGTCAGTCAGGGAAGATAAGCCGAGCCTTATAGCCCAACCACGGACCTGTCCACGTTTCTCTTTGTAGAAGCCCCCCTCCGCTGTCAGCTTGTCTCAGAAGTGATGATGAGTCGAAGGAAAAAAGGGAATTGAAAAAGAAAATAAAATATTGACTAAGCGTGAAGAAGAAAAGGCCCCGGTTACGAAACGTGGCGTAAAGGAGGAGAAGCAGATATCCGTTTCGCTTGCGATAAAGGCATCAATGGGAAACTCGCTTTTAAAATCCCCGTCCCTCATTCTCCCAGCTTCCTGTCAGGCTGTGGCACGTCAAATCTGCATTTTGAAAGACGCAGCTAATAAGCACACATTCAACAACCAAGCCTCTGACACAATAAAATTTCAACTCAGCAATTTTTTAGAAAATTGTGATGTTTTCGCCTTGGCATGAATGAGACGAATCACGGAATTCGAGGCCGCAGACATCACGTCTGTTGATACGCTTCGAGTTTCAACTTTAAATAAAATGACTATGTGGATAATAATAACATCCATCATTGTGCCGGGGAAGCACAACAGGATGAAGAGCATTATATAGACAGATCGTCTCATGAGTAAGCTCGCTTGATTAGGGTGCCTGAATCAGTTTTCAACACATCCCTCATGCAAATCATTTAAATGGATCCAGGAGACTTAATGTAGTGCTTGAGGGTTCTCATCAAGAGATTGCTAGACAGAGAGATGAAATAAAATCACTGTTTATTAAATCTGGCTGCTCTCTGACAGACATTGTAATAGAAAGAAGCAGTCTGACATGAGGAGAGAGGGAAATGTATAGCAGTGTAATTCAGTGTGGTTTGACCTCTGCAAAGGCTCACTGCATGCATATCTACTCCCTTTAAACATCTTCATGTACTGCTCTGTATACACTGTTATGGGATGTGTTTTAAACTGTCAATATGTTTCGTTGACATCTTATATATACATTTTTATAAAAAAGTAAAATTTTGAAACAGAGCCATAGTCTCCCTACTTACAAACAATGTTTGAACATCACATCATCAAACATGTTACGAATTGCCACAGGGCCGGTGTGCAGCATTCATTCACACTCATTGGGCCCTATCTTGCACCCAGCGCAATTGACTTTGTCAGTGACGCATGTATCATTTGTATTTTGCACCGGCGCACAGCGGGTTTTTCCCTCCACAGACGCACGTCGGCAAACAGGGAATGAACTTGTGCTCCCTGGGCGGTTCAGCGCAAAAAAGGAGGCGTGTTCCGGCGCAAATCATCCCTGATGCTATTTTGCAGTTTCAAAAAACAATTGTGCACTGACCAAAAAAAAATAGTCTAAAGTCAGTGGCGCGTTGGGCGTGGTTCATTATGCTATTTTAAGGATGCATGCTTGACCATAATGTATAGCGTGCACAACGCGCACAGATGCAACAGTTATTTTTGCAAATCATAAATTGTTACAATAAAAAAATATTAACACATGAGATAAGAAAAATCATACTGGTGAGCATTATGGTGGTAGTTTTTATTTATTGTGTGGCTGCGTTAAAAAATTCTCATGCAAATAACGATTAAAATATTTTCATAAGTTTGTTGTGTGGCTGTATTACGTTTATTTTATTCCAATAATAATTAAAATGTTTTCATAAGAAACCTTAAAGTATATGAACTTGATTCGTAAGTGTACTTTAGGGTTGGACCTTGCTTGCGTTTCTTGGGTCCGATTTCAAAGCCCCCAAACCCTTTCAGCGGTGAGGGTGGACGCAGCGATGTCCTCTGCTGGTTTCAGATCATGTGTAGAGGCAGATCCACCTCCCGTTACACGGCGTGCCGCACTTGCGTTTCAGATCGTTAAAATAGGGCCCATAATATTTTATTCAGTCAAATAGCCGCACGATAACAATAAAGGGGTTATTCTTCAATTGGGGTGGCAGGTGGTGTCACTATACTTTACAACAGTTAAAATAAACTTAAAAATACCAGTAAATTCTAAAATGTTTCCATGTTTGTATTCTGTAGGATAAACACAATTTGTGCACTATTAACAATTACATTTTTTGTTTTAAAATAGATATTTAATTGAGTTTGAGTGATTGCATTTGTAACGAAATATGCATGTCCCCACCAGACAGGTATCATGGATTGTAATTCAACAATAAAACATTTTTAACACAAATGAAGTGGTTATATTGTGAATATAGATTTATTTAACATGTACAATTTTATTAAATTAACTGGTTGATCGGAACATATATACATAATAAAGGCTAGGGGTGTGTCCGAAACCGCTCCCTATTCACTATATAGCGCACTATATCGGGTGTCAGCCATTTTGTAGTGGTGTCAAAAACTTGAGTGAACAATTTCATTCCCTACATTTGTTCACTACTTTTTCCCACAATGCACTCTGATTTTGAGGGTACATTCGATGTACACCCGCTTACTCATATTTGATGCAACGGGAGACGAACGCATAAGTGGAATCAGCTAAAGGATACTCACAGTAAACACCAAAGATTTATGTTTATACAAATTTTTTAATTCTTGTTGTCAGCTATTTTCTACTTTTTTAAAATAAAAAAGTGATATCTTTTATTAATATACATTTTATATTTTTATTAATTAATAAATAAATAACACAAAATATGATAAGCAGTTGTTTTGTTCTCTTTATTATTAACTAATACAATAAACATGACAAATGTGACAAACAGTATATAGTAAACTACCGTTTCACAGTAGGCGTACAATCAATAAAGCCACACAGGTGTAAGGATTTATGACGAATCTCTGCGACAATTTCCGGACGCATGGTAATTACGTCAGTGTCCGAAATCGCTCACTCATTTTCGTTCCCTTCTTCCCCATATAGTGGACTCAATTGTCATTTGCTATATAGGGAATAGTGAATGAGTGAACGAGGGAGCGGTTTTAGGACGCAGCTTAGATGTCTTACAGCGGAGTCTCTAACGTCATCATCGGCGGCCATCTTGTCACAGGCAAGCTTTCCGGTGGGCTCTGTGGTACCTGATGTAACTGTGGGTTCACACAAGACACGAGTTCAACGATTTGCGCGAGTAGATTACATACAAAGTCAAGGCAAAGACGCGATCAGACGTGTCCTCGTGTGGGGCAATGCGAATGACGCAATATGGTCGGCACATTTGCCGTGAAAACACGCGCTATTCCCCTCAAACGCGTCTTCGCCCAATTTGAAAATATTCTAATGTAGTAATCTAGAGCGAGTAACGCGATACCCCGCTTTGGTGTGTACGTAGCATAAGGTCTGCACAAACACAAATACTCATGACAAGTACTGAAATCTTGACAAATTATTTGGTTTCTTACAAACGTTATTAACGGTGCTATAATTCTGGATTGAACATTATTCATAAGTATGCAGTGTCATGAGTACATCCCTGATGTTTATAACAAACCAGACAGTTTGAAAATCGGTAGAAAATTGAGCAAGTTATTTAAAAAGTACATGCACCATTAAAACACAATGAGCGCATTTACATGCACAGTCTTACGCCGATTATGCTTAATTAAAAGTCTCCGCTCGAGTATAGCATTTGGCAGAGAAACTGCGAAAATAGAAGCTCATGTTACATTTACAGGTTCTGCAGACACGAGAAGAGATACAACAGTATAGTTTAAGACAGATATGCTGTCGGCTTTTTGAACAACTATTATGTACTATAGGCGGTGACATCACTGCCTGCGAGAAACCTGACAAATCTCCAAATTCAATGTAAACGCAGTTGTCTGCATAGTCGGTTTATTGATTTGCATGTAAACGCATGAAAACAGCTTTCTATAATAAGCTGATTTTTGATAGTTATCCGCTAATTCTGTGCATGTAAACATACTCAATGTTACGAGTGAGTGAGTGAGCTGACTGTAACAAGATGGCCGCCAGGTGCGGACGTCGACCTACATTGACCTGCAGCACGGACTTTATTATGTATATCTATGGATCTGAGGGATGCATAGTGAGTGCAGTCTTTCTTATTAATGTTCTTAAAGTTAGCAAAATGTCTGACAATTTCATGTGTCAAACTTTATTAGTGTCTGTGGTGTTGTGTTTATAATTTGTGGATTTTAAATATTCTAATCTAAATAAATAAAAAAAATTTCCTAAATGTCCCCTGATCTTAGAATCATCATGATGGCAGCCTCCACTTAAAGACTGGATTTAGGCTAACTTGTCTATGGAGTTAATGTCTGTGGTGTTACGTGCGATCTTCTTGTTGGTCACCTGACCTCCACCATTGTTTTGCCACTATGACTTCTGGGCGTAAAGCGATTTCAGCGCGCAAGTCTGCACTCTATGCATCCTCGATATCAATAACACATCCGGGTATTTTCATATGTCCTCTGTACTTGCGTTCTTGGGAATTGGAATTGAACTTCGATGGTTAATGATGACGTAGTGCAAGAACACGAGGATGCAAGATCGCTGAAGAACAGTCTTACAGTAATTACATTAAACATTTTTTATTTAAAAAAAAATATATATATTTAAAATTAAACATGTTATTAAGCTTACCTTTGAATGGATATAGCATATTAAACTCATTTTAAATGCATAACAATACATTTTATAAAAAGAAAACAAACAAGCATTTTACATTTTCTGCCTCTCATTTGACACCCCATTTGTAGAATGACCCAAGGACATGAACCCTTTTGTCTTATTAATATCATGGTTAACAAGGCTTTTTGTTGTAAATTTAGCATGTTATTCAAAGACAACAAAGAAATCAGTTTTGCCAAGCTTTTTTAATACTGTCAAAACAAATGTCGTTATTGCAATTTCTAATGCTGTATCAAAACAATTACCTGCTGTTCATTATACCATACAATATACAACCTATTTGTTAGCTGAGCTGCATTGTGCGTAATTAGCACAAAGCTTTAGGTAACAGTTAATTAGCACAACTTTTATGTTTACTTATAACTGCAGAGAAAACAATGAAAAAAAACTGTCAATTTAAAACATTTACATTAGTAGAAATTAATTAGATGAAACAACTTATATATGTAGTACTTATAGAAAATGTTGATGGAAGAAAGGCTACTTATAGACGGTTTCAGTAGCAACAACAAACAAAGGCTACTGTGTAAAATGAATGTATACAATGTTAGCTACAAAACTGTAAAAAATCTTTTTGCACTTAATTAAAAAGGGATAGTTTTAATTCAAAAATGTGTTCTCCGCATTGGTCGTTCACATTGCGTGTACATGACCAGACTATGGCACATGCTGCTGACGTAGTTGCAAGCGTACAGACACAGAATAAGCTGGCATGTTATTTGCCAATTTTAATGGGCTGTTTAAGTATTGTTTAAAATGTTTGCATAATGGCCTAGGTGACGTCAGCAGCATGTGCCGTAGTCTGCTCATGAACATGCACTGAACGACTTGATGGAGAACAAATTGTTGAATAAAATCGTTTCTTTGTGCATAAAGTGTTCTCGTCGCTTTGTTTATAAATTTTTAGAGTGTTGGGTTGCCACTTGATGTCCAATATAAAATCTGGTTAAAAAGAAGTGAAGTGCTCTAGTGAACTTGGCAGGCCCATTTGTTTTTGTTAATGCATCCAAATCGTCTTTCACTCCAATGCATGCTCGATGGATTTTCCTTTCAATAAAAATATTTATTTCACCAACACTGTCCAAGTTCAAGTTTGAATGCTCCAAATAACTGTCTTTTAGTTTCTCGATTGCTTCCATTGCTCATCTGGACTTCCAAGAACTTTCCAATTCTACCATATGGTGCAAACACACATTGCAAGTTGACCTTCATTTGATCATTTCCTCAATTTCCTTACCACGCAAAGTCGGATTAGCTAATGACCACAACCAGCTTGCGTGCAGCGGGGAACCGTTTTCCGCCTCCGTCTCATTTTCTCTGTGAAAGCGAAATGTTTACTTGTAAGCAAACTCAGCATTTGCTACAGATGCAAACGCCCGTCATCATTAACTTTGGCCAACAAGCATCTGCTTCATGACATTAGAAACCCCATCTGTTACCCTCCCAGCATATCACTGCAGCCACACCGTTCGCCAGCAGCAGAAACAGTGACAAACGCCCGGGCGGTCGGCAGCCACTGGAAATCGAAGCTCGGTGACCATCCCCCAATAGCTCCTTATTTGTGCTGATAGGAGAGCAAACACAGGCATTTGACTCAATTGCAGGAAATTGATATAGCTGTCCTACAGGCAAAGCACACTATTGCTCTGTCGAGCGTATCACCTCGACTGTGCAGGTATAAGGGCATCATGCATCACATCAAGCCATCAAATGAGCGCATTAAACTATTGAGGTACGACAATGGATCTCCAGGCAACCGAGGCTTACTTTAAACCTATTACTTTTCAGCTTTGCTATGGCGACCTTCATTGAGTTAACTTAACACTGGCTGCTTGTAAAGAAATAGCAGCTTCTTTTATTTTCTCACAAAATGTGTGTTTTTCCTTGCCTAGCACTCAATATGGAACAACACTTAGATACAAAAGAAATACGTTAAATATTTATTATAAACAGAGGCGCCATGCCTATTCAAACTAATGGGGGGCCGTGTTTTTTGAGCCAAATGGATTTTGCATGCAACCTACAAATCAAAGCAGCGTCCATTAATCTGTTACTTGTCTTTTCATTTGTGTAATATGTACAATAGTATCAGTTCTGTGCTAGATCCTTGTCAATTTTCAGAGATTTTCACTGCTTTGATCATGTTACATGTTACTTTATTCAGGCGGCAGGAGGTCATCTTGGTATAACCGAGGGGCAACCTTCCGATCTCTCTGATGAAGCTAATACGGAAGTGATTTAAACTGCAATTCCTCGACTGGCCGTTAGAAGCTGGCTCCATAAGGGGGTCAATTCCCATAGACCCCTATGTTAAAATGCCCTGGTACAAAAAATGATTTTGGTCTGTATAACTGATTTTGCCCTTCATGACAACTATGGGAGGTGAATTTTTTTGTAACTCATCCGTTTAAATTATATTAAGCCTTACTGTGGGTTCACACCAGACGCGAGTTCAACGATTTCTGCGAGTAGATTACATACAAAGTCAATGCAAAGACGCGATCAGACGTGTCCTCGTGGGGCGATGCGAATGAGGCAATATGGGCGCCGCGTTTGCCACGAAAACACGTGCCTCAAACGTATCTTCCCCCAAGTTGAAAATATTCAACGCGAGCGAAAAATTTGCATGACATGAAGTTAAATCCTGCGAGTAATCTAGAGCGAGTAACGCGATGCCCCTCGTTTGGTGTGTACGTAGCATTAAAGTTCTGCATAATTAAGGACGTGGCCACTTAAGTGACGGTTGAACAGCCACTGCTGTCGAGCCAGACGGGCGTGGTTTCAGCAACAAGCCACCTCAGCTTCATCCACGTCCCGCCTCTTTACCCACTTTCGGATATCCGCGAGTGATGCGCAGTGATGTGTGGCCAAGATGATGACGGCAGGCACCGCCTACTATTGGCTTCAAAAACAATCTTCAGAAACCTATGGGCGATGTCAAAGACACTACGTCCATCTTTTTTACAGTCTATGGGTATAACGCCAGAAAAATGCAAAAATGCATTCCTCTAATAATTTTATATAAACATATTTTTTTAAATCTTTATTGAACATCATTATTGTTTATATTCTTTATGGATTTAAAACTACATTATTTTTATAGAATAATGCAGTTGTTGTGCAAATGCATTACAATTAAACAAGTCATAAAAACAGAATAAATAAATAAACAAAAAAATTCCATTTCAGATGTAAATATGATGCCAATATGTCATTATTCTGATTGAATTAATTGATATAATTGTTTGATATGAAAGTTATTCAACACATTTATTTTACTGCCCGATAATAGTCCCCTTGGTTACTTTCAATAGCGAGGGACTTTTTTCAGGCACTGCATAATATCATTGCGCCTCCTGCAGCTATCTTACGGCAACAAAGTCCTTGATTATTACGCCATAATTAGAGTATAGTTCCTAGCCATATCTGCCTAGAAAATCGCAACTTTGAATTTTCCGTCGGTCTTAATACACGATGTAACTAGAGTCAAGTTTAAATAGGAAAAATATTGAAAATCAAATGTTTCACTCTAGGGGAGCTGGAAAATTAGCCTATTTTCAAAAAAAGTGGAGTGTCCCTTTAAGTGAGAGTGCCATGGAAAAAAACTCTGAAAGCTCTATAATATTTCTTTTAATGTCTGTGTATGCACAAATTTCTGTGAACTGTGCACACTGTGCCCCCTTAAAAGAAATGGTGCATGACATCCCTGATTATTAATATTGATCGATACAGCATTTATTTAGTAAATCAATACATTTGAGGTATTATGAACTGCAGGACGGTTACGAACATACTTAACTGCTATGATCAAACAAAGAATCTAATGTCAATACTTTATAGCTTTGATAAAATAACCATAAATGCGGCAGACAGTTTGTTTTGGTTGGTATTGAAAAGCTACTAATAGAATGTACTAAGATTAAGGAAAATTATCTGAATTGTTCAGTGATGCAGTTAACATGGGCTGACAGATTGTGATGCAGAAAATGTAATACTTTATACAAGTGTGACACTGTTGAACTCATAGCAGGTGAAATATGAATCTTTATGATGAAGATCGGCTTGCCATTTTTATACTATGATTTATCTACGGTATTTAAAGTAACCTCCTCTGTCAGAACATACTGTAATGTTCATATATACCTATTTCTATTTTTTACAAATGTTATGTTTCATATTTTAAAAATCGGTATAAAGGCTGATCATTCAGATTATATGGCAATATTTTTATTTTTGTACAAGTCCCAGAGTATCACTCTAAACCATACAGCACCATGATTCATGTGGCAAGACATATCTCCCAAGAGCCATCTGAAGAGGGGTTAAATTGAATTTGTCAGAATGACAATTTATTTCTATCTCTCTCTTACTGTGGTGTTTTTAGACATATATAATTTTAAGACGGCTGCTTGATGAATAGATGGTTTGGACCACTATTTTACACCCACAACATTATCCTTCATCACTTTGTGATTTTGCCTTATTGTTTTTTTTATTCATTTGGTTACTGTTGAAATGCTGTTGTACCTGTCATGGTGTGCACCATTAACTGTTGCCAATCTGCTGTCTAGACACTATGTTCAGCCACTTCAAATAAATAGCATTCTTAGATCACCGGGTATAATCTCTTGTGTAAACAGAAAGAAACAGACAATTGCACTTTGAATCAACCAAACCTATCATCCAACCCATACAGCCATTTAGGTTGTATGTCCATTCCCACAATACGACCCACAGTAGCGTTTACTAAAGTAGCGCATTCGGATATGTCAAGCTAATAACATAAACCATTTATTTTTTGGTTGTGAAATAGCATTGTTTCTTGTGTGCCTCATGACCGATTGCATCATAACATCAGCTTTGAATGTAAAATGGTAGGGTCTCGTAACCGATTGCACCATGTTATGGTTTATGTTTGAATGAGACCTTACTGTGTGCTTGCATTCATATAAAGTTAGCCCTTGGCTTCTGTTTGCAACACAAGCTGTTTATACTTTTTGGGCAATTTATGCAATAAATATCTTTGACTTTACTTTTACTTGCATGTTGTTTTTTATATGGTTGATAAGTGGTTGGGGTTAGGGTAGGGTTGGGGTTAGGTGCTCCAAAATATCTATAAAAGCAGGACACTGGTTCATTTGTATAAAATCCCATTAATTTTTTTCCATAGACTCATAGGTTATCGCAAAAAAATAAGCTCTGTGTTTAAAAAAAGTTAAAGACACTTGCAGGTTTTGTACAAGTTAATATTTACAGATGACAGTATAAATGCATTTACTAGAATTAAAAAAGCATTATAAAAAAGTCATAAAAGTAGTGTTTATCTGTAAAGACTAACTTGTTGGACAAAACGTGTAAGTGTGATAAACTTTTGTCAAACACAGAGCTTATTCTTGTGATAATCAAAAATTCTATGGAAAAAAAGGTATTTTTTGCATGGGAACCAGTATCCCGCTAAATTCTGATTTAGTCAGACTGATCTCACGGAAAGTCATGTTATAGTCATGAAAAATGTGATTAATTTGTTCGTGTCCATGGTTCGAAATTCTGCATTTTTACGTGTCTTGAGCAAAAATTTCTATAAATAGTTTTTCACCACTAGTGCCAGTGGCACAACTTTCTTTTTGCCATTTCTTTTCGGTCATTTTATGTATTGTTTTTTATTTTCTTACCATTGTTGCTTGGGGTTGGGGTTAGAATCACTTTCTGTTACATTTTTAGACATCTTAACCCAAACCCCAACTCTAACTCCAACCCCAAGCGAGCTATGGGAGATGTTGCTTAGGTGCCCAAAATGGTTGCTAGGGGCGTGGCTTAATAGCTTTGGACTATCCTGATAGACTGATTGGATGTCTGAGTAAAATGAGCCAACCCCCTTGTCACTATGACATTGTAAAGCGAAGATATCCCATCTGGAATTTTTTTATTCCCTTATATAAGCGTGTTCCCAGCCCCATTATAAGTCAATTGGAAATTTTGGGTGCCTCTTACACCCCAGGGGTACAACTTACACCCCATTGTGATGTATGTTCTTACAGAGCCTACCAGCCTCTTCAAATCCTTGAGCGGAACTACGACTTGTCAAAGTTCGATGAAATGTTACGTCAATTGGATTTTTCAGGTGGTTTTTTGCCCCCATTTCGATTAAAAAAATTTAAAATAGGGGAAACATGAGAAAACAATACATAAAATGACCCGAAAGGTTGTGCCACGGACACGAAAAACTATTTATAGAAATTTGTGCGTGTGACACGAAAAAGACATTTGTGCTCAAGGCACATTAAAAAGCTGAATTTTGTGCAATGGACACAAATACATTTTATCAAAGTTTTTGTGACTATAACACGACGACTTTCCGTGAGATTGTGTTGGATTAAGCCTACAAAAATATGTCATCCCTGTGGCACACTATAAGCAAAGGGCACTTATCTTTAAAACATACTGTATAGCAGCTTGCACAAACAACATGGGGTCAGTCAGTTTGGAGGACAGTGTTGAATCAACAAGGACAAATGAAGTGATGTTTTGCTTCAAATAAATCATCAAGTGACAAAAAAATTAATATTAATAATTAACAGTTTAAAATAAGCTTTTTCTGAAAAATTTAAAAACTCTGAAATCATAAAGTGTTGCCTTTAATGTAAAATGTTTTGCATGAAATTGTATCAGATTCATAGTTCATAGAAAAATGATATTTTACATATTGATATTTCTATATTACATTCCTTAAACATCATGATGTCTAACTGCATGTCAAGTAGGTTTCCAAAAAGACCTCGGTACATATTCAATTCATCATTCGCTCCCATCTGCTCTCGTTGTGAAAAAATTACAAGCGCTCTTAGTGGATGAAGTCAATTATGAACTCAATCCATCAAACTGCCATTTTCTCCTGAGCACCAAAAATATAGAGGTGAGCGACTGCTTGAAGCATTCACGTAAACATGCACACTTAATAATGTTATCTTTCGAATACATCAATCAAATTAAACAGGCTCATCTTGTATTATGTTTTAGTTTTGCTGATACCGCACAAGCTAACAAAAACAAATGAAATTGTGGGTAGACATAGTCATACAGAAATATGAAGATTGTATAAATGATAGATAATAAGTGATATTTATTTTCCTTTGAAACTATAAAAATAAAAGTAACAGGTTTTTTGAAGTGGGAACTAATTCTTCATGACTCCTTTAAAGAGCCCGTCCACACGGAGACGTGTTAAGCTGTATACGTAAAAATGTTGTATGTACAGTAGTGATTAAATCTGAAGATGACAGCCAATCGTTATATGTTGTGATACAATGATGCCATCGCCTCACGTCTCGACCCTAGTCAGTCACAGCTACATCACGTAATAGCAACGATAACAACGGTGGACTGCATGCTTGTATTCGTGTTGCAGAAGGTAGTGAGCCTATTAGCTTTACTTAAGCTAAATGTTCTCCTCTTATGTTGCTACAGTGAGCATCAAACAAGACAACAACAAGGTTTTTGTGCATGCTCCATGTCTTCTTTTCTGTTTTTAGTGTATCTCTATGGCAGAATCACAGTGGCACATACTGAACTGGCATGTACACTACATCGATTTCAATTGGTTCAGTGCCTTCGTGTGTACGCAGATAGGTTTCTTGAGATGAGGCATACAAACTTTTTAAAACAAGGGAAAAAAACAGGCTTCGTGTGGATGTGGCCAAAGAAAAAAATTCCATTCCAGAATTAGACACAGGTAAAAAAATCACTTGATTTCTCAGATTATGATTCACTTTTGGATACTGATTGTAATTACCTGTTCTGAGTCATGGTATAGTTCATAAATGGATTACGTTATGGATTACACTCACACAAAGATGTAATTATAAGACACTGACGCACTGCTCTAGACAGAAGAGCAAATGAAGAGTTTGGTTCCAAAACACAATAAATCCATTTTGACTAATTTGGGTAAAAATGTGAAAATCCATATTTTGATTTTCAAAGATTTATTTTAAAAATGTATTATTTTTACTGCAAAATGCAATAAATCTATGACAAAGAAAGGGAGAAAAGATGATAGAATAACACGGCGGATATCAGTTTTTTGCGTAAAATAAGAATTTACTTTTTAATACTGACCTGATACAATACTGATTTTAGTGGCAACTATTTTTTTAAATGGCGTTAATCGCGTTTTGGAACCAAACTCTTCAAATGAAGCCTTGTTTCTTCAATATGGACAAATTTGGTTTAGGAATTTAGGAAACTACACCACTGAGGGATTATTGTTATTTGTCCAAATACACACACACATCAATGCATTTTGGGGTGTGGTCCTTGTCAAGACAATCTCCTGAACTCCATGGCTGTTGGTGCCAGACGGGGCCAGTCTGAGTATTTTACAATCTGCTCAGTTACTAGGATTTTCACACACAACCATTTCTAGAGTTGACAAAGAATGTTGTGAAAAGGGAAAAACATCCAGTATGCGGCAGTCCTGTGGGCAAAAATACCTTGTTGATGCTAGAGGTCAGAGGAGAATGGGCCGACTGATTCAAGCTGATAGAAAAGCAACTTTAACTGAAATAACCACTCGTTACAACCAAGGTATGCAGCAAAGCATTTGTGAAGCCACAACACGCACAACCTTGAGGCAGATGGGCTACAACAGCAGAAGACCCCACCGGGTACCACTCATCTCCACTACAAATAGACAAAAATGGCTACAATTTGCACGAGCTCACCAAAATTGGACAGTTGAAGACTGGAAAAATGTTGCCTGGTCTGATGAGTCTCGATTCTGTTGAGACATTCAAATGATAGAGTCAGAATTTGGCGTAAACAGAATGAGAACATGGATCCATCATGCCTTGATACCACAGTGCTGGTGGTGGTGGTGTAATGGTGTGGGGGATGTTTTCTTGGCAGACTTTAGGCCCCTTAGTGCCAATTGGGCATTGTTTAAATGCCACGGCCTACCTGAGCATTGTTTCTGACCATGCCCATCCCTTTATGACCACCATGTACCCATCCTCTGATGACTACTGTACTTCCAGCATGATAATGCACCATGTCACAAAGCTTGAATCATTTCAAATTGGTTTCTTGAACATGACAATGAAATTGAAATCTCCACTGTACTAAAATGGCCCCCACAGTCACCAGATCTCAACTCAATAGAGCATCTTTGGGATGTGGTGGAACAGGAGCTTCGTGCCCTGGATGTGCATCCCAGAAATCTCCATCAACTGTAAGATTCTATCCTATCAATATGGGCCAACATTTCTAAAGAATGCTTTCAGCACCTTGTTGAATCAATGCAACGTAGAAATAAGGCAGTTTTGAAGGCGAAAGTCTTCCTTTAGGTGGGTGTATATATGTGTAAAAAGTAGCTACATAAAGTACCAAAAGATAACCAAAAAAGTTAACAAATATGTTTAATAAAAAGTTCCCACAGTTCCAAAACACTCATAAAATGTTTGACATTCAAGAAGTTTCCTCTAGCCTATGTGGGTAGTATAAAGGTGATATGTGTCCCACCTCTACTGAAATGGTTTTGTCCTTCTCTATACTGACAGAAATTCATCAAACAAGTCGTATCCACTTGATGGGTAAGGGCACACGGTTGGTATCCAGCCAGGGTTGATTTGCACAGGGACCATCAAAAACATTATGGGGGTGTATAATTGTTACGGAAGAACAGCTGAGGATGCAGAAGTATATGCACAAACAATAATAATAAAAAACTTTTTGTAATGATGTGCATACTAACAGCATATGTGGTATCAGCAGAGGTCTGTGGGAGTGTGGCTATTGTATAAAGGCATTTTCAATTGTTGTGCCGCTAACAGACTGTCAGCTGTAGCAATTACGCATTGCCCTTTAAAGAGGGCCAGAGGACACCAAGTCTATTTCTTAGCGTCTGCATTTCTACACACCAGGTGCACCAAGCAGGAAGCTCTTAAATTAGTGCTCAATTTAGTAGCATTAGAGGCACCACATGGTGGTCAAACCTTTCTTCAATTCACATAATTTAAAGAAAACTGATTGGTAACACTTTACATATCTGTAATCCACAATACATGGACATAAGCTTTCGAACGTGTAGGCAATGAAATGAGACTCAATTGTCAGTAAAGAAAAAAAATAATTGTATACTTAAATGTTTCACAAAACAACTAAGCATTTGTTCATCAAGGTCAGGAAAACATTTCAAGTAAGCATGCTTTTGAAATAGTGATATTAGAAGCTGTTAGATGATGTGTTACAGATAATATTGGAAATGAACACACAGCCTCTATAACAATTGAATTCACAGATGCCTCATAATTTAGTGCCAAAAAGCCCTCACAATAGACTTCAATTATAAGTTGTAATCTTGGGAGCGATTGTTCTGTCTGGTTAGAGTTTACAGTCATAACCAGCGTTGTTTTCAAAGATTTGTGTGTTTATGACTAAACAATCGGTACGTCTTCAGCCAACTTGTTCTTCCCACACATACAGACATAACAGAGAAGTTTTTATGAGTATTTATATTTTATGTCCCTACAAGTGCCAGAGCCAGGTGCCGTTAATGGGAATCACAAAGGAACGGATGACTATTTGACCTTCTCCAGCTAAAAGAGCCAAGCTTGTGAACGAGTAATATATTCCAACACGAAGAAAATACTTATGTTATGAAGTCATCTGTTCCTTTGCCAGTTTATTTTACACTGAAATGACTACAACAAATGTGAAAGTGATGTCATGTTTAAAGTTTCAATTACTTTTGGTTGCCAAGTTTCACAATTGAAAAGAGACAGAACAGTGAGACGATCAACATATAACCACTTAAGTCTGAAAATGGACAAGCAGAAAGTTACAGGTGATTTAAATGTATAGAGGGTATCAGGGGCGTCATGCACCAATTTTTTTTAAGGGGGCACAGTGTCAACAGCTCACAGAAATTTGTGCATACACAGACATCAAACGAAATATTATAGAGCTTCAGTCTTTTCCATGGCACTTACATTTCTAACATTCTGAAAACCCCTGCTTTCATGCAAAAACCTCCAAACTAAAAGTGATGACTAACTTTAATATCAAATACTATTCAATCGGAATAATGACACATTTGCATCATATTTACATCTGAAACGGCATGTTTTATTTATTTAAGTCTTAATGGCTTGTTTAATTGTGTCATTAATGCATTTTGCACAACAACTGCATTATCATATAAAATTAATGTAATTTTAAATCCAAGTATATAAACAACGAAAATGACATAAGCTATAGCCACGTGATTGATTTTAATGTTCAATAATGATTTAAAAAATATATGTTTAGATAAAATTATTAGAGGAACGGATTTTTGCATTAAATTTTACCCCATATGTGAGCATGTGAGATTTCGCGCCCGCGTGAACTCTGGCAAGCTTTTGCGTTGTGCCAATAAGATGAATCTCTCTACTAATATAATGTTGAGACGGTCACATTTAAAACCATACATTTTCTACACAGAGGAGGTTAACTGCACATTACCTTACTGGGGTTTGGAAATGTTGTGAGCATTTCTAACACGTTTTAATTCCTCAGATAGCCAAATGCAGCAGCAAGCCAACAGGAGAGAGCTCGTGAGCGCGCCCAGACGCTGATGACGCCTGCGACTGTGCTGACTGCAGCACCAGCTGCCGCCAGAATAAAAGTAAGGTAACATGATCAAAACACTATCAAAATGGCGAAAATCTCCGAAAAGTGACAAGGATGCAGCACAGAATGTATAATAGTGTGCATATTAAATAGATTAAAAGTCAAATAACAGATTAATGGACGCTTATTTGATTTTGAGGTTGGATGCAAAATCCATTGGCTCAAAAAAAAACAAGGGGGCACGTGCCCCCTTAGTTTGAATGGGCATGACGCCTCTGGAGGGTATGCATTGACGTCACTTTTCCAGGTGACCACACCGGAACTCGCCCTGTTGAGTGGCAAATGATTCAACAAAATGGTTGGTTTTCATGGCGGCTGCTGCGAAAAACGCCAGTAAAACGGACTATTATCAGCTTAAATTGAATTTAGTTGGACTTGATAGCAGAGGTGGACAATACTTAGTTAAATTAGTTACATATTTTCCAAGCATCTGTACTTTATTAGGTTGTTTGTATTAAGAAAAACATTACTTCACTACATTCTAAAGCATAGAATCCTACTGTATATTCTTTGATATTGCATATTAATTTTTTTTACTAATTTAATATCTAATTACATTACTTGAGTAAAAATATGTTAATGTACTTAAATAATAAATGTAAAACAAAAACTTGTATTTATCAAATGTAATATAGCAAAAAATTATGATAATATGCTTTGGAATGGGATAAAATACAAATACTTGAAAAAAAATACTTTTAAGTAGAAAGTAAAACCTCTGCTTGATAGTGACCCTACAACTGGTCAACCCACCTGTGGTCTGTGGACATTGAAATGAACGAACAATTTAATTCGCGTTTTTTACCCACGTAAAGTTGATGATTCCGCGAATAGCTGCAATTGCAGATTTTGAACAGAGATGGTGACGAAAAGGAAAAAAGCCGGACTGCAGCTTTAAATGATGCCATACTGAAAACCGAAACACGGAATAATATCTGGAGTTTCATAAATTCTCAGTAACTGATGACCTAACAATTTATGCGCTTTATCAGTTGTTTGATCTTGCAAACCGCACGCTCTACCAGACAAATTTTGTCCTTCTCTGCCATTTCATTTTTACTTTTAAGGAGCTTCCAATAACATTAAGAATTCTTCAAACAGCCAGAGAAAGATTTATATCAAGTGATCCTTGTTATTTGAAAAAAGCTGACCTCCCAGTGAAATAGGCATTTAAATAAGAACAGGCAATAGAAAAGATCTCAGAAAAGCCGCGGCTCAGATTTTCGCCAGATTCCCATTTATTTTTCCTTTGCACTTTCCTATTCCTTTTCTTTTGTCTCATCAGAGTACGACTCCCCACTGCCCTTCCTAACATCAGAGCTGCCTAAG
This sequence comes from Misgurnus anguillicaudatus, assembly GCF_027580225.2. Classification (NCBI taxonomy): domain Eukaryota; kingdom Metazoa; phylum Chordata; class Actinopteri; order Cypriniformes; family Cobitidae; genus Misgurnus; species Misgurnus anguillicaudatus. Next base: position 5,137,367 of record NC_073343.2, read on the forward strand.
CCCCATTGGCCACCTCCTGTGGAGTGCGTTTGTCTGATCTGGGTTAAGCAGGAGGATGTGGGCTCGTGGACATTGACATAGCCTTGACTGCCCTTAGGAAAGAGCCCATGATTGGCTACGGTCTGTGGTTTTGACTCTCACTCATTATTGTCTTCATCAGTTCTTTGGGCAAAGTCACAGTTTCAGAAAATGAGGGCAGGCCGTGATGGGTATCTGCTCGTAGTGTTATAGTTTAAACTATGGCTGACTTTAATTAGGAGAGACAGAAAGTGCTCTGGCTTTAGGCGAGTTTGAGGAGGAAGTTCAGAGAGGTCACATCTCAGGAATCGTTTTTTTGGGAAATTTAACTTTAGAGGTGTGAACATGCAACTAACATCTTAATACATAGCTAAATGGCCACTATTATTAATGTACTAGTTTATATGCTTTATGAATTTGGTGAATACTTGTGATTTAAGGTATACATTTATAGCAACCCATGTGTTCTCTCTGCACTGTCAGGAAAAAATGGGCCTGTACCCTTTTCCACTCGGTGGAGTACGTAGTACCCAATACTTTTTTTAGTATCACCTTGGTCGGGGTTCCAAGCAAGCCGAGCTGGTACCAAAATGTGACGCGAAAACATTGTAGATCACTGATTGGTCTGAGAAAATCATCACTACCAGAGTCATCGCTATAATGTAAAAGATTAGCTTTACCTTCATGCTAGCTTGCGCTGTCTCGAGTAAACCTGTTGTCATCTGTGCTTTGCTGTAAGTTCCCAAACTCCCTTTTATCAATAAAAACATCCACAGGTTGAGAATCAGGAACACAATAACAGTTTTTGTTCCAGACTTGAAGTTTGTGGCGGCACATTCGCGTCGTGCACGTCCGCATATATGCTTAAATGCAACTTAAATGAGGCTCAGCAGAGCGCGTCGACGGACGCCACGGGTGTTTGTACAGAAACTGTCATGTGAGACAGAGGTAGTGATAAACGCGATGTGCAAACATCTATTTGTGGTGGTCAACTTTATTTTTGTGGCGGACGGAGAAATAAATAAATGTATGGGAATGTACAACAACGCTCTCACGTGTATGATGTCACAGCAGTAGGCAGCGCAAATATAATGACACACCTATAACCCCTCCCACCCCAAAGTGTTACTAAACTCGATGGAAAAGCTAATCAAGCCAAAGTGAGGTGAGCTGACCCAACCTGACCCAAACCAAACCGTGGGGTACTATGCAATGGAAAAGCGCCAAAAGTTTGATCGTTTTTTCTAACATTGTAAGATTCGAACCCATGTTCTAGCCCTTTTACCATTCTCTATAAGCTGAGCTGAAGAAATATAAATCTATTAATTTAAATAGTTTTTAATAGTCTTCTCTTTAATTAAAAATATCCAAAAGCCACAACACAAAAGCCATACAGCTTTAATGTATTAAACAGTTCTTGTCTAGCAATATAAAGGGTGGATGAAAAACAGTTTATCCTGTTTACAACACTTAGCACTCAGGAAAATATAGCAATATGTGCACAACAAATCTACAATAAGGTAAATTAAATGAAACTACTTCTGTAGATTAATACATAGAGCTCTTCTTTATCTTCCATTGGTTTTCAATAGAACTGTATTATGTTTCAGACTCACAATTCTGAAGTGGCAATTTGTGCAACATGGTTACATTAAAGCCATTACGAGAGTGTTATTAGGGTTAACCAATGTTTTAAGGATATGAATGTATCCGTAAATACCTTTCAACATCAGAACTATTTAACCGCCCATTAAGCACTTCACAAAGTATGCTATATATTTTCCTTTGAATAAGATGAAAAGGCATCTAAAGAGTATATTCAGATTCACAGATAAACAGTGGACACTTGCCATGGCCTCTATTACTAAAGCCATACAATTAAGAAAGACAGCAGGGTTTTTGACTCCAATCAAAGAATTATGTTAAGTTGCTGAGGTAAGTACTGCAAGAGTCTGACTGTGATGCATCTCCAGATACTTCTGTGATGAGTGAATCTGCAACATCTTATGAATTTCATCTTTGATTCGGATGTTCCCTGTACTTGTTTGAATGAGTAGTTTTCTGTGTTATTATTTATTAACCGAATTTATGTAACCCAAAGTTCTGTCTAAAGTAGAAACTCTGCATGCGCTTCCCAAATATAAACACTTTTGAATACTTTTACATGGACTTCAAATGAAATCAAGAAGAACGTATTTCCACTTACTGCACAGGTGTTAAACTGGGGTCCAGGGTAGAGTTCTCCAAATAAATTTGGACCTCTCGGGTCCAAATAAATGTACCTGACTCGAACAGACTGATCTCACGGAAAGCTGTGTTATAGTCACGTAAAAATTTGTTCGTGTCCATGGCATGAAATTCAGCTTTTTTACGTGCCTTGAGCATGAATGTCTTTTTTATGACACTCCCACAAATTTCGATGAATAGTTTTTCGTATGCGTTGCACGACTTTTTTTGTTTCATTTTATGTATTGTTTTCTCATAGTTTTTTCCTATTTTTGTCACGAAACGTACAACAGAACCCAAGTGCAAGACTGAAACAATAATAGGGTTAGAATCACTTTCTGTTACATTTTAAGACATCGTAACCCAAACTCCAACTGTAATCCCAACTCCAGGCAAGAATAGTTTTAAAAGCGGAAGAAAAACACTAGAAACCAATGCATAAAAGTACATCCTAACCCAAACCTAACCCTAAGCGATAATGATTTAAAAATGTAATAAAAAAATGAGAAAACAATACATAAAAATGACACGAAAAAGAAAGTCGTGCCACAGACACGAGAAACTATTTACAGAAATTAGTGCGAGTCAAGAAAAAGACATTCGTGCTCAAGGCACGAAAAAAGCTGAATTTCGTGCCATGGACACAAATAAATTGATCAAATTTTGCGTGACTATAACACAACTTTCCGTGAGATCATGTTGGACTTGAAATGACCTGAATCACTTCTTACCCGAACCTGACGTGCATAAATCTTTTTTTAAGAAAGACAAGACCTGACCCTACTGAAAAATCCAGCTAAATGGTTTATGCTGGACCTCCCAGCCTGACAAAGCTGGTGCGCCAGCTGGTATTCCAGCATGACCAGCTAAGTCCAGCTAGACCAGCTTAAAATGTGACCAAAACACAGCTAGACCAGCTTGCTACACCAGCAAAACCAGCTTCCTACACCAGCAAAACCAGCTAAAACCAAGCTGGGGACCAGCTAAAACCAGCTCACCAGCTTATGCTGTTCTTAGCTGGATTTTTCAGTAGGGGAGACAAACCCAACAAAATTAGATTGAGTCAAACCTGACCAAGCCGTAGAAACCGTAGAAACCAATTTGGCCTGCTACTCCATTTATTTTCATTTGTTATCTGACAATGACACCAAGGTAACCACTTACAGTGTGCATTTAAAATTGATTGACAGGTCTGGCTAAACGAAAATTAACCTACTGCCAGCCACACAACCATGCAAGCTCTCTTGGCGATGCACACACGTGAGATAGTTTGTGTCTTCTTGAATCCATTCGGCCAAACACATTCATTTTAAATTACCCGAGGTCGCTAATATTATACCCGACCCGTACGAGGCACACGTGAACTTTTAAACCAAAACCCACTCGGGTCTCGGGTCGGACCTGGGGTTTTTGGATTTAGGTTGACCCGTGAATAGCACTAGTCCGTGGACCCGCTGCAGGTTCTGGGGGGATCCCCAGACCATTTTAGAGAAAACAAACAAGTTATATTTAGGGTATTTTTATTTGATGTATATGTTTATCAGTCACATCTTTTCTCCCTTTTTTTCCCAAAATGCGATAAACGGCACTCCTCCTTTTCTACAGAACGCAATAAATCTGCTCCAAAAATTAAAGCGCACCATTCACGCAATGTAAACAAACAATAGCAGCGCACTGAGTCCTAGTTTTCCTCATCTACTTTGTACTTCGTGATCAACAAACAAAACAAAATAATACTTTAATCGCATTGATAAACCTGTGATGTTTTTCTGTGACGGGAAAGAAACGTAATCCATCAACATCTAATATAACCTAAAGATGCTATGGGAAAGTTTGTAACATAAAATAGTGGTTTTCACTTTCTTGGTATAGAAAACACGTTTTTACCGAAATTTGTCAAAATGGATTTATTGCGTTTTGGAACCAAACTCTTCATATATTTATATTTTAATTATATAGTCTATAATTTTGATATTTGGCTGGAGTATACCTTTAAAATGGATTTGTTTATATTAGAGCAAAGCAGCCTAAGCACACATGTTTGCAATGCTTCCCGGTTATTTCAGACATGCAAAACTAAAATCCTATCCACTTGAATAGAGAAGCACAGATTTCTCTAAAATCGCAGATCACAATTGAACAATATATGAAGTGCGTCTGACTTGTTTTCTTGTAAATAAGCATTTTTGATCAGACCAGCTAAGTCCAGCTAGACCAGCTTAAAATGTGACCAAAACACAGCTAGACCAGCTTGCTACACCAGCAAAACCAGCTTCCTACACCAGCAAAACCAGCTAAAACCAAGCTGGGGACCAGCTAAAACCAGCTCACCAGCTTATGCTGTTCTTAGCTGGATTTTTCAGTAGGGGAGACAAACCCAACAAAATTAGATTGAGTCAAACCTGACCAAGCCGTAGAAACCCTTGTGGCATTGCAACCAATTTGGCCCGCTGCTTCATTATTTTCATTTGTTATCTGACAATGATACCAAGGTAACCGCTACAGTGTGCATTTAAAATTGATTGACAGGTCTGGCTAAACGAAAATTAACCTACTGCCAGCCACACAACCATGCAAGCTCTCTTGGCGATGCACACACGTGAGATAGTTTGTGTCTTCTTGAATCCATTCGGCCAAACACATTCATTTTAAATTACCCGAGGTCGCTAATATTATACCCGACCCGTACGAGGCACACGTGAACTTTTAAACCAAAACCCACTCGGGTCTCGGGTCGGACCTGGGGTTTTTGGATTTAGGTTGACCCGTGAATAGCACTAGTCCGTGGACCCGCTGCAGGTTCTGGGGGGATCCCCAGACCATTTTAGAGAAAACAAACAAGTTATATTTAGGGTATTTTTATTTGATGTATATGTTTATCAGTCATTTCTTACTACATATAAGCCAATATAGTTTATGCTGCATTTGCTTTGTATCTTTTGTCCCTTATTTTTTTTTCTTGGGATTTCACTTACCGGGGTTAGTAAGGCAGTAATCCTTGTAAAGCTGCTATGAAACAATATGTATTGTCAAAGTTTAATTGAAATGAAGCATTACTCTAAGTGTAGCCAATTATATTTGCAATACATAAAACATACCTTCATATATATTTTAGGTAAGGGGTCCATTACAAAGGGTTCATCATATTTGGGGGTCCTTGACATCATGAAGTTGAAAACCCCTGGTCTGGATGAGTCTAAGCTGTTCTCTGCATTTTTGTTTTTTGTAAGCTTTAGAATTTTTAATAAATATAATATTAAGGTCACGAATTGATTTCCATTTGAATGTTAAAAATTTGTTATTTCATTTAAAAAAGAAACAAAATCGAAGCCTGTGCAAAACGTTAACACTATTTCTATGCTGATTTAAAAAGCTAATACAACCGTGAAAAAAATGCAAATCTAGTTTCTAACATGCAACTGGTTTCCCCTCCAGTGCTTAGTCGTACATTGCTTTCATTCTAAGACATTTTAATCTGTTTCAAAAAGACAAAACCTCAGATTCTGATCTTTTTATGAGCAAATGAATGAGTTAAAACATTTCCAGGTTCTCATTTCCATGAACCGACCCTTTTCAGTCAGCAGATATATCTGTGGAATAATGGATTACAGTACGTGATTATTCCATATGCATGTCAGGGAAGCTGATAATGAATTGGCGCGGCTGGCAGGCTGGCATGACAGCACATTGAGATAAAATGAGGCCAAAACTTAAAGGGGTGCACAGGATCCTTCTTCATTTGCCATGTGTTTCAGCTCAGGGATGCAGTCCCCGCCGAACCTCTCTCATTCTCTGTACAGAAACTTCCTCCATAATGCATGTTGCCTCAGTGGACACCACGTCATCCAAGCCATTGTCATTCAGCCCTTCTATTGCCTGATGAATGCAAGGGGCATCTCTCTATGTGTGTATGAGTGTGTGCACCTGTGTGTGTAAGAGCTCAAAGGTGGGGGCGACAAAGAGAATGTGGTGAAATGGAATAAAAAGATTTGAGAATAGGAGCGTGACGCCAAGACAGACACGGTGAAGTGGCATTGAAAAGCTTGCATGCCACAATAGTTTACCTTCTGCTTCCCTACCTTAGCTTCTTATATAAACAGAGTAAATGATGACATAGTAAGATATTTTACATCATATTTGTCAATAATACTTTTGAATGAATTTGGCTAAGAATCATCAAGCTCTGCTCACATTGAGGGTCTGTAGCTAATTGCAATTTGGATAATTTTGGGATGCATGGTTGCCTAGCAACTAGAGGGAAATATGCAACATTCAAACCATCAGTTTGAACTAAAAAAGTACAAATTTCTTACAAGAGTCCCTGTCTTCATAGGGAACAAATTTGCCTTGAGGACTCTTAAGTTACGGGCATGACATTAATAAACCCTTTCGAACGATTTCTTAGAAAGTTTTTAATATGTGATTGTAGGACATGGCTTTTTTAAGTATTAAAGGGATATTCCAGACAAAAATCTAAATGACCCCATGATTTTCTCTCCCTCAAGCAAAAACCATCATCTTATAAGATGAACACATTTGGAGTTATTTTAGTAAATGTCCTTGCTCTTCCAAGCTTTATAATGGTAGAAAACAGGGATCAGGGATCAGAACAACTTTTGAATTTACACCCACAAAAAGTGCATCCATCCTTCACAGAAGTAATCCACATGGCTCCAAGGGGTTAATAAAGGTCTTCTGCTGGTAATCAATGCGTTTTGTAAGAAAATAACCATACCTCTAATTTATAAAAGCCAAATTGGACTTAAACAATTCACAAGATAGTTTTAGCATAGTGAGCGTCTATTGCCATAAGTTCGTTTCACAGTGACTCTCGCGAATCGCGTGAGTCCAAGACCTTTATTAACCCCTTGGAGCCTCATGGACTACTTCTTGAAGGATGAATGCACTTTTGGGGGGTTTAAAGTCAGAAGTTGTTCCCTGATCCCTGTTTTCTACTGTATATAATTATATGAAGAGTTTGGATGCAAAACGCGATAAACGGCACGCAAGTTACTGCCAAAATCAGTATTATATCAGGTCAGTAGTTAAAAGTAAATTCTTAATTTTACACAAAATCCAATATCCGCCGTGTTATTCTGTCATCTTTTCTCCCTTTTTTCACAAAATGCGATAAACGCCACTCCTCCTTTTTTACAGAACGCAAAAAATCCGCTCCAGAAATTACGGCGCACCATTCACGCAATGTAAACAAACAATGGCAGCGTGCTGAGTACACGGAGTCCTAGTTTTCCTCATCTACTTTGTACTTCGTGATCAACAAACAAAACAAAATAATACTTTAATTGCACTGATAAACCTGCGATGTTTTTCTGTAATGGGAAAGAAACGTAATCCATCAACATCTAATAATTTCCGCGAGAGGCACTCGGTAGACTGGGGCTTATCTCCCGACAGCATCATGCTAACACATTGACCCCAGGGGATCTTATGAAAAACTTTCCATTATTTTACTCAAAGTCAACGAAAATCGAGCAGGACTAAAACATTTTACAGCTGATTGGTGTGAAAAATGCTAAGCGACGACGTCAAGTATAACCGCAGAAATGACAGTGTTCTTAATATGACAAAGTAAGTGTTTTTTTTAATGCCATTAATGTTTATTTTTTTAATCAGTGTGTACAACTGTTCAACTAAATGAATATAAAATGGCAAAGATGAATGCACATTTGATTCAATAGATTTCTAGCATTTTGAAAAAAAATGTCATGGATTTATTGCATTTTGTGGAAAAAAGAATTAGTTTTTATAATAAATCTTTGAAAATCAAGTTATGGATTTGATTTTTTAATGTTTTTATAACCTAAAGATGCTATGTGAAAGTTTGTAACAGAAAATATTGGTTTTCATCTTGTCACTTTCTTGGTATAGAAGACACGTTTTTACCGAAATTTGTCGAAATGGATTTATTGCGTTTTGGAACCAAACTCTTTATATATTTATATTTTAATTATATAATTTATAATTTTGATATTTGGCTGGAGTATCCCTTTAAAATGGATTTGTTTATATTAGAGCAAAGCAGCCTAAGCGGACATGTTTGCAATGCTTCCAGGTTATTTCAGTCATGCAAAACTAAAATCCTATCCACTTGAATAGAGAAACACAGATTTTTCTGAAACAGCAGATCACAATTGAACAATATATGAAGAGCTCAGATGCAAAACCCTCTAAGTGCGTCTGACTTGTTTTCTTGTAAATAAGCATTTTTGATCAGACTCTTAATAGAATCTGCCAACAAACCGGTATTTCTGAATGACCTAGGGTTGAGATTAAGTGGATTTGAAGCTAAAGTATTTAACTCTTTCCCCGCCATTGACGATTTAACTCGTCAATTAAAGGTCCCGTTCTTTCTGGGTTTTTGAAGCTTTGATTGTGTTTACAGTGCGCAGTATAACATGTGTTCATGTTTCACGTGTAAAAAAACGCGGTATTTTTCACACAACTTACTTATCTGTATACCGCTCTTTTAACTGTCCTAAAACGGGCTGATGTCTTCCTTGTTCTATGAAGTCCCTCCTTCCGAGTTCTGATTGTGTACCTTGTTTAGTGTGTTGTGATTTGATAGCAGCTTAGCTTTCCATTAGCTTAGCTGGTGACTGACGTATTCCCATGGGCGGAGTTTAGTCAAAAAACTGTTCTAGTGACATCATTAAAGCAGGAAGTAGAGGACTGTACTCCAAACCAGCCGTTCGCTGTAGGCTTTGAAAGGCGAATTCTGTTAAAGAAAATATATCGCCTGCCAGTGAACTTTGAGCTTTATAATTTTACAGCTATTATTTATGCTATTATAGCAACATTACACACTAACTAGGGTTTACAAAATGGGAGCAGAAAGAACGTGACCTTTTAGAGAAAATGCTTCCCTGCAAATGAGTTGTTCTGTCAATCCGTATTTCTGCTATTATCCACCAGGTGGCACTCTTACCCAACTTATTAAACCCAGAAGTATCCCCTTAGGGCAAACAGTTTAGGCTATGTCCACACGAAGCCGGTGCATTCCCTATCCGATCATTTTTTTCCCTTGCTCTAAAAAAATAATCCGTAAACACGAAATCACTGAAACCGACTGAAAGCGGTGTAGTATATATGCCGGACCAGTATGGGGCGCTGTAATTCTGCCACAGATATACACTATACACGGAGAAGAAGACTTTGAGCATGCGCATAACCAACGTATGGTGTTGTCCATTATCTCTTGTTGGTCACCACAATTGCATAGGAGCAATATATTTTGCTGTAATAAAGCTAGTAGGCTTTAGTAGCTTCTGTAGCACGAACACAATCACGTAGTCCGCCGTTATTGTTGTTGCTGTTACGTGTGATGCTTCCGACACGTGATGTGATGACGTTTTCACTTCACAAAATATACGGATTGGCTGTACAGACGAAACCGCAAGGGTGTCGGTTTCAGATTTATCCACTTTAGGACCCGGTTTCAAAAAATAGCGGATTCAGTCTCCCAAAACTCCGGATCCGTGTGGATGAAACGCCAATACGATAACAAATTTATGCGTATACAGTGATCCGCGTCTCCGTGTGGACAGCCCCTTAAACTCTTTGTATGTTTTGAGGATCGCTCTGAATCTAAAGTCTATCACAAAATTGGAATTTTGGAATTCTGATAAACACAAAAGAAGATATTTTGAGGAATGTTTGTAACCAAACTGTTCATGGGCCACATAGTATTTTTTCCTAATATGGAAGTAAATGGGGCTTATGAATGGTTTGGTTGCAAACATTCCTCAAAATATATTTTTTCGTGTTCATCAAAAAAAAAAAAAAATATATATATATACAGGTTTGTAACATCATAAGATGTACTGTTATATTTTTCTGACAGTGTAAATATGTTATGCCCTTACATTCAGGATTTGTACACATACATGCTAAATCACATACATGTCCATTTCTATGCATATGAAGGAAGAAGTGCCAGCAGTAACATTATAAACAAAAACCAGCCCTATTAAATACTGAACTTCATCTGAACTTCAACAGAAGTCTACTGATAATTGTTCTATAGTGAAACAGTAGAGCAAACAATACAATGCTCTTCAATTTCTGCTGTTTGCTTTAAAGTTACTACCTCACTGCCCCCTGCTGATGAATAAACATATTGTGATTGGCTCTATTATAACAAGCAGTGTGACATTCTGTATGAATTCTTTTCTCTCGCTTCTGACAAACTGTGATCTACCTGGAGCGAGGGTGTAAACACACAGTGTACTGATTTGGATGAAACCAATACATTAGGGTTCCTTCACATGCACTTAATGAGTGTGTTGGTTGTTGTGTGTATAGTTCTCATCCGCGAACCCTCCTTTTCCAAAGGTTTATTAAAATGAGCTTCATTAGACAGGAATGCATTGACAGCTAGAAAGATGCGGCTGGCAACAATTAATTGGACATCACTACCGAGCCTTCAAACCTGGGAGAATTATTTGGCGCGGTGTGGAGTTGCTGTGGAGGACTGTTTAATTATACGTGCATTAACAGCTCGCTTGTTTTCTCGCCCATGTGTGAATTCGGTCCTCTCGTGTCCCCTGCTCATAACTCTTCAGCCAATACGGATGGGCGTCCTGAAATAACAATGCGATGCCGTGCACGCTTCTGCATGAACAAACAGGGCAGAACATGCGCTTAACAGTGTTATGCATTTCCTAGAGGTTTGGTAAAGGTCATCCGGTACCAGCAGGCGAATACTGTATGCATGGATTTCTGTCTTTGACCTGAAATGATGAAATTATTTATCAGACATAGAAATTTATAGGAAACACAAGCATGTGTTTGAGTCATAGTGTAGTAGTCATGATGCCCAAGATATGATCATTTGATTCTATAGGAAGGCGGATTCAAAACCGATTTTAGTTTTTGTATCCCTCGATTTAAGAGACAAAACTGTATTAGGCAAAAATGTAAAAAAGACATGTGCATGGATTTGGTGTGATTTATGAGAACATGGTAGATTTTAACTTGCCGATCAGTAATAAAAAAATTGTTGGATTTTCCAACGCTATAGATGAGACACAAAATGTGAATGTTTTATCATTGCTGAAAGCAATTTCATTACTAAAAAGAATTGGAATCCACTGAGATGGATTCCAGATGAGGGAATATGGTCGCTTTAATAGAGCTGGTGTTGAGGCAATTACATCAGATTTTGCACAGTTGCAGCCATCGTTGGCACATCAGGCAGAGAGCTACTATAATGCTCCTCATGTTGTAAAGTGGTACTACGGCCCACACGCTTTCTAACGCCCAAACTTTCTCTGTGACTAACCATCACATTAGAGTCCATTCAGATCCATTTCTATAGCCCTATAGTGCAAAAGATGGGCATAGAGTAGTGCTTTCTGGCATCCTCAAAATGGCACACATCAATGTTCTCAGGAAGGTTTTGTGGTCTGTGGATGTTGTGAAACCAAAATTAAAGCTAGCATCAAATGGCATCAGACTGCAGCTTTTAACTTCGACTTTGATTAAAAATGTAACATATAACGTTAATTAATGGTGCCTTTTCTCCAGAACGCCATCTTGTAATGATACATATATGTGAATTCTGCATAAAGAAAACATGAAGAGCAAAAATATTTTCTTGTGGCAGGTGCTGTATGGTAAAGAGACAGAAACTAGATCTTATGCGTGACCCTGTATGTGAAATTCATGCTAAAGTCTCATCATCTATTTAGGAGCATTAAAGTTTCATTAAAGTCATTGATTTTACATTGTTTTTTATCTTTGACATGATCTTACTCAGTCAATATTAAAGATATCAAGGTTATATTTTCACAAAATGTATAATGTAAGATGATTATATTATAAAAAGAAAACACCAAACCACCACAAAAGACTTTAGCTGTGTTTTCACAAACAGGTTCACATACAGTGGCAAGAAAAAGTATTGTGAACCTTTGGAATTTCATTGTTTTCTGAATAAATTTGTCATAAAATGTGATCTACCATATTTTCCGGATATTTCACAAAATCCAACCCAAAGAACGAACATTTAATCTGGAAAGGCAAGTTATTAAACTAAGAAATAGCAAAGAACAGCAGGCTGAATGTTCATTCATGTTAAAGTTACATAAACAGTTATTTACACAATAGCATACAGAACACCTGGGAGGCTGAATAGGCTAAATTAACACGACAAGCCAAATCAAGTTCAAAAAGGTCCTGAAGTCATTCCACATCACTGAATCCATTGAATTACATAAATACAGGTGCAGCATAGAGCAGACTCTCGCGGCTGTAGACGGTAATGGTTTCTCTTTGGGCCTGCTTTGCTGCATCAGGGTCTGGTCAGCTTGTAATTATTGAGTGGAAGATGAATTCCCAAGTATATCAGACAATTCTTCAGGATAATGTGAGAATGTCTGTACGTCCGCTGAAACTGTGTAAAAGGTGGGTGATGCAACAGGAAAGTGACCCAAAACACAGGAGCAAGTCCACAACAGAATGGCTTCAGGAACAGAATTCACCTTTTGGATTGGCTTAGTAAGAGCCCGGACCTCAACCCAATGGAGATGCTATGGATTGACCAGAAGAGGGTCATACACATGAGATGTCCAAAGACAAAGCTAAAGGAGTTCCGGAAGTGTCTGGTTGAGGTTATTGCTGCCAAGGGGGGGTCAACCAGTTATTAATTCTAAAGGTTTACTTACTTTTTCCACTGCCATTTTGAATATTGGACACATTATGTTTCTCAATACCCTACCCTAAATTTATCTGAAGATTAGAACACATTTTATGACAAATTTATATAGAAAACCATACAATTCCCAAAGGTTCATATACTTTCTCTTGCCACTGTACATAATGTTGCAAGGTACAACATGTTCTGTGTTTAACTAAAGCCCGGTATATGTGTGATTTTAAATAGTCCTTTGGATTGTTGCTTGCCACACTGTGCAGGGGCGTGTCTAGAGGGGGGGCATGGGGTGGCACCGGCTCCCCTTGGAATATGATTGGCCCCCCATGGTGCCCCCCCTCCAATCTCATTGGGCCAGCTAGATTTACTGTCAACCTGAAAATTCCCACCGCACCATTGGACCAGAGAGCTGTCAATCACTGTTTGATTTTAGACTCCCGCGAACGCGAAGACGAAGCGAGCACAGTAGTTGCGCATTTTTAAAACAGGAGGAAAGAGATATCATGACACCCACCACACCATTGGACCAGTTGTCAGACACCCACCACACCATTGGACCAGTTGTCAATCACTGTTTGATTTGAGACTCGCGCGAACGCGAAGACGAAGCGAGCACAGTAGTTGCGCATTTTTAAAACAGGAGGAAAGAGATACCATGACACCCACCACACCATTGGACCAGTTGTCAGACACCCACCACACCATTGGACCAGTTGTCAATCACTGTTTGATTTGAGACTCGCGCGAACGCGAAGACGAAGCGAGCACAGTAGTTGCGCGTTTTTAAAACAGGAGGAAAGAGACACCACGACACCCACGGCACAATTGGACCAGTTGTCAATCACTGTTTGATTTGAGACTCGTGCAAACGAGAAGAAGGAGGGCGCCCCGCCACAGACTCAACACTGGCACAAATCAAAAAGATTTTCCATGATTACCATTTACATTTTATTTTACTATTTAAAACGGCTTCATGTGCTTTTGCAAGCGCTCAGCAGCGCCTCTCTCTCTCGCGCGTGCACGCTTTCTCATTGCTGCGTGCGGAACCTCGACAGTGCCTCTCTGACACTGAGTGAAGGAGTTAACAGTTGGCGGTGTTTTTCACCTGGGTTCCTCCGTTGTCTTTCCACGTTAAAGTTAACAGTCAACAGATGTTACTGACGGTCGATCGAGTATTATGACTTAACGAAAGGTTAGTGTTTTCCCACACACTCACCAGTTCTCTGTGCACGAGCTCTCTCTCTCCCTCCCTATGGTGCGGTATGCGCGCGCACGCTTAACAGTATTCTCTGATATTTTTGAATTTGCACTGAATTGTCTGCGCTGTACGCGATCTACAATAAAACTATCACTCGCATTTAAAATTAAAAGCGCTCATAAACACAATCAGATTAGAAGATCAACCCTGCATGAGACACACAGGTAATCCAAAATCACCTCGTATCAGCTCTTCAATGTAAATTGTATCAGACAATGTCGCATTTAAATTAGGATTTTAGCAGTATAAAGTAACAGCTGGTTGGATTAAACACGATGTGTTATTGGGTCGTGTTTAGTCACTAGCTTAAACTCTTTTTTGTTGTCTGACAACATATCAGATAATATGTAAAAAAATAGCATTCAGTTTTGTTAAAATACAATATGGGCTAATAAACAATGAATGTCAGATCAGACAAAGTAGAAAAACAAATTTTTAAGTAGGCTAATATTTTCCCAAAATCCTGAAATGTCAGAATGTTAACTAATACCAGCTACACGCAATGTAGATAGCCTACTTAAAGGAACAGTTCACTTAATTTAAATGGTCATATACCTAAACTTGTTTCAAACCTGTATGAGTTTCTTTCTTCTGCTGAACACAAAAAAGAAAACAGTTAAGAATGTTGGTAACCAAAATCAGTTGATGGATCCCATTGACTTCATATGTAGGTACAAAATAACACGCAGTCAATGGGGTTCATCAACTTTCTGGCTACTAAGATTCTTCAAAATATTTTATTTTGTGTTCAGCCGAAGAAAAACTCATACAGGTTTGAAATAACTTTAGGATGAGTAAATTATGACAATTTATTTAAAGTAACTATTCTGGAACAGAACTGTTGTTTAATGAAAAAAAAAAGAATACCATCTAGAACATGTGGCATTGCACAAGATTTTGGGAACCATGCTTAATATTTTCTAAACCAGTATTTATTTTCATTTGAATTTTTTGATTGCCCCCCCCCCTGACTGGTTCTTGGTCCCCCCTGTGCCCCCCCATTTATAAAATCCTGGAATCGCCCCTGACACTGTGCGAACAAGATCGTAGTTAAGTCCATGTCACACTGTATCATCTCAGTTTCCATCAATGTCAGACTGCACAAGTTTAAAGACTTTTAAAAATTGGACACACGCAAACAAACGCTTCCTTAATTTTATGTCATCGTTCAACGACGGCTGGACGAACACACGCTGAAGCATTTTATTCAGTGGCGATGACACGTTGTACAAGCACTCTTTATCTCTCCATAACTCCACAAGTTTCTCCTCCTGCTGTACAGTCCACCTGGCTCTTTTTGACATTTTCTCTGCGTTGGTTTATTGTTAATTGTGTCAGGTTTTATGCTTCCATTGGTTCTTGATCTGCCGAATGGTACACAGCAGGATTGTGTAGTTAGATTTCTTAGATACTATTGTTTTTAAACTTAACCTAGTCAATATAGAATACTACAGTATTTATTACAGTTAATCAATTCATATTCAAATTAAGAATACTACAGTATACAGTAACAAAGCATAAATACTATTCCACAGTATACTTCAATATATTACAGTTTACTGTTAAATAATACTGTATTTACTACAGTTTTACATTAATACTAAGAATACTACAGTATGCACTAACAAATCGTAATTACTATTCTACAGTATACTTTAATATATTACAGTTTACTATAGTAAATATTAAAGTATACAGCATTTACTACAGTTAATCAATTTACATTAATACTAAGAATACTACAGTATGCACTAACAAATGGTAATTACTATTCTACAGTATACTTTAATATATTACAGTTTACTATAGTAAATATTAAAGTATACAGCATTTACTACAGTTAATCAATTTACATTAATACTAAGAATAATACAGTATACACTAACAAATGTAATTACTATTCTATACTATACTTCAATATGTTACAGTTTATTATAGTACATATTAAAGTATACAGTATGTCACGGAGATCCGTGTCATGTTTTGTGTCTGTTCCATATTGTTATCACCTGGACAATTGTTAATTATCACCTCATTCATTCCACCTGTGTGTCATTAGTCTTTGTGTATTTATACTGCTGTCTGTGTCACACTTGTCGCCGGAAGATTGTCATTACTACCCTGTCTGTTCCCTGTGTCACATTTTGGATGGTCCTGTGTTTGCTACCTGTTCGTCATTTTACTCCCCGTGTTTTTGGTTTCCTATTTTATCATTAAATGTTATTTATTTTCGAACTCTGCGTTTGCGTCCTTACTCCACTCCCGTGTCATGACAGAATCTTCCGGCCATCATTGGACGCAGCGAGTTCGGGGAGGGCTGCTTCCCCAGGAGTTTCGTCGAGGGGGAGTAGTGACATCGGGGTTCGTTCCCCATCAGCCCCGATGTCTCTTGGGGACCACCGTGAGCGATCGCTCGCTCCTGCGGGCCTGCGGGAGGAGGATCGGCCCAGGCGGTCCCCCAACGGTTGAGTCGTCGTCGACGGTCCCTCGGAGGACCACCATCCTGCTCGCAGGGGGATCCGGAACGGACCACGCCCGATCATTTCCCCGGGGTGGCTACCGAGCGAGGGTCTCCGTTTCTGCTAGGGGATGGGAGATGATTTCCGGGGGCATCTGATCGTCGACGATTCCCAGGAGGGGGGTAATTCGTCTGCCTCGGTTCTCGCAGCGATCGCTCCGGTTCTCCTGGCGCAGTCCGGCCAACCGTCCTGTTGGTCTCATCCCGGCGGCTGCCAGCTTCGCCAGGGTCCCCAAGCCCTCCACCCCTCCCTTGGACTCTCGCTACCAGACTTTGTCTTTGTTTTGTGTTTATGTGAGTGTCTGGTAGCCACTCGTAGAGGGAGGGGTAATGTCACGGAGATCCGTGTCATGTTTTGTGTCTGTTCCATATTGTTATCACCTGGACAATTGTTAATTATCACCTCATTCATTCCACATGTGTGTCATTAGTCTTTGTGTATTTATACTGCTGTCTGTGTCACACTTGTCGCCGGAAGATTGTCATTACTACCCTGTCTGTTCCCCGTGTCACATTTTGGATTTTCCTGTGTTTGCTACCTGTTCGTTATTTTACTCCTCGTGTTTTGGTTTCCTATTTTATCATTAAATGTTATTTATTTTCGAACTCTGGTTTGCGTCCTTACTCCACTCCCGTGTCATGACACAGTATTTACTACAGTTATTCAAATCATATTAATACTAAGAAAACTGTAGTATACATCAACAAAGCGTAAATGCTATTCTACAGTATACTTTAATATATTATAGTTTACTATAGTAAATAATAAAGTATACAGTATTTAATACAGTTATTCAAATTATATTAATACTAACACTGTAGTATACATCAACAAAGCGTAATTACTATTCCACAGTATACTTCAATTTAATACAGTCAATTTAATACAGTAAATCTTAAATTATACTATAGTATTTTTTCATATTGGACAGGTTGACAATACACATCTGACATCATGCTAAACAATGATCTCGGCTACTACAAGACAGACAACATTCACTTTCTCCTGGAAACCCACCGCTGGCTAATGGGGTGGAAAATGAACTCACTCATTAAACATCTCTAACATCTGCCAAGTACTCTGTCCGGCTAAAATCCTCTGAAGTGCAATATTAAGCATTTTGCTACCGTGAGCAAGAGTTTATGTGATGACAACAAAATGGCACAATAAGAGAGCAGAGTTAAGTGCGTGCCACTATTAATCAACAAATGGAGTGCGGTTGTGCTCTTCCATTTTTTATTTTAAGCATATGCGTGATTGTATTTCCAAACAGACCCTGAGTAACTACGCAATTAAAATTCAATTAGCCGGCTTTAATTAGACTAACTCCTAAAACCACAGGGCCGGTTGGTGAAGATGAACTTTTATGAACGCACACAGGAGCATCACCAGAGTACCGGAGCAGCTGGGGAGGCTGGATTCGCCAATAGGAGTCTAAGTGCTGTGTGGTGTTGATATAAATGATATACTATGTTGCTCACCTTCACTTCACCAGACAATGAATAGTGTAAGGAAAGAGGGGACCTGAAAGGGCACACATCTGTTTTATTGCAGGCTCCAGAACTGCTTGATGATAACGCAGAGATGGTTTTACAGATGGCAATGTGTATTATAATTAGGATATGATACGAATGATAGCACAAAAATCAATTTCACTACATCATATCGTTGTGTCCTTGCTGAAGTTGTAACAAGGGCTATATCTCAGTAACTGATGAGAGATAAGAACAATTACAAGTGTGTGTGTGTGTGGGGGGGGGGGGGGGTTGTATAGTGATTTTAAACCCATCCAAGAGAGATGTCATTGCTCAAATGTTGCCCTTTCATAACTCAGGAGATTTGATGGAGTTCTCATTTGCATTTCATTTAAGTATAAACTTGAGCCCAATTTAAACGCGAACCCTACAACGTAGCCTGACGCATACTTCTACAAAAATGTAACAATATGTCAGTTCTACAACGATTGCAAGCGCTGTGATTGGTCTGCTAGAACCCCTCCCATCAAGTAAAAAAAATCTGCATTGCATTTCATTTTGTGACGGTAAAAACTAAGATGGATCGAGTTGAGGAACTATATTTAACAACTAAAGCTGCAACAAAGGCCCTATCTATTTACCGCCATCACTGTTGCTGCTTCTCCAAAAACGTACACAACAAGCTGACTATTTTTCGGCTTTTGCTTTAATATTATAACATGCCTGTGGACATTGCCAACTAGCGATCTGCATGTGTAATTGCTTATCGACACAAATAACGACGCAGACGTATACGAAAACTGATGCGTAACCTAAATTTCAAGTTAAAAGTTGCCAGTCAGCGCCAGAATTATTTATGATTTTTACAAAAGTTTAATGCATTCCAGAAAATTGTCTTCTTTAAATATATAAACATTCAATATATTAAATGAAAGAACAGGCCCTCTGCTTTCATCCTATCTCCATTTGTTCTCATTTTATCACTTCTCAGATATGGATAGGTTTCTTCAAAAATACCAAGTTTTGAGCAAAAAGCTGAGATAATTGCATTGTTTTTTTTTTTGCAAAATTGACTTTCGTTAGAGATTAGACTTAGAACGATGATCAAAACATACTGTTTTTACTGTTTTTGCATCAGTGGATGCTTCAGTGTTTTATAAGGTCGGTAAGAATGCCCCCTAGTGGATAATAGCAGAAATATGGATTGCCGTAAAAACTCGTCATTGGCGGGAAAGCATTTACTTTTAATTGATGAGATAACTCAATGGCGAGAAAAGAGAAAAAAAACTGGATCTGGGTAAAATTATAACTGGTAAAATTGTCTTTTGAACGCAAATTTGACAAAACTGAGCTCAGTGTGTTACATTAAAGGTGCTTTTCCATTGCATAGTACCCCACGGTTTGGTTTGGTTTGGGTCAGGCCGGGTCAGGTCACCTCACTTTGGCTTGGTTAGCTTCATTTAAGTTGCATTTAAGCATATATGCAGACGTGCACGTCGCGAATGTGCTGCCACACACTGCAAGTCTGGAAAAAAACTGTTATGGTGTTCCTGATTCTCAACCTGTGAATGTTTTTTATCGCTAAAAGGGAGTTTGGGAATTTACAGCAAAGCACAGATGACAACAGGTTTACTTGAGACAGCCCAAGCTAGCAAGAAAGTAAAGTTAATCTTTGCATTATAGCGATGACGCTGGTAATGACGATTCTCTCAGACCAATCAGTGATCTACAGTGTTTTCGCGTCATGTTTGATATCAGCTCGGGTTGTTTTGGAACCCCAACCAAGGTGGTACTAAAAAAGTATTGGGTTCTACGTACTGCACATTGGAAAATCCCCCAAAAGTAAGCTGGCCTGTCCCAAACCAAACTGTAAGGTACTATGCAACGGAAAAGTGCCATAACATCTGCAACTCTAATGGAGACGTGTGAGAAGCAGGTTAGATTCAAGAAACTTTATTTAATCATGTTGTTGATTAAGAAATAAGAGATTTTATAGATATCTGATGTGATTCTTTTCTTATGAGGTATTTCAAATGTTAACTTTATCATTACTTACCCTCATGTCATTTGAAACCCCAATGTCTTTGGTTGTTTTTCAGAACCCAAACACAGATTTTTTTAAGTGTTGTTTGGGGTTTTCTGGTTAATATGGGAGTGGATGGTTACCACTTTGGTGTGCCCTGAAAGAGAGATACAAATTTTTTAAATCTGCATTTGGGTTATAAAGAACAAGGCTTTGGGGGTTCAAATTACACGAGGGTGAGTAAATAATGGCAACATTTTCATATTTGGGTAAACTAGCCATTTAAATTGAATATCTTGCTTAAAAAAATTAAACAATTTTAATGTGCAATGTGTTTATCTTGGAGCATACTGTAATTATTAATTATTCACCAAAAGCTCTATATTAAAAAAAAAAAAAAAAGGGGGGACACTGTTGACATTAGGCATGGGCCGGTATGAGATTGCCATTGCAATACTAAATTTTTTTTATTTCAAATGTCTGCATATACAAACAACAACTTTTCAACTGGACACAATACATTTTATTTTAAAGCAACATACAACATGTTTGCCATGCAAAAATAAGGCCTTAAATTATAATATTATTTTTAAAAAAATTATAAAAATTGTAAAATTAAAATGTATTAATATTAATAATATTAAATGTAAATATCAAATCAATAAAATTACTTAATTATTTAACTTAATTTTGTGTAAACACAGCTTATACCTTGAAAAAAGTATCACACAAAATTTTAGTGGTTTGAAACCTTGACTTTTTAAAACCTCTGTACACATTGAAACCGGTAACCGGCCCATGCCTAATTGGCATCTATCTGTCATACATATTAGACTCACATACTGTATAAGGTTTGCTAGTAAAGACCACCTATTTGAAAAAGCACCTTCTTTATAACCTAAAAATAAATTCAATATGCTGTAGCGGAATTGCAGATGATGTAAAACTGGTTTGATTTATTTAAGTACTGCTTTGCCAAAATTTTAATAGCTAGTGGGTTAATTGTTAAGGTGTTCTGAGCAGCGGCTTTTAAAAGATCAATCATTTCTAGATATAATAATTACTATGTAATGGTTCACTGGGCGTGCCACCTTGCCCTGCAGAAAGAGCTTTAATTCACCTATCATGAGCGGTCACCGAATGTTTTCCTGTCCGTTCTGCAGATGGAGGACTTATTAAACTTCCACCAGGAAATCGGTATGATTGATCAGTATTTAAAAATGGCAATTTAACACTGCCTCTGTTGTTACAAATGTGCAATCACTGAACTCAGGCGCTCTTAAACATTACATTTTAGACAGCATTATTTTCGTATTACTCTGATTTATGTGTAAGGGTGATGACTTGCAGTGATTATTTTGCCTCGCTGGAAAATGCACGGCATGATACGAGTAAGATGAGGTGTCGTAAATAAGCAACCAGGGAATTAGCCTAGTGTAGTCTCACGAAGATGAAAGGATACCGTCCAGTCGATGACAACTCATTGTACCTACGCAGCACACTTTTAATGGTTTTTCCTATTTTTATCTTATTTCTGGTTTTGGCTTTTGTGAAAAGGAAATCAGCATCTACAAACACTGTTGTGTTATGATGTGGAGCTCCTTTGATAAACACACTGGCTAATTAAGCCAATAATTATTTTATCTCTCGTTCCTCTGTAGTCTTGTATCAGAAGGGATGCACCTCCACACGTGGTAAGAATCGACTCTTTAGATTAAGAATATAATATAGAGAGATTATATAAAATAAAATTATATAAGCAATGCTCTCCAATGTAATCTAATGAGAAACATGTAAGGGTTCCTACAGTTCAGTTTGTGCACCTGCTCCTCAATTGGAAGAGCATTGCGCTATGTTGTGGGATTGATTTCCAGGGACACACATACATTTCTTTTTCATACACAAATTATGGAAAATACAAGGAAAATGTACCGGTCTTTCCTATATGCAAATTATGTAATTTGCATAAGCCCCCACACCACTAGGGGGTCCTCTTGGTTTTTTAAAGTAATGTGCATATGGGAATAATATACAGCTGTAAGATAATACACTATGTGGGTTGTTAACAACTAACAGCAACATTGAATGGGTTTTATGAATGCACTGACAGAGGGCCCCTCACAAAGGTTTGCTTAGGGACCCCCAGCATCTGGTCTGGGATTTGTCCAAGGTTTGCTTGTTTTAGTTTATTTACACTACCAATGATTTTCTGGAATCTGTGCATCCATTTACACACATCCGATAAAGATTAAGTAATAAACTAAACTGATGAATTAGATGTTGTTTAGTCGCATGTGCATTGTAAAATCTCCGGATTGTGTTACATTCTGTAGCTCTGCTTCACTCATTCACTTCTCTACATGGACTTTAGGCTACAGTAGGTACGTTTACATGCAACCAAATAATCCGTTTGTAATCGTATTGATAGCTCAATCGTATTGAAAAGTCTTCATGTAAACACCTTTAATCAATACGATTGAGGACGATCGGATGCAAATTTGGATCGTATTGAAGGGGGTGGTCTATTCCGATCTGTGATCCAATCAGCAGGAGAAAAGTATGCATGTAAATGCGTAAATTGTAGTATTTTTCTAAATCGGATGTAAAAATGCATTGTGCACATGCGCAGAACATTTGTGCTCCAAGTTCACGTATTATATTTACCTCTTATATCACATGATTCTCGTCACAGAAACATGCGATAGCAAGGCAATAGCATCACGCATTATTAAGGTAGCGTTAATGGGGTCACGTGATGTACTAAATTCTGAGGCATCTATGTGTGTTTATATTTAAACATTAGGCTACTTAAAGTAATAAAATAGCGTTGTGACTTTTGAAAAGTGTATTTTCATTGCCTATATCTGAAAACTGTTTAAAAACAACTTTCTCCAACTCAGTTTTGACTTTTATCCAGAGATAAAGCGTGAACTCGACGAGAGATGCTGTCCGCAGCGAGGCGTTGCCAAGTCCTTTTTTCGAGTTTAGATTTGGGATAATGTTTAAACTGTTTCCAACAGTTGTTTTTTTCTGCGGGTTAAAGATTAAATGATTTTGTTGCTTAGTTATTGGTATTTAGGCTGTAAATAGTCATTATTATGTTTTTGTGCTAGTTTTGAACGTCCACTCGGATGGTTTTGATACGCGGATCTGGCAACCCTGGCTGTGCAATTGCGCAGACTTTCGGTTCGGATTCTATATAATGTACATGTAAACAAACATTTAAATCAAATTGCAATGTTTAGGGTGCATGTAAACTGTATCATCATATCCTTCAATCGTATTGAATTACGTCGGATTGACAAAATGTTGTGCATGTAAACATAGCCAGTGTTGCGTGCAGTGTTTGGGGTAATGCGCATTACGTAATAATATTACTTTTTGTAAGTAAAGAGTAAAGTAACACATTACTTTATAAATGTACACGTTAATATTTGAGTTACTTTAAGAAAAAAGTAATGTGAGTTACTTTTCAGTTTAATTAATTTAATTTAAAAATAAAATAATGTACTGAATTAAACTGAACATATTAACGCAGAATTACGCGCTCTATGCGCCTGAGCGGGAACAGTTTGAGTCAGAAACGGAGATGGCAGGCCAGAGCTTGACATTTTTGCGATCATTAAAACACCTACAAGACCTGAAAGAGATCAAGCCTCAGCTAAGTAAGAAAAAGTAACGCAAAAGTAACAAAAGCATTACTTTCCATGAAAAGTAACTAAGTAACGCAATTAGTTACTTTTTTGGGGGAGTAACATAATATTGTAATGCATTACTTTTAAAAGTAACTTTCCCCAACACTTTGTGCAGAATGGACTTCATTTGGTGCTACGCAGACCGGTTGGTGATGTCAAAGTACCGCAAGAGGGATTTGAAAGCAAACTACATGATTTCTCGAATCTTTGCGTTACTTTCATGTCATTCGATTCTTGTGGCGTAACATGAATTTGCATACATTCTCCAGTCACTTTCGTCCCTCGGTTATTTGAGTAGCAAGTGGAGCATGCTAATGGTCAGTGTTTCACATCTGAAATTATGAATAAAAGTGTGAAAGTTCTGTCACGAAGTCAGCCTGCATATCACGTAGAGTACACCACTGTAAACACGACTCATTCTAAAGTAATAAAACAATACAGCTCAGTTTGTTAGGTCTTTATACACCACTGATAATATGGTTATGCCTATTATACTGCATTTTTGAGAGAGACAATTCTAAAGGTTACACAATGCATCTTTAAGTTTGCTTATTAACTGCAATTTCTCTCTTGAGGAACCACAAGCGTGCATTTTCTATGATTCGATCATAAACCAGCACATGGCATGCTTTGAGGTTATGCTGGAGATCTTATTTCAGCACGAATAATGAGGAGCTCCCAGATCACTGTTTTATTCTAGTTTGCAGACACGTTTTGTCTTAAATGTTGATCTGAATTTAAAACCCACATGCCAAAAAACTAAACAACACACCACTTACTGCACTGATTATGCCTTTTGTCTACACAGGACGCATTGCGGAAATGTTAGGGCGATATTTCTAGGCCACCTTAACGTAACGGAAGCATTCCCAGACTCAATTCCAGGACGTGTTTACGTTCACAAAGAAGGCACTCCTAGGATCAACACACTGTGTGAAAGGAGTTAATACTGACATTTACATTGGCGTTTATGCACAGTGTTGGGGGTAACGCATTACAAGTAACGTGCATTACGTAATAATATTACGATGAGTAAAGTAATGCGTTACTTTTTAAATGTACACATTAATGTTTGAGTTACTTTTTTAACCCCTTGAAAAGCACCCCCACTTTGGCCCAAACCATGAAAAGACCTACTTTCACTAAAATGGTTGTTTTTACTAAACCTCATAAGCATAACTATGTTATCATTAGAAAGAAGACACTTTGAGCTTCATTTTCCAGGTTTCAAAATTATTTTAAGATAAAAATTAAAAAAGTTAGAGAGGCTGAAATACATTGTAATACTTTTTTTTGCATAACATCTTTTTTAATACTAAAAATCTTAATGGTAAATATGTGTGTGAAACCTAGAAATGCAATGATGCCAAAGCCACAAGTCTGAAGAAGTTATGTTTCACGCTTGAGGTCAATAGGTCCAAAAAATTAGGTTCTTGCAAGGGTTTTTGTAAGACTAGTGCCTTTTCTAAGTGCCAGTCAGCCCCAAAATAAAAGTCTTTTGTTTACATGCATACACATTCGTTCTTATTATTATTTATACTAATGTAAACGTATAAAATGCCGTTTCCACACCAGGAAATAAAACGTCACACATGTCAGGGATGGTGGTGGATGAACCCAAGTGCAGACAGCTCTCAACTCAAAATACTTTTAATAATAAACAAAAACTCCCTCGAGGGGGTAAACAAGACAAGAATTAAATAAAAGACATGGCAAAAACAAGACAAGAACTCCTGACGGTGTCACACACAAATACAATGATCCGACAAAGACAAGAGACACAATGGCATATAAATAGGGGAACTAATAAGGGGACAATAACAAACAGGTGAGGAAACTAATCACACATAATAAGGAAACAGAAGGGTCAGGTTAAGACTAAAGACAGGAGAGCACGTGTCACACATAACACATAGGTCACGTGACTCTCCACACAAACACAGAACACGCATACGGGGGTGTCAGGATCCCAGCACCAGAAACAAGACTAAATACACTTAATAACATTCAGGATCCTGACACTACCCCTCCTTTAAGGGACACAACATGGCATCCCAACACAACAGTACATAACATTAAACAATAAACAAAGTCCAACGGCCAGAAGGCCGACAGTGCCCAATGTCCGGACCCCCGAAAACAAGAAGGCGGGACAGACGGTCTATGCCCAGGAAGTGGGCCCGGAACCCAGCACCGCTCGGCCCGCCGACCCCGAACAGGACACAGGACACGCCGTACAGGAACGCTCGCAGGGCTCACTGACCAGTGAGGAGCTTGCTGGCCGATCCTCTGTCGCGGGGCTCGCTGAACAGAGCTCCATCGCGGCGACAGTCCGACGTACAAATACTCCCACGAAATCCGCCGACCAGGAACTTCCCGCGAATCTCACCATCCCGGCACTTATCCGCGGGGCTCACCGACCAGCACACTCCCGTGGGGCTCGTCGATCCGGATCTGTCCCGCGGAGCTCCCTGAACAGGAACACTCCCGCAAAGGTCACTGCATGGCCACAGGAACATAACAACGGCAGGACGGGGCAGGACTGGACAGACATCAGGACAAGGCAGGACTGGACGGACAGGAACACTCGACAGAGACGAACTGAACAAGGTAACAAAACCAAAACAGAGCTGTCAACTCAAAATACTTTTATTAATAAACAAAAACTCCCTCGAGGGGGTAAACAAGACAAGAATTAAATAAAAGACATGGCAAAAACAATACAAGAACTCCTGACGGTGTCACACACAAATACAATGATCCGACAAAGACAAGAGACACAATGGCATATAAATAAGGGGACAATAACAAACAGGTAAGGAAACTAATCATACATAATAAGGAAACAGGAGGGTAAGGTTAAGACTAAAGACAGGAGAGCACGTGCCACACATAACACATAGGTCACGTGGCTCTCCACACAAACACAGAACACGCATACGGGGGTGTCAGGATCCCGGCACCAGAAACAAGACTAAATACACTTAATATCATTCGGGATCCTGACACTACCCCTCCTTTAATAATATTTAACAGGATACAATGGCCGGATCCTGAAAACACAAAGATCATTGGATTCGTTATCTAATTGGCTTCACGTTCTGTCTATCAATATTTTCTATGTAGTCATTGGAGGAACAAGCGAGTCAGATGATGTCACGATATTTGACAGCGCTGTTTGGATATTATGTATTATACTCCCGCCTACTTTTTAAAACAAAGTTTGAACGCAGGTTTGAACACGAGTGTAATATCATATACAATGTTACGACGTACATAATCCTCAGATTGTATATTATATTATTTTACAAGACGTTCATGCGAAATCTGATGTAAACAATGGACAATATATCTATATTTCACGGACTAAACACATTTGTGGACAAAAATGGTCATTGGATGTATTCTATAAGACGGTTTTCATGAGTTATTCACACATCTGAAACAGACTAGATTCGATTTGCGATCATTATGTCAACACAAAGGTAAGGAATCCCGTTTATATTTTGCATGTTGTAATCTGGACTTCTGTAACAAAATACTACATTTATGATGCTAGAGCATCTGTATCACAAAACAGAGATCATACACTGATGCTAAACCCGTAGACCTTTTAAACGATGTATAGTAATGTTAATATTATTAATGTTTGTAGACAGTAGACTATATAGATATTGTTAGCAGCGTTAAAAAACTGACGTCATCCCACACCCGAGCTAGTGCGCGTCGAGAGGTTAATAAAGTAATGAAAGTAATTCGAAGTATCAAAGTAATTCGATAAAAAAATATGTACTGAATTAAACTAAACGTAATCACATTATGCACTCTATGCGTACATGCCTGTTTGGGAACAGTTTGAGTCAGAAACTTAGATGGCAGGCCAGAGCTCGACATTTTTGTGATGAAATATGCAATTTCTGAATGCAGAACTTCCATGAAAAGTAACACTTTTTTAGGAGTAACTTAATAATGTAATGCATTACTTTTAAAAGTAACTTTCCCCAACACTGTTTATGCATATGGCAGACACTTTCATCCAAGGCAACTTACATTCACATTTAAGCTCTACATTTGTTATGTAAGTTTTTCACTAGTTCGCCTGCTTGTTCGAACTTGGCCTGCTGTCCTCGAAAGAGATCTCTGAACCTTCAGAGAGAGCGAACCTGAGGCCCAAGTTCAACCCCCGTCAACAGAACTGCACAGAGAAAGAAAGAGGAGATGGGATGCCGGAAGAATGGCCACTGGGCGTGGAGGCATGGAGACTGCCTTATATACCCCTTATATTATTCGGGAAGCTAAACAAGCTTAAAATTCCCTCACAAACAACAACAACACTTCTTTGGTGACATTGATTTCGTGTCAGCTCTTGGTTGGTGTGTGTGTGTGTGTGTGTGTGTGTGTGTGTGTGTGTGTGTGTGTGTGTGTGTGCGCGCGCGCGCATCCGGTAAAGATGTCCATATAAGGACTTCAACTGTTCTTCCTGAAATTGCCTATTAAAGGTGACATAGAATGATTGAATGGAAAATTTATCCTTGTTCTGTGATGTGACATGTAGACAAAAAAAATTTGTTTGGGTCTGTAATGCCTTAGAAGCTTCCTAAAAACCTCTCTCAGATAGCTCTATTAGGGTGGGGGATTTTAAACAAGTGGTTTTGCACCTATTTGGCTCCCCCTACTGGCTTAACTTGCAATCTCATTACTGACTTTGCTGACTTTGCTGCCACTCAAAAAATGTAGCCAATTATTTTAAAGTGGAAGGACAGTTAGATGCCTGTGATGTCATAAGCATCAGTTTTTCAGATTGGGCGTTTTCTGGCTGACATTTCTAAAAGAGGAATTTCTATGAGACTGAGATCTTTAGCATGTTTAGCATTTTTTGTATGTTTGTGAATGTGGGTAGACTACCATTATTCAACAAAGACAAGGTAAAAATGGTTTTTCATTCTCTGTCCCCTTTAAAGAAATAGAGCAAGATTGTTCCATATCAATCTATCAATGTTGGAATAAAAAACTTTCAGAAACTTGTATGAACCCAGGCATAGTGCATTTGGCACATAAATACTCCGTCACTTGTCCAACTGATTTTCTGACACTTTGCCTATATGTTTAGCATGAAAAATCCAACTTTTATGCATGAAATAGCTTTACCCACCACCCCCAAGGTGATCAGATTCCTTGAAAGATCAGATTCATGTTAACTCTGAGCTTCTATCCGGGCTTTGTGCCCGATAGATTCATCAGACCTCACAGAGCTTCGGCGACTGCGTTGACAAGCGCACAGTCTAGAAACTTATTATAAGCCTCTCTGCATGACTGCGTACTTCTTAAAGGGGGGTCAGGAAAATAGATGCTGTGTGTTATCAGAGAAAGTGTGCTCCACATTAGAGTCAGACCTCTGAGTTGCCCTCCACGCTACGTAATAGCACTTCTGGGGCAAAAGCTGCTTCGTGATTGCCATCTCTATAATATCTCTTATAGGTTCGGTGCCAAGGGAGGCGTACAGTTAAATGACTTTTTCCTTTCCCAAATGAGTGTGCAATTGTTTGAAAGCCTAGCTAAAATGCATCGGAGTGTTCTCAACCCTAGCTGGAAGCAGTTTAGAGCTACGCTAAGAGCCCATTAATAGCACACGTTTTCTTTTTTACTGTGTCTCTTTAAAGCCTACATATACGCGACTACTAGAACTCTCAGTTTAGCATTTTTGTTTTTATGATTAATTACAACACTGTAATTCCTTTGATAATAGCACATTTTGCCATTGTGATGTGTGTTTGGGCTTGAAGCCTTCGGTGCAAAAAGGGCTCCAAGGCTTCTGTCCCAGATGTGACAGTCATATCGCCCCTGACACGGCCTTGAGGCACGTTCTCAGGGGTCATTACTCATTTCACACACACACACAAATACAAAGAAACACATGCAGTCATAACAACCCATTGTCAAGACAACCATGGATCCATGCTAATTATACAAAAAGGAAAATAGGATTCTTGCATTGTACAGTCAACAGGGGAGAAGTCGCGAAAACTTTGTTTGACACCTTAACATAAATCAGTGGAACTAGGACAGTTTATGTCCCCCGGCCTGCTTCAAAATGAAGCAAGGCTGCATTTTAGTAAAGAGAAAAATCGCTAACTTTAAATATATAACTCTCTATTGGTTTCATCCAAAACCCGCTGGTTAGTATCAGATTAGAGACATTTCCGCTGACCCAAAGAGATGTTTGTCCAGCGTACAAAGAACTTTGCAGACAACTTTAATCAGGATAAACTTACGCTTTGATGCTTTGCTGTTTGCAGCTATCTGTTGGCACATTTACGAATGAACTCGATAAGGCTTCAAAGCCACAAAGTTAATTCAGAAATATTTCATATATAATTCTGTTAGACTCTACATTGCTTCCATCTTTAATCAGATAATACTGCTATGTGACTCTAAAACAAACCCAAAATTGAAAACACATTTACGTGAATCACTCTATTCTCTTTCCATGTCAATATCGTGTAAAATATACAGAGCGCAAGCATATTTGGGGCAATAGGTGGTGTGCGTTTGGTGAGTAATTATGTCCTATGGGGAACTTTGTTTGAATGAAAGGGAATATGAAATGAAGATTGAATTTTCAAGTGTATGGATGCCCAATTATCAGGGCTAAAAATCTGATTAAATAATGCATATAGATAAAAACAATGCATGTTTTATTACTTTTAAGGAACCAATTATTGCGAAAATTTTTACTGATAGAGTGGTATTTTAGTGTTTTTACAATAAGTATACAGAACTACAGTACTGCACAAAAGCATTCTGCGGACAATCTTATGTTTCATTAATTCAGAATAGCAAGAGAGACAGATCACTCACATGGGAGCATATTAATAATAGATATTCTCAATGTTTCGAAAACAATGAGGCATTTAAACAGCATATCAATAATTCAAGGTATTATATATAAAAAATGTTTCAATGCTGGAAGAAATTGTGTCTATTTGTCTGAATGTGTGTATGTGTTGAAATCTCTGGTAATTAAGGTGAAAAATGTTAGCCTAAGGTCACGCTTTAAGCAACTTTTTACTGTAGGACCTTAGGCATAGTTTTAAATATTTTAAACCATGTGCATTTTTTTCTTCTACAGGGCCATGTTTCTGTATTATAGGTTTGTTTTAAATCTGTTATTATTAAGTTACCAGTTTTCCTGTTTTCTATAAATTGTTTATTTAAAACAATTCATAACCATGTCTAATTGAGATCTGGAGCCTCAGGAAAAAATAACATTAAGACTGCACTATAGCGACTGTCTCTGAGAAAGCTGCAGATGGTGAAATATATTTATATCACACTTCTTACAGGCCTCAGCTAAACTATCATCTAAAATATAATAAAATACTATCCAGAGCCATTCATCCTGCAAACCCACCTGTCCTCTCAGGGTCTCGGGGGGCTAAAGCCTATCCTGGCATATTCACTCACAGACAAGGTATACCCTAGATGGCCAGTCCTAAGCAATGCAAAAACAACCTATATAGGTAGCTACAATGTACACTGTCAAAAAAAAAAAGGTTTAAAATTGTACCTTTTCTGTCACTGGGATGGTACCCTTAAAGGTTTATCTTTGTACATCACATTGAAATGTGGTAAGTGTGGGGGAACAATATCATACCCAAAAGAACCTATCGTGTATCTATTAAAGACCAATTTGATACCAGTTAAATGTTAGGGGTACAAACATTTAACTGGACCTTTAAAAGGCCCACTAACTTAGGTGTTTTCTAGCCTGGGAAAACCCAGACAACTTCCGGCAAATTTAGATTTGCTCTGCAAGTAGTCTAGCAAAGAGGCCATTCATGCCCATTTCTAATGCTGAGAAATCACGCCACCAATCAGAAACATTGGGGTGGGCTTCACACAATGACGACAGCGCAGTGACGGTGAAGCACAAAGATGCATGCCGCCGTGGAACATCACTTGTTCGAATAAGCTTTCGTGTCTGTTTTAAGCAATTTAAACTTTTCCTTTTCGTTCAAACCCGAGCAATGAACAACACTCGAAGCCTTCATATCTAAAAAAAGATCTTATCACTGTCTTACCGACTGGTTCCGGCAAAAGCTCTGCATACATCAGCATCTCCTTCATTGCTGTGATTGGTTATAAGTCTAACCAATTGGACAGAGAGGCATTTAAGAGACGTCTGTTGGTGATGCCCCTTTGGAAATTATTTGTCTATGAAGCTTTGGCAGACCTTAACTCAGTTACTACTGAGGTGCAAAGTAGAAGGTGGGGCGCTTACACATGCGCTTTGGACTACAACGAAACATGTGTCTCTGGCAGAAGATTGAACTATGCGCTCATAAGGCGGAGTCTGTGAGCGGTTATGGTTGGGGTGTAATCAATGTGACATCACATTGATAGGGGATCCCCAACAGCCTGTTTTGTGTGACTGTTGCGGTTTAAAGAAGAATAGATGGATTTGTATAATAACAGCATGCTTCTGCACATACACTGGCGACTCATTTTTGATAGAAAGACATTATTTTGGTTAGGGGAGCTTTAAAGGTACACAATAGTTCCTTAAAGTGACACTTTGTAGTTTTTCAACCTTCAAAATATATTTTCAAGACCCTTGTGATGGTACATCGACTTAAAAAAGGTTAAATGGCATGTCTACCATAGCCTGACGGGGTCTGTATCGATTTTACTCGTACTTTTAAACTTGGGGTTTCGAGTAGTTACCCCCAGCACAAAAAGAATTACAAATTCGACTGCTTTTGTAATATCCATACCGCTGCGCCACCAGAGGGAGCCCTCTCTTGAGTAATGACATGGCGCCACCCTCTGCTTCTCTGATCATTTCCTGTTTGTCCCTAATTAAGCTCTAAGCTGACGTAGCTTATCGCAAAGTATTGCCAGTTTATTCTGTCTGTCACATCCTTACAGAATACTTCGCCTACCATCGATCCAGCGGATGTTGCCAATCTACAGGCTGCTTACCACCATCAAAGCAGCCTTCTGCAGGGATATCAGGAACAACTCTCACGTCTCCAGTCAGTTAATGACCATCTCACCAGTTATATCCAAGCCCTGCCAAACAGGTAAGTGTATCCGAACCGGATAAATTTGATGGTACCGCTGAACATGTGAGAGGTTTTGTTTTGTTCGTCATTTCCTCCACTTCCTCAAATTCGGACATGAGAGTGCAACTATTTATTTTCCTGATGATTTTGTCATGGCCAGAGCAGCAACTAAGAAAAAGAAATCTAAGGTTTTGTCGGAGACCAGAAAGAGAAAACGGGAAAGTGACAGAATAAAAGGAAGGACGCGGATAAATATTGGCCCAGCGTTCGCTCGTTGGCGTGAACTAAAGGAGGAGGAGGGTTTCCTGACCGATGCTGACTTGGCCGTCATGCTTTTGGACTAGTAAGTAATGTTATATTGCTTGCATATATAAGTCCTGTCTGGTGCCTGAACACTAATTTTTTTTTACGTGAATTTGTCGTGGTAGTGTCACGGACCTACCACATGGGCGACCCGGGTTCGATTTCTCTTTAAGGCATTTTTTATATATAAACTTTAACCAAGCGACCACTGTTACAACTGGCTTGTAAACGTGAGCTACGCGATCTTTTGGCATTTGAAAAATAATAAAACCCATGAAATTATATTCGTATGACATGCTGGAAGGCACACCGCAGACTTTGTGACCTAGAGAGTTGTCTTTTTCCTTTGCGACAGTGCTGCGGCGCTTGTGGCCTCTAGGGGAGCTAGAAATGAAAAATACCGCAGTGTAGAGCTGAAGATCTTTGCCCGTCGGGTTTGGGCTTCATTTCTAATACTGTATTTTACACGGTCTCGGACCAGGCTCGGGCTTGCGCTCTGGCTTTGCGCGGTAACTGAGCGGTCAAGTTCAATGCTGGCATTAATGGAGAGAAGTGCCGAAGCAAATCCTGTGGAGACTTTATCTTAATTTCGTTATTGCCAAATACCCATCTTAATTCAGAATGTATTATCTTAATTTAATTCGTTAAGAAATAATAGTTTTATTGGCATGTTGGCCTATTTATAGTGTATTGCATAGGCCAACTCACATTAGAATGAGATGTTACAGATGACTTATTTTATTTCTTTGTTTCAACTTCCAAGTGGCGTGTAGCCTAGTTAGTCATTAATAAATAATTTTAAAACCTGTGTAAATTACTCATTCTTTACAAAAGCTGTGTGCGTGCGCACATTTAAATAATGTCGGGCTGTAAACGGGTTCGGGCTTTTAAAACGCTGTCAATCTAAATGTACTTTCGGGTTCGGGCTGCATTCTGTCGGGTTCCGGTCATTTCGGGCCTAACTTTTAAGGCCCGATTACAGCTCTACCGCAGTGTGCCTTTAAGTTACAGTAATGTACCCAAAAAGGTACAACATTGTATTATGTGTAAAGGTACAAAATGGAACCATAGACTACCACCCCAGCAACAGAAAAGGTTTAGTTTGTACCTTATTATCTGACAGTGTACGATTTTGTATGCAACATTTTAATTCAATCGAATACACTGTGAATTCTGACTAGTTGTCAATGCCATGTGAATGACTAAGAAAATACTCCAGATGTGTGAATTACACAGTGTGCTCCTTATTTATTATCTGTATTCTATATCTTCCTCTTCCTCCTCTCTCTGGTTGGGGCTATTCAACGCTCGTCTTCGTCATTACCTGCTACCTGCTTCAATTGCCCATCTTCCACCCCCACATCCCCGTCATCAATAGTGAGACATCACTGTTCCAAAGATGGGTGCTGACACCCTGCCAGTGAGAGAATGGAGCGTTCCTGACAGCGCTGTCCATTCTTGGGCTCCTTATGCATACAGCTGACAATGCATACACGCTAGTTTTAATGGTCATTCTATTTTGATGTCAGCAACACGTTCCCTATTTGTGTGTATATGCACGTGTCTGCAAGCCTGCCCGAGTGTTCCAGCTCTGTCTTGTGTATGCGTTTGCTCGTGCTGGAGGGTGAAATCATAAGCCTTTTGGATGCAGTTAGCGCCCACCTGCCTCGCCGTGCATATAACACACAGACACAATCAACCCTTTGTCTGACTGGTTATCAAGCACCACCAGCAGTCTGCCCGACGGCGTTATATTAGTCCCAGCGCGAACAGTCCGGGATGCAATGTGACACGCTCTCCATTTGAATGCAGAGGTAGAGCAGCAGTTTTAAAAGAGCTATTCCCAAACCAAGTGTCTGCACCCCACAACACTGAATCGAAGACAAGTGAAAGCAAGATAACGTCACGTTTCACATGCGGGAAAGGTCAGAGTCCAGTCCAGGCCTAACGGTTTACAAAGTCTCAGTATACAGTATGATAGATAGAAAGACAGACAGGCAGACATAATTAACTATAAATGACAAATGAGATATTTTTAAGGTATTTTAAAACATTACAACATTTATTTTAAAAGGAAATGCATTACAATTCACAGTGGTGTCTTCATGACACTCGATCTTTTAAAGATGTCTACAAACTGTCTTTGTGCCAGACAGCTGCAAGATAGATATTCATACGTTTGCTGAACTATCACTTTTGATGCACAACCTATTGCCGACCTCTGCATATTATGCAGGTGGGGTTTAACATGTCAGTCAGCAGCCCCTTCATATTTAAATTGGTGGGTCTTTGCCAGATTATGCTAAAGTTTACACCACTAATCAACGGTTAAGGGTTATTTAAGTGAAATGTTTGTCTTGACATTACAGACATTTTGATATGAACAAACCTTTTGATAAGAGCCCAGCATAGCCTAGTCCAAAGTTAACTTCTGGGTGTTTGTTTACTAGTCTGGATAGTGGCTAAACTGACCTCTGGAACAAATACCTTGTTGAAAATAAAAATGTTTCGGTTTTCCAAAAATGATGGGAGACGGTGAGCATGGATTACCGCTGTGCGAAGAGAAGTTTGGCACTTGGCTGCCAGGTAAGAATTCCAGGATGTGTAGCTAACATTGTATACATACATTTTATACAGTAACATTAGCTCAGTGTAGTAGTTAATAAGTTCATTTACTTATTTTGCTTGTTAGCAGAAAAAAATCTACTCTAGGACTCTGCTGTTATTGATTCTTTGCAGAAGTCTGCCGGAAGTTAAGTTTAGGCCACAAAAGCCGTTTTTATGTTGTTGTTGCTGAAACCAACAGTTTAAAAAGCATCTGATGGAAAAATAAGACTAAAGATCTTTGCACACTAGTCCGAATTTGGATTCACAAATTTTTTGCACATTATAAAATAAATGCGACCTTGTGTTGTGTCAATCACGTTTACACACTGCCTCCAAACCTTCGTACGTCATAAAAATGTTTTGCATCGAGTTACATTTTCTGTATATTTGCATCTTTAGCTAGCTATTTGAGAGGTGTTTTGACACCAGAGCCACTGTTTAAGCAAACGCAAAAAGCAAGAATAGCATCCAACAAGTTGATCTCTCACAGCACAAATTATGCTAAACAAATTGAGAAATACAAACAGACATAATATAAAGTACCGTGATTGTCAGGTACACTGAAAAAATTGTGTAGAAATGACATTATTACTGGCAGCTGTTTGCCAGTAATTTGCTGTAGATTTAAATCTGTTATACTACAGATCCGTTGAATGCTTGAATCTGATTGGCTGATGATCGTAGTTCCAGGCAGCTCTCTTGACCGCATCAATGTTCCATATCACTTTGCATAGTCAACTGTAATAACGGACTAACAAAAACAACATGACAGACGGTTTTCAGAGGCAATGACAGCGCTGTTTATAGACGCGCAGAGATGTAGCCTCGTTCACACAATCTCTCTCTCTCTCTCTCTCTCTCTCTCTCTCTCTCTCTCTCACTCAATTTCTCTCTTTCTCTCGCTCGCTCCCTCGTTGCCCTCTGTCTCTTGCTTGCTCTCTTTCTTTCTTTCTTTCTTTCTTTCTTTCTTTCTTTCTTTCTTTCTTTCTCTCTCTGTGTCTCTGTCGCTCTCGCTCTCTTTCTAATAACTTAATAACTGCATTACAATGCTATCAATGGCTCAAGCCTCCATTGCCAGCTTTAAAATTACGTTTTGGAACAAGCAAAAGAGGCGTTGGATGAGATGCGTAAGAAATTGTCCTACTCACAATAGCGATTTAAGTACAAAAAACGGATGAATGCCTTTGAATATATCATGCGATCAATGTCTTGAGGTGTGGTAACCATAGTATAAGCAGAATAATTGACTTCGGGCCGTTGAATTATTGAAAAATAATGCACACCCCAGGTGGTGATGTGGCCACGACGCAAAGCATTATTTTTCTAATAATTCAACGGCCCATCGTCAATTATTCCTTACTTATTTTATAGTTTTATTCTGTAAAGACAAAGACTTGTTAATGTTTCATGTTCATTTAACTTTGAACAACTCTTCTCAGTAAATAACATTAATTTAAATTTACAGTAAGTTATTGGCAAACAGCTGCTTAACTACTGCAATTTTTGTACAGTGTATGGTAGCCCAAGTGAACCTATTTTATTGCTAAAAACAACATTATTTTGTGTATTTGGTATAATACAAAGGGCCCTATTTTAACGATCTAAGTGCATTGTCTAAAGCGCACAGCGCAACGTCTAAATGGGCGTGTCCGAATCCACTTTTGCTAATTTAACGTCGGGAAAAATGGTTTGTGCGCCGAGCGCATGGTAGAAAATGGTTGGTCCTATTGTAATGGGAGTATTTTGGGCGTAACGTGCAGTAAACCAATGAGAGTCTCAGCTCTCATCCCCTTTAAAAGCAAGTTGCGCTGGCGCTATGTCTAATCCCTATTTAGATGACGGGCTTTGTAAACTGAAAAAATAAGTGGAGGAAGAAGATCCCCAGTTTAAGATTAATGTTAAATAATTGTGTTGTTTTTTACTTGTATTGAAATTGTTCTTTTTTTATTAAAACCTTTAAAACCTGTTTTCTTTTAGTCATAGAAGTAAAAAAGCAGGCTTGTAATTGCTTTAAATGTATGCCTATCCAATATCATCAAAAAGTAATTCACAAGTATGTAATATAAGTTTTGTACTCTAAAAATAATTTATTTGTAACAAACAGGAGATAAAGAATTTACAAACAGCTCTCCTCACGTTTCAGCACTTTGGACAGCGTTTTTTTAGCAAAGAGTTTTTTTTAAGCATTACTTAAAAATGTTTCTCATCTCACCATATCCGCAGGTACAGAGTCATCATATACAATAAATCCGTGAAGTAGCAAAAAAAAAAACATTTAAAAACAGATGCATTTGTTTAAAGCAAACCATTTATTTACTTACCAGGCTGCAGTTGAAGCAGCTCTTTGTGCCTTCTAACGTCTCATAATTAGTCCTCATTTATTAATACACACAGACACCAAAGGAAATGTAAAATCATGAAGCGGACCACAGTTGCTCTTTAAATACAGTGTAGATTATTTGATCCAGAAACATTTTTAGTTATGCTGGTTAAAAGTTTCCTCACATCTTGATAGCAATCACTATGTTTAGTTGTCTAAATTTATTTTTATAAAAAAATGTCCTCTGTGAACGGCATAGGACCAAGAAATGTATAACCAATTATTGCACTCGGACCGAATAAAGTAATTGGGAGGATGCACCGTTAGCCCGTTCACGTCCGCTCTGTAAACAAGGAAAATGGCAGGCAAACCACAGCAAACAAACTTTCCTGCTGAACTCGAAAGGCATTTTTTGACACGACAAAACCGTCTGGATCAGCAAAGAGCAAAAACCTAAATTAACATCGGTACTGCTTTTCCACAAGATGGAAACAAGGGAGGCACTAAGGTATGAAAGGGTCAAAGGGCTTGCAGTGTTTCTTTTGAAAAGGTAGGTACGCGATATGATTCTACTTAGATGGATTCAGATATTCTACTTCGATGGAAAATTATGTTGCTTATGTAATTTGTGTATCTAAATGAATTAGCGTAACCATATTTATGATTTTATGGCTACATTTACATGGAAACGATCTGAAAAGAAACCGCGAAAGTGGTGTTGCGTTATCACTTTTTATTCTGTTTACACAAGCGTTTTGGGGGGAAATCTGCGTGCATATGGTGACGCAAAAGTGTGTGATATTCGATGTAGTATGCACTCCAGGCGGCTAGGTGGCAATGTGAAGCACTGACACACAACAACACCAAGTCCGTGTGCCTGCGTACAACCTTCTTCCTTGTTCTTCCAAGTCTCGTCCAAAGCCGTCTGGTTTGCCTCCGCAAATTGGCGCCTTCTCTGATCAGTAATACTAGCTGTGAATATTTCGTGCAACTGCTGAAAAGACTTGTATATTTATCAGAGCTGCTATGGCAACTTGAAGGTCCGACATATGGAAATAATCTGACATGTTTGTTGTTATTTTCCGGAACTGGCGCATGCCTGTGATGTAAACCTCCTGTAGACTTTTGCGTTTTTACTCTTTAGACGAGAACGCGACGGTAGATCGTTTTTAAGATTTCCAATCTGAAGGGTGGTTTCACTTTTTTGCATTTTTAAGCCCCCAAAATGCCGTCACAGTGTAAACGAAAGGCACATCCGATTAAATAGTTTTACAATTTCACCCTTGAGCGTTTTCGTGTAAACAGGCCCTAAAATTACAAGCAACAATACTACGTCGACACAACCGAAAACTTGCTGTACCTAATCTTGATTTAAAACAGT
This sequence comes from Misgurnus anguillicaudatus, assembly GCF_027580225.2. Classification (NCBI taxonomy): domain Eukaryota; kingdom Metazoa; phylum Chordata; class Actinopteri; order Cypriniformes; family Cobitidae; genus Misgurnus; species Misgurnus anguillicaudatus. The sequence continues at coordinate 5,176,929 of NC_073343.2, forward strand.
TGTTTGTGTTCATTATTTTAGCAATGTTATTCACTTTGTACTGCAAAGTTTTCTCACTGGTGAATGAGATATGAGACATATGTTTCTCTTTTGGGCGTGTTCATGTGTTTTAGAGCAGGCATGGACTGAGATTTGCATGGAGGGTGGGATCGATATTTTAATGGAGGCTACAGTTACAACTTTTTAAAATCAGCTACACTGCATTTTACTCATGTCAGTGTATTGAGCGTGCACACACGCTCACACACACCCAAAGCAGTGGACAACAGCAGCAGCCCCAGCATAAATGAATTAATACGCATCGGATACAGTGTGCAAGGTTTGTGTGCATGACGAATTTGTAGGAAAACAAATAGAAAAAAGCACATACGAAAATTGTCTTAACAGTCTAGTAAAAGTGACAACACAGATGTATCGACAATAGACAGGAATCAGCGTATGTAAGAATTATTCCCAGTACTGTGAACAGAAAAGCACAGAATTGCCCCATACCGGTGAGTATCGACCTCCAAAAATAATACAGAATAGCCCACCAGGGTGCTAAGCTTTCATTGTTATGAAAGCTGAAGTCTACTGCGAGCTGTGTTTGACTAATACTTGATCCCTTTTGCAGTAAACCTTGACGTTGATTAGATTTCTGCTCTGACATGTTTGCGTTTAGCACAGTGACAGTACTAAGAAATACCAGGCTTTATATTGTCTGGAAAGTTTAGCTTTCATGGCCTCATCAGTGATGATCAAGGCTGCGAGTTGTAGAGTTTAGCAATATAACCAGATGTTTATTGGATTTTACAGTCTAATGTGTACTGTAAATGTGGGCTTACTCATCCATTTTAAGATAGGCCATTATAGTTTTAGCAGTTATCTAACAACATGGACAGTTGAATCATTACGCAGAGGCGTGATCTGATCGGAGGACTGAAAGGGGGATATTTTTAGGGGGCGTCCGTACTGTAAATCCTCACGACCTCGGTAAAGGGGGATGAAAACAATAAATAACTTATTGATCCTTTTTTTGTGGTAAAGCGAGGAAATCTTACCCAGCAAGAGGCCATGAACGTAATTGGACCCACAAGAAACATTCATCTTGATTACATTCAATTTGAACCAATAAGGATTGGGTAAGTTCTGGCCATTCATCAAAGTCAGATTGGAGAGACTTAGTATATGGGAACTAATCTTTTTCTACCTGTGTCATCAGAGAGGTGGGCAGCTGAAATATTTGGACTATCAAGTACATAACGGAGAGTCACAGCAAACGTGGAGATATTAAAGAAAATGATGAAAGGAAAATGGATAATAAAAAAGAAAGACAACTAGCAAGCTAAGGCAATTGTATATTACTGGATATACTGTGGTACTGTATGTTGCTAAAGTATCAACTAGAACTTGATATTTGTCTGAATGAAATGTGGATCCTTAATCGAATGACTCAGTATGCCTTCAGTGCATCTTTAGTCTATACATTTCAGTTCTTGCACATGAACAACCTGATTACTAAAAAAAAATGCTGGGTTATTTGTACATTGTCGCTTTCAGCCTCCTCATGACAAAAAGTTAGCAGATTCTGCCCAGATTACTTTTGTTAAAAGAATAGTCTACTCATTTTCAATATTAAAATATGTTATTACCTTAACTAAGAATTGTTGATACATCCCTCTATCATCTGTGTGCGTGCACATAAGCGCTGGAGCGCGCTGCGACGCTTCGATAGCATTTAGCTTAGCCCCATTCATTAAATGGTACCATTTAGAGATAAAGTTAGAAGTGACCAAACACATCAACGTTTTTCCTATTTAAGATGAGTAGTTATACGAGCAAGTTTGGTGGTACAAAATAAAACGTAGCGCTTGTCTAAGCGGATATAAAAGAGGAACTATATTTTATGGCGTAATAGCACTTTTGGGAGTACTTCGACTCGGCGCAGTAACACCCTCCCTCTCCCATTATGAGAGTGAGAAGGGGAGCGGACTTTTCAGGCGAGTCGAAGTACTCCCAAATGTGCTATTACGCCATACAATATAGTTCTCATTTTTTTATCCACTTAAAAAATCGCCACATTTTATTTTGTCCCACCATACTTACTCATGTAACTACTCATGAAACAGTCTTTAAATAGTGAAAACATGGAAGTGTTTGGTGGCCTCTAAATTCATCCCTGCTTGGATCCTAAGGAATAAATGGGCCTAGGCTGGATGCTGGCACAGTCACGACGCGCTGTACAAAGATTAAGTGCACGCATTGAAAAAAGATAGGGATGTATTAATTTGTCTAAGTTGAGGTAAGAACATAGTAAATATTGAAAAACTGTGGTGTTTTCCTTTAAGTAAGGGATAATAGAGGCAGACGGTTGTTATTGAAGAAATAAGCCCTGAGAGTTTGAACAGGACCTGACGGACCTTAGCGGAGGCTTATTTTGCGATAACAACCGACTGCCCCTACATTAACTGGCTAATTACACCTATATACCTAAGGTAAGGAACATTAAATACTGATTTGAAATATTTTATCTGCTAATTTTTAACGAATACAGACCTTTCGCGAGAAAAACATGTTTATCTGTTTTAAGATAAGACAATGCGTTCATATGTCATGATTGATCTAATCATTTGTAAATATGTCATATATGTTATTAGAATACATATTTATATATATTCTTCGTGTAATATTTAACTGTACCTGTCAAAATAATTTGCAGCATCCAGGTTATCGTGTGTTGTTGTCTTGGAATAACAAACCTGCAAATGTCGCGACTGGCCAATCAGAATCAAGCATTTCAACGAGCCGTGTAATAATATTAGTTAACTCTTTTCCCGCCATTGACGAGTTATCTCATCAATTAAGAGAAAAAATTTTCATAAAAAATGTGTTCCTGATTAATTTTTATGTTAATCTGCATAACCGCGATTATTATAGATGGCACACTTACCCAATTTATGAAAAAACTGAAGGCAAAACTTTATTTACTAATTTTAAACTCTGTATATGTTTTGATAATCGCTCTGAATCTGATCTCTACCAAAATTCTTCACAAAAATGCAATTATTTCAGCTTTTTGCTAAAAAAAATATTTTTAAAGAAAAATACCCATATTTAAGAGAAAAAAATATAGATAGGATGAAACGTTTTTTACCCGTTTTGTTTGTTTGTTTGTTGTTTGTTTGAAAGCAGAGGGTCTGTTCTTTCATTTGATATATTTGAATGTTTATATATTTTTAAAAGGAAATTTTCCTGGAAGGCATTTTGTGAAACTTTTGTGAAAATCACAAAAAGCTGGCGGGCAACTTTTCAAAAAATGACTGGCGGGGAATGAGTTAATGCCGATGTGCATGAACTATTGTTATCAGTTACAACTTTCAGATTATTAGAATATGAAGTTAGATTATTAAGATTACATGATGTACCAACCCAGTCTCACGGCAAGTCGTGTTATAGTAACGAAAAATTTGATTAATTTATTCGTGTTTGATGACACGAATTTCCGCTGTTTTTCGTGTCTCTGGAGACGAATGTCTTTTTCGTCCTTCCCAGCACGAATTTCTATCAATGGCTGTTCGTGTCTGTGGCACGACTTTCTTTATCGTGTCATTTTATATTTTGTTTTCTCATCGTTGTTTTCTATTTTTTGACCATTGTCGCTTGGGGTTTGGGTTAGAATCACTTTCTGCGACTTCCTAACCCAAACCCCAGCTCTATACCCCAACTCCAGGCGAGAATAGTTTTAAAAGTGGACGAAAAACATGTAGAAACCAATGCAAAAAATAACATCCTAACGCAAACCCCGGATCTAACCCTAACCCCAAGCGACAATGATTTAAAAATAGGAAACAACGATGAGAAAACAAAATATAAAATGACACGATAAAGAAAGTCGTGCCACAGACACGAACAGCCACCGACAGAAACCCGCGCCGGGAAGGACGAAAAAGACACCCGTCTCCAGAGACACGAAAAACAGCGGAAACTCGCGTCATCAAACACGAACAAACCAACCAAATTTTTTTGTTACTATAACACGACTTCCCGTGAGACTGTGTTGGATATACAAGTATTGCTTATTGTTAGTTCATGTTAGCTAATGAATTAACAAAAACAAAACCAGATCCTAATTCTATTAAACATTTTGGCAATGTTTTGTTCAGTTAAAACAGCTACCAAAGAGTTATACCACATCATCTCCTTTAAATCTTTTCCCAATTTTATAGTAGCCAAAATAGTAGCCGCCCTTTAAATTTGAATGGCAATCTTCTATTTAAAAGTTATTTTTTTTAGTTGCTTATAGATGTAAATACATTGTTATGTTCACAAAGTGGATTTAGGTCTTAGTTTTGTTTACCTTTGGCTTGAGAGACATGGTCTGAAAAGACTCTTCCTGTGAGGGATTTGAGACTTTTTGAAAAGTGGCATGGATCCTGAATAAACAATTAATACCAACAGATCAGAAGCAGGGCATGAAGCTGGGCAGAATCTGCCAACTTTCAGTCATGAGCAGGCTGAAAGAGACAATGTACACTGTTGTTTGTGGAAAGATTAATGAGCCTTCATTTACCAAATGCTCATTAGAGAGAATGAAGTTATGCTCCAGAAAACCATGCAGAAAACAACGCAACAATTCTGCAAGACTCAATCGTAAGATATCAGACATTTGGCATGCTTTGTGTTTGCATTCGCGCAGTGTTCAGAGCTCGAATCCGCTTATAGTCTGAACCTTGACCGGTGTCAAGCATACTCTATTGTTTCTTACCAGCCAAGTGTATTCAGTCTATCTAAATCCCAGACTAGCTGCTAGAGGAGACAGGCGATGTGCCCTTTCTATGATGAATTCTCTGCTTCGGTAGCTTTACCCTGAGCATATGTTTTGTCAGACTTATTTTGAATTGATAAACAGCATTGTGTGCATGGACAACAATCTTTTAACCTACGATGACTTTGCCCCTACAGATCTGGAATAAAAGATCCATAAACAATGGTGTGACTGTCAGTTCAGCTATGGGCACTTCGTAGTGCTGAACAGTTTGTCTCCATTATTACCAAATAATTACATTCAAGCATCAGTACGAGGAAGCAAATGATAGTGCTGATGAAAACTCCATTGGTCTTTTTTCGAGGCTGCTAGCCCAGATGGCATATGGCAAAAGATGGCATATGGCACCGCAAAGTTGCTCACATTCAAGAAAAGATCATCTAAAATAATGGTGCTTGGATATATGTATGTAATTCGTATTAATTCATACGACCACATTCATAAGTTTTTGTACGATTTGCCTTGACCCCTGTGATGTTGGAGTTAGGTGCAGGGTTAGGGGTTAGGGTTTTGTGCCTGTTCTTTTCATGAGAAAAGTACGTTTTTGCACGATTAACTTCATATGAATTTATATGAATTAGCCAACTTGTTATATATGTACGAATTCTTGTGAGATCAGGCTGGTATTTACGAGATAAATGTGCATGCTTTTATCTACATACCCCGTGGGTCTCCTTACTTGGAAGTCGCTGTCATGTATCTACAGTAGCCCTAAACGGACAAACTGGTCTACAGAGTGCATTTAGTCCTTACGTTACCCAGATGATGACATGTTTGTCCAGTGGTGGCTACCGTAGATTCTCTATGCGTTTCGAAAGGGAGGGGTGAGCTGTGGAATGAACCGTTGGTTGCAATTCACAATCTCACCACTAGATGGCACTAAAACCCCATACTGTACCTTTAAACACAGCATAAAGCAAGAAGTATAGTTTTTGTAACCACCCATACTTTGTACGCACAGGTCATGCATGCGCGTACAGGAGAATGCAGTATGTAGCCCAGCATTTTGTCACAATGCACTTGTCGAACGTCTGTGTACAAGTCAAATATGCTTTGCAAGGCTGTGCATTCAACCATGCACGTACATTCAGGCACACGTAAAAAATAAACTATACTCTAAGTTTAAGCCATATATCTGTACTGTCTCTGCTGTATGGCTGGCAGATATTTCAAGCCCACATACAAACATTGTAACAAACGTTTTTAAATAAACTATGTTTTGCAAGGCTGTGGGTTTGACCTTGCACAAACACGTAGAAATCAAACTACACCGCGTTCCAAATTATTATGCACATGCCATTTTTGTTTATTTTTCCATTATAGTCAGTAAGTTTTATTTTACCCTTAACAGTTATATGACAGTGTGGATGTTATTCTATTTAAATTCAATCAAAATGTCAAAAGATAATTTAATACTTTGAAAAATATGCCAAATATGCTGTTTCCACAGATAATTTATTATAGCATGTTAAAATTCCCATTTTGTAGGTCCGAGCAGAACATTTTCTGTTTTTGTGGTGTCCTTTAAAGTGCAAATGAGCGGATGAAATGTAAATACTGATCGCAATGATGGTGGTTTGTTGCATTTGAAACACAATTGTGCTGTCAATTATTTTGGACAATTAATCTGAATGACCTGATTTTTCACATGCTTGCAAAGAATGGCTTATCAAAACTACTGCACTCTAAAAAATTTGCTGTAATTTTGCAGCTGGTTGCCAGTAACTTACTGTAGAAGATAAAGTCAAAAAATGTTTCATGTTCATTTAACTTTGAACAAAATGTTGCCAGTAAATAACATAAATGTAAAATCTACAGTAAGTTACTGGCAGCCAGTTGCCAGTAATACCCATTAATACTGTAATTTCTACAGCCTTTTTTTTACAGTGTGGGTTTTTCTTTTTCCCATTTTCTAGGTTGATACAAGCACTAAGGACCCAATTATAGCACTTAAACATGGAAAAAGTCAGATTTTCACACTATGACCCCTTGATAACAAAATTTATAATGTTATAATGGGTTATAATGATCTAAAAACAGATATCTGTCAAATGTGTGCATAGATATAATTTTTTTTCCAAAAAACAAACAATGTAAAACAAGTTTAATGAATGGGAGATAAAGTCATGTCAAAGATATGCTCATACATTATTATTTTACTTGTATAAATACGTTATAAGTACAAGTATAGTTTTGGTCTTTATTTCACTTGATGATGCTAGTATTGCATCTCTAAGTTGATGTTTCGAATTATAGTGCTGTCCACCTCACAGATCTTTCATATAACGATGCTCCACAGGCTCTTAAAGGAATATTCCATTTTCTTAAAAGAAAAATCCAGATAATTTACTCACCACCATGTCATCCAAAATGTTGATATCTTTCTCTGTTCAGTCGAGAAGAAATTATGTTTTTTGAGGTAAACATTGCAGGATTTTTCTCATTTTAATGGACTTTAATAGAGCCCAACACTTAATACTTAACTCAACACTTAAAGGATTAGTCCATTTTCTTAAAAGAAAAATCCAGATAATTTACTCACCACCATGTCATCCAAAATGTTGATGTCTTTCTTTGTTCAGTCGAGAAGAAATTATGTTTTTTGAAGAAAACATTGCAGAATTTTTCTAATTTTAATGGACTTTAATAGAACCCAACATTTAATACTTAATTCAACACTTAACAGTTTTTTTCAACAGAGTTTCAAAGGACTATAAACAATCCCAAACGAGGCATAAGGGTCTTATCTAGCGAAACGATTGTCATTTTTGACAATAAAAATAACAAATATACACTTTTAAAGCACAACTTCTCGTCGTGTAGATCCGGTCGTGATGCGCCAGCTGACCCCACTACGTCACCGCAATACGTCATCACGTCAAGAGGTCACAGAGGACGAACGCGAAACTCCGCCCCAGTGTTTACATGTGTTGAGAAAGAGGACCGTTCCTACGTTGTTGTATGTCAACTGATACTAATTAATATCTTTGTGGCAGTTTATTGTTTAAAATGGTCCGCAAATGTGCGTTTCATATATGTAACACGTGACCTCCCTACGTCACTACGCATTTACGTTAGATCGCGCTGGACTGGACCTTGACGAAAAGTTGTGGTCTAAAAGTATACATTTTTTATCCTTCCCGTCAAAAATGACAATCGTTTCGCTAGATAAGACCCTTATGCCTCGTTTGGGATCGTTTATAGTGCTTTGAAACTCCGTTGAAAAAAACTGTTAAGTGTTGAGTTAAGTATTAAGTGTTGGGTTCTATTAAAGTCCATTAAAATTAGAAAAAATCTGCAATGTTTTCTTCAAAAAACATAATTTATTCTGGACTGAACAAAGAAAGACATCAATATTTTGGATGACATGGTGGTGAGTAAATTATCTGGATTTTTCTTTTAAGAAAATGGAATATTCCTTTAACAGTTTTTTTCAATGGAGTTTCAAAGGACTATAAATGATCCCAAACGAGGCATAAGGGTCTTATCTAGCGAAACGATTGTCATTTTTGACAATAATAAAAAAAAAATACACTTTTAAACCACAATTTTTCGTCTAGGTCCGGTCTTGAAAGCGCCAGCGACCTCACACATCATGACGTCAAGAGGTCCCAGAGGACGAACGCGAAACTCCGCCCCAGTGTTCACAAGTGTGGAGAAAGAGGACCGTTCCTCCGTTGTTGTATGTCAAATGATACTAATTAATGTCTTTGCGTCAGTTTATTGTTTAAAATGGTCCGCAAATGTGCGTTTCATATATGTAACACGTGACCTCCCTACGTCACTACGCATTTACGTGAGGTCGCGCTGGACCGCACCTAGACGAAAAGTTGTGGTTTAAAACTGCATATTTTTTATTTTTATTGTCAAATATGACAATCGTTTCGCTAGATAAGACCCTTATGCCTCGTTTGGGATCATTTAGAGTTCTTTGAAACTCCGTTGAAAAAAACTGTTTAGTGTTGAGTTAAGTATTAAGTGTTGGGCTCTATTAAAGTCCATTAAAATAGAAAAATTCTGCAATGCTTTCCCCAAAAAACACAACCTCCTCTCGACCGAACAAAGAAAGACACCAACATTTTGGATGACATGGTGGTGAGTAAATTATCTGGATTTTTATTTTAAGAAAATTGACTATTCCTTTAAATAAGACTAAGGTCAGAGGATGATGGTGGTCATATATTGATTTCTTTATTATTTTATACCCATATGAATTAAAATAGTCAGTGATGCTTTTTGCAGCATGCGATGGTGTATTATCCTCCATGAAAGTAAATGTATTTCAGAAGACATGATTCCTTTAATATAAAAAAACATCTTTTAGGAACTCTATATATCTTCTAGATGCCCTTTTGACTCCCCGAGGGACCCTAAAGGGACCTACCATCTTACTTTCCAATATTCCAGTCCAAATCATTACTCTGCCACCTCTCCCTAATGTTACAGTCTTATTTGAACATAAGTGGCTATTCACCAACAATCCAGAATGTCATTCATGTCTACTATTCAGTGTAGTATGGTTTGTGGGGGTAAAAATACAGCTTTATGCACTGAAGGATCCCATATTGAGGGGTGCTTGGGATTCCAGAGATACAAGCAGGTTTAAATACATGTTTGCTTCTTAACGATGGCTTTTTAATTTTTATTGCTGCCTTTCTTAAAAAAAAAAACTTCAGTCAAATCCTTCTGTACTGTGAAATCTTATAATAGTTCAATGATTACTCTGGGGCTTAAGGCATACATCTGTACCGTCTCTGTCAGATATTTCGAGCCTACCTACAAACATTGTAAAAAACCTTTAGCAGCAGTATGCTTCCAAGATGCACAAAGACACAAATTAGAGCAACATCTTAAAAAAGTGTAACCCCTAAAAGAGCAATGACAGAAAATGCCTGCATGCTGGCTTTTCAGTTGGTCTGCTTCTGTAAAGCTCATAAATCTATATCCACCCTCACACACATAAAAATCAACATACAATAAGGAAATGCACAAGTAAAACAAATTCTCTTCGTCTTTGTGTAAAGGTTGATATTAAGCATAACATAAACTTACATGAGGTTTTCCATGACAGAGAAAATGCTTTGCTTAACTGTGCTAAACCAAAATCGCTCATAACACCCACAATGTTCCTATATTCCCTCTAATTCATTTTTGATGTGCATTTTCAATGCTCTCCAGGCTTCTGGCAAAGAACTAATAAGCAAACGTTTTATTTGAGGAGCTTGTCTGATTTATTACGGTTAGCAGAGCTGTTACTGGTCTGAATTCGTCATCTCGGATTGTTTCCTTTTTGTGCGTTTCTGCCTTCATGAACGCATTTTGGCTACTGACAGCATAAGCAAGCTGATGATGTTTCACTGAAGCATCCCGTAAGATCAGAGGCCTGTTTGAAGTCACAGAGTCCTTCTTGTTTACTGGTAGCGTTGCATCATTCACTGTTTACTTGATGTATTTCAGTAGGGTATAATTAAAGCGGCAACATCAGAGCCAAGTCTACAAGTTTCCCTGGGTGGGGTTGGGGCAACCTCGCTTTAAATCGTGCCCTTATATCATTGATCCAGAGTCCAACAAATGATTATTCAATATGAAAGAAACTGGTAATGAGAACGTCTGTAACATCTGCGTGCCTGCAAGCATCTGAAATCCCACAAGCCGTAGGAGAGATGGCGAGAGACCCTGAATTTAATTAAATAATGAAATGCCTCCAGGCCAAACACTTAACTAAATAATTACTCTTTTACTTTATTTTCTAATTTCTTAAAGATTATCAAACTATGTTTCAGGTCAGATTGACTTATCTTGGTTTAGGGGTTTTATCATTATAACTACAGTTATGCACAGTATTTTTAGGAGCTGCACACCACCTAAACGCTTAACGCCACCTCAGTCAAAAAATAGATAATGATATTAACCGAATGCTCTCGGCACATATTATACGTTCATCAAATACATTCGCTTCAAATCTCGGCCTCAGGCCATTCAGAAATACCGGTTTGTTGGCAGAATCCATTAACTCTTTTCTCACCATCTTCATGGCGATCCTTATTTCCGCTATCATCCACTAGGTGCCTCTCTTACCCAACTTTAAAACACTTAATCGAATCCAAAAGCAGTAAATACTCTGTGTATGTTTTGATTAGCTCTCTGAATCTGATCTCAAACAAAAGTCGTTTACAAAAATGCAATTATCTCAGCTTTGTTTAAAATTAAAGATGCATCGGTCGACAGGCCAGATTCTGGAATTGGCCAATTTTACGCATGAACGGCTTACAGGTAACCGGACGTTCAGTCAGTAATGTCACAGCCTCGCAGTGGAATCAGTTCCCGACCTGTTGTCCAACAACAGCATTTATTTTAATCTGTACCCGGAAAAGTAAACTGTTTTACATAAAAACCACGACCCAAACCGCCCGTGCCTAAAAGGATTCCTGCCCCGCATCCGCAAATGACACATTGATGTCAATCACATAGCAGTTGCTTCAATGCATTTAGGGGTGTGGTACTGGTCAAGACAATCTCCTGAACTCCAAATGTCAGTATGGGGAAGAAAGGTGATTTAAGCAATTTTGAGCATGGCATGGCTGTTGGTGCCAGACGGGCCGGTCTGAGTATTTCACAATCTGCTCAGTTATTGGGATTTTTTACGCTCAATCATTTCTAGGGTTTACAAAGAATGGTGTGAAAAGGGAAAAACATCCAGTATGCGGCAGTCCTGTGGGCGAAAATGCCTTGTTAATGCTAGAGGTCAGAGGAGAATGGGCCGACTGATAGAAGAGCAACTTTGACTGAAATAACCACTCGTTACTACCGAGGTATGCAGCAAAGCATTTGTGAAGCCACAACAAGCACAACCTTGAGGCGGATGGGCTAAAACAGCAGAAGAACCCACCAGGTACCACTCATCTCCACTAAAAATAGGAAAAATGAGGCTACAATTTGCACAAGCTGTAATGGTGTGGGGGATGTTTTCCTGGCACACTTTAGGCCCCTTAGTGCCAATTGGGCATCGTTTAAATGCCACAGCCTACCTGAGAATTGTTTCTGACCATGTCCATCCCATCCTCTAATGGCTACTTGGATAATGCACCATGTCACAAAGCTCAAATCATTTCAATATGGTTTCTTGAACATGATAATGAGTTCACTGTACTAAAATGGCCCCCACAGTCACCAGATCTCAACCCAATAGAGCATCTTTAGGATGTGGTGGAACGGGAGCTTCGTGCCCTGGATGTGCATTCCACAAATTTCCATCAACTGCAGGATGCTATCCTATCAATATGGGCCAACATTTCTAAAGAATGCTTTCAGCACCTTGTTGAATCAATGGCACGTAGAATTAAGGCAGTAAGGCGAAAGGGGGTCAAACACAGTATTAGTATGGTGTTCCTAATAATCCTTTAGGTGAGTGTATTTAAAGTATATTTTTTTCTGGAAGGCATTAAACTGTTTTGAAAATCATAAAAAATACTGGCACTGGCTGGCGACTTTTTATAATGCTGGTAGGAAAAGAGTTAAGAGGTTGATGAAATAAAAATAAAGAGGGTTTTGCTTCTGAGCTCTTCAATTACCCAATTGCTGGGTTATTTTAACAACCTAGCATTTGGTCATTTTTAACCCAGCATGTCCTGTCAAAATCTACCCAGTCATGGTTCAAAACAAGTGTATGAATAAAAAATAAAACTGGGCCTTATAAAGTAGTTTCGCTAGATGTCAATGAAGTTCTAACAGGGCCAGAGTGGGACTCATTTTCAGCCCTGGAGTTTCTTGCCATAGACCGGCCCACTTTAGACTGACTATAAAATAATATCATTAAATCCTCAGTAGCCTACATAAGTCTTCAATAGTGCATTGTTCTCTGCAGCCTTGACATTCATTTTATTTTTCATTTTATTAAACATATAATTTCCAATTCAATGCAAATACAGTAGCCTAAAAAATGATTTTGCCATAATTTTGCCATAATTGTGCAGCATGACGATGAATATACTATATTATATAGTTTCCTCAAAAATATTTGGTTTGTTGATTTTGTTTTATTTTACTTGTGTTTGATATGTTTTATCATTGTTTCAAAGTTAACATAAAAGAAGCCAAGCTAAAATATGCAATAAATATCCAAATTAAGGCTATTAATAGAATGTGCAGTATTGTTTCTTGTTAGGTATGTTGTTAAAACTACTTAAATGTCCTATAAGGCCTATAGTTCTGGATTAACCTAAACCCTCTCCTGGACAAACTGCCCCTATATCTACATCGGTACGTGCTTTAATCCAAATCAACTCACAGCTATGTGTTTTATCACTACATGTATTCCCTGGAAATAGACCCATGACCTTGGCCACCATCTGAGCTACAAGAACACATACACTGTCAAAGTCCCATTGTGTGACTGATGTCTCACGGGTCTCCCAGTCACATGCCGCTGCATTTCCACGCATCCTCATTAGCTAGCCAACTACTTGTTAGTGCTCCAGCCTCCTCTCCATGCTATGAAAGGCAGGCCGCTAATTGAAAGTGTGTTGTGTGGGAAATGAGAGCAGCACGCTGTGCCGCTGCTCTGACAGAGCTAAACAAGAGTGACTCCCCCATTCCACCAGGAGACAGCACCAATTAAAAGTGAACGAAAGTGGAATGCGAGGAAAGCTATCCGGGAGATCGAACACTGCTGTGTCATGCTCACGTTCCACGTAGGGGTGGAAAGTGCATTAAGGTTGTTTGTTGGCTTGCTGGGTCGTCTGTATCTTATTCCTCTTAGGGAGGCTTAAATGTTATGCTAAATATGAGGTCGCAGCAAATAGCAAAAGATATTATGAATGAAACACTACAACTCTGTGATGACCTTAGAGATGAACAAGTGCGGTCACTATAAGAGCAAATAACTCAACAGTGCCACCTAGTGTGACTTAAGAGCATTTAAGACAAATCTCCATTTTTGCTATAATTTGACACATTGTGTCATTTGATTTATTTCACGTTTTCCAACCTGCCATGTTTGTTTAGGGATAAAGCAGATATAAGTGATTTCCATCTGTATACCAATACATTTCGTATTTATTAAATGTTTTCTGCTAATAGCTGCTGTTCATTTTCTCTCTGATGGCGTACTTCATTACTGTCACGAATTGGAAAGATTACACCTTCACAGCATTGTTTGATCTCTGTCTCCTGCAATCAAAAGGTATCAAAGGAAACCTAAAATACAATGAATTTAATCTGGTCTGTTTTCTGTGTTATGCAAAAAAAAGTGTTTTTCTAAACATTTATACTTGTGTTTGACTGACATTTTTAACTATACATTCCAACAGTATGTTTGAAAGCCGTGCTAAGCAAGATCCAAACAGATTACATATCATCATGAGCTACGAGCGTTCTTCATTACCGAAAAGCCCATTATCCCGAAATGACAGGATCTTTAATTACATCCACTCATGTTTCATAGAAACAACTGCCACCTGTACAGGACTCGGCAGCACAAGAGCTCGGAGTTGTAAAGGTTCAGCCAATCAGCACTCCACCAACTCCACCAGATGTTTCAACTTCCTGAGGCATAAATATTCCGGAGACTTAGATCAATGTGCATTTAGCCTGTAGGTTACCTAGCAACCCAACAACTCCATATTCCTGTTCCTGTTGTGTCCATAACCTGATCCATCTCTAGGACGGAGTCACATATGCAAGACATCAATGATGTCAAATGAGAACAACCAGTCCTGCAATTATCTCCTGTGTAAACATGACATTTATTGGCTACTCACATGACACCACATATATGAAAACCAGAAGACGTCCCCATTGCATCGCATTACAGTAGATCAGCAAATACAGGGCTGATACTGTTCCTGTAACTTATATGGCAGAGCACTGCGTAGGCACCACAAAGGTCATGAGTTCGATTCCCAGGGAACACACATGGGTCATTCTACAGAAAAGGTGGAATTCAGGTGATGAAAATTTGCTTAAATTAACTTCTTTCGACAAACCCAAAACTTCTATAATAGCATTAATTAAATCTATGAATCCGCAAAACGGGGAGCTTAATCTATTTTTAACTTTTTAATACATTTTAATAAAGAATCCATGAGTCATTTATTTGTCATTGGTGTTACCTGTGATTTAAACAACATTAATGTTGATACTAAATATTTTTTGTCATTACAGCTTGTGTATTTAGTTAAAGGTTGAGTAGAGGAATGATAACAGCGAAATAATTGATCATTAATATTTGTTTAATTAAATTCTTCATCTTTACCCAGCATTGTATGAAATTATTTGATTCTCAGATTGACTTTTTTCTTTAAAACCAACAAAAACAAAAATATTCAACCAAAAAGGCTTTGATGCAAAGACAAACATCCCATATCAACAACAAAATATTACTAGAAAGTACAAGAAAATACATTCATAACACCAAAACTTGGTTTTAACACCAATGACACAATGTAACACCAATGACAAAATTAGAATATAATAATAGATAATGAATATGATAAAACTTACAAACTTTCATAAAATTTTCCATCTTGTTTTAATTTTATGCTTTTATGTTGGTCAGTTAAAGGAATAGTGCTTAGGAAGTACTCATTAGAGAAGTAACACTAATGACGGTAACACCAATGATGGTAACACCAATGACAATTTACAGGAAAAAATAATATTTTAACCAAATGGCTGCCATTAGCCATATGCTATTTCATGAGAGATGTACCACATCACATACTTATTCAGTATAATGTATTTTTATTTAAAGATCTTAACACTCCCAGTTATAAAAAGAGTAACACTAATGACATCTAAAAAAATCTTATCTCAAAATTCTTAGATATATCATGATATTTTAGACAAATAAAGTAAGACAAAACCTTTTGCCTTCCTCCACTGCACTTCTTTCACTGACCTCTTGACCCATGAAAAACTTCAAAGAGCTGATGCATTGTTTCAAAATAAAAGTGCTTTGGGTAGGGTAACACCAATGACATAAATTTGGGAGACAAATGTTTATTTGATATTATTCATAGTAATAGTATATATTTAACATTTCAGTGTTGTAGTAAATTCATACAGGGTTAAAGGTACATGTAAATTAGATTTGTTTTTTTAAAAAAACATGGTTTTAAATAATAAGTTCACAGTTCAGCTTCCATGTATGATCAAAGGGACAGGGCAATTTTCAGGATCAGACATTTAAAAAAGGGGGGAAAAAAATTAAATAAATAAACTCTCTCATCATTTTAAGGACAGTCTATATTTATTAAATATATATCATTATGGGATCATTGGGTCAAATTAAATGATAAAGGGGTCTGCAAAAGCAAGGGACAAGCATTTCCACCTTTTTTTTGTAGAATGACCCACATACTGATAAAATGTAAACCTTGTACATGCATCTGTTATATTGAATAATGGGCCGTGCTCCAAATAACCTCACTATTAGAGGATTTTGCAATGCTTAATGTAATTGTTGTAAGCAATTTTGCACTTTAACATAATACATGATGTGATACTAGCCGAACACAATGTTCTAGAAGTTATATTCATTCAATGCTATTAGCAGTAATTAGTGAGCAATCTTACACCACATGAAAAGCTCATTAAAGCAAAGGATAAACAGCACCAGCTGCAAATGTATTTTGTTACTTACTTTTCACTGCTGCCATCTTGTGGTCAAGTCCTGTAATGAGTATTTGATGCATACATCATATAAATTAAATATAAATTAGAGACCGTACACTATATATTTCAGCATTTTTATGAAAGACACAATAATGAATTAATAACTGTCAGTTAGGTTTAAAGATTATGGATTACCTTAAGTTTTTCGAGGGCCTGCTGACAGAGTTTGCTTCGGGCTGTACTTGAACTCTGGAAAACAGACAGATTTGATTATGAATTAATTTGCATCTTCTTAAGGCCGGCCCCTTCTTACATTTCAGTGGAGAAAAGGCGAAGGGACCACGAGGGAATGCAACATTTCTCTGTGTCAGTGGACTGTGAAAACCGCAGGGCTACTTGTTCCAAAATGGAGATCCCATCTTAAGTCAGTCTGTGCGACTGGTCTGTGTCACATCCCAAATGAGGCGTACCAGCTTTATGAATACAGAAACGGGGCATGTTTACTTTGCGTATCAAGCATAACTGCAAAAATAAATTAAAAGGAAAATTAAACGGACCTATTACATCTGTTTTACATACAATTGAGCCTCGTGACTACAAAATGCAGACTTTTTGGCAGGCCGTTCCAAAATAGTTTTTGTTTCTAAGTATATAATTTTTTAATAAACTTTCCCACTCATATACATTAGTGCTACACCTCCCTCTTCTGTTTATTTAAATATCTTTTTTATGAGAGCTCGGTTCTCTGCCTCTCCCAAAGATCGTGACCCTTTGACCCGCATCTGCGTATTGCAGTGCCATTTTTAATATCCTGGCTGTTGATCAGGGCTGAAGGCCGACTCGCCTGTGTGACGTGCGCTGGTTCATGTCATAATTTATTACACGCTATTTTTCTTACACGGCCGAGTTTACTGCAGCTGCCAGAGTGGTAACTGGCAAAGCTTAAGAGTACTATCTAGAGGATTGTTTTGCATATATTACAAGGTTAAGTGCAAACCAATCTGGTTTATACAAACACAGCAATCCAAACAACGAATACATTGAAGCTGATGAGTACCACACCACTCAGCCCGTCTCACTCGCTGCAGATCTTTTGAGGCTGATTAGTTGTATAAAACACAGCTCTGACTTTGATTACATTTCATATCGGTATGTGTGGATGATTCGTGCGCTGCGGATAGATGCAAAGTGTCCTGGGGAAGTGCTTCAAGGGAGTCGATTCTCTAAGAGGCCTTGCGGGATAGTAACGATATGAATTTGACTGCTTACGCTAGTGTATACTTAGTAACCTATATGTGTACCCGAATATTCCCTGTATGCGTAACTGCACAGTCTCAGAGTAGTTTGTGTCCGTGCTAACACCGGATAATGTAAGCGATTCTGTGTCACATGTTTGGAATTTGTTTTGGGTAAAGTAGTTCAGAGGGGTTCGAAATACAATTTCAAAAGTCAGAATGAAATTGCACTGGCATTTTAAATGGAACACCTCCGCATGTCACTGAAAATAATCTTCCATGTGCGCCTTTATTCTCCAGTGAACAATGAAAGGGGAAGTATTTGTGGTTACAGCCCCGTCTGAAGTAAAATCACCAGATAGCCTTTCGACGCAGAGCTCCTTAAACTGTGCTGATTTCCCACAAACCCATCAGCTAAAGTTACAGATGCAAATGACAGAATCCACCGTAGTCTATATTTTGTGTGCTTTCACTCCGATTCCTCATTCGCTCTGAGCGTTTGATAATCCCTCCAGCAATATGCTTTCATTACTGGTGCTGTAATAATATGTGGGCTCTTCCCTTCAGCAGCGTACAAATATTATAGTCCCACAGTGTGATGCCACCCACAACACTGCTAAGGAAGTATACACAATGCCTGTGCTCCAAAAAATTATTTGCCATAGTCACAATAGAGATACATTTTAGTTACATAATACGAAATGATAAATTAAACTCTTACACATACTAACAAATCACATGCTGGGTTCTTTCAAACCCAATTGCTGGTTTAAATTAACCAACAAAATGTTGATATTTGACCCAACCATGAATTAAAACAACCAGACTTTTTGGTTGAAACATGCAAATTGGTCAATTTATCCTTTGTATTGATTTCTGTAACGATTTTGATCTAAATATCACATTATGAAAAACAATGAAGAATTCGTTATGAACAGGACTGTAACAATTATTTGCTGTAATTATACAGCTAGTTGCCAGTAACTTACTGTAGAAGATAAAGACTGAAAATGTTTCATGTTCATTTAACTTTGGACAAACTGTTGCCAGTAAATAACGTAAAATCTACAGTAAGTTACTGGCAGATAGTTGCCAGTAATACCCAGTAATACTGTAATTTCTTACAGTGAGGACTATTTTAGTATTTGTCACACAAACACTTAATATTAAAAAGTATGATTTTTAGAAATGTACCACAATTTTTAACATGTTTATTTTAACAAATGTTGAAAATAAACTGTTGTAACAATTTAAGTTTTTATTTAACATAATTTATTTTTCTTTTTTCACATACAGTCTTGTTCAAAATAATAGCAGTGCAATGTGACTAACCAGAATAATCAAGGTTTTTTGTATATTTTTTTTTGTTGCTACGTGGCAAGCAAGTTGCCGGTGGGTTCGGTGGATTCTCGGAAAACAAACGAGACCCAGCACCCATGATGTGCACGCTCTTAAGGCTGTGCAATTGGGCAAGTAGTTGAATTAGTTGAAAGGGGTGTGTTCAAAAAAATAGCAGTGTGGCATTCAATAACTGAGGTCATCAATTTTGTGAAGAAACAGGTGTGAATCAGGTGGCCCCTATTTAAGGATGAAGCCAACACTTGTTGAACATGCATTTGAAAGCTGAGGAAAATGGGTCGTTCAAGACATTGTTCAGAAGAACAGCGTACTTTGATTAAAAAGTTGATTGGAGAGGGGAAAACCTATAAAGAGGTGCAAAAAATGATAGGCTGTTCAGCTAAAATGATCTCCAATGCCTTAAAATGGAGAGCAAAACCAGAGAGACGTGGAAGAAAACGGAAGACAACCATCAAAATGGATAGAAGAATAACCAGAATGGCAAAGGCTCAGCCAATGATCACCTCCAGGATGATCAAAGACAGTCTGGAGTTACCTGTAAGTACTGTGACAGTTAGAAGACGTCTGTGTGAAGCTAATCTATTTTCAAGAATCCCTCGCAAAGTCCCTCTGTTAAAAAAAAGGCATGTGCAGAAGAGGTTACAATTTGCCAAAGAACACATCAACTGGCCTAAAGAGAAATGGAGGAACATTTTGTGAACTGATGAGAGTAAAATTGTTCTTTTTGGGTCCAAGGGCCACAGGCAGTTTGTGAGACGACCCCCAAACTCTGAATTCAAGCCACAGTACACAGTGAAGACAGTGAAGCATGGAGCATGATATGGGCATGTTTCTCCTACTATGGTGTTGGGCCTATTTATCGCATACCAGGGATCATGGATCAGTTTGCATATGTTAAAATACTTGAAGAGGTCATGTTGCCCTATGCTGAAGAGGACATGCCCTTGAAATGGTTGTTTCAATAAGACAATCACCCAAAACACACTAGTAAATGGTAAAAGTATTGGTTCCAAACGAACAAAATTTATTTTATGGAGTGGCGAGCCCAATCTCCAGACCTTAATGCAATTGAGAACTTGTGGGATGATATCAAAAATGCTGTAAAACCAAGAAATGTGAATGAATTGTGGAATGTTGTTAAAGAATCATGGAGTGGAATAACAGCTGAGAGGTGCCACAAGTTGGTTGACTCCATGCCACACAGATGTCAAGCAGTTTTAAAAAACTGTGGTCATACAACTAAATATTAGTTTAGTGATTCACAGGATTGCTAAATCCCAGAAAAAAAAAATGTTTGTACAAAATAGTTTTGAGTTTGTACAGTCAAAGGTAGACACTGCTATTTTTTTTTAACACACCCCTTTCAACTAATTGCCCAATTGCACAGCCTTAAGAGCGTGCATATCATGAATGCTGGGTCTTGTTTGTTTTCTGAGAATCTACTGAACCTACTGGTAACTTGTTTGCCACGCAGCAACAAAAAACATACCAAAAACCTTGATTACTCTGGTTAGTCACATTGTACTGCTATTGTTTTGAACAAGACTGTATGTATGTTTAAAACATCCTAAATAAACAATTTAATATTGCTGTGAAATGAAATAAAGCTTTTCTTTCTCTAAACAGGCTCATCTTTTGTTCTTAAGGCTCATTGAAATTTTTTTTTTTAAATGTGTACACATTAAGCATGTGCTTTCTGCCTTCTTGCATTTTACGCTTGTTTTGCTGTCATGTTTTGATCACCTGCATTCACCTCTGGATTTTCTGTGGGTCTGAATTCATCTGCTTTACATAGGATTTCATATACATTGAAAATAGAAATAATAGCTCTTTTACTTTTCTGTATCTGAGGAAGTGTTTATCAGTAATGAAAGTGAGGAAAAGCTCACATTTCCCTTTCCAGGGTAGTAAAACACCTATATGCAATAAATGTATTTAATTTGTGTCTATACAGTTGCCTTGGAACAAAAAATATGGGTAAAATAAAAAAAACATTATTTGTGTAAACTTCAAAACACATTAGTGTATCCTCTATCCTTTGCATGCATGTTTATGGCCCTAAATGAGGAAACGTCACAAAATGTCTGGAAGAAAAAGATAACTTAAGTAGTATTTCATATACACTGCAAATAAAAAGAATAGCTCACTTTTACCATCTGTGTCTGTAAAAGTCTTTTTATAAAACAGGTGAAGCATTTTTACCCCTTTTCAGGATAGTAAAACACCAATATAGCAACATACTGTACACTGCAGACATATTCATTTGGGTCTGTACAGTTGCCTTGGAACAAAAAAAATGTGGGTGAAATTGACCAGCGAACATCAAAATAGGTAGAAAATGATTTGCGTACACTTTAAAACATATCAGTGTATCCTAACTTTGCATGCATGTTCATGGCCATAAACGAAAGGAAATCTAAAATTGTGATCGGACCATGGGTGCTTTTTAATCAAATTAGAAATAAAGCTGCGTGCTGTCTGAGGGGAGGGCTCCCAGCTCAAAATATTAGCCCGGACCCAAAGTACTCCCCCCACTACAGGCAGACAGTGAGGCGATGGAGTGGTGAAGAAGGGATGCTGCAAAAACTGTCACTCAGTTGGACACCGTTGAGAGACAGCCATATATAGACGGTTTCAGCAGTAACAACATAAACAAGCGGCTGTCGTGGTCCGCACGTAACTTCCGGTAAACTTCGCTAAGGAATAACAACAAAGTTCTTTAAACCTAGTTTATTTGTATAACAAGCAAAAAAAACAACACATAGATTACCTAGGAAACCAAAACATTTGTTATTTTCGACGAGGCATTTGTTTAAGAGATCAGTTTAGCAACTAGTCAGACCATTAAAGAAACGAAACCGGAAGTAAGGGTCGTGCGTCCGATGAAACCGTCTATAGACCATTTCAAAAGATGTAAACAATACTGGTCCAGAAGCACTTCCTGTTTCCGTTTTTTAACACTAGATAAACGTTGGGATAAAATAAACCAACAGAACATATAAACCTGAATTAACTGAAGTTAAATAAACATCTTAAAGATAATAATATATGTGAAATAAAAAAATAACTGTCACAAACTGTAACAGGAAGTGTTTCTGGACCAGTGTTGTTTACATCATTTGAACTGGTCTATAGAGACCTATTTGCGCTGGCTGGTTGGATTACATGATGCTTCCTTGCAAATTTAGTCTACTTTGATATGTTTGGTAACTTAAGTCATTTTTACCAGAATTTCAAACAGAAAATATGTCTCCATTGCTTGACATATATTACTAAAAATGTAACACTTCCCACAGTCCTAAGGTACGGCGTCTTTACACAGCAAAAAAAAAAAAAAAATGCAGCAAAAAGCCAGCCTGACTAATGCAGCTAAAATGCCTTTTCACAATTGCCATATTTGCAATGTAGTTATGTTTATAGACTGTAAAATTCAAAACAAAAATATTATTACTTGGCTGACTACTTTTTTATCAAGGTATAATAAAAGCCTCCAAATTAGGACGTTGGAAACGTTCGGTTAATGTCGAGAACGTTTGCTACGTTGCTCGTGGGTCCGTATGCGACGCGGCACAGACTGATCGGCGTTTGACATCAAAGTACCGCGACAGCACTGTTTTAGTATCGCTCTCGCGGTACATATATGTCATACATTGATCGCTCTGCGCAGCTCTGCGAACCCACCTTTCTTTTTGGAAGGGCGTGGTGGTGTATTCGTGAACGCGCAAGAATACCACCGTCATTCCTGGGTGTTATTGAGTTATCGTAAGTTAGAATTGTGAATGTTTAATGTTGACGGTTGTGTTGTTTGAACGGATTTGGTGATAAAGAGCAGTGTAGGCTACTTATAACGCATTAAACATGCGCTTTAATGCGAGATCTCCATTTGCAGTAGCGAGAAAGACATATTTACCGGTGCCTTATTATTATTCATCCTAATTACAACTTTCAAACTATAAATATGCTTACGAATTTCCTAGAAGAATTTGGAGACACGCCATTAAGTCTGAATGAAAATTCTAGAACAGGTAAGATACCCTACAATTTAACTACTTAACCAAATTGTCCCAATGAATGAAGTCAAAACTGAATTTATTTTGGCCTTAATATGTTAGCCTTAGCGATATTTATGATCTAGTTTACCTTCAAACATTGACAAAATTCACATAAGATATTCAAAACTTATAGCCTCTCACTTTTACTATTACAGATTAATGCTATCATTCTGCACTTCAGCATCTCAACAGATTCTAAGCCCTGAGGTAAGCTAAGGTTGAAGCTAGAAGGGATACAGCTACAGCCACAATCTCATGAAATCTCGCCAGATGAGCACTGTTTCATCCTAATCCTACCCCCAAACCCAACATTTCACGGGAATTAGGCCGTAGCTGTATCCTATTTAGCCAGAATTGCTATTTATCATCCTAATCTCACCCCCAAACCTAACCCTAGCTGTATCCCCTCTAGCCAGAACCGTAAAGTAAAATCTATTGGCAATTTCTATTTTTTTTTGCCCATAGAATTACATTGACAGTAACAGTATCAGGGTACAGCAAAGTTATGTTTAACTAAGACAGTGTAAGAAAATCTGAAAAAATAAATGAAAATGACAATAAAAAAGGTAGATATAGGGAAAAATAAAAAAGCCAAAGGAATTGGAAGTACACAATTTCAAAAAATTTCAAACACCACCTCTCATTATTGTAATAGTTGTAAGTATGAGATAAAGGGAAAAAAGAAAATTGGTCATATAGTCATCCTTTTTATATATTAACAAAGAGGAGACCAAAGCAGCCAAAATTGTTCAGATTTTTGCTGTTTATTATAAGTGATCTTTTCAAAAGGTAATGTGTAGCAATTTGTGATATTCACATTTTAAGGGATGGAGCCTGCAGACCAAAGTAACAAAATGCTTTTCTTTGCCAAATATACTGAGATGATAAATAATAATTATTTTTTTAAACAGAGTATTCGCCTTGAGATTAAGTAGATTATTGCATACGACAGCCCAGTCCTTTTCTTCAATAGGTTAGCGTGTGTCTTTTTTCCAATACTGCCTTAAGTGCTGGAAGGCTTGAGATACAGTTATTAACTAATATGTCATATATCCTTTATATTGATCCTTTTAACTCATCTATTGGCAATTTTAAAGGGGGACGAGTGACTCAAAATGTTCTATCCTAACTTCCTGTTTTGGTGGAAATTATGTCAGTGCATTGAATAACACTGCACATTTCAATTAAGGCACTTTGGAAATTGTATACCTATGCTAAATGTTACTGAAAGACACCTAACTGTACATTTGCACCCCATCATTTTCTTAAAGTATTTACTTTCAATTGGTTTCAGTGGTTTGTTGATACCTATTGTGCTCTACGTCACTGTCACGCAACAACTCCCCATTCATTCCCGATACAGAATCCTCTGCTCAGTCAGGATTTAAGACAAACTATTAATTTCTGTCGCGAGAAAAACACTGTGGACTGAAACTGATTCTGTGCCAAGAGTCCAAGCTCTGCACGGGAACAGACAGCTCTCTCACGGCCGACATCTGCGCGGGCCGCACGGCCGGGCGTTTTGTCATGTTGTTGGCGCGCTTCTGTCACTCTGAGAAAAACAGCGTGACCATGTTGATTAGAGTAACCTTTTGGGCAGAGAGTGGAAATATGCTGTCAGCTCATTACAAAAATACATAAGCTCTCACATTCAATTACTCACTTAGCAACGGAAGATTAGTTTGCCGGAGCTGCCAACACCGTTGCCTTTGCGGGGTCACGAGAGCGAGGCTGTAATCAGAGGAGTTTGAGAACCGCTGGTGTATCGGTTTCTCTCTCGCTCCTCCTGCAGCCTGCTCTCCTGACCCTCCTGCTCAAGTCAACCCATAACACTGATAAATATTTACTCTAGCGCAGTGCTTTTTCCCCCTCGGGTCTTAAGTGAATTTCATAGTTCATAAAACATCACACAGGCTCTTTAATGAGAGCTTCCCGCTCCTGCTACGGGGCCCTCGCGAGCCTCAGATTATGCGTGTTAAACCCGGGGTAGAGAAGTGTAAAACTATCCGCGCTGCATCCCACCCGCAAACTCCCTTTGACTGGTGTGTACTCATAGTAAACACACTAGAAAATACAAACAAACATCCACATACTCTCATGCGTGTGCATGCACACCTACTCATTTCTCTCTCTTTCTCGAAATCCGCACTGCATCTCTCCCGTGAACGAACTTTGACCGGTGTGTATCCATAGTAAACACACAAGAAAATACAAACAAACATGCACAGACTCTCGTGCATGTGCATGTACTCATACTTATTTCTCGCACACAAAATCCACATTGCATCCCACCCACAAACACTTTGATTGGTGTGTACCCACTTAAAATGCACTTAAAAATAAAGAAACATTTTTTTTTATCGATGCCACAGAAGAACCATTTTTGGTTCCCTAAGAACCTTTTAGAACCTTTTCCACGACAAAGAACCTTCGGTGCAACAGAAAGGTTCCTTGGAAATGAAGGGTTTGTAATGGGACACCTTTAAAGAACACCTTTATTTGTTTATATAAGGTTTATAGATGGCCAATAAAACTTTAATGAGAGAGAGAGAGAGCATTAAATCAGTGAACGAGTGGAAACCCTCTTGGATCATGAATCACGCAGAGGCCCTGGTGTAAGATACCCGCCACCCACCACTCCACGGTGCTCACAGCCCTCCTTTTCCAATACGGATCAAATCTGTTAATGCCTGACACTGACTGTAAACCAGCTGTCCGTCAGAAGCATTGGGGCAGAGTTGTTATGACTGAAGGGATACGGGGTAAAGTTGCCAAGAAAGGTCTATCGTTCTCTCACGGCCCTCGTGCTTTGATTGCATGTTTAACCTAAGATATGTTTTGTGGAAAGTAGGGTGCATGGTGAATATCGTCTGTCAGGGAACTAATAGAGGAAAATAGAAGGATTGGGGTGGGGGGCATTTACACTGTCTCTGACTCTTGGTTTTTTGTTTCATTCCAGCTATTGGATTAGTTGAATCATTGGCTAAATTAAGATTACCTAAACTAGTGTTCAAATGGGGGGGGGGGCTGGGGGGGTCCTGGACCTCCTTTATGCATTAAGGGAACCCTATAAAGCGCAAAAGAATTGGGAATTTAAAGTTCTCGGGCTGCGCTGCCACAAAGCAATACTGTCCATTATTTGTCCCAGATTCGCAATAAACTAATCCAAAAGATTTCGGTGTGAAATAAATATTAACTTTCAAGTGCGCTTCATGCTGTTTTCTTGGGGAATTTACAGATGAGTAAATGTCTCTCCATGTGGATTATTTTCACCTCGTCGACTGTAAGAATCTTTACTTATTATCTTTAGTAATATTTTTAGTAATCTTTAGGGTACGGGGCTTTTAAAAATATATGTTAAAACTATTATTTCACACTAATTTGAGGGGTAAAAATGTTTAGGGTTTGAGTTAAGGGTATTTATTTATTTATTTTTTATTAAAAGTTGATTTCAGAATTACTTCATGGGGGACCCCAATTTGAACACTGACCTGAAAAGTTAGCATACTGCAAATACTTGGAAAGTTTGTGTTATAAAAAAGTTTCGTAATTAAAAATAGGCCTAAAACATCGGGCTGTCACAATGATTAAATAATCGATAATTTCAGATCACCGCAATGATTGCATTTTTCTCTAAACAACACAAGGGGGAGCTGCAGCGCCTTTATTAACGAGAATGTATCTTATGGCGCTCCTTGACTGACAGTGTAATGCGATACATTGTTTAATACAATGGAAAAACCACATTTAAAGAAATGCTGCAAAACTTACAAAACATACATTTCCAAAACAGCAATTTCAAATTTAGGGATTTTTTTTTAAGATATATTCATTAAATAATTATTTTAAAATATGTGTTATGTGTATTAATATTTACTGGCAGGTAAACCTTGCAAAATATTTAATTTAAATAATCACAACAATGTGTAAAAATTATTCAAAGCCCTAAACAGGCAATTAATCGTTATAATCGTCACAATTTATTAGACAATTAACCGTCAGCCAAATTTCATAACCGATACAGCCAGCCCTACTAAAACATTGCCCACCTCCTTGAGGGGACTCTGGTTTGACGTTTGATCCTTTATTGCATTGCATCTTTATTCCACTAGAGGGCAGCTTTGGATTCCAGAGCCTCTCTGTTAAAATGTGTTCATAATTATTAAGTCTCAACACACGTGTTGATTGAATGTTTTGATTTTTACCCCACCGAAGTTTAAATCCATGCTCTCTTTCACTAAAAACAGTGATCCATGATCTGCAATGTTATAGCTATTATTTTACAAGAGATTATACACTGCACGTTTTATTTGTACTGCAGGTCTTGTGGAACTAATCTCTTGGGTTTAATACCCCATGCATGTTAAATAACAAATTACTTTTGATAGATAACATATTGCTTCACTCGGGCTGTCCGTCGGAAAAGCACATGGGGCTTGAGAAGTTAGCAAATGCTTACAGAGCAGTTCATTTGTCACTGTAATGTAAATCTGTCATTGTGATTTATTGATAATTCATTTGTTGTGAAAATGCTTTGCTCTAAATCTTTGTTTGCTCTTCATCTATCAGAGTGTCGTACATCATCGTGCCTTTGGGTTTTCGACTAAATTCATGTTTCCTCATGTTATTTCAAACAGTTTTTGATACGCTTGTTTAAATTCTTTGCGGCCTCAAAACTAAATATAGAAAATTATATACCCTTTGTATTCAAGGCGCATATTCTTATGTTTTATTATATACAGAAATCGTCGTCTGAAGCTGCCATTATTTCTGAGACGTAAAACGATACGCACTATGTCATTTTCAGGCCGGAAAGAACGACTCGAGGAAATCATTTCTTCAGTATGTTAGTGTTTTGAGACAGACCTAAATGATACGATATCCCAAACAGCATGTTTGATTTTTCCTTATTTTATTTCTTCATGTCATGGAAATTGGATTGGACTTTTTAAGCCCATGCACTGATTCTCATTTTCACATATCATTCATCATCCACAATATGAGCTGCCTGTGTTGTTGATATGACAAATCATTTAGATGCATCTCTTATAAATGCATGTGATGTTCTCTGTCAAGCAAAAGCAAAGCACATTCTGTCATTAATTCCCACGTTGTTTTATTTACTTTCAGCCCTGACCAAATAGGCGAAGGGCGCATTATGAGGTCACAACACAAGGACTTTCCTGTTGGGTCACTGCAACAGCCTGTCATTTGCGGTGTGCTTTTGAGGGAGTGAATCGCCCTAAAGGTTGCGGAATAACACGAATTCTAATCCGGGCGTTCCTGCGAACGCATAAGGTCTTGAACTATCTGTCTCTCTAGAGAGCGTAGTGCTCCGAACCTGCCCTGCGCCTGTTCAGCGTGTTCGCTGCAATTCCCAGGAGCCGTTTTTGAACGGGGGCCAAAAGTTCTAGTGTGGGTCAAATGTGCACACTCCCCCTCCTGTTAACCCACAGGCGGGTGCCCTGCTCACCCCATACCCACTCCTCTCCAGAGTAAAGGACTGAGGTTAGCCCACACTGCTAATCAGCACTGAAACCAGGGCAGTGTCGTATGATGGGCCCTTCCTGATTTCCAAGCAAGCGAGCGTGGTTCCCCAGAGCACGCCCCACAAATGAATGTACAGTGAGTGCATGAGCACAGAAAACACACACACACATACTCCTTAGATACAGCTTATTCGTATTGCTCGTGTTTGTTTGGTTTGGCAAGAAGCGTTAGAGTGAAAACGTTATGCCTTTTCTAAAGAGCCAGACCTTAAAGGCCCAGAGAACATAAAGATGTGATCTGAGGCTTGTAAAATTGGGGGAAAGTTGGCTTAGTGTATGATTACCTGATTTACCTTGGAGAGATAAGTGTCTGCTGCAAGTTGCCGGTCTTGACCCGGGGTCCCCTGCTTTTCAGCGACCGTGCGGTTTCGGAGAGTGGAGACGCTAACCGAAGGCAGTTGGTAGCTAGCGTGCTGGAATGAATGTGGTGACAGGCTCGGTAATTACGCACACTGCGGGAGAATGAAGGGCCGCAATTGCTAAAGCCTGCTCAGGTGCTAAATTCACTCCATAGGAAAAAATGCACGTTGCTTCTTTAACTTGTCATTTTTTAAAACATGGCTGCATGATGTTGCATTGTAGGAGGAATTTGTTGCAGAGAAAAAATATGTCCGTAACCACATGTCATCCCACTAAAATATGGTAATGATACAGGGAAATGTTTATGGCATTAAAAATATGTATTATTTGTAGTTTCAGAGTTTTTCCTGTGTTAGGAGACTATTTTATACACTTTTCGAAATGCACCACAGAGATGGCCAACACCCTTTTCTATCTTTAGTTGGGGGAATCCACCCAGAAACTGTCACTCTTGTGGACACGACTTTTTAAAAAGGGAGACCACATTAATACATAAATCTGAAAAGTCGATCATATCTGATATTTTCTATAGCTTTTACATTATGTGATAACACTATGTGGAGATAAAGCACAAATTTATGCTTTTTAAGGGGGCAAAATGCAGCATTTCTTAAAAAGCAACCATGGGATTTAAGATTTATCTACTCCTGGACTTAACTCACTGCATAATTTTTCTTGGACTCCACCTATGTTTTTCCAAGTGCTGGGAACTATGCATTAAAAGGTCAAAGAAATAATGCTTTTTTAAAGTTTGTATTAAATTTTTGAAATACTAAATTACAGCCTGAAAAGGGGGGAAAGCAAAGCAGAGATTAATGGCCTCGGTCCTGTGCTTTGTATATCTCACTGGCACTAGGAGAAGAAACACTTTATAAATCACATTAGACATGTGAAGGATTATTAGTGCAACATGCTTTGTTTTCTTGGTTTGTGTGATTGCCAAATCTGTAAATTCCTACTCTGCCCTCCTTTAATCTGCCACCAACAAGGTTTAGTGTTATTATTTATCTTGTGTGATTTTTAGCATGCAGTGTTATTTTTAAAATGAGGAGGAGGAGGAAAAGGCAGACCGCGAATAAAAATTGCTCCAATAACTTTACTGTGAAAAAAATCACAAGTTGTTAAATTATATATAAAAATACTAATGTTTTGATGGATGGGGTGTTTAGTAAATTTAATGACCATCTGTCCTAACCCGCTTCATGTTGGGTAAACATGCTGCGCTTGGTCAATATACCATATTCATGGACTGGTCATGGATATTTGTGTTTGATGATTAATAGCCCAAATGCATATAAGCACATAAGCACAAATAAATATTCAGAGTCCACACAGTTGCAGCTCAGACATAAGACCTGTGTTTCATCAAGAGCTGTCTTCCAAATTGTCAATTTAATCCAAAAATGTTCTTAAAGGCTAGACACTGGCAACCAGTCAGTGGCACAAATCACATTTAAGTAGCATACCTATAGAGGCTGTAATCTCTTAAATAAAAATGCAGCGTCTCTGTAAACACACGCGCAGATGAAAACACACAGAATTGTTGTATTAGTTCATTTCTCACACCCTCATGTGGCCTATTAGCAAAAGATGAAACAGGTTAATGAATTTGGTCCATCTTCTGTAAATCAGAAGGTGGTCTGGGTATTAGAGGTAAGCCTGTACATTTTAATGCAGTAACTACAAAATAAATAAAAATGTTATATTTCAACCTTGGTCGTTTGGATGTCTTAAAATGTATACACGGATGTAACTCACGAAACACCGCAAACCTGTTTTTTTTTCGTGGGATCAAACTGGGAGCTTATCAGCTACTGAAGAAACAAACATCTGATATCGCTACCCACGACCATACACACAAACATTATCAAAAATATGTTAAAAAATAAATAAATAAATAAATAAATAAAAAGGTCGACCAGCCGTTTTGCGTATAAACAAAAATATAAATATATATATAAATATAACCAATCATCCAGTAATTCTAATAAAGTTTAAACATTCGTATTTGTACTTAATATAAAATAATAGTGCTAATACTCAGCACTAAAAATAATACCAAGAAATGATGTTGGTTAAATTTAAATTAATTCCTTCATCCTTTAATTTCAGATTCACTTAAATTTATTGTAATTTTAGCGTGTAAAACCAGGGACTATGATAATACGAAAATATATCTACGTGCCACATTATTTTTCTCAGATATATATATATTTTTTACATAATCATATGCTTTAGATTTAGACGTGCTTTAGACGTACGCTAATTTAAAATATTTAGCATATAGCCTAAATTAATTAAATAACTAGTAAGGAAACAAATACGATTTAGTCTTAGTTTAAGACGGCGGATAAAAATGTGAAAAGTGATTAAATTCTGAGCTGATGTGGTAAGATGTATATAATTAGGATAATCTTCAATGCTTTAAATGTTTTTGAAATTAAATAGCCTACATTCTATAAGCAAATGGTTTACATAACAACAGGTGGTTGTCGCACACCAACACATGCTTATTTTCTGAATATTTTGAAATTATTCGATCATGTTAGATAAATCCACACTAATGATCTTTTAAAACAATTTTTAAAAATGACATTTAAAACATTTTAAAGAGATAAAAGAAGACCAATTCTACATAAACTTTTTTGCAAGCACTGTGCTCTCAACAGAACGCATTACTAATTTATCTCAATGATAAAAACAGTTTCTACCTTTTAAATAAATTCCTTGACCTGTATTTAAATATTGAACATTTAATATTGCTAAATTACAATTTAGGTCTAACTTTCAAATAAATTCCAAACATTGTTGTTAATTGTGATAATGGATCTTCAATGCTATAAAAATGTGCCCATTTAATATTCACTGCATTTAAAAAATAAACATGCCAAATCCAAAAAATGTTTTTAGATAATATTTTAATACTTGCTCGTGTTCTTTTTAGATTTCAGGCGACATTAAACGTTGATTTCATCAATGTCAAAATATTAACGTCCTGCCATCGTACATGTCTGCAGTTACAGCCCATTTCATAACATCTTATTTGGGTATATCTCATTACGACAAGACTTTAACTAAAACGTTTTCAATATATACCAGATAATATTAATATGGCCAGAATCCATGATATTTTTGTCTGTGTAAATTTAAATTAATATAAATAACAATATCAATGTTAAAAGTAACATTTACTATACATCTGTGCAACGGCATGACAACACATTTTACTCCTACTCACATGGTACTTTACAATATTTACATAAAGTCCGAATTGTATTTGTGCAAGATTTTTAGGTCTCGTCGTCTGTATATCAGCTGTCTGATTCCACGTCGCTTTTGCACTCCTCGATTTTCTCTGTGGGTGTTTTCGTGGATTTGTTCCACTTCTGTGAGTTTTCTGATTCTTCTGACGACGACCTTTTCTGTCTTCTCCATTTTGCTCGTCTGTTTTTGAACCAAACCTAAAAATATTTTTAAAAAATGCATCAAATCAATGATATGAATAGACTTTCCTCATGCACATTACTCCTTATTTCCTGACACATGAATGCTTGAGTTGATTTAATGCTCAAAATTATGTGGCCTATTAACTATGTGACGCATATAAACATACGCAATGTTCTGTTTCTATCGGTCCTCTAAAATGTCAATTGGTTCTCATAAATTTACATTAACTAAATGAATTCGGTAATTTATAAAAAAAAATGTAAAAATAAAAGTAAACAATAAAGTTTACACTTTTTGTGCAGTTTAAATGTCAGAAAGTTATAACAATAGTTATTATAATAACAAAAATAGCAATGCGCAAATTCAAGCATCTCCACAAAATATATGTGGTATACATTAAGTACGCACTAACGCGTGGTTTATTAATCTCACACATATATTTTGAATGTGTTGACATTGCGTTAGCATTGCATAGGTCATAGGTTTGAATCCCAGGGAACACACATACTGATGAGACGTATACTCAAATGTCGCTTTAGATAAAAGTGTCTGCCAAATGCCTAACATTTAAATCTAATAAATAACCTATACTGAATTTTACTCACCTCCACTTTCTCTTCACGTAGATGCACCTTCCGTGCCAATTGTTCTCTGGTGCCAACGTCGGGGTATTTGGTTTCTTGGAAAAGGTTCTCCAGTGCCTCCAGTTGCTCATCTGTAAAGATGGTTCGGTGTCGTCTTTTGCGCCGACAGTGTAACTGGTTAAGTAGCTGCAGTTCGGTTCTGGACAATGTGCCCACGTTCATGTACGACATCATTTGATGTGGGACCGGAGAAATAAGCACTGATCCGGTGCCGTCGTAGCCTTAAGATACAATAGAAAAGTTTTGAGTAAACTGCAGTCAGTCTAATGCTCATATAATTAATGCTAATATATTACTTATTGTGGTATATTTATTATGAAATACTTTGGACTTTAAAATAATCTTAAACTTTTACTGGAAGATTCTTAAAAAATGTTTATACACAATACTAAAATATTATAAATAAATAAATAAATGAAAATACCTGGAATGCATGGGCATTGCTGCGAACCAAGGGTTGGTATTGCGCCACAGCACGCTGGCCCAGTCGGCCCCTGGACATGAAGTTGTCCATAATAGTAGTTGTTATAGCCTATCCTTGTTCCAGTCACCGATTGTAAATTAGGAGCCGGAGGTCCCGTGTGAGAATAGAGTCCATTAAAATCACCAGCTGCTGTGTACAAGGATTCCGTCAAATTGGAGAACACGACCGGAGCATTCCGATGGAGCAGAACCGAGTCCTTGCAGCTGGGTCTCCCTGCCAAGATGCTGTCGATACTAAACATCCCAGCGGGCATCACAAACTTGAAGACGTTTGAGAGTGTGTGTCAAAAGTACTAAAATATTCTTGTAGTCCTTTTAAGATCACGTTTCCCTTACAGAAGTAAAAAAAGGCGAATTGTTAAGTTTTTCTTCTTTTGCAATGTACTTACATCGAGAGAGCGCAACAGCTTTGGTAACTCGTTTGTGGCTCAGCTGAACTCGTGCTCTGTTTTATACCCAGCTGACGTCACTGGAGGATTTGTGAATGACTTCTCCAATAAGAGATTGGCTGAGTTTAGGGTTAGCACACAATGGCGTGAAAACCACCGACCTGTGTATTGAGAATTAATTTGATTAAGTTAATCCGTGCTATTTGCTTATTTTTATAAAACAAATTATGTAGTTCCTATTTAGTCACATTCTGCACTATTTTTAAAACGCGTAAAACAATTCTATTAACGAACGCAGCTGTAAACCTGATTGTAAATTATTACCTATTTCTATATCCTATTAGTAGGTGTAATATTTTTAGCTTTTAATATGTTAAACAGTTTTGTGCGTGTCTTTATGCTCGTGTGGTCGACTTCTCAAACTACTTTTCAAAACTCAGATCCTGAGTCAGAGCAGGTGAGCTTCATTTTATTTCCTATTTAAAATTTATAGCCGCAGGCTCTCAAATCACCAGGCACACCATCAAATAATTTCTTTTATAAAAGCTATGCAATATATTTTCTATTTTGCGTCTCTTGTAAATGAGGCACAAAGTAATAACGTGCAAAACCTCTCCACTGATGTCCACGGATTCCGCTGCATTATAAAGGACTATATCTCAAATTGCCTAATAGTGCATGTTATTTGCAAAACTGTCGGTCTGACACGATTGTCCGCGGGAGATAATGCTGAGCAGATTAGCGTGTTTACTCCATCACGAGCGCATTCACGGTAGGGAGGAAATCGCGCGTGTTAACTTAAAACACCTCCAATAAGCACGCGCTCAATGAACATATGACCCTCGCTGTGATAAGATAACGACCATTATCGACCCTATTCTTCAGCTCTAAAACATACTTATTGCAATTACGGCGGTTGATCAAATGAAATTTGCATGTGGAAAGATGCTGCTCAGTGACATTGGCTATTCAATTTATCACCAATGTCGCACATTTGTAATGTTTGAATGTATATTGGAAAACCAGAGGATATCCAGGTAGTCCGTGGCATGACATGGAGTTGATTATATTTAATATATGAATAGCACAGGCCTAAAAGTGATATTGTGTTTGCACACTGTAGCCACCGTAAAAAATATATATATATAATTAAATGGAATATTACAAAACACTATCATTAAACATTAACTAATTTTGTAAATATAGGTTGTTATTATTTCGATGGCGAGCACCCAAAAATTATAACACTAAATAAATAAGTAAAACGGTATATTAAAACATGTTACAATTGTTCATTGACATGCCACAGAGTGATATATTGTATAATAAAACAATTTTAGAAAAAGAAAATAAAACGATGGACTTTTAAAATCTCTGGGAAAGGATATCACAAAGCACACGGAATAAATGATGCTTAAAGACAAGGCCATTTACGCGTGGAAGTTTGCTTTATTAAGGGCGACAATGACTTCCAAATGGGTCCCTATTGTTTCGATAACTGCATGTTTATCACATAATAAACACGGGAACAAAGTGCTTAAAAATAAAAGTATGCGGAAATTATTTTAACTTTGAAGCAAAATCCAAAATAACTTACAAAAGGGGATGATTATAGAAAGATGGTTTATAGTAAAAAAAATATATATATAGTCTATAAAAATTCTGTCTTTTTTTTAAAGGAACGAGTTTGAATTAACTTCAAAAATTAGCATCAAACATTGCCATGGATTATGGAGACTAATAATACGAGCTACGGGTAAGGCAAACCAAACAGTCTAATGCCAAAATGGGCCGTAGAAATGTATGCTTTTTCATTGCTTTATTTTAATACTAAAAGCGTGACACTGTATAACTTCCAGCATAATTTTGACACACTGATTGGCCCTTAGCCATTAGATATGTAAACGCTTTAGCCTATTATGCCTGAATGACAGGATACTTGCGTTTTTGGGCACTCTGTAATTTAAAAGAGCACCTATAGCATTATTTCCTCTTTTTGTACACGTATCCAACTTTCAATGTGCGGTGAAAAGAGGTAGTAAAAGGGGTCGGAAAAATGAGATGGCCATTTGAAATTAAAAGCCGCCAAAGAGGTGTAAAGCCACCACTTACAATCTGAATAGCTGACATCAATCACCGTGCGTAAATGGCGGCTCTGTCGACAGGCCTAGACAGCCCCCTTCAATAGAGGGTCCACACACCGGCATCTTCACGCCACAACATATATTTCAGGTCCTTGATCTCTAAAATCTATCTTAATGCAACAAATCAAAAGGGACTTTGTAATGTAACCACATTTAACTAGCATAAACAAACCTCGGAGTAAGACAGGCTGTCAAAGACTGGAGATAGCCTGAAGCCCAATTCTCCCTTTCATTTTATACATGTCATGGTGTTTTGACGTTTATGAGAGAATGAATGCTAGAGAAAATATCTGTGTGAATGAATGAACGTCAAGACAGACAGATAGATATGTGGACCTCCATGTGTTTTGTATGTTTGCGTGTGTTGGGTTTGGAGTGCCAGACAGAGGAAGAGGCACGAGCAGTGCCAGACAGCAGTATCTGTGTTTATTTCCTGTGTATTTCAGAAGGGATGGAGAGAAAATGGGGAATCTGGCACTGGATTAAAATAGGACTCTTTACATTGAATCCATCATTTCACACTGGTGCCGGCAAGTAATCCATATTTATTGTTCGTGTCACGCCAGTCATATAATGGGTGCCTGTTTTACAGTATGTCTTTTGTAAGACCCCCTGAGTTGAATTCTGTAGTGCTGAAACACAGGCATCCAAAACTGGTGCAATAGTTCAGCAGCTGCCTTGAGCCTGTGACTGTTGACCACGGCATGTCGACAAACGCAAGGCCTGTCACAAAAATTATCCTTTCGATGTAAGAAAACACAACTCCTGTCCACATACAGGCAGAGACGCTTAGCTGTGAGGTTATTTACTAAACAGGGTTTTGATCATAATCATATAAAAAATATAACTCCATTATGTGTACTACACTGTAAAAAAATTCAAATCAACATATATTTTTATGCTACTTTAACTTAACAATTTAAGTTCAACAATTTGTTTTTATAATTTATGTCAATAGTAGGTTGAATTTATTTGCAAAACCAAGTTGTTTTAACTTCATGCTGCAGTGTACTTTACGTTTAGTGTGTAGTAAGTACTGTAACAAGTCAACAGATTTTTATTTATTGGACTTATTTAATTGAAATAACACGCTGTAAAAATACTTTGCTACCTTAAAATTTTTTGTTGAATCAACTCAGATTTACAAATCATGTCAACAGAGATGAGTTGTCACAACTTATAAAATATAGTTGAGAAAAGTCAACGTAATTTTATAAGTTATAACAACTCACCTGTAGTTATAACAACTCATCTCTAGTCAAGATAAATAATAGTAAGTTGAAATGACTTGTAAATCCGAGTTGATTCAACAAAAATTTTTAAGGCAGCAACGTACCTTCCACAGTGCACTAAAATACACTGTAACAGTTTTAAAACAGCTCTTATTTCTTTGCCAGCTTAAATAACAGAATCAGTTCTTGGTATCATATTAGTTAAATCCTGTTTTATTTTCTCATTCATGAGAAATAAATGATAAAATTAAAATTTATTAATTGAAAGCACTTGTTGTTGAGTTGCAAATGTTATTAGATGTCTACCACAAAATGTTTAAATGTAATGCTTGTGGCCCTTAGGTGTTAATTGTTATATTTTACAAAAAGAAAAAACAAAGCTCTTATTAAAACTCATTTAATACTTAAATACACATCATGAAATACTTTAACAATTAAAGTAAAATTATAAAGCATATTCATCTTTTTGATTTAAATTTATCATACTGATTTTTAGAAACTGATCACTAAGATGTGTGTTAAAATTTTTGTCAAAATATTTTCTTTGATTTGGTTATTTCTTTCACTCGGGTTTAAAAATATTGTTGCTGCTTAAATAGGGCCTCAGTTATTTCCTATTTAAAGTGTCTTGTTAATTTCTCCCATTTACGCAATTTCCCAAAGAATTTGTGCAGAGAACCTGTCATTTTGCATAAAAGAACCTCTCTGTGTAAGGCCTTATTAATCATAATTTCAAGTGTGAAACTATCAACCAGTCTTAGTAATTACTGATTAAAAGCAGCTGGTCCACAGGCCGTACCGCTCTGAGACAGGAGTGTATGCAGCGACCTGTTATCTAACCGTGCGTTAGGATGAGAATCAGGGACACATTTACACATCTTAGAATCAAACATCTCACTTTGCACTCCCTCTCCTGTCAGACGGCCATTGTAAAGAGCTACTTTACCCATGCAGGAATCACAAGAATTTCAAATGGCTGCCGAGGGACATGACAGTATCATAATGCAACCTAGAATCAATCCATCAAAACATCAGAAGAGCGAATGACACAAATGAATTGAATGCTGCATATTAGTGCGTTAACTCAGGCTTCTTAATGTCCCGTGACACTTTAATTTCTTTTAATTTTTTTATATTTTCAAGGATTCAAAGGCACGTTAAAGCTTTAAGTGGTATTTACTCCTGTGATATAGCTTGTTACTCTGATTTTGCACTGTAGATATTATAGGCCTACAGGTATTTGATGTTTACATTAGTCCTTATAAAGGGACAATACCATGGACAGCAACAATGAGGTGTCTCTAAAATGCTTACCATTAGAGGGCACAGGTGTGCAAAGAACATATTGCAAACACAGATGCTTATCTTTCTGCCCTGACTGCATAATTTAATGCACAACATACCCTAAGTCAGTCATGTTCTTCCTGTGGTCCATTAATGCGCTATCCGGGAAAAAAAGGGGTGAAAAGTACTTAAAAAGTACCTAAAGGTTGCATATTAGTACATCAGAGGTACTTTTGTGTACCTAAATGGTACAAATTCTTGTCTTTTTAAACTTTTTTTTATTATTTAATGAAAACTGTATTTTGTTGTAATAAACAACCTACATTTATTAGAGAATAAATAAGAAAAACAAAGATATTAATTTATTTTGCTTTTTCAAAATCTACTTCCAGATGATGAGGGAAAAGAAGAGAGATAGTAAAACAGAAACATGTTGTCTAAATCTGGGAGGTATTACGAGAGAGCACCTGGACTGATGGTAACATAGAGAGGAAACTTAATCTGAGAGCTTTACCTTTAGCCAGTTTCTGGTGGTGGTCTCCATTAATCCATCACAGGTGCCAAAGACCTTGCCCTGCCTGATACAGGACGTGTATTTTTATCCTCCTATCTGCCCCATCTCTTTTTGGTATGTCCTGTAAATAACTGTAAATTCTTATTACACTTCTTTATCTTTCATTTTTTTTATTGTCTACACACACAATGTCACTTAGAAGACAAAATAAAATACCATATTTTTTAATCAATTAGTGATTGTTACGATATTTTTAAATGTTACTTAGCCTACAGCTAATTATTTTATTTATTGTGAATATATGGACATCCCAACAGCCTTGTAAAATGTTAAGTTACCTATTTATGAGGCTATAGTGAATTACTCAAACACATGAGTGCCTCTGTTTCACTTGCCTTTGGAGGTTCAGGACAAGTTACACAGTGCTGCCTTTGTGATTAACAAATAACTGAACGTGCCAGCTAATAATCTTTAATATCCACTGATGACAGAAAGGAATTAGCCGCATATTTTCTCCCAAACATTCAATTTTCTTCCTTCTCGTTGTGTAAGCTAGGCCCTAATCCCGTCTTTATGCGGTGGGGTATTAACCCTATTGAGGCATCAGTGTATTGGCCCTTGCGCCCGGGGGCGCACAGCGCGCGCTCGCCGGGACTCAACGCGCCTTTTGTTATTAGCGCAAAAGCGCACGGTGCCAGCGCGCGGGTTATTCAGGAGCCTGAGAATCAAATACAGTATTACAGTTAAGCTATGTAATAATTACCCTCATTAGGCGTAACTGGAGCGCGCAGTGGACGGATTTGCTAATAAAGCTGCACTAATGCTGTGTAGGCTCAGGAAACATATCATAAACATAATTCAATAATCATTGGAAATACATATTAATGTGGCCTTCCGACCCCGAAACTGCCCGGAGGGGTGTTGTTGAATTAATTTTCCATGCGCTTGCTGCGGTCATTCCCAACGTTTCCATTCGATGAACAGTGTGGGAAGAGCATTGAGTTGGTAACGCAAAGGCCACGGGTTCGATTCCCATAAAACATATCTACTGATAAAAATAAATCTGAATGCATTTAAGATTAAATTGTCTGCCAAAGGCACGATTTGAAACGAATAAAATATTTATCCTCCGCACAGCTTCGGGGAACTTTAAAATGCCTCATACAAACACAAAGTTGTGTTTCTCTGTCTGTTTATTTTCCCGACAATGATATTTTAAAGGTCATTATTAAATTCCACCGCGCAGGTTAAAAACGCACGCTGATGCCGGAAACCTTTAGACAACCCCCGTTCAACATATTGCATTAGAGTCTCTTCAGATTGTTGTTATTGGCTCTGCAGTGATTTTGATTTTATCGTGAGTTGATTCAATAAGAACAATGTGTATTTGAGTTTGTTGTGGCGCACCAGCGCTTACAGCATTGTTTAAATCGTTGCGGTCTGGGCTTCATAGCTTTACTTTTCAACCAAGGAAAATCCACAGAGCACAAACAAGAGGAAATTTGTTTGAAAGTCGAATCTGTCATATTAATTTTGTTGTTTAGTGGTAATCTTAAAATATTTAAACTAAAAAGATTTGGAATGAAAA
Source organism: Misgurnus anguillicaudatus (assembly GCF_027580225.2). Classification (NCBI taxonomy): domain Eukaryota; kingdom Metazoa; phylum Chordata; class Actinopteri; order Cypriniformes; family Cobitidae; genus Misgurnus; species Misgurnus anguillicaudatus. The sequence goes on from NC_073343.2 coordinate 5,217,626, forward strand.
ACAATGAAACTGTTATGAACTCAAAACTGGAGAATAAACATTTTGATTGATTTTGCAATCGGAGAATAAGTTAATAAGATATGGGCACAGATATTTAACATACATTACTGGTTTTAAACCACTACAAGTGTTTTTGTAATTAAAACCTAAATATTTCCTTTTGCATAGTGTTTTTGCACCTGCACTGTGGTCAACAACCTCACCCAGTGAACTAGAGATTATCAAGGAATTTGTGTATAGTGAATTGAGACATACCTTGGCAAAGGGAGAATGGACACTGGCAGCCCAGAGCACAATGGTGAAGCTGAGATTTGAACTCCATTTAGTTTAATTTCCCCTGAACTGAAAGGCAAGGAAGATTAATGAAATATCCCCAAATCCGTCCTGTTTTATTTCTATTGAATCAACAGTGAAATGCAACCACTGGGCCTGTTTGTGGATAGAGAATTTGGATAGTGTTTCTCCACGCATGCAGCTAAAGGGACCTCATGTACTTTGTGGCAATGAATGATGCTAGTTTAAAAATTCAGTCATTCCTGAAGTCAGCTTCTCAGATTGCACGCCATCCCTCAGAAAAGAAATGACCTCAAGTTATTGAATTTAGTATGAGTTACTATCACGATATAAAATAATCAGTTATTTTGCTTTTTCGTGGACAGCCCAGGGGTTTACTTGCTATTCATTTCCCACTCTAGAAATCAGATTTCTTTATATCATTTTATATTTTTAAATAATAATTATATTATTGTCATTGCAAAAAAATCTAAAACACTCACAAAACTTAAATATCTGTCTTGCAGTATAGGTGGGCCCCAGATTCAGCTTGGCCCTTACGAACAAAACATTTTATGGAGATCTCCAGACTCACCATCCATTCAAAAATGCTGATTTGCACAATAGGATTCGGTTCTGAATGAAGCCCACTAATCTGTTCTCCAAAAGGAGTCTACAAGCTTTTCTAGTCATCCTTACAATGGAGTTATCCGGAAGACAAACACCTTTAACCGTTAAGCTAATTCGGTCTCTTTATTTTCTTTTCCCCTCTATTCCTGAGTGTTACAAAGGCGGCGCTCAGCTGTTAGCGTGCTGGCGTGCTTAGCGTCTGTCATCGTTTCTGCAGGCGCTCGGTTTAAGTGCTTGCAAAGGCGAGCCCGTCTCTCTCACCTGCAGCTACACTTGCATACACAGAGTGCAGCGTTTTCAATCCATAAAGCAAAACCATTGCTTTTTAAAACGTGTCTTTTAAGACACCATAAATCTTTCCCCCTCGCCTGCCGTTCCAAAAGCCTTTCTCAAGAGTGACAGTGAGCATACTCGAGTTTGACGATGATTGTTTTCAATGCCCCCCCATACCAAGCCGCCCCCTCCCTCCGGCTCTGCACTCTATCATTTGGAACAATAATAAACAACCACGGACCTGGGCAAAAAAGCCTTCTGAAATCTATTACTGAGAACAGTGTGGTTATGCGGCGAGCGGAGGGGAATGTCCCCCGCCCCTTGCAAACATCACTGTAATTTCCAATGCCAAACTGATTCGGGCCAGACTTACCATGCTCTTATCTGATCCTTACGGGTGGTCCGCGACCCCTCCTTTTATTCCAGTTGGAAATCTGGAAATCTTCTTCACACCACACTCGGGTTGTGAATCGCCCCTGCCAAAGAACGACTGGAGTTATTTCAAGGGAAAAGGGAATACAAGTGGTTAGATTGGGGGATTAAGATCACTTACAATACGGGCCGGTTAGTAACGTGCCCTTTGTAGTAAAGCTCTCCCTTTCATTTAGCTCCCGAGACATTTGCTGAGGTGAATTTCTTGGTTTTCGAGCGGCAATCGGCCCAACCCGTTCTCATAATTCGGGTCCTGACCAGCAGAGGCCCACCATCTAGATGTTCTCAATTACAGAGGTGAATTTGGTCTTGGATGCTTGCTGAGAACATAGTCAATTTCATTTTGCATTGATCTTTATTGAAAAGGTAATTGAGTAATAATTAAGATGACAAAATCAGCCATCAATGACGGCAGCATGTGCATTTGATGCCGGAGCTGTTAAAAATGCCACATATGTAATGGCACCCTAAATACATTTTTACTCCGACACAAAAATGTCTGACAAGGAAATAGGCCTACAATATCACAACATTTTAACACGTCCATATGTCAAAACTAGCAATAGAAAAGTTTTAAACACTACCCGATGTTTGCCAAACAGTTTTTCTCCCCACCATGAAAATAAAAGCTAGGCTGGACGTCAGAAACACATCATTTTTTAGAGTGCTCAGTGTAATGTTTTTTGTAGTATAGACTCACAAATGCATTTGAGCTCTGGGCTCCTGGCTGCATCACAATACAAACACACACACACACACACACACACACACACACTGCTTTTTCCACTTTCCTTTGGCTGATTCACATTACAAACATAGGAATTTAATAGCTACTCTTCACTGATGAAGAAAAGCTTTTTTTATTTGCCGTACCTCTGGAACAGTTGTCTGTTCAAATATGCAATTTCTCGTCTTTGCGAATATTATTTTTGGCTGGGTGCACCCCAGATTAGATTATACTGATAGAGAAGATGTATTTGGAGATAGAAATTAAATGGGGTTCCTCGTGCCATAACCCTTCATTTGTTTTTGGTTTTCATTACATGTGTTCCCGATTACTTTATTTGCCGATTTGCTATGTCTGTTATTTCTCATTACTACAGACTTGAGCACATCTGAAACTAAACGTGCACAGGTTTTCGCTTGCTATTAATTTAAACTCTACACTGTTACATTTTTTTTTAGCATTTATTGTAAGCAAGTAAAATGTAAACTATGGCATATAATTGATAAAGACAATCAGAAAAGCACAAAAAAAAAATGCTCGAATGCTTGCAATGAACCATCACTTGTAGGTGGTGACTTCCCGATTATTATAAATTCAATAGACTTACTAAACTCTATTATTTTTGTTAGTATATAAAATACTTTCTTTTTGTAAGAAAGTAAGTCGTTCGGAAATGTGAGTAGTACCCATAAAAATGTTCATGCATGAAGGCAAAACCTTCATACATCTGAACGCAAAAGAGGTTACTTTTCAAAAACATGAAGATCGATTACAATGCAATTGCAGCAGTTTCGTAACTACACAGAAAGCACACATAAATTTGCTTCATCGGAGGCCCTTAACGGTATATACGATAAAGCTATATAGTTATAATGATTTCATATGGGTTACTGTCTTCACGCTTTCTGAAAGACCATGTCAGACATTACAGTAAACCAAGCCTGAAATTTAGACCTGATTACGTGGCCTTGCGCCCACGCTACAATTCACCACAATGCGAGTTGATGGTAGAATGAGAAATACCCACCCCCCACCCCACATTAGATGTTAAAGGAATGGATCTACGCGGATTCCCCTGCATTTAAAATTTAAACGCCGGTTGAATAAAAAGCACCAGATGTATGTTAGTTCTGCGTACTCCACCTCTAACCCTTAGAAATGTCTTAAATTTCCTGTGATGTTTCTGTCAAAGAGGTCTCATTCAGGGCAGACAGCTTTAAAATAAAGTTTCCATCCCACCTACCACGTGCCGTCCCGTCTTTACGCGAGTCTCATCTACGTCTGCATTTATCCTATTACCGAAATCCACCAGGATCCAATTCATCTCGGCAAACAGTTGGAAAATATGTGATTTGATGGGACCCACAAAAGCTCCGCTTGTGGTGCACATCATGTCCCTGAATCTAATTCTCGGTGATTTGAGCTGCCAAACATCCCAGCCCGGGCTTAATACCTTATATCAAATCCCTCTAAAAGCGTATAATTTCCAGTGATTGCTCACACTTGCGGCCTACTTACAAACACGTCGACAAGCAGGCGGTGGAAAACCACCAGAGTACACATTCTCTGTCTCGTTGTGTTTTCCACTGTTCCTAACTTATTTATTTTTCACTTTCTAAGCGACGGCTGAGAAGAAAGTCGGGGAACAAAGAAACGTTCTGTAAGTCTGTGTGTGAAGTTTATATGGTTCCACTTTTTTCCACGCCGCTGTTGAGTGCAGAAAAGTTGTTTTTGTTCATATTCCATTTATACGTTGCTGAGAAAAGGGGAAGTAAAATTAAAAAGGTTACAGGTTAGTTTAAAACGGGATATATCATGAAAATCTGACTTTTTCCATGTTTAAATGCTCTAACCGGGTCCTTAGTGGTTGTATCAATCTAGAAAATGTGAAAAATATCAACCCAGTAACTTTTTTGGTAAACCATTCTCTGCAAGCATGTGTGGAAAAAATAGCTTATTAAAATTTGGCTTCCCATTGTGATGTCAGAAGGGGATAATACCGCCCCTTAATCTGCACTATCCACAGCACTGCCATTTAGTGCAGAAATCAGCTCATTTTCATTTAAAGGAATAGTGTACTCATTTTCAATATTAAACTATGTTATTACCTTAACTAAGAATTGTTGATACATCCCTCTATCATCTGTGTGCGTGCACGTAAGCGCTGGAGCGCGCTGCGACACTTCGATAGCATTTAGCTTAGCCCCATTCATTCAATGGTACCAATCAGAGATAAAGTTAGAAGTGACCAAACACATCAACGTTTTTCCTATTTAAGACGAGTAGTTATACGAGCAAGTTTGGTGGTACAAAATAAAACGTAGCGCTTTTCTAAGCGGATTTAAAAGAGGAACTATATTTTATGGCGTAATAGCACTTTTGGGAGTAATTCGACTCGCCTGAAAAGTCCGCTCCCCTTCTCCCTCTCATAATGGGAGAGGGAGAAGGGGAGTGGACTTTTCAGGCGAGTCGAATAATTACTCGTCTTAAATAGGAAAAACGTTGATGTGTTTGGTCACTTCTAACTTTATCTCTGATTGGTACCATTGAATGAATGGGGCTAAGCTAAATGCTATCGAAGCGTCGCAGCGCGCTCCAGCGCTTACGTGCACGTCTTTAATCATATTTTTAATTTATATACAATTGCACAATTATGGCAATAGCCAGATACATGTCAAGAAATACTGTTGATTCATCTCATCAATAAAGATAAAACTCTCCCTGAGGAGTTTCTACCTCAAGTACATATTTCCGCTATCCACTGGGTGGCGATCTTACCCAACTTAAACACTGACGCATTAACTCAACACTAAACACAGCGTGTTTTGATCAGGCTCTGAATCTGATCTCTTACAAAAGTTATTCACATAAATGGAATTATTTCCGGTTTTAGCAAAAAAATTTGAGAGATGATAACAAATGAAGGTAGGATGACACGGGTTGTTGTTGTTTGAAAGCGGATGGTCTGTTTTTCATTTGATATTTTATGTTTATTTAAAGAAGCTGCGTTCTGTTTCAGTCACACTTGATTCTGAGGAACTACTTTGTTTGGTGGAAGAGTAATATTTGTACTAATATAATTACAACTTATTTGTGTTTTATTTTATAAAATCCTGCTAACGTTATGCATATGAAGTAACCGTTTTATAAAAGCAATAACCCCTGCGAAGCAGTGGGGTTACAATGCATTTTATAACAGCTGTTATAAAATGCACTGGTAACCCACTGCTTCTTGGGGCTTATTGCTTTATTTTTGCACACACCTACAAAGAGCCTATTTTATCATGTTATAATAAATTATTTATATTCTATTTTAATCTAAAACTTCACATGTACTCCAGGGACACCAAAGTTTTATTTAACTTAAGTCTTGTGAAATGTCCCCTTTAAATAATGTAGATTATGATAAATTCTAAATCAAATTTTATCATCAAAACCGGGACCATATAGTTTGACCCGATATAATAGCTATGTGGTAAAGCCTGAAGCAAAAATTTTGCTGGACAGAAAGCTATTACATAGACTTTCTTATCCAAAGAAACATGTAATATCTTAAATATAATGTTCATAATTGTGGTATTTTCAACGTTGTGCATATAGCATACAGAACCGAAATGGTTTCGAAAAATCATCTTAGGCCAAATCATTCACTGGAAATAGATAATTGTGACTGAGCTAAAACCATAACCATGGCTTTCAGCAAGGTATTACAGGCATAAGAAACCAAAAAGTCGACCAAAGTTGTTTCATGTCTAAATTTCCAGGACAATATCCAATGACCCTCTTCAGTGGAATGTCATAACTGTGAGCGGTGCCCAAGCACGATTTAGCACATGAAACTGTTCCCCTAATACTGTTTGGGCTATCATTAAATTACTGTTAGTGCTGCAGTTAGTATGCGGTTAATACCCATAGAAATGTTATTAGGTTTTAGGTTTTGCATCTTTTGTTGTTGCATAATAAATCTGACCAACAGCGTTCATCCAAAGTAGCAAATAATTACAGATCATGGCTTTAAGTGTTACGTTCCACGCTTTGGTTTGTCTATGATGTCTAATAGCTTAACTGAGTAACGCTAAAGAAAATAAACGTTTTCCCCTTTTTTCCCAGCTGAACCACGAACAGGCCAGCATATGGCCACCTCAAGTTATTATATTTAGATATCATGTGGAATATTAATAACACATCAGAGAAATGATTCTGGTTCTGAAGCCATGTTGCGTTTCAGAAAGAGCTGGAAAATGCCTTGTCAAACCAAGCAAATCAGGTCTTTGTTTGGATATCACATGAGAAAGCGGTGCATCAGCATTTCATAAACGCACTTATGCCCCATCTCTCCCATGTCACTAGTGCTCTGGAATAGGGAATAATGCTAAATAAATGATGTTGATGTTACTTGTCAGTTTAAAAAGTATATTTGTATTTTTCACTATGTAGTTTTTGTAAATGTATCTATCATATTCCTTTAGCTCAATTGTGCTGGGAGCTCAACAGGTCATGAGTTCGATCCGAGGGGCAACTTTTCGATCTTCCTGATGAAGCCAATACTGAAGTGACTTAAACTGCAATTCATCGACTGGCCACTAGAGGCTCCAAAAGGGAGTCAATTCCAATAGACCTCCATGATAAAATTACCAACTTTACAGTAGAAAGTATGTTTAAAGCCTGGTACAAAAATTGTTTTTGGTCTGTGTAGTTAATTTTGCCCTTCACGACAACTGTGAGGGTGATGAATTTTTTTATTTTATTATATTAAGCATTAAACTTCTGCATAATTAAGGGTGTGGCCACTTGAGTGAGTGGTGAACTGCCACTGCTGTCACTAGAATCAAGCTAGGTGGGCGTGGTTTCAGCAACCAGCCACCTCAGCTTCACCCATGTCCCGCCTCTTTACCCATTTTCGGTTTTCCGCGAGTGATTCGCGGTGATGCGCGGCCAAGATGGCGACGGCAGCCAACGCCTACTTTAAAGGATTAGTCAATTTTCTTAAAAAAAATCCAGGTAATTTACTCACCACCATGTCATCCAAAATGTTGATGTCTTTCTTTGTTCAGTTGAGAAGAAATTATGTTTTCTCATTTTAATGGACTTTAATGGACACCAACACTTAACACTTAACTCAACAGTTAACACTTTCAATGGAGTTTTAAAGGACTCTAAATGATCCCAAAGAGGCATAAGAGTCTTATCTAGTGAAACGATTGTCATTTTTGACAATAAAAATAAAAATATGCACTTCTAATCCACAACTTCTCGGCTATATCCGGTTCTGTGATGCGCCAGTGCGACCTCACGCAATACATCATCACGTCAAGAGGTCACGGATGATGTATGCGAAACTTCGCCCCACTGTTTACAAGTGTGAAGAAAGAGGACCGTTCCTACGTTGTTGTATGTCAACTGATACTAATTAATGTCTTTGTGTCAGTTTATTGTTTAAAATGGTCCGCAAATGTGCATTTCATATATGTAACGCGTGACCTTTCTACGACACAGGACCGGAAACGAGAAGTTGTGGTTTAAAAGCACATATTTTTACATTTTCTGGTCAAAAATGACAATCAAATGACAATCGTTTCGCTAGATAAGACCCTTATGCCTCGTTTGGGATCATTTAGGGTGCGTCTCATTTCTCTGTCTTACCCCTTCCCCTTACCCCTTCACCTCAGATTTGCGCGTTCATGTGAGGCGAAGTGGTGTCTCAATTCTCAGTTTGATCAAGGGCTAGGGCCAAGGCGTAGGGATACATAGCCCTTGAAACAAAGTGTGATAATGATAATGATAATGAGAGGGGTAAACGTTATCTCAGGAGAGCCGGCATCAAGACGTTTTATTGATGAACGTCGAACTGTCAAGGAGTTGCACAAATGAAAGTAACGTTATTTTCTGCAGTTTAATTGAGATTATATGATGACACTCATGTTTTATGATACTTTTAATATAATGTTCAAGCGGTTTTAATTGTAATGTTTTTGTTTTGAATCGCTAGTTAAGGCGCTAGCTAGCAGCTAAGTTATGCGCAATTTGTTGAGCTCCGCTCAGGCAATCGATACCACAACCTGAGGCAACGGCATCTTCTTTGTTTGTCAACGCTTGTCTGTTTACGTAGCAGCCAGTTAGCGGCAAGGGAAGGTCGACGCAAACGGTAATCAAGTGGTGTCTCATTTTTTAGACGAATGATCTGTCTTACCCCTTTCCCCTTTACTCGGTTTCGAGGGGCAAGGGGAAGACGAAGACAAAGGGGAAGGGGTAAGACAGAGAAATGAGATTGGCCCTTAGAGTCCTTTAAAACTCTGTTGAAAAAAACTGTTAAGTGTTGAGTGTTGGGGTCCATTAAAGTTCATTAAAATGAGAAAAATCTGGATTTTTTTTTTAAGAAAATGGACTAATCCTTTAAGCTTCAAAAACGATCTTCACAAACGTCACGGACACAACGTCCATATTTTTTACAGTCTATGGTTCGATCCCAGGAAACACACATAGTGATACAAAATCTGTACAGGTTGAATGAACTGTAGGTTGCGTATACATGTATAAATCTAAATATGTGTATAAATAAAATATATTTGTATAGTTTGAACATATCGACATTTTACGTTATCCATAATGTGTGCGTGTGCGTGTGTAATATACAGTATAACTGAAAAGTGTCATTACAATATGTTTAAGCAACTTCATGGATAGATAGATAGATAGATAGATAGATAGATAGATAGATAGATAGATAGATAGATAGATAGATAGATAGATAGATAGATAGATAGACAGACAGACAGACAGACAGACAGACAGACAGACAGACAGACAGACAGACAGACAGACAGACAGACAGACAGACAGACAGACAGATAGAGAGAGAGAGAGAGAGAGAGAGACAGACAGACAGACAGACAGACAGACAGGTAAGTATGTAGTAGGTAGGTAGGTAGGTAGGTAGGTAGGTAGGTAGGTAGGTAGATATTCATAAGGTAGCTTGAACACATTGAAAAATCATAGGATTTACAATGGCCCCAATGTTTAGAGTCTAAACAGAGCCTTGATGGTAAAACGTCGACTGGGCTTCACTCTGTAATGACATCATCGCTTTGCACTACTGGTTGAGGTCAATGATGTCATTAAGTCTGAGCAGCTTCCAAAACATCCAAAAAAGGGTTTATTGTATGAGCAAATCTCCTGTTTGTTTCACTAATTCCTAATATCATTAGCTGTCTGTTTTACATGGCCCTGAAATTCCATCAAGCCAATGCTAACTCTATCATGCACCAATTTATTATAGCGCTTTTCACAGTTGCAATTAAGACACCGTTTTATTCTCTGTTATCCTCCGCGGGCCTTAATTAACAACGTGGAGCCATTTATTACATTACCGCTTGTAAAATTTAAGTACCTCCCCATATTGGATGCAATGCAGGATTTCGCTAGAAGAGCCTGGGGGAGATCTTGACGCTTCGCTGAAGCCAACACAAAGCTTCTCGGAATGATTTTGTTTCCTTTTTATTTCATTGACTCTGGAGATACATCGCGATGTCAGAGACAGAGACTTTCTGTTTGAATTATGATTACTTTTTTGAGTAAACACAAGAATTTGGATACTTCAGTCTGTCAGGGGAGCTGTCTGTTAACAGATGAATTGGGTTTAAAGACTATGAGTCTCTCTCTCTCTCTATGACTCTGGATGTGCAGCTGATAAAAACACGGTGACTGTTAATGTTTATGGGATACACAGTAATAACGCAAAGGCCCCTGATCCCTTCTCATAATAGCATTTTCTTAACTGCCTCTTTATCATAGGCAATTCCCAAAAATTCCTAAGGGAATAATTTTTTTCAGTCACAGAATCACCATCTCGCAATAAATTTCACCTTTAAAAAACTGCGAACCATGTGTTTTATGAAGTCCAAGTTCAGTCAAAGTGCAGGCTGAACCAGGGCCCCGGAGTCTCTGGGTTCCATCTGATTTGCGGTGGCAATAAAGGTAAAACGAGGGGGGGAAATCCCTCCACATGCTGCCCGTTTCAGATGTGTTTTGGATTGAAAATAGGATTAATGTGCTAAAGTGTGATTAGAATGGTTAAACACGATTAATTGGAACGGACTCGTATCGCCAGGGGAGCGAGGCGGGATGGGGTGAGGGGGTGTTCCTGGACGGCTTCCAGCTCACCAAGTGAACAAAGCACACCAACTGTCCAGGATTTTCCATGTCTCCAGTGGTGCGCCTTTTCCTTTGCATTTTCTCATAGCCAGCTTGTCTGAAGGCAGATTAAATGCAGCTGAGAATGTTGGTGTAGGCCTGCAGCGTGGAACCCTCTGGGAATAGGCAGGAACCGCGAGCTTGGACTTGGCCTGAGCTGTGCTGCTTGAAAACAGCCATGCACCCAGGGCAGAGGTCCAGGTGGATCGGCGAGGGAGAGAGGAGTAATTTGGGGTTATTTAAAATGATCTATTAAACCCCTGAACTTTAATCAGGGCTGCTACTATACTGACAGCCGTGATTTACTTACAGATCAAGACGATGAGGATGGGAGGGAACGGATAGGGTCAGAATTTGCGTACTTGATTTTGAAGCGAGCGATGGTGGATGATCGTCTTGAATTCCCAGCACGCTAACTATTCCTGCCCGAGAGAGCGGACTCATTAGCACCTCGGAGGTATCGCGAAGCCAAATCCGAGGGGAGAGCTGGGGGGATCAGGCGAGAAGCAGACGCACTTGTTTGAGATCTGTCTAAACACACCAGGGCTCTGTCAGACACCCAAAGTCAAACTGTTTTACCCCAAACTTACTAACTCACAGAGCGGAGCCTGCATTTCAAATGTGATTAGCCTTCATCATTGGAGGGTTGAAGAAGTTAACGCTCGTGTAAACACAGAGCCAGGAGAGGTGAGAGAGGCGCGGCACGGGGCGAAAAAATCACAAGGGGCATTTGAAGATCAAGAGGTCTCGTTTGAAAACATAAACAGTTTATTTGTGCAAGGTTAGCATAGGTGTGATTCATCATGGTCGCACTTAAAGAATGATACAAATTCAGTAACACTTATGAATTAGCTAACATTAACTAAAAATAAACAGTATTAGTTTACAGCACTTTTTTTGTTAATGTTATGTCAATACAATATTTCATGTCAATTAATCGTGTTTTAACTAATGTAAACAAATATTTAGATTTTAAAATAGTAAATGCTGAAATGAACATGAACATGTTATCTAATGCATAAACTAATATAACTTTAGTAATATAAATTTATAATTTAACCTAAAACATTATATTGGGGTAAACTATCACTTTTAATTAATCGTCATTTAAAACATGAATTAAAAAAACTCTCTGTAACTGAACTGTGGCATGCAAGATGGCAACAATAAATAAATACTAATCACTATGTTCTTGTTGAACTGTAATGATTGACAGAGTGTTGACAGCTAAGCCCCGCCCTCACTGTGTTTCACCACACTCACAGCTCTTCTGCTCCGACCGCTATATATTCAGATGATTCTGTCAACTCATAAAAGTAAACGGGTTCTGGCAGGTGCTGCCCATAAACAGCTGCTGAACCCTATAAAACCATTATGAGGTCCTACTCGGGTTCAACGGGAAACAGACATATCAATGTGTAAAGCGAGAGGATAGATATATATATAATAACTATGATTTAACTGATGTGCTACAGTATATGATGCTTTAAACCAAATGGGAGGGTTATGTTTATTGCTAAAAATCTTACTAACATCTGGACTACCTTATCATGTACAACCATGAATTACCAGAGTGCAGATTTCTATTATGGATAAAGAAAAACAATGGGGCAAAATTACAGTATGCCACAATGGCAAAAAAAACAAAACAGATTTGCTCCATGAATACATACTGTACTCATTTGTTTTGCTGATGTTTCATAGGCCAGCAAATACAAAACTTAAAAGTATCTCTGGATTTCAAATGCATCACTTTTTTGCAAAATATACTGATTTTGGTAATAACAAGGTATTTCGCAATATGATCAAAAGTCAAGAATAAGCCAGTTGTAGGCTTTTGTTTAAGCCCCCTGGTTGCTTTGACATGGCTGTCAGTTAATGTGCATTGTCAGAGGATTTGAGACTTAAAAGGAAGTTTTACTGATGCCTGTCTGTAATTGCATGGGTCAAGGCTGAGGCTCTGGCGCAGACGAGTAAGGCAGGCATTATATATTATTATATGATGTGGGACTTCAGACCCTCGTAAAGTGAGGTATCAAGGGCATATCCCTGTACTTTTAGCTCCGGGGCCTGGGTTTTGTAAAAATCAAGCCCTGGTCACTCAGTTATAGGTGTTTTGTTTGGCAGATTAGTATCCAACGATCTTATTTTAAATTAAATGAAAATATAATAAAACAGAAGCATAAAAATACAGACCGAAAATTACAGAAAGTACATTAAAATTATATTGGACTAGAGGCAAAATAGTGTTACTTTCCAAATATTTTGTAAGTAAAAATGATAGCAACCCCAAAATATGTTATTCATTTGCGTTACTTTTTTGCTTTAATTTTGTATTGTGTGGTAATGTAATATAAAAGCAATAAGGTTTGAGAGGCTGTGCTGTATAGCTGAATAAGTCATGCCTTTGTCATGCCTAACATAGACCCCTTCAGCGGTGACTTATTGACAATATACAGCACTAGCCCAGAGTATTGCTTTCATAAAACGTTAGCACACAATACAAATATTAAAGGGTCACTCCACTTTTTTTGAAAATAGGTTCATTTTCCAGCTTTCCTGGGGTTAAACATTTATTTTTTTTAATATTTTGGAATCCATTCAGCCGATCTCTGGGTCCGGCGGCACCACCCCCAGCATAGCTTAGCACAATCCATTGAATCCAATTAGACCATTAGCATCGCACTCAAAAATGACCAAAGAGTTTCGATATTTTTCCTATTTGACTCGTCTGTAGTTACATCGTGTACTAAGACAGACGGACAATTACAAATTGTGATTTTCTAGGTCGATATGGCTAGGAACTATATTTGCATTCCGGCGTAATAATCAAGGACTTTGCTGCTGTCACATGGCTGCAGCAGGCGTAATGATATAAGGCAGTGCCCAAACATATTGAAAGTTACCAGTTGGACTATTTTCGGGGGACTAGTGTCCCTTTAAAGCAAAAAAAAAAATTATCAATACAACTGAATGACATCACAAGTCGTGAACAAAGAAGAGATAGCAAGTATTTTGCGGTTACTATGATTTTCACTTAGAAAATATTTGGAATGTAACAAAATTTTGCCTTTGGTCCAATATAATTTACTTAGTTTAAAGCAAAAAAATATGTATCAAAGCAACTTTCCCGTTTCATATCCATATCGTGTTTTATACGTATGTATATATATGTATCTCTCTCAAGGGTTTTTCTCCTCCTAGTTTTCCCACATGGTTTTCCTCCTATGTTTTTTTTTCATCCCCTGGAGAGTCAGCCAACATTGGCTTAACTTAGCACTTTCCTGTATACGTTACATTATTACTACGCTCGCTTGCACGGCTTTATTCTAAGACGCTGTATCTGCTTTTTATATTATCTGTCGATTATTCAGTGTTTACCCTACATCTATTCATGTAAAGCTGCTTTGAAACAATTAACAATTGTGAAAAGTGCTATATAAATAAAATTGAATTGAATTGAATTCAACTTTCATGAATTTAAATCACTCAAGCCATCCCTCCACTGGAAAAAATAATCCCCTAACAAAATATGTTTCACATATTTATGTTGCTAAGGGTGGTTGCTGAGGGTGCTACTCCGTGATACACAGAATCATTGGGTGCAGTGGTCATAGCGGTGCTTTATCGTAAATAAACCACTATTGGCCAATCAGAATCAAGGACTAGAACTAACCCTTTTATAAACACAGTTAGAATAATTGTGTCAGTAAAAAATGCATGTTAAAAAACTCCAAGCTTTTTCATGTTTACAGATTTAAGGCTGTCAGAGAATCATAACCTGTCAGATCCTGAGCGCTCTGGCTGAGAACAGTAATGCATGTGGGGAAAGTATTTCATTCACATATGTCACATATCAACAAGAGCATTCGAAATGCACAGTGGACGTCCTTTTGTGAGTCAGTGTCACTTTTATTACAGGCCCTGCTGGCTAAGAAAAGCCCACGTCTAGCCCATCACAAATCATTTCCAATTTCCACCACACATTCACTGACATCTGATGGCCTGATGCTGGAGAGGTCTGAAAAACCCAATCCACCCCTTGTTTCTATTCTTCTTTCTCACCCGCTCACTTTCCATATTGAAGCCTATGAGATACAAAAGATGTATGTTTCATATCCTACTACGATTTAGAAAATACACAGGTGAATGTTAACATCAATAGGTCATGGCATGCACTATAAATGTCATGTTCTATAATAAAGACGTCTCTAAAAATCATTGATAGCAGATGGGTGTCTGTCTCAGGACGAATAAATATCCCTCTCTGCTTTTCTGCTTTTGTGGTTGCGAGAAACTTATCCTGAGAGATGTTCTCAATGTCACGCGCCTGCCAGTATGATGTACGAGAAGGCAAGGAGACAACATGGCTAATCTTGAAATAACTTTCGCATGTTGTCTTACGCAATTTCACAGTCGCTATATATCACATAACGTGCATTGTCAGGAGTGCACTACATTATCTTTGATTCAGATGGATCTGAATACAGCAACTGTTGCGTAAATGTCCTTTTTTTCCTCATACACATTTTCTCCATAGGCAAATTAAAGAACATTTGTGATGTTTGCACAAAATACATCTTTGAAGAGTGTTTACCGAAAGGCTGTGTACTGGGTCCACGTTCGTTTTTCACATAATTAGCTTGACGTTCAGAAAATGTTTTGACTGTTTCTACCAGACCATAAATGCACCAAATTTCATAATCATTGCTGACAGACACAACGCACAAGTTCGCTCTCGAGTCCTGAAAAAGTACAAGCACAAAGAAAAATACAAATTAAATCTGAATCCACCCATCGTCGGACGTGTGTTCCGAAATCCTCGAGAGTATCGAGCGCTTACGATAAACGTGATTCCTGACAAGTGTGTTTTATTTGACTAGCTTCCCCAACAATACGCTTCCCCTTGTCTAACATCTATCTGCGTTTGCTCAGACAGATCCTGTGCTTTGAGACAGCCAACTGAAGAGTCCTGCAGCTTTTCAAGGATCCTGCCCTTGACTTGACTCTCAATCCAATAATTAGGCAAAGGGCTCACTGAATGGGGCGGCCCCGGGCCCCACGCCCCCCTGCCGTTCTGCTAGAAGACATTCCATAACCCCAGATCGAGAGATTTATTTAGATTATTAGCGGCATGAGCCAAGCCCAATCTGATTACTTCACCAATAGCCTTAATGGGTAACGCAAACAGTGATATCTCCGGATCTTATCTACGGACAGCCGATGAGAAGGCTGATAAGGAAGGTACCGCTGCAGAGGAAACTGAGCACCCGGGTCTTTTCCGTGGACCTGGCAGGAGGCTTCTGGGTAAAGCTTGAATAACAAATGAGTTTTGCTGCGGATTTGGCTAATCATCCCAGGCCTTGAAGCCCCCCGGACAATTCTCAACTTATCGCAAGAGTCAGAGCACTTGAACTGCAGACCCCTACCCCTAATTAACAACCCACCACAAATGAAAACCAGCTGGTAATAATTACATAATTAAAGTGCCTATGGGAGAAAAAAAGCATAATTTCTGCAGCCATCGCCATAAATCTTGTGCTGTCCGAGCCTATACTTTCAACGTGAACTTTTTCCTGAGCAGGTTAATGCATTACTCATACAAAAAACAGTATCCCTTTGTATTTTTATTGGACCTGTTTTATAACAAAGAGAAGTCTGAACGGTCTACTCTACCCGTTGCCGCAAACGTCTATTGCTTGCCGAGGGAGGCAGTCTTTGACACTTCAGCGTACCGGCATCTGTGGAGACTTTCCTTTTTGTCTCGACCAAGCCCGATGCTCCGTTCAACAGAGGAGGTCATTACAAACATAGGCTAAACAAGCTGCTTACTTACTGTAAGTCAAAATTTTAGATCCGATATTGAGAGATTAGGGCGGTGGGAATAAAATGGAAAATGATCATGGAAACGTGCCACCGTAATTGATTTTCTAACAAACTCCAGAAACGGCATTTGGCTTTACTTAAATAATAATTCAAAGCCATCGGTAGTTTGCACACTATCCGGCCTGGAACCACCAGCAATGTGGCAATTAGGCAATTAAAACTATTTGGCAGAATAAGCCATAAACACCTCTAAGTGTATACTCGCCGGGGTCACGTGCTTAGATGGCCGTAATGCGCCATCTTTCACCGACTTCAGGATGATTAATAGTTTAATTTCTACGAATTATTCAGCCACACAAAATATTTGATAGAACGACAGCTATTACCAAATCTAGTAATTGACATGTTGTCAGGATGAAAGGTGTAATTTGTTTTCAGAGCACTTATCGGGGTTAGAAAAGCCACCGGTCTCAGCGTCATCAATCATCCGTCACTGAGCGCCAGCGCAATAGCGTGCGCACGCGGGTGAAATGTGCTGAGCTGAATGAATGCTGTCAGACAGCTCACTTCCTCTCTTTGCATGTGAACACACTGTTTTTACTGTAAAGATAATTACAAGAAGTCCTCTGGTACATTATTTGTCCTGTTGAAATGACTGATCCTTCTGGCAGGGCTCGTAACAGTGGGAATGTTCATCTTAGATTTAGGTAACTCAAATTCATTTTAACATTTTCTTCTATGGGGAACATTTGAGTTTTTCTCACTATTAAGTAGTTGCTTATTAGCATGCATATTACTAGGATATTTGCTGCTTATTGAGTACTTATAAAGCACATATTAATGCTTTCTTGGGGTGTACTCTTTCAAAAAGTACACCTTTGTACCTATAGAGTGCATATTAGTAAGGTACATACCAAATGTATACATATCTATACCAAAATGATACATGTTAGGACCTTGTTAGGACAGCTTTTGTTCCTTTTTTTAACATTCTTTAATCCTCACTCTAAAAATGGCTGGGTTATTTTATATTTTACGAGGTGGCTAAAATGCTTACATTTTTGTAAGATTAGCGTTGATCCCCGTGACGCTGGGGTTAAGGGTGGGGTTTCATTATTGGTTTTATTGTATGATAATTATAAGTTTTTGCATGATTAACATTGTACAAATTCATAACTCATAAATTATTTACGAATTCTTGTGAGATCAAGCTGGATTTCTTTTAATATATTAAGAGTTTGGTTCCAAAACGCAATAAAAAATTAGTTGCCGCCAAAATCAGTATTGTATAGGGTCAGTATTAAAAAGTAAATTCTTTATTTTACACAAAATCCGATATCTGCCGTGTTATTCTGTCATCTTTTCTCCTTTTTTTCCAAACCGCGACAAATGCCAGTCCTTCTTCTCTGCAGAATGCAATAAATCCGCTTAACCAATCACAGCGCACTATTCTACGCATTGTAAATAATAATAGCGCCGATGTAAATACACACGAAATCCTAGTTTTCCTCATCTACTTTGTACTTTGTGATCAACAAGCAAACAAAAACAAAATATAAATTTGGATGGCATTGATAAATGTGGTGGTTTTCTGTGGCGGGGATGAAACGTAAGCCATCAAAATCGAATAATTTACGTGAAAGGCACTCAGCGAAGGAAAATGCCGTCTGTTTCTTGTTCTCACACGATAGCAACAAGCTTCTGTCATGCTAACACATTGACCGCAGGGGATCTTATGCAAAACTTTCCATTATTTTACTCAAAGTCAACGAAAATCGAGCAGAACCAAAATATTTTACAGCTGAACGCTGTCAAAAAAGTTCAGTGATGACGTCCCAATGATGACAGCAGCAATGACAGTGTTCATAATATGAGTAAGTGTTTTGATTAATGCCATTAATGTTTTTTTTTTTGTTTGTTTAATCAATGTATACCACTAGTCAACTAAATGAATAAAACATGGCAAAGATAAATGCACATTTATATATGTATTTAATAGATTTATAGCATTTTGAAGAAAAAAAAACTTGTCATGGATTTATTGCATTTTGCAGAACAAATATAATATTTTTTATATTATATATAATTATGGATTTGAATTTTTAATGTTATTATAACCTAAAGATGCTATGTGAAAGTTTGTAACAGAAAATAGTGGTTTTCATCTTGTCACTTTCTTCGTATAGGAAACACATTTTTACCCAAATTAGTCAAAATGGCTTTATTGCGTTTTTGGAACCAAACTTCTCATATATTTGAAGGACTTTTTTAAAATATAAACTACACGTCTACTTTTAACTATAAAAACATTTTATTACATTTATAAATTTTATATATAATTTTTTGGTAATTGTTTTGTTTTTCAGGGACTTTTTTTAGTAGGAAGTTTACTAAAAGTCATTCCTTTGGTGAATATAGCGAGGCAGAAATGTCACACTTCACCTTTTATATTTTTGTTGTTCACACAATTGCTGATTTAATTTTAATAAAAACTACAATAATAGTATAATTTGGTAATGGTTCTGAGATAAAGAAAAATGTAATTTTAGAGAGCATCTGATTGGACAAAAACCTCTGTGGTGCAGTGTGACTCATCAAAAATTTCTTGGAAGAGAAAGACAATATGAAAAGAATATAAGAAATTAATACTGTCCACTTTTATTAGTAAACTACAATGTAGATGGATTTCAAATCTAAAAGAAATCTCAAATTCTTTGTTTCCATGGGTTCTATAACATATTACACATTGTAATATGTTTTCTGTTTTTATATCTTTTCAATATCTTCCCCCTTTCGGCAAAACTCTTACTCCTGCTGATGTTCTTATGAGTTCCCTTCAAAAGAGTACAGAAGTACAGATCGTACGCCATGTGGCGATGATACGTTAAAGCCAAACACGTTGGGAATGGGAAAATCCGAAGCAGATTTCTTGTATTTACATTATCACGTTTTTGTGACTTTAAACAGCATCAGCCAATTACAAGCTCAATTCGCACAAGCCCGGCCATGACTATCTAAGGCCTTTGTTTTCATTCATGTGTACTGTAATAAAGTTTTCTGTGCTCAGGGAAAGTTGTTTTTCTAACCAAGCATGTTGACACATCATTGTACCACTACACAAGGCCATGATTGGATCCATGGCTTTCCAGCACATTTCAACTTCTGACAGACTGAAGGTTAAGATGTTCTGAATTAGATTTGAATTACAACCACTAAATGCCCCTGTCAGAGTTAATTATGCTTGACACTGGCCATATACATTCAGCTCACTGGCTCTTCTATAGAAAAGCTCAAAGCTTAAACAAAGGAAGACTCTAAAGGCATATCTTCTTAAATTGGCAAAAGATAATGGGCTAACAGAGGCACATTTCAGGTTAAAGAACGCTAATCCATCTTCAAGCAACGACTAGTGTGCCACAAAAATGCAGCGGGATATTCTTGCACAGCTGTGAAAGGAACAAAAAAGGACAAATCATCAGCCAAGGGTCGGGCTTAAGGTTTTGATTATAAGGATCACACAAAACGCATAAAAACATTTTCTAATGCATTTCATACTCTCAAATTTGAGTTTCCAACACATCGCGTTTCAGAAACGTCTTGTCTGATATCATTATGAAGTCTAGCGGTGATGAAAATACATCAGGATTTTATTTCATGGATTATAATAATTTTGGGGTCCCTGTTAAATGGGCTTCAGGGAGGTGGATTCACACAAGCTGCAGTGAGAAGCAATACTAAAATCTCCAAACGTAAAGGCCCTTTTCAATCACCTGCAGTTGTTTAAATCTTTTGACACAGTAATTGCCCGTGGCTGTGCGCAGGGGAGCAACGAATCCTTAAACAACAGTCGACCCCCGTTGAAAAAAAATGAAAGAATGAGAAAATAAATTAAAATTCCTGCGTGAGATGCTGAAAATAAACAGTGTGCCGGGGCTGGCATCAACAATTTGTGGGACGGCCCTGCTCTTTCTCAGACCGAGAGCCTCCCAACGTGGCTGAAGCTCGGGTCGCGCTTCCCGCCGGGCCAGGTGTGAAAGACTCGCCTTATGTAAAATCTCTGCTAATCTTAAGTGATCTTTAGGTTTACAAAACAAATAATGGTGTGTTAATTTCTGTGCATTTCTTTATCATTTTTATTGCCTTGTTTTGCTGCTACAATAAAACATGCATGAATTTTTAAATCATAATAAATGTAGCTTTACCAATAAAATTTGATCTTTACAAAATATATATTATTAAATGCTATACATCATACATTGAAGTGTCAGTGTAAAATGTGTAAAAAATAATATTTTGCATAAAAAACAATCTTTTGTCTATCCTTATAAAAGTCGTGTCTCTAATGATCGGTGAATACTTTGTAGGCTGAAGGGTTTTGTATGGCACTTCTCATGATATAATGACAAATTGATTTGCTGTTTTTCCACACTTCTGTAAGTCGCTTTGGATCAAAATGTCTGCTAAATGCCTAAATGTATATTTAAAAACTAAAAATTACTTTCTGTTACATTTCAGGCATCCTAACCCCAAATCTAATCCCAACCCCAAGTGAAAATAGTTTTAAAAAAACTGAAGAAAAACATGTCCAATACATAAAATTACACCTAAACCCGAAATCTAACCCAACCCCAAGCGACAATGATTTAAAAAAGAAAAAAAAATACAAAAATGACACGAAAAATAAAGTCATGCAAGGGACACGAAAAACTATTTTTAAAAAATCGCGCTGAGTGACACGAAAAAAACATTTGTGCTCAATGACATGAAAAAAGTTGGAAATCGTGTCCATGAACACGAAAAAAATAAATCAAATATTTTCTGACTATACCACAACTTGCCTTGAGATTGGGTTGAAATTACATAACCAACATACGTTTCACATTCTTTTTGGAAAAATAAAGCATTATGCTCTCTGTCTCGCCAGTCTCACTGCTATCTGCATCAACATAAAAATTAGACTATAACCTTTTGAGATATTAAAATAATTTATTTATTGCAAATCATTCAATTTAATTCAAATTATTTATATAGCCCTTTTCACAATTGCTTAATTGTTTCAAGCTAACATTAATAGATGCAGGAAAAAACACAGAAAAATCATAAAACATAAGCAGCAGAATACAGCGGTTAAGATTAACCATACTAGCGAGCATAGTAAAAATGTAACACATGTAAGAGTGTGCTAAGTTAAGCCGATGTCAGCAGACTCCCCAGGGGTTGAAAAAAAACCCTAGGAGAAAAACCCTGTGGGCGAAGTCCTAGGATGAATTTTTTTTTTGATTTGTGTATTACGATAGGTACATTTGCAATATTTTGCAACCCAAGTATGGTCACAGAATCATTTCTAAAAATATCTTGTTTTGTGTTCCACATAAGTTTTAGTGAAATCTACCTTTAAAGGGATAGTTTACAAAAAAATGAAAATTCTGTAATCATTTCACTTACCCTCATGTTGTTCTCCTGTATGAGGTTTTTTTTTTTTTTTTTGATAAACAAAGTGATCTTTACTGACCTTGGTTTACAAAACAAATAATGGTGTGTTCGAGATAAAAAATCTTGCTTTGTGTTCCACATACGTTTAAAGGGATAGTTTACAAAAAAATGAAAATTCAAAATTCTGTCATCATTTACTGACCCTCATGTTGTTCATGAGTTTTTTTTTTTTTTTTTGAGGAAGATATTTTGATAAATGATGTTAAGCACACAGCTGCCATTACCATTGACTTCCATAGTATGAAAACAAATATTATGTAAGTATTGGGATAAATGATGAAAAAGACATTTTGATAAATGATGGTAAGCACAGTTGATAGTAGCCATTGAATTCCATCAAATTTTTGTTTTTCCTACTATGGAAGTCAATGGTTCAGCTGCGTCCTTACCATCATTTATCAAAATATCTCCTTTTGTGTTCATCAGAAAAAAATTATTAATACAGGTTTAGAACAACATGAGGATGAGAAAATAATCACAGAATTTTTATTTTTGGGTGAAAAAAGCTGAATAATTCATCCATAGGCACATTTAAATTTAAATGACCTGTAAACACCTTCATTTACGGTTGAACACAGTCATTTATTTAGATGTAATTTACTGTTATTTTTTAAAAATCATAACGAATAATTCTGTAAATATCTGTAAAAATTATGTTAAATCGATTATTACAAGATATACATATACTTATTAAAATACAGATGAGTTCATTAAAAAAACAACATTGCATTAGTCAAACCCCTAATAAGATGCAACTCTCATATAATTCATCCTAGTGAGGCATATACCTCACATCCTAACAGTGTAATTTAAACCGAGAGCGAGTCTCTACGCTCGCCCAGAAACACCTCATTAAAACTCACAAGTGCCCTCTAAGGTGTGCCTAAATGGATGCCCACTTTATGACGCTAACAACAAAAAACCCTTGAGCTACACACATCATTGGAGAACCTCAGAAGTGACCCAGAGAATCGGCTCCCCTGCTATTTATAGGTATACATTACGCACCAAGTGAAAATTAGGTTACCCAGTAGTGTACACAGAGCAACGGCCCACAGGTCTCAGCCGACCCTACGAGGCACGTTTAACAAAACAGTCACTGAGCTTAATATACTCCGCTTATTATCAAGGGTGGGATTAGGGTAGGATTTGGCAAGCCATAAATATATCATAGCTTCATTAAACGTGGACACTGCGGTAACTTACACCAGAAAATAGATGATTCAACCTTACAACACTCAGAAAAGCCCTGCTTTGGGAACGAGTACGACTCGTACATCTGAAACTACTCAATTAGGTCTCCTTAAACTATGCCCTGCTGTTCCAAGCAGGCATTAAGTAGTTGACATGTTGAGTTTGTTGTGGTGGGGCCATACAGGGTAATGTTTGCATATCATCATCAGCTGTTGTGGGCTTAATTCAAGCGTTATCTGAGAGGCAAGTGTATGCGCTTTTTAATAATTGTATGGCTAGTTTAGACGGATTACTTTGTTCGAATCAACCCTCCGGGTTCATTCGTAGAAGTAACATTTAGTGAAATACTCCCTCGATAGCCAAGGCCAGCTGTCTTAAAATGATTTTGAGGTTTATACGCACTGACAGACGTTACATTTAGAAAAGCAATTTGAATTTTAGAAAAACACATTTAAGCATAAAAATCGGTTTTAACTTCATCGCCGGCCAATCGGCCTCGATCGTTGTTTTTTCCCTCTCTTGCCAGTCTGTATTTCTGACACGCATGTCGTAGTACCGCTGATGTTATCATTTGATGCAGCGGCACACATCGATTATATTCACCCCATGACAGATTTGGCTAATTGTCAGGCTGTTGGTTTATTTAAGCTACATACCAGCCTAACATTCTCATGCATCTGCGAGCGTACAAAATCAATCCAAGCCCTTTCCCCTCAGACATGCATTTGTGGAGTACGGTAAGAGAATGTGCGCTCTAATAATGCTGTAATTTTAGATATTGGTTTATTTTTCTTTTCCCAAATAATACACGTGTTGTGTTAAGTTCAGCCGACAAATGGAGAACGCAGGAATTTTAGTGCACATGTGTGCCGA
The DNA here is from genome assembly GCF_027580225.2 of Misgurnus anguillicaudatus. Lineage (NCBI taxonomy): Eukaryota > Metazoa > Chordata > Actinopteri > Cypriniformes > Cobitidae > Misgurnus > Misgurnus anguillicaudatus. The sequence goes on from NC_073343.2 coordinate 5,241,537, forward strand.
GACAGAAAATAGACAGTCCAATAATTTGCCTCTCGGTGAAAATCTGGCCTTCTTAAAAGGAAAAATATATAGATGGAGGGCTTGGATATCAGATTATCATCAAGTAGCACAAGTTCCCCCTGTGTTTTGTAGCAGATTTTAGTATCGAATCTCTTACTTCAAAGTAGCTCATTACACTAAGTCCTGATTTCGTGGGCACAGCTGCATTGTATTAGCAATCACATCATCTTTAGGTGGAGCGCTGTGGCTTCTTTCTTAAGAAGTGGGTGGCTTATCTTACAGATATCCATGTCACCGTAGCCGCCCGTGATTGAGACACGCCTCCATCAGTGAGTGTAAAATCGCATTTGGCAATGAAAACAAACTTAAACGGCCACGTATCTATTAACAATCTGATTACTATGAAACGTATATCTATACCTCTGCGGTGGCAAACGCTGATGCCGCTAAGTAAAATGAAAACTCTACTATTATGACTTTCCAAAGGAAGTAATCTTCACTGCATATATCCATCTTCAGCCATCTCACACGCTTGCGGTGATTCGCAATTTGTGGCGTAAACACGATACGCCAAACCAAACATTTGACGTTATCAGTTCCTAATTCGAATGGACACATAAATTGCAGCGGTTTAATTTGTGGAGCACACAACAATTATTTGAATTCATCTCATTTAATAATGCGAGCCTGATGGCTGCGCGTTCGAAAAACTCTCAATCAAGCTCAAGGTTTTGTATCGGGTTACTCATGACTAATAGTAAAATGAAAACTCAAGGCCTGGTGCTTTAAGACTTTGCTGTCTAATCACACAATGTGGCTTTAAATGAAGGCCTGGGAGGGATTAGCATTCTTAGATCAGTTTGTAACATAACAGTGACGCAGTTTGGGAAAACCTTTTTTTTTGTGATTTACTGTATCATCCTACATAATGTAAAGAACATATAACCTTGATATCTTTAATGTCGACTTGAGTAAGGTCATGTCGAAGATCGAAATCAACGTGAAATCTAATCTCATAAGAAGATTAAGAGACTTTAGCCTGGATTTCACAGACAGGGTCACATAGAGTGTGCCAGTCTCCATGTAAAAGACTATGATTTTAAAGTATGGTATTAGATGATAATACCATGGTACTGAATGATTACCATATATAGTTGCTATAGTAACTTTAAAGAAAACCATGATACACTATATAGGGGGTAAGTTGTCACTAAAAGCATTTGGACATATGACGGACACCCCAACCAACAGCTGACATAAAAATCAACATCACCAAAGATGTGTTGTTGTTTGTGAGGTAAATTTACGCTTGTTTAGCTTTCCAAGGAACCCAGCCTTATGGAAACAATGGATATAGTTTGTTTATCTGGGGTAGCAGCCGATTTGTGCGTGTGTGTTTGTTTAATGCTGGATTTCATTGAAATGGGGAGGTCCCAACCAGGTCATGAGTCGCAGGCGGTAAGTAAAACTGCATCAAATATCTGTTTTGTTGGCAATCGGCATGTAAGTGCATATGATGTACAGCACGAACATGTAGTGAATCATAAGTTATCCAGAGAGAGTGAGATAATGTTTTGTGTGTGTTGCTTGCTCGTGACTTACTCCGCCCACGGTGCGCCTCCAGGAGCTCAGGTTTATTCAGAAAGATTCTGTACAGCTGATCTTTTTGAAGGATGTAATACTGCTCTATATGTTCTTTAAAAGGACACTACACTTTTTTTGAAAATATGCTTATTTTCAGCTCCCTTACTGTTGGACATTTGATTTTTGCTGTTTTGGAGTCCATTCAGCCGATCTCCGGGTCTGGCGGTAGCACTTTTAGCATAGCTAAGCATAATCCATTAAATCTGATTAGACCATTAGCATCGCGCAAAAAAAAACAAAGAGTTTCGATATTTTTCCTATTTAAAACTTGACTCTTCTGTAGTTACATTGTGTACGAAGACAGACGGAAAATTAAAAGTTGCGATTTTCTAGGCAGATATGGCTAGGAACTATACTCTTATTCTGGCATAATAATCGAGGTCTTTGCTGCTGTAACATGGCTGCAGGAGGCGCAATGATATTACGCAGTTCCCGAAAATAGTCCATTAAAAGTCTATTAAAAGTTACCAAGGGGACTATTTTCGGCTGCTGCGTAATATCATTGCGCTTCCTGCAGCCATGCTACAGCAGCAAAGTCTTTGATTATTACGCCAGACTGAGAGTATAGTTCCTAGCCAATTAAACATTGCAACTTTAAATTTTTCGTCTGCCTTAGTACACGATGTAACTAAAGAAGAGTCAAGTTTTAAATATGAAAACTCTTTTAAATATTGAAACTCCTTTGTTATTTTTAGCACGATGCTAATGGTCTAATCAGATTCAATGGATTATGCTAAGCTATGCTAAAAGTGGTTCCGCCAGACCCGGAGATCAGCTGAATGGATTCTAAAACGGTAAAAATCAAATGTTTAACTCTAGGGGAGCTGGAAAATTTTATTTTTTACCATTAAACGAAATATATAAAATGCAAAAACCATGTGTGCTTTAGTTTTGAAAATATGAATATGTGGTTCAGGCAACACGTGCATAAGCTGATTAGCTTTAATGTATTTATTACATAATGAAATATGATATTAAACACAACAATCTTTTTAAAGGGGACATTTCACAAGACTTTTTTTAAGATGTCAAATAAATCTTTGGTGTCCCCAGAGTACATATGTGAAGTTTTAGCTGAAAATACCATATAGATGATTTATTAAACATGTTAAAATTGTCACTTTGTAGGTGTGTGCAAAAATGTGCCATTTTGGGTGGGTCATTTAAAATGCAAATGAGCTGATATCTGTACTAAATGGCAGTGGCCTGGTTGGATAGATTAAGGGACTGTATTATCCCCTTCTGACATCACCAGGGGAGCCAAGTTTTTATGACCTATTTTTTCACATGCTTGCAGAAAAATGGTTTACCAAAACTAAATAGATCTTATTCACATTTTCTAGGTTGATAGAAGCACTGGGGACCCCATTATAGCACTTAAACATGGAAAAAGTCAGATTTTCGTGGAATGTCCCCTTAAATACTACAAAACATTTGTATTGACCACTCGCTGATCACCTGGAACTCACATATCCGAAATCATCTGAGAAATTTAAATATAGACTCTATTTTTACTAACTGACCATATTTAAAGTTTATTCCTCTATATTCTCGACTGAACAGCTTTCATGATACAGAAAGAGTTATATTTTGAAAATTGTGCAGGTTTTCAGCTATATTGCCGTTGATGCAAAATGTATTTTGGGAAACTTTGCTGCCATAAGGCCACACAAGTCACCTTCTGATGCATCCTAGATAAAATGGGCGGATAAAGAACACATCCGGGATTGTTATGTGAACTTGGCTTGATGCGAACTTTGATTTGCAACAGTACTTGGGCCGCGACTGATGACGTTTCACAAGTCCACAAAAACACAAGCACAGACAAGAACGCATATTGAGAAACGGCCATATACATTTGTTACTTTTAAAACAAATGTGACAACTTGCCCCAGCATGCCATCAATGAAATTAACTCTTCTGAGAACACAGTTTTCACAAAACATTTGATCTAGTTGTTTGAAACCAACATCCAAAACCACAGCTAGATGCCTCCCTTGTGACAACTAGCCCCATCACCACTAAATATAGAAATTCTATGTAAGGTTTTCAATATAAAATAGCAATTAATTAAACACATGCATCAAACAGATTTCTTATATGTGCATGTAGAAAAAATCCCAAAAGCTGATTTTAAGTCGCAACAGTATGGCTGACATTATGCACAGGAAGAATCAAACAGTTATATGTTAAACAAAAACAAATCTTCCACTCTTGTCTTCTCACCTCCCAGCATCTGGAATAAATAAGCCGATCACCTCGATCCCCATAACTACATCAAGCACCTAAATCTCTTTATTGTTGATTTTTACACCGATCTAAAACATGTCTGAGGGCCACTACTCTGTTATCTTATACAAATATTAACAACGCTATGCGATTTCATTAGCAACAAGGGAATCGACGCCTCAAACTTGAAGTGGGACAATCTGTAACCGTTTATCCGGCACTGATGTGGGTGGGAGAAATTCGAAAGGCCGAACGACAACTCCAACCACTTCTGAGAAAAAAGCGAAAGGTGCCGTTTGACTGGGTGGACTTATCCATCCATGCAGGTCTTTGTAAAGACAGGGCTTAGACACACGACTGCTTTGTATCAAATCTCAACAAACACGGCGTTCCTGCTCTGTATATGAGGGTAATTACCTTCAGATGAAAGAGAACACGGCTGACCACAAACCTGATGTTTGGTATTAGAGGCTGAACCACTTCACTAAACACAACTGTGTGGGCCGTGAAAATAAAATGCCATAATCTGTGTCCATAACAACGGATGTGAAGCGAGTTAAACACCGACGGCATGAGTTGAGAATAACAGGTGTTGATCACAGAGACCTGACCAAGAGGAATTTCTTTTGGAGGAAAAAAGTAGGTGAAGTAGGGTAGACGTCAGTGGGTAACCTGTGTTGACCCTAAACTACATTATTTGTTACTACATGTGAAAGAAAACTAGAAAAGAGATGCTAATATTAAGTGATGTAACTTGGATGTGAAAATACATTTCTACATGCAAAGGAAAATAAATTGTATGTCACAGTATGTTTTTAGTCAAATCTAAAAATATTCAGCATGCATGTTGGTGAATTGCATAATTATTTGTTGAATTTAATAAATTTTTTTAAGGTAAGTGGTTGCAATCAATTTATTGAAGCTACAATTAAACAAAAGTTTTATATTTCATTTTACGTTACTAATCTTTTTTGTTTAAATGTAGCTTAAATAAATTGATTGCAACCACTTACCTTAAAAAAATTGATTAAATTCAATTAATCATTTTTTTCAGTGTGTAAACTATTTGGCTAAATAAAGATTAACAATTTTAACTGCTATAAATAAAATTATGTTTTGGATTGAAATGGCACATCTAATAAAAAAGACGCTTTTATCCAAATACAATATTCAACAATTAGTCCTAAGAGCCAACAATAAGCATAGTACATAAAGCTTTACAAGTAAAAGATTTTTGTATTATTATTAATAGTAATATTATTATTATCATTATTATTATAAATATATAATATTGTAATATGCTATAATAATAATACTAATAATATCAATAATAATAATAATAATAAAACAATAACAATAATAACAGTAATAAATAATAATAATAATAATAATAGTTATTATGATTATTATTACACCAAAAATAATGATTGATTCAATTTACTCAAATATTTTAAGGTAAGTGGTTGCAATCAATTTATTTAAGTTACATTTAAATAAAAGGTTTTTTTATTTTTATTTATTTTTATTTTTTTGTTAAATGTAGCTTAAATAAATTGATTGCAACCACTTACTTTAAAAAATTGGATAAATTGAATGAATATTTTTTTTCAGTGTAGAGCTCATTTTCCCAACTAATACTTTAATACAAAATCTATAGCCTTATGTTACTGTATAGACATATTTTCTTAATTTAAGTAATGGCAAACATTCTGTAATTAGGGGAAATACGTTTACTATTTATTTAGCTCGAAATGCCGCTTTAAAGCCTATACTGACATTCAAATAAATACCACAGTAACATCTGTCACCGCAATAAAAACGTTGCCAGCCTACAGGTACCTGTATTCCTTCAAGCACTCCATTTTGGATTGGCACATGCCATTCTGACGGACGTCTGATTGCATTTCAGACGAATGACATTTCTCATTCAAGCTAAATGAGGGGAACATGACCGTTAGACTAAACTCTCATTACTCTGCTCTGCAAACAGTGGGGGCAATTTACAGACACCACTCAAGACTAAAACACTGTTATTGCAAATGGAAATAGGCCCTGGGACCCAAATGATTCTGTTAATTATTTCTGCATCTCGCCAGCCCGAGATGTCATGCTGTTCGAAAGCCCCCCGCTCAGACCTCATTTCAATATTCCCCAGATTGCTTTTGTGGTTCACGAGAGGAGAAAATGGGTGCGTGGCCTGGAGTGAGAGGAGAAGGGAGACGGGCTCGTCTGAGCCGACGACAGGTGACGATGACAAATCAAACATACCCAGTGGCTCATCAGACGAACTGTGTATAGTAATTACCATCTGATCATGGCTTTCATCCTGCTCTCATTACTGCTAACTGTGGACATTATAACCTTGGCTCTTCGGGGATTTTGTTTGAGAAATATTCATATTCCATTTCTGTTCGGCATTTAAGATCATAAAATGAAAGATTACATATACGACTACCTGCATTGTTGTACTAATATGTTTGCAAAATATGTTCGTGCTGCAGATTAATAGGGAAATCTATGACGGTTAAATTAGACATTTTGTTCATGAACATGCAGAAATATAGCATTTTACTTTACATCACCACATAAATGTGGGCTTGCTCGGCCTGTAAACTGAATTTCAGCTGTACTTGAATTACACATCATAAAGTAGCATACAAAATATACCGATTAGTTAAAGAGCACCTATTGTCCGATTCACATTTTTACATTTCCTTTGGTGTGTAAGTGTGTATTAGTACATGTTAACGATATGCAAAATGTACACACCCTAAAGTAAACAATGACGCGAGTTATCGTCTCCAGTGTAATCCCTTTTCTTGGACTACAACAAACGGATTGTACACTGTAAAGAATTTGCTGTAATTATACAGCTGGCTGCCAGTAACTTACTGTAGAAGATAAAGACTGAAAATGTTATGTTAATTTAACTTTAAACAAACTGTTGCCAGTAAATAACAAATGTAAAATCTACAGTAAGTTACTGGCAACTAGTTGCCAGTAATACCCAGTAATACTGTAATTACTACAGACATTTTTTACATTGTAGGTAACAGTTTACTTCCTGGGATTGGTGATGTAGACAAGACCGACATTCAGTGTTGGGGGTAACTCATTACAAGTAACTTGCATTACGCAATAATACTTTTCTGAAGTAACTAGTAAAGTAACGCATAACTTTATAAATGTACACATTAATATTTGAGTTACTTTTTTAAAAAAGTAATGCGAGTTACATTTTCAGTTTAATTAATTTGATAAAAAAATAATGTACTAAATTAAACTGAACTTATACCACTGGCCTGTTTAATGCTTTATTCTGATTGGCTTAGAAATGTTCCATAGTGGTCGATTATTTTTCTGTAAACCGAACACCTAACCTGTCAAATGTCTTAAAGATAGGCATCAGAGCACACACACTATGTGTCACGGCCGTTCGGAATCTTTCAAACATGGTAAGGAGCGTCACATTTCCGACTAACGTCAGAGGTTTTCAGGCCAATCACAACGTACAGATTAGTTTACCAATCAGGGACACAAAGCTTTTCAAATCCGTGTGTTTAAAGGAATAGTCTACTCACATCAACATCATAGTCACATCAACGTTTTTCCTATTTAAGACGAGTAGTTATACGAGCAAGTTTGGTGGTACAAAATAAAACATAGCGCTTTTCTAAGCGGATTTAAAAGAGGAACTATATTTTATGGCGTAATAGCACTTTTGGGAGTACTTCGACTCGCCTGAAAAGTCCGCTCCCCTTCTCCCTCTCATAATGGGAGAGGAGGGTGTTACTGCGCCGAGTCGAAGTACTCCCAAAAGTGCTTTTACGCCATAAAATGTAGCTCCTCTTTTAAATCCGCTTAGAAAAGCGCTACGTTTTATTTTGTACCACCAAACTTGTTGGTATAACTACTCGTCTTAAATAGGAAAAACGTTGATGTGTTTGGTCACTTCTAACCTTATCTCTAAATGGTACCATTAAATGAATGGGGCTAAGCTAAATGCTATCGAAGCGTCGCAGCGCGCTCCAGCGATTACGTGCACGCAGACAGATGATAGAGGGATGTATCAACAATTCTTAGTTAAGGTAATAACATATTTTAATATTGAAAAAGAGTAGACTATTCCTTTAAGGAAAAGAGTGAAATCGGGAGCTACAAAAATGTGGAATATGAAAAAAATGATGTGTTTTTACCATAAACCACGCAAACACATTGTATTACACCAAATACACAAAATAACGTTGTTTTTAGCAATGAAATAGGTGCTCTTTAAAGGGTTAGTTCACCCAAAAATGAAGATATTTTGATAATTGATGGTAACCACATAGCTGGCAGTACCCATTTACCCACAAATACTATGGATGTCAATAGGTACTGTCAACTGCGTGCTTATCATCATTTATCAAAATATCTTTTTTCGTATTTAACAGAATAAAAAAACTAAAGTTTTAGGATAACACAGGTTTTAATTTTTGTGTAAACTAGCCCTTTAATCCTTCTACTGTGCAAAATTTTTATTATTAGCAAAACCATTTTAGTGAATATTGCAGAATCTTGTATCCAAAGCGACTTACAGCAAATTACGAAGATTTTATCAGTATGCGTGTTCCCTGGGATCATACCCATGACCTTTTGTGCTGCTAACCCACGATTTACCAATTAAGTCAAAGGCGCACACACACACACACACACACACACACACAAACATACACATACATACATATATATATATATATATGTTATATCCCTTTGCTTTAATGGCAGCCTGCACTTATTACAAAAAATAATTTACAAACAACTGAATTAAATTTACAATTAAAGATTCTTAAAACTGGAATAGCTGCACCATGTCTCTATACAATCCACAGGCTGTAACACCAATAACCGGATGCTAGGGACACTCCCATACTAAACCTCTTACAAATCTCTCCATGCATAATGAGATGAAGCAATTAGCATTAGCCAATTTATCCTAAATAGATGGACAATGCTTCTAGTGGCGTATTAGCCAGCTAACAACTGACTTCCTAATTGTACAAGTGAAAAGATAGCGGGGATTAAGTGTATGTTTATTCTGACACTCCATTAACACCTGAGCCCCAGAGACTTAATCCCCTGCGAGCCAGACCTTTCAGATGCATATGAAGGAAATAAGGGGGCCTCAGGACCTTCACTGTTTACTGCACGCATACACATTAAGATAAAGAAGATCGGTTATATATACTTCATGAATGCATTGATTAAGGCTAATAAAGGGGCTATTTGGTTTCAGAGGAGAAATGCTTTATTGAACTGCGATCTATGTACATATCTGTACTACTAAGTCAAACTTGATTCAGGAATGTTGTGTTGCGGCACTTCTCATGTTACTGTAACCCTAGGAGGAATCGCTGTTGCTTTAGCGTTCCTCATTTGTAAGTCGATTCGGATAAAAACGTCTGCTAAATGAATAAATGCAAATGAATTGCATGAACTGATGATGCAAAGCACATTCATTGACCACATGGCCCACCTACAAAAATAACAGTATTCTGTCACAGACAGACATGCGAGTCCGCAGATAACCCACAAACCAGAAGAGATTTGACTGATATAGTGATACTTAATGTGATCGCTGATTTGGACCTGTACACGTGGAAGCGTGTGCGATCCTTATCTCTCCTGAAGCCGGGGTTATTCCTCGGCCTGCCCTTAAGACAGGGAGCGCGGAGCTGGATCCAATTACACGTGAGGAAGCGCAGGCCCCGTTTCGAAGCTGAAGGGCCATCAGTAAACTGCCGCATTAATAACCAATTCTAGTTCTGTGCATTGTAACGGGCTGAGACTGCAATGTACTGTAATCCTCATTTGAAGGGGAATAAAGAGTTTTTTTTTTTTTTAAAACAAATGATCGCATGAGGATGAAGCAGTGTAGTGCGGTGCAATGCTTAATTTCGATTGTTGCCTGCCCCCGTCGCTTGAAAGAGAGAAAAACAAGATGCTGAGGTCGAAAGGGCACGCGCGCGCTGAGTGACAGACGGTTTAGCGCCGGTTTGGGATCTGCGCTCGAAAGGTCAGTAAAAAGTTTTGGCAACTGAGCAAGCGGAAAACAATGAGCCCCCCTCTGCATATTTATTCGTCATCTCTTTGTTTTTATAGCGCGGAGAATAAATGGCTCAAATGACACGCCGCAAGTCTGCACATTGTCAACACAGGTAATAAGTCATCATTAGCCTCTCATTCCCACACTCGCCGTATCAGGCCTGCCTGATCCCAGACCAGCAGACCGGCCGCCATTTGCATTCCACCTACATATATTACCAAGAGAGGTATATGTACGTCTTCAACAGCTATAGTTATAGATTTTTTTGCTCCTTTATTCTTGATGAACAAAGGCTTGCTCAACTTTTATTCTCAAGTTGACACATCCCAGGGATGTAGAAGAGGTAAACCCTGCTTTTTACAATGTTGTTGGGCGTCAGAATGCTTCAAAGCAGGTTAATCATCCTTCCCATTCATAAATAAGATGACACAGTCCACAGATCAGTGACACTATAAATATCATTGTTTGCTTTAACAGGAAGCCCCACCTCAAAAAGTATACAAATTTAAGGTGAGCATGTGTCACATCCAGTCAGATAAAAAAATTAAGGTGCTTAAAAGAACCATTTTTGGCTGAAAGGTTCCATGAAGAACCTTTAACATCCAAAGGACCTTTCTGTTAAAAAAGTACTTTGTGGTGGAAAAGGTTCTTAATGTAAATGTAAGAAAAAATGGTTCTTTGTAGAACTATAAATGGTTCTTCAAGCATGGCTGTGTAGAACCTTTTAAGTATCTTTATTTTTAAGAGTGTAAGGTCATAATATGAGGATACAGTTATGTCTCCCAGTGGTTGTGAGGTTGTTTATGATATTTTTGGGAAAAAAATCTAAAACTGTTTTCATAAAAATAAAGGTGCTTCACAATGCCATGGAAGAGCCATTTTTGGCTGTATGGTTCCATAAAGAAGACATTTGTCTGCTTCAGAAAAGGTTCTTTGTAGTGGAAAAGGTTCTTCATTACAAATAGAAGAAAAAGACTAAATAGTTTTTTGAAAAACCAAACGTTTCTTCTATGGCATCGCTATAAAGAATCTTTTAGGCACGCATGCGTACACAGTGTACTGGCACACATGCCATACAGTAATGTTTGTCCTGCAAACCAACACTTAAAAATAAATGTGTCAAGGTTCTATACAAAGACTATGAAAAGGTAAGAAATGGTTCTTTGGAGAACCTAAAGTTGTTCTTTTCTTCTTATTTTTAAGAGTGCATGGGTGATTCTCACGAAAACTTGGTTTTAAAAATGTCAAGTATGAAAATGTAAAAATTGCTTAAATTAACTTTTTTCCCACCAGACATTGAAAAACAAAGTCTGGAGTAAATGGGAACATTAATTTAAAAACTTTTACTTATCATTTAACACTTTTTGTAACATAATTTAAAAAATGAGTCCTAAAAAATTTTATTACCGCAACAGTCAGAAAACATCAACACTGACATATTTTCAAAATTACATGACAAACCTGAAAGAACATAATTTGGAGATTCTGCACATGCATTTAAAATCAAAGTATTATGCTTCTATTAATTAAATTAACATCTAATAAGCATCTGTTGCGGTAATGATAATCAAAATGTCGTGTAAGCATTCTGACAAGACAATATTTCAAATTAACTGTAAAAAAATGATCTTACCTGGTAGCCATCTTGAAGGAACTGGTCCATGTGCTTGGTCACTCAAAATCAAACTTTATACAAATTCTGTATGTGTGCTTAAACTGTTCTCAAAAAATGTTGCGGAGGATGAGAACATCAGGCATGGACACATCATTTTCCTAATTTTTCTTCATTATTATTATACATGAATATTCAGTAAATATTTTTTCTGTCATCTAAAGTAGTCTAGCAAAACATCCATTTATTTTTTTCTTAATATTTTTGTGTTAATTTGATTAAATTACAACATAACGCATGTTCAAACACAGCCGGACACATTGCGGTAATGAGAATTTCAGCAGAAAATGAGATAAAATTTACAATTATAAATTCTTATGTTGAAATCACATGCAAGGTAGAACACAGTATTGTGTTAATTCTGATGCTTTTTAATGTTACTATATTACACATTTTAAAGCTAAAATCATTAGTGCCGTGGTGTTTCAATGGTTTCGTGAGAATCACCCGCATAGTTATAGCTACACTCTTGAAAACAAAGGTGCTTCACAATACCATAGACCTGGTTTTCTTTTACACAATGTTCTTTATAGTGAAAAAAAGGTTAAAAATAAAGAATCTATGGCATCACTGTGAATAACTTGTGTATACTGCACAGTGTATATAATGGGGCTTAAAGATATATTTCAGACTAGAGCACTACAAGACCACTTTAGTCAAGATTTAAGCAAAATGAAAGCAGCTAAATTATTTGAGTTTTTTTCAGAATTCATTTGGATTTGGTTTGTCATCCCTTTTCTTCACTGACAAAATACACTTAAAGGAATATTTCACTTCCATAAAATAATTCTAATAAATGTCATCCAAGATGTTTATGTCCTTCTTCTTCAGTCAAGTTTTTTTTTTTTTTTTTTGAGGAAAACATTCCAGTTTTTTTCTTCATATAGAGACTTTATTGGCTCTCAACAGTTTGCAGTTTAAAATTACAGTTTCAATGCTGCTTAAAAGGGCCCTAACCGATCTCAACCAAGGCATAAGGGTCTTATCCAGCAAATGATCGTCATTTTTGCCAACAAATAACTTTTTAAACACAACTTCTCGTCTTGCACTAGATGTGTTTACAAGTGTGGAGAAAGAGGACCGTTCCCATGTTGTATGTGAATGATACTAAATAATGTCTGTGTCAGTTTATTCTATTAAGTGGTCCGCAAGTGCACGTTTTACATGTATCACGTGACCTTGTGACGTGATTGCGTAATACGTAAGGTTCGCTGGCGTGTCACACAGCTACTGCGACACAATAATTTATTTATTTTTTTTGCCAAAAATGATGATTGTTTCCCTAGAAGACCCTTATGCCTTGGTTGGGATCGTTTAGAGCCATTTGAAGCTGCATTGAAACTGTAAACTGCTGAGGTCCACTATGGAGAAAAATCCTGGAATGTTTTCCTCAAAAAAAAAAAAAAAAACTTAATTTCTTTTCAACTGAACAAAGACATTTTGGATGACACAGGATTCTTTATGAAGGTGGATGTTCCTTTAAGCCATTTGATCAGTGACCTAGAAATCTTCATTACATTTAATTGATTCCAATTCTCAATGTGCTTCTTTTCAAGAATGGAATCTAAAAACATTATTAATTTGTGTTTATTAAATAGGATTAATCCTCAATTTGTTGCTAACAGAGATTATCTTGTTCCTTTTAATTCTAAAGTGTTTCAAAAAGTGCTCAATTAAAGACCCTGTTCAGACCGCAGGCGAAAGTGGCCCAAATCTGATTTTTTTGGGGTCAAGTGGGTCAGACTTCTTCAGGAGTAGTGTGAACAATTAAATCTTGCCCAGATCTGATTTTTTTCAAATCAGAATTAGACCACTTTAATATGTGGTCCCGAATCAGACCCAAATCTGATTTTTTCCAATGATCTACATGATCGATGCAGTGATGTGACTGATGAAAAAGCATAAACATGCATTCAACATAAATTGCCTGAGCACTTACTTGATCAATGTTTTGGTCTCTTTTAAGTGCAGTGCATATAATATTATTGAAATATACTGGTCAACATTTGAAGTGGATCAAAAAAGTTCATCAAAGTTGTCAAGAACGGGTATTGGTTTGAGGACACATTAATGAAAGGTTTGATCCACTTCAAGTGTTGACTAGTGTAATATAAGTAAAAAAATTAGGTGAGTGGACTGAAAGACCTAGTCAAGTAACCTCAGAAATTTGTTAATGGACTATTTTAATAGATTTTTCTTTTTTTTTAAATGAAGTTGACAAAATTCAGATATAATTTAGTAAAGTCAGTCAGGTAAACTACTTTGCACAAAAGGGTAAATTAGGGGAAAGCAGGGCACAAAGTAACGCTTTTGGATTTGGTTCTATCATTAAAAAAAGTTTGATTAATATTTTTTTTACATGATCAACACACATCTTTGCTACAAATGAACAGTTAAAGTTTGTTTGTGGAACCTACCATTATCTTAAAATTTCATATGAAACTGACAGGAGTTCAAACATTACAACTTCAGCCATTATTGGGGTTAATTGAAACAGAGGGTTTGTTTTAAAGGATTAGTCAATTATCTTAAAAGAAAAATCCAGATAATTCACTCACCACCATGTCATCCAAAATTTTGATGTCTTTCTTTGTTCAGTCGAGAAGAAATTATGTTTTTTGAGGAAAACATTGCAGGATTTTCTCACTCCAATGGACTCCAATAGAGCCCAACATTCAACACTCAACTCAACACTTAACAGCTTCCTTCAACGGAGTCTCAAAGGACCACAAACAATCCCAAACGAGCCATAAGGGCCCCATCTAGCAAAACGATTGTCATTTTTGACAAGAAAAACAACAAATATACACTTTTAAAGCACAAGTTCTCGTCATGTAGATCCGGTCGTGATGACCCCACGCAATATGTCATGACGTCAAGAGGTCACAGAGGATGAACGCGAAACTCCACCCCAGTGTTTACAAGCGTCTTCAAAGAGGACCGTTCCTACATTGTTGTATGTCAACTGATACTAATTAATGTCTTTGTGGCAGTTTATTGTTTAAAATGGTCCGCAAATGTGCGTTTTATATATGTAACACGTGACCTCCCTACGTCACTACGCATTTACGTTAGGTCGCGCTGGACCGGACCTATACGAAAAGTTGTGGTTTAAAAGTTCGCTGGATAAGACCCTTATGCCTCGTTTGGGATTGTTTATAGTCCTTTGAAACTCCGTTGAAAAAAACTGTTAAGTGTTGAGTTAAGTATTAAATGTTGAGCTCTAATAAAGTCCATTAAAATGAGAAAAATCCTGCAATGTTTTCCAAAAAAAAAAAAAAACATTTCTTCTCGACTGAACAAAGAAAGACATCAACATTTTGGATGACATGGTGGTGAGTAAATTATCTGGATTTTTCTTTTAAGAAAATGGACTAATCCTTTAACACAAATAATTTAATAAAATTCTGTCAAAAGGTGGATATTGTTTATAGATCTTCCTATAATAAATAGATATCCACACATTTATCCAACCATGATCCTTCATCTAACCATCCTTGTATTATTCATCAATGCATATAGTTTTTTTTTTTTTTAAAGAGCTGCAAAATTCCGACAAAAAAATCTAAATTGCCAGTTATTTCCCCTGATATTGTATTAACAGTTATCATTTTGATGAATAGTGTTTATATTGTTTTTATTTCATTATCATTGTACACATGAGGCTTAATTATAACACCGTGTTACAACTAAACCCGCTGTGTAATATGTTTTAAATCCCAGCTATCAAGTTGCTGACATGTTTCAAAATGGTGGTGTTTTAGGTAACAAGACAGTGATTATAATAATATAAGGTTCGATTTGGTGACTTATTACACATCTAACTCAGAAATCTTTAAAAAAAACCATATGATAACACATTAAAACTTTTCACAAATTCACAGGAGATCATATTCGGACAGCAAGAAAAAAATACCAAAAGCACAGATTGCTTTATAAAAATGTAAAGTAGCCGTGTTACAATTACCCCAGAGTTATATTTTTTTTACATTTTTTACAGTGTGGCTCAATAATTAAATCAGATTGAGAATTTCAGTTTCCAATGTGGTCAGACCTGTTGCAAAATCAACAAACATCAGACTTAATTCATGGTATATTGTCAATGACCTATCTAGTTAAATCCAGATATAAATCGGTACTAGTACTGCTGTGGCAAATCTCTTCTATCAGAAAGTGTGTTCCACTGTGCTTGCACAGCTGATGTGAGGTCATTTCTCACCTACCAAGACCGAGCACTCCAACTTTTTTAATCACTTCTTGGCAAACACTGACGCAACCATGCAAAATGTGCAAGCGCAGAATTGGATACACAAAGCCATAAAACAGCCCATCGAGAGCGAAAAAGTATACTCGCGAACGCAGTTCATACCTACTTCATCTATTACATAAGGCTCTGTGCAAATGTGATTAAAACATCAGTCATGGTTGCTGAGTCCACCTAAAACCGAGCGGCCTCCGAGCACTCGTAAACGGAAGGCAAAAACGCTCCTTGGGTTAGGAAAATACTGAGGTCATCGGCGCACGCCTGCGCCGCGAAGCCCACGCTTACACCGTGGCCTCTGACCAGTTTTTCACATGATAGTAGTAGTTATAAAACAATACATCAATAAATACAGATTACAGCAAAAAAATGAAGACATAAAACACACACCATAGTGAATGACCATACCATAACTTTATTGTAGATATACTCCGCTACAATTACTTAAAAAAGGGAAAAAAAGGGGAGGGACAGAATTGTAAAGTTTTTTCTTGTGATCCGTAAGGTGCAGAATGCAAACCACTGCAGCGCTGATACAGTATGAATGAGAAATAGTCATTTAAATACACATCCCTAACAATACACAAAGTCTGCTGCAGTTTGTGGCCCATAATTCCCCATTTTCAAATCCTTACCCATACAGTTTGTGATCTATGGTGCTCACAACATTTTCATAAACCCTTGCAGGGGAAGCTTGGCACACATTTCAGTCCAGTTATAATCACCTTCCTGTTGCCAAGTGTGCATTAACTTTTTTTATTCTTTTAAAAAAAAGCACAACACTTTGCTATGAAATAAAGCCCTTTTTAATAAATTTCAGGGCATTTGATCAGATATATACAATGTATTAGCCTAAAAAAAATAAAGAAAACGGGATGAGGGGGTTTCCACTGACATGCACTATTACATGTGGACATATAACGTAACTAATATGTGTGTGAAAGAGGAGGTGGGGACATTGTTGTCCCGACAAATTTTAAATCATGCCAGTCAAAGGACTCGATGGATTACATTACAGTTCAATATTCAAAGTATTACATTAAGGCAAAATATGAATGTACACATAGATAGGACACATATTTAGCCCCAGATTGTAGAGATTCGACACTACTTTTCTACAGTGTATTTTCTCTGATGATATCCTGCAGGCACATTGTATCTCTCCGATCTCTT
This sequence comes from Misgurnus anguillicaudatus, assembly GCF_027580225.2. Lineage (NCBI taxonomy): Eukaryota > Metazoa > Chordata > Actinopteri > Cypriniformes > Cobitidae > Misgurnus > Misgurnus anguillicaudatus. The sequence continues at coordinate 5,258,601 of NC_073343.2, forward strand.
TTAAATACATTGGTAAATACCAGCGATGCACACAGCAGCAAGGCCAAAACCACAAGTTTTTCCTTTAAACGTTACGGCATCATATATACATGTTTTGTATTTCTTTTTTACTTAGTTCTGACATGAGGTAAAGTATGGCGCCCGAGTGCAATGCTTATTTGTGCTACATGTTCAAAAAAAAAAGAAAAACACAAAATTATTCTCCACCATGAAGGAAAACAAAACCTGCAGCATATGATACAATGGAGGACCACTTAAGGTCAACAGTCCCACAGGTGCTAGAAAGATTTGATATCCGTTCTGTAGGACTAACTCTGGCATGATCGATTATTGTTGTCAAAATAAAAGTCCCCATAAAAATCTCTATTAAGGTGGTGGCACCATATGATTTCACATTCTCTGAAAGTAAGCTACAAAAAAGAAAGTGGGCTAGGAAAAAACACACATTGTAACACAAGCTAAAAAAGTTGCAATTGTCTGAGGGTTAAGGTTATAGAAACAGTGATATTGCAGGGTCGGCGCACAACCTAACCCTAACGCATACCAGTCACTAAACTCGGTCTGTAAGTGAAAAAGCGGAAACTCATTTAGATTCAACGACTTTTAATCTTTTGGGGTCGCGACTGAGATCCTGTAAAGAGGGTCACTTAACTCTTGCCGAACTGAACAAGATTGCACTCGCTGTCGGCAGTGGCGTACTTCAGAGACTTTCAAAATGCTGGCTATTGGGTTACGACATAATTTGTATCCAACAAAACGGCGTACTGAGACTGAAAAGCAGGAACAACGTATATGCCACATGTTCAAAAAAAAAAAAAAATCAATGTTCAATATGAAGCATGGCACCAAAAGTCCAACTGTATAGAAAACAGAGCGAAGAATTGCTACAGTAGCAAAAGTCGAGGTTCCACTGAATCGAGATATTAAACGTTGCAGGATTGAAAGGCACCGATGCATTATCCATTAAAAAGATGCAAATTCAACGTCAGTGGGAATGTACTTTAGTGCAAATAGTCGTGAGTATATAGATAAATTCATCCCCCTGTAAGGTGCTGATGAGCACATACAATACTGTGCCTTAATGCCATTCATATTTAAAAAAGGCAAATCCACAAAATATAGAATTTGACATTGGGATTAAAGGTCAAACTATCCGCAGGGGTCTTTTGAGGTAGCAATGCATGGGATTATGTGAAGCTGATACAAGTGGCCTTCCAAAAATGGCCTAAACAAAAATTTTGCACCCTTAAACGGTGAAGAAGAGTTGGTGATAAAGATGCATGGCTTATATAGAGTGCAATCCATCGATTTTCACAAGCGTTAAGTAACCCTCCTGATTGGATGCACATTTTTTTTTCGAAGCTCGTCGGAAACATCAAGCTTATGTGCGGAGAAAGTTTTCCCCTTCAAGCATAAAAAAATTGAATTTTCCAACTAGATACTATAGCTTGACTGCTGACAGAACAGAAAAACAACCCAACAGATTTCAAAAAGGTAAAATTAAGAGGTAATACAGTTACAGTGCAAAAAAGATGAGAAATTCAAGCTTAAACATAGCACCAAAAAAAAAAAAAAATGCATGCAATTAAATGAGGTATTCAAGTGAGAATGCCTATTAATATGAAAACATTTAAAGGCTACAACACATTACGCTAACATAAAGGCTGGTTACTACATCTATAAACTCGTGAATGTTGAGGGATGGACTTCACAGGTGCAACCTCACAACACTGTATCAGTATCGACTTTGGTAAGTGATGCAAGTGAAGTCTCATCTAGCGATACGTCGGTTTGTCCTGAAGACTGTACGTAAAGGTGCTTTGTGTCTTACAGAATTACCCAATCCTATTTATTCCCATTCTGCTTGTTTTTAATATAAAATCTGCAGCATATTTCGCCAGGTGATAATGTGTTTCATTCGCATTATTATATCAAAACTAATTCAGTCAGTCTAGCTAATGGAGATATCTGTTCAACAATATCTGTATCAAAAGACATTACTGAAACCCAAATATCAATGCATGTCATAATAAACATTTAATATCATTATATACTGTGTAACGCAGATTGGTAACTCTATGACGTCTATACAACCCATCCAGTTGGCTTATGATAGCTACACAAACATGCATCCGCAAGTGCCGTTAGATTACAGTAATCAGGAATGTCAAATTCCCATCCATCTTAAGGAAAGGGCCTTTCTCTCCGAAAAATATATAGAGCTAAATGATTTTGGTTTTGATCTGCCAAAATGTTCACAACTAGTGTCGAAATAAAACGGACCCTAGAGAAGGTAAGTGCAATTATGTTTGAGAATATCTTCTCGTGACAGAGAAAAACACTCGACTCACCCCAACATCATTTTTTTTCGCTCCGTGTGCCCTTTTCTGCCAAAACTGAAAACTGGCACTAGTGCACAGATTGAGGAATTTTGCATTTCATTTTTTTCTCATTTAGTTGACTATATATATATATCTATAAGATTTATATATCTCACTACCACAAAGCTATGAATATTTTTTATGTTGATGAAAAAGGGAAAAAACCTGACCTTTTTCTTAACTTGCAATACATTTAAAAAGCACTCGTGATCAACGAAGCCGGGGAGAAAAAGAAAGATTGTATTTGCGCATGTAAAGGAAATAAAAAATTAACCCCATGTGAATTATATAGAAATCTTTTGATGTAATTAATTCATTGAATCTGACAACCCCAGCGAGGCTGCAGTTAGCGACGATTCTTCACTTGGTCGTGAACTGGTGCCGAGAGGTTTCTGCTGTACTTTTTGACTGATGTGTTGGGGTGTCTGCTGTCTCAGTTGTTTTGGACCTGAGGTTGATTGGCTTTGAGGCTGCGCAGAGCTCGGCGGGCGGCCGCTGACTTGGCTATACGGTAGCTGCGGCCCACGCCCTTGAACTTGCCTTTGCCCACCACCTCCACTGTGACCCGTACTTTTCCATCGTAGGTTCTTTCGGCAGGACTGTTGGGAGCAAAATAGAGAAATTTGTGCGTGTAATTAAACATTTTCACCTAATAAAAACAGCCTTATCAACGCATTAGTCTGAGTTTTGAATCCTGGTGTAACATAGATAATTATAAAAATGAATACCTGAAAGGCCCCATAAGTTGCTTTGAATAAAAGTGTTTGCCAAATGCGTAAATACATTTCAGACCCAATTCACTTTAATAATTTTATGATGTTGCAGCCTGATACCACAATCGTTTAAATTCATTTGTTTCTCATCAATCTACACTCAGTACGTCACTAGGGCTGTCACAATGATTAAATAATCATCTCATTGCGATTGTTTGACCTCATCGCAATGATTTCAGATCACCGCAATGATTGCACATCTCTTTAAAAACACAAGGGGGAGCTGCAGCGCCTGTATAAATGAGACCGTATCAGATGGCGCTCCTTAACTGAAAGTGTAAGGCAATACATTACAAAGCCATTAAATACAGTGAAAAAAACAGCATTTAAAGAAATGCTGCAGAACTTTGTCACGCAGTATGAACTGGCAGGTAAAACATACATTTCCAAAACAGCAATACCATATTTAGGGAAGTGAATGATGCTATTCTTAAGGATCTGTAAGGAATTGATTTTTTGCAGCCACCAGTGTTGTCCAGTACTAATATGACCTTAGTAGGATTGGCTACTATTTAAGGTCTGTTCTGGTATAGTCAGTTTATTTTTAATGCATTTTTATTTTCAGTTATTTTTCAGAGACTTTATTGTGTTTATTTCTTATGAAGAATTTTCACATTTTTAAAGATATATTCATTAAATAATTACTTTTAAATGTGTTGTGTATTAATATTTACTTTTTAAGGTAAACCTCATTTTTAATAATCACAACAATGTGTGAAAACTATTTTATGAACAAACAAAAAATTATGAGAATTAAATGTCAAAGACCTAAACAGACACTGTTAATCGTCATAATCGGCACAATAAGTGACAAAGTTCGTAAGTGACAGCCCTATACCTCATCATTACAATGTGAAACCTAATTTTAGAAATTACTGTAAATTTAATAAAAAGAGAAAAAAACTGTAAAATATCACATTTATGTAATTATGTTAGTATTCAGACTAGAGGTCTTCACAGGTCCACTTAGATTCGAAAACCCGATGTTTGACCCTAGCCTGTTTAGGTATAAAAGTTTTGTGTGTGCTAGAGCTGCACAATAATTAATAATTTCGATTTTTGCACATTTTGATTGCAAAAACAAGATAATCCAAGTGATTCGATTAGTCTGTGCATTCGGTTTCTGTCATTTCGTTTTGTGTTATAAATCTAGTGCATCATAAGCAGCTGCACTGCTGCGCCTCTCTCTTTCTCTCACACATGCACACGCTCTCAAATCTTTGCGAAGTCAGTAGTCAGAAGTCAATCCTTATGTATTTGTTAAGTTTTATGCGTTTTAAGCGAGCTGAGGTAAACTATCCCTTTTGTTTAAAATATAATCAGCTGCATCGTGGTGCCTCTCTATCCGTCTCTCTCTCGCACGTGCAGAGAGTTGTGGTTTAGCATCTGTCTGAAGTCAAGTAATAATCCTGTTTATGTTTGTAAAGTTTTATGCATTTCAAGCGAGCTTAAGCATAACAATACATATAAATGCATGTTTTACAGTCATTAAGAAATCTTGTTAAATAAACATTATGATTTTTACCAAAATAATTAGGATCTTTCCTATAGTCAAGCATCCCTAACGTGTGCCTCGGACACGGGTCAGGTATTATATTTTTTATATTCTTTAACTCATTTCTGGCCAGCCATTTTTTGAAAAGTTGCCCGCTAGCTTTTTTTGTGGTTTTTATAAAATTTTCAACAAAATGCCTTCTAGGAAACTTTTCTTCTAAAAAAATATATAAACATACAAATATATCAAATGAAAGAACAGACCCTCTTGCTTTCAAACAACAATAAACAAACAAACAAAATCGGGGAAAAAAACATTTTGGGGCAATTCACATTTCGCGTCTTTTGCGTGTGCAAGTTTGTTATTTCAAATGTAGGCGCGCGGTATGCGCTCGCTTTTTCTAGGCGCGTCCGCACCGCATCGAGTTAAAAACATTTCAACTTTCTAAAATTCCGCAAGCGCACCGCAGATCATGTGACAAGAACCAACCAATGGTCGCTTTTTCCGAGAGGATTTAGATGCGAAATGTGAACCGCCCCTTATCCTATCTGTATTTTTTCTCTCCTTTTTTTTAGCAAAAAGCTGAAATAATTGCATTTTTGTGAAGGAATTTTGTTAGAGATCAGATTCAGAACGAATACCAAAACATAAATAGAGTTTAAAATTAGTAAATAACGTTTTGGCTTCAGTTTTTTTATAAATTGGGTAAGTCTATCTAGTGGATAATTGCGGTATTGCAGATTAACATAACAGGAACACGTTTTTATGCAAATGTTTTCTCTTAGGTGGGGAAATAGGTAAAAAAGATTCAGGCATGTCGGGTTCCGGTAAAAAGTGATACGGGTCAGGTATATTTCTTTGGACGCGAGAAGACCTCTAATTCAGACCATTTGGAACACTTGAAATTGACACTGACCTGTGACCTCATAAAACTAATGGCTTTAAATCATGGTAAATGGACATTTTGAATACAAAAATGGCTAAAGTTTTCAGTGAGGGTTAAGTTTAGGGGATAGAATTTACACATTGTACAGTATATACGTCATTAGGTCTATGGAAAAACCACATATACCGTAAGTGCGTGTGTGTGTGTGTACACATTATATATCTTAACACATATAAAAGTTATTATAAATGCCAAACTGCACCTTATTCCAGGAAAGTGGAAGTAACTTCCAAATGTATTAAAGTGCATCATATTTACTATTAAACACACAGTAACACAGCAACTTTTTCACTTCATTACATTCAAATGACCGCTTCCATGCATGTCATTTTGCATTTGATTGTGTAAATATGTGACAAACGTGTAAGCGAAATATGTACCCACCTGAACTTTGCCGTCTCCGGTTCCATCTCCAGGAGTTCACGCACCGGGGACCGAGGGACATTAGCGGAGAATTTTTCTAGAAAACGAAAGAAAACAAAAGCGGAGCATTTCAATCTGCAGTTTCATCACGGGCAAAAATGGCAGGACGTCGGAAAATGACTGAACGTACGACTCTCGCCACATGAGCTAGCAGACAATCAGGCAGAATATAAATGCAGACGTGATTTACTCGTGAGTGCGTCTTTGGCTCTTACCTATGAGTGGCCTCATCATTGGATAATACACTTGCCAAACTGTCTCAAGCGACATGGCACTATCCATGTAAATTGCACCGGCTAGCGATTCAAAGATGTCTCCCATTGCTTTAGGGACCTCAATATCTTCCTCCTTCTCCTCGTCTTCCTCCGATCGGCGAAGCTACGATAGAGAGTGAAAACAATCAGTTTCACATATATGAAAAAATAAGTGTTTTCTCACAACTGTGCTTATCCATGTCAAACTCTCATCTCAAAACTAATCACACACACAACAAAAAGATGAAAATGTTTTGCCGAGCTGTGGTTGTAATTTAAAATGTGCACTGACAGAATTGCTACGTTGCACTATGATGGTATTTCCTCTCGAAATGAACTGCGATCAATTACTTTCAGTATTAGTCTTAACAAAAACTCTATCCGTCCAATATTGGGGACAGCATTACCCAACTATGTAATTAAGGGGAACATTACTTATTTTATTCAATTTGTCTTTCCTCTTTCTATATCCAGTGTTCTCCCTTAGGCATAAAATGCTTTCCAGTCAAACAAGCCTAGATTCGGTGCCAAGATAACCATTTCGAAATAAATTAAATCCAACTGCATTTTTTACAATCCAAAAACCTAAAAAACAAATACAAACACAGACCAGATTCACGATGACTGCCAATGAGAGGATGTCACAGTACTTAATCTTTATGAAACATTATACATATATGCTGCTGACACTGGCATATATTAAACGCTGGAGGTTTCGGTCATTTCCAAGGCTTAATATCTTTAACAGATAACGTCGGGATGATAGCTCACCTCCGAATCCATTCCTTGCATTTCATTTTTCTCCAGCTGAAATTGCACAAAATCATCGATCACGTGGAACAGTTCGGGTGAGACGGCTTTGAAGTACTTGTGGTAATCGTACTTGACAGCCAGGGAAGCAAATATGGTGTTGTTGACGAGCGCAGAACGCAGGTCGGTCAGCACGCCTGGGGAGTGCTGCCGGGGGTCTTCATAAAGGTGCTTAGTTATGAGGTAGTCTAAAATTGCATCACCAAGAAACTCCAACCGCTGATAGCAATCTGCCCGAGGTACAGGATGGAAAAAAGGGGTTAAAAAGACACCAAATTAATACACAAAAAAAACATTTCAGCATAATATAGCATTAATAATAAATTTTGATGTCGGAGCCGATGGTGTAGTCCTGGCTCGAGGTCCTTCGCCAATCCCATACCCCTTTCTTCACCCTATACTTTCCTATCGTCTCCTTAATGGTCCAAAAATGGTCCAAAAAAAAACTTTAAAACTTTTCTCACAAATCTATTTCTCAAATTATATATCTGAATCAATGTATTGACTCACATATTGAATCAATTCGAGTTATTCAAAAAACAGCAAAAAATGACAACCACAAACCTGTGATGGTGTTGTAATGATACGAAGCGTGCGTGAAGGCCTGCAGAAGATACGCCTTGTTTTTGAACGTGTAGTTGATCTTCTTTTCAAAGTTTTCGAAGCCCGAGATTAGGTGGTTGAGGGTGCGTTCGGCATCCGGGTGCTCGAACATGCATCGGGGAGGAATCTTAAGCCTGCCGTACTGCAGCTCGGCCGACCGCCCGGAACTCTGCTGCTCCCCCGGCAGAACCTTTAGCCCGAGAGAGCAGAGGAACAGCTGAGCCGCCCGCTCTCCGCAGCTGGTGAGGTAGCAGCCCAGCAGGGCTTCCACACAGTCAGCTATGCTCTTATCGGCGATGCACTGCTCAGTGTGGAGGTCGTAGGATATAGACTGCTTCCCGATATCCGTACCGCAGTTTTCCTCCGAGGGGTTCCAGAAGCCGACCACGAAGTCGTCCTCCTCGCCCGCTTTGCTGGGGTCAAGGTAGCACATGGCATCCCAGGAACTGTAGTCGAACTCATCAGGGCCACCCTCGGGGGAAAAATGGGTGTTGTGGGATTTCTTGGGAGCTTTCCACTCATTCCCGGGATCGGCCGGGTGGAGAGAGATTTTCTTTCCGAAGGCTCCTGAGCCCATCAGCATGGTATCGATGAACTTGATGTGCTCGGAATAGTATTCAAGCTCATCTTCGACGTTCACTTCATCCTTAAATGGCTCGACATCCACGTCTTCATCATCCTCCTCATCTTCGCTGACTTTTCCGTTGGCCAAATACTTATTCTGAGAACCGAAACCAGAATGTTTTAATACTCAAACAAGGACAAACCGAGTCCAAAAGTGCTGTAAAGCCAAATCCCAGTATCTCTAACAGATTTGCAAAGATTACGTTTTTAAAGTGTTTTTGGTTCGACCGCAGACAGTATTAGAAGCTTTAAATGCAGTCCAAGGCAATGACTCAACCCATCTTAATGTGATTTTAAAGATAAAATGCACTTTGAAAATCATCTTTTTATCATTAAATAAAAATATTCTGCTGCATATTCATCATTTCTTAATATCCTGGACACTTAATACTGTAATAATACAGGAGAGTGACACAATTTCTGTGCCCAAGGCGAATTTAGTTCACTTTATGTAGACCCCATATATGCAGACCCCAAACCACACAGGGATTCAAAACATACAGAATCGAAATGCATGGAAAGGTTCGGTAAAAACCAGCAGCATGCCAAATTTCTTTCCATTTATCTTAATTGACCATGTGCAAACACCATACGGAAAAATATTAAATAAATAATCCTAATAGTTTAATTTGAAAGTGAAGTGCGTGATGCTTGTACACTCCTTCAATCTGCCATTGGTCAGACAAACACACAGCCCCTCCCCAAACTTACACAATTGGCTAAGCTTTGTTATTTCTTAAAGGAATAGTCTACTCATTTTCAATATTAAAATATGTCATGACCTCAACCAAAAATTGTTGATACATCCCTCCACCATCCGTGCGCGCGCACGCAAGCGCCGGAGCGCGCTGCGACACTTCGATAGCATTTAGCTTAGCCCCATTCATTCAATGGTATCAAACAGAGATAAAGTTAGAAGTGACCAAACACATCAACGTTTTTCCTATTTAAGACGAGTAGTTATACAAGCAAGTTTGGTGGTACAAAATAAAACGTAGCGCTTTTCTAAGCGGATTTAAAAGAGGAACTATATTGTATGGCGTAATAGCACTTATGGGAGTACTTCGACTCGGCACAGTAACACCCTCCCTCTCCCATTATGAGAGGGAGAAGGGGAGCGGACTTTTCAGGCGAGTCAAAGTACTCCCAAAAGTGCTATTACGCCACACAATATAGTTCCTTTTTTAAATCCGCTTAGAAAAGCGCTACGTTTTATTTTGTACCACCAGTCTTGCTCGCATAACTACTCGTCTTAAATAGGAAAAACGTTGATGCGCCTGGTCACCTCCAACCCCACCCCCGTTTGATACCATTGAATGAATGGGGCCAAGCCAAACGCCATCGAAGCGTCGCAGCGCGCTTACGTGCACGCACACAGACGAGAGAGGGATGCATCAACAATTCCCAGCCAAGGCAATAACATAGTTCAACATTGAAAACGAGTAGACTATTCCTTTAAGCTCGTCTAGTTTTTGGAACATCAATGTTTTGCAATGTTCACAAAATTTTTTTGAGGGTTTCAACCTACCAATGGCTTAGTTATAGTTGACCTCCTTACATTAAACTGCGATTGGGGAGATTATTTTAAGAGTGAAATAAATTATGCACATCCCCTTAAAGTATAAAGATTTATCGCAATTAATCGCATTCAAAATAAATGTCAAAAGATTAATCGCATTAAAATAAGTTTGTTTTTGCATAATATAATTATTCTCTCTCTCTCTCTCTCTCTCTCTCTCTATATATATATATATATACACACACATGTGTATATAAATCCACACACACATGTGTATATAAATACACACACACACATGCATGTATGTATTTAGAAGATGTGTACATGTATATATTATTTATATTTTTATGGCATATCTTTACTTAATTTTATTTATTTAATTATATATGTAAAAAATGTAATTTTATGTATAATATAAAAAAATCAACAATTTTTTTTCTTAAATGTATACATGTATGTGTGTATTTATATATTCATAATGATTACACACAACACACACACACATATATTATGCAAACTTTTATTTTGTAGGCAATTAATCGTGATTAATCTTTGACAGCCCAAATATTTATTGTTGGAAACAATATTCATTTGCAAAACTTCTAAAGGAATTTCAGTAGGTCGGCATAGTTTCATTTAATCTACAATCAGTTTAGCAACCATGTCTATTGTGAGGTTTATTTATCTGATATTTTACAATTACAACATAAATATGTTTTATAAATTCCCAGAAAGGATGAACCTGCCCCCTAGTGGCAATGACAGGAACACAGCTGCTGCTTGACTCTGCCAAGACGTTTCTTAGCTCAAGGCAAAGAGCCATGTAAACAAACTTGTAATTGTGCATGAAGATGCATGTTGATACTGGGTTAAGCTTGACTTAACCCAGCGGGTAAACAAAAGCTGTTCGCTGACTCATACCTCATCTGAGTCCCATTTGTCCGTGCTGCTTTTGTCCTGATTCACGACGTAGCCCGGGGGCAGCCAGTTTACCGGGGGATCAAAAATGGACACCACCATACGACTGGGAAGCCCTTTTTTCTTTCCCAGACGATAGAGATTACAGTTGCTGACCTGGAGTTATACAAGGAAAAAGAGATTCGTTTATCATATAAAGTGTGAAGATAAATTATTATCTGTATTAAAATAATAAAGAAAGTTAAATATGGGGTAATGACCAATAAAAAAATTATGGTAAATGTAAAATTAAGCTAAATTTGGCATTTATTAAAGAAATACAATAAACTGATTCCTAAGCTCAGTCAATGTGTGAAAATATAACTTATGTAGTAAACAGTTGCTTGCTTTATCAATAGTAAGTCATTGTATTAAGTGTAGTATGTTATTACAATAAGTATTAAGATTTGAGGCTAAATCCCACCTTCTTGCTTCTCATGTATGACAGGCGGCCCTCATGGGCATCAGGATACGTGCAGAACAGGTAGGTGGTGATGGCGTGTTTCAGAAAAGAGTCGCCCAGCATCTCCAACCTCTCCAGATTGAAACCGTCGCTGGCGTTGGAGAGGGTCAGAGCCTGCAGGATGAGGCCAGGGTTTGGGCCCAAAGTCTTCGGCGAATCCCAAGCCGGGTGCTCACAGGCGGATGAATATGTCAAGATCTCTGATGACACGGTAGAAGGTGCTGTGGTGCTGGTTGCCATCTCTGGTTTAGGGCAACAGTATGAGGTAGTTTTTTTCACATGTCCGTCGCAGAGATCCGAGTTCACCCCTGGGTTACATTCATCACCGGGCCGGGGCTGTAGCTCGCCGGCTGGAGAGAGCCGCACTTGAGCTGAGGTAGTGGTTTGCGTCGATAGGTCACTCTCCGAGCCCGGCTGAGAGCACTGGCAAATGTCACAGGTGTGCGGGAGGTGGTCGCCGCCCCGACCGCCATTAGGGAGGTTGCAGTTGCTCTCATCTTTGTTCGGCAACTGGAGATCAGTCACAGGGAGCACATTTTCTAGCTTTTCATCTGGTGTGTTGCAGTTCTTACAGGGGAGAGCGCCATAGGGAGGCTCGGAGGCCTCCGTGTTGCAGCCCTCCTGGGCAGTGTGGTCTGAATCTGAGCTTGTATCGTGCTTACAGTGATCGTCGTCTTCCATGCATGTGCTGGGACAGGAAATGAAAGACTTGCTGTCGATGGATTTCTTCCATCCGAAATCCAAATTAGGATACCTGTGGTCAAGAGTCGACATGATTAGGATTGTATATTATGACACTTAAGTCATGCAATTTGCGGTACTCTACATAAAATCTTCCTACATAATGTAAAGAAGTTTCAGTAAAAATAAATCCTTGATACAGTATATTTAAAGGGATAGTTCACCCAGAAATGAAACTAATGTCATTAATGACTCTCATGTCATTCCAAACTCTTAAGACCTCCGTTCATCTTCGGAACTAAGATGTTTTAGATTTATTCCGAGAGCTTGTTGACCCTTCATTGAAAATCTACGGACGGTATGCTGTCCATGTCCAGAAAGATAATAAAAACATCATCAAAGTAGTCCATGTGACATCAGTGGGTCAGTTAAAATGTGTTGAAGCATCGAAAATGCATTTTAGTCCAAAAATAACAAAAATTACAACTTCATTCAGCATTGTCTTCTCTTCCGCATCTTTTGTGAAGCGTATGCATTAGACTAAAGTCACGTGACTGCAGTGACGCAGATGACGTGTTATCCTCAGACATGTTTGCGAAGTTTTTCTTCAAACTTACATCGTGCGTCTCATACTGTAAACGAAGCCCGGGCACACACACACACAAAAAAAAGAAAAAGCGCTGGGGCGCACCAGATAACACGTCAGCCGCGTCACTGCAGTCACGTGCAGACGCAGAAGAGAAGACAATGCTAAATAAAGTCGTAATTTATTTTATTTTTGAACCAAAATGTTTTTTCGATGCTTCAACACATTCCAACTGACCCACTGATGTCACACAGACTACTTTGATGATGTTTTTATTACCTTTCTGGTCATGGACAGTAAACTGTCTGTAGATTTATAATGAAGTGTCAACAATCTCTCGGACTAAATATAAAACATCTTTAACTGTGTTGCGAGGTCTTACGAGTTTGGAACGACATGAGGGTGAGTCATTAATGACATTACAGTGTTTCCCATACATTGATTTATTTATGGTGGCCCACCACAGAATCAACACTGGCCCCCACAAATAGAATTTTCATGATTCCCATTTACATTTTTATTTCACTATTTAAAACAGCTTAATTCGGCTTAAAATATGATGTGATATATGATACAGATCAAATACAGATACAGATCAAAGAGTAAAAGTGAAACATATTTCAGGTGCCAACACTAGATCAAACGCAAACACGACACGATGACGTCACATATATGCTAATTGGCGTGTGATGTCATCACCACCACAGTCTCTCAAAATCCTGTGGGAAACACTGCATTATTTTCATTTTTGGGTGAACTATCTCTTTAATAGTAACTGCGTAAGGCCTTGTCAAAGTTTGAGTCCGACTGACCTGAAGTCAGGAGGCAGGGTCTGAGCCCCTACACCTGCATCTATGGCTGTCTGAGACCGCAGCTCTTCGGCCGTCAGGAGGCAGTGAAGTCTGTAGAGGATGCTGGGAAGGCAGACGGCTTTCCTCCACAACGAGGCAGGAATAGGGTGAATGGCACAGAGCTCCGGAACTAAAATCTAAGCGGATGAAACAAAAATGCATCCTGATACTGTTATCTGATACGCGTTAAACGTCTGTTACCACTCTTAATGGGAGGAAATTAGACATAATTCAGGTATGATGACTTATTAGTCCCGCAAACTCTTTTCGGCGGTTAATACCTGTTTGTTTTGCAGGCTTTCCCACTTGGCCTTTCTCTTCTCTGCGCTGCTAAGAGGAAGGGCTTTCCCTTTTTGATTAAGGTGCCGGGGAGTTAAAAGATTCAATCTACAGGAAAAGACCAATACAGATATTTAATGTAATTCAAAAAAGCACGTACCAGAATTCCTCTTGTATTTTCTTCTTATGACCTCCTACCTTGAAGATGTGTGGTCCACATCCAACAGCGGCTGGTTAACATTGGACAGGTCGAGGTTGTACTTAGTTTTGTAGTATTCAGCGAAAGTCTCATATTCCGGGGAGGGGAATTTACTGAGCGGGGTGAGGTCTGTGTAAACGTCAGCCACGTAAAAGCGATGCGGCTGGTCGAAATTACGATACCTGAGAAGGAGAAATTGGGCAGAAAGGTAGGGTTCACATTTGGTTCAAAGTAAAAGAAGTTATTATTGAGAACTTAATTACAGAGAAGTGCTTTTTGGAACGCAAACGGCTTAAAGATCAAGAGTAATTTTTTGTACCTTGGAATGATGACCGCATCTTGGTAGTCTTCCAATTTGAAAACAAATGGGTTTTGCTTGGTGTACTGTGTGTTTGGAATGCCGATGCGTGCTTCGGACTTTTCAATCTCTTCCATGAATTTGAAATCCAGGTCTAAGGTATTGGAATCCTCAACTGAACAGAAATGATACAACATGGCATCCATGTGACAAACTGACAAAAATCAGGCGAGGTAACTTTTTGGCTGGGATGCAAGTGACTGCAGCACTCACCGACGTTGAGAGGTAGAACGCAGTAGGCAGAATCCGCCTCTGTGGGTTTGAACTCCAGCGCTGGCTTTTCCAGGCGGAGGATGTGAGAGAAGATGTACTGGTGCAGGCGAGTGATCAACTCCAGCTGCTCGGCACTCAGGGTGAAGCCGGACTTCTTCAGCTCGATCGAGATGGTCACCTCACCGGAACGCGTGTACACGGGGAAGTGAGGGATCTGGGGACAGAGAACAACCCCAAAATCATGCTTGTTTTTTTCAAAGTCTCAATAAACAAAGACCAAGTTCTTCTATGAATATCTGTGAAGATTCAAAAAGAGAAGATAAAGGTGATTACCCGAGGTATTGGTTTAGCTGTGAGAATGCCAAAGCATCGGGTGGTGTCTTCTGGTGGGTACAGCTTTCTCCGGCGAAAGTTAAGCTCATCCGGAAGAGGGGTGGTGAGGCCCATCCCAATTACGTACAAATAGCAAGGCTGCTCTGGTACAGGGTAACAACCCCGCAGACACTCTGGTATCTGAAAAAAAATAGACATTATTCTACACCTGCATTTCTATACCATGTGCTTAAAGGGATAGTTCAACCAAAAATGAAAAGAAATGTCCTTAATGAGTCAACCTCATGTCGTTCCAAACCTGTGATGCTGCGTTCACACCAGCCGCGGTAGAGGCGTCAAGCGCAAGTGATATCAATATTAAGTGCGTCTGGAAGTCTCGCAGCGCGAATGAGGTGTTTAGCGTGGCACGATAGATGCGATTCTGCCTCATTTGGGCGAATGGCACGAATTGAGCGTTGCAGCGGGAAACACCCGAGTTGAAAAATTTGAACTTTGGCGGAAAACGCTGCGCGTTAATCAATCAAGGAGCTTGCTCTAGTAGTGACATGATAACAGAAAGCGAGCGGAGTCGCAGAAGCCCCTCCCCCATGACATGAATTTCCGCATGAATGTCTCGATGACTACGCGAATGAAGCGCGTAAACTCAAAATGTTCAAGCGGCAAACTAGACGCGGTAGACGCTAATTTGACGCCTCAAACGCGGCTGGTGTGAACCCACAGTCAGACCTTCGTTCATCTTTGGAAACACAGTTTAAGATGTTTAAGATTTAGACGAGAGCTTTCTGACCCTCCATGGAAAATCTATGTACGGTATACTGTTCATGTCCAGAAAAGTAATAAAAACATCATCAAAGAAGTCCATGTGACATCAGTGGGTCTGTTAGAATTTTTGAAGAATCAGAAATAAATTTTGGTCCAAAAACAACAAAAATTATGACTTTATTGACTTCTGGTCAATAAAGTGCATGAGACTAAAGTCACGTGACTGCAGTGATGCGGCTGATGTGTTATCCTCAGACATGTTTGCACATTTTTTTTTCAAAACTTACAGCATGCGTCTCCCTCAGACAGTAAATGAAGCTCCGGCACACAAAAAAAAGCTGGGGCTACCAGATAACACGTCAGCAGCGTCGTATGTCAGCAGCGTCACTGCAGTCACGTGACTTTAGTCTCGTGCATGTGGTTCACAAAAAATCCGGAAGCGTAGTATTAAAGTAGTATTGAATAAAGCAGTAATTTTTGGACCAAAATGTATGGACCAAAACTGACCCACTGATGTCAAATGGACCACCTTGATGATGCTTCTACAACCCTTCTGGACATGGACAGTATACCGTACATAGATTTTCAATGGAGGGTCGGAAAGCTTTCGGACTAAATCTAAAACATCTTAAACTGTGTTCCAAAGATGAACTGAGGTCTTACGAGTTTGGAACGACATGAGGTTGAGTCATTAATGACATTATTTTCATTTTTGGGTGAACTATCCCTTTAAATTTAAACATATTACATTTAACTTAAAGGTTCCCAATACTCACGGCTTTCGGGTAACACTGTCTCCGTTTGGTTGAACCCGGTCTTCCTGGCACATTAGTTTCTTCTTCATCATGCAAGTCCAGCTCCTCTTCATACTTCACAGTTTCCTTCCCCACAGGCATCAAATGATCATCCAGCTCACCTAAAAACAAACATTGTGAATCAGTGGCTTTCAATCCCAGAATGCCCCAGCAAGAGTATTACATTGATCATCCAGCTCACCAATTTTGTGCAGCTTTTCACAACAGAGAAGAGCGACGGCTTTCTCTGCAAGTCTTGCACAGCTCATTGTTGGACCCTGAATGGATGAAGAAACATTTATAAGACTCTTTCCTTAATTCATTAGAACACATTTGTTCATGCAATGGCTGGGAAGAACACGCTTGACAACCACGTACGAGGACAGGAACTCGAAGTGGAGAGTTGATGGGAAGAAAGAGTGTGGACTGATAACCTCCAGTCTTCAGCTCCCTGGTTTTACACTTTGGAGCAAGGTGAGTAAACGGGTCACTGGGCAATCGCGCACAGTATCTACACGAGACAAATACATGGGATTAATAGATGCATTTATTGAAATAACATCAGTGGTGGAGAAAAATATAAAAACCTGTTGATGTGACCAATAGCAGTGTTAATTGTAACGCGGGGGCCGCCATCCTCCGACCGCAGGACGTAAGGCGGGAGAACGTTGTCATCATCGTTCTCCGACTCCAATTCAAAATCACTGCATTCTGCTGATTTTGAACACTTGTTTCTAAGGATCTAAGGTAAAAGTATTTGTAAGTATCACGTATTTAATTTTAAACCAGACCATTTTCAGGAAGAATTTCAATCCACTGACCTTCTCTATGGCCTTGTAGGTCTTGAGGTCCTCTTGGAATGATTTTGTCCGTTCGCTGTCAGCCAGCATGATGTAATTGGAGACTGGAGCGCGAGCGCGGCCTTTGGATTGCACATACGATCGGTACTCCGTCGGCAGATCAAACCGAACGACCAAATTGCACTTCGGAATATCAACGCCTTCCTCCACAATGCTGGTTGCGATGAGCAAGTTGGTTTCATGGGCTCTGAACTTTCTCAGGACCTGCAATGCGAATTAGTAAAATCAATAGAGCGGATTGGCTGAAGAGCAGGAAGTAAGTTACTTCTAATGAATAGATCTTGACCCATGCACTCACCTCTTCTTGTTTTCTGAACTCCACCTCCATTTGTTTGTTGCGGGGTTGGTTCTTGCCAATACTGTGACCTGTGATGAAGTTGCTACTGATGTATGCCAACTCGGAGTCCTGCTTGCCTGCCTCCTTAATAAGTCTGACAGACACAGACAAAACAGAAGCCACGTGAGAAGCATACTATTAATTGTCCTAAATCAGAAATCATTATTACAAGCAAACAAACCTGTTTAAAACAACCGCTGTATATCTCCTTTCCACAAAGATGATTCCACAGAGGATGTTGGTGAACGGCGAGGGAAAATTAGCCTCGGGCTTCTCCTTCGCCTCTGCCTCCTCATCTTCATCATCATCCTCAGAATCACTCCAAGAAACGTAATTGTCCTGATTGCGATTGTTATACCACTCCACGCTTTCGAACTGCTGCCGTTCGAAAGGCTTGTACTCGTGGAGGATATCCAAAAGTTTGATGACTTTTGGAGTGACAAACTTCAGGTCCAGGGAAGCTGGCGAGAAATGCTCCTCACACAAGGCGTGGATTTTTCTCAGAATGGTGTCCGTGAACAGTAGGAATTTGCGATTAAGCTCCTCCTGTTCGTGTTTGATGTATTTCTGCAGCTCGCGGACCATGATCCCGGCAGCTTTATCGGCACACCACGGGCCCAGCACTGTTAACACGGCTCGGCAGTCACTCAGCACCTGATGAAGTCGTAGCAAACAAAACTAGTGCGTTCTCAACTTTAATACATAATTAAAAAGCCAATAGTTGAGATTACACATCTATAATCCTTCAAAGACCTTGGTTAAATTAAGTAATTGTTAAGGAAACCTGTTTGGAGATGAATGTGGGATCTCGGTCTTCCCGATGAGCAGTTAAGTTGCAGTCGTTAAGAAAATGTAGGGCTTCGTCCAGCTCTCTCAGAAGCCTCTCAGTGAGACCACTGTCATCCTGGTACCGCCCACAGTCTAGCACCACTTCACGAGGCTGAGACGCATACCTGGACAAACACATGCAAGAAACATTATACAATCTATTTAGGCGCTGTTTAAACCTGGTATTAAGATCCGATTGGATCACGTGTGGACGAGAGACAGGCACATTCCCGCTCACACCAGGGCCTGTATTTATTAAAGGAATAATCTACTCATTTTCAATATTAAAATATGTTATTACCTTAATTAAGAATTGTTGATACATCCCTCTCTCATCTGTGTGCGTGCACGTAAGCGCTGGAGCGCGCTGCGACGCTTCGATAGCATTTAGCTTAGCCCCATTCATTCAATGGTACCATTTAGAGATAAAGATAGAAGTGACCAAACACATCAACGTTTTTCCTATTTAAGACGAGTAGTTATACGAGCAAGTTTGGTGGTACAAAATAAAACGTAGCTCTTTTCTAAGCGGATTTAAAAGAGGAACTATATTTTATGGCGTAATAGCACTTTTGTGAGTACTTCGACTCGCCTGAAAAGTCCGCTCCCCTTCTCACTCTCATAATGGGAGAGGGAGGGTGTTACTGCGCCGAGTCGAGGTACTCCCAAAAGTGCTATTGCGCCATAAAATATAGTTCCTCTTTTAAATCCGCTTAGAAAAGCACTACGTTTTATTTTGTACCACCAAACTTGCTCGTATAACTACTCGTCTTAAATAGGAAAAACGTTGATGTGTTTGGTCACTTCTAACTTTATCTCTAAATGGTAGCATTGAATGAATGGGGCTAAGCTAAATGCTATCGAAGCGTCGCAGCGTGCTCCAGCGCTTACGTGCACGCACACAGATGATAGAGGGATGTATCAACAATTCTTAGTTAAGGTAATAACATATTTTAATATTGAAAATGAGTAGACTATTCCTCTAAAAATTTTAGCCAAGACAAAATGTCTTTAAGACAAAACGCACCTGTCCAACACCACAAGATCAGTGGCGGTTTCTGCATTGCTCTGCAGGATCTTTTCCAGGTTCTGAATCTTTTCCTCCAGGTCACAGGGGTCACATTTGCCATTTAAAATGGAAGCGGTCAGACCCAGAATCCGAGGACAGCCTGGGCAACCCTCACAAACCTACAACGATGATTTAGATACAATATACAGTTTGGTTATAATGCTATGTTTAAAATTAAATGTGAACCTCCTCTGACAACACCAAATATTCTGTAAACTGAAACATTATAACAGCTAATAAAATATCAGAACATTAATGTATCTTTAAAGCTAAGTTTTAATGAAGAAAACAACTAGCAGAAAGTGTTGGCCTTTAAAGTATAACTGTACAGATATGAAAAAGTATAGGTCAGAAAGAGCTCCAACATTCAATCTCCTGGATTAAATGCATGCCAAATAATACCATACCAATGGATTGACATCTTTTTAACATCAGTGAGAAGTGACAGTTAGATGAGAACTTTGTCATCGCTTTATCATACAGTGACAGATGCGATTTTCTTGTGTTGTAAGACTTGCAATTTCACCTTCATTATTTCCAGATAAGGATGGTCTGTGATTGCGAGGTGGCATTCGTCAAAAATCAGCAGGTTGATTTTTGATAGTGGCAAGACTCCTTTCCTTAACACATGCAGGAAGATGTGACACGTCATCACCAGCACCTAACAAATGTTAAAGATTACAAAAATAAGGATGAGCGAATATTACAGAGGAGAGAATGGAGAATGACATCCAGCTACAGAAATTAATTCCCCACCAGGTAAAAATGAACATAATCACACCTGATTCTCTATCAGCTCTCTGTTCCACATCTCCTCAGGCCACAATGTCATTTCTTCAGACATGTAGTCGCCTACCTGGAGATCGGAGTGGGTTCGGACAGTAGATGCTTGCTGAACCACAGATGATGCTTCATGCCGACAAAAGAATAATCAGCACCACCACATAAAAGAAAAACGCCACCGTTTTTCAATATTTTACTATGTTCTTACCTCAACTAAGACAAATTAATACATACCTATCTTTTTTCAATGTGTGGAGTTAACTTTTGTACAGCGTGTCGTGAATGTGTTAGAATTTAGCCTAGCCCCATTCATTCCTTAGGATCCAAACAGGAATGAATTTAAAAGCCACCAAACCCCTCCATGTATTCCCTATTTAAAGACTGTTTCATGAGTAGTTACACGTGTAACTGTGCTATCACACTGCCAGTGGTAAGTGTCAATAAAAGCTCTGGCTGCCTTGCCAATGACACTATAGAAAAGGTGTAGTGGACGCTTGATGCTCTAATGCATTCTCTGAAATCCTCTTAAGCGGATGGATTGGATGCCGCCGAACGTTTCCGCCTTCCGATTGGATGCCGCCGAACGTTTCCGCCTTCCGATTGGATGCCGCCGAACGTTTCCGCCTTCCGATTGGATGCCGCCGAACGTTTCCGCCTTCCGATTGGATGCCGCCGAACGTTTCCGCCTTCCGATTGGATGCCGCCGAACGTTTCCGCCTTCCGATTGGATGCCGCCGAACGTTTCCGCCTTCCGATTGGATGCCGCCGAACGTTTCCGCCTTCCGATTGGATGCCGCCGAACGTTTCCGCCTTCCGATTGGATGCCGCCGAACGTTTCCGCCTTCCGATTGGATGCCGCCGAACGTTTCCGCCTTCCGATTGGATGCCGCCGAACGTTTCCGCCTTCCGATTGGATGCCGCCGAACGTTTCCGCCTTCCGATTGGATGCCGCCGAACGTTTCCGCCTTCCGATTGGATGCCGCCGAACGTTTCCGCCTTCCGATTGGATGCCGCCGAACGTTTCCGCCTTCCGATTGGATGCCGCCGAACGTTTCCGCCTTCCGATTGGATGCCGCCGAACGTTTCCGCCTTCCGATTGGATGCCGCCGAACGTTTCCGCCTTCCGATTGGATGCCGCCGAACGTTTCCGCCTTCCGATTGGATGCCGCCGAACGTTTCCGCCTTCCGATTGGATGCCGCCAAACGTTTCCGCCTTCCGATTGTTTGCCGGCGAACGTTTCCGCCTTCCGATTGTTTGCCTGCGAACGTTTCCGCCTTCCGATTGTTTGCCGCCGAACGTTTCCGCCTTCCGATTGTTTGCCCCCGAACTTTTCCGCCTTCCGATTGGATGCCGCCGAACGTTTCCGCCTTCCGATTGGATGCCGCCGAACGTTTCCGCCTTCCGATTGTTTGCCGCCGAACGTTTCCGCCTTCGATTGTTTGCCGCCTAACGTGTCCGCCTTCCGATTGTTTGCCGCCAAACGTTTCCGCCTTCCGATTGTTTGCCGCCGAATGTTTCTGCCTTCTGATTGGTTGCCACCGAACGTTGCTGCCTTCCGACTGGTTGCCGCCGAACGTTTCCCATTCCGATTGGTTGCCGCCAAACGTTTCCGCCTTTTGATTGGTTGCTGCCGAACCACTTCATAGCTAATTACCAAAAAGTTGCGCTGATTTCAACTTTCCTTGACGCTCACACCATACATGACGCGCCGCTGCTCGGCGCCGGCTCTCATTGAAAATGAATGAATTCTGGCCACTCTGACGCTCTCGCCGGTGGCGGTATGACAGCACAGTGTGGTGGCACAAAATAAAACGTGGCGATTCTTTAAGCGGATAAAAACAAGAACTACACTTTATGGCGGAAGAGCACTTAGTTCGCAGCACTTCAACCTCGGGCGCAGTAATATTGACCAAAGTCAATGTTACTGCGCGCCGAGGTCGAAGTGCTACAAACTAAGTTCTCTTCCGCTATACAAAATAGTTCTCATTTTTTATCCGCTTAAAAAAATCTCCATGTTTTATTTTGTGCCACCACACTGTGCTGTCTTTAAATAGGAAAAACATGGAAGTGTTTGGTGGCTTCTAAATTCATCTCGGTTTGGATCCTAAAAAATGAATGGGGCTAGGCTAAATGCTAACACATTCACAACACGCTGTAAAAAAAATTAAGTGCACGCATTGAAAAAAATATGGGTATGTATTAATTCGTTTTCCTTTAAGCATCCCAAAGGTCATGGGTTTGATTTTTAAGGTACAGAAATATTATTATCCTAATATTAACAAAAATGGCCTGCCAAACATGCATGAAAACAATTCTTTACCTGCGTTCACCAGGAAAATGGTTCTCCTCCCATCTTCTCCACGGATTTGATGGGAGAGTTCCTTTATTAGGAGCACTGCGATAAAGGTCTTCCCTGAGCCAGTGTTTAAGCAGACTATAGTATTGTGTTCAAGAGCTGCTTCAAGAAGTTCAACCTGGTGAGAAAAGAAAACTTATTCAAGCAATAAAACGCAAGTTACTGCATGGTTTCAAAAGACTTTAGATATAGCCCACAACTGTGCAGACCTCTTGTATTCATCTTCAATTAAAAAATAATTCTGCATGTCCAATATAACAGTCTATACATCTGGGATGGTTTGAGTAAATTAGGAGAAAATTTTAATATTCAGATTAACTATTGCTTTAAACTTACAAAGCATCCCTAAAGACTTGCCTGATATTTCCTTGGTGTATATATGTTGTCATGGATCGCTTCCTGTTGCCATGGGAGACCGAAGAAAGGCCCCATGGGTGAGGAGGCAGGGGTCACCAGCTGTAGGCCAGCCATGCTTAGACACTGATAAGCAGGGGACCTCCAGTCATCCAGTGTTTATATCATTGCATCATGTCCTCCCTAAGCTCACTGTGCAGGACAGACCAGGAAACATCAATCAGACCTCAGCATCAATAAACACAGTAGCACATCACCAGCAGCATGACCATCATGTTATTTTTAAGCTGGGTGGTATTTCGTGCTGATAAACCTCAGGGTACAAGTGCACTTGAGCTATATATGTGTGGATCAGGTGGGCCGCTGATTATATTTGAGGGAGTACTCAAGCGTGTACGTTCACCACTTTGCTACGTGACTGGACCACACTATTTCTGGGCGTCATTATCAGCGCTCTTAACATCAGCTCATTTTTCTGCCCTCGAGTTACTCTGCTGGATGGAGCATACATACAATTGTAATACAAAAGAATAAGATAAAAAATAAAAATAAAATAAAATGCTGCAATTTGTATGTTTCAAACAGAGATGGCGAAATAAAGGCAACTTACAGATTGCAGCTTTAACACTTTATTTTAAATAAATAAATTGAATTTGACCTAACATCACTATCATTTAAATTCATTCATACGAAACTACCCACATTTAATTATTTCAATTAGTAGAAGTAATGTAATAACTTTACCGTAATGCTGCAGATGGTGGAGGGGCCCGGTGTCACAGTCTGAGATAAAAATCGATCAATACTCTGAAAATGAAGAGAGAGAAAACAGCTTGTGATAACGGACAGGTCTCTGGCAATGAGAAGACGGCCGAATCCGGATGACAACTGGCTTGTCAACACTTTTTTGCCACTCCGGATCGAGCCCACACATTCCCCCTGACCACCGCTGTTCGACACAGCTGCCACAAATCACCACAAGTCATTTCAGCTCAAGTAACACAAGGCTTCATTTTCAGTGAGTGAACACATTTGCTCTTGGTTAAAAATCTGCTTGCAGACTGCATGGTTGGGTTCATGAATCTCTAATGCAACCGCATAGGTTATTTACTGGCAGATTTTTAAAACGCTGAGACACATCTGTTTTGGTGAACGAAACATTCGATGTTAAATGGATGACCGAAAAACAGCTGGCCAGGTCACGGCTGCCCCATTCGACAATGGACGAGCAGATTATGAGTGTTGAAAATCAAGACCCAGAACAACTTGTTACAATTGACCAGTGGGTGGTAAAGAGTAATCAGCAGAAGTGGGGCAATAAAAAAAAAAAACGAATATTTTCAAATTATTGTGATACTTTCGTAATTTTTTTTTATCTAAATTTCCAAATAAAAAAATGTAATAAAAATATTCAAATGAAATATTTAATTAGATTCTTTTATATATTTAAATCACATATTGATTTGTTATCAAATATTTCATTAAAGGTGCAGTGTGTAATTTTTGGAAGGATCTCTTGACAGAAATGCAATATAATATACAAAACTATATTATGAAAGACCTTTCATAATGAACCGTTATGTGTTTATTACCTTAGAATGAGATGTTTTTATCTACATACACAGAGGGTCCCCTTACATGGAAGTCGCCATTTTGGGCTGCCATGTTTCTACAGAAGCCCTTAACGGAATTTTTTTTTTAATAAGATGTCTCCGATGATGACCTGTTTGTCCGGTGGTGGCTACAGTAGCTTCTCTATGCGTTTCAAAAGCGAGGGGTGAGCAGTGAACTAAGCCGTTGGTTGCAATTCACAACCTCACCAGTAGATGCCGCTAAAAATGTACACACTGCACCTTTAAAACTTTTTGCTTTGCTGACATGGAATTTATTTAAGACATGCAAGTAATGCATGGATCCAATTTACAGTTAGTCAGGCGTTTTATTTTTCTTTATTATTCACATTCACAAAACAGACCATTTTTATGAGGATAATGGCTGCATTTTGATACAAGTCTGTTCAATAAAAACATTAGTCAACTGTCCCGTGCAAAATAACGCTTTCATGATGATGCCTCTCTCTGTCTCCACGACAGCCCCCACAGATAATTACATGTTCCGGTTTGATTTCTGATGAAGGTTTAATAAGCAGACGAATCGTTATAATTTAGGAATGAGAGTGTGTGAGTGTTTGAATCGGGATTGTGATCTTTTTTCTGATTAATTGTGCAGCCCCAAATTTCACAATGCATATGCAAGTTGCACGTTTGCAGCACGTATATTTATGGCCGCTGACGTTAACAGGTTAAAGCTATCAATTGTGTAGGAAACCAAGGGACTAAGATGACTGCAATTTTATAAAATACTCAGCAATGGTCTCAAATGATGAATTTGAACATGGTTGGTCTTCAAGCATATTAAAAACACTATATAGATTTATAAACAACAGTAAAAAGTTGATTTTGACCACAGGAGTACTTTAAAGGGGACATATCATGAAAATCTGACTTTTTTATAAGTGCTATAATTGGGTCCCCAGTGCTTCTATCAACCTAGAAAATGTAAAGAACAACCCAGTAACTTAGTTTTGGTAAACCATTCTCTACAAGCATGTGAAAAAATGGGTCATTGAAATTTGGCTCCTCTTGTGATGTCAGAAGGGGATAATTCTGCCCCTTAATCTGCATTATCCAACTACAGCACTGACATTTAGTGCAGAGATCAGCTCATTTCATTTATAAGGACACACCCAAAATGGCACATATTTGCTCACACCTTCAAAGTGGCCATTTTAACATGTTATCATAAATAATCTATATGGTATTTTGAGCTAAAACTTCACATATGTACTCTAGTGCTGTGTTCAAAATATCGATACGACGAGACATCGTCATTGACGCCTGCCGATGCGCGCATCGATACAGAACCTTCCGTATTGATTCGAATGCACTTTTAAAAGTAACGTGACAAATCGCTATTGATCCTTGATCCATATGGAAAGGACGCTTGTGTCCAGTGGAGTAGGCAACGTAGAGTTAAAGGTAGCGGGGTATACTTTCACTTTGCGTGTCTGTCTTGCTGGCGCACGTGTCTGCATAGTGAGCCGCGTACTCGCTCTCTCTCGCGCGCTGATTCAGTATGAAAGCGCAGATATCTTAGCCTATACTACTGCAAAGGGCTTTATTGGCCATTCTCTTATAAAACAGTACTAACACATTTGAGAAGAAACACGATAAAGATCTGCATGTAAGTGTATGTCTGGAGAAGAGATACAGAGCTACTTCAAACTACAGCTGACACATTAATAATCAGATTTCTATTAAATAGTATTAAAGGAATAGTCTACCCTTTTGCCATATTAAACTATGTTATAACCTCAACCTAGACGAATTAATACATACCTATCTTTTTTCAATGCGTGCACTGTACAGCGCATTGTGAATGTGTTAGCATTTAGCCTAGCCCCATTCATTCCTATGGTACAAAAAAAAAGTTTTATTTTGTGGCACCATACTTACTGGTATAACTCCTCATGTAACAGTCTTTAAATAGGGAAAACACAGAAGTGTTTGGTGGCTTCCCTGTTTGGTACCATAGGAATTAATGGGTCTAGGCTAAATGCTAACACATTCAAGACGCGCTATAAAGTGCACGCATTGAAAAAAGATAGATCTGCATTAATTTGTCTAAGTTGAGGTAATAAAATAGTTTAATATGGCAAAAGGGTAGACTATTCCTTTAAGTCTGACTGCATGTTTATAGATATATTCATATCATAGATATAGAATAATGAGAGACAAATATAATGCCTAGAGTAAGGCACCAATCTTTGTAAAACTGCTTTAAAAAAAAAAAAACATAAGTTAAGTACTAACTCTGGGACTTTAAGTATTTCTATGAGTTACCCCAGAAGCTAATAAATTAATGGCAAAAACACAACTGTTACAACACTGCTTATTCAATGTACAATAACCAGATGATAATAATAATAATAATAATGTTACTAAAATCTGAACAAAAATGTAATTCAAAATAGTCTTGTATCGGGATACGTATCGTATCGGGAAATTGTTGGCGATACACAGCCCTAATGTACTCTGGGGACACAAAAGTTTTATTTGACATATTTAAAAGTCTTGTGAAACGTCCCCTTTAATATAAATTATGTGTCTGGGTAAAAGAAAAAAAATCTAGGATAGCTTGATGGTAAGTAAAATCTGGACTTATTTTAATTTTAAAAGGTAGTAACAAAAACTGTATTCATATTTTGACAGTATGATTGCCATGGTGTTACATTTTGTAAGGGCAGTATCTTTAATCTCTTTGAAATCAAGCTAAATTTTTTGACTTGCAATCAGCCTTGCATTTTTATAAAGGCAAAACTACGACTACTCAAAAATAAAACGGTGCACAAATGTCCTCTCTGCTAACCTCCAGCTTTAGTGTAAAAGTAACAGCAGCATACTGCAGACCCAGTCGAATTTTAGGACAAAGAATGACCCACACTACCATGTGAATGACTTTACATGATCATAGCTGCTGCTACATTCAAAGACAGATTGTTAACTACTGAGTCAAAGTAAGCCAAAATCCTACTAATAAAAACAGGCAGAATATGTGCCCATGCCTGTGTAAAATAGGTTAAAGTCTCAAAATCTAATTCTGAGATAATGAGCATCAAAGTTTGATTTCAACAGTTAATTTCACTAAAATTTCAATCTTTGACATGAATTTACTCAGTCAACATTAAAGATATCAAGGTTATATTTTCACCAAACATTTTTTTACATTATGTAGAATGATTTTATGTAGAAAACAGTAAATAATAAATTTAGCTGGGTTTACACAGGCAGGGTCACATATTGTAAAAATGCATGATTTTGAGTACATTTGAGGATGTACTGTGCAACAAAAACTGTAGTGAAACCACCAGGTGATCCTAAACACTGAGTGTGAAAAACTTAATCTGACAAAAACAAATTAAAGGTTACTTTACTCTGGTTATTTTGTTACATACTAAAAACATTCAGAAACAAAATAACAGCTGGCTTCCAAGTAATTCCACATGGAGGAGCATTAACAAAACCAAACGTTTGCCCAGCACCTGATTTCAGAACTCCAAAGGCACACTTGTCACATAAAAGTACCCCTTAGGCTAACTTATCCCATGGGTCACCTGATTTGACCCTGAAAATAAAGGGCAGGTCTCTATAACCCCTGTCTCACATGCACTCATAAACTCTCATCAATAATTCATTCTGCTTACATTACTGTCACTTTATTTTGAAAAATGCAGAAAGTTATTTTAGCAAGAAAACATCATTTGCATGGCATGATTTTAGAATTAAATATTGTAATGAAATGCTGCAGAATGCAATTTTTAAATAGGGCCAGATGATGCATAACCTTAAAGGGACACGCCGCTGTTTTTGAAAATAGGCTTATTTTCCAGCTCCCGTAGAGTTAAACATTAGATTTTTACTGTTTTGGAAACAATTCAGCCGATCTCCGGGTCTGACAGTACCACTTTTAGCATAGCTTAGCATAACCCATTGAATCTAATTAGACCATTAGCATCGCGCTCAAAAATAACCAGTGTTTCAATATTTTCCGATTTAAAACTTAAAACGATGATATTACGCAGTGGCCAGAAAATAGTCCCCTGCCATTGAAAGTAACCAAGGGGACTATTTTCGGGCCCTGTGTAATATCATTGCGCCTGCTGCAGCCATGGTACGGCAGCAAAGTCCTTGATTATTATGCATGAATGAGAGTATAGTTCCTAGCCATATCATCCTAGAAAATTGCAACTTTTAATCAGTCTTAGTACACGGTGTAACTACAGAAGGGGTGATTCTCACGAAACCATTAAAACACCACGGCACTAATGATTTTAGCTTTAAAATGTGTATTATAGTAACATTAAAAAGCATCAGAATTAACACAATACTGTGTTCTACCTTGCACAATGTGTGATTTCAACATAAGAATTTATAATTGTACATTTTATCTCATTTTCTGCTGAAATTCTCATTACCGCAATGTGTCCGGCTGTGTTTGAACATGCGTTATGTTGTAATTTAATCAAATTAACACAAAAATATTAAGAAAAAAAATAAATGGATGTTTTGCTGGACTACTTTAGATGACAGAAAAAATATTTACTGAATATTCATTTATAATAATAATGAAGAAAAATTAGGAAAATGATGTGTCCATGCCTGATGTTCTCATCCTCCGCAACACTTTTTGAGAACAGTTTAAGCACACATACAGAATTTTAATAAATTTTGATTTTGAGTAACCAAGCACATGGACCAGTTACTTCAAGATGGCTACCAGGTAAGATCATTTTTTTACAGTTAATTTGAAATATTGTCTTGTCAGAATGCTTACACGACATTTTGATTATCATTACCGCAACAGATGCTTATTAAATGTTAATTTAATAAATAGAAGCATAATACTTTGATTTTAAATCCATGTGCAGAATCTTCAAATTATGTTCTTTCAGGTTTGTCATGTCATTTTGAAAATATGTCAGTGTTGATGTTTTCTGACTGTTGCGGTAATGAGATTTTTTAGGACTAATTTTTTTAATTATGTTACAAAAAGTGTTAAATGATAAGTAAAAGTTTTTAAATTAATGTTCCCATTTACTCCAGACTTTGTTTTTCAATGTCTGGTGGGAAAAAAAGTAAATTTAAGCAATTTTTACATTTTCATGCTTGACATTTTTAAAACCAAGTTTTCGTGAGAATCACCCGAAGAGTCAAGTTTTAAATAGGAAAAATATTGAAACTCTGGTCACCCCTGAGCGCGATGCCAATGGTCCAACCAGACCCAATGAATTATGCCAAGCCACGCCAAAAGTGGCAGCGCCAGACCCGGAGACCAGCCGAATGGGATTCCAAAACTGCAAAAATCAAACGTCCAACTCTGAGGGAGCTGGAAAATGAGTGTCCCTTTAAAACATGGGACAAACAATATGTGATATATGCCCTGTGTGACTGTCTATATTCAAGTGGAATTTATTTTTCTACTTGTTCATAAACATCAAATGTATTATTATTGTCCATATAACAAATATTTAGACATATACAAACATTGAGACAAATCATTGTTGATTATTATTATTATTATATTTTGACATGGCATCATAATCAGGGCTGGGAATGGGTGGACTTGCCCTAGTTCAAAATGTAAAGGATTCATTTTTATCCACATAATTGATTGCATATGCTATAGTATGCCAATATCATAAATAAATTCATATAGTGAACTCTATCTATGGCTAAAAAAATAAAATATGGCCCGAGCTAACTAGTTTATAAGGCAAAAATAACCACTTTGACTTAACATATAAATTTTATTAACTTGAATACCCCTTTGTATCAATTAAACAATAAGGCTCACATGGTAAAGGAAAAATACCTTAAATCTACAGCTTACATAGTGGATTTAAATTGTGACAACAACTTTACAATGTGACACCTGCCTCTTAAATACCTCAAATATTTTTTTGAGAATTCCTTTAGAAATCCTAATGTAGTCCTTACAGAAATCCTACAAAAGTAAAAAAAACCTATTATAAAACTTTGACAGAAGCCAAATTCACCGACGTTTTCCAATGCAAACAGATGCCAATGCGCAATGCCCTCTAACGTTAGTAGGACTTCACCCAGACAATTTAAAGTTCTTTACACACAGCATAAACATCGCATCAGATATATCTAAACATTGATCATCATGTGCAAAACATAAATATTCATGCAGAACAGTTAGGCCTCATTGCGACCTTGGCCGTGAACTAAGAAAGCAACACTCGAGGCCCCCCAAATATCTGTCAGTTTGTAAGTCACACTAGTATGTCTATATTTTATTACACATAAGGCCCGAGTGCCCTAATAATTAATGCATTTACCATGTGCATCAGTCTTTAAAGCAGCTACCACACGCGTGCAGCTAAAAAGGCGCCGTCATGCAAGAAGAAAACACATGATGTACTGCTCAACTACAGCTAAATTCCCCTCATAGACCCACCGAGATTGGGTACTCATATCATTTTTTAACAAATGCACGTCAGGTAGCTCGGTTTTGAGGGCAACAGATGGATGGAGATGTCACTGTGTGTTTGGCCTGAGCGGTTAGCACGCGAGCTCGCGCTAGCTTCGGGTGTTATTTGTGATCATTTCGGGATCACGAGAGGACAAGAACGAGCAATCAAAGCGCGCGAGGTGTACGCGTGTTGTTTTGTGGTGACGGAAGCGTGCTCACCGGTGGTGAATCGTTTTATTGGTCGCGTTGTGTGTTGAAGGGTCTGTCGTTAAACGGTGCAGTGCCCCTCTCTCCCCATTCCCTCCTGCCGCTGTGCTTTCCGCTGCTGTTGTCAGGCTGCCGCGGCGGGTGTGAAGCCAGCCACCGTGATAGTTGTGTGAACTTGGCTACCACAAGGCCACAATTACATTTACAAATTCAAAGTTCTTATTAGCGGAATTATTTTGCTTACAGTAACAATATTTAATGTAATTAACATTTATAATATAAAACAAAATTAAATCTAATTAAACTAATTTTTAAACAAAAAATGATTACATTAGACGTCAGTGGTTCTCAAACTGGGGGCCGCAAGATGGTACCGGGGGCCCCAGTATTATGACATTTTATAAAATACATTAATTTATCATAAATTCTGTTTAATGAAACCTAAAAAAAAGCTTATAGCCAACAGCAATAGGTTGTATAATTTAATATGTTTTGTTTAATTACAATTTTAAGGTTTAGAATGTTTTATGTCATACTCTTTCTTTTGTGGGGCCGCGAAGGGATGCACCGTACCAAGGGGGGAGCCGCACACCGAAAAAGTTTGAGAACCACTGGTTTACTACTACACTACTGTTATTTCTAGATGTTAGAGGTTCATCACTTGTGGCTGCAGACCATCTGTTTAATGAATGAGATAAATAATAAATTCTCTCTTTAAACTTGTGTTCTCTAAATATTATTTAAAATAAAAGCCCCCACCCTGACAAATTACTTTTGTTTTGACATGCAGTCTAAATATTAGTACAATTAATACAGATAGTGTTAAAATAAAATATAGATTAAATCTATGGAATTCAGCAAATGTAACATGATTAAAGAAATTGCCTATAGGTGTCAATCAATTTATATGCAGTTGGTTGTGCTGATGGGAATAACAATTTAAGTATATTTTATGGAGATAGTAAAATATTTATAAGGATGTATTTTAAATGTTGTTTGTGCTGATGGGAATAACAATTTAAGTATATTTTATGGAGATGTAAAATATTTATAAGGATGTATTTTAAATGGACTCATTGCACTGAAAGGAGTTGAATGAGCTTGGTGTATTTACATTCACATAAACAATCAGAGCCCACGTGTCATTCCAAGAATAATTGACTTCTTAGTACCATCTAGTGGCTGTTTTGCGAACTACAGTTTTAAGAAAATTGAGATATTGAAAAGTAATAAACGCTCTTAATCTTGAGAAACAAATTTGGATCTGGACGGCAATTATTTTGAATCACAAGAATAATACATTTAACATAACAAGAGCCCATATTGTCTAAAACATTAGTTCTGTATGAAAGGAAGTTTAAACAGATAAAAACAACATAAATATAATACTTAAACCCCAAAATCTAAATAAAATAAAGGACATAATGTATATTAAAATGTAGTGTTTCATTTGTTTGTGTTTATTTGTTTATTTATTTCGTTTTAAAAAAAATAAGACAATATAAACTACAGTTCTAACCCTCACTCCTCAAAACAACAAAAATGAGAGCAATATATTACATAAACTTAATTTTATTTATTATATTTAAATATTAACATATCATACGAACATTTATTTTTAAAAACCACCTTGATCTCACGTCCCAGTTCC
This sequence comes from Misgurnus anguillicaudatus, assembly GCF_027580225.2. NCBI lineage: Eukaryota > Metazoa > Chordata > Actinopteri > Cypriniformes > Cobitidae > Misgurnus > Misgurnus anguillicaudatus. The sequence goes on from NC_073343.2 coordinate 5,291,406, forward strand.
CAACTATTCAAAACACTCCACATTCCCGTGATGCATCAGTTCCAGCTCGCTTCTGTTTAGACCAATCGGAAGGAGGGTAAGAAAATCCTCTTCTCTGATTGGCTTAAATCTGCAGATGCGCAATATTCAAAGTCAACTAACTGCTCAGCGTGAGAAGCCGAAGTCGGAGCTATCGCTCGTTGACGGCACAAAAATAACTCCGTTTTTGGAGGGATTTAAACTATTTTGGAATATTTTTGATCAACTTTTAAGGGAGACCAATTTAACGGTACGTTTGCTGTCTGAATCTGTCTTGACTTAAAGCGTGTTTATTTTTCTGAGTTCATTTTGTTTAGGCGCCGTTTAGCATTGGCACAGTACAATGGATTCGTGTGTATTTGTAATACAATCTTTTAAAATTTATATTTTAAAATCTAATAATTTAAGTTAAACGACACATCTATTTGCTAATGAATGTGTTAATGTTTTAACGGTTACATTTAAAGGGCGTTTTCAGATCTGAAACAGAAGACGCTCCTTTATCATGGCATCGACTCAGATATCAGGAGCCAAAAAAGATGAAAAGGGCAGAAATATACAAGTGGTTGTACGATGCAGGTAAATGTTTCTGCTTTAAAAGAACTTGCTTCAAAAATTATGGTAAAGGTGGTAACTTAAAGTCTTCAAAATTACTAAATGTAATTGTTTATCTAAAAGAAAGTATGACATTAACTGAGGAATAACTTAGATTTAACTTTTTTGTGTTTTTTATATTAGTGTTTTTTTTTCCTGTCTACCTTTTGTCATGTTAGTGTTTACCTTTGACTTCGTGTGTGTAATGCACTGCTATATAACTGTTACCCATTTTAAACAGTGCATTGCTGTTTCATTGACATTTTAATTTATCTAATGTTATTTACAGACCCTTCAACACAGTGGAACGTAAATCTGCCTCTCATACCGTTGTTGATTGCGACCAAAACCGAAAAGAGGTGACAGTCCGTACTGGAGGTGTCACAGACAAAGCAGCCAGAAAAACATACACATTTGACATGGTGAGGGTTTGGTCTGTACACCCAAAGATTTTTGTGTTCATTATACTGCACACAAAATGTTTAAATGTCTACTTTGTGTGATTTTAGGTGTTTGGCCCTTCAGCCAAACAAATCGATGTGTACAGAAGTGTGGTTTGCCCCATTTTAGATGAGGTCATCATGGGATATAACTGTACCGTCTTTGCGTAAGTATCTTTGAGTAACCTTTGATATTAAATGGATAGTTCACCCAAAAGTAAAAACTTTCATTTTAAAGGGAAAGTATACCCAAAAATATAAATTCTGTCATTAACTCTTATGTTGTTATAAACCTGTATCATTTTTGTTCTGATAAACAGGAAGGAAGATATTTTGAGGAATGTTTATAACCAAAGTGTTCATGAGCCCCATTCACTGGCACAGTATTCTTTTTTCCTACTATAGAAGTGAATGGGGCTCATGATTGGTTCGGTTAGGTTACAAACTTTTCTCAAAAAAATGGAAAACTGTATTTACCTAGGCATAGAAGAGTAATAAGAGTTCTGTACATGGTAATGACATTGTGAGCCTCAAACACAAGTTTCCTCTTTCTTATTTAAACCTCATGCATGCAATAGACCGCTGGAAAATCTCAACATAACATCAACTGTGACGTTACAGTCGAGATGTCAACGTTAAATTACGCATTAAATTAAAGGTGCAATTTGTAAGATATTTGCAGTAAAATATCCAAAAACCACTAGGCCAGTGTTATATATTTTGTCCAACTGATTTCTATCAATATCTATAATGTTTTCAACTACTTGTAAATCGTGAGAAAATTGCCATTCAAAACATTGACACGGGGCGGTGCAGTCTCCTGACAATTAAGTTAATATCCACGTGAACCTTTGTTTCTGCCTTTACTGACGTAAAAGGCACATGACAACAGTGTCGTGTACAAATGCGGAAGTATGCGTTATCGCCTGTCGGGCTACGCGCTTGTTTATGGGCGAAGATATGTTTTGATTCGTAACTCTTTAAAAATCGTATGCTATTATATCGATCACAACATTAGTGTGTAGATTGTAATCAGTGCGTCTTCCCGTGGATGATATAATGCACATCAAGTGGTATTGTACAGCAATAAGACACTTTAGTTTGAGTTTGGGCTATCATAATTTTACATCATAACCTCACAATGAGATTAGTACTGTCAGTGTCTCAATACATTGTGAAAAATCATTTTAGATTGTAAGTTTGAACACTTAATTCTGTGCTGGTTAGCACACTATCGAATTTGGACTCATACTGTAACATCTATGACTTTAGTTTTGAACATCAAATATAACCTTACTTAATCAAACACAACATTTATAAGACTTGATTATCTTATCCATCAACGTGATTTCTCGTTCGCGTGAATCGCGTTTGATTAATGGCCATCAGCGGTTGATTTAAAGACTAAAAATCCCATAATTCCATGCTGCTTCAGAGCATCATTAATCTACGTAATTTGTTGTTATTGCCGTTTTGGCGCCATCTAGTGGCGAATTCTACATATTTCATCTTTAAGTACAATGTTGTTACAATGCTTAAAACAAAGTTATGACCGCTGAGTTGGTGCTGTATGCTAGTTAATGCTATATGCTAGCGTTTAGGCTGAAGTTCTACTATTGACGTCGCAGTTACGTTTTGCAGGTCCAACACAAACTTAACACTTGGAAATGTCCATTTCCAATCTCAGAATAATTGATTATTCCTCAAATTCCATATCTTTGTCTGATACAGGCTCAAACATAAGGTCTGTTTTACACACACACAGAGAGCTACTGGGTCAGTTAGCATGTGTTGAAGCATCAAAAATACATTCTGGTCCAAAAATAACAAATTACCACTTTATTCAGCATTGTCTTCTCTTTCGGTTATGTTGTGAACCGTGTGCACGAGACTAAAGTCACGTGACTGCAGTGATGGGAATGATGTGTTTTCCTCAGACATGTTTGCAAAGTTTTTTCTTAAACTTGTAGGGTGCGTCTCCTTCAGACTGTAAACGAAGCCCGGGCGCACAAAAAAAAAACAGCTGGGGCGCACCAGATAACACATCAGCTGCATCACTGCAGTCTCGTGCACGCGGTTCACAACAGAACTGGAAGAGAAGACAATGCTGAATAAAGTCGTAATTTGTTGTTTTCAATACTTCAACACATTCTAACTGACCCGCTGATGTCACATGGATTACTTTGATGTTTTTATTACCTTTCGGGACATGGACAGTATGCTGTACATAGATTTTCAATGGAGGGTCAGAAAGCTCCCAGACTGAATCTAAAACATCATCTGTGTTCCGAAAATGAACGGTGGTCTTACGAGTTTTTATTGACATGAGACTAAAGGGCTTGTTATAGTTGTGTGTAGGTCCTACAGCGTAGGTTCCGCGTCGGTTTTCATTTATACTTCTGCGTCGTCGACGTGCAAACACACGCGCAGATCGCTGGTAGGCAGTATCCACGTGTGTAACCACAGTAGCAGCGAGACTGTCAATGAAGAAGAAGCTTGGCAAGTTAACCCACAAACAAAGAAGAAACAGTAACTTGTTGTGTATGATTTGAGAAGACCAGCAATGATGGAAGTAAATAAACGGTGACTTTTGTTGCAGTTTGAGTTAAATCACTCCTCGACTTGACTCATCTTTGTTTTCACGGTTGCAAACGGAAATACTTATGAAGCAGATTTTTTTTTACCTGATGTGAGGGGTTCTGGTGGACCAATCACAGCGCTTGCGGTCCGCTTAGAACTGACGTCAGGCTACGGATAACCTACGGCGTAGCTACAAAATGGGCTTTAGTCATTGTCATGACATTATTTTCATTTTTGGGTGAACTATCCCTTTAATAAAGCCACATACCATATATCAATGCATTCTTTGGCACCTTTAAGTGATTTGTTTCAACAGATGTAATAAATACTATGGTTTTTGTTTGGTTTAAAGATATGGACAAACCGGGACAGGAAAAACCTTTACTATGGAGGGTGAGAGGTCACCCAATGAGGAATTTACATGGGAGGAGGTATGTCTGAGCTTTGTTATCTGCACCTGTCCAGTGGCTCTTTAAAATTACATTTTCTTGGAGGTCTGCTCATGTTATTCAAGGTTTCTTGCACCAGACAGTTGCAATTTAGTTTAACATGACAAAATAATTTGGGTTAAATTTCTCTTTCACCTTTTCTTCCCCAGGACCCTCTGGCTGGAATCATTCCCAGAACTCTTCATCAGATCTTTGAGAAACTCTCCAGTAATGGTACAGAGTTCTCCGTGAAAGTTTCTCTACTGGAGATTTATAATGAGGAACTGTTTGACCTGCTCAGTCCTGCTCCCGATGTCACAGAGAGATTGCAACTGTTCGATGATCCCAGAAACAAGGTACCCTTTTGTTTAAATAATTTGCTTTATGTGATTCTAATTTCAGTTTTCTCTCAAAAGTGGTGTGTACTGTATTTAATATGCGTGTATGCATACAACAGAGAGGTGTGGTCATTAAAGGCCTTGAGGAGATCACGGTGCACAATAAGAATGAGGTGTATCAGATCCTGGAGAGAGGAGCAGCCAAGAGGAAGACGGCATCAACTCTCATGAATGCTTACTCCAGGTAAACACAACTCTGTATTTGACCCTGTCCAGACTTAAGTCTTATCTAACTAGATGTCAGATATCAAAGTTTTAATGTTCCTCATAGTGTGTAGGACACACTTTAGCTGGGGTTTCACAGGAATGGTCATATATGACGTCCAGATATGTGTTGTATTGTGTTTGTTGTAAAATCCCTTTTCTGCTTTGCTACTCCAGTCGATCCCATTCTGTATTTTCTGTGACCATTCACATGAAGGAGATCACAATGGACGGAGAGGAACTGGTCAAGATTGGAAAACTGAACTTGGTGAGTCTGTTTGCTTAAGATTATGGGATATGGTTAAAGGGATATTCATCATTTACTCTTATGTATAAATTAACGTGAAGGAAGATATTTTAGGGAATGTTTGTAACCAAATCGATCAGAGACCCCACTGACTTCCATAGCAGGATAAAAGAATACTATGGAAGTCAATGGGGCCTCTGATCCGTTTTGTTACAAACATTTTTTCAAAATATATTTGTGATTATCATAAATAAATGTATATAGGTTTGTAACGACATGAAAATTAGTAAATAATTATTTTTGAGTGAACTATCCCTTTAAATTCACCATAAAATGGAAGTAGCGATTGTCTTATTTTCCCCGCTGTGGTGTATAGCCAAGTTTTTCTGAAATGCAAAAAGGTCGGGTGGGACTTTCGTCCATTGAGAATTGATTGGATCGGTGGAAGTTGGGTCATGTTGCTATTTGCTAATCGTTGCAATCTTTTCATGGACCCCACCCACCTGCAATTCCCCCATGACCGGATGTAAAGAGAGATCCTTTCGAAGGGGGAAGGAGATTTTTATTTTTGGTTAAAGATTATGAGACATAGACTGAAAAAAAAAAAGGTGGATGATGACGCGATGTCGCCTTCCTCCTTTGTAATGAATTGAAGCCAAAAATGTCCGACTATGGTCACTGTCATGTTACGTAAAAACGTCAGTTTGGAGACAAGGCATATGCAGAAGAAATCGTCCGTGGAGCCAGAGCCGCGATATCAAACGTCCACCCAAATGCTCGCGCGACCAATTCAACCACGACAATCATAACGACACGCCCCGTTTCAATAGCATCAAATTGCTAGCTAAAATGAACACTTGAACATATGCAGTTGCGTGAAACAACTGCTTGAAAGGACCAAAACTATCTTTTGGAAACTTTTTTTTTTGAAGTGTAAATAATTTTTTTATTTAGAGCAGAGTCCCATTCGTTTGAATGGAGAGGGCAGGAATTATGACTTGTTCTGCCGCCAGCCACCAGGGGGTGATCAAAGAGCCTGTGGCTTCATTTTTCATAACTTATGAGGCACACCCATTATGAGGACACATGAATTTTGAAAAAGTTATTTGTTGAAAATGCCACAATATTAGAAATAATTAGGGTTTTTTTGTTGCCTTTTCATCAAAACACTCATCACTCCCCTTCATCTCTTTTAGGTGGATCTTGCAGGTAGCGAGAATATCGGGCGATCTGGTGCGGTTGATAAGCGGGCACGTGAAGCTGGCAACATAAACCAATCTCTGCTGACTCTTGGTCGGGTTATCAAGGCTTTGGTGGAAAGAGGACCTCACGTACCCTATAGAGAGTCCAAACTCACCCGTATACTGCAGGATTCCCTGGGAGGACGCACAAAAACTTCAATCATTGCCACAGTATCTCCTGCATCCATCAATCTTGAGGTTTGTCAAACACTGGTAGACTTTCTCTCACGCTGTCTCTCTCTCGCTTGCTCTTCTATTAACCATGTTGATTTTTATAATTTCATTGTAGGAAACTCTGAGCACATTGGACTATGCGAACAGGGCCAAGAGTATCATGAACAAGCCAGAGGTCAACCAGAAACTGACCAAGAGAACGCTAATCAAGGCAAATCTACTTAAATTTATTTATTTGCATTTTTTGAGGTTTTGTCACATTTTTTTATAATGCCTAACTTTTTCAAAACATTGCAGGAATACACGGAAGAGATTGAGCGTTTGAAAAGAGATCTGGCTGCCACCCGTGACAAACATGGAGTGTATCTCTCGCTTGATAACTATGAGTAAGTTGATATAGTAAAAAATAAATAGGTTTTTAAAGCAATAACCTAAATGTTTGTTTATTCTTATATTTTCTGTTTTTTAGGAGCATAAATGGTAAACTGGTGTCTCAAGAAGAGCAGATTACGGAGTACACAGAGAGAATAGGTGCCATGGAGGAGGAGTTCAAGAGGGTGAGCGTTTTTCAAATAAATTCTACTTCTGCTTTTGTGTAGATGCGCAGAGTCCTACCTAGTTCCACTTTTTGGTTTGTGATGTCACCAAGTGTCCAATGCATTGGTGAAAAGCTAAATTTTGCACTTCCATCAACAGCTTATGGAGTTGTTCACGGACAGCAAGCAGAAACTGGAACAGTGCTCGGAGGAACTACAGGATAAGAGCCAAAAGCTGGACGAGACTCACAAGGACCTAACGGAGACCAGGCTCCGTCTGAATCAGGAGGAGTACATTACTGCAAAGGTCCAGAACAACGAGGGCCAGCTTTACAGCACTGCTGACCAGGTCAATCAATGAGATGTGTAATAATGCTTGTTTATTAGTCATTTATTACATTTTTGTGAATCAGTCCATGTTAATTCAGTTAACAAGGTGGTGTAAAAGTGTTGACCGTATCAGAACTGGCTGGCATACACACACAGACATGATGACTGTCCACACTATTACTCCTACTTTGTGACATTTTTTGACCGTAACAGAATTGACACTAACTTGGACAACAGGAAATCATTATCCACAGCATCCTAACTTGTTTGCTCTCTCATTCAGCTGTTGAGTACAGCTGAGGCCAGCACGCAGGATGTTAGCGGCCTTCACGCTAAGTTGGAGCGAAAGAAAGATGTTGAACTTCATAATGGTGAGGTACAGCAGACCTTCGCACAGTCCATGGAGAACTGCTACAACAACATGCAGACTACACTGCAGGAGCAGGGCAACAAACACTCGGCCATGATTGACTATTACCGTTCATCAGTGGGTAAGGATATAAGTTTAAGTAAAACTTAAAGGGGACACATCGTGAACATATACATTTTATCATGTTTAAATGCTTATAAATGGGTCCCAAGTGCTAGTATCAACCTATAAAATGTGTAAAGAACAACCCAGTAACTACGTTTTGGTAAACCATTCCCTGCAAGCATGTGAAAAAATAGATAATTGAAATGTGGCTCCCCTGATGATGTCATAAGGGGATAATACCGCCCCTTAACCTGCACTATCCAAACACGGAACTGCCATTTAGTGCAGAGATCAGCTCATTTGCATTTTAAAGTACACAAAAATCAACACATTTTTGCCCCCACCTGCAAAGGAGAATTGTGGGAATTTTATGTTATAAATAATCTATGTTATTTTGAGCTGGAACTTCACATATGTACTCTGGGGACACCAATGATTTATTTTACATATTAAAGTCTTGTGAAATGTCCCCTTTAAAAAACAGAAAAATGTGACCATGCTCCACTATAAGAATAAATACGTCATTAGATTAAGTCATTTATGGCTAGAAGGTCTTGCAGAAATGTTTCTTTCCTGAGTTTTACAAGTTAAATTTTTTTGTAGGTGAGCTGCTGACTGTGAACAGCAGGGCGTTTAAGGAGACTTTAGGAGCTGTGTGTGAATCGTACAGCAGTATTAAAGGTGCTGTCGGAGAAGGTGTGGAGCGGTGTAAGGAACGAGTGCGACAGCAGGAGAAACTTTCACAGGAGGCTCAGAACAATATGCTAGAAATACTGGTGCGGACTGTTTACATCTTCAACATTTTTTATGGATATTTCAAAGAAACATCTTTATTTTTTTTATTGATGAGGTGCACAAAAATGTGAAACTGCTAATGGAAAGCTTCTGCTTTTATCTACTGGCTTTGATTTTGAGGCTTTGCTCAGTGATAAAGTACCCATTTAATATTTTCTCAGGAAGAACACAAACAACATCTAGAGGAGGTTCTGGTTGCACAGGCATTGCCTGGTATCAGGTCAATAATGGCGGTGAATGACAGTTTGAAGCAAACCCTTCACAGATACCATGCTCTGGCTGAACAGGTGTGTGAGAAAAGACCCACCTGAAAAACACTTATTTGTTTGTTTTGTAGATTGTCAATCTTAAATGTGATGCATTGAAAAACCCTAAAACATTGTTTCTTACAGATGCAAGGTCTGAAGACAGAAATGATGTCATTTTTCAACTCCCATGTTGAATCGTTGGCCGGAATGAGAGAGACTGCTGTGCACGGCTTCAGCGCTCTGCGTACTGAAAATGACAAGCTCAAGGAACAGATTAGCCAAGTTGGAAACAACCATCAGGCGGTAGGTCTGCTCACCCGGACAGATTCTTGGAACAGATTACAAAGTCATCATACTTGATGTTATTGAATCCAATTTTTTGTAAAGGTGGTTGACTTTAAAATGCTGTGAGTACTTCATTGTTAAGGTGGTTAATAAGCATCCATTGTCCGAATTTTGCAAAAAAAAAAACTCAAACTTTGTGTGTGAGCCTTAAATAATGCCTGTTAGTCGATTTGGTTGCATGATTATGATCCAGTCGGTTCTATCATCTATTACTTGCCCTTTGAATGGCACTGTAACAAATATCTGCCTTTCTACAGCGCGTGGCCCAGTTGGTTCAGTGTTTGCAGGACCAAATGAATCTCCTGGCTTTGGAAACTCAGACAGACTTTGAGGGTCTCGCACAAGCAACATCTGCACAGATTATGCCGCTAGAAACGCTACAGAGCTCCATACAGAGGTGAGTGGAAAATTAATCATAGACCATATAAAACAATGGCCATAGTGTCTGCAACATCCTGTAGGTTTTTGAAGAACATTTTTGAAGCCCAAAATCAGAGCCGGCCATTGCTAGAAATGGGCAAAGAGGTGGAATGTGGGTGCTGAAACACTGCCCACCTAGCTTAACTTTAATGCTTAATAAAATTTAAACAGATGTTTACCAAACATTTACCCCCTCACAGTTGTCATGAAGGGCAAAATTAGCTATATAGACCAGAACCACTTTTTTAGGCTGTGAAGTATTGGCCATTTTGGGACGGTTTCCCGGTCAGAGATTTGCTAAAGCAAGGACTAGACCTTAGTTTAATTATGAAATATAACTAGTTTTATCAAACATGCCTTACTAAAAACATTACTTGTGTGCATTTTGAGGTAAAACAAGGGGCACTGATGTATTTTAAGATATGTCTGTGCAACAAGTTGTTTGGACGGCTCTTACATTTGTTTTATTTTAGTCTAGGACTAGTCTAATCCCTGTCTGGGAAACCGCCTCATAAATATAGGGGGTTTATGAAATTGACTAAGTTTTGGAGCCTATCTCTAGCGTCCAGTGTGTGACTTTCAGTTTAAGACACTTCTGTGTTGGATTCAAGAGAAAGATCAGACCGAAAAGTTTCTGATTGGAGATCTATGTGTAACTTTTTAAGATTCATGTAACGTGATAGTAACAAATTTCATCTTTATTACAGCAAGTGCATCACATCAGAGGAGGACACCGTGTCTATTCGTGGTCGGCTCGGTTCATCTGTGGATGGAGTGATAACGGAGATGAATGAAGCGACAGAAGAGGGAGAGAGGGCACTAGAGGAGTGTGGCGGCTACTGCGGTCACCTCCAGACGTCTTTGGACTCTCTGGCTGAGTCGGGGCTCAAGTGGTGTCATGATGCCAAAGACTTGACTGAGAATAAAACTCAGGAACAGCTTAAGCATATCAAGGACACCGACACAGCTGTGCAAGACCTGCTTAAGGTTAGATCGTCTGTCTGTCTGTCTGTCTGTCTGTCTGTCTGTTTCCTGTCCTGCTGACATGTCAATCAACAATGTGTTTTCATTTTCTTAATATGAATTAAATTGGTTGATGAATGCATACTATCAGGGGTGCAAACTTGTCACCTTTCTGCGAAATTCGCCGTTTTTGATCCAAAATAGGTAATTCTTGTGATTCGTCTAGATCCGATGAGTTTTTGAAAATGAGGGGTGAGGGGGGTCTGCGACATGGTATCAGTAAATGAAATTATGAAAATCATGCCCAGCTATTGTGGTAACGATGTCAAATTACTAGCCAGTTTGGCGGGTTATGTTTTACAATTTATAGCCACCTCATTTGCTGCCGAAGTTTAAGCAGTCTGCAGATTAAGTGCACTCGTAGTATTTTCTCATTTGAGGTAACGCGCCCACGTTACGTTGCTGTGCGCGTGGTCATAAAGCTTAACATTTGTTCACGCACCGCAGTTTTAAGTTAAGTGATTTTAAGCCGTTGAAACACAAACAACAGTGCTATATGCGCTATATAACGGTTTCTGTTTAAGAGGAGCGTGCAAGCCGCGAATCCGCTTCTCATTAAACTCGTGAGTATTTTGCTGTTGTATTAGCCTTAAATGCATACACGCGTCAAAATTCCCATCTTTTGCAAGTATCCTCATAAACACGAACATTTAGGTCTTAAGAGAATGTAAACAACTAAAACAGAAAACGCATGTGTTAACAGTATATTAGATCCAGACTTCAGTCTAAAAGGGGAAGTTACCTAGTTTTACTCCTGTCTGTCAATCTTGTTAATCAAACAGCATTGAGAGAAAATCTCTCACTGCTCTTAACTAAATCACTTTTCTACCTTTAGTAAGATTTGTACGTCGAATTGTACACAAGTTTGATTCGAGTTGCTCGTTCGGGATTTATATACTGTATTATTAGAGCTATGACTGTGACCAGAACAAACCCTGAATTATGTTTGTGTACTACTAAATAATAATAAAAATACAAATTTCTGTAACACTGTTGAGTTGTGCTACACTGCGGATGCAGCGTGGAGATTAATGAGGATGGAGATTAATCTTAAAGTATATTTATTAACTTGCTGCTGTTGACACATCATTCTCACGGTCAGAGCAGCTCTACATACATGCAGAGATGAACACACACACACTGATCTACCGTAACCCACAGGGGACAAACATTAACGCAAACGCGTTTTACATAGCTTACACTTTGGTGCCCTCTTGTGACCACTCACATGCACAACACAGAACAACTGAGGACATTATATACATGTTTAACAAACACTTTAGCGCTTGTGTCTGTCCCCTTTTTCACCCCTGATGAGTTTGCACCCCTGACTATAACCTCTTATGTGCACAGTCTGTAGAAGAAAAGGGAGAGAAAGCTGTCAGAGACTGTGAAACTCGGGTAAGTCAAATGCAACAGGAAGTGGAAGGAATCCTGGGTCGTGTGGAAATGCAGACGGGCAAAGATGGAGCCACATTGCAAGAGCACAGAGAGACCCTGTCATCCATCCACACTTTGGCATTGGACACAGTACACAACTTCATCAGCTCAGAGCTTCGACAAGATTTACCAACAGGTAACAAACGCTGAGAGAAATGCAAGGCAAAACATTTCGGAGTAATTAACTCTGTGATCTGGGTAATAAAGTGATGATGTGCATTTCTTTGCAGGAACAACCCCTCAGCGTAAGGAGTACGTGTACCCGCGTGTGCTGAGCAAGCCGAGGAGCCGAGAAGAACTGGAGCAGGAGTTCAGAGCTCAACAGGAGGCGTTTCAGAGCGCTCTTCAGAGCCAGTGTGAGACTGTAGTAGAGGCAGATGAAGAGAAACCTCTTGACCAGGTATCAATCGTAAACCTTTTGAGATGTATTTGTTTATATACGTGTGGCCTGTGGTTAACTTTATGAATTTGCTGGTTTAGGACTCTCTGGAGGATGAAGTCAATGTTTCTAGTGATGGAAACACCATAGAACAGTCTGATGAGAATTTGATGTGTTATGAGAACGGAAGGGTTCCCTTCTTCAAGGTGAGACATTCGAGCATTTCTCACATGTGAAAAGATTGCTTGTGTGCCACAAATAATTCATATTGTTGGTTGTAGAAGCAGTCTTTGACTTTTTTTTCCCACTTTCCCTATACAGAAGAAAAGCAAGAAGGAAAATGGCGGCAATAAATCTCTAAACCGTTCAAAGGTTGAGAATGAGAGCTTGTGTACGCCACCTCGTTCAAAACTACCACTCAGATGTCAGAATTAACATCAGTTATTTGTTTTTATCGCTTAGTTTTATGTGTCAAATGGCATTCTTTTAAGCTTTTGTGTGTCTTTCAACATGAAGTGTCTGTCTTCCTTTCTTTCGACATGAATTGTCTGTCTTAACCCTTTTATATTTGTGTTGTTACCTCACTGTCAGTTTTTAATAATAAATAACTAAAGTTAAGGGTGATCTTGTTACTTTACTTTTTCACTTAAGTTTAGACTTTTTTGTTAACTGTACTTCTATGTGTTGATCTGATTTAAATGCTAAAGAAAAATCCACTCCTTATTTAATAAAGTGTTTTTAAAGTATGGTTCATTTATCAGGTCTTAATGTATAAAGTTCTTAATGTTTTAATTATTCACTAAGACACGGTGTAATATTGGTCCTTATGTTTGCAGCTATATTTTTCCTTAAAGGCGGAGTCCATGATGTTTGAAAGCCAATGTTGATATTTGAAGTCACCCAAACAAACACACCCCTACCCCAAAAGAATCTGGACCTTCTGTTGATAGACCCGCCCCACACATACGCAACCCGGCATTTGATTTGATTTGATTGGCTATAAGTGTGTTTTGGTAGTCGGCCCATCTCCTTTTCCAAAGCGTTTTTCAAACATTGTGCACTCCGCCTTTAATATTCAAATAAGCTCACAAGGTTAATAAAATAAATAAGTTGATCAGAGAGATATTATTGGTGCATTTAATAAAGATTTAAATCTAAGAATGGCAAGTAAATAAACTGTCATGGTTTTTTGTTTTAACTTGTTGGTTACAAACTTCACTTTCAAATTTTTTTACTACAGTGGTCAAAATGGTATGGTTCCCGTTTAAACAATAGGCCTTACCTGTTTTAAGCTTCTTAAATGTAACTAGCTAATGGTGTATTAACTTATTGGTCATATTATTTGGAATTACACAGTTAAAAAACAAAACTAGTTTTAATGAATTGTACGATTTTATTACAACATGATATTACAAAGCCAATATTTAGCTATTTTTGTCCTATTCGAGAAGTGCTTTACACTGAAGTCGTTTAAATTTAATAAAGAAAATGTGTGTTTGTTTTCATTCGGAGGCGGTCGGGGCGTGATATCATAGTATCGCGAGAACGATTTAAGAGCTGACGACTCTGTATGCTTTCAAGTCACTCTCGCGGTACCTTAACGTCACATATCACTGCGCAGCTTAGCATGAAATACAACAATAAAAATTTCGGCTACATTTGTGATTCTGCGATAATTTATGTTTTAAATGACATATTTAAACATTTAACACTTTTTATTCTTTTCATTTACACAGATGTAACGTGTCTTAGAAAGATTTTAGGTTTGTTCGACTTTATGCGGCGCCGCAAGAAGCGACAGCCGGATGTCGTCAAAGTACCGCGAGAGCGATTCGCGAAATCATACGAAGGAGTTTGCTTTTAAATCGCTCTCGCGGAACTTTGACGTCATCCGGCTGTCGTTTCTTGCGGCGCAAGAAGCCCAATATCTTAGAAAGTTGTGAAGACATCTACATTACTTAGTAAAATTATTATCATATCATCATGAATTATCTGATTTTATTATTATGATTTTCTTTTATGTTGGGCTATTATATTAATTGTAGGTATTTTGTTTTGATGTTTTGGACTGAACTTTGTTCCTTGTATCCTTGTACTCTTGTGGCATTAAAAGCCTCGCCCCTTTCAAATATTCCTTTTAAACAGCTATTCTACGCATTCATTCTATTTCCTCTGGTCCAATCAGAACTGCTCTCTGCGGCACGTGTTTTAATCGCCTCGCAGCGTTCAATCAGAACTGTTCTCTGAACCACGTGGTCATTCCACGTATGCGAGGAGAGATAACAGATTACAGTTGAACATCTGAAGCCTCAGTCTCAACAATTTACATCTGTTTAAAATGTAAAATACATGGATGTAATGCTCTAGGATGTTGAATAGGTTTAGACCGTGAAATGGATTTAGATGAGGCTTTCCAAGCGGTTGGAGAATTCGGCAGACACCAGAAGCGGATGGTGATCATCCTGATTTGTCTCCAGGTAACTGATATACAGGCAGATTTATGAAGTGTCATGTGCTGGTGTAAATAAATATTTTCAGTTTTCTATGGCACAGAGCATAAATGTATGCAAAACGTATATTCGTGCGATCAAACGTCTGCGTTGGTTTACAGGAGGAGTCCTTCAGGCAGATGTTAATCGTTTGCTTTTTCTCAGTTACAGTAAATCATTTACTTTACAAAAAGGCTATTTTAAAACTTGATTGTTTAATGTAATTTACTTATTTTAATAAATTATCTAATTTGAACACATTTTCCTATCTAGGGATGCTATTGTATATTATTAGGGCTTACTTTTTATCTCTACTGCAGGGGTGGGCATTCCTGGTCCTGGAGGGCCACTGTCCTCCAGGATCAGGAATGCCAACCCCTGCTCTATTAGGGCCGATTTTAAATTAGTTTTGTTGTTGGTTAAATAAGTAAAGCTTAAATAAAACAGAAAACTAAACTCACTCATTCATTCGTTCAACTGTGTTTCAAACATGTTCTCCAGATTTACATGGCATGCCAGTCCATGCTGATAGTTTTAGTGGGAGCTGTGCCTGAATATCATGTAGAGCCTGTTACTGAAAGTGGGAGTGTAACCCGTGGTGTGACATTTACTGAGGATGTCAGCTCTATTGTGACTGAGGTAAGGATGTGTTCTCTTGTTATGAAGGTTTTTGTTTATCTTAATCTTGCTTATTTAAAACTAGAGATGCACAGCTATATCGACTGCCGCTGATTTATTTTAAACCTACACTTAGTGTTGTAGTCAAGACCACCTAAACCAAGACCAAGTCATGACCAAGATCAAGACAGGCAGAGACCGAGATAAGACCAAGACATTTAAACACTTATGATAAAATGTGGCATATGCATATGATTAGGCACTTCTTGTCTGTGTGTGTGTGTGTGTGCCATCAAAGAAGTTGATAAAATAATCAAAAGCATTGCAGATATGTGGGAATTTATCTTTGTCTATAAGCAAATAAAAGTGAACAAACACTAAAGAGCTGAAATCAACTTAACCATTTATTTTGAACTGTCTTTCCATGGCTTGCCATCCACCTAACACAATGCAGGTGTTTTTAGTAATAAAAATAATTTAAAGAAAATTGTAATTGGGAGAAACTTAAACAATGCTTAAACAAAGCCAACATCATATGACAAACCTGAATAAACTGCATAAAATTAATGATAAAAAATAAATTTGTGATGTGCCATCAGTTGTGGTCTTGACCGGTCTCAAATAAAATTCCGAGTCCTCTTTGTCAGAGACCTAGACGAGACCGAGTAAAAATGCGGTCGATTCCAAGACGAGACCAAGACCTTTAAAAAGTGGTCTTGAGACTGAGACCAGTCTCGAGAACTACAACACTACCTACACTGTTGGTCCCTTGGGTTAAAAGAATCTGCATAAATGTAAAACCATCAACATATCAGATATAGCATAAAAAGGCTGATATTACAAACCATTGGTTTGTATTGATATCAATGAAGAAAGCAATCAGTCTTTTTCTGAAGTATCTCAATTTATACCTGATTTAGAACACAACAGCACTAAAAATTAATGAGTTTAAAAACTTTTTTAAACTTTTAAAAACTTATTTTTAAGGTAACATTTACATTCTGTCTCATGTCAAATATGAGTAAATGTTGTTACTAAGTTTTATAACACGGAGCTGTTGAATGCTTTATTCCGATAATAAAAAAAAATGCTCCATGGGTATGCATTATTTTTCGATAAACACACATCTGACCTGTTAGATGTCTTAAAATAACCATCAGAGCAATGCTTTTGTAAGTAACCGCCGTGGTATAAGCGGAATAATGGACTTCAGTCCTTTGAATTATTTGAAAATAATGTACTCCGCTTCATGTCGTGTTGCATTGCCACCATGGGTGTGCATTATTTTCGAATAATTCAAAAGCCCGTTGTCAATTATTTCTTACATATTTGATAGCAAAAATACTTTAAGAACATTGTCATGTGGTTATATTTGTATTTTGTTTACCATGTACCTCTCTTATAAAGTTGACTAGTTGAATGTTAAAGGGGACATTTCATGAAAATCTGATGTTTTCCATGTTTAAGTGTTATAATTGGGTCCCAAGTGCTTCTATAAATCTAGAAAATATGAAAGATCAAGTTCAACCCAGTAACTTTGGTTTACCAAAACTTTCTCTGCAAGCATGTGAAAAAATAAGTAATTTGGCTCCCCTTGTGATGTCAGAAAGGGATAATACTGCCCTTAATTTGCACTATCCAACCACGGCACTGCCATTTAGTGCAGAGATCCGCTCATTTGCATTTAAAAAGACACACCCAAAACGCAAATTTTTGCTCACACTTACAAAGGGTCAATTTTAACATGTTATTATAAATGATCTATATGGTATTTTCAACTAGAACTTCACATATGTACTCTGGGAACACCAAATATTTATTTGACATCTTAAAGTCTTGTGACATGTCCCCTTTAAATGGATCCAAATGTTCGTTGAAATGATCTTATGATGCATCAATAAACTAGCTAGTATACCTAAATGCATGTGTTTTTAATCTTCGCTAATTTAAAACATGATCAAAATTCAAATTTTCAATTTTATTTATATAGCGCTTTTCACAATTGTTTAATTGTTTCAAAGCAGCTTTACATTAATAGATGCAGGAAAAAACAGAAAAATCTTAAAACATAAACAGCAGAATACAGCGGTTAAGATTAACCAAACAAAGCAAGCGACAAGTATCGGTATCAACCAAACCAGTTTATTGTTAAAATTGGTATCAGCCAAAATCCTGTTTGGCATCTCTATTTAAAGTCACATCTTTATTAGATATGTTCATCTTAAAGAAGACATCTGACATATTCATGCATGTGTTTTATCTTTGCTGCTATTTTGTCTTTTGCAGTGGTACCTCGTTGAAGAGCAAGCCTATAAGGTGAATTTGGCGGGGTCTCTCTTCTTCGCCGGTGTGCTCATAGGAAATGTCCTGTTTGGACCACTCTCGGATAAGATCGGAAGGAAGCCAGTTTTTCTTACTGGTAGGATGAACAATTATAATTTTTTTATCATTTAATTATCTTACAAAATAGTTCAACAAGTCCATGAAGAAAATACAGTTTTATTTAAACATGTTTACATTTCTCCCTCAGGTCTGTTTTTTGAAGTCTTATTTGGATACGGCACTGCCTTAGCCCCAAGCTATGAAGCGTTTGCCTTGTCCCGGCTGTTGGTAGGCATTATGAACGGAGGCATGGCATTGGTCTGCTTCGTCCTCACTCAGGAATATGTGGGAAAGTCGTACTGGGCAATGACAGGTTAACAGAACTGCCACTATCGGCTTTGTCAACCTCTTTGACTTTAAATCTAAACCAGTTCCCTTTATGAATAGACTAATTTGATTTTTGTATTTCAGGAACTTTGACTAATATGACCTTTGCAGTGGGGATCTCTCTGTTCGCTGCTTTAGGTTATTACGTCCGGCCGTGGCGCAACTTGGCAACTGTGGCAAACTGTCCTGGACTTCTGCTTTTCCTGCTTTGCGTGTGAGCGTGCAGTTGAATGGCTGCTTCCTGTTAAACTACAGCATTGTGGCGTCATTATAGTTCATTAGTAAAATTCAGCCTGGAGTTATTTGTTTTTAGTTAAAGTGTGTTATGTAAATCTTCTCTTGGTTAAGTTTAACAAAAAAAAATGCTTGCAGCATGAGTAAGGATGTAACCTAGATAGAAATTAAAGTTAGAAATATGAGCTGCATGTTTAGTGGTTGAGCAAATCCTCAGAGACGTTGGGCCGTGGTGCTTATGTGAGTTTTATGTCCCAATGTCCTATATGATGATGAGCATTCTGGAATCAAAGTGTTTCCATGTTCTCAGGACTCTGCCAGAATCTCCACGCTGGCTGTATTCTCGGGGTCATATGAAGCAGGCAGAAGACATCCTGCAGGATTTTGGTGTTAGGAATGGGAAAGGCAGGATTTCTGTGAAGCTCCGCCGGACTGTCAGCACCAGTGCTATTGATACATCCAGTCCTGGGGTTTTCCAGCTGGTCACACATCCCGTACTACGATGGAGAACTGTGGTCCTCATGTATGTATGGTGAGTATTTCAGCATTATAGTCATTCAGAATTTCACAAATTTGTAAATTTTTAGGATTGGCAATGCCAAGCATCTTTATTCCCAGCAAGCAATTTTGGCTAAAAGAAGGCTACATTTGGGCTGTCTGTGAAAGTCAACACAGCATAATAGATGTCTAACTTGGTCCAAGAATAGACGATACGTAAACGTTACAGGAATATTCAATTTTCTTAAAAGAAAAATCCAGACAATTTACTCACCACCATGTCATCCAAAATGTCGATGTCTCTCTCCGTTCAGTCGAGAAGAAATTATGTTTTTTGAGGAAAACATTGCAGGATTTTTCTAATTTTAATGGACTTTAATAGACACAAACAATTAACACTTAACTCAACACCTAACAGTTTTTTTTCAAAGGACTATAAACGATCCCAAACGAGGCATAAGGATCTTATCTAGCGAAACGACCGTCATTTTTGACAAGAAAAATAAAAAACATGCTTTTCTAAACCACAACTTTTCGTCTAGGTCCGGTCCAGCGCGACCCCACGCAAATGCGTAGTGACGTAGGGAGGTCACGTGTTACATATATAAAATGCACATTTGCAGACCATTGTAAACAATAAACTGACATAAAGACATTCATTAGTATCAGTTGACATACAATAACGTAGGAACGGTGCTCTTTCAAATCAACACACTTGTAAACACTGGGGCGGAGTTTCGCGTTCGTCTTCTGTGACCTCTTGACGTCATGACGTATTGCGTGGGGTCACCTGGCGCATCACGACCAGATCTAGACGAGAAGTTGTGCTTTAAAAGTGTATATTTGTTATTTTTCTTGTCAAAAATGACAATTGTTTTGCTAGATAAGACACTTATGCCTCTTTGGGATTGTTTATAGTCCTTTGAAACTACGTTGAAAAAACTGTTAAGTGTTGAGTTAAGTATTAATTGTTGGTGTCTATAAAAGTCCATTAAAGTGAGAAAAATCCTGCAATGTTTTCCTCAAAAAACATAATTTCTTCTCGACTGAACAAAGAAAGACATCAACATTTTGGATGACATGGTGGTGAGCAAATTATCTGGATTTTTCTTTTAAGAAAATTGAATATTCCTTTAAGAAAAAATAAAAGCGAACACACGAAAAAACTGTTGACTTTGCTTACATGTTGGAATATCATACATGTAAGCAAAGCAATATCATTCAAAGTTATTTAGGGTAGAAGTAGGTTGCTCATAGCCAGACTATATAAGGTTAGCCGTCATTTCAACGTCTTGGTTTTTGCTTGCTGGGTTATGTTTCCCAGGTTTGCTGCTAAATATAAAAAAAATACAAATTGTAAAAATCTGTACTGTCATCCAAAAGATAAATGCAGTAACTACGCAAACACTAAAACCGAGAAAAATGCCCTTAAAGTTTTTACACCAGCCAGTCAAACATGTTACTGCAATTTTGGCACAAACGTTTCTTAGAAATGGGTCTAAACTGAACCTGGAGACACAATAGATCTCACAAAGCCAATTTCAAACCTCAATTTTGACCAAATGCATAGTTACTGCGCTTTGCCTTTGTAGGGCAGTATAATTTTACGATTTTTAAGGTATTCATTATGATTTTTCTTATAATGTTGTATAAAGTTTTTTTTCTTTGTGTGTGTATTGTATGGTATGTCTGTAGTCTTGTGTATTACGGGTTGACTCTCAATGCAAGTGAAGATAAAGGAAATCGTTACCTTAGTGTTGCGATGTACGGGTTGGTCGAGCTTCCTGCTTACCCTCTGTGCATGTACTTCATGAACAAACAATGGTAAATACACTCACACCATCAAACACCTGGTAGGCATCTCTGATCGTAATCTACTATTTAGTACTGAATGTGTGTTTTTATTTCAGGGCAGGAAGGCGGAAGTCAATGGCGAACTTTCTTGGCTTCGCAGGCTTATCATGTCTACTCAAAACTATTGTACCTGTATCAGGTGATCATTTTTTAGATTAATTAAGTTTTCATTTAAAATCTAATTCCCCAGTGTGATTCAGATTATAGGAGTGAGCAGGACACAAACTATCGCAGGGTTAATTTTAACATGGCTACTCCAGGCGCTGCGTAATATCATTGCTTAGTACACAATGTAACTACAGATAAGTTAGAAATAGAAAAAATATGGAAACTCTTTGGTTATTTTTGAGTGCGATGCTAATGGTCTAATCAGATTCAAAGGATTATGCTAAGCTATGCTAAAAGTGGTACCGCCAGACCCAGAGATCGGCTGAATGGATATCATAATGGTAAAAATCAAATGAGCATATTTTCATATGTACCTTTTCGAGTGTCCCTTTAAGCCTCAGGTATACAATGTTTTCATTTCATTATCAATGTAAATGCTATTAATCAAAATGATAACTGTTAATACAATATCAGGGGAAATAACTGACTATTATTATTATTATTATTAATTATTTATTTTTGTCTTAATTGTGCAGCCTTTTCAAAAATCTATTTCTATGCATTGATGCATAATACAAGGATGTAAGATGAAGGATCATGGATGGATGAATGTGTGGATATCTATCTATTGTAGGCAGATATATAAACAATATCCACATTTAGTATATAGACAGAATTTTACTGAATTATTTGTGTTTAAACGAAAATTTGTAGCAGGTATTACAATAAACCCTTGGTTTGTTACAGTTATCCCCACCTATGGGGTAAGTTGTAACGTTTGCACTCCTGTCACTTTCGGTGTAATTGTACGATAACGGTAGGTCCCACAAACAAACTTTTAAGTTTTCATTTGTAGCAGAGGTGTGTGTGTTGATTGTGTAAAAAAAAATAATGAATCTAACTTAAATATTTTTTAATAATAGAGCCAAAGCCAGAAAGTGTTAGGTTGTGCTCCGCTCTCCCCTACTATCTGTCGTAACATCAAGGTAAAAAAAAAAACTATAAAATGAATGTAATGGGATTTGTGTCACTATAATCACTATAAACTAATTTAATTGAAACTAATTAAATTGAATTCATATTAAAACCTTGGCATTCTTCTGCTAAACGTTTGTTGTTATTCTGCTAAAAAAAACAAGCCGAGACTTGTGTAGCCTACTCTAAGCACAGTAAAAGCCTGCAGTCTTTCACGTGTCCTACGTAACTATAGTTTAAATGATTATACTGTAGCCCCAAAAGTATTTGTCATTGACAAAATTAACATTAAAACAAGCAAAGCCTTTCCCAAAAATATATTTTGGGGGTTAAGTGATGATAAGATGCATATGCTCTTATCTTAAAACAGTTTCTGGATGTCAGATGTTAATGGCACAAGTTCATAGTTAATGTGTTGAACGACAACTGTGGGAAACCGATTTCATTCATCCACTAAAATAATAATTGCAAAAATGGTTTGGAAAAGTCTAGACCAAAACTCCAAACAGAAAAGATGTAAAAAGACATCCATACTCCAAAAATAAAGGCCCAATCAACCTAAAACTATTACTTTAATGCAAAAATGCTAACGTGCTATTTGCAATGAAATGCAGTGGCTTAAAGGTGCAGTGTGTAGATTCTAGTTGTGAGGATGTGAATTGCACCCCTCCATTTCAAAGCACAGAAAAAGATGTCATTGTCTGAGACAATGTAGTGACAAATGCGCTCTGTAGGGCAGTTTGTCCATTAAGGGATACTTTTAAAACATGATGGCGCAAAATGGCGGCTTCCATGTAAGGGGACCCACTGTGTATGTAGATAAAATGTCTCATTCTAAGGTGATAAAAACAATACAGTTCATTTTGTAAGGTATATATACACAACTAAAAACATAGTTATCTATATTTTATTGCATTGCTGTCAAAGATCCTACTAAAATTTACACACTGCACCTTTAAGTGTCCAAAGTACACAGTAAATATTATTTCTTAGCATATATGAATAAATTGCATAAAGCTTATTGTTTGCTTTTTCAGGGTTCTTTTTAAGTGCCACATCACTGGCTCTAATGGGAAAATTGATGGTCAGTGCCGCGTTTAATATTGCATACGTGTATACCTCAGAGCTCTACCCAACCGTGATCAGGTACAGCCGACACTGTAGCAGCATGCATGTTTTTTCTCTTACTCATTTGTTATTTTTAAATAGAAATGTGTATTAGGTTTGTTTCTGTAGCTCACTTGGTAGAGCTTTGCATTAGCAATGTAAAGGTTACGACTTTCCCAGGTATATACTGATAAAATGTATAGCTTAAATGCACTAAGCTATGCATTAACCCATGGGACCACTGAAATGGACATCACATGTTTTGTGGTTCAAACCAATAAAATTGCTGATCAACCAATTAAAATAAGGCACACTGATTAAACACCTGAAAAATCAGGTCTGAAGGGGTTAATGTAAACTGGCCCTTAAAATTAATGATGTGCTCAAGTAAATGGCGACCTCTGGTGTAGACTGTGCTGTATTGAAAATTTTTTGTAAGGCTAATGTATGTAATCTAATGTAATTTTGTGTGTTTTTAGGAATGCAGGGTTGGGTGTATGTTCCATGTCCTGTAGAGTAGGAGGGATTTTGGCTCCATTTGTGCCCAGTATGGTAAGCAAATTTGTTTTATTATTTGTTTAGAAATTCTAAAAAGCTTATAATTCTTCTAATCATCTATATTATGCAAACAACTTTTCTCATTGACTGTTTATGTATTATTGGTTGTTCTCCAGAAATCACTGCATGCCTCTATGCCATTTATTGTGTTTTGTTTGAGCGGTGTATCTGCGGGCTGCCTCGGGCTCCTACTGCCAGAAACCCTTAATAAACCCATAGCCGAAACACTTGAAGAACTTTCCAGTCCCATCTACCATCGAATCTTAGAGCCAAAGGTAGTCACGGTGATCTAGTATCAGCAGTTACACTTCCCCTAAACATAAGCAAATGATAATAATCTAATTCCAGTGCATTGTTAAATGTTTTTCAGGTCCACCTCCTGGAGGAAAAGCATTTATCTGACCACAACGGAGAGGACAGTGATTGATACATGAACATTTTGTTAAGCTAGTATATGGACATTCATGGCCACAAATGACATATTGTGCCAAAAACACTAAACTCGCTAAAGGACCTAAGGTCTTTTTTTATTTGCTTTAGTGATCAACGGAAAGGATGCAAGTATAGGAATATTTAAAGATGCTGAAAATGGACCAGGTACTCATTCCTAACCTCATCTCTCACAATGCCGTAATTTTAAAGGTTTTCATGTTTACTGACATTTGTGTCTAGGACCTATTAATTGTTTATGTAAGATAATATATTCACCATTGTGTATGTGAAACCATTTTTGGCTCTTATCTGAATATTAACACGCTGCAGATTTGAGTAAATTATATTTATGGGTATATACTGGTGAAGAGAGATATTTTCTCCAAAGGGAGAAGAAATTGTATAAGTGTATTTCTGTACATAGTTCAATTTTAAAGCTTTTAAATAAATGCCTCAGTGTAGTGAGCAGGAATGTGGGTCAATTACATGACATGCATATTTTTGTGTCCAGGGCAATATGTACTATAAAAATAACTAGAACAATGTATGACACGTGTCACTTTTTTCTTTAAAACCAATTTAGTTTAAATACATTTTCAGTATTTTTTAATAATAAAATACCAATATTTTGTTTTGGTATCTGAAACTTGTAAAATGGGAGGTGGGAAAACTGTCCATACAAACTATCAGTTAATGTTTGAATGGTGTTTAAATTAATATAAATTTAAAATAAGACACACTGGCATTATTTTAGGTTTGAAACCATTCCTATAAACAAATTTCACAAAGTTTGTCCAACAATTTGTATGTTCTAAAATCAATGTCAAGTTCGTACAACTGCCAATCATGGCCCTTTTATCAAGAAGTTAACAAGTAGGGGAGAGTGTGGCACAAACTTACGCTTTTTGGCTTATTAAAAGTTAGATGAATATTTTTTTACACAACCAACACACAACTCAGCTACAAATGAACACTTTAAATTTGTTTGTGGGACCTACCGCTATTGTACAATTACATCGAAAGTGACAGGAGTCCAAACGTTAACTTACCCCATAGGTCGGGTTAATTGTAACAAACAGAGGGTTTGTTGTAACACATACTAGAAAATTTTGTTTATACACAAATAATTCAATAATATTCAGTCTATATACTAAAGGTGGATATTGTTTATATATCTGCCTATAATAGATAGATATCCACACATTCATCCATTCATGATCCTTTATCTAACCTTGTATTATGCATCAATGCATATAAATAGATTATTTTTAAAGGGCTGCACAAATAAGACAAAACATCATAATTGTCAGTTATTTCCTTTGATATTGTGTTAACATTTATCATTTTGATAATTTTTAACATTTTGATATTATTTACATGTTCATTTCATTATCATTGTTTACCTAAGGCTTAATTGTAACACTGTGTGACAACTAACCACGCTGTGTAAAAATGTTTTTAATCCCAGCTATCATCAGTTACTAGGAGTTGCTGACATGTTTCAAAATTGTGTTATGTTTTAGGCAACAAGACAGTGATTAAAATAATATAAGGTTGGATCTGGTGACTTACACACCCAACTCAGAATTCAAAAAAATAAAACATATGAAGAAATTTACTTCCATGCCTCTTTAATATCTTAATGACAACACATCACATTGTGCCCTGCTCACCCTTATAAACAGTAAACATGATATCACCTCATGAAATTAACCCCAGAGGGTCTTTATGGCTTAATGTAATAGTCAGGCTTGTGCACTTTCTGTGTCAGGTGGTACAACCAATGTAAAACTAGAAAAATGCTAATTTATCAAACACATTTAAACAGGCTTTATGCCCAGCTGGACTACTTCCTGAACTGAAAATCACAAACACAAACAAATTGATTAATCCAGGTGTGCCTGACCTCAGTAGTCACTACGACAATAATCAGACACAACTGGATTAATCAGTTTGTCCAATAATGGCAGACAGGAAACAAGGAGCTGGCTGAAGTTCAGGAAGTACTGCAGCTGGGCATAAAGCCTATTCAATTTTAAAAAGGATGTTTATGAATTGGATATCACAGGTAAAAGCTTATACCACCAGCACCCATGTAGAAGTTAAATGTAAATTGATTATAGAGGTCAGGTGGTACAACCAGAAAGTCAAAGGGTACGACTGCTAGAATGCCCTTATAATATGTATATAATTATTTCTAAATTGTTACAATTTTAAATTAAATAAACAGTGGTCCAAACCTATTTGTCAAATCCTTCGCTCTTTTGGCAAAACCTTAAACAAAAACCTTGCAAAACTCTAAACACAGGCAGCAAAAGTTAACACAACTACAACTGGTTTTGCAGTTGTACATTTTTTAATAGGCTACTTTATGATTTTCATTTAGAATTTTTTTTCGATTTATTTATATGAGATATATGTTCTTAAAATGTATCGTTTATGAAATGTTATGGTCAACTATTTTCAAACTATTTTCAGTATTATATTTTAAAAGTCCCTATCAAGTAAACAAACCAGCATGACACAGCTAGGAAGCGCATACTGGCATATAGACAATCCTTGATTGTTTACTTGGTTGTGGAAAAAAATAATCATCATCAAATGTACTGAAATGTTGTTCAATAAACAAAAAACGTTTGCATTGCATCATTCTTATTTTTTTTTAAATACGTTTTTAGGAGCTTGTTTTGTCATGTACGTACCTGCGTGTGACCGATAGACGGCGCTGTGTTCAAGCAAATTATGCCGTGAACTTAAGTGACCTTTGACCCGTTCCTCAAGGTGATGTCAGCATTGACGCAGATGAACGGTGCTCAGGTAAACCACAGAAATCGGGAGCTGGGCGCTTCAAAGAAGCCGACACGCAACAACCAACCACAAACCTGTTTTTTCTTTGTTACCGTCGACGTTTCCTCGCTGTAATCGCAGCCTGTGGCGCTGCGCGTAGCTGACAGAACAGGTTAAGAGAGCAAGACTAATAACTGTTTTCATTCTTAAACGCCTGTGTCTTCCTGCAAGGCCTGGCGGGTGTTATATCACAGAGAGATAAACAGCAGGTACAGAGGGTGTGGTCTTCTGACTGCATCATTTGTATTTATACCCTATGTTCAACCAAACCAAATAAATTTGTTATTGTCTGTCTCAGACATTATAATAATGACATGTTTTGCATCGGGCGAAAGGACAGGGACGCGTAAATGCTGACTTGTATTTAGTACTGCATTCGTAAGACTTGTGGTTGGTTAGTAATGCTGTACTTGATTTTTTACTGCAAACTTTATGCAACTGTTCGACACGCACCAAAGATTCATATGTGCACATTATCCCAAACAAAACAAAACAAAAAATCTTAAAACGTATAACTTCTAATGATTTGACTTTTTATGTTATGTCATCAAATCCTTTTTCCCCAACGCCACGTTTAACAATCTAATCAATTCCCATAAGTGTCACACATAAAAAATGTGGATGAGCAAACCGAATACAGTTCCAGGAAGGCTTGGTTCTCATGAATTATTGTGGATAGTATAATACTCTGGCATTTTTTTACTTTTTGAAAGGAAGCCATATATGCCTGAGGTGATTGCATTTCCCTGCTTTCATCACATAAGCGCATGCAGAAAGCACAACTGACACACCTGGTTCAGAAAAGTACCTTAAGTTCAATATCAGGTCGGTATCGCCGTCTGCTAACCTGTGGGTGTGGGAAGCAAGAATACATGAGGGTGTTAAAGAGAGGTGAGGCATTAGCAACGGCATGAAGCCTGCTGTAAAAGCCAGATTTCTGGAAAATCATAGAAAAATATGACCTGAGATTGAACTCGGAAGAAAGATGCTGCAGGTCTACTGTACAGGCTCTTCTTGAAAACAGTGCTTTTAAAAGAATCACAAGTAATAACGTCAGTAACTTTAATTTTCACTATCCCTATAAGACGGTTTCAGCAGTAACAACACAAACAAGCGGCTTTCGTGCTCAACTTGTAACTTCCGAAAAACTCCGCTTAGAAATAAATAACAACAAAGTCCTTTTAAAGTAGTTTATTTATATAACGAGCACAATAAACAACACGTAGATTACCTAGGAAACCAAAACATTATTTTCGATGAGGTATTTAGTCAACAGTTTAGCAACTAGTCAGACCATTAAAGAAACAGAAACCGGAAGTAAAGTTCCATCCAGGTGCGTAGTAACCACACCGCACCTGAGTTTGATGAAACCTTCAATGGCTCTTTCCCAAATGGCGCACTTCATGTGGACTTTTGCGGCTTTCACATAGGACGCTGTGTGCTCCGCTATGCTCGTGGTATGCTCGACGCAACAACAAACTGCCCTTGCGCGGCGCAAGCCATTGAAATTAATGGGTTTCATAGCGCTGCGCACACCGCGTCCTATGTGAAAGCCGCATTTCGGTCTTGTGGACTTAAATTGCCCGTGTTCGCTTAGTCTATGAGTCCGTAGGGTGTCCCATCTGTCATTTTTACGCTCCGAAGTGTGCTCATCAGCGCCCCCTTTGCATCCTTGATGCGGTCTTCGGCGAAGCCCGCACTGCAGTAGGCTTTGCGCACTTTACCAACCCTATAGTCCTTGCAAATTATCAATCAGACCAATCAGCCGACAGAAGGGAGCAGTTGATGGGCAACTTCTCTTTCTATTTCCGGCATGACGCTCGAGTCTGTCCCAAAATACGACGCCGGTGCGCCCTCTTGGACTCCAGTCAAGGGTCCCTAAGGTCTACACTACTTGATGTCATCCAAGTGTGGACTCTGAGAAGGTCTACAAGTCCGGAATGTGGACATTCGGTCTCGTGGCCTTAAGTTACGCGTGCTCACTTGGTCTGTAGGGTGTCCCATCTGTAATTTTTACGCTCTGAAGTGTGCTCATCAGCGCCCCCTTTGCATCCTTGATGCAGCAGGCTTTGCGCACTTTATCAATCCAGAAGTCCTTGCGAATGAGCAATCAGACCAATTAAACGACGGAAGGGACAAGTGACGCTCCAGTCTGTCTCAAAATACGACTCCAGTGCACCCTCGTGGACTCGCGTCAAGGGTCCCTAAGGTCTCCACTACATGATCATCAAAGTGTGGATACTGAGGATGTCCATAAGTCCGACGTGTGCCATTTGGGACAGTGCCTATACAGTAGATCAGTGGTTCTCAAACTGGGGGCAATGGTGTCCTGTGGAGCAAGGAGATTGTGGTACAACAGTTGTCACTGTGACAGTACCTTTAAAAAAGGTTTTAATATGTACCATTTTGGTACAGATAAACATTTGAGGAATCAGTATGTACCTCTAAGGTCCCAATTTCTACCTTTGAGGTACTAATTATGCACCTTTTAGTCACAAAATTTTATTTTTTGAAAACCCAGTGACAACTTTTGTACCTTTTAACTCAGGCCTACATTATTTTACAACAGATATTTTAATACATTTCACAAGAAAAAAAACTCAATTTACAACATTTATTAATTCTATTCTACAGCATTTTAAAATCTAAGCTTATATTAATTTCAGCAATACATGTTTAAAATAAAAAAAATTAACTTTTAACATTAGTTAATGTTAATAAACTGACATGAACAATTGCATTACCATTGAAACACTAAAAAGTGTAAGCTGCTCTACTTAAAAAACTTTTTAAAAGTTTTATAAATTAAATGGTCTCACTTAAGTGAACAATTTAAGGTAAAAAAAAAAAAAAATTTACTTTGTAACACCTCAAATATTTTAAAATTTTCAACTTAAAATTTTTACTGAGAAAAATGAATAAAAAAGCATTATTACCAATTAATTTTTTTACGTTGATCCAACTTTTACTTTTTACAGTGTAAAGATGAATAAATGCAAAAAAAATCTATTGCTTATTTTTAGTTAGTGTTAGCTAGTGCGTTACAAATACAATATTAACAAATACAACCTTATTGTAAAGTGTTACCAACTATTCTTTTCAAACATTTTCCTCAAGCATCATAAACATTGTATTGTGATAGTTTTGCATGAGTCTTTGACAAAAAGGTCACTGAAAGGTCTCTTGTTTCGCGCACCCTTTGTGCGCACTCTTTCACAGTTGCTATATGATGTTAATACACAAAAACAAGTCATTAAATGTATCATTTGTTACATTGTTACACTTTGAAAGGTTCAAGGGTGTATTTGACATAAATAATAATGCTTCTTGCCTTCATATGACATTTCTTTTCAGAGATTGGGTGCAGGATGGAGCTGCAGGGGTTTCAACATATATATACTGTATGTATATGCAAAATATATATACACACAAAGGCTTCCAGCAGGCCGAACAAGTCTAAACAGAATCCAGTTTAAATTGTTTTTCTGTCTTATCAGGTAAGAGACGTCTATTGACAATCACATTCAAACTGACATTTGTGACACACCATAACTGATTAGCATCAGGTTTGATGACAGATCTTTGAATTCAAACGCCACCATACCGCAGCTGTAGGCCCTATCAAAAAATACATGAAACTGCCCTTTGAAGACGCTCGGTCAGGCTGAACCTATTTATTTGTTTACATTGTTTCAGCATCAATGCAAGCTTATGCCGATATGACGACAGAGCGCTTATGGGCGCAGTGTGTATTATTGCGTAGATTCTTCTTTATTAATGCACGTCAGTCACCTCGCTATTGAACCCTAAAAAACCCATCCCCACCTTCAGCATCTGTGACAGTCTGATGAACAATGTGGCTTTAAAATTTTGCCATTATTCACCTAAGGCAATGATGGGAATTCCTCTGTGAACCTTGCGTTCTTTTTATCTCAAGTTCAGTCCGCTCATGTCAAGCCATCACTGTCAGCACTGACTGTTGTGTATTCTTCTTCTCTGAATGTTCCTTGTGAATTAACATTTCTGTTAAGGAAGTAGGCAGTATAGTGTGGATGAATATGTTATAAAGAAGAACAGGAAACTGTGTTGTTTAATAAAGATAAAAACACAGGGTCACGTTGAGGTGATTTCCTTATTCTGAATATGTCTTCACACACACCTTTCTTGGGACAATCCTGTACTTTTGGTGAACTACTCTTCCTTTGAACCTGGCAGAAGATTACTTATATTTTGCCTAGAGGTGTTATTAATTATGAGAGAGAGAGAGAGATTTTGAATGAGATATTTAAGTACACTCTTGATCATGAAGCTATAACTTATCCAGAAGTTTATGATCACTTAATAATATTGAATTCATACAAATAAATCAGAACATTTAAGTATACAAGTTGACTCATAATAAATAATGTAAAATGACACAGGGAATAAGTATGGAACACACTTTTTAATACTTTGTAGAAAAGCCTTTGTTTGTGATTACAGCTTCTAGACACCTCTTGAATGGAGAGACCAGTCATCTGCTTTGCTCAGGAGTGATTCTGGACCATTCTTCCACACAAATGGTCTAAAGTTCCTTGGGCCTCTTTTGTAAACTCTGATCTTCAATTCTCTCCATAGATTTTCTATGGAATTTATGTCAGTTGAATGACTAACGACTCTTTTCATTTTCAGCTTTCTGGTAGATGGCAGCAGATTTTTATCCAAAAATGTCCCGGTATATTTCTCCATTCATTCTGCCTTCAATAATATGAAGTCTGCCAGTACCCCTTGCTGAAAGCAGCCCCAAACTATGATGCTTCCACCCCCAAACTTAACTGTTGGTATGGTGTTCTTGGGGTGGTGGGCAGTGCCATTTCTTCTTCAAACATGGTGTGTAGAATGACTGCCAAAAAGTTCAATTTTGCTTTCATCTGACTATACTATAGTCTCCCAATAATCCATAGGCTTCTCCAAATGCTCTTTCGCAAACTTTAGCCGAGCCTCAACATGCTTTTTGTTCAGCAATGGAGTCTTGCGTGGTGAGCGTGCATGGATGCCATGGCAGTGCAGTGCATTGCTTATAGTTTTCTTTGAAACAACAGTACCTGCTGATGCAAGGTCTTCCTGAAGTTCTTCCCAAGTGGTTCTTGGCTCTTGGAGAAGTCTCCTGATTATTCTTTGGACTCCTTGGACAGGGATCTTACATGGAGCACCGGATCGTGACCGGTTTATGGTGAAGTGATGCCTATTCCATATCCGGATAATGGCCCCCACAGTGCTCCCAGGAACATTCAGCATTCTGGAAATGCGCCATTGCCATCTAAATGCTTTTCAAATGCGATAAGATTACAAAGATCTTAAGAGTTCTTTGCTTTTACCCATCATGAAGTCATCATCTGTGTGCCTCCTGGATAATGAGAAGCCGGTATAGGCCATTAATTAGGACTAAAGCAGCTGATATCAATTAGTACTGATAGGGGGCAGGGTTTCTCTCTCAATACTGACAGATTTCAGGTGATCTCCTGGCTTTTTATGCCATTTTGCACCTTGTTCTCTTCATGTGTTCAATACTTATTCCCTGTGTCATTTCACTTTATTTATTATGACTCAACTTGTATACTTAAATGTTCTGATTTCTTTGTATTAATTCAATATTTGGCTTAATGGCTAAATCTGGTGGAAATTTTATGTCAATAGCCCACTTAGAAATCCCCTTACTGATAAAAACGCTGATGTGTTAAAGGTGCAGTGTGTAATTTTTAGAATGATCTCTTGACAGAAATGCAAAATAATATGCAAAAATATATTATTAGGGGTGTATAAAGACCTTTCATAATGAACCGTTATTTGTTTATTACCTTATAATGAGATGTTTTTATCTACATACACCGAGGGTCCCCTTACATGGACTGAGCCGTTGGTTGCATTTCACAACCTCACCACTAGATTCCGCTAAAATTTACACACTGCACCTTTAAATGCTTATTTTCCCTGCTGTATTTTTTATATGAATGACATGGACAAATTATAAAGAAAAGCAGCTAATAAGAGCCTATAATACATGGGAACTCCTTCAATGATGTTTAAAAAGCACCTCAGGGTGAGACATCAAGAGGCCGGTTGATAAAACACCAATAGTACATAGAGTAAATTCTAGGCATGGTTGTCAAAAACATGGTTATTTCGTGTTTACCATGATTTTACTACATTTACCATGTTTTTTCAACTGTAGTAAAACCATGGTTAATTTTATAAGGGTTAGTTTATTAATATTCTAAAATGTGAAGAAAAATATAAACTTTTGAAACAGGACATATGTGACCCTGGCGGTGAAATCCAGGCTCAAGTTTCATAATCAAATTAGAAAAGTTTGATTTTACTCATTGAGTTCCATTTAGTTTCAATCTTTTACGTGGCCTTACTCAGTCAAAAGATATCAAAGTTATATTTTCACAGAACGTTATTTACATTATGTACAATGATTGTATGTTAAAACACTGCTGGGTTGTCACATATAGCTTGAATCAATAATACGTTTAAAAGTGGTTATAAAAGATACATGTATGCAGCTGAGAAACGTGCGTCTATCTACATGTGTGTGTCCTCACCTTTGCTCTTATTTTTTGAGTATAGAGGGTTGCTGTAAGTACCTGTAGATGGGATAGATGTGAGTGTTTTGGGCAGGAAGCATTTGTGCTGCAGGGTAATTACAGTGTAGACACCAGCTGCTGTTTCTGCATTCCAACACACACACACTTATTCTGCCAACAGAGGTCATGACACATCACATACACAGATTCGACTATCATCCATTCACTTACACACATTTTGGATGTCACCCGTAGATGATGATGTTTGTTCAAAATGGCTTTCCACTGTGTGGGTTATTTAGTATGGCTAATGGTAACACAGTGTGCCTAGTGTGTTGTATCACTGGCACTTACTGTATAAAATCATGTTGTTTATCCTGTTGGCAGTTTGTGATTGAAGGTGTGACATGCGTACAAACAAAGTAATCCGGTTCAAAAGTTCAGATGAACAATAATCCTGGCTCGGGGATATAATGCAACAATAAAGGAGATAAATAGGATTATGGAACATATAGATTTCAATAGAAATTTTATTGTAGGATCAAAGAAAGTTCAATGTTTGATTGACTGTTAACATTAGTGACTTTCTAATGCAGAGGTGAATTTTGTATAAATACGTTCATTTTCTGGCTGACAAATTATTTTAAAGTCACCATGAATTGGAAGTAGCAATTGTCTGGTTTTCCCCGTCGTGACGTATATCAAGTGAAAAGGTAGGGCGGGACTTGAATTCATTCATTGAGAATAGAATATATTTCGGACGTCACGTGACCAAACCGGAAAACTGGGTTGATCACTTCTGGTTACCGGCATGTGTTTTCGTAGCTTGTTACTGTTATTTGAAGTATTATTATTATTTGTGTTATGTTCTTTTTTATTCTAATTTCTGAATGTATGTGAGAAGAAAATGCCTTTGGCAAAAGCTAAAAAATCTAAAAAAAGTTAATTTACTTGGTAACTACAGGGGACTATTTCCGGGTACTGCGTGATATTATTGCACCTGCTGCACCCACGGTACGACAGCAAAGTTCCTTGATTATTACGCTGGAATGAGAGTATAGTTCCTAGCCATTTCGACTTAGAAAATCACAACTTTTTATTTTCCGTCGGTCGTAGTACACGATGTAACTACAGAAGAGTTAAGTTTCAAATCGGAAAAATATCGAAACTAATAATTTGGTTATTATTTTTTAGCACAATGCTAATGGTCTAATCAGATTCAATTGATTATGCTAAGCTATGCTAAAAGTGGTACTGCCAGACCCAGAGATTGACTGAATGGATTTATAAAGGTAAAAATCAAATATTTAAAAGCGGAGCTGGAAAATGAGCCTATTTAAAAAAAAGTGGAGTGTCCCTTTAAGAACTAAAGATACATGGATCAACTTGGAAAACGAAACAAATTTCAGTTTTTCATCTTATCCAATATTGGATATTTCATTGATTTCAATAGGAATCCACAAGATTGTATGATTGTGTGCGCTGTGGCTGTGTGTCAATGTATGACAACTCTTCTGTTAGTTTTTTGGCTGTACATAAGTGTACACTACCTCTTTTGCTTAGTAAAACTTAAAAACGTACAAATGGTTTGTCTTGATTAAAGTGGCTGGTTGACCAATTATATAAACATTTTTTGAACAGGAAAAGGACAACACAATTCTCAATCACTTAAACACATCACATCTCTTTATTAAATAGAGATATCTTAAACATAATAGCAGAATTCCAAATACACATTTCAAAATAGATACAGTAGAAGATATAAAATAAACATGAATACTTAGTATCTACTCCTCCAGACACACATGAAAACAAAAACTACAAATTACACACAAGTATTGACAAGACAAGGACACACACATGCTCCTATTTTGGAGAAAAAGTGCTGCTTGTTTTCTCCTTCCCTGTATCCTCCCTTTTCACAGCGCAAGGGTCATTTTTCACAGCTTACATTCATAATAAACACACACTATGCATTAGTAGCCTATTTATATGAATTAAATTAATATGTATCTTCTGTAAGTACTAGAGTACAGATAACTAGCAATTATTATAGTACAGTGGCATACAGTATAAACTAAAAAAAGTGGCATATTTATTTCATAGTGAACTATTCTTAAAGGTATAGTTCACCAAAAATTCATGTTTTTCTAAATCTGTATGAGTTTCTTTATTCTCTTAAACACAAAAGAAGATAATCTGATAAATGATGGTAAGCACACTGTTGGCCAACCATTGACTTGTACAACAACCGTTGTATTTGTTTCTCCGACTATGGAAGTCCATGGGTATCGTCAACTTTGTAGTTACCATCATTTAAACTATCCCTCTGAGAAAAAATAACATTTATAAATAGAGCTTATTCGTTTCTACTTCATTTCACAAAACAGGTTTATATATAATAAGTCTGACATAAAAGAATTAATGTATTTAAATGCTCCTTTTTTATTTTTTTCTAACAAGATAGGGGTAGGCAACGTCTGTCCTAGAGTGCCAATGTCCTGTATAGTTTTGCATGCAGCTCCAATCAAGCACACCTAAAACAGCTATTCAAGGTCTAAATAATCACCTAAAAACTACAGGTAGGCAAGGTTTTATCAGGGTTGGAACTAAAATCTGCAGGACATCGGCACTCCTGGACCGAAGTTGCCTACCCCTGATCTATAGGATACAATGCCTGCATGCTCATCATGCCTAAAAGTTTGTATTTGTTTTGCAAATAGGCTAAAGTAACTGATGAATGTTTTACTAAAACATGGATGTCCCAGTACAGGAGTTTATGATTTGCAACATGGCCTGTTATATAATGACTAAGATAGGTCCATCATTTGAATCCACAGTATTAGATTTGCAGGTGTTTTTCTTTGCACACCTGTCGGACATGGATTCCAAGTGGTTCAGCAGATCTCAACGTTTTTTGACTTCAACTTTCTCCAACTGTCCACAACCAGCCCATTCTCATGAAATCCATATAAATAGCGCGCAGTGTGATTATTGTGTAATACATACGCCAAATTCCAATTTTGCTTGCATAGGATTCAGCAGTCCTTCCCGTTCACCCACATGGCGCGTCTTTTCGTGTTTTTTACCATTGTCGCTTGGGTTTGGGGTTAGAGCAAGTTTTTGTAACATAAAATGACACCCTAAACCAAACCCCAATTCTAACCCCAACTCCAAGCGACCATGGTTTAAAAATAGACAAAGCATGGAGAAACGTATATATTAAGTGACCAGTGTTGGGGAAAGTTACTTTTAAAAGTAATGCATTACAATATTAAGTTACTTTTGCGTTATTTTTTCTTACTTGGCCGAGGCTTGATCTCTTTCAGGCCTTGCAGGTGTTTTTTATGCTCGCAAAAATGTCAAGTTCTGGCCTGCCATCTCCGTTTCTGACTCAAACTGTTTCCGCTCAGGCGATAAAAAAAAAAGATTTAAAAAAGTAACTCAAATATTAATGTGTACATTTATAAAGTAATGCGTTACTTTACTCATTACTTCAGAAAAGTAATATTATTACGTAATGCGCGTTACTTGTAATGTGTTACCCCCAACACTATAAATGACATCCTAAAGCAAACTCCAAATCTAACCCCAAACAGAAAACAAATAAAATACCAATAAATAAAATCACGCGCCATATAAGTGAACGGGCAGGTCTGCCACATCCTATGCGCGCAAAATTGGAATTTGGCATATGTATTGCAGGGTAACGGCGTGCTATTTATATGCATTTCATGAGATTGGGTTGCCACAACAGTATTTGTAGCCTCCCTCCACACCCATCACGAACCAGAAAGATGTAGCCTATATTTGTTATAAAAATGTATGTATATTGATTTTTAGTCGTTTTAGCTTATATTAAAGCTTGTTTTGTCAATTTTAAGTAATTTGAAGTCATCTTGAGGCTCCCTTAGAAGTTTGTTTTGGCCCCCCGGTTGAGAAACACTGTGTTAGATATTTCTAAGTGTCTAATTACAGATTTTTCTTATATATGAGTCGACTCCCTCCGGTTTCTTTCGATCCCGTTGTTTCTGTAGTTAAAAAACACGTGCAATCCATTGACCGGATGCACGACCGGCACGGTCTGCATTCTGGGATATGTTTCCGTCGCGAGACTCCACTCAGCCGTGGCGAGCAACTCCACTGCAAGAGTTTTCAGCACGATCAAAGCAAGCTCCCGTCCGATGCAGCTCCTCACTCCGCCACCGAAAGGCACGTAGCTGAAACGTTCGTTTTTACTCTCATCTCGATCAGCGCCGAACCGGTCCGGGTCAAAGAGCTCCGGGTTCTGATAGGCGGCGGCGGTCTCGTGAGTGTCACGGATGCTGTACATGACGCTCCACCCCTTCGGGATCTGATAACCCTGTAGATGCAGAACATATGAATTAATTTGCTGTCCAGAGTATCAGTTTTTACGAAGGTCGTTCAAGGCAAACTAGGAGTTTGTTTTATGAGAATAAGAGGCAAGTCCCAGTTTGCTTGAACGACCCTTGTAAATGTGTTTTTTATTTAAGCAAAGACAGCAGATAACTCCAGGTCAGAGCTGTACCAGATCTGTGACAGATCCACTGACTTCGGCATGGATCCGGTGCAGATCCGGCCCGGAGTCATGGTGTAGTACTGGTCAACATTACTGGCAGTACCTGGATAAGCGGTGTGTTATCAATTTTAGCGATTGTTGTGAACCTGAGAAGGTCGCAACTGACCAATTAGGATAAAAAAATTCAGAGAGCCGTGTAAAAATAGTAAAAAATATTTTTTTTGTTATAATTTTATCAGTTTAATTATGTTAGCCTTTTAAGTTAGTCTCTAAATATATATAGAAACACTTTTTCACCTTAAACTTGGATCAAACAGCTTGCATTCGTAAACATAATATGTTTGAAGGAACTCACATTCAATTCAAATGTTTGCAGCACGGTCCTGTATCCCCCAGACACTGGAGGAAGAAATCGGATCACTTCTTTGACCACACAGTCCAGGTAAGAAAGCTGGCCCATTTTTTCCAAACTGAGATATGGGACGTGGATCCGAGAGCGACGCCCCTCCTCCTTTTCCACCGTTTCAAATGACGTTGTTTTATTCTTCGCTAAACTCCTCTCAGCCGCTTCGCTTTCCTCATTGATGACGTTGCCATGGCAACGCGAGCGGCAGTAGCCGTGCGAGTCACCGATCAAGCCCTCGCTCTCCAGCTCGACTCTTGCGCTCTCGCTCACATCTGGATGGCGCAGGAGCTGCAGGATGAGGGACGTGGATGCGCTGGCTGTGGTGGAGTGCGCAGCGAAGATTAACTCCACCGCAGTTTCCTGAAATTAATTTACATCATTGTTATTAATTTTGAATCATAATTGAATCATAGTTGAAAGTTTACATTTTATTTACATTTATGCATTTAATGTATGCATTTGAGCTGTTTCTGTGGTCGCATCAAACCCACGACCGCGTTGCTAACGCAATGCCTCTAGATACAGGCTCCGCAATCATCTGACTTTTTTAACAGTAAAGCAATGCAAAAAAGTTTTAGGCATTACCTTGAGTTCTTGCATTGTGAGTTCGTAGTCATTTTCTCTTGCACTACTCAGGATATAGTCGAAAGCATCACAGTAATCATCGGCTTGGGTTTTTTGTAGTTTCTCCTCTATGATCTTCTCCATGGCAGAATGCAAAATCTCACGAGCCCTGATTCCCTACAACAAACCACAAATGCCATGCACATTTTGTTTATTTGGCCTTAGACAGTTGGTAAATAGACAGACAGATCCTTCTTACCTTGCGCAGGCCGCTTACGGGGTTGTCAAATGGAAGAGAGAACAGGTTGTTCATGAGCTGTTCAAAGGTTTTCGAGAGAGAGAGGATGCGCTGCTCTTCCAGACGGAGACCGAGCAGGACCCGCACCGCGATGCGGAAGGTGAGCGACTTGGAAGCGGCGTAAACATCCACAGAGCCGGACTCTGCGCACCACTTGGCAATTTCAGACTTGACGACGTCTTGAACCCGCGTCAGATACGTCTCGAGCGCCCCGCGGCTGAACACTTTTGAAAGGATCTAGGAAACAAATTAAACAGCCTAATTATTTCACGCAAAACATGTTTCAGTATTTTCAGGCAATGTAGCCTATTTGGGCGAGAAACAGAAAACACGTTAAACAGTATCAAGTTACAAATAGGCTACACAATTTTAAGTGGAAAAAAGCATTAATTTGATTTAATGTTGCGAACATTTCCATAAGTGTAACATTTCGATTGAAATTGCATTCAAGTGCATTATTCTGCGAACACATAAAAAACAAAAAATATTAAAAAGAGAACTTAAATTCAACTGGGTGCTAAAGCAGAGCGTGACATTTGCAAAACAAACTTTATTATTTGTTCTCATTATTATTGGAATTGTTGCATCATTTTTATATAAACTAATAAACCACCCATTCATAATGTTTAGTCATCTATCGTAATTTAACGCCCATTTTACACCAGTCACATCCAAACGAATCTTTGCATGCATTTAAGACATTTGGCTTACTTTTCTTTTCCTCCTGTGGAGGTCACCAACCGAGTTTACCAGAGTGTGTGGCCCGAGGATGATGCGCGTGCTCTGAGGCCACTGCGTGCACACGAGCGTGTGCTCACCAAGCAGAATCTTACGAATGTTTTCTGCGCCCGTCACCCGGATAACAGGCTTTCCCAAAAGATGAGTTTTAAAAACATTTCCATGTTTTTCACGCCTGGAGATGTGAAAGCTTGATCCCTGTTAAACGTACCAGAGAGAGTTTGAGATATTTGTTATTCATCAATTATTTTCTGTCCGACGTTTACATTGCTTGTTACATTTTTACAATAAATATAGGGGTTAGACTCACACAGTGCAATTTCTAACAATAAACTTCTATGGCCTTTTGAGGTTTTTTCGGTGGTAACAATTTTTTTTATATTCTGGAATGAAATTATCATTTTTGGCACTGAGGTGAATATCATGGTTAGGAAGAATTACACCCTCATCAAGTTCGCACATGCCATAAATCTCCTTATCCATTTGTATATTAAGCCGACAAAGATTCTGGCTCTTACCCCTTATAATTTTTTGTTTAAGAAAAATAGCGTAATTGAAAGGTTAATATAATAATTAGC
Source organism: Misgurnus anguillicaudatus (assembly GCF_027580225.2). Lineage (NCBI taxonomy): Eukaryota > Metazoa > Chordata > Actinopteri > Cypriniformes > Cobitidae > Misgurnus > Misgurnus anguillicaudatus. The sequence goes on from NC_073343.2 coordinate 5,331,843, forward strand.
AAAACTAAAATGATTATTAAAGTAATAAAGCCTACTACAATAACAAAAAATCTTTAAAATTAATTATAAGTATTACTCATTACTTAAGTGTGACTTTATAATTAAAACAGATTATAAAAATGTGGATCAGCGCATTTTTTGTGGTTACTTAATTGACACAGCAACATAATTATGCACGTTTTTTTTTTAATTCCCTTGAGGCTTACCTGGAAAAGCCAGTGGAAGGATTCTCCGATCAGCGGCCATCCCATTGATCCTTTCGGTAGTGGAAGTTTACACGCCCGATCCCGAGTGATGCTCCACCTGAATTCCCACAGCAGCCGCGTAACCACAAGCAACAGCAGTGTGGGTACGATGGCGCCTACAGCCGTCAACAACGTAGACACGAGGCAATAATCGTGCCCGAACATCTTCCACAAAAACCAAGCCAAAACGAAGGATGAACAAATCCACGGTCGATGTGATGGTTTCCTGATGGATCGCCTCCAAAAGTTGCGCAATGCAACGAAGGCACCCTTTACGCGCTCCTTGGATATCTAGGAGGAATGACCGGCACACGGATTTGACATAAATTCAATAAAGACGATTCAAAGAGAAGAGAGGAGATCTGCTTTTAAACTCTTCAGCTTCCCAGAGAACGACAAGTAAACTATTCCAAACAGTTTTACAAGTTGCATGCGCTGGCTTGTCTTTCATCCGAGTTTATCCACCTTTTCTAGGGGTGCAATCCCTGGGACACCCTTCCTATTACCCGCGCTATGACTGTAAATCTGACTCGAACTGAACTTGAAATAGAGTTGAGCAAAGATGAAATACAGTAAAAAGTTTTAAAGCGTATGTCTATTTCAAACTTTTTGCACTGAACTTCAAAGTAAAACCAACATGTGACCCAAATGATATGTCACTTGCACTAACAATCCAAAATCACAGCATCTAAAGTGAGACCATAGCAAGTGAAAGAGAGAGGGACTCACCTCAACAAAACTTTAAAACAATATCGATGACATGCAGTGAAATCTTGAAACTTCTGTCAGTCTGAGCCGTTTGTCTTTAGTGCATCTCTCTCGCTCGGGCTTTATAGGTATTGGCACATATTATGAACCACCTTCAGTGACGTATGACGAGTTTTTTTTTCTCTCTGATTGTTCGTAGAGGTCGTGCATAGATCACAGGGAATGGGGATTGTTCTTATAGCGGAGAGAGAGAGAGAGAGAGAATTTTAGGGGGGGTTTACTGATTGGTTACTTGTTTCCTTATTAAGAATCCATTCATTTCACTTGTAATTTAATTATGTAAACATTTAATGAGCAAATAAACTTAAAAATGTTTACATAAAAATCTTGCGTCTAAAATTCTGAAAACTCCATATTAAGACGACACAAGGTGTGAATAAAAGCGGAAAAATCTAGTCACACAGAAAATCATATTATTATTATTATTAAACTTATTATTATTTATATGAAAACCTCATACAAGAAAACTTTTATATTAAGGACTCTAACCCTAAAAAAATGGCCTATTGTATAGTTTCTTTGACCTATGGTTGCACTTTGTTTATTTCAAGGTTAGTTATTGATAAGTTATGAAATATATATGGTGGGTACATTTATAGAAGTCAATTATTAATCAGATAAATTATGAAAGAAAAATTTATTTCACGCTGTTGCATTTCTTACAGTGGCAGCTCCTGACTGCTCATCCAAGCGGCGCAAATTTAAAATAAGTGTTTGGAGTGTCATGTGTGTTGCCTGCGTTTTCAAAATATGTGTTTGTTGCGTCATGTGAACCATGTGCATCATGTGTTTTGTCAAAATAAGTGCCTGCTGCACACGCGTCAAAACTGTTTATGATAAAAGAGGCGCTCACGTTTAGAAAATACACGCAAGACAGTAACAGTAAACTCTGATTACGCATAAGATTATGCGAGTATCTGGCAAACGCGAGCGTCTCTTTTATCATAAACCCTTTAGACGCGTCTGCAGCAGGCACTTATTTTGACAAGACACGTGATGCACATACACGCACTTGATGCGCAGAACACATATTTTGAAATAAGGAACCACACACATGATGGGCTACATACATGTTGTGACGAACTTCGCATCGAGCGCCCACGAAAAAAGAAGTCACCGGCCGTCACTGATTTCTTACTGGAAAAATAAAAAAAGTAAAGTTCATATTTGCCATTCTACAATTATCCTAAAGAATTTCTATTTGTTTTTAATAAATTACAAAAAATAGCTGTGAATAAATTGCCAACAACACGAACACTTCAGATGTGCCAACTGTAGAAAATCTTCTGCATTTAATGATATAATATGTAGCCTATATATCTTGTAAACCATCACTATTCAGCATTTATAACATCATTAAACAACACCATGATATTATAGTATGCAATGTTATATTTTTTAAAACAACGCTTGATCCTCAAATAAGTTTTCTCTCTGGTCACAGTTATCTTACAAGATCTTGGTTGTGGCAAGGACGGTAACATGATTCATACAGGTCAAAAGATGCTGAAGATGGTTAGCTTTGAGGACACATTGTTCTTCTCTCTTTCTGAATAATTTCTGCTGTTGTGTTAGTTTTGACTTCTAGGGTCAGAGTGAGAAAGGACAGAAGAGATAGAGAAGAGAGGTACAGAAGATAATCTCTGTCTGGGGTGGTTGAACAAATCCCATTATTAATTTTAACAACTGAGACTCAGAATACCAACTAAAGCTCAAAGTCAGGTTAAAGACGTGCAGGGGCTTGTTACATAGTTAGACACTCATGGCCAGGTCTCCTCTCACACATGCACATCATACACACAACCTACTGTATAACGTATACATAGCCTATTCTATCAATGTACATAGAGAAGTACAGAGATTAAAGGTGCCATAGAATGAAAAACTGTGTTTACCTAGGCATAGATGAATAATAACAGTTCTGTACATGGTAATGACATATCGTAAGCCTCAAACACGATTGTTTCCTCCTTCTAATGTAAACCTTGTGCATGCAAAAGACCGCTGGAAAACAGGCCAATCTCAACATAACACCAATTGTGATGTAACAGTCGAGATGTACGCCCAGTTTACTAATGTGAGCTACTGGCATGAGCCTCAGAGCAGAGCACAACATTATTATTCATGACCCTTCCAAATAGTTCAAAAATAGACCATTTCATTCAAAGAACAAGGTTGTAAACGGACATGTAAAAATGTTTCTTACGATAACTAATTAAGCAGAGTTCCCTTGAAATCCTTGAAAGTTTGTGAATCTGCGGGAAACATTTAAGGCCCTGGGAAGTTATAAATATACATACATGGATACAGGTCATTGAAAGTGCTTGAATCTATTTTATGCAAGAAGTTTTCTGAAAAAAATCCATAATATTCCCTGTGTAGTGTAGGATAATATCATAAAAATTCTAGACTTTTTAAACACACGTGCTAAACTGTTTGCTTTAAATGCTTATATCTTGTATGTGAATGTTAATTCATACCAAAATGCAAACTTGTGTTTGACACATGAAAATGTCTCGGGTTATGTATGTAACTGTTCTTCCCTGAGAAGGGAACGAGACGCTGCGTCTCCCTTGACATACTTCCTGCATCCCTGTAACGCCGTCTTTGGCAATATTTTAGATAGCGATATACTTCCTGGCTCCCGCGTCACCCTGTCTTTGTCATTAAGCCTCACCATTTGATAAACACATTCAGACGCACTTACCCCTGGAGGCGTCCCCAAAGTGTCACCGCAGTGACACAGCGCGAGTTCCCTCGAAAGGGAACTGTAACAATGCATCTTGAAAGGTAACACGATGTAACCTTGCTCTCACTTAAAATGTGTCCCCACATTTAGTCCTTGAATTTGAGGGTATTGGACCTGGAAAGTCCTTGAAAGGTCCTTGAATTTGAAGTAAACTAAGGTGTAGGAACCCTGATTAAGTTACTTGATATGTAAACATCAAAGACCAATTTAACATATTATTTCAATGCATTCTTTGGCACCTTTAAAACAGCCATTTCATATTTTAACCATTCTTTGCAAGGTTTAATTTAAACACTGTGATTAATATTGCCAAATATCACCCTGGAAAGCCTAAAGGATCTGAGTGTTGTTACGTGACTTCAGCATTTCAATCAGTTTGCTACTTGTGCATTTTATCTTTATTTGATCATATGCGTCATAGTCCTGCTTTGTTTCCCAACACCAAAGATGTTTCCATAACCTTTCTAACGCACTTTTCCATCACCTGTCAGATCTAAAAGGATGATCTCATACAGTCAGCAAAACCACATCACAAAACCAGATAAATCAGTGTTGAAATTTTACAGTGCCCGTGTGAAATTAATCATTATTAACATGAAACATGAAACTGTTGATGTTGACAAAGGCAGTAATATCTTTTTGTCGACTTTTCCCCGAGCTGAAACAGACATATGAAGAGTGTTTTAGAGCCCGCCCCAACGATGTTAATCTTTAATATCAAAACAGACTTTGATCAATTTTGTGTAATTACATGCATTTGGAGGATTATTTTCCTTCGCCCCTATTCTCTGTTCAGTCTTGCTCTTCGTGACCAATATAACCTTGTGTTATACACAAAGGAATTGCATTTGAGCAATACGTTACGAGATGCTGTGCAATATCGTGACTTTAGTCACAGCATGCCGAAGGGTGTTGTTAGGCATTACAGCATGCATGACTTTATATAAAGCATCATGAGATTAATCATAGCAACATGTTTTAACTTTACTCTAGCTCATCAAAATAATTAAAATGGTTTACCTGTTTAAACCATCCAAGATTTACCAAAAATGAAATTTTATATAATACAAATGTGAAATCTTAGAGGGAAAAGTTTTTGTAAAAAATGAAATCAAATTAACATATTTTTGTTTTTCTTTAATTTACAAATTAAAGGGATAGTTCACCTTAAAATTTAAATTCTGTCATCATTTACTCATCCTCATGTTGTTCTAAACCGGTATAAATTTCTTTTTTTCTGATGAACACAAAAGAAGATATTTTGAGAAATGATGGTAAACACACAGCAGATAGTGACCATTGACTTCCATAGTAGGAAAAAATATTTTGGAAGTATTGTGATAAATGATGAAGAAAGTATTTTGATAAGTGATGGTAAGCACACAGTTGACGGTACCCATTAAATCATATTTTTTTATTCCTACTATGGAAGACAATGGTCACTATCTGCTGTGTGTTTACCATCTTTTCTTAAAATATCTTCTTTGGGTTCATCAGAAAAAAGAAATTCATACAAGTTTAGAACAATATGAGGATGAGTAAATTATGACAGAATTTTCATTTTAAGGGGAACTACCTTTAATTTGTAAATTAAAGTGACACAAAAATATTTTAATTTGATATCATTTTTACAGAAACTTTTTCCCTTTAAGATTTCACATTTGTATTATATAAAATTACATTTTTGGTAAACCTTTGTGACTGTTTAAACAGGTAAACAGTTTTAATTATTTTGACATATAAAATATTATTTAATATATTATGACAGAATTTTAATTTTAAGGTGAACTATCCCTTTAAGTTAAACAATTTCAAAATTATGTCAACTTATCACAGTCAAAACTTAGCAGGTTGGATTAACTTGCAAAACCAAGTTGTAAAATGCTACATTTTTTACTCAGAAACAGGCACAAAAGCTGTCATTTGGGTAAAAGTACAAAAGAGCGCATATTAAAAGGTACAAATTGGTACCAAGTGTATACATATAAATTGTATATATTACCTTTTTAAAGGGTTATGTCACAGTGACAGCTTTTGTACCTTTATTTCTGCGAGTACACATATTTTATAAAAAATGAAGGTGTGACACGATGCCACAGAAGAACCATTTTTGTCTAAATGGTTTCATAAAGAACCTTTAACATCTTACACAAAAAGTTCTTTAGATTATAAAAATGTATAAAAAGCAACTGTTCTTATTTATTGATAGGCACTTTGTTAAACCAAGAATGGTTCTTCTATGCCATCACTGTGAAGAACCTCTTAAGCACCTTTATTATACGAGAGACACAGAACTGCATTTTAAGTGGTCACCTTATCCCTCGCTGTCTAATGCCGCTCAATCATCAGCTCCCGGGCGCAGGTTTTGGACTCAGTGGAGGGGTCACAGGGGGAGAGAAAGTGTCTCTGCTGATGATCAGAGGTACAGCCTCATCTTTCAACGATACAAAAAACACTTCCTGTCGGACAGAGAGACCCCTCAGTGCACAAGGCCTCCAAGACATTAGGTGTTAAAGTAAAGGAGTATAAAAACGAATAAAAGCATCAATATAGTTATAGTTAAAGCGATAAAGGATAAAATAGCATATATAGACAAAATAATGAACGAGAAACAATCGCAGAAAAAAAAGAAGACTGTATTCCCCACTTGTGGCTATCTTTCATCAAGGTAGTCCTCATTCACGTCTATCACATACACACACACATGCATACTCGTCTCCGGGATGTTCTTCTTTGATTCCTAAGGGGGTTTCCCTCCTCTCAGACGCTGCCTGTCATCACTGCGTGTCTGAGAGAGAGGTAGAGAAATAAATTAGACCCCTTTTCGGGCTGAAATGTTTCTATTTTGCATTCTTAAAAAAAATATTTTTAGCAAAAAGAAAAGTTGAATTCAAAAAAGTAATGTTTTGATGAATAATGAATTTCAGAATGACATAATATTTGGGATGCATTAATGGATGATGACACAAACTTGTTTATTTGTTTAGTTTAATTATTCATTTTGTGTTACCATTTTTATTGTTTAAAATATTCTGATTAAACTAAATATAAATTAAATAAATTTTACTTTTTTTACTGTGGATGCAAACGTTCACGTATAAAAAATAAAAGACATTCATTAAATCCCTCGGGCCATGATTGAGGTTTAGATGTGTAAAAACTTCTGACCACCCGACTGACTTCCTTATCTGTCAGAGAGGTGTGACGCTAAGCGGGTATCAGGTTCTGTTCTGGGTGTCGCCCCGTGACCTCACACGCTGACCCTTGAGGCCTACACTTCCTCCTCGTTGCCGTGGTGATGCAGCAAAAACACAATACCACGATTCATCTCTTTTATTAGCAAACTGTTTTGAATCATGACCAAAACAAAGACTCAAAATCTATAAATAAAATCAAACTGCATGAACAGGTGTTCTTTCGGCATAAAGACATTTACCGGTATGTTGCATAATGATCGACTGACGGCACATTATTAAATAGCTGCTTACCAAATTTATGTACTTATATCATGTAAAGCATTCCTGAAAATAATAATCAATGATATGGCATCCTGCTATGACATCAATGGAAATAAAATGCAGCAAGTTTAATAAACAACTTATGCAAGTCAATTCAACCTACGTCAAAAGTTTTGACTTGTTGTAAGTTGACAAAACTTAGGAACACAAGTTGAAATTGTTTAACTTAATTTGTTAGGTTAAAGTAACATAACATATATGTTGATTTGATATAATTTTTTACAGTGAATGTAGCAAAGTGCCTTGATATGGATATTGTCAGTATTATTACAATTTCAGTTCTGCATGAGATAACCAGTAAAATGATAAAAAATGATTTAAGTCTGAATGAAGTCTAAGTTTCTAAACCCTAATATACCACAATATCAGAATGAAATGTGAAGGATATTATGTCCTTAAAGGATTAGTCCACTTTCTTAAAAAAATCCAGATAATTTACTCACCACCATGTCATCCAAAATGTTGATGTCTTTCATTGTTTAGTCGAGAAGAAATTAAGATTTTTCAGGAAAACATTACAGGATTTTTCTCATTTTAATGGACTTTAATGGACCCCAACACTTAATACATTTTAATGCAGTTTAAAATTGCAGTTTCGTCGCAGTTTCAAAGGACTCTAAACGATCCCAAATGAGGCATAAGGGTCTTATCTAGCGAAACGATTGTCATTTTTGGCAAGAAAAATAAAAAATATGCACTTTTAAACCGCAATTTCTCGTCTTCCTCCGGTCCTGTGACATGCCAGCGCGACCTCACGTAATACGTCATCACGTCAAGAGGTCACAGATGACGTATCAAAACTACGCCCCAGTGTTTACAAGTGTGAAGAAAGAAGACCGCTCCGACGTTGTTGTATGTCAAATGATACTAATTAATGTCTTTGTGTTAGTTAATTGTTTCAAATGTGCATTTCATATATGTAACACGTGACCTTTTCACGGCATTACGCAATTACGTGAGGTCGCGCTGGCTCATCACACAGCCGGAGGAAGAAGAGAAGTTGTTGTTTAAAAGTGTCAAAAATGACAATCGTTTCGCTAGATAAGACCCTTATGCCTTGTTTGAGATCATTTAGAGTCCTTTGAAACTCCTTTGAAACTGCAATTTTAAACTGCATTAAAACTGTTAAACGTTGGGGTCCATTAAAGTCCATTAAAATGAAAAAAATCCTGGAATGTTTTCCACAAAAAAACATAATTTCTTCTCGACTGAACAAAAGACATCAACATTTTGGATGACATGGTGGTGAGTAAATTATCTGGATTTTTTTTTTAAATGGACTAATCCTTTAAGGCAAACAATTAATTTATTGAAACCTATCGTTTTCAATTATTTTATTTTTTTTTACAAAATAACACATTCAGAACTGCCATTTTAGATTTCTTTAAATGTTTTGGATTCGATAAGAACACTTTATATAGTTTATAGTGATTGTAGTCACGAAGACAGTCTCTTTCCCAAGGATAACGTGACATAGACTCTGTGCTCCAGGACAGGATCTTCCTCTCTTCACACACTCTACAATAGCAATTTGAAGAGGCGCCCTGTTTACACTGTTAGACAACAACAACCTGTGTGTGTGTGTGTGTGTGAGGGAGAGGTAAAGATCCATTATCCCTGTGAAGCTCAGCTCACCTCAGGCAGTGATTAAGAGGTCAAATGCACCCCGAATACAAAAAGAATAGAGAGACAGAAGGATAGAGGAGAGGAAAGGGCAGGACAAAGACTTTAAAAGGCTCTCAAACGGTTTTTAAAGCTTGCTTTCAAAAGGTGTTTTAGGCAAAAAGCTGGAATCCATTAAAGCTTCCCATCTGCTTTCTTTCCATCTTCATCCCTGACTCACCTGCTCTCGCTGTGTCTTCAGGCCTAAAGGGGGTCGCACACCAGACGAGAAGTGCAACTCACATAGTTTAACATTAAATGACATCATATTTGTCCCAAATCGTTAGCGATTAACATTGGCTGTTAACGTATATTTAGCATTTTGAAGTAGACGCTATCTGACTAGGCTTGCACTATTTAATAGGTACTGTAATATTTTATAGAGGTGTACAATACCTCAGAGTTTTCCATTCTCGTCTGATGTGCGAACCCCTTAAGGGTTAAAAGTCTTAAGGTTGCATATGGATTAGTGTATTGGATTCTTAATAGATTACATTAGATGTCAAATAAAGATATGTGATTTATGTGACTCTCTGAACCAGTATTTTTGTGATTTACTATTTTCTACATAAAGAACATTCTGAAAAAATATTACCTTTATATTTTTAATATGGACTGAGAAAGGTCATACCAAAGATTAAAATGAATTTGAAATCAATGAAACTTTGATGCTCCTAATCTCATAGTTATGAGACTTTAACCTGGATTTCACATACAGGGCCACATCTATTTGATTTAAAGATTAGAAACGCATTTATCATACAGAGGAAATATATTTCTGGAATGTCTAATGTTCCAGGTGTCTCAGCATTCACCCTTAGCTACAGTAGGAGGTACCCAGAAATATATCACACGAGCCTTCACACAGACACAAACTGTCTGGAATGTTTTTCTGGCTGGTGTGAATTTGATGTCTATCCAACCCCCTTACACTCCTCCCTGTTTCCTCTCTCTCTCTGTTTCCCTCTATCTCTCTGTCTTTTTCACTTTCTTTGCACAGTTAGATTTGTTGAGTTTAAACCAAATATGCGGCACATGTTGGCACAAAGCTGTTACTAAAATCAGGTTTTCTACCATTAAGGATGTTGGACAACAACAGTCTGGATTTGTACATTATCTAAAGAATATAAGGTGGTGCTCGCCGAATGGAGCAGAATGAAGCCCTGAAGTCATTCGATTAGAATTAGGTTTGGGTTTCATTTCATTTAGGTTTAAGAAAGCCTGCACACTGTAAAAAAATCCAGCATTGGTTTTGCAAGTCAATTCAACCTAAGTTTTGACTTGTGATAAATTGACATAACGTTGAAAATATATGTTTATTTGATTTAATTTTTACAGTGCAGGCTTCTATTGCTCAAGTAAGGAGACATCACACTAGATGGGTGATTCTCACGAAAACTTGGTTTTAAAAATGTCAAGCATAAAAATGTAAAAATTGCTTAAATTTACTTTTTTTCCCACCAGACATTGAAAAACAAAGTCTGGAGTAAATGGGAACATTAATTTAAAAACTTTTACTTATCATTTAACACTTTTTGTAACATAATTTAAAAAATTAGTCCTAAAAAATCTCATTACCGCAACAGTCAGAAAACATCAACACTGACATATTTTCAAAATGACATGACAAACCTGAAAGAACATAATTTGGAGATTCAGCACATGCATTTCTAATCAAAGTATTATGTTTCTATTAATTAAATTAACATTTAGTAAGCATCTGTTGTGGTAATGATAATCAAAATGTCGTGTAAGCATTCTGACAAGACAATATTTCAAATTAACTGTAAAAAAATGATCTTACCTGCTAGCCATCTTGAAGTAACTGGTCCATGTGCTTGGTCACTCAAAATCAAACTTTATTAAAATTCTGTATGTGTGCTTAAACTGTTCTCAAAAAGTGTTGCGGAGGATGAGAACATCAGGGATGGACACATCATTTTCCTAATTTTTCTTCATTATTATTATACATGAATATTCAGTAAATATTTTTTCTGTCATCTAAAGTAGTCTAGCAAAACATCCATTTATTTTTTTTCATAATATTTTTGTGTTAATTTGATTAAATTACAACCTAACGCATGTTCAAACACAGCCGGACACATTGCGGTAATGAGAATTTCAGCAGAAAATGAGATAAAAGTTACAATTATAAATTCTTATGTTGAAATCACACATTGTGCAAGGTAGAACACAGTATTGTGTTAATTCTGATGCTTTTTAATGTTACTATATTACACATTTTATAGCTAAAATCATTAGTGCCGTGGTGTTTCAATGGTTTCGTGAGAATCACCCGAATATAAATCTTTTTCTGAATATAAATTTCTGTATTTTCTGGTTGTATTATAATATAGGGAGAAATAATTATGTATGGGCATTATGTGATTTAAAAGTCCAGTCAGTATTTTGTGACTTACTATTTTCTATGTAAAATCCAACATGATCTCATGGAAAGTCGTGGTATAGTCACAAAAGATTTGATTAATTTATTTGTGTACATGGCACAAAGTTCAACTTTTTTCGTGACTTGAGCACAAATGTCTTTTTCGTGTCACTCTTTCTATAAATAGTTTTTCGTGTCCGCGGCACGACTTTTTTCGTGTAATTTTTTCCCCCTATTTTTAAATCATTGTCACTTGGGGTTGGGGTTAGTTTTGGGGTTTGGGTTAGGATGTACTTTATGTATTGGCTTCTACATGTTTTTCTTCCGCTTTTAAAACTATTCTCACCTGAGTTGGGGTTAGATTTGGGGTTTGGGTTAGGATTTTAAAAATATATCAGAAAGTGATTCTAACCCCAACCCCAAGCGACAATGGTAAGAAAATAGGAAAAACAATGAGAAAACAACACATAAAATGAAATGATTTACTATAATCTATGTAAAATCCAACATGATCTCACGAAAAGTCGTGTTATAGTCAAGAAATTTTGTATTAATTTATTTGTGTCCATGGCACGAAATTCAGCTTTTTTCATGCCTTGAGCACAATTGTCTTTTTTGTGTCACTCCGTGAATTTCTATAAATATTTTTTCGTGTCCATAACAAAATTTTTTCTTTGTGTCATTTTATGTATTATTTTCTCATTTTTCCCCTGTATTTTTTAAATCATTGGCGCTTGGGGTTGAGGTTAGAATTGGGTTTGGATATACTTTTATGTATTGGTTTCCACATGTTTTCTTCCGCTTTTAAAACTATTCTCACCTGGAGTTGGGGTTAGAGTTGGGGTTCGGGTTAGGACGTCTAAAAATGTAACAGAAAGAGATTCTAACCCCAACCCCAAGTGACAATGGTAAGAAAATATATAGGAAAAACAATGAGAAAACAATACATAAAATGCCATGCACGAATAAATTAATCACATTTTCATGACTATAACACAACTTTCCGTGAGATCGGTCTGATAAAGTCCTCCTAAAATATATACAGAATGTTATAAATATATAAAATTATACTTTTATATCTTTAATATGGACTGAGTAAGACCATGGCAAAGATTGAAAAACATATGTATGGTGGCTTACAACTTTTGCAGAGTACTGTATATATAAGTCGCTTATTAATTGTAAGAAATATTTACAATGATCATATTAAAAAAATTTAATGTCAGAAACTACGTTGTGCAAAGATTTGTGGAATGGAAGGCTGAGAACTAATCGCACAGTGTGCCAAAATATTAATATCTGTTAACTACCAAAGACGACCAAACAAAAGAGGTTAAAGAGGGCCTAAGAGAAGCAGGTAGAGAGGACATTATTCTGACACAGACAGATTTTAATGTTCTTCCTCCGACCAGAGGAAGTTGTCTGGATGCCCAAAACGCCAATCACTCAACATCCCGCCTCCCCACTGATAGAAGCTTCCTGTGGTGAATGACAGGGCTGCACTGCAATAAAGAGCTCGATTCACTTATGATGCTGTCTCTGAAAGACAATACTTTTATAATAACATCACATTCAACTACATTTATAAATGAGCAATTGGCAAGATTTGCCTATGCGTTTATAGATGCATTACTATCACAACAGCAAGTTTTTATTTATATTATGGGATAAACATGAAATTAAGAAAAGTTTAAAATGTTCAATATTATTAGATTTATAAGAAAAGCCAATAAATCTTATATTAACCCTGAATTTTTTAATCTCAGGAGCTTAAAAAAATGAAGTTTGAAGAATGGTAGACACACACACACGAAACCCCCCACCGCGGTCACCTTTTTAAGCCCTCTCCATGACCATCAATATGAAAGAGAAAAGGAAGGAAGTTTTTAAGGGGAAAAGCAATGGGAGGGGGAACCATAGCTCATTTTAAACCACAGTCCTGGGCTGGCCCGACCTAATGAATATGTCGTTGTACTCTAATGGATTGAGTTAAAGGGGCTTGTATGGTTTTACCCCCCTTTCTCTGCCACCTCTCCAACTGATCCCATTCATTCTAGCCTAGTGTAATCTAATCACAGCTAACTGGATTTATCTGCTGTCCTTTCACATTCAAACTCGCATTACACACATGTGGTCCCTTGTTACAGTGACAGATGATAGAATGAATGAACCTCTACGGAATGCCAGTCAGTCGAAGGCAGATCGGCATCTCGGCTTTTTTGAGAACAGAGGATGAAGGGCAATTTCACATGGTGCTAATCCATCAGCCACGTTTGGATGCTCTGTGAAGTCCTTAACCATGCTTTGATCAATCCATTAAATTCACATTTGCGGCCAGGAGAACAAACACACAAGGAGAGAGAGATACACTTGTTTCATTGATAAAGGGGACTGATCAGCATTGCACAATGTCTTCAGAATTTCATGAAAATATGCTAAAAGGTTATAAAATATATTTATTTAATCCTAAAAGTATGTGACATTTGTGGCCCAGTCTGTAAAAACCCAACTAAAGTTTTTTTTTTGTGATTTACTAAAATCATCCTACATAACGTGAAGAGCATACTGTAAAACATTTAAGAGTTTGGTTCCAAAACGAGATACAATACCACCTAAATCAGTATTGTATCTGGTCAATATTAAAAAGTAAATTCTTAATTTTACGTAAAATCCGATATCCGCCGTGTTATTCTGTCATCATCAACAAATCACAACACACCATTCCACGCATTGTAAACAATAATGGTGGCGGGTTGAATACACACAGAATCCTAGTTTTCCTGAACTTTGTACCTCGTGATCAACAAACAAACAAAAACAAAATAATACTTTTGATGGCATTGATAAATCTGTGGTGGTTTTTGTGGTGTTGAAGAAACGTAAGCCATAAAAATCAAATAATTTACATGAGATGCACTCAGGCGAAGGAAAAATGCCGTCTGTTGCTTGCTCTCACATGACAGCATCAAACTTTTGTCATGCTAACACATTGACCCCAGGAGATCTTATGAAAAACTTTCCATTATTTTACTCGAAGACAACGAAAATCAAACAGGACCAAAACATTTTACAGCTGATCGCTGTCAAAAAACTTCAGCGACGACAGTGTTCTTAATATGACAAAGTAAGTGTTTTTGAATAATGCCATTGATTTTTATTTTTTTAATCAGTGTATACCACTAGTCAACTAAATATAACATGGCAATGATGAATGCACATTTATATATTCATTCAATAGATTCATAGCCTTTTGAAAAAAAAACTTTTCATGGATTTATTGCATTTTACGGAAAAATAATCAGTTTTTATAATAAATCTTTGAAAATCAAATTATGGATTTGAATTTCTGATGTTATTATAACCTAAAAAATGCTATGTGAAAGTTTATAACAAAAATAGTTGTTTTCATCTTGTCACTTTCTTGGTATAAAAAACAAATGTTTTCCAAAATTAATCAAAATGGATTTATTGCATTTTGGAACAAAACTCTTCAAATATAACCTTGATATCTTTAATATGGACTGATCCGCCCCAACAGCAGTGCTTCGTCTTCTGAGAATATAGTTCCCTGTATGTATACTGTTAAAAGATGTCTGTTTCTCATATGACTTTGTTATTTGTACACGGTGTGACTATACAAATCACAACATATAAATAGGAAAATGTTGGCGTTATTTTGTCACTTATTGGGAGCAGTTTGCTAGCTGGAGCCATTCACTTTCAGTCTTTGTGCTAAGCTAATCTAGCGGGGGCTGCGTCAGACAGAGTTACAGCACTCACGGAGATGAGAAAGGTATGCATGGACTTATCTAACTCTGGGGGATACAGTGAATAAGCTTAAAGGTGTTCGTTTAAGCATTTTCCAAAAGTTGCACATTTACACTGAAGCAGCTGAAAATGTTTACGTCCCTGTAGTGTGCTTTCCTGTATGTAAATGCAACACGTGTCATTTACGCCATGCATTTAGTTATTTTACGCCTTTTTGTGGAGACATTAATCTTTAACAACACTATCACACTGAACAGTAGCCAAAACAACTGTGGTACACTGTTGTCCAGTATCTTGCTTTGGGCTAAACTGGTCTGCGTCATGACTAAAAACATATCATTGCTTTCGAAAAGCCTAAATTTTCAGTTTACACTACACCACGAAAACATAATTTTAAAATCTATCCACTTTGAAAAGCGTTTTCAAAAAATTTAGTTTTCGTTGACAAAAATGCTCTCGGTACACTGTAAAATTCATTTTTGCACTTAAATTTTAAGTTTAATCAATTCCAAATTACAATTTATTTCAAAAATAAAGTTGAAATAGCTTAAACTAATTTAACTTTATTTTAATAATTTATAGCAATTCCTCACTACACTGTAAAAAAGTGCAAAGTTTATAAAAATACTTAAATTGGTAACACATACTTCTGTATTTTCAACTTAAAATTTCACTTTTGTTTTACTTTAGGTGAAATTTCACGTTTTTTAGCTCAAGTGTTACCAGTTGAGGTTATTTTTTAAATTGATCCAACTTTTCACTTTTTACAGTGTAGTCAAGAAAGTTCAAATGAATTGTAATTTCAAATTGATTACTTTTAAAAATGTAAAGCTACAGTATGGGCTTTTTAGTGGCACTTAGCGATGAGATTGCGAATTGCAACCAACCTCAATTTCGAAATGCAATTAGAAGCTACAGTAGCCACAACAGGACAAACATGTCGTCGTCTAAGACAACATAGGGACGAAATGCGCTCTGTAGAACAGTTTGTCCTTTTAGGGCTACTGTAGAGACATGAAAGCGACCTCCATATAAGGAGACCAGACCAGTGGTGTATGTAGATAAAAACATCTCAGTCTAAGGCAATACAGTTCATTACGTAAGGTCTTTATAGACCGTTTCATCGGACGCACGTGCGGTGGCGCGATACGCGTCTAGTCCAAACTTTACTTTACCGGTTTCAGTTTTTTAATGGTCTGAGTAGTTGCTAAACTGAACTCTTGAACAAATACCTCGTCAAAAATAACACATGTTTTGGTTTCCTAGGTAGTCTACCTGTTGTTTATTTTGCTTGTTATATAAATAAACTACTAGCGAAGTTACGCGTTGACCACAAAAGCAGCTTGTTTATGTTGTTACTGCTGAAATCGTCTATACACCACTATATTATAGTTATATATATCATATATAATATAGTTATATATAACATTGTTATGTATATAGTTATGTCAAGAGATCCTTCTACAAGTCCCACATTGCACCTTTTAAGTGCAACAAGGATTTTTTTTACAGTGTGTGGACAGAAGGCCATAATGGAGAGAAAAAGAAAATACATAGTAGTTTGAACTAAGGCGTATGTATATGCTGTATGTGTTTTATGTGTTTAAATCAGAACCCTTGAGTGCAGTGCATGCAGATCAGACACCCTGCTGACTCAGTCGCCCTATTCAGACAGAAGCTCAAAAGCTATTTAAAAACCTACCAAACAATTACTGCAAGAAATGCATCTAAAAGAGGAACGCCCAACAGGGGGTCGCCCACATGCACCCATTCAACACATTCCTGTAGCTTTCACAACCCTTTTCACGCTTTTGCTTAAAAATAGAATAATCCCATAATGTGAGGCAAGAGATATAGAGAGGTGGGGCAGGTGAGGAGGAGAGCGAGTATCGCGCAACTTTTCCCCCTGGTATACAGTCTGTACGTGTGGCAGACCAGCTTTTATCCTTTATGTCAATGTCAGTCAGTATGATTTATGGTAGTTATTCAGACGCAAGGAACTCCCCGAATGAGAAATATGACTACCACTGGCTAATCACTTTAGCATTGACGTACCAAGTGCCTGGTGCACGGACAGGGCGATGGGAAGCAAGACTACGGTAAGGAGAGGGGGGTCTATCTCAATACACCATCCATCCTCACAGTCAAGCTGTCAATCAGACTCAGTTGGGGGGTAAACTGGGTGGGTTTTTTTCAGCTGGGGGTCCAGTTCCAGACCAGTCTGATTTATAATGATTGACACCTTTACAGAGTGGTATATAGGGGTTGTCTGAGGGTTGAAGAGTGCATTGGTGACCTTGCTTTTGCATGCATTTGGCCAATCTTTCGAGCACACTTGACACGTAGGCACATCCCTAGTTTGTCTCACACAACTCCGGGCGATCAAAAACTACATCTCCTCCACCCATCGATAATTAAGTGTAAATCAACACGCTTCTGTTTCTTTGTGTGCAACATGTGTGTGTCTGTATGCACCTGTGAGAGTATCACTAGCATTGCCAAAGGTGTCAAGCCCTATACAAGTCTTTCTGAACTCTATAGTGCCCTATTCAACGACAGGCCACTCAGGTGAGAAACTTAACCTGTCACCTTACCAGAAAGGCCACTTCTGTTTCATGGCAAACAAGGCCTATGTGTATCTCCTCTCTCTTAAAACCCAGACGGTTCTCACGGAAACTTCTCGAACTGTCCGCGAGAGGCCTTTTTCATAGTTAGGCTGAGGACGGGTGTGCCGGGGTGTGCCAGCATTTAATGCACGGCTTGAGCCTCTGGCTCTATGCCCCGTCTCAGCTTATACGGTCGTCTGCGGGCGTTACTTGGGCTACGGTGAAATGTGTTGTTTATAGGCGTAGCAAGATTACGGACATGATGAAAGATACAGATGAATGCAAAACTGAATCATTTTGTGGCATATAAAGCCTAACTTAGCTTGAAAAAAAATGCTTATACTGAAATACTACTTCTTGTTGAAAGTAGCTATTCTGGGTATCTTATCAGCAAGATTTAACTGTTGGTCCAGGAGCAGTAGGGGGTTCATTATGCTTGGGGATAAACTGCTACTTGCCTATTAGGTTAAACAAACTGTTGAGAATTTAACCCACCCGACTTAATCTGGGATGAGAGTGAGGGTGTTTGTGTATTTGAGTCTGATTAGGAATTGAGCTTGTGTAAAGAGAAGCATTTTAGCGGCGCTACAGAATCTGTTTGCCGTAAGAATGATAGTGTGAGAAAGGATGGGACAAAAGAAGATGGGAAGGAGGGGGACAGCTCACACTCTTTGTATGCATTACATTAGGTGTCATTAAATGTGTCATATCAGCAGAATAAGCTCATCCATCTTATGTTTTATTTTTCTCTTAATAACCTCACCTTTCAACTTTCACCCCAATAACCCTTGCTCTTTGACCCCATTTCACACTGTCCCTTTCTTAACAACAGGTATCCTTGGAGTCATCAAAATCAGTGTTTCTTGCACCAGCGGAGGTTGAGGATGGCCCACCAGGGATGCGGAGAGAACATCAGGCTGTCTCCGCCCATTTAAGTGAGGTCTCTGTTTTTAAACAATTTTTAATATATTTTTTTAGTTCAGTAAGCACAGATTTCAGAATTGTCACATCCATAACACATTTTTTCTCACACACAATCAGTCTTTGTATTAATGTTTGGTGGACCATAATTTCACGTGAAATTAAGAATATAAACTTAGAGGCTAATATTATTGGTCAGAGGTTCCTCCTTTAGCACACACACACACACACACACACACACACACACACACACACACACACACACACACACACACACACACACACACACACACACACACACACACACACACACACACACACACACACACACACACATACATATATACTTTTAAACTTTTGACTTTTAAAAGTTTACATAACTTAGAAAAACAAGTTGAAATTGTTTAACTTAGTTTGTTTAGTTACAGGAAAACACCACCGTTTTTTAATATTTTACTATGTTCTTACCTCAACTTAGACAAATTAATACATACCTATCTTTTTTCTATGCATGCACTTAATCTTTGTACAGCACATCGTGAATGTGTAAGCATTTAGCTTAGCCCCATTCATTCCTTAAAGGAATATTCCATTTTCTTAAAAGAAAAATCCAGATAATTTACTCACCACCATGTCATCCAAAATGTTGATGTCTTTCTTTGTTCAGTCGAGAAGAAATTATGTTTTTTAAGGAAAACATTGCAGGATTTTTCTCATTTTAATGGACTTAAATAGACACCAACAAATAACACTTAACTCAACACGTAACAGTTTTTTTCAACGGAGTTTCAAAGGACTATAAACAATCCCAAAGAGGCATAAGTGTCTTATCTAGCGAAACGATTGTCATTTTTGACAATAAAAATAACAAATATACACTTTTAAAGCACAACTTCTCGTCTAGGTCCGGTCCAGCGCGACCTAACGTAAATGCGTAGTGACTTAGGGAGGTCACGTGTTGCATATATAAAACGCAAATTTTCGGACCATTTTAACCAATAAACTGACACAAAGACATGAATTAGTATCAGTTGGCATACAACAACGTAGGAACGGTCCTCTTTCAACACACTTGTAAACACTGGGGCGGAGTTTCACGTTCGTCTTCTGTGACCTCTTGACGTATTGCGTGGGGTCACCTGGCGCATCACGATCAGATCAAGACGAGAAGTTGTGCTTTAAAAGTGTATATTTGTTATTTTTCTTGTCAAAAATGACAATCGTTTCGCTAGATAAGACCCTTATGTCTCGTTTGGGATTGTTTATAGTCCTTTGTAGTCCATTAAAATGAGAAAAATCCTGCAATGTTTTCCTCAAAAAACATAATTTCTTCTCGACTGAACAAAGAAAGACATCAACATTTTGGATGACATGGTGGTGAGTAAATTATCTGGATTTTTCTTCTAAGAAAATGGAATATTCCTTTAATGTGGGTTCACACCAGCCGCGTTGGAGGCGTCAAACTAGAAGCGCAAATGAGGGGGAATCGCATCTACCGCGCCGCGCTAAACGCCTCATTCGTGCCGCGCGACCTCCAGACGCGTGTCAACGTGTCTTCACATTGACTTAACATTGAAATCACTCACGCTTGATGCCTCTACCGCGGCTGATGTGAATGCAGCATTAGGATCCAAACAGGGATGAATTTAGAAGCCACCGAACACTTGTTTTCCCCATTTTAAAAACTGTGACACCAGATTAGATTAAACAATCAGAATTGTTAATTTGTACACTGTAATAAAATCTTTGCGGCCTTAAATTTTTTGTTAAATCAACTCAGATTTACAAGCCATTTTAACCTGCTGTTATTTATCTTGACTAGAGATGAGTTGTAATAACTACAGATGTGTTGCTATAACTTATAAAATATAGTTGAAAAAAGTCAACTTAATTTTATAAGTTGTAGCAACTCATCTCTTATTTATCTCCTATTTATCTCAAGATAAATAATAGTAAGTTAAGATGACTTGTAAATCTGAGTAGATTTAACAAAAAAAAAAATTAAGGCAGCAAAGATTTTTATTACAGTATACGTTTTTTACAAGTTGGCTAATTTGCATGAATTCATATAAAGCGAATCGTACAAAAATGCACAATTATTCTTAAAAAAATATTATTTTATTAAACCCCACCCCCAACAGCATAGGGGAAAAGCAAATCGTACACTGGGAAAAATGATATCATATCAACATAATTTTTATGTAACTTTAAAGGAATACACCACCGTTTTTCAATTCATACGTTTTTGCATTTAATCTTTGTACAGCGCGTCGTAAAATGTGTTAGCATTTAGCCTAGCCCTATTCATTCAAACAGAGATAAATTTAGAAGCCACCAAACACTTCCATGTTTAAAGACTGTAACATGAGTAGTTACACGAGTAAGTATAGTGGCACAAAACAAAACGTTGCAATTTATTAATTGGATAAAAAATGAGAACTATATTGTATGGCGGAAGAGCACTTAGTTTGCAGCACTTCGACCTCGAGCGCAGTTATGTTTATGGAAGTTTGAGCGATTGAACGTTTTATTTTGTGCCACCTTACTTACTTGTGTAACTACTATGTAAAAGTCTTTAACTCTTTCCCAGCCAGTGGCAGCATTTTTCATGATTTTCACAAAAGTTTAATGCCTTCCAGAAAATGTTCTTCTTTAAATATAAACATACAATATATCAAATGAAGAACACACCATGTGTTTTCAAACGAAAAAACAAAAATGTTTCATCCTACCTTCATTAGTTCTCTTTTTATCACCTCTCAAATATGGGTAGGTTTCTTCAACAATACACAATTTTGAGCAAAAAGCTGTGATAATTCCATTTTTGTGAAGGACTTTTGATAGAGATCAGGGCTGCGTAAATATTTGTAAAAAAAAAAAAATTGCAATACACTCCGTGTTCAATTAGCCAAATATTTTTATATTTAAAGAATAAAACATTCACATAATTAGAAATCATTACACTGATGGTTGTTAGAATTTTAATCATGTTTCCGAAATGAACATCAGCTTTGAAATATTAAATGCTACAGGCTCAGTGTTGCCAACTTGGCGACTTTGTCGCTAGATTTAGCGACTTTTCAGACCCCTTTAGCGACTTATTTTCAAAAAAGCGACTAGCGACAAATCTAGCGACTTTTTCTGGCGTTGTTGGAGACTTTTTACGTGACATTCACTCTTCTCAATGAGCAGCTACCGCTGCTTCCGTGGGCTCCACCCCCGTCCCAAAGCATTCACAGGCGGTCTAGTCCTCGCGCAGCAGAGCAGAGGCTCTCCCAGCTGCAGTCAGGGCAGGAGAAGTGGTTATCTATCCGCGTCCAGACGGCATTATCGTGCATGTGGGAAGCCGGAGCAGGCGGATCCCGAGATGGCTTACATTAATGGCAAAATGTAAATGTAAAATGGTCTTTGAATAAAATGAATCACTGTACATAAAATAAATGTACTTGAGGGAGCTGAGCAGCAGCACATTTAGAACAGACAAACTGTACGGAGCTGATGTCACAAGCCAAGGGCGGGCCACTAATGTTTAAGCCACGCCCTTTCTAAACTTCCACCTCGAGGAGGTCCCCAAAACCAACCCAATGACCAGACAACAACGAGGAACAGGTAAGTATAAAAATATTCTTTATTTATTTAAATATTTAAAAAAAAGTACTGGGGATTGGGAAAAAGGGAAATTAAAACTAAATCCGGCTCTGCCTTCCAGGGGGGCCACGAGCAAGTGAGTGACAGGGGGATGGGGGTTGCGTCGGGGAACGGGCTCCCGCCTCTGGTTCCCTCTGCCCGTGGCGCGCTCCTCTTCCTTCCTGGAGGCAGAATAAATCAAAGTCAGTGTTTGTATGAGCTTGTTCTTATTCCGTGTACCTGTGGCTCGCTCGAGGCGGTTCACCGCCTATCTCGTACAGCTCCTCGCTGATCGACTCACTCTCCTTCCCTGCTCTCTCCTTCTCCACAGATGATTGCTGGGACACAAGGGCACAGTGAATCGGTTTCCAATGGTTTCTCTCACCTCGTCGCTGACTACAGCTTTGGGTAGGTATGGCTCTCTTCACAGTTCGTTCTCTCGACATTCACACTGTCTCTCTCCCTCCACAGGTGACTGCTGGGACACAAGGGCACAGTGAATCGGTTTCCAATGGTTTCTCTCACCTCGTCGCTGACTACAGCTTTGGGTAGGTATGGCTCTCTTCACAGTACGTTATCCCGACATTCACGCTGTCTCTCTCTTTCCACAGATGACTGCTGAGACACAAGGGCACAGTGAATCGGTTTCCAATGGTTTCTCTCACCTCGTCGCTGACTAAAGCTTTGGGTAGGTATGGCTCTCTCCACAGTTCGTTATCGCGACATTCACGCTGTCTCTCTCTTTCCACAGATCTTCACGACACACTCCTCTTTCCTGTCGATCAGGCAGTTTTAACAGGTTATATTTCGCTGAACAGGGGGGCGGACTTACGGTGGCTGGCTATGCGGTGCGTCAAACTAGACGGTGGTTTCCTAGGTGGCGCCGGGGGCCAAAACCCTCTCGGCGAGCTCGTTGGTCTATAGAGGGGCGAGAACCGTCACGCCGGCTCACCGTGTCGAGCGCTGCCCTTTCCTCGAGACCCGTTGGTCGATCGAAAACTGGACCGGGGCGCCCTTTCGTCGAGACCTCGGGCCGGCGGATCCCCTTCGCCTCAGGCTCTATGTTGATCAAAAAGACACAGGTAAGGGAACAATATCATGGATGATACTCACGCACCGTCAGTAGCACAGTTCTTCACCGCCACTCCTAAGCTCAAGTCCGCCGAGCGTTTAGCTGGGAAAATACTTTGAGACGCACTCCGTGACTTGAAGACTGAAACACACTCACAGCATAATTATGTACAGGTCTTACTCTAGGACCGTTCTTTCCTCTTCGTCGTCTCAAGAGCGAGTGACTGGAGGCGGGGGTACGTCAGACAAGACAACAGCAATCCCACTGCAATACACAGCATTACACAGCACCACTTCAAGTGAAAATCTCTACATCCAAAACTCACCCACCACTCAGTGCACACATTAGACGCCCGTCTTCCTTGACTTTGCTCTGGACGAGAATGTGGCGATGGTGACACGGCCTAGTGTTGGTTTTCGTCGCTGGAGTTGGTTTCCTCACACAGACCCTTCGGCTCACCCACCACACTAGCTCAGGGGTAGGGCCTTTCACTCTCTTTCAGAAACACTCAGAGAAGCATACAGGTCACATATATATACAACACTCCCATAAGAAGGTTTCCGTTACTCACAACTGCTGTAATTTCTCCGTCTTAGACTGCCTTCACACTGCAACAATTCCAGATACACAGACAGGGCGTTTTCCAGCCACCATCAACACTGTTCCGCAGACGTATACTCACAACGGTGCGTCTTGCCTTCGCTTCTTTCCTCCAAGACCAGCATTCGTTTAATCCTTTCACCTATAAGGTCTTCGGTATCTTCCTCAATGTAGGTCTAGAATCCAGACGAGAGAGAGAGAGCAATACAACAATCCAGAACAGCGTACCCGGTGAGCCTAACTCAGCGCTCCATACACACCAACAGCGGGGATACTAAGCACCCAGACTGTGGTTCAAACTGCTCTAAAATACTCTCCTGAATGTCGTCCTCATCCAATCACCCGGCGCTCCTGTCAATAACTCTCAGCTGTATGTAATTCAGCTGATTACAGCGTCCGCGGCGCTACCAGATGTCCGGTGTCTTCTCTTACCGGCCCGGGCGGAAACATCCGGGCGGAACCAAACTTGCCCAATTTTTGGTTCCGCCTAAAAGATCGTCACTCCTGTGACATCCTCCCCCGCCAATGCATTCTAGTCCCTGGAATGCCTCGGCGTCGTCCACTCACCGTACCGGACAGGGGGGCGTCCTCGGCTCTCCCGTTGGGAGCGTCTCACGGGTGACTCGGGTTCGACTGGCTCGGGTACTACCTCTGGTTGCATCTGGGCCGCCGGGGGTTCCACCGGCTCAGGTACCAACTCAGGCGGTATCTGGGCCACTGGGGGTTCTGCTGGCTCGGGTGCTATTTCTGGCTGCCTCTGGGCGGCCGGGGGTATCGCCACCTCAGGTCGACCTGGTACCACAGCCCATCCCTCCATCCAGGGGGCCGCCGGTACTGGCTCTGTGGGCCCCTCTGTCACAGCCTCGGGGTAATTCGGACAGGGGCGGAGCATGTTCCGATGTACTACGCGTTCGGGGCCAGATTTTCCTTCGGGCCGAATGGTGTACACCGGCTGTCCCGGTCTCTGCTGCTTGCACACCACATACGGGATAGCCTCCCAGCGGTCGCTTAGCTTTCCCTTTCCTTGCCGCCGGTTATCCCTCGCCAGAACCCTCTCACCTGGTAACAGGGGGGCATCTCGAGCGGTCCGATCATACAAGCGTTTGTTCCTCTCTCCTGCCATCTGTATCTTCCTAGAAACTTGTTCGTACGCAAAGTGTAAGCGCTGGTGATGGCGCCCCACCCACTCCGTCACACTCACTTCTTCCCGGTCTGCTGCGACTCCCAAGACCAGGTCAGTGGGCATCCGTACGTGCCTGCCGAACATCAGGTAAGTAGGGGCATACCCCGTCGTGCTGTGAACACTGTTATTATATGCTTGCAAAAGGTTTGGTAAAGCACTCACCCAATCGCTCTGCTGCCGTTGATCTAAAGTCCCCAGTAGCCCCAATAGGGTCTGATTGAACCTTTCACAGCTTCCGTTCCCCTGGGGATGATACGACGTGGTGTGGGTTTTGGTACATCCATACAACTGGCATAACTCACGGATGACCTTGGATTCAAAGTTTGCCCCCTGGTCGGAGTGCAGGAACTCGGGACACCCAAATGTCTGGAACACATTTCGCCATAAAGCTGTGGCGGTGGTGTTGGCTGTCTGATCGAGCGTCGGGACTGCCCAGGCGTATTTAGTGAATAGGTCAGTGATTACCAGAATATTTTGATATCGATCTTGAGGGCGGCCCAGCGTCAGGAAGTCCATTGCCATTATGTGGAGGGGGGCTTTCGCGTGAATGGGTACCATCGGTGCTCGGGCCTCCCGTCTGGATTTAAACAGCATGCACCGGGGGCAAGCTTGAATCAAGTCGTGCACAGACGCCTCCAATCCTGGCCAATAGAAGAATCTACGCAGTAGGGATACGGTCCTCTCCTGTCCCTGGTGTCCCAACTGGTCATGATAGACTGAGACCAGGGCGTTTACCTGGTTGGCAGGCACCACGATCTGGCACACTTCTTCGCCCACTTTCGGATCGCGGGTCTTCCTACAGAGCACTCCCTCCTGTAGCTCCAGCTTCTCCCACTGTCCCAACAACTTCTTTCCAGTCTCTGTCTGGGCCAGCCTCTCCGCTGGCGTGGGCCGTCGGCCCTGCTCTACCCACGTCCTCACCTGACACACGTCCCGGTCCTGGGCCTGCCTCTCTATCCAACGGCGGGGATCCCACCCCCAGTTCCCTGGTGCAACTTCCTGCTGGCCTCCTGGCGCCTCCACGGCCCCTATCATGTAGCCCTCCTCACGGCTATTCTCCCTTCGATACCCCTGATGCCTGGGGCTCTTTCCCTCTGGTAGTCTGGAAAGGACGTCCGCGTTCGTGTGCTCCCGTCCAGGCCGATACTGCAGCTTGTAATCGAAGTTGGCCAGCTGAGCCACCCATCGTTGCTCCACGGCCCCCAGCTTCGCCGTCTGTAAATGTACTAGAGGGTTGTTATCGGTGATGACTGTTACCTTAGCTCCCCAAAGGTAGTCCTTGAACTTTTCGCTCAAGGCCCACTTCAGGGCCAGCAGTTCCAGCTTGAAGGAGCTATAGTTCGCGTCGTTCCTCTCTGCTGGGTGGAGACTCCGGCTCGCATAAGCGATCACCCGCTCCGTTCCTTCTTGCCGTTGGGCCAATACTGCCCCCAGTCCCAGGTTGCTCGCGTCTGTATATAAGACAAAGGGTTCAGAAAAGTCAGCGTACGCCAAGATAGGAGCCTGTAACAACTCTTGCTTCAGCCTCTGAAAAGCCATCTCACAATCATTGTCCCAGTTAATAGAGGGCGATCCACGGCCCCGGCTTCGGCCCGTGCCAACCAGCAACTGGTTAAGGGGCTTGGCAACCTTCGAGAAATCCTTAATAAATCTCCTATAGTATCCCACGAACCCCAGAAAGGATCGTACTTGCCTCACAGTCTTAGGTGCGTCCCAATCCCTCACTGCAGAGACTTTCTCGGGGTCCACGGCCACCCCCGCTGCGCTGACCACATGGCCCAGGAACTTCACTTCCCGCCGTAGCAAGTGGCATTTGTCCGGCTGCAGCTTCAGCCTGTACCTTTCCATGGCGCGGAAAACTTCCTCTAGGTGCCGGAGGTGGGAATCGAAATCTGGGGAATACACAATCACATCATCCAAATATACCAACACTGACTCCATCAACTGACCTCCAAGACAGCGTTGCATCAAGCGTTGGAAGGTGGCCGGAGCGTTGCAGAGCCCGAAAGGCATCCGGTCCCATTCAAATAGTCCGAACGGGGTCGTGAAGGCGGTCTTCTCCCGGTCTGCCTCGGCTACTTGCACCTGCCAGTATCCACTGGCCAGATCTAAGGTGGAATACCAGGCCGACTGCGTAAGGCTAGCGAGGGAGTCTTCGATTCTTGGTAAGGGGAAGGCGTCTTTCTTAGTTACCAGGTTCAGCTTGCGATAGTCCACACAGAACCTCCAAGCTCCTGTCTTCTTTTGTATGAGCACGATGGGGGCCGCCCAGGGACTACTACTTTCTCGGACAATGCCCCGGCTCAACATGCCCTGCAGGAGTGTACGTACTTCCGCATACAAGGTAGGTGGGATCGGTCGGTATCTCTCCCTACTTGGCCCTGCATCCCCAGTGGGGATGTGGTGTTCCACCACCCTGGTGCACCCATAGTCCTCGTCGTGCCTCGCAAACACATGTTGCCACTTCCGAAGGAGTGCCTGCAGTTTCTGTGCCTGTACCTGTCCCAGGTCGTCCCCTTGCAGCGACTCACCTGCTAGGTGCTTTGGCACACCTCTCCCCTGGTTACTCACTGGGGCATCCATTTGGGTCAGGGCCACCTCGATCACAGTGGGGCACACCTGACGAAAACTGACGTCCCTCTCTTCCCTCACCTGGTGAGGTGTGACCGTCGTCAGCCGAGCCAGTCGCTGATGCCGGTATAACTGTACTGCATAGGGGTGCTCGTTTCGTACTCTTACCGGGATTCTCCCCCGGTGGACCGCTGCTAGTCCCCGTGCTACCTCCACTTGTGGACAATCTGTATGTGGCTCTACCAACACCCACTCCTCTGGGTTCACTTCCCGAAGGGGCACTCTTGCCCATACGATGGCCTCACTCCTAGGGGGAATAGACAAAGCAAAACGACACATTACTCTTCCCACTTCCTCCCGATCTCTACGAACCTGGTTCAGTTGGACCCGACGGCAGTCTGCCATTACACGCTCCCACTTGGGTCTCTCGGTAGGTGAGATCCTCGGACCAGGCCTAGCCTGGAATATCTCCTCCCAGCATTCGGAGAGGACATTCATGCCCAATAAGGCTCGGTGGGCGCCCAAACACTTATCTTCGACAATGATCACACCTTTTTGGGGGACGACTACCCCATGCACCTCAAGATCCGTCAGGCGATAGCCAATGTAGGGGATTTCTAGGCCATTAGCGCCCTTCAACGTCAGCCAGGGGGCCTCCGCTCCTTTTGTTCCTCCCTGTCCGAATATCTCCTTGGAGAGGCTTTCTGCGAACATCGTTACCTGTGAGCCCGTGTCTACCAGGCACTGAATCCATTTGCCACACACTTTTACTTCTGCCACCGGGCTATGCCCGACCATCTGTTGCCTAGAGCTGTCCCTTCTTCCCGGGTCTTCTCGAGGGGTCCCGGCCACACGACCCACTGTGGCCGGTCGTCCTAAAAACCCCCCTCTGATGCCCTGCGGGGCCCACACTGACGGCTATAATGTCCTGGCTCACCACACCGGTTGCAGATCGGCCGTCCCTGCTCATCCCACTCAAAACGGGGCCGAACATAGCGGTTTGGGCGTCCA
The DNA here is from genome assembly GCF_027580225.2 of Misgurnus anguillicaudatus. Classification (NCBI taxonomy): domain Eukaryota; kingdom Metazoa; phylum Chordata; class Actinopteri; order Cypriniformes; family Cobitidae; genus Misgurnus; species Misgurnus anguillicaudatus. The sequence goes on from NC_073343.2 coordinate 5,360,530, forward strand.
GATGGCTCCCGGCTGCGTCCAGGTGGCTCTCGGCTCCTCTCCGAGTATGCTCGCTCTCGGGGTGCCGGCCTTGGTTCCTCCCGCGCCTTACCTTGGCGCAGCTCTCCCAACAGAGCACTAGATAATTCTGACATCTGTTCCCGGACATCCTTCAAGAGTTCTGCTTTCAGAGCCTGCTTCCAATCCGCGCGTTCTGGCTGTGTTGGCACGCTCTCATTTACAGCCGCGCATACTGGGGTCTCACTCACCTCTACCTCATCGCCCTCCAGAGCTAGCGCCTCCTTCCTTAGATCTTCAAATGTGAGGCCGGGGTCCCTCCGAAACTGGACCCTCAGGCTCTGTCTCACGGGGCCCTCTTTCATCCCCAGAAGGAACTGGTCGCGCAACAAAGTTTCTCCGTCGCCCAGCCCATGATCGCGGCGGGTCTGTAGCCGGGTGAACTGTTCACGCAGTCTTAGGGCAAACGCTCTAATGGGTTGTCGGGGGCCTTGTTTAATATTAAAAAATTGGGAACGGAGGACGGCTACAGGGGTGTGGTCACCATATTGCTCGGTGAGAAACTGGAATATAGTTTGGGCACTGGTTCGGACAGCTTCAGGGGCGGCCTGTACTTCTCGCCGCGCTTCTCCCTCTAGGGAGTTCAGCACGAACTGTAGCCGCTGGGCTACACTAAGGCCTTGTAGGTCGGCTAAATACTCTAACTGAGCCTTCCATTCCGTTAGCCGTACTCCCGACTCTGTCCCTCCATACTTCTGGATCCAAGGGCTGCCCATAAAAACAGGCACCGCACGGGGTTGGGCTGCGGGCCCCGCGTTGTCGGTCATTGGGCTAGTCTGGTTACTCAACTCGAGGTGGAATCCTGCCGACTACGCCAAAATCTGTCACAAGCCAAGGGCGGGCCACTAATGTTTAAGCCACGCCCTTTCTAAACTTCCACCTCGAGGAGGTCCCCAAAACCAACCCAATGACCAGACAACAACGAGGAACAGGTAAGTATAAAAATATTCTTTATTTATTTAAATATTTAAAAAAAAAGTACTGGGGATTGGGAAAAAGGGAAATTAAAACTAAATCCGGCTCTGCCTTCCAGGGGGGCCACGAGCAAGTGAGTGACAGGGGGATGGGGGTTGCGTCGGGGAACGGGCTCCCGCCTCTGGTTCCCTCTGCCCGTGGCGCGCTCCTCTTCCTTCCTGGAGGCAGAATAAATCAAAGTCAGTGTTTGTATGAGCTTGTTCTTATTCCGTGTACCTGTGGCTCGCTCGAGGCGGTTCACCGCCTATCTCGTACAGCTCCTCGCTGATCGACTCACTCTCCTTCCCTGCTCTCTCCTTCTCCACAGATGATTGCTGGGACACAAGGGCACAGTGAATCGGTTTCCAATGGTTTCTCTCACCTCGTCGCTGACTACAGCTTTGGGTAGGTATGGCTCTCTTCACAGTTCGTTATCTCGACCTTCACGCTGTCTCTCTCTCTCCACAGATGACTGCTGGGACACAAGGGCACAGTGTATCGGTTTCCAATGGTTTCTCTCACCTCGTCGCTGACTACAGCTTTGGGTAGGTATGGCTCTCTTCACAGTACGTTATCCCGACATTCACGCTGTCTCTCTCTTTCCACAGATGACTGCTGAGACACAAGGGCACAGTGAATCGGTTTCCAATGGTTTCTCTCACCTCGTCGCTGACTACAGCTTTGGGTAGGTATGGCTCTCTCCACAGTTCGTTATCGCGACATTCACGCTGTCTCTCTCTCTCCACAGATGTTCACGACACACTCCTCTTTCCTGTCGATCAGGCAGTTTTAACAGGTTATATTTCACTGAACAGGGGGCGGACTTACGGTGGCTGGCTATGCGGTGCGTCAACTAGACGGTGGTTTCCTAGGTGGCGCCGGGGGCCAAAACCCTCTCGGCGAGCTCGTTGGTCTATAGAGGGGCGAGAACCGTCACGCCGGCTCACCGGGTCGAGCGCTGCCCTTTCCTCGAGACCCATTGGTCGATCGAAAACTGGACCGGGGCGCCCTTTCGTCGAGACCTCGGGCCGGCGGATCCCCTTCGCCTCAGGCTCTATGTTGATCAAAAAGACACAGGTAAGGGAACAATATCATGGATGATACTCACGCACCGTCAGTAGCACAGTTCTTCACCGCCACTCCTAAGCTCAAGTCCGCCGAGCGTTTAGCTGGGAAAATACTTTGAGACGCACTCCGTGACTTGAAGACTGAAACACACTCACAGCATAATTATGTACAGGTCTTACTCTAGGACCGTTCTTTCCTCTTCGTCGTCTCAAGAGCGAGTGACTGGAGGCGGGGGTACGTCAGACAAGACAACAGCAATCCCACTGCAATACACAGCATTACACAGCACCACTTCAAGTGAAAATTTCTACATCCAAAACTCACCCACCACTCAGTGCACACATTAGACGCCCGTCTTCCTTGACTTTGCTCTGGACGAGAATGTAGCGATGGTGACACGGCCTAGTGTTGGTTTTCGTCGCTGGAGTTGGTTTCCTCACACAGACCCTTCGGCTCACCCACCACACTAGCTCAGGGGTAGGGCCTTTCACTCTCTTTCAGAAACACTCAGAGAAGCATACAGGTCATATATATATACAACACTCCCATAAGAAGGTTTCCGTTACTCACAACTGCTGTAATTTCTCCGTCTTAGACTGCCTTCACACTGCAACAATTCCAGATACACAGACAGGGCGTTTTCCAGCCACCATCAACACTGTTCCGCAGACGTATACTCACAACGGTGCGTCTTGCCTTCGCTTCTTTCCTCCAAGACCAGCATTCGTTTAATCCTTTCACCTATAAGGTCTTCGGTATCTTCCTCAATGTAGGTCTAGAATCCAGACGAGAGAGAGAGAGCAATACAACAATCCAGAACAGCGTACCCGGTGAGCCTAACTCAGCGCTCCATACACACCAACAGCGGGGATACTAAGCACCCAGACTGTGGTTCAAACTGCTCTAAAATACTCTCCTGAATGTCGTCCTCATCCAATCACCCGGCGCTCCTGTCAATAACTCTCAGCTGTATGTAATTCAGCTGATTACAGCGTCCGCGGCGCTACCGGATGTCCGGTGTCTTCTCTTACCGGCCCGGGCGGAAACATCCGGGCGGAACCAAACTTGCCCGATTTTTGGTTCCGCCTAAAAGATCGTCACTCCTGTGACACTGACGCGTTAATGGGCTATTTACCTACAAAACAACGTTTCCCATCATTTTTCAGTGTATGTTTTGAAACTGGACTGTTTGGCCATATAAACATGAACATACACACATTTCGTTTTATGAGAACATAACAGATAAACAAACGAGAAAACATTTTCAGGCATTCATGTGTATTAAAATAACATTTTTGACAGTTCGTAGAAAAAGAGAAACGTGAAAACAGCCAATGTAATAAGAATGCAAATTTGACGTGATGACGTCACTGTTATGCAGATGACGCAATGACGTAATCTAGCGACATTTAGCGACTTTCCAAGCAAGCTTTAGCTACTTTCCATTGAAAATAGTTGGCAACACTGTACAGGCTTAAGAAACTATTTAAAAAATATATTTTGGGTGGAGGAGTTGGTGAAACTATGGCAGTTATACAGCGAATCTCAATATTTCATTTGTGCATTTCATATCCGTTAAATCTTTAGTTTACCGGCTATTTTAGCTGCAAAAAAAACAAATCAAGTAAAAAATCGCATGCCACTGGAGCACATTCATCACGAAATCATAATTGTTGATTTTTCTAAATATTATTATTGACGTTAATTCGACTTTGCATTGAAGTTTTTTTTTATGTTTTATAACTTTTAAGCAACTGCATGCCATATTCTTAATAAACATTAAAAAAAAAATGCTCCACTTGATTACTGCTTGTATAGTCTCCTAAGGTCAACAAAATTTCCACATTAAAACTAATCAAAGCTAAAATCTAATGCAATCATAATATATATTTATATATAATATAATATAATATAATATAATATATATTTTTATGTTATATTTAACAGGCGCGGCTCCAGAAATGCGTCTTATCCGCATTGTAACCACGCTGCTTGCGCATCCAGTGTCCAAGCACAATAAACGTGTGAACTAATGAACGACAGATTGTTTTTATATATATTTTAATTTTAATGCACATCCAAGCAGGTGACTTTCACGACCCACTTTATTCCCCTGTGCAATGCACTTATTGGGAACCCCTAATATAAAGTATCCTTTAAAGTGAAGGAATAGCGGATGCATTAGAGCAGTTTATGCATGATACGTTTAAAAAAGAATGAATTGCGGGTTTTGCACGGGTTTGATATATAATAAAAGGTTGAATTTAGTTGTTTGCAATTTGAAATATTTTTACAAGATATTCCTAATAAATTTAACTTGAACTATTTCTGAAATGAAATGAAAAGCACCTGGTAACGTCGTATGTAAGAAGGAATACCTTAAGAAACCCGCTAAGGTACAGTTCGGGAAACACGCCTAGAAAAGGTAAACCTGTAGTTAAGGTTTAACTTAAGAGTCTTCGTAGCGCGCTAAGAGACAACGTTATCGGGAAATGCAGCCCTGATTTAGAGCGATCCTCAAAACATACACTGACATACAGCTGTTTGCCCTAGGGCAATTCTTCCAGGTTTTATAAGTTTTGGAAAATAATAGCGGTAATAGCGATAATAACCACCTGGTGGATAATAGCGGTATTACGGATTGCCGGAAATACTCGTCATTGGCAGGGAAGCATTTTCTCTTAATTGAGAAGTTAACTCGTCAATGGCGGGAAAACTTAAATGGGGAAAACATGGAAGTGTTCTAAATTCCTCCCTGTTTGGATCCTAAGGAATGAATGGTGCTAGGCTAAATGCTAACACATTTACAACACGCTGTACAAAGATTAAGTGCACGCATTGAAAAAGATAGGTATGTATTAATTTGCCTAAAGTTGAGTTAAGAACATAATAAAATATTGAAAAACTGTGGTGTTTTCCTTTAACTAAACAAACTGAGTTAAACAATTTCAACTTGTTTTATAAGTAGTTATGTGAACTTTAAAAAGTCAAAAGTTTAAAAAGTCGGTTGAATTGACTTGCATAATTAAGTTGGAGTGTACACACACACGTACACATGTGTAAACTCCAGACAGTGTCATATTTGATTGGTTGTGTGCCAATGTGTCCACGGTTTTGTGGTCGACTGAATTTCAAAAACATCCTCCCCCCTTCCCTCCTCGTTTGTGCGTACCTGACGCTAACCTCTGCTCTCACTCCGACACCACTACCTTTAATTACACCAATTACAAGCAATTACATGACACTACTAATGCCTGCCCGAAGGCCTGTTTTCTTCCACTGCACCATGAGATTCAGAAGATCTAGATAGAAAAACAGTGACGTTCCCCTACAGACTTTTTGTCATTGAGGCAAATACTCTCAAATGAGCGTGAAACTCAAAGTTTATGACCTCCTGTTGAACAGAAGAAGATAAAGAAGTATAAGGGCACACTATTTTAAAAGCGCACTTGTTTCGTTTCAGGGTGTTTGTGTATGTATGAATAAAGAATTTTGATGTCATGTGGAGGGTTGTTTGTTCTGTATTTCAAAAAGGATAAAAAAAAAGAATTCTGTCAGGACTGCTCCACAAACCAATTATCTATTTCAGATGATGTGGACTGATAATCGTTTTCTAGATCACTTAGCACGAATATGTCATAATTTGTCTTTATTATGCTGTCTTCTTTATCTTAAACCATTATCGACACAACCTGTCAGCCAGATTACCTGGTAACAGTAAAGCATGTTGTTTTATTCGAAAGTGAGGACTGGCTCTTGTATGTAATCTACAGTGTCCTTCACCAGTGTTGAACTTAAGCATGCTTATCTTGTCTTAACATGGCAGGAGTCGAGTGAACTGATAATCATTGACACACACACACAAGGTTTGATGGCTCAGCTTTTATTTTGTGGGTGGGGGGTGTTCTCACCCACAGCTAGTAGTTAGGGGTCTCTCCCCTTTTAGTTGTGGTAAATATTTACTGAGGGTTAATTGGTTGGTCATTATGGAAGGTCTGCTCTTCTGCACACATTGTCATTAATTCATTCTTATTCTGATCGGTGTGCTTGTCTAGTGCAATGCGCCCTGTAGGGATCCCAACAGGAATAGCTGATGTACTAAGTTCTGCATAGATTAAACCTGCTGATACGGACAACCCTGAATGAATACCGCCCTGGTTAATGCAATTTACCATTTGTAGAATTAACCTAAATTATTTAATTGGAAAAGAGCTTGTAGATCAGGATGGATAAGAAAGATAACCAATCAGTCAATAGATGCTGATGGGATAATTGTTATCTGTCTAAACATGTTTGCTTGTAGTTTTGTATTTGTGGACCCTCAATTGGTGCTAAATAGCACTTAAAGCTTGTAATCATAAAGGAACTTTGTTTCAGTGCTATATGGCCCCTATATAGTACCTATAAAGAACCATAAGGGGGTGATATAGCACCCCTATAGCACCACTTATGGTTCTACAGAGCACAATATGGTTCTACATAGGTGCTATATGACATTTAAAATGGTTCCCTATGTGTAACAAGCCAGTGAAACACGTTTAGGGCTATTTAGCACTGTTTATTTATTTAAGAATGTATGTCTAAACTATGTTTAAATCAATCCCTGAATCCCACTTTGCATTAATAGTATTAAAAATTAGCACTAGTATATCCCAAATTATGCTAAAATGAAATATCCAACCTCCTTAAAGTCTACTTTTTTGGTGAAAATGTGAAGTGCAGATCCATAAACACTCACAGCTGAAATTACCCACAATTCAATGCGAGAGGGGTGAGTTTAACGTTGGTATATTGAATTAATACATTTTTTTGACAAGACATAGTAAACAGTTCACTAAAGATGCAAAAATAAACATTAATAATAAAGAAAGTCAGAATGTAAAAATGAAGAAACTGAACGAAAAATCTCACGGAAAGTCGTGGTATAGTCACGAAAATTTGTATTCATTTATTCGTGTGCATGGCAAGAAATTCTGCTTTTTTTCGTGCCTTGAGCACGAATGTCTTTTTTGTGTCACTCGGACAAATTCCTATAAATAGTTTCTTGTGACCGTTGCACAACTTTCTCTTTTTGTTTCATTTTATGTATTGTTTTCTCATTGTTTTTCCCTATTTTCTTACCATTGTTGCCTGGGGTTAGAATCACTTTCTGTTAAATTGTAGACATCCTTACCCAAACCCCAACTCTAACCCCAACTCCAGGCAAGAATAGTTTTAAAAGCGGAATAAAAACATAAAAAAGTACATTCTAACCCAAACCCCAAAACTAACCCCAAGCGACAATGATTTAAAAATAGAAACAAATTAAGAAAACAATACATAAAATAACACGAAAAAGAAAGTCATGCCGCGGACATGAAAAACTATTTATAGAAATTCGTGCTGAGTGACACAAAAAAAGTTTGTGCTTAAGGCGCAAAAAAATCAGAATTTTGTGTCATGGACAGGAGTGAATTGATCAGATGTTTCGTGACTATGACACGACTTGTCGTGAGATCATGTTGTTTGGGTTGTATTCAGGTACAAGTACTTCCAAGGTACACAAGTTTGAATGAGATCCACAGTTGTTTCGCACACTGTCATTCATCCAATTCATCTTCTGTGCACTAAGAGGACTTTGATGAAAAATCGATTTGGTGTATAGTGGATTTTGCCAACAAAGCGGCACTTTTTTTTAATGGCCTGTGTGCAGAAAAAAGCAAATTTCAAGCATTAGTATTTGATGAACATAATAATACACGCCGAGAGCATTCGGTTAATATCGTTATCTCATTTTTGGTGGAGGTGGCGTTTAGCGGAATCATAAACTAATCATGAGAATCAATAATAACCATCCGGATGTACATTACCTCTGACATACCAACTGACCAGTCAGAATGAAGTGTTTCAAAGGGCCATGTAATAAATACATGCTGACCTGAAAAGACACAGGTGATGTAATCCCAATGCTTAAAACTTTTCCACCAACTTACAAGACAGCACAAGAAACATTTAGCAAACTTAAAAAAGTCAAGATTCTTTCTCCAGACATGAGCTAGCATGCTTCATTAGTACTGAAAGTGAATATCTGACTGTATGCTGCAGTTTATAAGGACATTTTACTATTATGCTGAGTTTGCTTAATATTAATATCTGTGGTAAAAGATGTATACAAAATATTTATACAAGATATATATACGAGATTAAAAACAATTGATGTTTTGCATAATGTGTGTAAGGTCAGGAAAGTTTTTTGCTAATGTAGATGAATAACACCAAGACTTTTTATTCCTATATCATCTAAGTGTAGAGATGGCCTTACTATAAATGTCAAGCGTTAAAAGCATGTTTGTCGTTTCTGCTTCCTAGTTCCTCATTACTGCCATGTTTTGAAAATACAGGATTTGGTTATCATCACCGTCTTAGCCGTACGTAGTTAGTGAGAGGTCAGAGGTCACTCTGGTCCCGTCTATGGAGGGTTAGAGTGAACCTGTTTAAAGTGCATTCAGCTATAAGATGACAGACATATGTCCTTTCCTATGACTTTAGTTTTAAGATATTGGGGGTGTTGCAGTATTATATAGCATGTTTGTATTCCTCCTTACTTAAACATTTACTAATTGTTAAGTTTACATGAAAAGTCTCTATAGTATTACACAACAGGGGGATGTGTGTACTAAATACCTTGTTCTGAAAAACACAAAATTGCCTCAGGATGCCACATCAAACAGAAGCTAACACACTATGCCTTATCAGATTCCTGGCAATAGAAAGGTATTTATATGTTATCACGTATGGCTATACCTAACAATTTTCCTTAAAAATACAGTGACAAATGTTGTAAAAACAGTTACAGTTTTACAGTTATTACTAGTTGTTATTAAAGTAGTTATTAGTTCAAAAGAGATTTGATGTGGTCTTTATTATTTTAAAGGTGTATTTTCTTTAAATTTAAAGATGTTAACTGGGAGTGCTACGGGTAGGGTATAGAAAATAAAAAGTACAACTTTATGAGCGATCCTCATTATATTAGTAGACTCTAAAGACTGGGCAAAAAAGAAACATAAGCATTTTTAATGGCATCCCTAAACAATTCTGTCTCTTTCAGGTAGTATGTGCAAGCACTTCATGTAATAACAGTACCACACACAGACAGTGACTGAACACAACACCACATCCTCTCTGTCATTATAAGAGGCTGTATGTTAGTTTGTTAGCATCAGTGTGCATCAATATGTCGAGAATGTGAACGTGTTGAATAGCACACTGGGCACTGCATTCAGCACAGGCTAAAGGAAGCAATGAAATGTGCTATAGGTCAGATGTCATACTGAGAGACAAAGTAAAACGTGCCGTATAGAAAGTAAGAGAGAAAGAAGAAAAATGAGAGGTGGGGGAAAGAGTGAAAAAAGAAAAGGAGAAAGAATGTCCACTCAAAATCTCTGACATTCTGTTCTGCATGGTTGAGTTCATATACTCGGGATGTGTGCGGGGTGTCGAGAAGCTTGTTACCGTAGATACTGGGGTGGTAACCGTGGTAATTGAAGGTTACCTTGGTGGTCTTTTTCTCCTTTTTCAGCAGGGGGGCAAAAAGCAAATATAACTAATAAGGGCTTAAATGGACAAAGAGCAACTTTTGGATTAATGGGATAAAACTTTGTTTGTAAATCTTTGACTATTAAAACCATTTATTGAATGAATTACCTGGTGAAGGTAATTTTTTAACTATTTTATTACAATAAAGTGCACTGTAAAAAATCTGTTGTTGCAGAAAACCTCCATAAAAATAAAGGAAACATTAATACAACTTTGCACGGGTAAAAAATACAGTGGTATTTTGTTTTTCATTACAGCAAAGTTTTTTTATATTTCACAATTCTTAACTGTATTTTTCATGACAAAGTTTTGTAAACTTTACAGTTCTTAAAGGAAAACTCCACAGTTTTTCATTATTTTACTATGTTCTTACCTCAACTTAGAAGAATTAATACATACCTATCTTTTTTCAATGCGATCACTTAATCTTTGCACAGCGCATTGTGAATGTGTTAGCATTTAGCCTAGCCCCATTCATTCCTTAGGGATCCAAACAGGGATGAATTTAGAATCCACCAAACAATTCCATGTTTTCTCTATTTTAGGTATTAATTTGTCTAAGTTGAGGTAAGAACATAGTAAAATGCTGAAAAACTGTGGTGTTTTTCTTTAAATGTGAATTTACTCATATGTGGTGGTTAACTGGACTGCCAGATGCTGAAGTTTATCACAAGTGAATTTGAAGTGGATAAAAAAGTTAATCAAAGTTGTCCTAAGACAAAAACAGATATTGTTAAAAATTTTAAGACAACTTTTCTGAAAGGTTTTGATCCACTTCAAATGTTTACTATATGGTAATTCAGCATGATCTCACGAGAGTTCATACATATTTTACGAGTTGTCTAATTTGTATGAATTCATACGAAGTTTATCGTGCAAAATCCTACGACTCTCATGAAAAAATCAACGAAACCAAACCACTAACCCCGCACCTAATGTCACAGGGGTCAGGGCAAATCATACAAAAACTTGTGGTCGTATGAATTAATACGAATTAGGCAATTCATAAAATATGTACGAATTCTCACAAGATGGCGTTGGGTAATTCAAAAACTGTACATTTTACTTTATTTTACCCTAAAATTATGTTTTGTTAAATTTATCACAGTTTCAGAGTTAACCAATTAATGAGTTTTTACTGCAGCAACATATGTTATGTTATATGTTATGTGTTGTGTTGTGTGTCTTGGTTGTTATGTAAGGGATAATGTATATGCAGCAGGTTGTTATTACAGAATAAGCTTCGACAGTGTGATCATCTTGTATCAGACTGAAGGGTCATTTTTGCAATAACAACCGGCTGCCTATGCCTATACATTATCTATCTTATTACATAGCCATTTACCTCATTGATTTGAAATATTTGGTCATTTTTAGCGGATGCAGACCTTCTGTTAAGAAAACCCGTTTACTTTTGGTTTTAAGATAAGACAAGACATTCAAATGTCATTAGCACACTAAAATATAAGGTCATATATGTTATTAAAAGACATATTTATATTTAATTTTTGTGTAATATTAAACTGCACCTTAATGATTTGCAATATCAGGGTTACCATGTGTTATACATTTTAAGCGGTTGGAATAAAAAACCTGCAAAAGACCTGACTCAGATTCAAGCAGTCCAATAAGCCGCGTTGTTATGTTACGTTACGTGATGTTACATTACATTAGGGCTGTCCTCGACTAAGGATTTACATATTCGAATCAGAATTGTCGAATCTTTTCATAGTCGACCGATAGTCGAATCATCTATGTGTGTGTGCATGGGTTGGGAGGGGCTCAGACCAGGTACAAATTGATAACTTTTATTTCCTTTACAAGCAGCACACATAAACAACTTTCTGATAAAGTGACCAAAACTGTCTTTCAAGTGATGAACGAAGACAAACTGACGATGCATGCATTTATATATTTTTTAAGGTAAAATGTAAGGCAACATTTGTTTAATTAGTCCTCAAAACATTTTAAAGCCACGGTCTACAGAACATCACACACAAAAACATTTTGATAACTAAACCTAAAAAAATAACAAAGGTGATCCTGCCTTGGAAACCTCAGCTAATTCAGTGTTTTTATTTAATTTGGAGATTAAGCGCGTCAAAGCAGTCATGACCAAAAAAAACGACAAATGAGAAATGACAAATAATTTTGATTGTTACTGCAAATTATAAAAACTAACCTTTATATACAATTAATAAAAACACTGAAATTAATGATTTTATAGACACTACGCGTAATTATTTAGCACAGAAATTCCTGCTTGCATGCTTTCACTTTGATCATCTCCATTCACTTTAGATACAGAAACAACTGATGATATTATTTATTTCAGGAATCTCTTTTCTATCATTTGAAAGTGAACACCGACCATAATATTAAATCACAACACTCTAAAAACAAACGGTGCTATATAGCACCAAAAGTGGTTCTTCGCTCGCAACCACAGAAGAACCGTCCCCAGCGCCATACAGCACCGGTGAAGCACCTGTGTAGAACCATATAGTGCTATGTAGAACCAAATGTGGTGCTATAGTGGTGCTATATGGCCCCTATATGGTTCTACACAGGTGCTTCACCGGTGCTTCACCGGTGCCATATGGCACCAAAAACGGTTCCTCCATGGCCACGATTCAAATCAACAGCCTTGGTGCTTTATAGCACCGTTTGTTTTTTTAGAGTGAAGAAAGACAGTTGTGTCAGGCATAAATATAGGTTCGGTGCAGATATTTTCCGTTTCATCACCGAAATTTTAAGAAACGGCTTACCTGTTTTATAGTTTAACTTTTGACAAGATAACCACTATGCTTTAAATACATTTAAAAAAATATATACCCGTCGAAAACATCAGTTTTTTAATGTTTAGTTTGATGAACTTATAAATATGAGATGAAGAGCACCTAGCACGTTCGGCTAAATTGCATGCGCAAGCATGGCCAGCACGCAATAGTGCAAAATCTTTACAATGAAAAGCAATCCAAAATGTACAGACTTAAATTAGATCAGAATTTACGTTTATAATAAATACATTTTAGAAGTAAAGTGCATAACAAATGTGCAAAATGCCTCAAGTGCACGAAAACAAAACAGATAATAGATAACCCAGAGTGATTTATAAATAAAATAAAATAAAGAAATTATTAAAAGAATGAAAGTATTGCCAGAATTGCCAGCTTTTTCTTTTAAATGTAGAACCAAAAAGGCAATACTTCACATATTATTTGCAGAATTATAATAATATGCTGTATATTAATATATTGGGAGAAAGCTGTTATATGTGAAATCAGATTTGTCCACAGTGCACCCATATACGGCCAAAATTAAAGGATCCTCATTTCATAACACATCTGCGACGATTCGACTGTGAGATTGGTAGTCGAATCAGGCTTCTCCTATCGATGCATCGAATCTTCGACTATTCGGGGTCACCCCTACATTACAATACCCTACGTTATGTTACGCTATGCGCATTATATTGTGAAGTAGGAATTCTATATTATAAACACTTGTGAAACCATCAGTTGTCTTTCTGTCATAAAGAGATATACTGTATAGCCTTGAACTTGTCTTTTTTTTCATTACACAGCTCAAGATTCTATTTCAAGTTAAAACAATAGCTGTCTGTAGTCTTGATCTAAATTGAATCTGCCCTGAGCCTCCTTTGACCTTTCTCCAGACTCACTAAGCGTTCAGCAAGAGTTCAACAGCTCATACGCACGTCTCTCAACTTGTCAACTCTACAGAGAGACCGAGGAATTATTTACATAGGGAAAAAGCCCATATGAGAAAGAGAGTGCGAGATTGAGGTTTAAAAGGAAAGAAGAAGGGAAACAGGAGATGAAAAACAGGAGTGAATGACAGAAAACGGAGAGGAGCGAAAGTCAACCGAGAAGCCAAATAAGAGTCACATTGGCATGTGGTAAATCTGACTTATGTGCAGTCAGATTTTACACAATATCGCAGTGTACAAGTGCAAAATCTGTTTTCTTACCTGCAGATTATGATTCTATCAAAGTAAATTTTGTTTTTCTTGTAGTGGTCAAGTCACAATTTTTAAGTCGCTGTTTCGAATTTGTTGGTTTGTGGTGCTGGGGTGAACTTAAAGGGATACTTCACCAATTTAGCATTCAGCTTTGTATCTGTAGAAACCCGGCAGTATTACTGAATGACCATGTTTCCCTCCATCATTTTCCCCTGAGAGGAGAGATATCTGCATTTTGGTTCTGCAAAAAAGTCCTCCGATGATGCAAAAATCGTCATATTACATCATCGGAGGACTTTTTTGCAGAACCAAAATGCAGATATCTCTCCTCTCAGGGGGAAATGAGGGAGGGAAACATGGTCATTCAGTAATACTGCCGGGTTTCTACAGATACAAAGCTGAATGCTAAATCGGTGAAGTATCCCTTTAACTTTCTCTATATGCCTTTTACACTCGCATTCATGTTATTATTGTAAATTCTTCTAGAAATTGTTTTTACATATTTTATACACTCACCTAAAGGATTATTAGGAACACATGTTTAATTTCTCATTAATGCAATTATCTAATCAACCAATCACATGGCAGTTGCTTCAATGCATTTAGGGGTGTGGTCCTGGTCAAGACAATCTCCTGAACTCCAAAACTAAATGTCAGAATGGGAAAGAAAGGTGATTTAAGCAATTTTGAGCATGGCATAGTTGTTGGTGCCAGACAGGCCGGTCAGAGTATTTCACAATCTGCTCAGTTACTGGGATTTCCACGCACAACCATTTCTAGGGTTTACAAAGAATGGTGTGAAAAGGGAAAAACATCCAATATACGGCAGTCCTGTGGGCGAAAATGCCTTGTTGATGCTAGAGGTCAGAGGAGAATGGGCCGACTGATTCAAGCTGATAGAAAAGCAACTTTGACTGAAATAACCACTCGTTACAACCGAGGTATGCAGCAAAGCATTTGTGAAGCCACAACACACACAACCTTGAATCTTGATGGACTACAACAGCAGAAGACACCACCGATGATATTATGTCATCAGATTTTTATTGGGTTTTATTGGGCTACTTAGATGTATTTTTTTTTTAGTTATGAAGGCTTAAAACAAAACAAACCAAATGCATTTAGATTTATATTAATTGGAATACACAATAAAAAAAGTTTTTTTTTTATTAAAAAACTGAGTTATCTCATTTTGGAACCGAACTTTTCATATATTATGATATATTTCCCTATTTTTTCTTCTTTCTTGTAAAGCTGCTTTGAAGCAATCAAACATTATAAAAAAGCATTTTATAACTATATCTGATTTGACTAGACTTAATATTTCTGAGCATAGAGAAAGTGTAGTATGATCTGCACAATCAAAACTAAAGTCATACAATGCCCCAGCCAGTAAAAATCAAACTTCAATAGGGCACGTTTTCTGATTCTTTTGAAGGTTTCTTTGTGATCCTCAGATGCTTGGTGCCCATTTTTTGTGTAGTCGAGTGTGTGATACCCATATTTTATCAGATTTGTTCAATCTCTTCAGATTTGAGAAGTAAGGTAATCCAGCCATAAAAAATGTGAGTAGGACCAAAATCCACCCACAGTTTTTAGGCTTTTTATGGGCAAAAACATTCATTTAGCGAAATGATGTGGTTAATTGAAAGAGATTCATGGCCTAGTGTTGAGGGAGAGAGTGACAGGGAGTGAGTAAACTAAAAGAGGTGATGATGGAGAACATAGTGAATGACGAGTGAGATCAGAGGGGATTTTTCCCTCTGTGTTTGAGAGCACAAGACACTTGGGTGAAACAGACACGCACTGCTTGAAGGGCCGTTGATTAAAACTGTCTGTCTTTCTGTCTCCCAGTTTTTATCCTTAGGTCTAATTAAAACACTTTTTTGGGATTCATCCAGTTTTCTAGATGGAATGAGGGAAAGTTGCAGTAATACTCAAACTGACACTCTCCACTAATGTTGAAAATTATTAACTTTCTCTCAAATTCATTGTTCCAAAGTCAAGCTGTATTGGCTTGATTTGGACCCTGAGCATGGGATCCCAACACAGAATTTCTATCAATGGCTTTTTGTGTCTGTGCAACGACTTACTTTATCGTGTAATTTTATATATTTTTCTCATCGTTTTTTTTTCTTTTTTCTAAATCATTGTCGGTTGGGGTTAGATTCGGGGTTTGCGTTAAGATGTAATTTTATGCATTGGTTTCTACATGTTTTTCGTCCGCATTTAAAACTATTCTCTAGTTTTAAATGCTATAAACTATAACTTGGACTAATGATGTCTATTGATGTTGGTGTTAAACTCTAATAAACTGTCAGTAAGTCACGTTAGCAAGCGGCTAACGCATGTTGCACTACTGTTTAGTGTTTAGCTGTTAGCTTACATACTTACTTAAATTAGTGGAAAAATGAGTGTTTGTCGTTTTTATAGCTTGGATTAATGATGAATGATGTGTTTGATGTCGCTTATGTCTTGTCAGCAAGTCATGTAAGCACTAGGTCAACGAATGTTGCACTGTGTGGAGACTGTGTCAGTTACCAATCAAAGCAGAGTAGGCTACCGAAAGGTGGGGTTTAGGCAGACTGAGTTGTTAAATGGCTTCACACTAAATTGTTTAGGGATCTCTGAGAAATGGGGTAATATTAAATTTATATTTTGAGAAAATATTTGACCTCCCTACTGAAAAATCCAACTAGGACCAGCATAAGCTGGTAGCTGGTTTTAGCTGGTTTAAGGTTGTTTATGCTGGTCCTCCCAGCCTGACAAAGCTGGTCATGCTGGTGGGCTAGCTGGTTTTCCAGCCTGACCAGCTAAGTCCAGCTAGACCAGCTTAAAAAGTGACCAAAACACAGCTAGACCAGCTTGCTACACCAGCAAAACCAGCTTCCTACACCAGCAAAACCAGCTAAAACCAAGCTGGAGACCAGCTAAAACCAGCTCTGCAGCTTATGCTGGTCTTAGCTGGATTTTTCAGTAGGGCTGGCATGCATTTAAACCTGTTATTGACTCCTTAACAATATTAGGATTCTTCCTTGTTTTTACAAATTTAGGGACAATGCAAATATTGCCTGTGGTTATCAACAGCATGCCATGCACTTAACATGTATTGAACCAGAACATTTCATAACACTAATAACGTTTCGTTATGGTAGTGCCAAAAAATTCTTCACATAAGGAGAAAAAACACACAAAATGTTTTCTTTTCTCGTTCCACTTCCTCCAATCTTTCTATGAATACTTGCGCTCGGTGTGTTTTTGTTGCTCCGGGTGAATGTGCGGTCACTCTTATTAGGAGCCCGGCTGTGTGCAGGTCTTAAGAACACAGGATTACATTTGCTTAATTCTGAGGGCTTATATTTGCACAAAAGAAAAGAGAGAGAAAAAGAAAGATTGAGACGGAGAGCAAGCGAGTCTCCAACTGCTAAACTCTAGTCTAGCCTCGCTATGCTGAGCTCAAAGCCTAAATCAAAGCCAAAGATTATGTGGCCCGCTGACCCGGTAGAGTACAATAGAAAACAAGTGCAGGATCATATTTTCTCTTTGAGAATCGGATCAAATGGAATGTAGCAGCAATTTTTCTGAATACAATGTGAAGTCTTTCGTTTGCTACTTAAAATTCATGAGAATCCATTCATATTATACGAGTTGGCTAATTCATATAAATTCGTACAAAGTTAATCGTGCAAAAAAGTAACAAATATAACGAAACCCCATCCCTTACCCCATCATCACAGGGGCAAAGGCAAATCGTACAAAAATGAACAATGTTTGTCGTACGAATTAATTAGCCACTTTCGTAAAATACGTATGGGTGACTCTCACGAAATCCAGACTTATAAGGCGTCCAGCATCAGATTTTTTTTTAAAAGCCATCGAAGCCAATTTTTTTGCACATATAAGATTCAGGTCTGAATTTACTATAACCATTATTTTTAGAGGATTTAAAAATATTTCCTATAGAATTATTTACATTTTTAAAAATATCATTATCAAAAATTATCATTACCGCAACATGATATTACATTTAATATATGCATCTACAAATTCATGTTTCGGTAATGAGAATTAAAAGGTTGTCTAGGTACTTTGACAGAGAATAAATAAGAACTGGTTACCTGGTAGCCATCTTGAGTGTCACAGTCAATTATGTCCCTTTCAACATTTTTTTTTTAAATTATAGTTCATTAAGGGCTTAAACAATGCTTGAAAATTGTTGCGGAGGATGAGATCTCTACATTTACCAATGATCACCAAATATTTCTTTACTGTAAATGTTTAAAGTATAACATGCACTGAAGCTTTTTATTTTTTAGATTTTTTTATTATAAATATTTCCATGTCAAAGGACCCAAATCCAGTCAGGGACCTGTTGCGGTAATGAAATTTTCCACTTAAATGTGGAAAAACAACAAAATTGGTTTGTATGATGTCATTTGAAATCATGTGCAAAATAGTACAAGAGGAGATATTTGTAACTGCATGTTTCTTATTATGATACTCTTTGCATTTACTTTTTTTATCAAAATGTTTAATGACACCTCATAAGTCTAATTTCGCAAGCATAATCTGCCAAAAGACTTTTTGGAATATCATTAATTCCCAAAAGCAATGTCATTTGAAGCTTTACATGATTATAATGTGAATGTGTTAATCCCAACCTGACTTTTGGATTATATCATGGATATACAGTTACATTTACTGAACTTTTGATGATCTAGCAGTAGTTTAATATAATATCAGATCAAGTTTGTTAATGATTTTTCATAGAACATAAATTATTTCAGTTCATAACATATTTTCATGCCCTGTCTGTGTGCTATTCGATCGCATTTGTTTATAACTGTCTTTGACAGAACACGGAAAGTCCCAAAAAGTTTGCCTTCCAGCTGTGAACCGTACACCACTTTAATAAAAACAGAGGAACAGGAATATTTTAACCTCATTTGCCCTTTGATAACAAGACGTGGTTTTACTTTTCCCTTTGACTTTGTTTCTATAAAGGCGATAAATGTATCTGTGATTTACAGTGAATGTGATTCACTTATATAAATGTAGTTGTAAATCACTCAGCACAGTTTTATGCCTCACACCCCTAAGAGGAGAGATAAAGCAAACATTATTTGGAAAGTTCAAGTGTCTCAAAATGTGAATGCCATTTGGAGATGCTTGCATATTTACTGTACTTATGTTGTCTGAGTCTAATCCCTGACATCTCTGAAGTCCTCTTTTCTTAGGGAGTGCGTTTGGACCGATGTCTGTATGATGTCTTTTTTTAATTTCAAGAGGTATGCATATTGTGAAAATGTCATCACAGACTTAAGTAAGAATGTCACAACATGTTTTAAACCAGCATTCAAAGCTCAATTCTGCCATGAACGACCACAGACATTACAGAGATGATAGATACAGCTCTGAAATGTTATGATGTGTGTGTGTGTGTGTGTGTGTGTGTGTGTGTGTGTGTGTGCGTGCGTGCGTGCGTGCGTGTGCGTGTGTGTGTGTGTGTGTGTGTGTGTGTGTGTTTGTGTGTGTGTGTGTGTGTGTGTTTTGAAACTCCAGTTAGTAGGTAGAGCACTGAGTCATTTTCCTTATAAATATGAGACACGCCCCACCCATGTTCAAAAGTATGTAAGGAATTTACTTTATTCCTACACTATAAAAAATAATATCAAATAAACATCTATTTTTGTTACCTAACAAATTAAGGAAAAAAATTATAAGTTATGTCAATGTATCACAAGTCAAAAACTTAAAGGTCCCATGTCACAAGTCTTTTTTAAGAAGTAAAATTAATCTTTGGTGTCCCCAGAGTACATATGTGAAGTTTAAGCTCAAAATACCCCACAGATAATTTATTAAAGCATGATAAAATTGCCACTTTGTAGGTGCGAGCAAAAATGTGCCGTTTTGAGCGTGTCCTTTAAAATGCAAATGAGCTGATGAAATGCAAACACTGATCACGATGGTGGTTTGTTGAAATTTAAACTTAATTGTGCTGTCAATTATTTTTCTCTCTTTTTCTCTCTGCACTAAATGGCAGTGCTGTGGTTGGATAGTGCAGATTAAGGGTGGTATTATTATAAGATGATCCCCTTATGAGATCACAAGGGGTGCCAAATATCAAGGACCTAATTTTTCATTTGCTTGCAGAGAATGGTTTACCAAAACTAAGTTACTGGGTTGATCTTTTTCATATTTTCTAGGTTCATAAAATCACTGGGAACCCAATTATAGCACTTAAACATGGAAAAAGTCATGCTATGGGACCTTTAAAATAGTAGGTTGAATTGACTTGCATAACCAAGTTGTTTTAACTTCATGCTGCATTTTTCAAGTATTTTTCCTCTGTCCTCAGTCATTTATAAAGTGACATTATCCTTAAACCCCCTAACCTTTTTTTTTTTTTTACTAAATATTTAACTTTACAACAACTTTAAAATAAAATAAAATAGGAAATTGTGTCATCTTTATCTGTTGCTCACTGTAATCATAGCAAAAGCATATTTGCTTGCACACGGCCTGAAGTTTAACTCACTTTACACGTCTCTACTCGTAAATGGCACATTTAAACAATTTCAACCTGTGTTTACAGGTTATATGTGCTGTGGTTCATTTTACTGTGATCACGGCAGACACACACAGATACTCTGCGTGGCAAATTGCCTTGATTACAGTGTGGCACTGTGACCACTACCACACAAGGTCAGTTGTCCCACATTGGAATAGCTGCACTCCTCTGATCTGTCACAATAGATTAAGGAGACAGTAATGAAAGAAAAGGGGACAGGTCTTTTATTGAGAGATCAGAATGTGCTTTTTTTACTACCTATCCAAAACTATTCCTAATGTATTCTTGCTATCTGGACTTTTGACGTCTGTTGTCAGACGAGGTGCTGAATAATACTGGCTTTGTTGTGCAGCTTAAAAGGCAAAATATGCTAAATGACAAAAAGGCCCAAGACAAGTTGCTTCGTAAAAGGCCATGGGTAAAATACGGACAAACCCAACCACTGGGTTTAAATTAACTTAGTTAATCTGAACCAGATTTTTTCCCAATTGGTTCGTTCCTGAACAGAAACAGTATTTTAACGTTTCCGGTTCAACCTTAAAATTGACGTTCCTGAACCGGTTGGAACAGAAAAATAAAGTTCCCGAACCGGTTAATAACGTTCCATGTCAGCTGTGGGACATACAAATAAGTAGGCTGATCATTAGGACATTAAACTTAAATTATTATATCTTGTCAACAAACATTAAAAAAGGCTACATTATGTAAGCGGCATAACTGTAACTCTGACATTCCTACATTTGTTGACACACACAGACGGAGGGCGAATTCAAAATGGTTCTTCTGGAAGAAGATGCAGCATAAACAGTCGCTCCACATAAAGTGAAAATTACGTTGTTTTATTGCTTTATTCGGCAAATGTATTTTAATGGACTACAGTGAGACACTCTCTCAAGTTTATACATCAAGAGTTCTGATGTAAGCATACTCGGGGACAGATCATAAAATGTAGCATGAGTGCAGATGAGTGGGGACAATCGTACTCGGGTACGGTTCCGTCCAGTTAAGTATAACATAAGCGCACCCTTAGATGTACATACTGGTTCAGCAAAGGTATATCTGTACAAAAATGGTACATATTAGGACCTTTTTAAAAAGTACCATCCCAGTGACAACTTTGTAGCTTTTCTTCTGAGAGTGTACACTGTAAAAATGCTAGGTTGTTTCAACCTTTGGTTGGGTAAAATCAAGCATGCCACACAAGCCCTGAAAAGTGAAGCCAAAACGTCTCAATCGCCCCCCAGTGACTGGTCCTAGTATAGGTCATAACCCCGCCTCCCCCATGTTATTCAATGGGACTTGAGACCAACTAAACAATTTAATTACACTTCAATTATCTTTTTTCTGTAGCTGGTTTCTGTCATTTACTGTAATTTTTATCACGCTGATGTAAATTCAAGTGTTTGTTTTTAAAATAAGTTTGTTTTTAGTTAGTTATTTAATGCTATATAAACGGTGGTGTGACGTCATGATCAGTGTTGGGGAAAGTTATATTAAGTTACTTCCCAAAAAAGTAACTAATTGCATTGCATTACTTTTGCGTTTCATTTTTCTTACTCGGTTGAGGTTTTTTTCAGGCCTTGCAGGTGTTTTTTATGATCGCAAAAATGTCAAGCTCTGGCCTGCCATCTCCGTTTCGGACTCAAACTGTTCCCGCTCAGGTGCACAGTGCGCATAATTCTACGTTAATATGTTCAGTTTAATTCAGTACATTATTTTATTTTTAAATTGAATTAATTAAACTGAAAAGTAACTCAAATATTAATGTGTATATTTATAAAGTAATGCGTTACTTAACTCGTTACTTCAGAAAAAGTAATATTATTACGTAATGCGCGTTACTTGTTAAGGGCGATTTATAGTCGTGCGTAGATCTGCTATCCGTAGCCTGTGCGTAGCTCTGCGTAGCCTGACGCGCACCTCACAAAATTTTTAACAGCGCGTCAGATCTACGCGGACCGCAAGAGCTGTGATTGGTCCACCAGAACCCATCCCGTCAGGTAAAAAAAACTGCGTCATAGGTATTTCCGTTTGTGACGGTGAAAACAAAGATGAGCCAAGTTGAGGAGTGATTTAACTCAAACTGCATCAAAAATCACTGTTTATTTACTTTCATCATTGCTGGTCTTCTCAAATTATACACAACAAGTTGCTGTTTCTTCTTCGTTTGCGGGTTAACTTGCTTAGCTTCTTCTTCTGTGACTTCTGCTGCTGCTACTGTGGTTACACGCGTGGATACTGCCTACCAGCGGTCGCACGTGTGTTTGCACGTCGACGCGGACGACGACGCAAAAGTATAAATGAAAACCGACGCGGAACCTACGCCGTCACTGCTACGCCGTAGGACCTACGCACGACTATAACGAGCCCTTAATGCGTTACCCCCAACACTGGTCATGATTGACAGCTGTGATATGCGCATTCTGCGAGAGCGAGGCCTTGATTTTGCGTCTTTACTTCCTGCTCACTACTGCGCAGGACTGGTCCCGAAAACGCTACTGCGCAGACTCAAGACCCAAGATGTCAGCGCTGTATCGGGACACTGGCGGCTTTACTTTTCACCAATGGAAGACAGCAAACGGGCGTCGTCCATCTTTTTTACAGTCTATGGGTAAAAACTAGGCAAATTGAGTTGTTTGGTTTCAGTTAACATATGCTGGTTTCAGCATTCAGACAGCCAGCGATGTTATCGCTGTGTGTCGCCCGTCTCTTTCAATGAGGCGTTTCTAAATCTGCTTGTCATAAACAAATGAGTACCATCCACACCAGTAACTGACGAAAGAAGGATGACGTAAACTCCACTGCTTCATTCTCGTTGGTAATCGCTCCCGAAATTTGCTCAACATTTGCATAAAGTTAAACTTTTCTTAACTTTCTCGCATCGCTGGACACGCCCATATGGTCGCCAAAGGTCACTTTCGCTCGTGCCGCTGGAAGGCACCCGGTTTCCATTGAAATGAATGAGATTGCGTCGTTCTGCTACTGCTGGTCGCTGGCTGTCTGAATGGGGCGTTAACCTATGACTGAGTCAAATCTGCACTCTAAATTCTGCTGGGATATTTTTAACCCAATACTGGAGGAATTTTGGAAAGAACACATGTTGGGTTAATAAATGAACATATGCTGGGTTGTTTCAATGCAATGCTGGGTTGTTTCAACTCATGGTTGGGTTAACAGCAACCCAGCATAGGTTTATTTATAACCCAACATGTGTTCTGTCCAATATTTACCCAGCATTGGGTTAATTTTTTTTTTGAGTGTGGTAATTGTTTCAAGTTAAGGTTGCCCAGTTGTTGGATTGGTACATATATGGGTTAAAACAACCCGGCACATTTTAAAGTGCACCCTGGCAAGTTCAATTTCAAGTTCAACTCAAGAACCGGCTTGCTGCCAGATACGCTGACAACCGACTGACTGATAGCTGCACTAATTCTCTGTTACCAGGTGTAATCTTCACAACAATCCTGACTGACAGCGTTCTCTGACAATCCCTGTCTCGATGCCTAGATCACTGCCTGCTTTAAAACTTAACACAGCAGTGCTAACAAAACAACATAGCCAATGGGGCAGCGCTCATCGTAATCATTATATCATGCCGGAGGTAGACGCAGAAACAGAGCCATGATAATTCCGATTAAACCTGGAACTGTAGGGGTTAGTGTGTGTCTCTATGCGTGTTAGGGACAGGACCTTTTGATCAGCCGGGCGCTCAAAGGGCACCCTAATCGCTCCTGACAGGCCCTTTCCGACAGATTCAGCGACAAACTTCTCGATTTTGCTCTGGTTTTTGAACTCTTCTGTGCCCTGCGGGGACTTGTCAAGCAATCTGATGTCAATGACCCAATTGTCCACTGGGCCCTTTTGAGTAAACCCAATGAGGTCCATACTCCAGCTATTGTCTGCAAATGAACTCTAGAGTAGATTGCATTTTCTGGTAATTAAGCTTGTTCTTTCTACCAACTTTGTCTCTGTTCTGCTGAATGAAGCAAACTCTTGGTTGGTGGGGTCACATTAGCGCACGGTTTGCCGCGTAGTGTCACTTGCGCACTCGCACAGGTGCTGGGTTTTCCCACCGTACGATGTCGCTCATTAGGTCATCGTGATGACGGAAGCACATTTTGTTTAAATGAATTCTCATTAGTGCTGTTACAAAAGACCGGCGACTGACCTCATTGCAACCGGGGGCACCAAGCTTGTTATCTGCATATCCTTTCTTATAGGGTTTAGTTTTTGTTGCTTGTATAGGCTTTGTATAGGCAGAAATCTGGTGTAAAGGGAGCTAAAGATGTGTTTATATGCACAAACACATACAGTAAAGATATCTTGTTTCGGATTTCACTGCAATACCAACGTGACATTCTTAGAATCACTTTTGTTTACTTTTGTTCGCCCGTGTTTATGAGACAGGCCACATGGACACTAAAAATACATTCGCATGTGCTTTTTAGAGATCCAAAATTATCCTTGATGGTAGTGTTGCCTTCCAAATAAGTCACTGGGACACATTATTTTCGGCGACGCCCTAGCGATCCTCCTTAACTCTCATTCTAGACAAATATGGACGCATTTGAAAATACAGCATGCATACTTTCTTTTCCTAACCTACTCCAGGTGGACTGGCATCCTGAAGAGGTAATTGGGACTTGCGATGGGGCAAAAGGTGTCAGACCCTGAAAACGCAGCGAGGGGAACCCGATATTTGCTGGGTGTTGAAGGTCTGCACCAGGGCAGAAGGGTCTGGGGCTCCGGGTATTGAGGGCAGGATTATTGGGGACAGGCTGAGGAGAGATGAGGGCAGAGAGCAGTCTGACCCAGTGGGAGAGAAAGAAGAAAAGAAAGAGCGGGTGAGACGGGGGTTAAAAATTCAAAGAGCTACTAAGGAATGCCTTGGACTAAGGTCAAGAAAAGAGAAAGAAAGAGAAAAAGAAAGAAAGAATATTACATATATTAATAATCGGTGAGCACCTTGGCCTATAATCGGTATCGGAAAAAAAACTTTTATTCTCACTATCGCACATCAGACGATTGTTATGCCAATTGTTGGGTTATAAATAACCATATGCATTGAAAAAACTAACTTTTTGGTGTAGTAATATATATTTAGATTAACTATCATAATTTCTACATGATAATATTAACATTTATTGAGAACTAGATTTTTCTAAGTAAAATGATGATAAATACACAATTAATTCATGTAAAAAATGAACTGTGTGGGAATAGTAAGTCGTATTAGATATTTTCTTGTATTATTTAACTGTTTTATAGTCACTGCACAAAGTCCTAAAATAATTAAATACATTTTAATCAAAAACTTTAAAAGATTTAAGTTAAAAAACTCTTAGTTCATTTAACTTAAGAATATTAAATCCATTAAACTAAAAAAATCAAGTAAAATTAACTTAAATTTATTTGCACATGTTGTAAGGAACACCCACAATCCTTTGTGCCAGAATATTTTTATGTTTTAAGCTTGATCACAGAATAAGAACTGATAAGAACTTTAACTATTTAAATATTTGTTAATAAAATGTCATATAGGTTCAAGCTCTGATATTATTGATGTTGTTTTGTTGTAAATTATCATTTTGTGAAGTCAGCGTTCAGGTGATCAGTGTTTCTTTACGTGAACGCTGTTCGGAACATGTATTGTATTTAAGTTTATTCTGTCATGAATTTTGTGTTATAATGCCATTTATAACACTAAAAATAACTCCATAGAACTATGGTAAAGAAAATAACAAACAGTAAATACGATTTATTTAATATTTTTAGGACAGAAATGCTCCAATTAAAAAAAGACGAATAGACTTTACATAAATTATTAAAATACATCTAACTTCTAAAAAAAAATAATGAATGAACATTTACTTAATTATTTAACATATGTTAAAAAAGCAGTGCATTTTACTTAAAAAAAGTTTGTGCAAATTGTTATGAGGATTTTTTAAAGTAATTTTTACAAGTTGTTTTTTTCAGTGTGGTGCATTGTTGTTTTATCCAACTATGGGTTGAAACAACACAGCATTTGGGCTGAAATTAACCCAATAGTTGGGTTTGTCCACATTTGACCCAACTATGGGTTAAAATAAACAAGCAAGTGTAGGGATGCATGTTACAAAATGTGATTATTTATACTACACCAATATTCGATTATTTAGATAATGATACATATGCCGATAGATACCCATAGTTTTGCTTTTTACTTCTTGTTCTAAAGTATCATTAAAGGAACAGTATGTAAGAAATTTATATTAATTAATCATAAAATGGCCCCGATATGTCACTATACATTAAGAAATCATTTTCATTTCAAATACTTATATCACTGCACAACAGTGGTCTGGCCAGGATATTGTCATTCAAAAAGTGGAGTTGCAGCCCTCAACTGATGTTTATGTGTATGTTATCAACTGATGTCATTTTGTGTATTGGCCACCAGTTGTGTGATTGCAGTACCAGTTTTAGCCACAAGTTTTGTGATTGCAATACCAGTTTTGGCCACAATCCTACATACTGTCCCTTTAAGTCATTTTTATTTCTAAAGTACATTTAAAAGCAACAAAGTTACACAAAAGTGCTGTACATTTAAAACACAATTACAACAAGACAACAGATCTTTTAGAGTGTAGTTATGATATTAAGGGTATTTTTAGAGACCCCCTGTGCTAAAGCGTTTATTTTAAACCAATGTTATCCATTCTTTAGTGATGCCACTTTCACACGATATAGTAAAATATATACTTTGAACATCTGTTACAAAAATATCTACGACATAAGTCTCATACGTGTATACTTATAATTAAACCAAAAATTGGAATCGCATAATATGCAAATCAATAAAGTTAACCATTTATGTTTCATGTTGGGATAATTAGTTTTCTGTAAATAATACTGGAAGTCTGTGGTATGCCCGTTTGAAACAGCCAACGTGTGTGTTTGTCCTACTATATTCCTGAAGGACTTGACCTCCTGACAGATAAGCCTATTTCTCTTTCACTCTTCCCTTTTATTCTCTCATCCTCTTCCTCTTCTCGACACACAGGACGTCTCCAGACTAAGGTGCTGAAAGGTTTGAACATGTCCTGTGACAGACCGCAATGAACCAACTGCTGCTGGACCACACAAACACAGACACACATCTATCACACCTTACAAAACTATGTTATGTCTTTAAAAAGAGTTAATTAGGTGTTTGAAACAAACTGTGTTGTTTGCGGTTCAAAAACAAACACGTGGAAGCTTGTTTGTGTGATGTTTATCACTTTCTTTATGGTGTGGATATCCTAAACAAGCAGTGGATTAAGGCATATTTACAGATACAGTCTTTAAGTTATGCTTAAAGCTCAATGCTTCAAACTCTTATATTCAAATCTTGCTTTTAGTAACAGTGATTACACATTTTTCTGGTTCTGTATATCTGCTACAAAAGGCCAGGAGTAGCTATGCCCCCCAAATAAATGAAATATAAGCTTGTTCAAATGCTTTTGTCAGGTTTTACCTTATTGGAAACTGATGTAGAAGTAAGTACGACTTACTGTGGTGTTTAAATAGCTATTTAAGGAGTGACAGTCATTGGCCGTTTCTCAATCCTAAGGCTGCAGTCTCTGGAGGTCGCATTTCTAGGCTGCTGCATACGTTTTTAAGACTTTTAAGACTTATTTCAGAATATTAACAATTAAAGAGTTTACTGTTATTCATAGTTAATTTTAAAATGTTGTAATATGCGTATGATTTGCGAATATAATGCTCGGTTAACTTAAATAAAGCACGCTTGATGACGTATGCAGCCTGCACATGCGACCTCCAGACGTTGCAGCCTTCGGTTTGAGAAACGGCCAATGAAGACTAGTGGACTAGTAGGTGACTCCTTCTAGTGGTCAGTGACGGAATTGCAATATAACAGATAAGATATTACACCAGCAGGTGGACACCAGTGTAGTGTTTGAGTTTTAAGAATATTTGAAGAATAAATTCTTCTCATTTGTTTACCACTAACATTTAAAACATAACCTCTATGCTTACATAGAATAGACCTCTGTTTACTGATATTTTCTATCTATTATTATAGTTTATACCATGGGGTTGTTAAATTATTCTGATTGGTTGATAAATGTTCCACGGGTGTTGATTATTTTTCTGTAAATGCACAACTAACCTGTCAATGTCCTAAAAAACCACCAGATCATGTTTGTGGCAACCGCGGAACAAGCTAAACAATAGACTCCAGTCCTTTGAATCATGTAAGGAATGAATGAAGCCGGGCCATTGAATTATAGAAAATAATGCACACCCAAGGTGGTAATTACACAGCGGGTGTGCATTATTTTCAAATAGTAATTTAAAGGGCCGCGAGTCAATTATTCCACTTATATGGTTACCACAAACATTGCCTATTTTTAAGACATTTGACAGGTCAAAGGTGCGATTTACACCCATGGAATATTTCTCAGCCAATCAGAATACAGCATTTAACAGACCCAAGGTATAATTAAAAATAATGCACACCTGTGGTGTAACGGCGCACCCTTGAGTGTGTATTATTTTCAAATAATTCAACGGCCTGTTGTCAATTATTTCTTACGTAAATGATACTTTATATTCCACTTTTCTTATAAAATCTCACCTCAATAAAATATTTGTAGAATTGACTGAATAGATTGCAGAAACCTCAAATTATGATCAATTGCCACCATGCATGTAAGATAAACTAGTTATTACCATATTTACATAAAATCCTCCTATAGAATCTAAAGAACATTCTGTAAAAAATGTACCTTGATATTTTTAATATTGACTAAGACTGCAATTAAACATTTATTTTTCAAATGTCATAATTACATTATGATGCAGTTTCCCAAACATGATTATTTCAGGACTAGGCCTTAGTTTCATAAGGCCATTAAAGTCATTTTTACAAACATACCATACAAAAAAACATTACTGGTGTGCATCTCGAGCCAAAACATGGCACTAATATATGTTACGTCAGTGCAAGATGATTTTAAAATAAGGCATCTGACTCATGCATTTTAGTCTGGAACTAGGATAAGCGCTGTCCAGGCAACAAGCCCTTTGGGTTTGAACAAACATGCCTTACTAAAAACATTACTTGTGTGCATTTTGAGGCAAAACAAAGAGCACTAATGTATTTTAAGATATGTCAGTGCAAGTTGTTTTCAGTTTGGACAGCTCTTAGAATTATTTTAGTCTAGGACTATTCTAATCCCTGTCCGGTAAAACCACCCCTATTAGACTTTAGCCTGGATTTCACAGATATGGTCGCAAATACCAGCATTTTTAAAAGCAGAACTACAAAAGGTTTGAAACTACATTAGGACACCTTCCACCAGTTCTAAAAATGGTACACACAATATTAATTTTGAAGAACTCATATACATTTGAAAGAACCTTTATTTTTAAGAATGTACCCCCTTATCGACATGCTATCTTCATTCAGCAGAACGCATCTTTTCAAAACAAACTTTTCCCAAACAAGTACAAGAGTGAAAAACAGTCAAACACAAACCAAAAATGGATGCATGAAGGCATTCCTACTGTTTACACTTGAATAAACCGCAATGTAGACAAACATTCGACTCACAATCCTGTCATGATTCTGTAAGGTTCAGCTGGAGTGTAAATTAGTGTATTTCAATATTAAAACAAGATAGGCAGAAGACTAGCATGACACACTAAATACCAAAGAAACAAATATCAAAACAATTAAACTTGCACACAATTAACGATTGCACACAATGCATTTAAATAAAACCCTAAAACATTTAAAATTAGGAAGTTTATTTGGAGCCAGCTTTTGCAAATACTGTTAAGACCTAAAAAACAATACATAATGTATTGACATCTTAAGACTCAAAGCAAATAAAGCAAACTGTAAACAATAAAATTCAGACGTGCCTATGCGTGCATGCATACTCCGTTAATAACAGCATAACAAGCAGTTTTGGGTAGATGTTAGCTTTTCCTTTCCCCAGAAATTTTTTCGTTTCATTTCTGTGAATGCATGCTGAAAAGCCATCCTCTACGGTTACACTGACCTTGACACCTGCCCCTATGGAGGTTGAGTGAGGGTAGCAGTGATGTCTGCTACAAAGATACTGGCTTTGTGTAATATGAGCCATCTCTTTAGAGGCAGGTTTAGGTCAAGCTGATTGTATATCTTCCAATCCTTTCTCAGATTACTTTGAGATTTTTAGTACTTTCTTAGTACAGTTTACTATTTTAACAGATGCATAGAAATAAGTGTTGGCCCTTTTTGTTCTCCTATTGTATTAGGCTTTGGTATTTTTTTTTTAACTAAACAGAACAAAACTGCTTGTATCATGTATCATTTGCATGTGTATATTTTCACTGCAAGTCACTTTGGATAAAAGCTTCTAGTAAATGGTTAAATGCAAATGTCATTTTAAGTCTGTTAATTGTTTTTGGGTTTAGTGTTGCTTTGAAATTATAACTTGCAGAAATGACGATCTGATTTCAACTTCAGCAGTTTTGAAATGAGGTTTAAACTGCAGTCAGTGGTCGATTTGACAGGTATCCATCTGTAGTTGTGTAGCAGAAAATGGTCAAGGATGGTCAAATGTTGATGATGTAATCAGTGGCCTCCTTCTAGGTTTCAGCTTCAAAGATCCATACCGTGGCTTTGAAAGAAAGAATATAACATTAACTTTTAAATTCCATCTTTTATATTTTAGATTTGTGGATGCAACTGCATACTTGGCACAAATATACAGCTTGCATGTACAAATATACCTCTTTGCGTGCTGCTTTGGCACGTGTCATTTTCACACTCTGAGTTCTCCGCAGACCCTTCTGCACCGATGCCTCGTCTTCTGAGAAAACTCCATCTGTTTCCTCCTCATGCGCCTCCCCTGCTTGTTTATATGGAAGATGCACAGATAAAGCACAGTTTTTAACAGCTACCAAAACCCTAAAAGCACAACTGGTTGAACAGACAATGTGCAAAAATGTATTACTTTTAGGAAAAAGTATAAATCATACATGATGAACTGACAAATCGGTCATTTTTGGTATACAATCAAAAATATTGTTGAACCTTTAACCACTAGAGGGAGACAAAATAACTAATTTAAAGACATCTTCATGTCCAATACTTATTTTAGCTTGAGATAAATTTGTGTCTTTATTTATATTTAATTTTGGTATGCCATTATAACATAAACTGTTAACTAACAGAGCTTTGCATTAGCAGTGCAAAAGTGTAGGTATTCAATGTCCAAGTTTAAAGGGGACATATAATGAAAATCTGACTTTTCCATGTTTAAGTGCTATAATTTGGTCCACATTGCTTCTATTAACCTATAAAATGTGAAAAAAGATCAACCCAGTAACTTAGTTTTGATAAACCCTTCTATGCAAACATGTGGAAAAAATAGGTCATTGAAATTTATCTCCCCCTGTGATGTCAGAAGGGGATAATACCACCCCTTAATCTACACTATTTAGTGCAGATTTGCATGTTAAGTGACACACCTAAAACAGCACATTTTTTGCTCACACCTACAAAGTGGCAATTTTAACATGCTATAATAAATTATCTATGTGGTATTTTAAGCTAAAACTTCACATATGGGTGATTCTCGTGAAATTAGACTTATGAGGTGTCATGAAACAATTTGATAAAAAAAGTAAATGCAAGTAAGAGTATCAAAATAAGAAGCATACAGTTACAAACATCTCTTCATGTACTTTCAAACGACATCATAGAAACCAATTTTGTTGTTTTTTCCACATTTAAGGAGAAAAATTTCATTACCGCAATGTGTCCATGACTGGATTTGGGTTCTTTGACATGGAAATATTTATAATTAAAAAATCTAAAAAATAAAAAGCTTCAGTGCATGTTATACTATAAACATTTACAGTAAAGAAACATGTGGTGGTATTTGGTGATTATTTGTAAATGTAGCGACAATAATAAGGAATATAAATGTGTCCTCATCCTCCGCAACAATTTTCAATCATTGTTTAAGCCCTCAAGGAACTAACATTTTAAAAAAAAGTTGGAAGGGACATAATTGACTGTGACACCCAAGATGGCTACCAGGTAAGCAGTTCTTATTTTTCTCACCAGATAAAAGTTGAAATTTTGTTTGTCATAGTACCCAGACAACTTTTTAGTTCTTATTACCGAAATATGAGTTTGTAAATGCATATATTTAATGTAATATCATGTTGCGGTAATGATAATTTTTGATAATGATAGTCTAAAAAACGTAAATAATTCTATAGGAAATATTTTTTAATTCTCTAAAAATAATGGTTATAGTAAGTTCAGACCTTAATCTTATATGTGCAAAAATATGGCTTTAATGGCTTTTTAAAAAAATCTGATGCTGGACAACTTTTAAGTCTGGATTTCGTGAGAATCCCCCATATGCACTCTGAAGACACCAAAGATTTATTTGACATCTTAAAAAAGTCTTTTGAAATGTCCCCTTTAAATGCACCGTAAATCGCGTTGGACAAAAGCATCTGTGCCCAATGCATAAATCTAAACGTAAACTGACCAGAACCATCAGAGCTCAGGTTAGCAGCCTGTATGGCTCGTCGACCAGGATTGGAGAATGCTGATTCGTCGGATGGGATCTGTGTCAGGTCAGGAATACTGAAACTTCTCAGACGTTCACTGATGGCACCCTGCCCCTATGAAATAGGTCATGTTATTAGCTATATATCGGAACATTATACAGTACTGTTTGAATAGTAAACTTAATATTTAAATCAATTCACAAATGGCCGCCTTTAAAATGTACGTTAATAAAGAAATACATGTTATTTATCAACAAGAGACAAGTTACCTGAGACTACTTCTGGAGATTAGTTTAGCATGTAGACAGAAAGAGAGAGAGAGAAAGAGAGAGAGAGAGAGAGAGAGAGAGAAAGAGAGAGAGAGAGAGAGAGAGAGAGAGAGAGAGAGAGAGAGAGAGAGAGAGAGAGAGAGAGAGAGAGAGAGAGAGAAGGGGATGATTTAAACTAGGGTGACCAAAAGTGCCATTTATCCCGGACGTGTCCCGGCCAGGATTTTGGGTGTGTCCTCTGGAGGTCAACCACATTTGTCATCATTTCAGGTTCTATTTCAGTAAATCAACAGTTTAATTTCAAGATAAAAATTAAACAACAATGATTGTATGTCTTAAGAGAAATGCATGTTAATTTCTCTTTTATTTTTAACTGAAATGTAGGCAATATGCGGTCAACAAAAATGCAACTTTCAGAGGACGCACCTGAAATCCTGTCCAAGGATTTGTCTGGGAAAAATGGCACATATGATCACCCTATTTAAACAAGATTTTCAAGTTCTTCAGTGGTGCTTGCCCATGGACGTTGCTATGTTGTTGTCAAGGTTTTCAGAGTGATGGCTAGGTGCGTGTTATAGTGGTTATGGTTATGCTGGGTGCTTGCTTACTGGTCCAAGTTCAAATAACCTGGAGTCTCTGTAAGTGTTTCCTAAACCATGTTCCTGAAGTGACATCAACACTACACATTTTCCAACTCTTTTTATTCAGACACACACAAATCCACACATCAGCTTTTTCCAAAATGTGCACTGGAACAGGGTTGGGAAACGCTGCTATATGTGGCCCACCTAATGTAAATTTATAAGCATGCCAAATCTGAAATCTGATTGCTTGGTAACAGCACATCTCTCCTTAAAACAACATTTGAGGTAACAATTATGCCCATAGCACAAACTGTGCAGAATGAGTCATGCCCCAAAGTGTAATACTTGGCAGTAGGGGTTTTGCTGAAATCCTGGCAAGCGCCACTAATAGAAAGAATTAAACACAGAATGCAAAGACAGCGATTTAGATTTTAAAAGAGCAGATGAGAGGATAAAAGAGGGCATTGTGAAGTTAACCCCTATGGTAAATTCCAGTATCAACACATAAACAATTCCCTGTGTACATAAAATAATAGTCAGCTGTCAATATAAGCTCAGTAAGAGGTAAGCTTACATGCCCAGCTCTGCAGACTAGCATAAACAATGCATGAGTATGTGTGAGATACCTTAACTGCGGCAGAGACGGCAGCCGTGGCCGCGATGGTAAGACCCTGACGACCAAAATTCACCATGGTCTCATAGCTCTTCTCTTTGGCTTGCACTATGTAATCATCAATTTCCTGAAAAAATAAAAACACCAGATATAACAGTTTACGAGTTTGCATTAAGATGTTAAAAAAAGACAATAAAGCATATTTGGCCACTGTCCAAGGGGAGACCCCAAAACCCAGAGTACTTCCCCTTCCTTAAAGAAAAACACCACTGTTTTCAATATTTTACTGTTTTTACCTCAACTTAGACAAATTAAGACATACTTATCTTTTTTCAGTGTGTGCACTTTTATTCTTTGTACAGCGCGTTGTGAATGTGTTAGCATTTAGCCGAACCCAATTCATTCCTATGGCTCCAAAGAGGGATGAATTTATAAGCCACCAAACACTTGTTTTCCCTATTTAATGACTGTTACACGAGTAAGTATGGTGACACAAAATAAAACTTTTGTTTGGAGCCATAGGAATGAATGGGGCTAGGCTAAATGCTAACACATTCAAGAAGCACTGTACAAAGATATAAAGTGCACGCATTGAATAAAGATAGGTATGTATTAATTCATCTAAGTTGAGGTAAGAGCATAGTAAAATATTGTTTTCTTTTAACTGAACTGGGTCCAAGCCGAGAGTGAAGCGATAGGGTGGATGAGGGATGCTGCAAATCTGTCATGGGACAGAGGTTAGGGATGGCCATATACTGTATATAGAGACCTATCTGACCGTGCTCATAAACTCAAATAAAATTAAAAAATATCTATCAACCCACTTGAGAGGTCAGTGGTTATATGCAGATACGCAGGTACAGTTAAATAACTAGCCACATGACCAAGAAAATCTATCAGTCTGTTTATCAACGTCAACATCATTTATGTAATCACTGATTATGTAAAACAATCTGGACTTTCACATGACATTCCAGCATGGCTATGTGTTGCACCCTGTGGACACAATTTCCCAGCCTGTGATGTAAAAATATATTGCCATCTTATCATTTTTGGGTCATTACCCTCTCCTTGGATGCCAGCATTGGGTGTAGAAACTTTCTGTAGATGAGGCTGGCTCCTCTGGTGTAAGGGGACAGCAACCAGATAACGAATGCTACTTTTAGCTCGTAGTAAAGTGGGAACCTAAAAAAAATAGTAAGAAAGTGAAGTCAGAATTCATGTAAATGAATGAAAGAGATGCAGGGAGAAGAAGTTTGAGGTAGATTTTGATGTAAAAACCACAATTCAATTTCAGATGTAATGATACTAGCCAGTGTGTTACATGGCAAGATCTTGCCATCCTATAAGATCGTTACCTTATCACACTGTGTGACACGGGGCGTTTAAACTCGAGGTTGACCGATTAATCGGTCTTGGTGTTGTTAGTACTTTTCTTTACCTACACTATAAAAAAAGGCTGTTTTTCGTTTCAACCCAAAATGCTGGGTTGTTTTAACCCATTGTTGGGTCACATATAAACATTTTCTTGGTTAATTTTAACCCAGCTGCTGGGTTTGTCCCTTTTTGACAAATAGGCTGTAGTTAGGTCTGGGCAATATATCGAATATTAGACATATATTTAGTACATATACATGTATTAACGTAATAAAAAAGTGGTCACTAGATGTCTTTTTTCTGTGTTATTGCACTAAACATTTTGAATGTTGCATCCAAATCCTGCTTTATTTTATTGGGGCAAAAGAAAATACCTATTCTGGAGCAAAAAAGTAAATTCAATTCATGAGACATATATTAATCATCAAGTATTTGGAAAGATTTCGAGATATTGTGTTTTAGGGAACATTACATAGCCCTAGTTTTAGTTCAAGGAAAACACCACAGTTTTTCAGTATCTTACTATGTTCTTACCTAAACTTAGACAAATGAATACATACCTATCTTTTTTCAATGCGTGCACTTAATCTTTGTACAGTGCATCGTGAATGTGTTAGCATTAAGCCTAGCCCCATTCATTCCTTAGGATCCAAACAGGGATGAATTTAGAAGCCACCAAACACTTGCATGTTTTCACTATTTAAAGACTGTTACATGAGTAGTTACACGAGTAAGTATCGTGGCACAAAATGCGGATAAAAATGAGAACTACATTGTATGGTGGAAGAGCACTTAGTTTGCAGCACTTTGACCTCGGCGCGCAGTAACATCATCACTCCTGACTACTCCACCTCTCGCTCAAACTTTATCCGCTTAAAAAATCACCAGGTTTCATACTTACTCGTGTAACTACTCATGTAACAGTCTTTAAATAGGGAAAACATGGAAGTGTTTGGTGGCTTCTAAATTCATCCTTGTTTGGATCCTAAGGAACGAACGGGGCCAGGCCAAATGCCAACACATTCACAACGCGCCGCACAAACATCAAGTGCACGCACCGAACAAAGATAGGTATGCACTAATCCGTCCAAGCAGAGGCAAGAACATAGTAAACACTGAAAAACTGTGGTGTTTTCCTTTAAGATGTGTGAACCAAAATGTGAAAACCGATGATACTGTATCACAGGTACATTTTTGGTACCACTGTGCTTCTTTTGTACCAGTTTACCAGGGAATCTCCATTTAAATGATCCATTCCCCAGACAGAGTCCGCCAAATCAACTGAGCAGATCTTTTATTTCAAATGTCAAGAAACTAATGCACAGGACCTAATCTGAACTGAAACTGAGTTTCGGAAACAGACTGGTTCCTCTATGTGACCCAGGGGAAAATAAACAGAGCTTAAATTCTGCAACAACAGTGAAAAAGCCTTTTCATGCACCACAAAGGCTAGACAATGAAATGCCACAGAAACAATAGAGATGAATGACAAAATGTTGGCAAAACCATTCGAAGCACAATTACTCCATGTAATCTAAAACCAATTATTAATTTGTCTCTTTGTTCAGACAGTTTGTGTGTGTTTACCATGCCAAAGAAAGATCTGTGATGGCCTCCACAACGGTATAAAGAGCAAACACGATCCAGTACATCATCCATCGCACCTGTCAAACCACAAACCACAGTGTATAGAAAGAAACATGAAATCAAAATGACAAAGAAGAATGTTTAAAAGCTCCTTGGCATATCATTCAAATACAGTACATCACAGCATCATCATGATATCACCATTGCTGTACCATTGTATAACCACAACTTTGACATGTGAAGGAAGAAACAAAAGTAGCCTGAAGTCCAAAAAGAGGGTGCATGCTAGAATAACAGTATTAAGTTGCTAAACAAAACAGGCTTTAATTACTGACGGTCTGTTACGTAAGGCATAATGTATAGGCAGCAGGTTGTTATCACAGAAATAAGCCACGACAGTGTGATCAGGACCCAACAACAAGCAAAAGTCTTGTATCACACTGAAGGGGCGATAACAAACAGCTGCCTGTATATTATCTTGCTTATTACACGTCTATTTGCCTCATACAGTAAGTAACGTAAGAAACTTAAAATATTGATTTGAAATATTTGATTTGCTAATTTTTAACGAATGCTGACCTTCCACAAGAAAAACTTGTTTACTTTAGGTTTTAAAGAGCACCAATGGTCCAATTCACAATTTTACATTTGCTTTGATGTGTAGGTGTATATTTGTACTGGTTAACGATATGCAACGATATGTAAACGATGATGCTAGTTGGATAGTCTCCAACGTAAATCTCATTTCTTGGACTACAACAAACACACGGATTGTAGGCCACTGTTAACTTCCTGGGATTGGTGATGAAGTAAAGTCCGACATAATCATAATTCCTCCCACTTTGGGCTCAAAGCCTGTAAGTTAACTTAGTATTGCATTGTGCGCGAATCCTTCAAACATGGTAAGGAGCGTCACATTTCCGGCTGACGTCAGATGTATTTAGACCAATCACAACGTTTTGTGCATTTCAGGAGGAGAGTGAAATCTGGAGCTACAATAATGTACGGTATGTGAAAAATTATTTGTTTTTTAACCATAAACCACGCAAACACATTGTATTATACCAAATACACAAAATATATGTTTTTTAGCAATGAAATAGGTGATCTTTAAAATAAGACAAGACGTTCAAATGTCACAAACACACTATTTGGTTTAATCATTTGTAAATATAATGTCATATATGCTATAGACTCTTAATCGCCTACGTCACTGTGACGTCACCACTCTGAAGAACTCAGCAGGCGCGCTAAAAGTTTGAGGTTTTTACTTTAAAATATCGTCTTGTTGTGTTTTTGGCTGCCAGAATAGAAGGAACAGCACTTCTGGTTCAAAACTAAAGTTTTACAGGATCCCGGCAGACATTCCTTCACAGAAATCAGGAAGACAATTGTGGTTGAATGCAATACGGCGTACAGATTGGACAGAGACGATCATAAATAATGCTTGTATTTGCGGTGCACACTTCATATCAAGTGAAATAATCTATGCATATGTACTGGTGTGTTGGTTTTATCTAGTACAAATCAGCAAGTTTCTGTTTTAAAGGTGAAAAGTGGCCAACCTTCGGCGCACTAACGTTAGTAAGCTTCAATGTTAAACAAACATACAGCGAAAGATGTGTGTACCATCCTTTGAATGGTCTCTTAAAATAATCCACGTTGCTAATCATAGACAGCCCAGCGATAGGTTACATTAGACAATAAACCTTGACAAAATTCCCCAAACCACCCGAAAGTAATGAATATGTTGCCTAGGAAATATCCAAAACCTGGTTACAATGTTTCCAATGAGAACAAGATACAAGAACTACACCAGAAAATGTAGGCTTCTGTAATGTTATCCACTCGTAATTATATTTTATAATATAGCCCTAAACTGGATAATAATACGCAGATGAATGTGTGTTTGAATGGGAATACTCACATATTCTTTGACGTTCTTGGATTTGACTGCTTTAAAAGAGTAGTATGCAGGATACAGTGTTCCAAACACAAGACTGGAAGAAACCACACACACACACACACACACACACACACACACACACACACACACACACACACACACACAGACAAATAAAAAATCATTTAAAATCAAGTTTTGTTTTTAAGACCAAATATAAAGTTAATGCAAAGTCACAAGTTCAATCTACAAGGAACACAAATAAAATGTAAATAGATATAATGCACTGTAAGTAGCTTTGAATAAAAGTGTTGAAAAAAAGAAGAAGTAAAGGCTGTATGTTTCTGTACTTCAACTGGTAGAGCATTGGGTTACAAGCAAAGGTCGTTGGTTTAGCAAACAAACATAGTGATATAAATAAATATATGTAAAGTACCTCAAATGCTTTGTAGGTTGGTTTAGATAATAAAAGCCATAAATATTTAAAGGGGCCATGGCATGAAAATCTGACTTTTTCCATGTTTAAGTGCTATAATTGGGTCCCCAGTGCTTCTATCAACCTAGAAAATGTGGAAAAAGATCAACCCAGTAACTTAGTTTTGGTAAACCCTTCTTTGCAAGCACATGACAAATTAGGTCATTGAAACTTGGCTCTCCTTATGATGTCATAAGGAGATTTTATTATAATAATACCGCCCCTTAATCTGCACTATCCAACCACCGCACAGCCATTTAGTGCAGAGAGAAAGAGAAAAAAAATAATTCACAGCACAATTGAGTTTCAATTGCAACAAACCACCGTCATTGCAATCAGTGTTTGAATTTCATCCGCTCATTTGCATTTTAAAGGACACACCCAAAACGGCACATTTTTGCTCACACCTACAAAGTGTCAATTTTAACATGTTATACTAAATTATCGATATGGTATTTTGAGCTAAAACTTCACGTGTGTACTCTGGGGACCCCAACTATTTATTTTACATCTTAAAAAAAGTCTTATGACATGGCCCCTTTAACATAACTTATCTATGATCCTGTTTATTAGAGTGATGCTAAATACCTCACCCTAGCACATACACACAGGAATACCATGACCTTCACTGTTTCTGGCCTCTCTTTTCCACACCCGTGTACTTTCGAGTAGCTATGGGAACGACAGCTCTGTCTGATACAGTCTAAAGTTATGTGCAACCATGTGTGTGTGTGTATGCGTGTGTTGAGGGACCATTGGATGAATTCCATTTATTGCATAACAGCTACTCTCTCGACCATCTCTACCACAAAGAAAAACAAGTGCTGAAGTAAAGAGTACAGGTCATCTTTTAATGTAACTTAAAACAGTAAAACAGTCAATGTTATTAAACAATTATTTAAGCATTACCG
Source organism: Misgurnus anguillicaudatus (assembly GCF_027580225.2). Classification (NCBI taxonomy): domain Eukaryota; kingdom Metazoa; phylum Chordata; class Actinopteri; order Cypriniformes; family Cobitidae; genus Misgurnus; species Misgurnus anguillicaudatus. The sequence goes on from NC_073343.2 coordinate 5,401,029, forward strand.
GGAGCATGGAGAGCAACATAAACGAAACTAGTCAGATGAACATGTCGATCGCAGTGAGAACACAGTCACAATGGTTTAGTCATGCACTTCCCATTAGGCTGTTTGCTGAGAGAGCACATGAGAAAAGAAAGAATAGGAATGGGAGAGACAGAGATGTGACAGCACATCTTTAAAACAACCAGGCCTTGGAAGCACGCACAAACTTAAAGCATTTCAGTAGATCTTTAGACTTTGTAACCTGCAATAAAATAATATACAAATGGATCTGCATCCAACCAGAATGACTTATCTCTTTCAAAAACATATAGTACAATAAAGATAATCGAACCCAAAGCAAAAAGTGCCTAACAGGATGAGGCACAAAATTTCCTGTGCTGACCTTTTCCACAAAGTGAGAGACACACCTAACAAAGAGCAGCAGGAAAACAGCAGTTCCTCACTGGAAGACAGAGACCTTGGCTAAAGCTGATCTCAAGCCAAAACATGATGTAACGTTATTTCCTCAACCACTTCGTTATTAATAGCAGTTATTTTGCTTTTATTTTAATTTATATTGTGATACTGCGATGATGTAGTGTTTGATTATAAAACGATTGAATGACGTAACACTGTAGATGCATACAGGAGTAGATCAGCATGAACTAACACCGGAGTCTCACTAATGCATGCAAAAGGTCACAAACAAAGCGAATAGTCTTCCTTAAAAATAAATACTCACACGATGGACCCAGATATAATCCACGATACCATCTTCCAACCTGTTGCGCTTTAAAGTTAAAAAAGTTAACTACAGGTTTCAGATTTATAAACTACACGTTATAACTTCTGTCTCACTTCTCCAACTACTACAACTCCGCAACCGCGCTTTTGTTTTTAACACCTGCTTGCTGATGTCTAGAAAAGTCCAAGATAGCATCGTCGTTTCACAGATAAACACTGTTTTCAGCTGTTGTTTCGCTACATGACGTCCCCGCTTGCGTTTATAACGTATGTATTGTTTCCCGTTTCGGACTAGGAACGAAGTCGCTTCTGAGCGACGGCTGCTCTGGCCACTGATTGGACGGAGCCGCTAGTTTGTTCCGCCTTTCGCGTTCAATGATTGGTTGACTGGCTCGTCACCAAACAGGGTCACTGGGAGGAGTCTTTTTTGCAGCACGCTCCGTACTGAAAAAAATACTGAAATGTGATAAAAACAGATAATTCGGAAAGTTTAATATTTTTGTTTATGAAGCTGTTTTGATTGGTTAAGGGTGGGTGGGTGAAGAAGTACTCCAAAACGTTTTCTTTTTTTGTAATTATTGTACTGCATGTAGTTTATAGTTAAAATGGCTTAAATGACAAGCATCATAAATTTTCACACAAGGACACTGACTATTCAAACGAATAAATAGAGAGAGGCCTGCAAACGTGCATGGACTAGTCCTTTATCCTGAGTGAAACAGCACTTATAGCCTACTTGAAATAGCTAAATAGAAATAGAGTAAATGAGTGACACAGTCTATTAATGACACTTATTTCATTGTAACTTTAAAAGCAGTATTGTCTCTGCATATAAACGAAAACGATATTAAAGCCACAACTTTTTTTTTGGGGGGGGGGGGGGGGGTTTAAAAATAGGCAAAGATAAGCTACTATACAAGTACAAATCAGTGTTCAGCCAAACATAACTGAAACATTTGCTATGCATTTGTATAGACATGATACAGTAGTGGACAAAAGTGATGCCCGGAGGGCATTTGCACAATATTTGCTGTTAGTGCCCCATCAGGTTTAATTAAACCATCAAAATATGTGGAATCTGCCTTGTACAAAATTGAGAAAACTAAATGTGGTTATGGGATTTATTTGACAATTATTAATTAAGCTGGTTTTAGAAGGGTTGTGGACACTTTTTTAGCTGGTCAGGGTGGGCCAGCTTTGCCAGGCTGGGAGGTCCATCTTAAACCAGCCACTTCCATCTTAAACCACCTAAGGCCAGTAGCCAAGCTGGCCAAGCTTCCAGCCTGGTCAAGCTGGTTTCCAGCATGCTAAAACCAGGACCAGTTAAAAGCCAGCTTAGGCTGGTTTAGCTGGTCTTTCAGTAGGATACAATAGTTTATAGCTGCAGATTGTCTTCTGTTCACATTCTTTTAATTTACCCTAAAGCAGGTTTTATGATGCATCAGATTTTTTCTGCATGCACAAAATGTATTGTCAAACAACGACTTTAAAAAAATAATATCATAACCTTTTTCAAGGTAGCATTATCTGGAAGCACTGAAAAATCCGACATTTTCAAAAGCTGTATTATATTTATCTGTTTTTTTAATAAATAGATATTATTATTATTGTTATAAATATTATTATTATTATTGCTGTTGTTGTTGTTGAATGGCGCAATAAAAAATACGTACATAAAAAATAAAAAAGGAAAAAAAACATCCTCCTCTTTTGAGCGGGATACGGGATTGGTTCAAGGTTGGATGCGCGTGCCCTTGTCGCCAGCGCGTGCCCCGTCCTTCAGCAGAATCAGCGCGCGCGATGACGCGTCAGCATCAACCAAAGCATCGCTAATATTTCCAATGAATTACACGTCCGATAGCTGACGAGCCGCACGGAAACTTGATTCATCCTGGGATCGCGGAATCCACATATCAGTGGAGACGGGGCGTGTTTGAGGTGAGCAGAAGATACGCTTCATGTTTGTGTTGTGCATTTTATTGGTGATAAGAGGACTCGTGCATGTGCTGCAGAGGAGCTGTCTGTGGTTCTGAAAGCATCGGATGTCTGCAAGATTGTGCATTATTGTCTGTGCGTTTATGGCGCAATGAAATTGTCTTCCTACTTGATTTTTTGAAGGGTTGAAACGTACATTAAGACAGCGAATAGGCACTGACACATCATAAAGGTTTCATACATGACAGGGTCGCGGTGCAAGGATCAGCGGTGGATTTAAATGGTGTCCCACCAATCCAACTGAGAGATGTGTCTAAACTTGGACTATATGTACCAATGTTTACTGTTAGCAGCAATGTGTCAACGGAATACCCGTTTAGTTTAATACTGAGAGGAAAATCTATGAACGGTTGATGTTTGATTTAAAAAAAGCCAAATATGACTGAAACATTTGATAAACATGCATTTGTGTACACATATACAGTAGTGGACAAAAGTGATGGGGTGGCACGGTGGTTCAGTGATGCCTCACAGCAAGATGGTCCCCGGTTCAAGCTCTGGCTAGGTCAGGTGACCTTTTTCAGTGGAGTTTGCATGTTCTCCCTGTGTCAGCGTGGGTTTAATTTGGATACTCCGGTTTCCTCCCACAGGCCAAAAATGTGCAGGTGAGGTAAATTGAAGATGCCAAATTTCCCAACCCCCAGCGTGTGTATGGATCAACTTGTGTATGGATTAACCAGTTCTCAGTATGCCTGGAGGGCATATTTGCATTACATTTGCTTTCAGTGTCTCCTCATCAAAATATATGGAATATGGTACAAAATGGAGAAAAATAAACATTTATTTGACACTTATTTGGTACTTAACTACAGGCTATCAAGGAATACAGTTGAATATGCAAGGTGCATCAAGTATAGCTTTCACGCAAAAAAAAAGAACTTTCACGTTTGCCAATTTTACTTTATTCTTTCATGTTGTGCAACCCTATATCACGAAATTACCTATAGGCACGTATGAACCAACGCGACAATGTCACGCTTTTCTGTTTTTTTGTCCTATTTTCAAACCATTGTCGCTTCGGTTTAGGGTTAGATTTGGTGCTTGCGTTAGTATGTCACTTTAAGTATTGGTTTATAAAAAAAGATACAAGACTTATTCTTTTAAATTTTCTAAACTTTAACCAAATGTCGCCTGACGTTGGGGTTAGAGTTGGGTTTGGGTAGGGATGTCATTTTATGTAAATCTAACCCTAAACCGAAGCGACAATGGTAAGAAATTAGGACACAAAAGTTGAGTAACCAATACGTGACAGTGACACAAACAGAAAAGTGTGACATGCTCACGCTCAAACGCGGCGAAACGTGACATTTTCACGTTGGTACATACGTGCCTATAGGTAAATAATTTCGTGATATTGGGTTGCGTTGTAATAACTTAAATCTAATTAACAATGTGAACTTAATTTAATCTAGTTCATTCAACAAAAAAGTGTGTCTTGTTAGCTTTACTTAAAAATGATTTGTTCAGCCAACATAACATTGTTGCATAAAATTAACAGATTAATAAAACCAATACAGTTTCGCATCTCATTGGCTGAGGATTTTGCAGTGTATTATGGGTAATTGTTGTTCTGGCACCCTCTTGCAGAATGAACGAACGAACAGTTTGGAATGTTACATTGCATTTCAAATATGTTTGTGATATGTTTGATAAACTGTAATAAGAAAAAGAAGTGGACTTAAATTCTAATTAAAAGGGTTGGCATTTATAAATGGCATTATTAAAATTTTGTGTCATCATTAATTACATTTTTCATGTACAGTTAAGTCAATTTCAATTTGTGTACTTAAGTTTACTTAAATCTCTTTTGTAAAATGAACTAAATGATTGTTTGTTGAAATAACTTAAACAATTGTGTGGAACCTGATAACATAATATTTTTAATTAAACCCAACATTTTATTTTTTGAGTGTACATTGTGATTTTCTTTTGTTTCTAATTAAACTCTGTAAGCCTAGCATATGCGTTATGTGTTAATAATATGTAAGAATAAAGGGTGAAGACATTTTTTTTCCAAGTTGGGAAATTACTTTTGGCCACTACTTTGGTATAAAAATTCTACAATCAAGTTGAGGTCAAATAAACTTTTAGATCAGCTTAAGCTTTACAGCTTTATGAAGGTGTAGCATTACAAATATGTTTTTTATTTTTATCAATAGTTAGACTCGTATGTGGATTCATGTCTGAATGACCTGTTTTTACCTTTCAGGTTTATAGATCCACTGGAATAGCTGTTTTGCCGTCTTTTAGGACCATGGCGAAAAACAACAGCCTCCATTCAAACAGCAATGGAGAGACTGACGACTCCCCAAACATGTTGGTTTACAGAAAGGTAGGATATTTTTATAGTTTGCAGAGTGGAAACTAGTTTATGACCATGTGACAGCTAGCATCAGTGTGCCCAATATGCGTTATGCCAAAAAATATGCAGTATGTATATTACTCTCACTTTCCCTGGCGGGATTTTTTCTTCATGATGATTGCTGATTTGCTGTCACTGTTTGAGTCGAAGTCATCCGTGTTGCTGATGGAGCACTGAAGTCTGTCATCGTGGCTGAGAGCCACTAACGCTACCATTCGTCCCTTGGTGACTCAGAAACGAAACATGAATTTTTCAAGAAGCTATTATCACATAATTCAAAGACTTGTGCGGCAAATTATGGTTTCACTCATGGTCAGTTTTTGTGTCATTTATTAGTAGCCTGCTTAAATGAGGTCTGATGATGAATCAAATATCAGAGTGGCTCCATGAGATGAATTAATCATTGTAGTTTTTGTACCCAGCATACAAAACTGGAAAATAAGAGTGATGCTTCTTTGTAATGCTAAGGTTTTGGGGGTGACTGCTTACAGGTCCAAGTTAAAAAAAGCTCATAAAGCACTATGGTTTTCTGGTCTTACAAAGTTTACAGATCTCTCCATCAATATAAGTCCATGCACAACTGATGTTGAACAAGTTATGTGCCAAATTGTAAGGGGTGGTTTGTTTAAATCGCTCACCTTATTTACAAGCAATTGATGCATGTTATATCAAACAGCTCTAAAATCATTTAAGATAACTCGTGAACCAAATTCTTTAATCGAACAAGGATTAAGAATTGCTTATCGGATCGCCAGCAGTACATATCGACTCAAACTCCAGCGCTTTTCAGCTACTACACCTCTGTCTTGAACCGGCTTGCCTTCGGTTTTCTCTTGAGCATGTTCAATTTCAATCTGTTCCCTCAGGTGCCACTGAAATATGTTGTCAGAACATGCCAGTCAGATATAGTTTGGAGACAGTGAATCATCCCTCTATCAGGGGCTGCAGAATGTCTCTTTTAAGACACTATTTTATCTTCCGTCTTTCAATTCATTTCCTTCACCCTTCAGTTGATTTTCACATTTCGTCCATGCTGGCTCAGTCTTATTGTGAGCTGTGCTGTGGAGATGCAGGAAAGAGAAACGCTATTAGATGCAGTCAGAAATACTCGGGCTCTTTCCTTCACATCTCAGAACGTAACCAGATTTAAACCATCTGAATATCTTAAAAAGCTGCATACATTTATGAAGGATCTTGAGCTGAACACGGCATCGTAAAACGTAATGATGTGGTGCTAGGTTAAAGCCTAGCTAGAGTACTTACGTAAAACAAGTGTGTATTAAGTATGCAGTAGCACATCATGTTTCAAGAGCCTGGTGTGAATTGTTATTTATTTGCTTATTAGATATTTATTAGCAAATGTCTGTTGTAAAAATGCATAAATATTATAGAATAAAGAATAGTATACTGTACATAAATCAAACAGTAATGGCAGACTTCACTGACCAGGTCATAAACAGTTCATCCAAAAAAGCAAAGAGAATTTAATCTAAGCTTGTTCTGTTTTCTTAGGAGTGTGGTGAATAAATTTATCCTAACAACAGATGGAGTTTATAGGCTTGGATGCCCATCCACGAATATGTATTTCTTTTGAGATGAAAAGGAAGGAGAAATAATGAGGAATTTAGTGTAAAATTGACTCGGAAATGTTGAATTATAAAGTGCACTGTGCACAATATTCACACATAAAATGCAATGTAAAAATTCCTTATAATTCCTTTTTTGGATAGTTCACCAAAAAATGAAAATAATGTCATTAATGACTCACCCGCATGTCGTTCCAAACTCGTAAGACCTCCGTTCATCTTTGGAAACACAGTTTAAGATGTTTTAGATTTAGTCCGAGAGCTTTCTGACCCTCCACTGAAAATCTATGTACGATATACTGTCTATGTCCAGAAAGGTAAATACATTTTGGTCCAAAAATAACAAAACTTACGACTGTATTCAACATTGTCTTCGTCATTTCTTCCACGCTTTATACGAGTCACTTTCACTTGTCTAAATCTTCCGGGTCTGTTGTGAACCACGTGCATGAGACTGCAGGGACGTGGGTGAAGTATGATGCTGCTGACGTATTATGCTGCTGACATACGATGCTGCTGATGTTCAACGCTGCTGACGTATGACGCTGCTGATGTTCAACGCTGCTGACTTATGACGCTGCTGATGTTCAACGCTGCTGACGTATGATGCTGCTGACATACGACGCTGCTGATGTTCAACCCTGCTGACGTATGACGCTGCTGACATAGGACGCTGCTTATGTTCAACGCTGCTGACGTATGACGCTGCTGACATAGGACGCTGCTTATGTTCAACGCTGCTGACATACGATGCTGCTGATGTTCAACGCTGCTGACGTATGACGCTGCTGACATACGACGCTGCTGATGTTCAACACTGCTGACGTATGACGCTGCTGACATACGACGCTGCTGATGTTCAACGCTGCTGACGTATGACGCTGCTGACATAGGACGCTGCTTATGTTCAAAGCTGCTGACGTATGACGCTGCTGACATACGACGCTGCTGATGTTCAACGCTGCTGACGTATGACGCTGCTGACATACGACGCTGCTGATGTTCAACGCTGCTGACGTATGACGCTGCTGACGTATGACGCTGCTGACGTATGACGCTGCTGACATATGACGCTGCTGATGTTCAACGCTGCTGACGTATGACTCTGCTGACATACAACGCTGCTGATGTTCAACGCTGCTGATGTATGACGCTGCTGAAGTACAACGCTGCTGACGTACGATGCTGCTGATGTACAACGCTGCCGTGTTATCTGGTGCGCCCAAGCTTTTTTTTATTTGCGCCCGAGCTTCGTTTACAGTCTGAGGGAGACGCACATTGTACGTTTGAAAAAAAAAATCTTCGCAAACATCGTATGTCAGCAGCGTCACTGTGCACGCCCATTCGCAACAGACGTGAAAGAGAAGACAATGCTGAATAAAGTCATCATTTTTGTTATTTTTGGACCAAAATGTATTTTCGATGCTTCAATGAATTATAACTGACCCACTGATGTGACATGGACTACTTTGATGATGTTTTTATTACCTTTCTGGACATGGACAGTATACCGTACATACATTTTCAATGGAGGGTCAGAAAGCTTTCGGATTAAATTTAAAACATCTTAAACTGTGTTTCCGAAGATGAGCGGTGGTCTTACGAGTTTGGAACAACATGCAGGTCATTTATGACATTATTTTAATTTTGGGGTGAACTATCTCTTTAAAGACTCTATGAGAGTCACTTTTATCTGTCTAATAAATTAATTCATCCATCAGACATAAGCATGAATAAATATTTTGTCAGTTAACCTGAATATTTGCTTTATGGATTAGCATCTAAATAGGTTTTATTAAAGTGAATTACATCATTTAATATGCTTGGTTCAACCTGACTACATTAGTTAAATCAACTAAAGCGACAAATCTTGTGGGTCAGATTAGGTAAAAACTGTTCAAGTGAGAAAGCAAGAACGATTTTTTTCCAAATGTTAATTTGATTTTAAGGTTTTAAGTCTGGTTACAGTAGAAAAATGGGTAACACTTTACAATAAGGTTGTATTTGTTAAATAGATACTCCAGCCAAATTTGAAAATTAACCCATGATGACATGTTTATCATCTTTCAGACGAGCACATTTGGAGTTATTTTAGTAAATGTCCTTGCTCTTTCAAGCTTTATAATGGTAGAAACAGGGTTAACTTCTGACCTTAAACCCCCAAAAAGTGCATTCATCCACATGGCTCCAATAGGGTAATAAAGGTCTTCTATGGGTAATCGATTCGATTTTCTAACAAAAATATCCATGTTTCAAACTTCATAAACTATATTAAATCGCTTCCGGTAACGGCTCCATCTTGGACTCGCGCGATTCATTAGATAGTTTTAGCTTAGTGAGCGTTGGTTGCCATGGGTACGTTGTGTAGTGAATTGCATCCAAGATCGCGTCGTTACCAGAAACTACACTCTTAGAAAGGATTTAGACATCTTTGTGCGTTAAGCTTTTAACACATTATGTGTCATTTTGTGTTGATTTAGTGTTAAAATATAACACAAGTTGTGTTAAAATGTGTTGTTTCAATAATAACACAGAGATGGGTGGATTCTGGGACAACGCATTTAGTGTGTTGTCCCAGAATCAACATGAATGTGTTGTTTTTAACACAGTGTAGTTATTACATACCTGTCAACATTGGGATTTGAAAATAAGGGAAATTTCTCGAACCCTAACATCAGCACCCCCCCAATCCCCCCTAATGCTGCGTTTACACCAGCCGTGGTAGAGACATCAAGCGCGAGTGATTTCAATGTTAAGTCAATGTGAAGACGCGTTGAAGCGCGTCTAGAGGTCTCGCGGCGTGAATAAGGCGTTTAGCGAGGCGCGGTAGACGCGATTCTGCCTCATTCGCGTGTCTAGTTTGCGCGAATTGTGCGTATTGAGCGTCTGGCGTGGTACGCGCGAACGGTGCTTTTTGTGCATTTCCCGAGTTGAAAATTTGAATTTGGCGAATTTTCGCGCCGCGTTAACCAATCAGAAGCAGATTTGGCCTCTGACGTGCGTCAAATGCTTGCTTTATCCACGCGTCTACTTCGCTCTAGATGCGCGTATGTATTCAAACTGTTCAAGCAGCAAACAAGGCGCATTAGACGCAATTTTGACGCCTTAAACGCGGCTGGTGTAACGCAGCACTACAATTCTTGAATCAAAATATATTTTCTTGATGAGCAAATTGACCTGACTGATAAGTCTAGTTTTTAGACCAAAAATATCACATTTAAGTGAATTTGTGCTTAAAACAAGCACAGAAGAACATGTTTTTTTTTTAAAACACTTCATTCAAGATAAATCAATGTAACATTTTTATACCCATTTGGCAGATTTGTTTGCTTGTTGTAATTACAAATTCACTTCACTTTAAAATTTTTGTCTGAACACTAAACTTATTTTCTTAGGTCATACTAAGTAAGTAATTTTTTGCAGTGTATACCTTGTATCATTGTTTCTATGGCTCTCTCGCATTTGCAAGTGACTTGTTATACACATGGGTCGCAGACGTTGCATCAACACCTTCTGAGCTAAGCAGTAAAGTACAAACAGCAGTGTGTCCCTACAAAAAACAAAAAACACCCCGCCACACGCATCAGCCCGCACATCCAAATATGTGAGTTTGTGTACGCTGGCGGACATGTGTGCGCTAATGCGCGTGGCGGTTGTAGCTTTGCACACTGCTCATCATCTTCCACCCATCCTCGGGAGGCTTTTCTTATTATTATTTTATTGGCAGGTGTCGCTTGAGTGATATGTTACAGATATATTGCTGCCTGCTTTAGCGGAGGTGAATGCAGCAAACATCAAATACGGCCAGTGGGATTTTTTATAGAAAGACTAAAAATATGGGAGAAATACAGAAAATTGTTTAAACGGGATGATGGCAGGAAAGAATGGTAAAATACGAGAGAATCCCAGGAAAAAACTGAAGGGTTGACAGGTATGAGTTATTATAGTTTATAACGTTTAAAATATCGGTATTTTTCCTACAAGATCACATCAAAGTACCTTTATTAACCCCTTGGAGCCGTTTGGATTAATCCTGTGAAGGATGAATGCCCTTTATGGCTTCAAAGTCAGATGTTGTTCCCTGATCTCTGTTTTCTACCATTATAACATTGGAAAAGCAAAGATATTTATTAAAATAACTCCAAAAGTGTTTGTCTGACAGATGATTGACATGTGTATCTTGGATTGCTTGAGGGTGAGTAAACCATGGTATTTGGCAGGAGTATTGATTGCTTTAACAATTATTTAATGCATTAACATCAACTAACAATGAACTATACTTCTACAGCATTTAATAATCTTGGTTCATGTTAATTTCACCATTCACTAATACATTTATAAAATGAAGCATTGTAACTGTTAACATTAATTAATGCACTATGAACTAACATGAATAACTATTGACTAATTGTTCATTGTTTTTTCATGTTAGACAACCTTATTGTAAAGTGTTACAAAAAAAATGTAATAGCTTCAAAGCCTGGTCTATGCACAGTGCACAGCATAATCTGTCAGCAATGTAAGTCAGAGGACTTAAACCCGAGTCCGAGACTTTGAAAATATTTAATACCGAGGCGTAAAGGATTGTTTTTCGTTTTCAAATTTAACGCAAGTCGGCAAAGACTGAACTTCGTACACTGGGAAAAGCACTGACACATTCCTTAATTTATTCAGCAGCTTTTCTGGTATGTCATATAAAGTTTTTACTGTCGTACGTAAATCTTCCTACATCCTCTCCCCACTCAACACCTAACATAGCACTGTAATAAAAAGAAAATCCTACTGTGTAGATGATGACAGTTTTACCTCCCTTGGTATTTTGCAGAGCAGACCTGCACATTCTTGAGAAGTGGCGATGTAATGTTACTCTGAAGGGAGAGCAAGAGGGAGTTAGATCGACAGACGGAGAGGAAAAGAGAGAATTGTAGATGAGAAAGTGTACCTGATGTCTTGCGTAGCATCACGTGCCGAAATAAGCCTTCAGTTTTTAGCCACAGCAGTACAGAACATGGAAATCTGTTGTTACTTCGTACTGTATTGCTTTTATTGCACCGCAGAGGAAAAAAATGACAGTTAGATTTGATGAAATCATGCTTTAGTGGTGTTAGACTTGATAAACTATAAAACCTGGGCTTTAGCAAATGCATAGCAATAGCTATGTCTCAATTCGAAGGCTGCGACCTTCTAAGGACGTATTCCAAGACCGGTTGCGTCACAGAAGCCAACTTAAGGCTAGCAAGGCCGTACCAATTTCAAGGCTGCTTAAAATGCGTCCTTATTTCTCTGCGCTCTTAAAGGGACATTTCACCGGTAGAAGAATTAATCTTTATTGAAAGTGGGTCATATTTGTAGTCGAAATGTAACATAAATTTAGAATTTTGTGCCTATTTGACCTAGAAAAGACAGAACGTGACTTTAGGGCGTATTTGTATGGAAAACTACAACTCCCACAATGCAACACAATGCACAGCTCTGCAAGCCACTCCCATTAATCGGAACACCGCTCAGATATGCTATTATGTACATAAATGCCACGTAAGTATAACAAAGAAAATAGAAACACTCACTTTATAGTCACTTGTCCGTTTATCCCTGCAGGCTTTCAATGTCGCTTCCAGTTTAGGATTCTAAAATATGTATCAAAGACGCCGCTGTCCATATAAGGTATGGTACGAATTGGGTAGGAGCAAGCTTCATTCAGTTTCTGATTTATTTTTGAGAGTGCTTGGCCAAACATGTATATTCCCAAAGAAGAAAATACCGCATCCTGCACACAAATGCGTCCACCGCATGTATACTCCACTGACGCGCCGGCGAGCGTCTGTGAAATAAACACGCGTAAAGGAACGTTCCCTCTTCGTGCCCGGGACCATTCACCAAACAAACGTCCATATCCTGATCTGATGCAGAAATGTAATACAGAAAGCACACAGCGAGAGTACAGGCACTACTAGTCCGTCAAGTTGCGGCGCCTTCCCCGGGCTCCTCTACACAGCCGAAGCCCAGGCTCCGGCCTACTCCTCGGGCTTCTGTTTCTCCATCTTCCTCAGCTCTTTGCTGTATTGTGGCTCATAAAGATGCCACGAACAGCGGATTAGAGCATCACGCTTGCGAGATCACCCGCTTCCATATTATATCGATTACCTTCCGCTATTATTGTAACATGAAGTCTGGCTCGCTCCACAACGTCTGTTAGCTTAGCTTAGCATAAAGATGGCTGATCGTTTTTTCATCTGTGTTCGTATATTTTTGTAAGTCCCACCAACTGATCTGTAATAGGTCTGTAGCGTGAGTGGGTCCCACCCATAGCCCCCACCTTGGAAAAATGAGGAATGAGTGTTTGTAGTCTTACACCCTCGACAAATATACAGCAGTTCCTTCTTTTAACGACGCAAAATGATGATTTTTACATCATTGAAAGAAGAAAGTGCAACACTGAAATCTTTATTTTTCCCATCTCAGGGGAAACTGAGGGAATGATGCACGACCGTTCAAAAACATGACTGGGGTTCTAACAATACAAAGCTTAATGCAAATCGGTGACGTGTCCCTTTAAGGATAGATAGAATCAATGGATCCTTCACAGCCTAGGGCCTATCCAGATTCATTGTGTGCCTGTAACAACTGAATATTTTAAAATAAACAATTAAAATCTTTATTAAAGGTGTAGCGGAGGATTTTCTCGAATTTTAGAAAAGAACCGCCTTCTCCACTTTTTCTAAAAATGCAATTGCGCAACACTCCTGATTGACAACTAGGAGGACCAATAGTCTTGATGATCCACCCGGAAATAGAAAATCCTCCGCAATACCTTTTAATAAAAGTGTGTATTTAGCAGAAACAAGTTTCTTGTCACCGTTTTAGTATTACAATACTATACATAGTATTTTGTTTATGTTGCATATATTTCTAAGGTTGATTAATTTGATATGCTGTTGGATAGTTTAATCTACATCACCATGTCATATTTTCTAAAATAAATTTTATATTTTTCTGATTCCATATTTATTTTAATAAGCCAGAAACGTCTCCCCTGTGTTGACGCAAATTATGGGTCCTCCAAAGGCTAGACCGTCTCCTTTCAGTTCTCTTCGCGGACTTCGGAGGCTGCGACCTTCAAAGACTTTAGAAGGTCGCATCCCTTGAATTGGGACGCAGCTAGTGTGTTACCAACCCCTTAAGCACCTTGCTAACTGCATAGCAACACCCTAACTACCAGCCTACAACTCCATAGCTTCATGGCAAAAAGTCTTGCACTATCGTCTGGAAATACCGAAGTATGCCACAGAGGTCTGGTTCTTTGCTGATAACCTAATGTAGTTTAGTTGATTCATTCTTTATAGATAATATATTTATTTATTTATTTATTAAAAAAGTTAATTTAAATATTAGCACATAAAATGTCATATTTCACAGTTTAGTGCAACTTGCATACTATATTGTCACATATGGACACACATGCTGTATGCACCCACACGTGTACTATGTACACTGAAGAACAGGAGAAACTACATTCAGTATACACATTTATTGGTTTGACTTCAAAAAGTAGAGTAGAATAACTGCATTAGTGCTTACTATTGCAATACTTGTGTTTATTAAAGTTGTACACTGTTAAAAATTGGGAATAGTAAGTAAACCTAAAAAATCAAGTAAATCTTTAGTTATTTTGTTCAGCATTATTTATTTGATCTATAAATATTTTTTACAGTGTACACACATTTTTAGGTATTCCTATGCACATCTGCTATTGTTTATAGCCCGAGGGCTGCATAAATTCCTACCATTAAAAGAAGAAGCACAGAAATTGCAGTTCTGTTTTGAAGGTTTTTCATCTCACCATCAGCTATCACACTGTGTTAAAAACGCTCAGTCACACAAACTGCTGCCGGTGACTATAAAATCTCTTTCAGATGATGGAGACACCAATCTGTTCCAAGACAACCATCTCGGCTTTTGCCTTCTTATGCATAATTCATATCCAGACCAGCATGCCTCTTTTTATCATGCCGTACATCCAACGTCGAGTGACTGCTGGAGTTTCATAGCCAAACCGTGTGTAAAACCACAGCTTAGTTTTTCTGCAGGGTAGACTCAATCATGTGCTCTTATCATTTCACATCCCTTTTTTTGTGGTTTGAGGAACAGCTCATCCTTCATCGGTGGTCCATGACCCTGAGTTGGGTTGCCATCGGTGACAAACTCGTATGACTCATTGTACGCTATCTGAACGCTTTGCTCAGCATGCCTGTCTTCCGGCTGTTACGTCAGTGTGGTTTTAAGAGTGGTAACATATGTGCTATTAGTGGGGGTTGTAGTGGGAAATGAGATGGAAATGAGGAATTGTCTTTTGAATGCTTTAAATGCTTTAAGTAGGACTTTTTTCTTTGGTTTGATATACTCGTGTGTCTCTGTTTAGCCCAGGCAACCGCCATTCATGTTTTTGTTTGCTTGTTTGTTTATAAGCTATTCCAGCATCATGCCGAGAACTGGTTAATCCATACATGAGTTAATCCATACACACTTGGAGGAGGGGCAACTCCAATTTACCTAACCTGCATGTTTTTGGCTTTTGGGAGGAAACCGGAGTGAACCCACGCTGACACAGGGAGAACATGCAAACTCCACCCCAAAAGGCCATGGGCTCGAACCAGGGACCTTTTTGTTGTGAGGCAACAGTGCTGCCCATTTATATTTTTAAAGGTCACATAGTGTTTCTGCAAATCTCATGTTAATCTTGAGTACCTATCGAGTAGTATTGCATCCTTTATATCTCCAAAGAGTCTTTAGCTTTATCAGGTTTATAAAAGATAGATCAGCTGTACTGCTACTTTCCCCCCAAAAACCTGGAGGGAGTCACAAGCATGCAACACACAAAACATTATCCCCCTATCTCTGGATAACTTACTGTATGATTCCCTACATGTTTATGTAGTTTACATTATATGCCCTTTCGCGATGATTGGCAACAAAACACAGACATTTGATGCAGTTTTACTTACCGCCTGCGACTCACCGCTCCATTTCAATTAAATCCAGCTTTAAACAAGCACATTTGCACAACTCCGCTGCTATATCGGATAAACAAACTATATCCAAATTCCAAACTAATATGTACACACTTCTCTTGTGACGTTTAGCTGTTGGTTGGTGTGTGCATGCACTATTGAAGTGCCCATATAAGGACTTCCACTGTACTTCCAGCATTGATATTGTCCATAAAATAAATAAAGCAAGGCATGTTACGTATGGATCTTACTTTCGGCATTCAGCACAGAAATACTATGTCATAAATCCAACTGCTTTTTTGACACTTTGCCTATGTTCAGCATGAGGAATTGAAGGGCTCTATCTTACACCCGGCGCAATGCAGCGCAATGCGCGACGCAAGTGTCTTTCGCTAGTTTCCACCCTAATTTTCACGTTTAGCGCCGCGTTGTTTAAATAGCAAATGCATTTGCGCCCCCTTTGCGCCCATGGGCGTTCTGGTCTGAAAAACGAGGTGTGTTCAGGCGCATTGTTGGCGCGTTGCTATTTTGAGGCAACTAAAATAGACTACGCCATTGACCAACAAAAACCTGGTCTAAAGTCTAAAGTCAATGGCGCAATATGTTTTTTGTTATTTAAAGAGCGCATTAGTAATATGCGCCTATAAACGGGAGGACAACGCGGGTTTGCTTATCACAAAGTACATGAATGCGCAGCAGCACAAAAATGCTTTTAAATATGAAAGATTAAAGGATTGAATGTAAGAGATTATTATTTGAGTCTCTTGGACATATGAGGACTAATTATGAGACGTTAGAAGGCGCAAAGAGCTGCTTCACCTGCAGCCTGGTAAGTAAATAAATGCTTTGCTTTAAACAAATGCGTCTGTTTTTAAATGTTTTTTTTTTAATCCTACCCGACGGATTTATTGTATATGATATACCTGTGGATATGGCGAGATGAGAAACATTTGTAAGTAATGCTTAAAAAAAACTCTTTGCTAAAAAAACCGCTGTCCAAAGTGCTGAAACGTGAGGAGAGCCGTTTGTAATTTCTTTAAAAATACTTTATTTGTAACAAACAGGAGATAGAGTACAAACCTTATCTTGCATACTTGTAAATTATGTTTTGATGATATTGGATAGTCATACATTTAAAGCAATTACAAGCCTGCTTTTTACTTCCATGACTAAAAGAAAACGGGTTTTAAAGGTTTTAATAAAAAAATAACAATTTCAATACAAGTGTAAAACAACACAATTATTTAACATTAATCTTAAACTGGGGATCTTCTACCTCCGTTTAGTTTTTCAGTTTACAAAGTTCGTCATCTAAATAGGGATTAGACATAGCGCCAGCGCAACTTGCTTTTAAAGGGGATGAGAGCTCAGACTCTCATTGGTTTACTGCACGTTATGCCCAAAATACTCCCATTACAATAGGACCAACCCTTTTCGACCATGCGCTCGCGCACAAACCATTTTTCCCGTCGTTAAAATAGCAAAAGTGGATTCGGACACACCCATTTAGACGTTGCGCTGTGCGCTTTAGACAATGCGCTTAGATCGTTAAAATAGGGCCCGAAATCTTTAAAAATGTTAATAAGTCAGAATGCATGAGCTTTAGACCCCCCTTTAAAGCGAAAAAATGTAATAACACAGTAGTAACAAACATTATAAAATCTGATATTTGCTATTTATTAGAAACCTGAAATCCAGGTTTCACACTGATGCACATATATAATGTATCTTCAACTACTCTTCTTCGAAGGCCAGATTTTTTAAATTGTAAATATGATGCGGGCCAAACTTTTACCCATATTTTTACATTTTATATATTTTTTACCTTTACCTATTATAATATATTATTATATATGTTATAAACTTATGTTGTTTTTGTTACTTTTTGTTATAGGTCATATATTAAAAAAACATGCTTTTTAAAAAAAAATATGGACACATCTTGTATCCAGTTTTTTGCCTTTTAATTACTGAAAACTTGTTAATAGTTCGCGTGGCGGCCTATGACTTCTTTTTTCGGGGGCGCTCGATGCGAAGTTCGTCACAACATGTATGTAGCCCGTCATGTGTGTGGTTCGTAAATTGAGTGATTTTTTTGAATGTCTCTTTTATCATAAACGGTTTTGACGCGTGTGCAGCACGCACTTATTTTGACAAAACATGTGATGCACATGGTTCACATGACCCAACAAACACGTATTTTGAAAACACAAGCAGCACACACGACACTCCAAACACATATTTTGAATTTGCGCCCCTCGAATGAGCAGTCACTGATAATTCAAAAAAGTGCAAGTGCAAATAATCAGCAAATGTATTTTTGTATAGGAGTAAGCAGAGCTGCTTAAACTGCTTTTATTTATAACTATTTAACTTTCATAAATGGTTAGATTTCATGTATTCACAACATATAGCCAGTCTTCTCCTAATGACTAAAATTCCACTTCATGTTTTTTAAAGATATGTAGGTTAAACCTCCTTTCCATTGTACACTTCATTTGGACACGACTGTCGGAGTTCGCCCCCTAGTGGCAGTCGTCATGAAATTTCGGTTTACTCGTAAATCCATGTCAACATAGGAGAGAAGCTCATTCCAGCGCAGCATATGTTGTTTTTAAAGGATTAATGTGTTACTGATATAGTTAATTAAAAAAGTATTAATAAATTTGACCTTGTACAGTGTTTTGATTGGAACGCACTGAAATACATCACTTCTGGTTTTGCGTGTCACATGCAGTGTAGTTGCACAAGTTTATTTTTTTTAATGCATCTAAAGCTCAAATTGGATCCAGTAATAACGCACCCGCAGATGGTTGGCACCCCACGCAGCCCCTTTCAGACTCTCCTTTCGGTTTATCGACCATTATTTGTCATGTACAGTGAAAAGGTAAAAGTAACCACACTTATTTTAAATCAGACAAAGATGACCGGCGGGCCGGATAAATATGATAAGAGGGCTGCATTTGGCCCGCGGGCCGCCAGTTGAGTAGCCCTGATGTTCACTTTCAAGCTAAAGCTGTCACTGGGATTATGGTACACTTATAAAAGGTACCATTTGGGTACAGATATTTGGTACAAAGGTACAAAAGTGCACTTCTGGAAAGGGTGACAACTTTTGTACATGATTTCTGGAGTGTAGATGTGTCTGCTTATAGATCCATCAGATTTTCCACCAACTGACTTGTCAAAAGTGTTTATAATATTTATACCTGGGTCCTTTTAAAGGGATGCATTTTCTTGTAGAGGGTTTTAGCATGTTAAAAGTCTAAAGAACATATCACAGCAAATGTGAAACTAACCACCAATGACAGTTGAGAAGTTGCATCCTAAATTTATTCCTTTTAAACCATCATGGTTGGAGCCATCAAAACACAGCTTTTTTAATAAATCCACCTGTTCTGACTCTTCAAACTTTATCATCTCTGGCATTGTTTAATGTAATGTTGTAAAGTGTCTCTCGTCGTATAGTTAAGTTCATGCATTGTGTGACGTGACAGATTGTGGTTGGCTATGGGTTTGTTTTCCATTCATTGGTTAGAATTGTATTTAAAAGTCTTGTTTTTAGAGTGTTTATATGCCTGATGAAAATCAGTGGACCTAAATGTTGCTATTGTTAATAATATTCTAGCAAGTATTGATAGTGTGCGGCAATGACGGCCGCTGACTTGTCTTCCAAGGGGCGCGAATTCAAAAAATGTGTTCGGAGTGTCATGTGTGTTGCTCGTCATTTCAAAATATGTGTTCGTTGTGTCATGTGAACCATGTGCATCATGCGTGTTTTCAAAATACGTGCCTGCTGCACACGCGTCAAAAGAGTTTATTACAAAAGAGACGCTCACGTTCAGAAAATACTTGCTAACTTATCACTTAACTCTGATTACACATGAGATTAAGCGAGTATCTGGCAAACGTGAGTGTGTCTTTTATCATAAACACCTTTGAAAGATCTGCAGCAGACACGTATTTTGACATGTCTCATGATGCGCATAAGTTTACATGATGTGCCGAACACATATTTTGACATGGCGAGCCACACACATGGTGGGCTAAACATGTTGTGACGAGCTTCGCATTGGCGCCCTCGAAAAAGAAGTCACATGATTTCATATGTTTCATACCTGACAGTTGTGTTGGATTATGTTCCTTTTATTAATTTTTCTTTTTTTTTTTTGATTATGTTCCTATACCTACCAGCTTTTCAGGTGTGCTTGAGAAATCCACCGCCTTTAATGAATTTCATGACTATTACTTACAGATTTTAAATCGCCAATGTTCCTGTTATTTTGTGTAATCTGTATCTCCAGGTTTTGTAAATATTATGCTATTGTGCAACAAAATATCATAAATATGTCTTGCTGAATATCTGATGAATGTCTTTTATCCTATTGAAAGGCCACATGCTCTTGAATTGAGAATGAAATGAGAATAAGGTTGGGACATATGTCTTTATTTACAATCTTATGCTGGAGATTCTGTTCGATTCAAGGCTTAAATTGCATCACTGCATATTGCTTTACTTCATACAGATCTCCAATAAAGTCAATTTTAAAATTTTATTGTGGTTAATATTGCATGACTAGGTTATCAAAGTCTATACACCCCGAAACTGCCCTGTCAGAAAAGATACACCATATCTACTCAATAAAAATGAGGGAACAGATTACAAGCAATATTAAACAACTAAAACAAACACTAATCACAATAATTGTGACTTTAAATTAAACAACATCTTAACCTAATAAGTGAATTGTGTTTTCTACAGCAATATTTTTTACTGAATATTATAACCGTTTTAAACTAATAAAATGCAATGTTTCTTTATCATTTACATAACAAGCAACAAGTCAATATAAAAAAAACAGTTGTTGTTTTAAACATTGTGTGAACATTAAAGCATGACATTTAAAATGGTAGAATGGATTTGAATCTTTTTCAAATCAACTCAATATTTTTGTTTAGGTTATAATTAATTAAAGCATGATATTTAAAATGGTAGAATGTATTTGAATCTTTTTCAAATCAACTCAATATTTTTGTTTAGGTTATAATTAATTCTGTACTGTTTTCTATTCAAATCTACTCACATTAAATTGATAACTATTAAATGTTCAATTTAATTAATATTTACTAAATTTACTTATTAATAAAACTTGTGAAATGTAAATAATAATATTGCTTGTAATCTGTTGCCTCATTTTTATTGAGTAGATATGGTGTATCTTTCCTGGGTAGATTTTATTCCAATCATTTTTATTTGAAATTGAATTAAATATTTGCCTCAAAATCAAAAACACAATTATATTGAATACATTTTAACCAAAAACATTAATTAAAATCTACATGACCACAGAATCATTTTTTTACAGTGTGCAGTGCACAGTGTATTAATGCATATACATTATGTAATGCCTTTATTAACTAATATGGTAACAGTTTACAATAAGGCATATTTGTAAACATTTAGTTAGTGCTAACATGAACTATCAATGAATAATATTTCTAAAGCATTTATTAATCTTTGTTCATGGTAATCTCTGCATTTATAAATAAATTTATAAAATCAAGCGTTGTAACTGTTAACATTACATAAAGCACCATGAACTAACATGAGTAACTGTATTGACATCAACTAACATTAAATTCGCAATGAAATTGAAATGAAAAACGATATATATATATATTTTTTTTAATATTGTGGTATTATTAACAAATTACTTATCTGTGAGCTTCATTAATTTTAAAAAATTAGTGTGTGCTCATAATCTTTAATCAAAAATACAAATCTCCTTCCCTCCTCAAAACGATCTCTCTTCACTTCCGGTCATAAGTATGGCAGGTGGGCGGGGTTCGGGAGAAGATCGCAGCGATAAGCAATTAGCAACACGACCCAACTTCAAACGATCCAATCAGATCTCGATGGAAAAATTCAAATCCAGCCCTGCCTTATTTCATCTCAAAAGCCGTTTCATTCGGATATACGTCACCACGCGGAAAATAAGGCAATCGCTACTTCCGTTTCATGGCAACTTTAAAGGAACAGTATGTAGGATTGTGGCCAAAACTGATATTGCAATCACAAAACTTGTGGCTAAAACTGGTATTGCAATCACACAACTGGTGGCCAATACAAAATGACAACATAAACATCAGTTGGGGGCTGCAACTCCACATTTTAAATGACAATATCCTGGCCAGTCCACTGTTGTCAGTGATATAAGTATTTGAAATAAAAATGATTTCTTAATGTCTAGTGACATATCAGGGCCATTTTATGATGAATTGATATAAATTTCTTACATACTGTTCCTTTAACAAAATTAATAAATGCTCAAAAACTATATTGTTCCTTGTTTGTTCATGTTGGTTAATGCATTTACTAATGTTTACCAATACAACCTTATTGTAAAGTGTTACCACTAATATATATTGGAAGGCATTTTAAACCACATTTAAAACCACAATTGCTGTATATTTCACCTGTTTATTTTAACATTCATGCAGAATAGCAATTTTATTTTATTTTATTTTATTTATATAACGATTTTCACAATTGTTCGAAACAAAGAACCAAACATATTGTTTTTAGATATACACTTCAACCCTAGCCTGGTCCAACCAGACTCTCGTACATTCATTTCATTTGTACAGAGAGTCTGGCCACGCTCCATTGCAAAGCATTACTTCCGTTAAGGAGGGTCCTCTGTTGAACTTTAAAACTATTGGATCTGCCCAGAGTCACTCAGGATCTGCCATAGGCAATCGCTAACGTGTGGTCGTGACGTATATCATGCGCCGAAACCGGCCGGAAACAACAATAACGAATAATCAGAGTCGAGACCAACAAAACTTAGCAAACCTGGTTCTTGCTCCGGCTTTAACTTTGCAACAGCGGACTGAATAGCTTTTCTCATGTCTTTCTGCCATTACTGAACTACAACTTAAACTGACGCACGACCTCAAAGTCATCGTTTTTAGCCACCCCCCCTTCTGTTTGCTGATTGGACCTGCAGATGAAAACGAAACTCTACACAGCAGTCCCAGACGTGGTACTGAAGCGAAATGAAAATTAGCGGGAAGCACGTAGGAGGGCGGAGCCAGGCTACTCCAACCCAGCATTAATTGGGTCAAAAAGGGGTGAGCCCAGCCCACTTGGGTCAAATCTAAAAATGTTCTGGGTTAATTTCAACCCAGCTGCTGGGCTCGTCCCTTTTTGACCCAACGTTGGGTATATCTTTAAATTTTGTCCAGAAGATATCTTTGAATCTTGTCCATAACACCCCCCAAGTATGGATGCTTGACACCTAGTTTAACCGTGCTGCATGCTTTACCCAACTTGTTAATAATTACAAGAGTGTGTATGGATCTGTGTGATTGATTATATTGATCTGTGTTGTTGTTTGTTTGGAATTGTTTGGGTTGCTTGTGTCTACTGGGTGTTGTTGTGGGTTATACAGTAGCTGTCTGCAGGGAGGAGAGCCTTTTTGTCATGTAAATGATCATATTGATGAGAGCGTCCACCAATCAGTGCGCTTCAATAGACCTTTTGCGAGTTGACGTCACAGTTACATCACGCACGCATGTGGTGGCAGAAAAACAGTGGAAATGAATGAGACACGAGTGAAACGAACAATATAACTCACTAGAAATGTTTTGTTGTGCTGTTGAGTGTCAGAATAGGAATGCCAAAATAGATGACCTTCATTTTTATAGTATACCGTCGTCGAAGACACCATTTGAAGATAAACGTACGTAGGTGTTTATGGTTGCAATAAGCCCTCAACCGGACAGACTGGAGTGATGAAATCATCTGAAAATCTTTTAATAATTTGAATAGAAAATAATTATAGAAGATATCCGGTGTTCTGTCGAAGTCTGATCCCTCTATGTGTTTCTTATAGCGTTTTCATCACGTTACGTTTCTAATTTATTTAGAAAAATTAAAAATTTGAATTAGTTCATAATATCAATAATATTACCATTTATTTAAGTTTTCGTATTTTTTTCGTTTTCTATTACTTCTTTTTACCTTATATCTTAGCCTAGTTCTTCTTCCTGTTTGTTCTAAATTATGATGTTTACTAATAAATATATAAATATAGCACACACACACACGATGTAAAGTGTTAATAATATATAAACAGGCCTATACAAATTAATTTGTATGTAAACATAATAGTTTTAGATCGTAGGCTAAAAATATAAGGAAGAAATTGAAAACAGGAAATGATGAAATATTTAATAAATGATATTATACAGAATACATGATAGTATTGCTCTTATAAGTACTTCAGCGATTCATACTGTAAAAATAATTGATTTACCAATAAAGAACAATATACATTACATACATGCACACAATTAGTAGCCAAGCCATTTAAACTTTTAATTTATTTAAAAAATAAACGTAACTTGGTGAAAACGTTATAAGAAACATTACACTTAAGAGAAATATAGGGGAAACAGACTTCTACAGAACACCGGATCCATAAAAATCGCAGTTTAACACTAAAACACTTCACACAGCTATTGAGAAGCATTCACTTTCTGCCACCAGTTGGGCTCCGCCCACAAAAACGTCATCTCTGTTTGCAAACACGCAAAAGGTCTATTAAAACGTTACATGATAATTTGTTTATCGGACTCAGTTTACAGAAGCTTGATCTAAAATGAAAATCATGTACCCTTGGAAAGTGAAGGCAAAGCTGTCTTTTGGATAAAAAATGTGTCAAATTTCTATTCATGAAGTAGTTTTGAATTTTTAAAAGCGCACTTTGATAAAAAAATTATTATAAGTCTTGGGAGTTGCATTGAAAGCTTTTGGTTTGGTAAGATATTTACAAGCTTAACACTATTCTATTTTCAAATAGTATTTACTTTCATATTTCATTTTTGGTATTTGAAATCCTTGAATATTGCAAAGTATATTGCATAGCAAACACATTAAAGGCCAGTAAATAATCTCTTTCTTGACAGCTTTAGAATATCTCTGAATAATAAAGCTGTTTATGTTAGTAAACAATTAATTTATCAAAGCAAATAGATCCATTGTTGTCACCATTTCTCATTGTACTTGTGTTCAATTAAGCATTGCTTTTATGGATGGGCTTAGTCTATTATTAAAACATAAAGGGAGATTTACTTTAATTATATAATACTGGGACACATCCATACACACCCACATATGCACAATGCCTGGAAAGATACTGTTTGTCTACATGTGAGGTCAAATGGTCCCTGAGGTGTCATTAAATTTGTGTAATGCTTTCTTAGACTATTGCAGTCTAAGCAAGAATACTAACCTGCATATGTTATCCACGACAGGGAACAATTTAAAGCAGCTCAAAAACAATTTATTCATCCAGCGCAATGACATAAACATGATTTTTTTCTTCGGTTATATGCACAGGTATTCTCCAAGGGGCTTTTCGGTTTACTCTGCATACTGCACACTCGTATCCTCACGTTTCAGCACTAAACCATTACATAACATACTGTTTCTTCCACCATTTAGAAAAAACGAGAAGTACCTTGCAACCTCATTGGCCACGCAGGTATCTACGTAGCTGTTCGCCCAATATATGACATGCCCCTTTCCATTTACCCTTATCACCTCTGTGGAGACATTCAGTCCTGTTTTTCACATATTAAAGCTTTTAAAGCTATTCACTCCTTTTCAATCATGTTTCTTCTTTGGATCCTGCTGTCGTGACTGCTGTTGATCATTTCTGCATCTGTTGAAAAGCATTCCCTTCATCCCCAGATGCTGAGATCCTCCATTCGCGGTAACTGACGTTCTTGTAGTAATGGAAATTCTAACTCAATAATGTGTTGATAACATAAGCATTCTCAGGAGGACTGTAGAAATGTCAATTTGGAAGTAACGCAACCTTGAACAGTATATAGCATGAAGTAACAACTTCAAAGCTAGTGTTTGGGTTTTTTCTAGGTTTTAAAAAAAACGTTCTTTCTTCCCAGCCTAATATGCTGAGACAACTAAGTGGAGCGTTGCACAAAAAGTCATTTAAAACATGACTCTGTTTCAACATCTCTGACCAGTCCAGCATACCAACATTGGCTTAACAATTAGGGGAGACCGGGGTTGGTTGTCACAATTTTTACTCATGCATGAATTGCTCATCTTCAAAAAATCTTTCAGCAGTAATTCCTACATGAAATGAAACTTTGGAGTCTTGGCTTTAAATGTGTATACTTTTTACTTTTCGATTGTATTGCAACAGGAAGTAATTAACCATCAAAGACACTCTGACACAATGTGACAACCAACCCCATCACGGGGTTGGTTGTCACAGGGTATGGGGTTGGTTGTCCCTATAGAGGTTCAATAGGATTTCAATGATAAATTGGGATCTGAAAAGATAATGTGTAACTTTTTAGTTTTTTAAGATAGAAACTCCAAATAAGTTTTAATATGAATCCACCCATATGATAGTTGTTATTAATGCCTCTTATGTTTAAACAACGGGATTAAAGTGGGTGATCAGTTACTTGAATAGGCTTTATGCCCAGCTGCACTACGAACTTCAGCCAGCTCATTGTTTCCTGTCTGCCATTATTGGACAAACTGATTAATCCAGGTGTGTCTGATTATTGTTGTTGTGACTACTGAGGTCAGGCACACCTGGATTAATCAGTTTGTCCAATAATGGAAGACAGGAAACAAGACGCTGGCTGAAGTTCAGGAAGTAGTGCAGCTGGGCATAAAGCCTATTGTCTACTGTGTTGAGAAATAAAATGAAATAATTTTTTGTGTTAAAACCTCTTTATTTGATGCTTTATTTATTTATAACAGCAAACAAAAACAAACAAACAGTCTTAAAAGGCCTACATGTCCAATATTCTTATGTGACAACCAACCCCGCAAGCTATGTGACAACCATCCCCAAATGACTTCTTGACAAACATGCTAAGCTAGCTGCCACACGGCTTTAACTTGATAGCTAAAAGATGACTCAAAATAAAGCTACTACTTTTGGCTTTTTAATGAGTGTTTTGTTTTTGAATGACTAATATCATACAAGATCTCAACACAAAAACAACACCAACATGAAAATTTACTCTGTCACATAAAAATAAAAAATTGTCTCCTAACTTCAATGTTTTGTGTCTGCTCAGCAAAATTTCAAGTGCAAATGAGTAAGCTATTAAAGGCTAACAAATTGATATCAAAATTGTACCACATCGCCATGTAGTATGTCTGGAATAAGCAGTGTGACAACCAACCCGTGAGACAACCAACCCCGGTCTCCCCTACTCTCTCCAAAAAAAAAAAAAAAAAAAAAAACGTACAAAAGTACCTAATAAAAAATTCTATTTAGGTGGAGATATGCACGTTTGAGGTACCAATATGTACATTTTAGGTACAAAAGCGTAGAGGAGAGCAAAGCACAATGCTTTTTGGTTTGGGCTCTATTATTAAATAATATTAGCGTTTAATTAATTATATTTTTTTACACAAGCAACACACACATCTCTGCTACAAATGAACATTTAAAGTTTGTTTCTATTACTTACGATTCTTGGACAATTACACCAAACATGACAGAAATGCAAACGTTACAACTTACCCCCTAGGTGGGGTTAATTGTAACAGGCAGGGGGTTAGTTGTAACACTTTCTAAAAATTAAGTTTGCAGACAAATATTTTAATACTATTTTGTGTATATATTTGAAGTGGATATTGTTTATATATCTGTCTATAATAGACAGGTATACACTATTCATCCCTCATCTAACATTTCAATTATAAATGGATACAAATGTCTAAATATGTGAGAAAAAGCAGCACAATTATGACAACAAAAAAATTATATGTGACCCAGTCTGTAAAAACCATACTACAGTTTCAAAATCAAATTCTGAGATAATGAAAATCAAAGTCTGATTTTAGCCATTCATTTCATTATGATTTTAATTTTTGACGTGACCTTATTCAATCAATATTATAGATATGAACAAAAATACATTTTGACGCACAATTTTTGATAAGACAGGCACATTTATTTTTTTTTGGCAGCTAGCAATCATTCGTGTGTAGCCTATTTAAAACAACGGCAAGAATTACGCTAACGTTAGCTGTTTTCATATCGTAAGTGCTGAGGGGTTAGTTGTAACACAGTGTTACAACTAACCCCGCTGGGTCAAAATATTTTCAAGAGCTGCAGACATATTTCAAAATGATGCTATGTTTTTGTCAACAAGACACTGATTAAGATGACATAACATTGGTTTTGGTGTCTTACACACCCAACTCAGAAACCGAAAAAAAACATATGATGAAAAAAATTACTTACATGCCACCAAAATACTCTTTCATCAATAACTCTATGGAGACATTATAGCACTTTGCAGTTCGGGTGGCCCGCCTACGCTGGGAACCCTACCGCCTTAACTAGGTCGTCCAAAAAAAAAAAAAAATTTGCTGCACAAAAGGTCGTCAAGTGCAACTCGGAGAATAGTGTAGATGTGCTTCACACCGCAAGCGGGCACGCACACCACATGGCCAAATGAGAGAAAGACGTGGTCCGTCACTGTCTGGAGGATAATTAGTAGCCAGCTGATAAAACATCTTAGAAAATAGCGTGGACGTGCTTCACACCGCGAGTGTGCACGTGCGCCACACGCCGAAATGGTCCGTCAACTGTCCAGTTAATAAAACGCGTGTCTGTGAGAACTGTAAGTGGACTTATGTTTTGGGTTTAATTAAGCCTGTTATTGTATTAGGGGTTGTGCACACCAAAACTTTTACACCCACGGCCGGCGCATGTTTTCAATTGTTTCTAATGGAAGCTCGGTTCAAATAAGCCAGCAGCTAGCGGTTTTGTTCCGCGCTGAAAATCGGCACCCGGCGGTTTTTCTGCGCTCAGCACTGAGCGCCAAGAGTTGAAAAATATTCTACTTGGGTAAAAAGCTCAGCTCGTCAATGTCAGTTCTCACGCGGCCGTCCAATCACAGTGGAGGAGGGCCGGGACAAGTATCACAGCAAACAACCGTCTCACAGCTGACGTATCAGAGCTACCAAAGTGCTCAGCTGAAGAAAGCTCGCACTCAGCTGAAAAACAGCTGGCATTCGGCGTTCTCTAGGCTTTTTTAGCCATGTTTAAAAGTTTTGGTGTGCACAACACCTTAGTCTATAGTTCTTACAAATTTAAAGTAAGTTAGCTGGTGATTTTTGTTGTTTGAGCAACCTGCTAGCTAGGTTTCACGTGCCTGTTGATTCTATATAATTGTTGAGCGCTCTTGCTCACGTTATTTATCTGCATTATTAACATGCTACAGTAGTTACACTCCTTTAAGATAATGTAATTAATAGTGGGAAATAATCAGTTTTTACAATCTTAGCGCTATCTCCGTTCGCCAGACGTTCTACAAATCTGCTTCAGTTTGTGTTTACTAACACTTTAGTTTCACTTCATCACGCAGCTATTTTCGTTAGAGGTATCTGTTAAAAACATTTAATTCATTAATAATCTAGTATGTGTTCATTTTCTGTAAATTCAAAATTAGGTTTTATTTTCTTGATTGTTTTAAATAAAAATATTTTCATTTTTTCGTAGGCCCTGCCCCTTTGATTGCCACATACCACCTTAACTAACAAATTTTATGCGGGAAACCATGATACCTTTCCATAAATTTGCAGGTGACCGTCTTTTGGCAGCGTTAAAAAATACCAGAAAAACAAGTCGTTCAACCCTGTGCAACAATGTAAACGGTCCGTGTTACAATTAACCCTGCATTAGTTTTTGTTCCATACTTTTGAAAAAGTGCCGTTACAACTTTTATTGTCTGTACTTGGACGGTAGAGTGGCGAGTAATTGATATTGTGGATGAGGGCATCCCTGCATGTGCCATACATGCACGTCTTTTCATTACTGCTCTTCTACAGGACTGACTGTTGAGTGATGTGAATTGTATTTTTGAGTACTAAAGCAAAGTGAATATGATATAAAGAGAGAGACACACACGCTGACATTCATAGTCTATATCCATTAACCTTGTTCTTCATCATTGTATACCTCTTACTTTAAACCTTTCTCTACCCTTTCTGTTTCCCGGCCTGTCATCCCTACCCTGAAACATTGTGCTTCTTTCCTATTTCTTTACAGCTTTTTTCTTTAAAGTATCCAAGTATTAGTGCAATGAATTAAAATTGGGCGGCATGCTAATAACTTTGAATCACATTGGCTTTTGGGAGACTACAGCTGGGTAAAAAAATGGATTCTCCGATTTTAATTGATCTTTAAAATAACAAAACAATATCTTTTTTGGGAAATCTCTGAATCGATTCTTATTGAGCTTGCTTTAGTTCAGAGGCAGGGCTCCACAATAAGGCAATGGCCCGGGCAAGCTTGAAGGATGCTTGGGACAGTTGACAGAACTGTCACTTGCCTGTTCGGACCAGTGCTACATTGTCACAAAAGTTTATTATAGGAAAGAGGAAACAAAACAGATCTCAATGCACTACTCAAACACTGTTTGAGAAGTTTTGGCGTGTGCCCACATCTGAAGCATGCACCCGGACTTTGAATTCAATTGGTAACACCTAAAAAAAAGTAATATAACTTATTTTAAAGTGTCAAATACTTTAAGTAAAAAAGTATTAATCCAACTTTTTACTTTTTACAGTGTGGGTTCATGTTTGAACGGACATATTTACACAGGATTATTTAAAAATGCCTCAGGTATCCTCGTAAACGTTGTCTGTTGTGTGAAAATGTGTCTAATTCAGAAAGAAAGCACATGTGTAAGAGTATTTTATTTGATCCATGCATTACATGTAAGTCTTAAAGTGAAAGCACACCAAATAAATTCAATGTCTGCAAAACAAATAAAGTACTGTTAATAGACGGTTTCAGCAGTAACAACATAAACAAGCGCTGTCGCGGTCCACATGTAACTTCCGGTAAACTCCTCTAATAATAAATAACAACAAAGTACTTTAAACGTAGTTTATTTATTTAACAAGCAAAAAACCAACACATAGATTACCTAGGAAACCAAAAGAGTATTTATTTTTGACGAGGAATTTGTTCAAGAGATCAGTTTAGCAACTAGTCAGACCATTAAAAAAACAAAACCGGAAGGAAAGTTCAGATCCAGACGTGTATCACATGCGTCCGATGAAACCGTCTATAACTAATCAATATTGAACTGAATCATATAAACCATATAATAATTTTTTAAAAACCATTTAAAAAGAATAGCCAAATTGGTCGTAATATCCAGCCCATGATTATTTCTGTTTTGTCACAAGACATGCAAGAAGCAATAAGATTCAAAGTTATTGACATGTTGCCATATTTGAAGTCTCTTGAGCTGGATGCTTATATAACATAAAAATAACATAATGAAATTAAACGAATGCTCTTGGCACGCATTATACGTTATCAAATACTTTCACTTCAAATACACTTGATCCCAGCCTCAGGCCATTCAAAAATACCGCTATGATGGCAGAATCCATTAAGATTTTGTTAACTTTTTCCCCGCCAGCCATTTTTTGAAAAGTTGCTCGCCAGCATTTTTTTTGTGATTTTCACAAAATGTCTACCAGGAAAATTTTCTTCTAAAAAATATAAATATACAAATATATCAAATGAAAGAACAGACACTCTACTTTCAAACAAACAATAAACAAACAAACAAAACGGGGGAAAAAAAGTTTCATTATCTACATTTTTTCTCTGCTTATAAACTCTTAAATATGGGTATTTTTCTTAAAAAATACAAATTTCTTTGCATTTTTGTGAAGGAATTTTGTTTGATCAGATTCAGAAAGATTATCAAACATACACAGAGTTTAAAATTGGTAAATAATGTTTTGCTTCAGTTTTTTTATAAATTGCGTAAGT
Source organism: Misgurnus anguillicaudatus (assembly GCF_027580225.2). NCBI lineage: Eukaryota > Metazoa > Chordata > Actinopteri > Cypriniformes > Cobitidae > Misgurnus > Misgurnus anguillicaudatus. The sequence continues at coordinate 5,432,569 of NC_073343.2, forward strand.
GCGCCATCTAGTGGATAAACGCGGTTTTACAGAGTTACTTAAAACCTCATCAGGGTCGGAGCCGATGGTGTAGTCGGCAGTGCTCCGACATGTGGTGCTTTCGCACTTTCGGTGACCCGAGTTCGATTCTCAGCTCGGGGTCATTTGCCGATCCCATACCCCTCTCTCCTCCCTGTACTTTCCTGTCCTCTCCTCAGTTACTGTCAAAATAAAGGCAAAATGGCAAAAAATAACTTAAAAAAAAACTCATCAGGAACACTTTTTTATGTGAATGTTTCCTCTTAATTGACGAGATAACTCGTCAGTGGCGGGGAAAGAGTTAAAGGGGACATTTCACAATACTTTTTTATATGTCAAATAAATATTGGTGTCCCAAGAGTGCGTATGTGAAGTTCTAGCTCAAATACCATATAAATAATTTATTATAGCACGTTAAAATTGCCACTTTATAGGTGAGCAAAAATGTGACAATTTTGGGTGTGTACGTTTAAATGCAAATGAGCTGATCTCTGCACTAAATGGCAGTGCTACGGTTGGATAGTGCAGATTCAGGGGTGGTATTATCCCCTTCTGACATCACAAGGGGAGCCAGATATCAATAACCTGTATTTTCACATGCTTGCAGAAAACGGTTACCAATTTTACACATTTTCTATGTTGATAGAAGCACCAGACACCCAATTATAGCACTTAAACTGGAAAAGTCAGATTGTCATGATATGAAAAATGCTAATTTACAAGAAAACATGTCAGACGCATCTGTCTCCCATCCTCTGTTGTTTCCTTTACGTGTCACTGTGTTCTTTTCAACATCCTGAGATCCTGTCTGTGTTCCCCTCCTTCTGTGTTTTAAGTATAACAGGAAGAAAAGATGAGTTGTCAGGCAGGAGATGGAATGACTCACTTCCACAATACACTCTTGAGTGTGGAAAGCAGTTAGCATGTTATTGCACTGCTGACTGGGGTTTAAATAAATTCATTTTAATGTTGATTTCTCTCTCCACCTTTTAATATCAGGTTATGGGAGAGTCTTTAATCATTTAACACCAGCGATAAATCAAAAACGTCTTAGATGTTGGTTGGGGACAGAAATGTTGTTGAGTGCTACTGTAGCTGTAGATTTTTGTTTCGAATTCAGTGTTGTGTCAAATTCAGACACTGTCAAACTCCTACTCTCTTGGACCCCAAGGCATGTTTGTTTTGCCTGATCAAAAATGCTTGTCACATTGCACCATATCCTGAACAGACACAATAAAGAGACAACGGATTTTCTATATACATTTTGTCACCATCACGCCAACTGTGACCATCATGCTTTGTAGCTCTGTCCTCTCATTCTTTAGAAATTGTGCTTGGTATATATCTACGTAAACCATCAAATTTACTGCCTGGCTATGACAGTGTGGTGTCACAATTTAACTTGGACTGAAAAGTTGCTTGTTGGTGGAAAATTTTGTCACATTGTGCCTATATGTTTTTCCTATTATAGCTGATCCTATAAATAAAGTTTTAAACTGTCAATGTGTCAGTTTGGATATTATAATATTAATATACTATATATATTAAGAGCCAGATTTACTAAACGGGGCAAATTAGCCTGAGAGCGCAATTCCAAAAAAGGGTCGATGGGAGTAGTAATATCTGCAGGGATATTTACTATAAAAGTGCAAATTAAATAACACAGGCACAACATCTGATTTCCATAATGACCAATGCAATCTACTAAGAGCAGGGCAAATTAGTTCAGGGTCGCAAATAAGCAGAGCTGACTTTGAGTTTAGCACCAAGGACATCACAGCGGAAAATTTGGGAAGTGTAATCCAAGCTAACGAAGCCATAGTACACTGAAAACAACTGGATGTTTCGTCTGAAAGGGAAATTTCTAGAAACGCATATGCAATAAGGTCGATCGCAAAAATATCTAGACCACACCTTTTTAGTGCTAATTATACACTGCGCGTCTTTAGTAAATCCCAACAGTCGTCAGTTAGCTGTTAGTAAATCTGTCCCTAAGAGTATAATGCTCTTATAGCAAATGTATTGGATATAACAAGATTGACTCCTATTACTATGAATTGGGGACAATGCAACACTAAATAGGGCCACTCTAGGGTGCGTTTACCGACATCGACGTAACTTGCTGCTGAACCAACATAGTACGATGCATAGGTGGAGAAACGAACTACCTTGTCACGACTGTTTCCTGAAAGCATAGTAACTTTGTCGCTGTCAGAATCCTGCCAGATCCTTGTTTGTATTTAGATCTAGTTTAGCATGGCAGGGTTCTGACAGTACATATGTTCTATGTGGTAGATGCGTGGTTTTAGAATTGGTTTATTCTGACCACGCATTTCCCGGGTCTCGTTACTTTTTCCCCGATCCCTTACTTGGGATTATTTTCCAGGTGTCATATCTTGCATCGGAAGACCGATTTTATTACAGTGATTTAGTTATCTGTTGTTTATTTTCAAGATATTTAATTCATCTGCAAGTTTCCTCTTACGTCACTCCTCCCAGGGATTCCCCAGGGTCTTAAAGCTTGTAGGATTGCGCACATGCATCGTTTTCAAATGCAGCGCTTTAATTCAGTTTACAAACTTAAAGGCGTAAAATAATATTTTTGTATATTTAGAATGATGGATATAGCATGTACTACATGTTTTTTGCTTTTTTTTCAAAAGCATGATCAACGTAAGTCTACATATTATAATAACAAGGAACAATGCTTCTAACGACTGGTGAAGAGCAAACCACAGAAGTTTGCGATGCTGCTTGCGAATGTTCGTTTGAACTATGGTTTCGGGAAACACCAAATCCTTGACATTCGTCAGTAACGGCGTAACTTACGACAGTAGTTGGCTAACGATGCTTTTGGGAAATGCACCCCTGGTGACAGAAGTCCGCCTTCCACTTAAAACAACCAATCATCAGTCGATAAAGACTGACGATTAACTGATGGTGGGGCTCTGTACATAGTCACACAAGGTGCTTGCCAACCAGTATGCATTTCGCAGTATGGCCGCGATAAAAGGTGTTTTCAGTGTAATTTGAGCTTAAGAAACAAAAATTATGGCACAGTTAAAGGACACGTTCGGTATTTTACACTTAAAGCCCTGTTTTCAGATTGTTTATGATGAAATAGAACGGCTTTGACTGAAATTTGGACATATGATGCAGTCCCGAGAATTTTCGGGTGTTTGTTCTATCACCTCCCATCTCTATAATGGCTGTATAGGTGCACATGAACAATCCTTTCTAAAATGCATTAAACTTTCATTTACACAGACGTGAAACTCACCGAGTGGTCAGGGGTGTTCACTGATATGTCACACAAAAATCGCTGCAAAAGATGCTTTCCAACAGGTTCCAGCGCCAGCATTTTTCATGATTTTCACAAAAGTTTAATGCCTTCCAGAAAATGTTCTTCTTTAAATATATAAACAAACAATATATCAAATGAAAGAACTGACCCTCTGCTTTCAAAAAAAAAAAAAAAACGTTTCATCCTACCTTCATTAGTTCTCTTGTAATCACCTCTCAAACATGGGTAGGTTTCTTCAAAATCACCCAATTTTGAGCAAAAAGCTGAGATAATTCCATTTTTGTGAAGGACTTTTGATAGAGATCAGATGCAGAGCAATCTTTAAAACATACACGGAGTTCTTTCTCTTTCACGTGAGGCGTAGGCTTGGGCGGTAATACGGTAATATGGTATACCGCGGGATCTAAAAATAGCAAAGGTATCAGTTTCTATACCGCCATACCGGCATTTAAAAAAAAACAATGAACTTATATAGAAGACAAGGATTAAATATTAAATTAAGGATGGCGAAAACTAAAAATTTTCTTCACCGACCACCGAGCCATTAACTGATTAGTTTAAAACAAGTTACGCTGTTTGAAATAACAGCCATTTCGAGCTGTAACGACTAGAACAACTCTTTTGTATAATTATTATTACTTTTTCATTTTTCAAAAAGACAAGTGTCAACTTCTGTTAAGTGCAACATGGACGATGCAATGCTTTGCTGATGCGAGCCGCGAGAAAGCCCTTGTCTGTTTTAGAAAGAATGCAGCAAAGATATTTAATGCTAATGTATGAGTTTCATTCATTTATGATGAGGTCCGTGCGTTCTAGTTAACAATGCAATGCAAGGGAACGCGCCGTGCCGGCGCCTCTGTAGCACCCTGACCGCCTGGTTAGGGGAGATAAAGAGTCAATAAAAGACACAGGACACGGAGCTGCTGCAACATCATCTGAGTCTCTGTATTGTCTGACATTAATGCAAATATTTATGCATTCTCATATATCAATGAAAGATATATAACAACAGATTATCTGTTTAGAGAAAACACCATATACAGAAAGAAAACAGAATTACTCACATACAGCTTCTGAACAGGTACTCTTTCCACAAATTAATCAAATAATTTCAATAGAAACTTGAATTACAACAAACATTAATAATGCTATGTGCTGTATATGGCATATAATATTCACATATAGTACTTTGTCTCAACATTTTAAGCATATGTACCATTTACCATAGCTCAAGAATTATAACATGTAAGCCAAACACACATATTACACACACAAACACATATTACACTTTCTCCTATGAACCAACAGATTACTTTTCTTAAAGCACTGTCATCTGTAACCTAACTGTTAAATTAGTTCTCAAACACCAATATGATATTAGTTTACATTGAGTTTCACATTTATATACTCCGTTTTTCACATTTATATTACCATATGGTCTCTGAAATCAGTTTAACTTTCATCAGTGATACACGTGACACACACGCGGTTAACTTAAACGAACTTTTAGACACGTATATTTAAACAATTGATACACTTTACACAATGACACTTGCCATTTACCACAGCTTTTACGTATATAAAGTGTATTTAATTACAATTACTCATCTCATACCTGGTTAGGGGAGATAAAGAGTCAATAAAAGACACAGGACACGGAGCTGCTGCAACATCATCTGAGTCTCTGTATTGTCTGAGCAGCGCGCCCCCTCCCCCTACAGGTGAAAGTCCCCAGGCAAAAATAATCAATTGATCGATCATCAATAGGCTAGGGATACCAATCGCCAACATCACAAACAGTATGCATTAAGGACATTCAATTAATTTTCCAATGATAACAACATATTCTGATGACACTAATTATTATTAGTTTTATTGTCACTTTTCCTTTGCATATTTTATTTATTTTTTTATTTTTTTTTTAACCCACCACACTCTCCCCGTCAAAAATAAATGTCGTCCCGACATTACTCTACTAAACTACTTCAACCCAAAATAAGACATTTTATTTCTGCTGATAATGTTGTTTTATCCCAATGTCCTACTGAATGTATGCCATATGTCACTATGTGTACTGCAAGTTAACAGTGAATAAAGGCATGTATAAGAAACTGCATCCTCTTCTCTTTTCAAATCCCATTCCTTTTCTCCATTTTCTCGGTTTCTTCAGTATGCATACAAGTATACTGGTTGATAGTGTTGAACTGAATAAGTCCATGGAGGTAAGTTCTGCATCTCATATGACATGGGTTGAAACGCTGCTGTGTTTGTAGGCTCTACATTATAACATACCGGAGTACCCAAGTGATCATAGGTAAATGTCTTTGGTGGTCTCCTTTCTCTCTTAGGCCATCTGTATTCCTGTCCTATTTCCCTGTCATTCTCACTCAGTCTTACAGGTACATCTTCCATTTCATCAGGTCTTTCTACACGTTCCCCCTCCATCACATCAACTTCCTGTTGAGGTATTTCCTCATTTTCCATTACAACTTCTGTTCCATGGTCTCTTGCTCCCTCTTGACCAATTTCTTCCCTTTCCTTTCCAGGTTCACTGTGCAGGATAACTGGTAAGTTTCCACTTTTTAACTCTCCGTTTCCTTCCTCAGGTTGCTGTAACTGGACTTCAGGTAGGTATTCATTTCGCCAGTTTTCACACCGAGGTTGCTGATGATGGGCCACAGGTAGGTAATTATAGTAAGAATCATCTTCATCCTCGTCTTCTTCCGGGTCTGCTTCACATCTATTTACTGTTTTTTGTCTTTTCACTGGTCTCTTTGTCTTTTCTTCCATTTCAAGATCACTCTCCAATGGGAGATAATCACAAGGCATCAAGAGGTTACGGTGGAGAACGCGTGATCTTCCTTTACCCTGTTCTGGTTTCACTTCAAAAACCGGGCCTTTTCCTCCTATTTGACGCACCACTGTGTGTACACTATCTTCCCAATGGTTTCGCAGCTTCCCGGTTCCACCCCTAGGTGTCAAGTTCCTCACTAAGACGCGATCTCCAGGACATAACATAGAACCCCTCACTTTTTCATCATAGTTCCTCTTGTTTCTTCCTGCCACCTTCTTTGCCGTATTTCTGGTGATTTCCAATGCTTCCTGCATTTCTTGCCTCCATCTCTTTACATACTCTTTATAATCAGTAGTTCCGGTTTCTGATGTCAAACTGAACAATAGATCAACAGGTAATCTTGGGGACCTTCCAAACAGTAAGTAAAATGGTGAAAATCCTGTCACCTCACACTTTGTGCTGTTGTATGCAAAGATGAGTTTGTTGAGTGACTCTTTCCAATTCGTTTTCTGCTGTTCCGTCAACGTCTTCAGCATCTGAAGCAACGTTCGGTTGAAACGTTCAACTTGCCCATTCCCTTGGGGGTGATATGGCGTGGTCCTTGATCCAGCAACTCCACAACTTTTCTTCAACTGAGCAACCAGCTGGTTTTCGAACTCTCCTCCTTGGTCATGATGAATTCTTTCTGGGAACCCAAACTTCAGAGCGTAGTCATTAAACAACTTGTCAACAACAGTTTTAGCCGATTTTGAGGTAGTTGCATAGGCTTGTGCAAATCGTGTGAAATGGTCAACCACAATTAGAATATACTCATATCCTCCTTTACATTTATCCAAGTGTAAGAAGTCTATGGACACAAGCTCGAACGGGTGAGTAGTAACAATATTTTGGAGTGGTGCTCTGGCCTCCCTACATGGTTTCTTCTGTTTCAGGCAAACACAACTCTTGGTGACATAATGCTCAACATCATTTTGCATTTGTGGCCAATAGAACCTTTCTCTGATTAAAGACATTGTTCGATCAAGACCTTGATGACCCATGTTATCATGTAATGCTCTCAATACATGCTGCTTGTACCTTGCAGGTAAGACTAGCTGTGTCTGGGTATTCGTCTTTCTACGGAGGATGCCATCGTCTCCCAAGAAAAGTTTGTCCCAACTGCGCAATAAGCATTTACTTTGTGCACTCAAGGTCTTAAACAGATGCCCTGTTGGCTTTTCATTGGACAGTTTATACTGTAGAACAGATCCAATGTGGTCATCATTTTGTTGTTCTTTTCTGATCTCCTCCACAGGTAATGGCTCGCATGCATGCTCAAACTCCATGGTGTCGTCAAGAGAAATCATTGCAGTCCAAGAGATGTTGTGTGGTGCTTCAACAGATTGAATGGTTGCTTCGACACAGTCAGATGGCACTTCTTCAGTGTATGTCTTTATTACGCTTTCAATGTTCAGTGGCATTCTGGATAGGGTATCTGCATCCACATTTTCTTTGCCAGGCCGGTACTTGATGTTAAAATGGAAATCTGCGAGTTCCGCCACCCATCTACATCCTGTCGCATTCAGCTTTGCACTAGTCAAGACGTAAGTAAGTGGATTATTGTCACTATACACTGTGAAGGTTGGAGCATAGTACAGATAATCCTTGAATTTTTCAGTGACAGCCCACTTCAGGGCAAGGAACTCCAATTTCCCTGAGTGGAGGTGATACTTCTTTTCCGCGGCTGTCAGGGTTCGAGATCCATAAGCGATAACTCTAAGCTTTTCCGCTTGCTTTTGACATAGAACTGCCCCAAGACCCTGATTCGATGCGTCAGTATGAAGTATGAATGGCTGTGAGAAGTCCGGGAATGCAAGTACTGGTGGTTCAACTAGACAATCGATCAGTCCCTCCATTATCTCTTGGTGTTTGTCTGTCCACACAATCGGCCTGTGAGATGGCACTCCCCTTTTCTTTCCTTTAGCCTGTTGATTACATATCTCCTTGGAATTTTCCTTCTCTTTCTCTGTTTCCTTTAGCAGGTCATACAGCGGACTCGCAATTCTGGAGAAATCCTTTATATATTGTCGATAGTAGCTCAACAGACCCATGACTGCTCTCAACTGTCCAACTGTGCTTGGTCTTTTATCTTTCAGACTTCTCACGGCAGCTGTATCAGCCGGGTCCATCTTACTCCCTTCCGCTGAGACAATCCTTCCAAGGTATCGCACCTCACGTTTAAATAGTTCGCATTTGCCAGGTTTTAGTTTGATTCCATACTGTCTCAATCTTTGCAGGACTTTCCTTACATCGTTCACATGATCTTCAAAGGTTTTACTGAACACTAACGTGTCATCCAGATAAGGAACACAGATGTTGTCTCTTAGCTCATCTAAACACTCCTCCATGCAGCGTTGGAAAGCTGAAGGAGCATTCATAAGGCCGAAAGGTATCCGAATCCACTCATATAAACCCCACGGTGTCACAAAGGCTGTTAATGGTCTACTCTCCTTGGCCATGAAGCCCTGATGATATGCTTTACCTTGGTCCAGCAGCGAAAACCAGGAGTTCCCCCCCAAACTGTCCATAATGTCTTGGACCCGGGGAATGGGCTGTCTATCAGGATGTGTTTTCCGGTTCAGCTCTCTGAAATCGATACACAAGCGTAAGCTGCCATCTTTTTTTCGGACACATACAACAGGTGAGGCATATGGTGAATTTGATTTCTGCACCCATCCTTGTGCAATGAGATCATGCAGGTAGTTTTTCATCTCTTGGTAGAGGGGTTTAGGCACTGACCGGTAAGTGCGGGCAACAGGATTGGTGTCTTTCAGTGAAATGGCAAGTTGTAGTTTCTCGATACAGCCTATGTCATTGTCAGATTGAGAAAATGAAGCTGCTTCTTCTTTTAACATTTGCTGAACTATTTGTCTTTCAGACTCACTGAGATGGCTCAAATTGACTGGCGGAACCCAGGCGACATCTGAAGTATTGCTGGTTTCATTGTTGGTTTGACTGACCATCACCGAAGTTAGACCAGGTCCCTCAAAAGTGGCAGTTGGATAAACAGCCTGTATGGGTTGCGCTGTACCTATAACCATCTTGCCTGCTAACAGTAAGTCATGATCGGTAGGGTTCTGAACGCTGACAACTATGTGCGTTGTATGTCGCCGCAAGGTTACTATTGTCTCACAGAACTCCAATCCCTCTGTCCACTGTGGATTCACGTCAGGCTCAAAAATGAGCACTGTGTCATGCTTTGGTCTGTATGTCTGTATTATACATTCCACTTGTACCGATGTATGTTTGGGCACATTAACATTTTCTTTTGTTGTTGTGACAGTATATTCACATGGTGTTTCAGCATGGATTTGTTTGATGAAGGCTTGAACTGTTCCGGCACTAGGACAGTCTGTTTTCTGGAATTCACTTGTGATTGGCTGCGTTATTCTCCCAGTGTTCACCAATTGCTCGATCACATTATATCCGACGATGGGATGACGAAGCTGACTTCCACTCATCACTAACACAGGTACTATAAGTTCTTCTGTTTCCACTTCATTTAAGGCCAAACCAAAACTTACTTCCATCCATCCAATATAAGGTATTTCCTGTCCGTTTGCCGCCACTAGCCGAAGTCCTTCAGGTGCATCAATTACCTCTGCCACATTTCTCAATCTGATGTTTGGCAAATGCTCACTCTTCCACTGTTCATCCACTATACAAACTTGAGATCCTGTATCCCACAACACATCAACTAGCAGCCCTTGAAGGTAACACGGCACTAAACACTGCTTTCCTACAAATGCAGCACATGTAGACTTGTCGGCTTTGCATGTCTTGCTGTGCATTGTAGAATTTGTGTGTACTCTTGCTGTCTGGTTACATTGTTTTACATGAACTGTCCAGTGTTTAGCTTGACATGTTTTTGAACAATACAATGTTTGTTTACAGGCAGCACATTGTTGCAGTCGAAAGTCTGAGCCTGTGATACCACACTGTGCACATCTTTGTGGGGACATTGCTGAATATCTGGTCACTCCTCGTCCCGCAGTCGTGACCCTGTCCCGTTTAACGACTGCTCTCTGTACATCATTGAGCCTCGTGCTCTACAACCAGCCACAAAATGGTCATTACTGCCACATCTATAACAGTGACTACAGTATACATCTAATCCGCTTTGCTGACATGCCAGACATTTTCTCACCCGAGTTGAGGGAGGATGATAGCGTTGTGCAGGGAGCCACTGTGGCTGCTGATATGCCCCCATTCTCCTGTCATATTGCTGCGCATAACGTTGAGGTGGGTACTGAGGCTGGGGTGGGTACTGAGGCTGAGGTGGTGGCATGTTGGTTGGTTCCCTTCCATTGGCAGAAAACTGCGTGGACATGATCTGAGGTTGTAGAATAGATTCTTTAATTTGAGACACCTCTGCACTGAGATCCTTCAACAATGCCATGTCAGACCGCATTTCCTTTAACTCACTCAAAATGTCAGGTTCAACTTTCTCTGTGTTTTTGTGGCACTGTGTCTTTCCTTTCTTTTCAACAGCAACTTCATTAACCTGCACTGGAGTCACTTTGGTGTGTTGATATATCAGCTTCTTCTTGTTTTGCCGCTCGGTTTCATTTGCACAAGCAACATTGACTTTATCAAAAAGAATTTCATCACTCACATCAATGGTCGTCAAGTAAGGTTGCAGATCACTTCTGATACTGTCATTTTGTAAGCCAGTAAGAACAGTGTGGAGAAACATGCTCTGAACTAGGTTTGGGTCATATTTCAAACTGGATTCAGCTTCCTGGGATGCGAACAGGATCTTTTGCCTCAAATCAAGACACCGAACGAGGAAACTTTGTGGGGTCTCCTTACTATTCTGCACTTCGGAGGTAAGTTGTTTGTACAATTCAGTTGCGCCTCTTTCCTGATAATGTGCTCTCAGTATACGTCTCAGCACAGGAAGGGTTAAATTTGGTTTTCCTTCCAGGTAACTACGCAGCTGCATGCCTGGTGCGATTGCTCTTATTACTGCATCCACTATTTCAAGCTCTGATACTCCCCTGCTCAATCCATGTTCGATTTGATGCGCCAAACTTGAAAAGGTGAGTTTATCTTTTTGACCAGGTTCACCTATTTGTCCTGCTATTTTGAATTCTCTGTTCCAGGGTGGCATGACTGGTCTGTGTGTCATGAACTGCAGATCGGAGCTTGTGTCTGGCTTTACATTTGGACTTGGCACTGGGGAATAACTCTGTATAGTACTTATGTTCTGTTGTGTACCTGCGTGTTGTGGTGTGTGATTAGCTGCTCTCTGTTTTTGCATTATTAACTTTTGTAATGCTGATTGTAATGTGTCAATTTCTTTTTGCAGTTTTTCCTGTTCTGTGTTTTCTGCTACTGGATTTACATTCACACTTTTAGTGGTTGGTGCTGTCTGTCTTTCTGAATCACTACTTTCATTAACCCTCTGGACTTCACAGATTTTATCTTTAATACACAAAAGCTCTGCCATACCCTCATCTTCAAGCTCCTGTAATGCCTCTCTCTCAATGTGTCTCACAATTAAAGAAATAAAAAATGACCGGCTTTTGCTACTGACATGTTCACATTTAATTCCTAGGAATTCACACAGTCCGATTAAATGTTCTCGTGAGAGAGCATATACTGCTCCTATCACCTCAAGCTTCAGATCCTCTACTTGATCCATGAGTTACTCAGTCTGGGTGTGTGCAAAGTGAAAGAAGAAATGCCTTTAGCAGGCTGGAATCCTGCAGCGCTCCTGGTATTGAAAATAAACCTCAGATTGCTAGCACTTTCCTTCCTGGCTCGACACGGACACCTTCACTTCACTGGTCACCTGGGCTGAGTAGAAGACTGAATGGCACTGGAGAAGGACTGTCGTCACTGAAAGCCAACTCGCACTGCATTCAATATCCTCGCTGGGGCCTCCAAAATGTAGCACCCTGACCGCCTGGTTAGGGGAGATAAAGAGTCAATAAAAGACACAGGACACGGAGCTGCTGCAACATCATCTGAGTCTCTGTATTGTCTGACATTAATGCAAATATTTATGCATTCTCATATATCAATGAAAGATATATAACAACAGATTATCTGTTTAGAGAAAACACCATATACAGAAAGAAAACAGAATTACTCACATACAGCTTCTGAACAGGTACTCTTTCCACAAATTAATCAAATAATTTCAATAGAAACTTGAATTACAACAAACATTAATAATGCTATGTGCTGTATATGGCATATAATATTCACATATAGTACTTTGTCTCAACATTTTAAACATATGTACCATTTACCATAGCTCAAGAATTATAACATGTAAGCCAAACACACATATTACACACACAAACACATATTACACTTTCTCCTATGAACCAACAGATTACTTTTCTTAAAGCACTGTCATCTTTAACCTAACTGTTAAATTAGTTCTCAAACACCAATATGATATTAGTTTACATTGAGTTTCACATTTATATACTCCGTTTTTCACATTTATATTACCATATGGTCTCTGAAATCAGTTTAACTTTCATCAGTGATACACGTGACACACACGCGGTTAACTTAAACGAACTTTTAGACACGTATATTTAAACAATTGATACACTTTACACAATGACACTTGCCATTTACCACAGCTTTTACGTATATAAAGTGTATTTCATTACAAATACTCATCTCATACCTGGTTAGGGGAGATAAAGAGTCAATAAAAGACACAGGACACGTATCTGCTGCAAAATCATCTGAGTCTATGTATTGTCTGAGCAGAGCGACCCCTCCCCCTACAGGTGAAAGTCCCCAGGCAAAAATAATCAATTGATCGATCATCAATAGGCTAGGGATACCAATCGCCAACATCACAAACAGTATGCATTAAGGACATTCAATTAATTTTCCAATTATAACAACATATTCTGATGACACTAATAATTATTAGTTTTATTGTCACTTTTCCTTTGCATATTTTATTTATTTTTTTATTTTATTTTTAACCCACCACACCTCCATGTCACGGTTATTATATTGTCTATATTTGCTTTTCATTTATTAAATACATGCAATTGGTTGATAAAACATTTATTAAAATTTAGACACAATTTATACAAAACGAAATTCACTTTAAAGAAAGGCTTTCTACAAAGCAAAACCTAATTAAGTGGTAAAATGTCTAATGATTTACAAAACCAAAACTTAATCTGCACTTTACTGTTAAAAGACGTGAATGTTAATAATTTGGAATACAACCAGGAAAGACTTTCGTTTTAATTATTTAATTGCTGGATTTTACAAAAATATTTTTATTTTATATGCTGGAATATGCAGAAATATAAGTTAACAGAAGGAGGACTTTCTTTATTTCATTAAAATATGGCGGAATGTGCAGAAAATAGGTTTAAATGTTCAGCAATTTTCTTCAAGTCTGAGACTGTTGCTTTGATTAAATTTTAGCTTGATGCAATGTGAGTGCACAAAACCAAACGCAGTGACCTCGCGCCAGAACCCAAATGCCGTGACCTTGCGCCAAATGTTTTTATTGGTTTATAAGTACAAACAGGCGAGTTATGAAATATTGAGTGTGAGGGATTTGTTCACTTCACACAAAAATATCCTGGAAATTTGAATGAGATGGCTAACTGTAGTCGCGTTTAGTCCACTGTCTATAATAGCCTAATTTAGAGATAATTTTTTTAACCGACAACTGGTTAATTCTGTTTGACCTTTTGTATTTATCTTTTTTATAAACTGCTAGTTGTTGCTAATAGAAGTTGTTAATATTGTTGTGCATGTTATTTTGTTATTTCAGTATTAGTGTTTGGTATTCAGTTTCTGAGGGGTTTAGCCAACATTATAGTGATGCTGTCTGATTACGTCATAATTTTATGATTATTCACGGTAATACTGTATACCGGGGTAAAATAGGGAGGCGGTTTGATGGTATCAAAATTTGGATACCGCCCAAGCCTAGTGAGGCGCTACTTCCGGGTTGTATAAGTTGCGGAAGTGCACCACCTGGTGGATAATAGCGGTATTGCGGATAGACGGAAAATCTCGTCGTTGGCTTGAAAGCGTTTTCTCTTAATTGACGAGATATCAATTAAGAGATATCTCGTCAATGGCAGCGAAAGAGTTAATGACGGGAAAATGGTCTTTGTGCCTTGCGCACAGTCTAAAAGTCTTATTTGTTGAAATGGTAATTTTTGTAATTAATGCTTTGGTTCGTTATTTCAATAATAGAGTAATAAGTATAATAAGCAGCATTTTAATTGCTGATAAAGTATGATGCATGATCACAGTAAGTTTTGTATAAGAATAATTTACAAATATGCACAAAAAAGGTTTGCATAACTATAAATACCTTTTAACAAACAGGAGATAAATAATTTAACCTTTTTTAGAATATTTTGAAAAATATTACTTAAAAATGTTTCTCATCTCACTATATCCGAAGGTACAAAGTCAAAAGTGGCCCGAGTCACATCAGCCACATTTAGTTCTCAAGGCATGTTTGTTTGCCTGATGTTTTGTCTCATGTTCCTACTGTATTCACGTCATGTCTGCCTGTTCCTGTCACTAGAGTGCTAATGATATCTTTAGATGCTGGCAGAAGCAATCCATCTGCCAACTCAGATTGAATGTGACATCCAGAACAGACAATGCATCGATCTCACAACCCTTTAAACTGTGCATATGATATGTGGATCTTAAATGGGCATTAATCGTCTGATCTTTTGCCTTCAACTACTCACAATGCATTGCAAGGAAAAATCTCTTTTCTCTTGGAAAAATCTCTTCCAGGTCACAGGACTTTATCTGCAGTGCTGACAGGGTGTGAACACAGGGACAAGACTCATGTTCTGCAGGCATGCTTGACTTTTCCGGTGTTTGGTTATTTCAAATATGTGGTGATTTCACAGAGGACAGATTTTGTGAGCAGTCCGGAGCAATAAGTGTTTGTTGGAGTTTTTTATACAATAACTACCATTTTGTCAAAATTTAGTTTGTTACTGGATTTGTCAGGGCTGACATATTGACCAACACTTGGAATTTGCAAATGATTAGCATTAGCTGATACATTATCTCTTTCAGCCTATAAATCTTTCCCATCCCTAAATTTAATGTTCCTGTCTGTCAGACAGTAAAATTACCAATCATCATTCACTTCTTCATGTGATGTCCCTACTGAAAAATCCAGCTAAAACCAGTATAAGCTGGTAGCTGGTTTTAGCTGGTTTTAGCTGGTTTAAGGTGGTTTATGCTGGTCCTCCCAGCCTGACAAAGCTGGTCATGCTGGTGGGCCAGCTGGTATTCCAGCATGACCAGCTTAGTCCAGCTAGACCAGCTTAAAATGTGACCAAAACACACCTAGACCAGCTTGCTACACCAGCAAAACCAGCTTCCTACACCAGCAAAACCAGCTAAAACCAAGCTGGGGTCCAGCTAAAACCAGCTCACCAGCTTATGCTGGTCTTAGCCCGATTTTTCAGTAGGGGTTACACTTTTGAATTCAGTCTCATTCAACTATTATAGTAAGGTGACAGATCCGAAGTCCAGCAGTAGCTTTAGCATGACAAATCCAATAAAACCTGAACATTTTACATCACAAACAATTATTTTCATAAAGACAGAAAGCAAAAACAGACACAAACAAATGGGCTGACACAGAAAAGACACGATCCCCATTCATTATCAAGCATGTTTTGGGGACATGCAAGGCCCCGCAAATCTTAAAAACCATAATCAAAACTTTAAAATGTACTCTAAATTCATGCAAGAAAGCCAAAACCAAAAAGATATTGGACCATTTCCTAGCTCCTGTCAGTAGTCTAGCTGCTGCATTTGGCATCATCTGCAGTCCAGAGAGCCGGGACCTTAATAAACCCAAATATATTGAGTTACAATAGTCCAGGCTAGATGTAATGAAGGCGTGGATTACAATTTCCATGTCCTGGAAAGACAGAATTTTCTTCAACTTGGCAAAACTACAGCATTGACTTGTTTGTCAAATTTCAACTCTGTGTCAAAAATTACACCCAAATTCCTGGCTTGATGGTTCACATTAGTGGCTAGAGAAACTGAAAACAGCTGTTTGGCTAGCTTAGAGGTACCAAAAATAACCACTTCAGATTTAGAGTCATTAAGCTGTAAGAAACTCGCAGCCAGCCAGGCTCTAATTTCATCTAAACACTCAAACAAATTACCAAAATTGGGGTCATCATTACATTTTAAAAGCAAATATCATCTGCATAACACTTAGGGATGCTCTAATCAGTTGGTCGTAGATCAATATTGGTCGATTATCGTATTAAATGGTCGGTACATGCTAAATTTGCAGATCTCATGAACCAAACTTTCTATTTACTATTTATAGGGATCCTGAATGCGGGTGCAATTTGAGACCATTTTTATGCAGTGCGACCATTTTTACAAACCGACCGGCAAATTTGGATTTGTGTATTTTGATATGTGTAATTAGTTTGAGGCTGCACTCCGATCCTAGCTGTGCATTCACATGGGTGAGAACATCAAAAAAAGCTCTGACTGCCCTGCAAAAGACACTATAGAAAATGTGAGCTACCATAAAGTTGAGCTGATTTCAACTCTCCTCGACGCTCATATCTGGTGCTATAGTGGTGCTATCACCCCCGGATGGTTCTTCATACAGTAGGTGCTTTATAGGTCCTATATAGCACTAAAAATGATTCCCCTATGATTACGAGCTTTTAGTGCTATTTAGCACAATTTTTTTTGTGAATAATGAAAAATAATAAAGAGGAAATCACTCTCTGCTTTTGACTGAAGAACTGTTGTACTTTATAAGAATCATTATATATTTAATTTAAACAGTGAAGACTGTGAAGTGTTTTATTTTCATTACTTTTACCAGGCATTCAAAGGCACGATGAGATCACATTCAATCATGAGATCGGCAAATTATATGATTCTCTATTAAAACAATAATATAGGCTACCTAATTACGGCAAACAGTATAACAAAGGCAACATCTGTGATATTATCTAGAAAAAGGTTAACAGTTACAGTCATCAAAAAGCTTACATATCAGCTTAAAGAATCAGTATTGGCATTGGTATCAGCTGATTATGACAACAAGAAATTGGTACTCGTTATCGGCTGCAAAAATCCTGATCGGAGCATCCCTAGTAATTTTTGACAGATTGATCCCAGAGGAAGCATATATAAAGAGAATAACACTGGACCAAGACAGGATCCTTGTAGGAACGCCTGAGGAAATAGAATAGGGAGGTGAAGTAGTGTTACCCAATTATACTGCAAAAAGATCTGCCGTCTAAATAGAAGGCAAAATGAAAAAAAATAAACGAGTTTTCCTTGCGGAAGGTCGGCATTCGTTAAAAAATAGCTAATAAAATATTTCAAATCCATATTTCATGTTCCTTACCTTACTTATAAGGTAAATCACTGTGTAATAAGTGGGATAACGTAAAGGCAACCGGTTGTTATCATGAAATAAGGCAGTAATATTGTACAGGCATCCAAGTGGTTCCTGTAAATACATTATCCCTTACGGTATATATCGGTCAACCACTGTTACTGATATCAGGACTCTTACAATATAATACCTTTTTTGACAGATTTTTAAAAAATAACTACAAAATCAACTCTAAACTGAGTAAATTTGAGGACATATATATGTATTTACTGTCAATCACCTTGGAAAGCCAGAAAGGTTATAACATTCAGCCGTTGAATCCTAGAGATGGACAGCTATTGTGCGGTACAGGAAACAGTACTGGAGTGCTTCATTATTGGATTTGGTTGCTTCGAGGGTCCCACGCTTGGCATTGCAATGACTGCCGTCCCATACATCATCCACCAAGCCTCGAGAGAGAGAGACAGAGACAGAGAGAGAGAGCTGGTGAGAGAAAGAGAATCAGACCATGGAGGAAAGAGTCAAGGGAGCGATTATTGCTTCAATTGATTGTACTATAAAGTTTCATCGCCTCAGTAGTCCTCCACTTTCTTTGCGTTACCTTGTATGTAGTCTATAGCCATGTAAATGTCCTCCGAGCTTTACCTGTCTGCAGTAATACCGCTTGTTCTGTGATGTGGATTGAATAACCTTAAGGAAATCTCATGTTATTCATTCAGATTTCCCTTCTATATTGATTTTGGTCTTCTGAAACATCCGCTTACTGCTAACTTATTCGGGACTTTTTTGCTCAATGCCCTTTGTGGAGAAAAAGCAGCTTTGCTTTACTGTGGATAAAATTTGATAAAAGAAGCGCCTGTTTACATTAGCAACAATGATGTTGTTGTAGAAATGTGTTAAATGCTAGCCCAGTCACACGAAATTACGTACCTATAGTCACGTAATTTTTTTTCCTTTTTTCGTGATACTGTCAGGAATTTCTGTGTTTTTCCGTGATCGTATTATGAATTTCTGTTTATGTGTCATTGTCACGTATTGGTTACTCAACTGTTTTGTCCTATTTTCCTACCATTTTTGCTTCGGTTTAGGGTTAGATTTACATAAAATGACATTCTTACCCAAACCCAACTCTTACCCTAATGCCAGGCGACAATATTTTAAAATTTAGAAAATATAAAAAATAAATCAGAAAAAATAGTATAAACCAATACTTCAAGTGACATCGTAATGCAAACACCAAATCTAACCCTAAACCGAAGCGAAAATGGTTTAATAATAGGAAAAAGCAGTAACCAATACGTGACAATGACACATAAACACAAATTCATGATACGCTCACGAAAAACCGTGGAAATTCGACAGTATCATGAAAAAAGAATAAAAAAAATTACGTGACTATACTGTAGGTACATAATTTTGTGAGACTGCATAGGATGATGACACAGCTCTTCGTGATTGGTCGTTTCATGTTTTATCCAACCTTTAGTTCCACTAATAAACATTATAAATTCATGTTTTTATAACTCGTTAATATACCTGAATATGTTATATTGCGCCATGTAAAAAAAATAAATGAAAAGAAGCGAAACACAAAACTCTATTAGTATTTTAATAATGTATGCTTATGTTTCCCCGTTCTTTTCGGGCATACAGTATAAACAGCAACTGAAATATTCAATATAAAGGCTTTCTGGTTGGAACTTTTATTAAAAGATTTTTGACAAATTAAGCACTTTTTCGTGATTTAAAAAGGAAACATGGCGAACATGTCACTACTAGGGCTGTCAAAATAATTAAATAATCGTCTCACCCCAATGATTGCATTTCTCTCTAAAAAACAAAAGGGGGAGCAGTAGCGCCTGTATAAATGAGACAGTATTAGATGGCGCTCCTTAACTAACAGTGTAACGCGATACATTGCAAAGCCGTTCAATACAGTGCAAAAACTGCATTTAAAGGGTAAGTTCATCCAAAAATAAAATAATGTCATTAATGACTCACCCTCATGTCGTTGCAAACCCGTAAGACCTTCGTTCATCTTCGAAACACAGTTTAAGATGTTTTAGATTTAGTCCGAGAGCTTTCTGACCCTGCAATGAAAATGTATGTTCAGTATACTGTCCATGTCCAGAAAGGTAATAAAAACATAATCAAAGTAGTTAATGTGACATCAGTGGGTCAATTAGAATTTTGGTCCAAAAATAACAAAAATTTTACTGACTTTATTCAGCATTGTCTTCTCTTCTGGATCTGTTGTGAATACACATTCACATCTTTACAAAAATTAACCATATTTAACAAGCAAAAAATCAAAGTTATTATTATTATACACACTTGTTTTTTTATGTATCCCAGCTACCGGGGCAGTTCCCTTTTAAACGGTCCTAATATGAACCAACAGCGACAAATATATTTTGTACTGTAACGTTTCCCTGTCATCTTGTAAAACTTGTAAAGTATTTCAATATGGTAATAGTATTTGTTGTACTCCCTTTTTGCTAATTTGAAAAATTATTTTGTGACGATTTCACCACTGAGAATAATGAAAATTCCAGTATAGTAATACAGTTAAATGTCCAAAGAGTAGTTAGGAGAATTTTTTGGACTATTAAAAAAAGGTACAATGCAATGAATTTTAATGAGCTTCACCTAACATGTACCGCATAAGGCGTATTTAGATAATTACAGATTTGAACTCTTTATGGTCTGTTATTTATATACTTTTGTTCTGCATGCGTGCAGTATCTTTGAAGGATTTGTTTCAAGGCCAGTAGCTGTTCATGGTGTTTAATAAGCTGCAAGATTGCGTCATTAAACACTTCAGTTACAGCCTACAACACAGTCCAGATCATTTATATGCTTTTCATTGAGTCTCTGCTTTCATACAGTGTTGTTTGGGCTTCTTTTCCTGTTACAATGACTGGTCAAGGTCATTGCTAACCACCATTGTTTATTAATGCTAACATGGTGAATAATTGAATAACTTCTCTACAGATTTCCCAATGTTAATGTTAAAATACGTAATATGTTGATATTAGTTACTAGTCTATGAAATCATAGAGCTTGCTGTTATGATTATTTCATTCCACTGTGTTGCAGGACTGCTATGTCTGCCATTTTTTCACTTTCGGACCTCAGCGAGATCAACTCAAGTGGTGAGATGCGTCATAGTTGAAGGTGCTTTGGTCTTGTGATTAAATCTCAAGGCCGGTAACCAGAAGGTTAGAAACCTGTGAGCAATCACCAGTGTGCTGTTCAGAAATGCACTTAACCCTGGGTTTCTCTAAAGGGGAATTTTTTTTAGTATAGTATAAGTTGGCGTGGTTCTTTCTGACAGCAAAACAAGTTTGTCTGGCTCAGGTCATAGATAGCTGCTCAGGCAACAATAAAACACCCCATTTTATATCATTGATGTTCTGCCACTTTTCTAAAAGGTAGGACAATTTTGACCAAATCGACAACAAAATAGTAATTGGCCAAATAAAACCCTTAGACTTAGATTACAGGGCGACTCAAGCCATATAGATAGGAAGAAGAATTTAATAGAGAGTCACTGGTTGGCACTTTTGAATCGTGTTGGTGAGTTTTACACCTTTGATATGTACGTGGGGTGTCGCAATATACATGTATTGGCAATAACCGTCAGTGTTGGGGAAAGTTACTTTTAAAAGTAATGCATTACATATTAAGTTACTCCCAAAAAAGTAACTAATTACGTTACTTTTCATGGAAAGTAATGCTTTTGTTAATTTTTAGTTACTTTTGCATTACCTTTTTTTGGCTGAGGCTTGATCTCTTTTAGGCCTTGCAGGTGTTTTTATGACTGAAAAGTTCTGCATTCAGAAATTGCATATTTCATGACAAAAATGTCGAGCTCTGGCCTGCCATCTCAGTTTCGGACTCAGGCGTGTACGCATAGAGTGCATAATGTGACTAGGTTTAGTACATATTTTTTTTAATTAATTAAACTAAAAAGTAACTTGCATTACTTTTTGGAAAAGTAACTCAAATATTAATATGTACATTTAAAAAGTAATGCGTTACTTTACTCGTTACTTCCGAAAAGTAATATTATTACATAATGCACGCTACTTGTAATGCGTTATCGCTACCCGTTCTCACCAAGATGCGTACAAATGACACGCAGTGTGATTATTTAAGCCATGGTCGCTTGGAGTTGGGGTTAGAGTTGGGGTTTGGGTTAGGATGTCATTTTTATATAACAAAAAGTTGTTCTAACCCTAAACCCAAGCGAAAAATGGTAAAAAAACAGAAAACAAATGAGAAAACAATAAATAAAACGACACAAAAAGATTCGCCAAAGTGAATGGGAAGGACTGGCGTATCATATGCACGCAAAATCGGAATTTGGCGTATCTATTGCACGATAATCACACTGCGTGTCATTTGTACGCTTTTTGGTGAGAATGGGTTGGTTACCCCCAACACTGATAACCGTGATATTAATATGGTGAAACCAATACTTTAGATATGGAAATACTGTCACGACTCGGAAGGGTTGTAAGGACAGGACGCAAACGCAAGGTTCAAAATAAATAACATTTAATAATAAAAACACGAGGGCAGACATGGTGAAGGCAGGAACACAGGAACATGAACACAGGAACATTAACACAGGAACAGACAGGGTATCAATGACAGAATGATCCGGCCAGTGAAGGAGGCAGCGGGTTCAAGGATTGGATCGATTCCGGAGATTCCCCTGCTGGTAGAGTCGTCTGGGTCGGTTCCTGAGAGGTCCACCACTATGCTCGTTTTGGGGCTCGAGAACGGACGCCACGCTCGACTTTTCCCCGGGGTGGTCGCCACCGTGGAGGAGCCCCTTTCCTCGGGATGGTGGAAGTCGATCACCAGGACGACCAGATCCCTGGCGGTTCCCAGGAGGGTGGAGTCTTCGGAGTCGGTCCATGAGATGGCCACTCCGGTTCTCCCGGCCGTGCCCGGCTCCCTGCCCTGCCGGTTTCCCCCCGGTTTCCGCCGGCTCCGTCGTGGTCTCCAAACCCTCCATCCCTCCCCTGGATCCACCCTACCAGACTTCCTGTTTGTTTTGTTTTTGAGTGTCTGGTAGCCACTCGTTAAGGGGAGGGTAATGTCACGGTGAAATCCGTGTCATGTTTTGTGTCTGTCCTGATTACCGTCACCTGGACAATTAATTGATTAATTACCTTCCTCATCACACCTGTGCATTGTTAGTCTGTCTGTATTTATACCCCTGTTTGTGCTATACTCACTTGCTGGATCATTGTCGCCATTTGTCTCCATCCTGTCTGTTCCTGTTTATTTATTCTGTCCGTTGTTTGATTCCTATGTTATTTATATTAAATGTTATCCTTTTATGTGAACCCTGCATATGTGTCCTGATTCCCGTTTCCCGGCGTGACAAATACAGTAAATAAATCAGCACTCATTTAAAATGTTGCCAATTAAGTCCAGAGTATAGTCTGTTTTTACGTGTACGCGAACGTACGCGCACAGTCAAATACACAGCTTTCTAAAGCATAGTTTAATTGACTCGTACGTGTACATAGATGTTCGACACATGTGCATTGCGACAAAATGCAATGCATCTCCTCGGCTACATACTACATTTTCCTATACGCGCATGCGGTACCTACACATACAAACACGCGGTTACAAAAATTGTGCGGTGCGCCTACAGTGCACTCGTACTATTCTGATGACAAAATTTGCATCGCGTGGACATTCGTGTATGCGTAAAAACGGGATTATAGCTTTTTTCTTCTAGCTTTAACCGTGGGTTCACACCAGCCGCGTTTGAGGCATTTGTGTCTAGTTTGCCGTTTGAACATTTTAAGTTTACTTGCTTCATTCACACTTGAAATTCTAGTTATCAAGACATTCATGCAGAAATTCGCGTCATGGGAAGAGCTTCTGCGACTCTGCTCGCTTCCTGTAATCACGTCACTACTAGAGCAAGGTCCTGATTGGTTAACGCGGCGCGTTTTTCCGCCAAAGTTCACATTTTTAAACTCACGTGTTTGCCTCGGCAATGCTCGAACTAGACGGGCGAATGAGGCGGAATCGCGTCTACCACGCTGCGCTAAACACCTTATTCATGACGCGCGTTAATGCGTATTTACATAAACTTAACATTGAAATCACTCATGTTTGATGCCTCTACCATGGCTCGTCTGAACACAGCATAAGAGCCACAAGGGTTACAAACTCTCTTTCACCCCTCACCCTTGTCTTTTTGAGTATAATTTATTTTCCAAAAAAGCAACAAAAAAAATATAATTTTGACTGACAGCATTATTCAATTATTAAAAATAATGACATCCCTATAGATGTAGTTATTGTGAGTTCTTTAGTCCACGATAACCGTGTAGTAAAAATCTGAAATCATGACAACCCTATCTAGATGGTGTTCTGTAGTCCAACACCTAAAGGCATTGAGATTTAGGAAATCGCTGTTATTTATTCTCAATCAAGAAATAACAGCTAGGGTGTTACAGAGAAGTACAATGTCAAAGATACAGCGATTTCAAAGCAAAGGTGGCTGGCGATCCCGCGAATGAATTTGCACTTGTGCAAGCGAGCTTGAACATCTATGTGTGCATGTATGTTTAGTAAATATGTACGCTAGTGTGTATGACAGTGTTTAGTGAAAAGCGGCAGGTGGGCGGTCGGATTCATTTTCTGCAGAATCGTATTTTTCCACAGCTGAGTCAGAACACCCACTAAAATCCCACCCACACATGCTCTCATATCCCATAGAAACAGACATACACACGCAAGCGCAGACACATGCAAACTCACAAGCACACGTACACAAAAAATATGCAAAAAGAGGGAGAGAAAGGGCCACCCTACAAGTCTGTCTGATCTTGCCCTCGATTCCTTAGCACACGGTCCCACCTCCACAGATGATCATTGTTTCAGCTGAGCATATTACATAAAACCTGTTTCAAATTTTTATATACCCAACTATTAGATTGAGGCTTGGTCAGGATTTATTGTAGTTCTTTCTGTGTAACAAGCACCGAAGAGTTTAAATACTGTGATATCACCAATGCAATGAAAGTACGGTGATATGGCTATAAATGAAGGGATAAAATGTTGGCGAGAAAGTGGAAAAGAATATAGTTGTTGATGATTGCTTTATTGTTGGCTTCTACTTCAATATTCTCTTCTTCTCCAGTTACTGTGTGTGTGTATAAGAGAGGTTGTGTTAATAGCAATACAAAAAAGTAAAGTGGAACTGAGTATATAATACCATGGTTTTGTGATGTTACCACAGTATGCTTTCATGACACATTGCTATTTATTTGGTCAGAATTTTTAAGAACACAAAGTGGAGGATGCTGTTAGGAAAAGCTCCCCTGAGAGAAGTGTGTGTATTGTGTGTTTGAGAGGGGGTGGGATTATGCGTTACCCCCCTTCAAAGGGCATCCTCAAGCTGTGTGTGTGTGGGTGAAGCATTAGCTTACTAAATATGATTTATGCATAATGGAGAACGCTTTATAGCTTTTGGGAAAGTCACTTAGGAAGTATTTTTCACACAGTTTTAAATATTGCGTGTCTTTACATTTACGCACTTGGCAGACACCTCTATATAAAAAAGCGACTTGCAGTGCAATACAGGGATCACATTTTAAATTTATACTATAGATGTGTTCTCTAAACTTAATTGAACGCAATGCTGTACCAACTAAGGTCACATTCACACGAAGCCAGAGCTTTCCCTATCCGATCTTTTTTTATTAGTTTGAAAAAAATCAGTAAACACGTTGTCGCAAAAAAAAAAATGAATACACTGAAACCGACTCAAATCGATGTAGTACACATGCCAGACAAGTATTCACCTAAAGGATTATTAGGAACACCTGTTCAATTTCTCAGTAATACAATTATCTAATCAACCAATCACATGGCAGTTGCTTCAATCATTTAGGGGTGTGGTGCTGGTCAAGACAATCTCCTGAACTCCAAACTGAATGGGAAAAAAAGGTGATTTAAGCAATTTTGAGCGTGGCATGGTTGTTCGTCCTGACGGGCCAGTCTGAGTATTTCACAATCTGCTCAGTTACTGGGATTTTCACGAACAACCATTTCTAGGGTTTACAAACAATGGTGTAAAAAGGGAAAAAGATCCAGTATGCGGCAGTCCTGTGGGCGAAAATGCCTTGTTGATGCTATAGGTCAGAGGAGAATGGGCCGACTGATTCAAGCTGATAGAAGAGCAACTTTGACTGAAATAACCACTCGTTACAACCGAGGTATGCAGCAAAGCATTTATGAAGCCACAACACACACAACCTTGAGGCGGATGGGCTACAACAGCAGAAGAAGCCACAGGGTACCACTCATCTCCACTACAAACAGGAAAAATAGGCTACAATTTGCACAAGCTCACCAAAATTGGACAGTTGAAGACTGGAAAAATGTTGCCTGGTCTAATGAGTCTCGAACAAAGTCATAATTTGGCGTAAACAGAATGAGAACATGGATCCATCATGCCTTGTTACTACTGTGCAGGCTGGTGGTGGTGGTGTAATGGTGTGGGCGATGTTTTCGTGGCAGACTTTAGGCCCCTCAGTGCCAATTGGGCATCGTTTAAATGCCACGGCCTACCTAAGCATTGTTTCTGACCATGTCGATCCCTTTATGACCACCATGTACCTATCCTCTGATGGCTACTTCCAGCAGGATAATGCACCATGTCACAAAGCTCGATTCATTTCAAATTGGTTTCTTGAACATGACAATGAGTTCACTGTACTAAAATGGCCCCCACAGTCACCAGATCTCAACCCAATAGAGCATCTTTGGGATGTGGTGGAGCGGGAGCTTTGTGCCCTGGATGTGCATCCCGCAGGTCTCCGTGGACTGCAGGATGCTGTCCTATCAATGTGGGCCAACATTTCTAAAGAAGGCTTTCAGCACCTTGTTGAATCAATGCCACGTAGAATTAAGGCAGTCCTGAAGGCGTAAGGGGGTCAAACACAGTATTAGTATGGTGTTCCTAATAATCCTTTAGGTGAGTGTACAGTATACACTAAAAACAGACAGGAAGACTTAGAGCATGAACATAAACTTTGTTATTGTCCATAATCATTTGTTGCTCACCGAAGTGGCGAAGGAGCAAAATATTTTGCTTTGGTAAAGCTCACTACTAAGTAAACACAAGCATGTATGACTTAGTGGTGTCTGACTACGGTCGAGATGTGGGGTGATGACATCATCGTTTTACAAAATATTTAGATTTATTCCCCCTGGGACCTGGTTTTAAAAAGTTTTCAGGAAGTGCAAAGAGCATATGTGTGCGCATGGATGTGTTTGCTTTTTGTGTACATCTCTGTGTGTGTTTAGGAAGGTTTGTGTGACCTTAACCACCATTGCATTTAAAGTATGTCACATAAACATTTTTTTACCTTGCAGGCATGTTCAGCACTCAATTAATGTCCTCCTACCCATTTGATAGCATGCATTTGTTTGTTTTGTGCACATTTGTGACAGAAAGTGTGACCTTTTTTTTTTTGATGTGTGAATGTGTTAGTGTATAAGCCTGTGAGTCAGTGTGTGTGTTTGCGCAGGACTGGATCAGTGCTTAAAAGACTTCAAAGCCAGTAAATCAGTTGGAAACTTGAGGTGTGTGCACTTGCGCGTGTGTGATCTCTCTCAACAGATTGTGTGCTCTCTTATGCTCAGGACCACATCATGTTCTCAGTGAATTACTGAACAGTAATCTCTCTGATGTTGAATATTCAATTACGTGTAATGCTGGTGTGAATATTCATGTGCTTTTTCTGTGAAAGGGCACTCATACCTTAGGTCTCCAGGCAGAGGCAGATGGAGAATGGGAGGCTAGAAATGTGAGTTTGGGTGTAGAAATCACTGAAGTGCAAAGTGATTTTGAAAGGTACAAAGAGCATCTGTGCTGACTGTGGGAATTTGCATTTTCCTTTTTAAAATATATGGTTATATATAAAGAAGGGTTATGACTAAGGGGAGGTTATAAGATTTTTACCACAAACAAGACTTGAAAAAATGGTTGGTCTCAAGTTTGTCATTTACTGTACATAAAACATAATTTTTTATAGTTTCTAAAATGTTGACTTGTTTAATTTCAAAAAATTATATATATATATATATATATATATATATATATATATATATATATATATATATATATATATATATATATATATATATATATATATATATATATAATCAATTTTTTCTGCTTCTAACACATCTAATGTGAGGGCAATGTGTTTGCTTGTGCAATGTGCACCGTAAAAAAAAATTGTTGCTGTCTTCATCTTTTGTTTTTTTTTATCAACTACGATTTACAAGTCATTTGAACTTACTATTATTTATTTTGACAATAAATGAGTTGCTACAACTTGACATACAGTATTTCAACTATATTTTATAAGTTCTGGCAACTCATCTGTAGTCAAAATGGATAACAGTAAGTTGAAATGATTTGTAAATCTAAGTTTATTAAACAAAAACATTTAAGCCATCAAATAATTTTTTTATGTGTGCAGTTCATTTTCAATTTCGCCCCAAATTCGCTCGATGGGGTTGAGGTCCGCACTGTAAAAGAATGCAATTTGTCATCATGGGGGCTAGTACGAAAAATGACCTAAATCTCTTTATGATGGCTCTATTCTATAACTTATAAAGCGTAATGATGCCTTTGTAGATACCAGTGGCGGCTGGTGACTGCTCTTCCGAGGGGCGCAAATTCAAAATAAGTGTTCGGAGTGTCATGTCCCTGCTGAAAATTCTAATGGTTTCCATTAAAATACCAATAGGAACCATTAGCTTTTACCATTAAAACCACTACACTGTAGTGTGTTTTGGGCCATATTCCATTAGAACCAATACATAGAACCAATACATAGAACTAATAGAACCATTAAAGACCAACAAAAACCAATACTCTGTACTGTGTTTTGGGCCATACTCCATTAGAACCAATAAAATTCCTAATACAACCAATAGAATGTCTGATTGTGATATTGTTTTTAGCAGGGGTGTGTTGCTCATGTTTTCAAAATATGTGTTTATTGTGTCATGGGAACCATGTGCATCATGTGTCTTGTCAAAAGAAGTGCCTGCTGCACACGCGTTGAAAACGTTTATGATAAAAGAGACGCTCATGTTCACAAAATACTCGCAAGACACTCTCTTAACAGTAAACTCTGATTGAATGATTGATTGATGAGATTGATGAGATTATGCGAGTATCTGGCAAACGCGAGCGTCTCTTTTATCATAAACCCTTTAGACGTGTTTTGAAATGATGAACCACACACGGCGCGTTAAATACATGTTGTGACGAGCTTCGCAGCACCCTCGTATCGGATATCTGCACTTACACGAAATACTTGGAAAAACAATTCAAAGTAGACACACTGACCCAGAAGAGCTTAAACCACAGAGAAAGTAAAACGTCTTGATATGCAATGGACAAAGACGGAATGATTATACAATATTTAACTACCGCTTTATTTCTGTAACAAGACATAAAATTCACCATTACTTCACGAAGTGGAGCCGTCGTCCTCAATTGCACTGCTAAATAGAGTCATGGGATCGCAGGTGGACGTCATCCGTCAACGTCGCTTTTTCAATGTCATACATAAATATCCTATCTGTCCACTTCCATTGCAGACGCAAATGCATGTATCCGATTCATATCCGATCATATATGAATAAAATCTGAAACCGATCTGGGAATATCGGAATCTATGCTCTTTTTCCTACTTACACGTTTGTGGGTCATATCCGATTTGTGCCACATCAAACATCAGAATCGAGTCGCTTCAAAAACATGCAGTGTAAATGCGGCCTTTGTGTTGCTTTTTCTCTTTTCTGCCTAACCTGTCTCATTTTCTCTCACACCTCAACACATCTATCTCTTTCAGCCTCTCTCCCTAGGCTGACATATGTATATGATGTCATCATCACCCTGGTTGCCTTAGAAACAGAAAGGGGAGGGAGCAGCACGAAAAGACAGGGAGTGAAGGATGAGGGGGTAAACGTACAGAAGAAATGTAAAATTCATGTCATTCCTGCAATAACCTTGTCTTATTCCAACCAATAACGCTTTGTCTCTACTATGATGTAAAAATCTGAACCCAAGCTGTCTACTCCAGAGAGACAGA
The DNA here is from genome assembly GCF_027580225.2 of Misgurnus anguillicaudatus. Lineage (NCBI taxonomy): Eukaryota > Metazoa > Chordata > Actinopteri > Cypriniformes > Cobitidae > Misgurnus > Misgurnus anguillicaudatus. Next base: position 5,462,265 of record NC_073343.2, read on the forward strand.
GAAAGAGAGGTGTGATGTCACAGGGGGATAACCGAGCACAGGGTCATGGGTTTAAGTGAGGAGGTGGTGTTCCATGTGTTAAGTTTTTGTGTCTGTCTATGTTAATAAAGAGTATGAAAGATCTCTACTTGTTTTGTGAGTGCACACTTGCCCTTGATGAACATAGGCACTTATATTATATAGTACATTCTTTCTATCTCTCTCTCTCTCACACACAGTCACTCTACTCCGCATATATTAATTTTTTTTCTTCTTTATTTACCATTCTTATTATCAGAGAGCTTATTCTGGATACATTTGCATTTGTGACACTTTTATCCAAAGCAAATATACAGACTTATGTGTATTCTCTAGGGATTTAACCCATGATCGTTGTGCTACACAAACTGTATTAGTATCAAGCATGCTCTTGCATACACCAAAAACAACAAAGTACAAGTATTGTGGTATTACCATGTTTTTTGGACAGTAGGACCATGGTATCTTTAAATGTGATCCTGTATAGCTTAAAGGATTAGTCAATTTTCTTTAAAAAGAAATCCAGATAATTTACTCACCACCATGTCATCCAAAATGTTGATGTCTTTTTTTAGTCAGTCGTGAAGAAATTATGTTTTTTGAGGAAAACATTCTAGGATTTTTCTCATTTTAATGGACTTTAATGGACCCCAACACTTAACAGTTTTAATGCAGTTTAAACTTGCATTTTCAACGGAGTATCAAAGGACTCTAAAACGATTGTCATTTTGACAAGAAAAATAAAAAATATGCACTTTTAAGCCACAACTTCTCGCCTATCTCCGGTCCTGTGGCGCGCCAGCGCGACCTCACGTCATTGTGTAATGCCGTGGAAAGGTCACCTGTTAGATATATGAAACGCACTTTGCGGACCATTTTAAACAATAAACTTGTAAACACAGGGGCGTAGTTTCGCATTCGTTTTCCGTGACCTCTTGACGTGATGACGTATTGCGTGAGGTCGCGCTGGCGCATTATAGGACCGGAGATAAATGAGAAGTTGTGGTTTAAAAGTGCATATTTTTTAGTATTCTTGTCAAAAATGACAATCGTTTCGCTAGATAAGACCCTTATGCCTCGTTTGGGATCGTTTAGAGTCCTTTGATACTCTGTTAAAAATGCAAGTTTAAACTGCATTAAATCGGTTACGTGTTGGGGTCCATTAAAGTCCAATAAAATGAGAAAAAAACTGAAATGTTTTCCTCAAAAAATATAATTTCTTCTCGAATGAACAAAGAAAGACAACAAAATTTTGGATGACACGGTGGTGAGTAAATTATTTGGATTTTTTTTTTTTAAGAAAAAGTCAGTGAAATCTGAGAAAAAATATCCATTGCATGTGCATTGGTGGTATTATTTGCATGGCTTCTTCTCAACAAACTGTGCTCTGAAAACCGATATGCCAACTACACTGAAATTGCTCTGCTAAAATTATAAACCTAAATCAAATTTATTTAGGGTAATAGAATGTACACGAAAACAAAGAAAAAATCTGCATCTGAAGTGAACAACATACATTTTAACCTCAGTTTGAACTTTTAGCTAGTAATTTCTATCCACTAAAAAACAATCGGAAATGTCTGAATCCACTGCTATGCATCTTTGTCTTTTATTGTAGCCTGATTAGCTCTTATTCGACTCACCATGTATGTGTGGATGTGTCAGTATTTGGTCTTTGATTCAGCTAAGCGTTTGATCTTGTTCCTTTTTGGCTTTTCCCTGTCCTGTCATTGGCTGGAGCTTGTATCTGTGGCGGCCCCAGATGTGTGATCCCTGGAGATAAACCGCCAAAGGACAATCTGTTTTCAGAAAAATGTGAACATAAATGTTCCAGATTTTGTACTGCCTGTTACTGTTGCACATAAACAGTACATAACAACAGGTTAAAAGTGTTTGGCCCGCCACCTTACTTAATTTCTTTGTAACTTTGGCAGTTCAGAAAATTAAGTAGATTTAATGCGGAAATGTGTCATTTGTTTTAAAGGTCCCGTTCTTTCAGTGTTTTTGAAGCTTTGATTGTGTTTACAGTGCACAATATAGCGTAAAAAACACATTATTTTTCGCACAATTTACTTATCTGTATATCGCTGTTTTCACTGTCTTCAAAACGGGCTGATGTCTTCCTTGTTCTATGAAGTCCCTCCTTCAGAAATACGTAACGAGTTCTGATTGGTAGTTTGTTTAGTGTGTTGTGATTCGATAGCAGCTTAGCTTGCCGTTAGCTTAGCTGGTGACTGATGTATTCCTGTGGGCGGAGTTTAGTCAAACACTATTGCTGCGACGTCATTAACCCGAGAAGTAGAGAGCAGTCCAAACCGGCCGTTCACTGTAGGCTTTGAAAGGGGACTTCTGTTAAAGAAAATATATCGCCTAGCAGTGAACTTTGAGCTTTATCATTTTACAGGTATTATTTATGCTATTATAGCAACATTACACTAGGGTTTAAAACATGGGATCAGGAAGAACATGACCTTTAAAGGAATAGTCTACCCTTTTGCCATATTAAACTATGTTATTACCTCAACCTAGATGAATTAATACATACCTATCTTTTTTCAATGCGTGCACCGTACAGCGCGTTGTGAATGTGTTAGCATTTAGCCAACCCCTATTCATTCCTATGGTACCAAAAAAAGTTTTATTTTGTGGCACCATACTTACTGGTATAACTCGTCATGTAACAGTCTTTAAATAGGGAAAACACGAAGGTGTTTGGTGGCTTCCCTGTTTGGTGCCATGGGAGTGAGTGGGGCTAGGCTAAATGCTAACACATTCACGACGCGCTGTACAGTGCACGCATTGAAAAACAATAGATATGTATTAATTCGTCTAAGTTGAGGTAATAACATAGTTTAATATGGCAAAAGGGTAGACTATTCCTTTAAGGTAAAAATAACAAAGATAACAATAACAAAGATGAAATAAGTAAATAAAGTGAATAAAAGTAAATAACACATTTTTTTGCAAATTTTTAATAAATGCAGTGAGGAAAACACGTTTACTTTTGGTTTTAGGATAAGACAATATGTTCAAATGTCTATTTGGTTTACCCATTTGTAGGGGTAAAATTCATGTCATACATGTCATGTCATGTTATTAAAAGACCTATTTATATTACATGTTTGTGTAATATTAAACTGTACCTGCCAAAATTATTTGCAGCATCATTTAACATTAATTAACATTTAATAAATTATTTAACATATGTTTTAAGCAATTTTATGTACATTTTATTTGATTTTAGTAGGTAAGTTTTACTTATAAAAAAAGCAGTAAATTTTACTTAAAAAAAGTTCGTGCAAATTGTTACGAGGATTTTTTAAAGTAAATTTTACAAGTTGTTTTTTTCAGTGTGGGGGAATTTAAACAAGTGGTTTTGCACCTATTTGGCTCCCCCTACTGGCTTAACTTGCAATCTCATTACTGATTGGCTGACTTTGCTGCCACTCTAAAAATGTAGCCAATTATTTTAAAGTGAAGGGGCAGGGAGATGCCTGTGATGTCATAAGCATCAGTTTTTCAGATTGGGCTGTTTTTTGGCTGACATTTCTAAAAGAGGAATTTCTATGAGACTGAGATGTTTAGCATGTCTAGAACTTTTTGTATGTTTGCGGGTAGACTACCATTATTCAACAAAGACAAGGTAAAAATGGTTTTTCATTCTCTGTCCCCTTTAAGTGCACGAATTGAAAAAATCAATTCGTATTAATTTGTCTAAGTTGAGGTAAGAACATTGTAAAATATTGAAAAACCGCTGTGTTTTCCTTTAACAAGAATTTATAAATGCTAAAAAACTATATTGTTGATTGTTTATTCATGTTAGTTAACGCATTTACTAATGTTTACTTATTGTAAAGTGTTACCTCATTAGCACAACCAATAGCACGAGTTTGAGGTAGGACTTCCTGTTTGTCTGATCAGTAGGGAAGAGTTTATTTAAACAATCATTATTTTTGCAGTTAGGAAATATTTAATACAAACAAAAGACTTCACAGAACGTCTCTGGTTTGTCATCATCATTTGACATCAAAATCGTGCGATACAGACCTTAAAGAAGCTCAACTAAAATAACAATGAGCCTTTCACTTCCTCCAACAGAGTGCTGACCATTTTTTAAGAATTTTTAGCCACAGATTGGCTGAAGTAGACTACAGCTGATGCCAGTGATGCATTTGGGAGTTTTCATCATCGCACATCATTGCATGCTACGGCTGAGATCCTTATCTTTACCCCTTTTCTCTCTCTCTTTCTCGCTTACTCTGTGTTTCTGTCTAAAATGTTCCCATTACTGTCACAAAGTGTGAGATGAGTGCTCTCATGTCTCTCATTACCTTAATTTAGCTCTTTATTGTTTGCCCACCAGTCCAGCAACCATTTTAAACAAAAAGTCTCTGTCCCCGTGTGTGTTATGTGTGTGTGTACACACTATGGTGGCTATCAAAAATCACCTCATTCCAGGATATTTAAAAACAAGCTTTTTAAAGGAGTCACCTTAACAGTTTTCAAAGGAATTTAACAACATATCCCATTAAAATACTCTCCACAGGCATCACAGCCTGAAGAAACGCACTCCCCATCTCACTGGCGTATGTGTACTGGGTTTTCCCCATGGGCCAGCAGCTCTCTTTCTCACACTTACTCACTCGATCTGTGAACACATAGGTACAAGCTCATACTTTCACCACACAATCTGCACATACCTGTAGGTACACGTTTACTTCCCTCCGTGTGCCACACATCTCATGGGTACATGTGGTTGGTTGACCTGATTTTGATATGGTTTAATGCTAGAATGATGTTACAGCAGCTATGGTAGAGTCACATGGGTAACACTTTACAGTAAGGTTCCATTCATTAAATCGATACTCAAGCCAAATATTTAAATGACCCCATGATTTATTCACCCTCAAGCCATCCAAGATACATATGTCCATCATCTTTCAGACGAGTTATTTTAGTAATGTCCTTGCTCTTCCTGGCCTTATAACGATAGAAAACAAGGATCAGGGAACAACTTCTGAATTTAAACCACCAAAAGTGCATCCATCTTCACAAAAGTAATCCAGACGGGGTTAAATCTCCTGAAGTGGCGCTGTCCCGTGAGCGGGACACCTAAGTTTACTTCAATATTTTCCATATAAATTTTATGTATATCACAACAAACTATATATTGCTGGAAAGGTCTAAGCTTCTATAATACATAGTTTAACAGTGTTTTATAAAATAAATTATGTAGGGAGAGTAATTGATTCAATTATAAAGAGAACATTTATATTCTGCGAAATGTCACTGTCCCGCCAGCGTGACGCCAACATTTACTTCAGTGTTTTGCATGTGAATTCTTATCCAATCATGACAAATTATACATCATTTGAAAGCTCTAAAGGGGGTCGCACGTGATTTGGGACAAATATGATCTTATTTAATGTTAAACTATGTGAGTGGCGCTGTGTGGCGCGACAGGGATTTGAGCAACTCATAGAAAACAATGTGTTAGATTTTTTAAATACGGCGCTCAGCTGCGTGGCCGGTGTGCAATCCCCTTAAGAGTGTAGATTTCATTTATTATCACCATTTTGGTAAAGGAATGACATAGTGAGAGCCATTACCTAAAATGCCACGGTATACAGGTGGGCCCACATTGTTATTATATATTTGTAACACTACCCTGTTCTAAACCTAAACAATCTTGACAAACTATAAGAGCTCTAAGGGGTTGTGCACACCAACGCTTTTACGCCCGCGGCCGGCGCATGGTTTCAATTGTTTTCAATGGATGCTCAGCGTTTTTCAAATAAGCCAGCAGCTAGCGGTTTTCTTCCGTTTTTCCGCGCTCAGCGCTGAGCGCCGAGAGTTGAGAAATGTTCAACTTTGTATGAAAAACGCCGCTCGTCAATGTCAGTTCTCACGCGGCCGTCCAATCACAGTGGAGGAGGGCCGGGACAAGTACACAGCAACCAACCGTCTCACAGCTGACGTATCAGAGCTATCAAAGTGCTTAGCTGAAGAAAGCTGGAACTCAGCTGAAAAACAGCTGGCATTCGGCGTTGTCTAGGCGTTTTCAGCCGCGTTTAAAAGTTTTGGTGTGCACAACCCCTAAGAGTGTAGTTTTCTTATTGCATCACCATTTTGGGAAAATTATGATGTAGTGAGAGTCAGTTTCTAAAATGTCACACTGCCACAGGTGGACTCAATTTGTTTTTACACATGTATAGCACTAATACCCTGTTCTAAACCTAAACAATCTTGACAAACTATATATTGTTGAAAAGCTCTAAGTGTGTAGTTTTCATATTTCATTGCCATTTTGGGAGAATTATGACGTAATGAGAGTCAGTTTCTAAAATGTCACGAGGCCACAGGTAGGCCTAATTTGTTTTTACATATTTATAACACTAAAACTATATTTATAAAACATATTTATAAAACTAAACCTAAAAAAATCATGCCAAACTATATATCACTGGTAAGCTCCCAGAATGTAGTTTTCATATTTCAAGGTCATCTGTTGGTCGAAATAATGTAGTTACAGTTTTTTTGTTACATGCCCCCCTATAGGAATGCATATTAATTATTATACATTCATAAAACTATATCCAATTATAAATCTTCAAAAATCTTGACAAACTATATATTGTTGGAAAGCTCTAAGAATGTAGTTTACATATTTCAAAACCTTTTTGCAGTAATAATAATGCAGTGACAGTAATGGAATAATTTGTGACAAGTGTATGCTGCAAACCGTTGACATCTAGTGGCCGTTGGTAAAAGCACTAATAGTGTGACACACACCTCATTTTTTGTGATTTTAACTTGAAATTTGGATCAGAACACAAGAGTTCAAAGGGGGTAGTCCAGGGTGGGAGGGTGGGAAAGGAGTCTGTGTAAACTTTGGAAGAGTTCTGAAAGGGTTCTGAAAAAACGATGTAAAACCGGGCCAGGGTTGGCGGCGCACACGGCTGGGTTTGCGCTGGCTGCGCACTCGGCTGGGATTGCGCATACGGCTGGGGTTGTGCTGGCGTCTGCGTCGACGCCTCTGGGCGCTCTGGCGGCTGCGTCGGTGGCTCTGGGCGCTTTGGCGGCTGCGTCGACGGCTCTGGGCGCTCTGGCCAACAATAAACTACAAATGACAAACTAGACTAAACACTCTTAATACTCACAGATGTATGACTCATGAACACGACAAGGATAGTAACAAGACGAACGCGCACAGAGCATCAAACACAAGGACAATAAATAGGGAGAACTAATGAGGGACACAGCTGAAATCAATGACAAGTAAGGGAGCGGGTAAAAAGTGACGAGACCCGGGAAATGCGTGGTCAGAATAATTCAATACTAAAACCACACATTTCCCACATAAAACATGGTACTGCCAGGACCCCGAACACAAAGACTAGATTAAACAAAACACATGATTTCAGACGGATCCTGACAGTAGCCCCCCCTTAAAGAGCGGCTACCAGACGCTCCTCAAGGGGAACACTAAACACGGGACAAAACAGACTGCATACAAGACATGAACCATGAAAACATAACAAAGACTAACAGGGGCAAACAGGAAATAACAATGACAGGATTAGGATGGAACAATAAAAATAACAAACAAGGGGGGGGACACAAGAGTTCAAAGGGGGTAGTCCAGGGTGGGAGGGTGGGAAAGGAGTCTGTGTAAACTTTGGGAGAGTTCTGGAAGGGTTCTGAAAAGACGATGTAAAACCGGGCCAGGGTTGGCGGCGCACACGGCTGGGGTTGCGCTGGCTGCGCATACGTCTGGGATTGCGCATACGGCTGGGGTTGGGCTGGCGTCTGCGTCGACGCCTCTGGGCGCTCTGGCGGCTGCGTCGACGGCTCTGGGCGCTCTAAAAATTAACTTTCCATGTTAATGGAAAGTTTAGAAATATCATTTATTGTTAGGTAATACATTTACTAATGTTAACAAATAAAACATTATTGTAAATTGTTACTGTCACATGGTCAGGTTGTGAGTTCCCAGGCGACGCTCTGTACTGCTTGCCTTGTTAACTCAGACACTCGAAGCGTCTCTGCGAACAGTGTAAATGTCAGCAGATCAATGAGCGGGTGACGTGATCGGTCCTGCTCTGCCCTGGGTTTCTCTTCATCTAATAAATAGGGTTGTTATATCGAATGACTTCATTTACTAAAAGCTCAGTTGATCCTTCAAGCTCCCTTCGCGAGGGCTATTATCACAGTTTGCGGCCTCATACTGTGCCTGGCTATATTGTTCAGGACATTGAGTGCAGGTTTGCATTTTTTGAATTTAGTAATTTTATTTAGGAAAGATTGGAAAAGTTAAATAGACAAAGTAAATGACACACAGCCTTACAGCGCTTTTTCATAGTAGGAAGGGATTAACCCAGTAAGAAATGGTTACAGTTATGTTTCCAGCATGGTTTGGCAAGGCACATTCTCGGCCCAGAATTCTCTGAAAGGTTGTCTAACCTGAATCATGCTGATATGATGCAGTGATCTTATTCTAATGTATGGTTTCTGTTCAGAATATGAATTTTAAGTGTGCAAAGTCATTCATCAGGCAAACACAGGGACTCTGAACCCGCATAATAATGTGTTTAATGTGTGTCAGTGTGTGTGACTCACTGCCACACTCCACACACACTTTTCTCTACTGTGTCATATGGGACACAAATCATATTTTCTGCCCTACTGAATATTTACACAGACCTGTGTTCGCCTTGCAATTATTTTGGATGTTGCAACTGTTTAGTCTAATATGTCACTCTTTTTCTCTCTCGTTCAGATGGAGGATGTTATTGCCAGAATGCAGGATGAGAAAAACGGCATACCTATTCGTACAGTGAAGAGTTTCCTGTCCAAGATTCCCAGTGTCTTCTCTGGTAATTCTCTTGCATTTGTTTATTCTACGCCACATTTTCATGCTGGCACTGGGAAAGCAAAGTCTGCTGGAGCCAGTACCCCACAGCAAGCCCAAAAACCAGTACAATAAATCCTCAGCCAGAACTCTGAGTTCAGAGCCAGTTTGAGGCCTTCATGGCCTGATGTCTGTTGAGAGCCTGAGAGCCTCACTGGACAGCAGAGTTCTGTATAAGACACTCAATGCATTATGGGTATATTAAACATGGTTAAGACTTAAAGATTGCTATAGGAGTGATTCACATATCACATCTTTTGCACTCTCAAAAGTTCGTAGAAGTGCAGTATGCATGCTCATAATGGAAGTGAGGCATCAAGTTAAAAACTGTAGTCATTTTTATTTATTTATTTATTTAGTCGATGCCAATACCGATATAAAGAAAACAGTATGGCCGATATAACACAAATGTATAAAAGGTATATGACAGACAAACAGAAAATTGGTGAAACTACATAAACATTTGTTATGCATAATATTTATAAATGTACCCTTTTAATGTCGCCATGAAATGGAAGTGGCGATTTCCCTATTTTCCCAGTGGTGATGTATATCCGAGTGAAACGGCATCTGAAATGAAATAAGGCAGGGCTGGATTTGAATTTGTTCATTGAGTTTTGATTGGATTGTTTGAAGTTGGGTCGTGTTGCTAATTGCTTAATCGCAGTGATCTTCTCCCAGACGCCGCAAACCTGCCATACCATATGACCGGAAGTAAAGAGAGATAATTTTGAGAAGGGGAGGATATTTGTGTTTTTGATTAAAGATTATGAGGGCACATGCATTTTTTAAAAATGATAAAAACACAATATTCCAAAACTAATTACAGTTTTTCATTGTATTTTCATGGCGACTTTAAAGTACTTAAAACATAATACTTAATGTGGATCTGACTTTTCACGGTACAGTTTGAATAAGACTTTGCTAACACAACAGGTCATGTCAAAAAGTTAATAATTAAAGATGCACCGATATGAAATTTTCCACCAATACCGATGGTGGTTATATTAACTTGCATTAACTAATTTCTTATGATTAGATTTTCTGAATGTTATTTATTCATATAATGATGACAATTTATATTGAAAATTAAACTAGTGATATTTCTTTACATTTTCCATCGGCCAATAGTGTGAAAAATAGCTTTTATTGACCGATACCAATTTTTGGCCAACTGGGCATCTCTATAAATACTGTAATGTTTGGTCATTTTACTGGTTTTACATCTGAGTGTCTTTACATTACAAACAACAAATTTAAGTTACAGAAAAATTGACTGGCTGATTGAAAAGATTTTTTTTCTATCACTATGGTCAAGCTAATGTTGATGGATTTGTTGCATGCTATTAGTATCTATAGACAATAGTTTTAGATAATTTTTACAAATGAAAGAAGGTCTTTATGATTAATCGTTTGTAAATCAATATTGTGTTTTGAAAGGGTGCAATTTTCAAATGGCAAAAGCTATTATTATTATTTCGATTAGGGACTATCAAATAGGCTAACACGCATCCACGTAGTCCTTGATATCTTGCTTCCTGCACATTTTATGTTTGACACAAAGCTTAACCAATAGGGGCATTTTAACACTGCATGTAATGATCAAATGAACAAATATGTTTTTTTTAATTTGTCATGACAACTTAATTTTAAAAAATGGTTGGCCACAATGTTTAAGTGGTTTTAAATAAACAGTACCATTCTATTCTATTCTATTCTATTCTATTCTATTCTATTCTATTCTATTCTATTCTATTCTATTCTATTCTATTCTATTCTATTCTATTCTATTCTATTCTATAGAATATTTTTTTGGATATCTTAAAAAAGAAGAGAATAAAAACAATCCCAATTAACAGACGCTTTAATATTTCAAAGTGAATAGTTACGTTTTGTTGGTATTCAATAATAATCGCAATGCTATTTGCATTTTAGAGACACATTAAATACAATACTACTTATACTCCCAAACATAATCCGTAATCTACATTGGAACAGTGAGGATTAGAAATGAGGAAGTGAGAAATTCTCTATAAGAGATTGCCTCCGTCTTCTGACAGTGTTTCCCTGGAGGATTCATTAAAAGGCCAGCTTCAAGCACTAACACCACAGTCTCTGCTGTTCTCTCTGCTTTAAAAAGTCTCACACTCTCTTGCTTCTATTTTCTCTGGGGACACGCCCTCTCAATGCTGATTGGCTGAGGCAGATGTTATTGTGTGTACAGGATATGATTGGCCAGGAAAGGACATGTCGGAAAGATATTTCTCAGAAGGATACTGTATGTAACCGTTCATAGTCTATAAATTTAGATTCGACCAGGTTGATGATTAAATGCTAAACACGAACCCTTCAAAGGAAAAAATGTAAAACTTTAAACCTCTTCACTGTACAGTCAGAGCCACCCTATTCATTATCCTCTGTTAAAGAGTCATTAATACTTTAAACACACACTGCACATTGAGTGACATAACTGGTGCAGACTTTTTCCACCCAAGGAGTTTTACAGAGCTTACACTCTTAAAAATAAAGTTTCCGAAAACATTTTCCGAAATTGCCTGAAAAACCACCTCATGCAAGCATAAAACTTTTGCAATATATGGGAGTTTTTGACGTGCTTTCATTGGCCGTATTTTCAATTCGCAATGTCAATTTGCACAATTTAAAGGGTAATGGAAACGCAGCATTTGACTTCCATAATAGGAAAGAAAAATATGGAAGTCAATGGTGCTCAAAAACGGTTTGGTTCAAAATATCTTCCTCTGTGTTCAGCAGAACAAAGAAATGTATTCAGGTTTGGAACAACCTGAGGGTGAGGAAATGATGACAACATTTTAATTTTTGGATGAACTATCCCTTTAAGGAGATACAGTAGTTCTTGGAGTTAACGTCTTTGCTTTGAAAGTGAAGGCTATAATATTCTGGTAATCCACAAAAATACTCTGGTGTGGCTCTGCTGAGACTGATCCTCTTACATAATATATAGTTCTGCTACTGAAAGTGAGAGATTAGTCTAAGAAGATGTGGGAGGAAATAAAATAAAATTCGTAATGTAAAGAAGAATCCAAAATGGTGGAAAAAGTGTGCATGAAAGTAAGAAGACTGAAATGCTGGATAAAAATAAAGTGTTAAAAGAGAGGAAGGGGTAGGTGGAAAGCAAATGAATAATGCATAGAAGAATGATCAAAATATTGTGGTTAAATCACAACTATCACTGACAAATCATTATACGAAGTTAAAAAATGTCAGAATCTAAATAAAGGAGGTATTGTGTCTCAGACAATACAGTTTTTACAGATTTAAGACACACACACAGCCTCTATATAAGAGTTTATCAGTCTGCAGATATTATGGGTTTGTTTGGAAATGTCATTATATGTGTTAGATACAACCCATGTCTTCATATCTACATATAAATCATATTAATCATACCCTTCACCCATGAAAACAAACCCTGCAAGTGTGTCATGTATTTTCCATGAGTAGCCTATCTTAAAGCAGATTTATAAACAGTGATCTTCTTTTCTCTATGTATGCAGGTTCAGACATTGTCCAATGGATTTTGAAGAATCTAGGTATTGAAGATCAAGGTAATGCAACTTTTATGACTTTGTTTTCTTTTTCACTTTTTGAATAATTTATATGCACCCTATTCTAAAATTCAAAATCAGAACAACTGACAGGACAATATATTGAGGATATGTGCATTCGTAATAACCGTAAGTTGTTGCCAAACATCTAATGTCAGCATCTCCTGTGTTTCCATTTATTTAATGAGAGGATGGAGGGAGGCAGCAGATGGCATTTAAGAAGGACTTTTGACTCTGTGCCTGGAGGGCTAAGTCCTGCAGAGTTTAGCTTTAACCATTATAAAACAAATCTGATTCAGCTAATCGAGGTCTCAGGATCATAGACGACACCACATTGACCGCTTTGTCCCATTGCGGCAATATTGTACGTTAGATAGCCCACCATATTGGGGAGCGCAAAACTACCCTACAGACACATTGACGTTAAAGGTGCCGTAGAATGTAAAACTGTATTAACATAGGCATAGATGACTAATAAGAGTTCTGTACATGGTAATTACATCGTTTGCCTTAAACACGATGGGCCCTATTTTAACGATCTAAGCGCATTGTCTAAAGCGCACAGTATGGCATGTCTGATTCCACTTTTGCTAATTTAATGACGAGAAAATGGTTTATGCGCCAAGCGCGCGGCCTAAAAGGATTGTTTATATTGTCCTAATGAGTAATGGGTGTGTTTTGGGCGTAACGTGCAATAAACCAATGAGAGTCTCAGCTCTCATCCCTTTTAAAAGCCAGTTGTGTTTGGCGCCATGCCTAATCCCTATTTAGAAAATAGAATTTGTAAATTGAAAAACTAAGCGGAGGAAGAAGACCACCAGCATAATGATAAGAATAATGTTACATTTTTTTGTTGTTTTCATTTGTATTGAATTATTATTATTTATTTTTTTATTAAAACCTTTAAAGGCCATTTTCTTTCAGTCGTATTAAAAATAGCAGGCATTTAATTGTTGTAAATGTATTGATATCCTACATAATCATTGTAATCTCATAAAATAGTTAGCAAATATTCAGGAAAAGGTTTATACTCTAAAAATACTTTATTTATATTAAACAAGGGATAAAGAATTTACAAACGTGCGGAGAGCCGTTTCAGCACTCGGACAGCGCCATGTTTTTTTTTAAAGCATTACTTAAAAACGGTTTTCTCACCATATCCACAGCTACAGAGTCATCATATACAATAAATCTGTGGGGTAGCATTTAAAGGTGCAGTGTGTACATTTTAGCGGCATCTAGTGGTGAGGTTGCGAATTGCAACCAACGGCTCTGTCCTCTGCTCACCTCTTGCTTTTGAAACACATAGAGAAGCTATGGTAGCCGCCACCGGACAAACATGTTATCGTTGGAGACAACTTAGTAAAAAAGTTTGTCCGTTAAGGGCTTCTGTAGAAACATGGCTGCACAAAATGACGGCTTCCATGTAAGGGGACCCTCTCCTTATGTAGATAAAAACGTCTCATTCTAAGGCAATAAACACGTAACGGTTCATTTTGAAAAGTCTTTATACACCCCTGATAATATAGTTTTGTATATTATTTTGGATTTCTGTCAAGAGATCCTTCTAAAAATTACACACTGCACCTTTAAAAAGCATTTAAAAATAGATGCATTTGTTTAAAGCAAAGCATTTATTCAGACTTACCAGGCTAGAGGTGAAGCAGCTATTTACGCCTTCTAACGTTTCATAATCGGTCCTCATTTTAATCCTTTGATTTTTCATATTTTAAAGCGTTTATGTGATGCTGGGCATCCATGTGATAAGCAAATTAATGCGCATTGGTATCCCGTTTATAGGCGCATATTACTAACGCACTCATTAAATAACACAAACACTATTGCGCCCTTGACATTAGACTTTAGAGCAGGTTTTAGTTGGTCAATGGCGTAGTCTATTTTAATTGCTTCAAAATAGCAATGCACCAACAATGCGCCTGAACACACCTCGTTTTCAGACCAGAATGCCCATGGGCGTTAAAATTGGGCGCAACTGCATTTGCTATTTAAACACCGTTTCACTAAACGTGAAAATGATAATTGCGCCGGGTTGAAACTAGCCAAGGACACTTGCGTCGCGCATTGCGCTGCAATCTCAACATAACACCGACTGTGACGTTACAGTCGTGATGTACGGCCCAACATTAAAATTACAAATAAAATTATTTAATCTACAATGCTAAAAACAAAGTTGTGACTACTGAGTTAGCGCTATATGCTAGTTAATGCTATATGCTAGCATTTAGTCTGAAGTTCTACTATTGACGTTACAGTTACGTTTTGCATGTCCATACTCCATACAAAAACACAAGCTTACCAATCTCCAAACAATTAATTATTCCTTAAAATCTGAAACAGGCTCAAACCTACGGTTTGTTTACATACATACTAAGTTAATGAAAGGAGCTGCTCTGTGCCAATCAGAGCAGAGCTCAACTTTATTATTCATGACCCTTTCAATTAAGAGAATAATAGACCAATTCATTATGAAGGCAAATCCTAAGGTTGTAAATGGTCATGTAAAACGTTTCTGGATCATTTTCGCACTTAATAAAGCTACATATCTTCTGTATGTAGATATCAGAAAACAATTTAACATATTTTTTTTCTGTGGCACCTTTAATGGGGAACTACGAATGAAATGAAATTAACTATTTATTCCTTTGAGGAAAGGTTATATTTCTTATAACTACTGTATCTGTTAACTTGCATTTGTTTCTGCAGTACTGGACCATTTGTGAGCTTCGGAAGTATCGATTTTTGGCCTCCTTTGTCCATATTTTACTTCTTGACCTCTTAGAGGCCAAAACCCTATGCCCTATTCAAAAACATCTTAGCTTTGCATGATCTTACATGCTGGTCCAAGCCCATTGATGCTGGTTTGAAACTGAAGCTGGTGGAATTGCATAGTCTTCTGGTAGCAGTTCTTGAGTAAAGCTTGCACATTTTAAGGTGTGCTGGTTAAGTTTGCTTGTCAGCAATGTTGTTTATTTCAGGTTATATAGAAGTAGAAGATGTGACAGGAAATAGAATTAGATTTATTTTAGCTGAAGGATTTGAATTGATCGAGGATGGTTTATATTACCCATACTTTAGATTCCCACTGACAGATGTGACAGGTGTGTGTGTGTGTGTGTGTGTGTGTGTGTGTGTGTGTGTGTGTGTGTGTGTGTGTGTGTGTGTTAAGGGAAAAGAATAACTAGATAAGAGCACAAAATCTCTCACTATACTCAATAGACCATAGCAGGAACATTGCAAAGATAAAAATAAAAACTTCCTTTCTTGTCTCACACCTTACAACTCCCAGACCTTCTCCCTGTATCTCTGTGTATCTCTCTCTCGCCTCGCCTCTCTCTCTCTCTCTCTCTCTCTCTCGTCTCTTGTACATCGCTGATTAGTTGGCTTTTTCCTGTGAACATTAATGCCTTGTGGGAAACTCTTACCAAACAATAACAGCTGTGAAAGCACAATGTACACTTGAAAGCAAAATGATATTCATTTGTAATCAGCAAAGACACAAATTCGAACATCTACACATAGCAAACGCTGTATTGTTAAAGTTTAATAGGTAATCATTTATTGATGATGAACTCTGATATGGTTTCTTTTGAAGAGGAGCGTGTGAATGAACATTTTACAAGGAAATCATTTACTTTAATGCTTTCACTTCCTTTTATAATAAACTTCCTCTGATTTATTGTATTGTACGTACAAAAGCAACATATCAACAATATTACTTCTGCACTTTATATTTTAGCTTATTGAGTATTTAACATTCAAATACATTTATTGTCATTAAGAGTTTTTAAGTAAATTATTTAAATTATAAAATGCACTTCATTTATTAAATGACCTTGTGCAAAAATATTGTGCTAATATTTTGTTAGTTTATAGCATAATCTTTTTTTATGGAAAATGAATATTTGTTTGCTTTTATGTGATTCAAAAGTAATTGAACAAGCGATGATCAAATGATGTGAAAGAGTGTTAGAAGCAGGCATTATATCCACACATGCAGTATGGACTGTACTTTAACCATGTTAAAAAGTCCTTATACTTGGATTGCAGTTGTTAAGTGATGCTATAAAGTCCATGCCATGCCAAGTGTTACTGTATATGCCAGATCACTGTTATCTACTGCAAGCTTCAAAACTCACCCAAAAACCTACAAGAACAGTAACTCTCTGCTGTCACGTGTGCTAGAAGAATGCAAATATCCGAATTGCATTCAGCGCTATAATTTTTACAAGCCAGTTTGAGCGGTTTCTTGATTTGCATAATTCATTTAGTGAATTGGGCACAGTGCATGCAAATACACAATGGTATCAATTTATTCTTTGTGAATACTTCACTGAAATAGAAAGCAGGAAAAGATGAAAAGAAATGTTGCGAAAATAGTCCAGGTTTCTATTGTTTTGCTCTTTGACACTACTAATTGTCCAATTTAGGGCAGCACAATATTGAAATATTGCAGATGTGCATATCACAACACGCGTGTAGCAGTGGTTTACAATAACTGAATTTTTTTATTATTTTAAATTTATTTTTAATCAAAGATTTCGGTCGATGCAGATAACAGAGAGGCTGGAACACAAATGTTAGTGCTTGTGTGTGTGTGTTTTAATATAGATTAATATGTAAGTAATAATAATTGACTCAGGACCATTGAATTATTCGGAAATAATGTAAACCCAAGGTGGTAGTGCCACACAATGCAAAGCCAATTATTAGAGTCAATTATTACTCTTTTACCACGGTTACCACAGACATTGCTCTTGTGGTTATTTTAAAACATTTGACAGGTGAGGTGTGCATTTTCATCGAAAAATAATGCATACCCATGGAACATTTCTCAACCAATCAGAATAAAGCATTCAACAGCCCCGTGGTATAAAGATTAATAATTAATATAGATCAAATGGATTTTACAAAGTTAAAATCCATTTGCATTCCAAACTATGACAGCATCTTTAGCATGTAACCCTTGAGAGAGCTGACAAATATGGTGTTATTTCCTTACCGTTTTGCGGGTCTAGGTCCGGAAAGCTGTTTTCAACCATGATAAGTAAATTCCTAAAACGATAATTTTTTTCTTATAACGCGTTGTGTTTCTCATTTTATGTGTTAAAGAACTGATCAATCTACAGGTTATTACATGCTACACATCCTGAAGTTTACCTATCAGAGTTTTTCAAAATAAAAGGAGTTCCTATAGGGACGAAAGTAACACTTGTTACATTTTGTCCCGCTTTCATGTAAAATGAAAATGTAAATGCAAAGATAAATGACAAAATATGTTTGCAGTTACATATAAACAAGGTCATAGTCATCTATAGCCCCTGCTCTCCCCTACTAGAAACATGGTTGTGCGAAATGGCAACTTCTATGTAAGGGGACCCACTGTGTATATACTGTAGATGTAAACATCTCATTCTAACTGTGGGTTCACACCAGACACGAGGTCAATGATTTGCACGAGTAGATTATATAGAAATTCAATGCAAAGACACGATCAGACGCGTCCTCGCGTGGGGCGATGCGAATGGCGCAATATGGCGGCGAGTTTGACGCGTAAACAAAACTATTAAACTATTCAACTAGAGGGAAAAATTCACATGACACAAAGTAATCTAGAGCAAGTAAGTGGCCGGAAGTCATTCATTTTCAATGAGAGCCGGCGGCGAGCTCTGGCGAGCAGCGGCGCGGCACGTCATGTACAGCGTGAGCGTCGAGGAGAGTTGAAATCAGCTCAACTTTATGGTAATGAGATGACGCGGTTTGGCGGCAACCAATCGGAAGTGGAAATGTTCGGCGGCAACCAATCGGAAGGCGGAAACCTCCGCCTGAGAGGAGTTCAGAGAATGCATTCGAGCGTCAGAGCGTCCACTACACCTTTTCTTTAGTGTCGTTGGCAGGGCAGCCAGAGCTTTTATTGACGCTCTCGCCGGTGGCAGTGTGAATGCACAGTGACGCGATGCCCCGCGTTTGGTGTGTAAATAGCATTATGAAATATTAACAATACAGTTAATTTTGTAAGGTCTTTATTATGCTACGTACACACCAAACGCGGGGCATCACGTTACTTGCTTTAGATTACTCGCAGGATTTAATTTTGTTTCATGCAAATTTTTCGCTCGAGTTAAATATTTTGGGCGAAAACACGTTTGAGGCGAATAGCGCATGTTTTTGCGGCAAACGCGCTGCCCATATTGCGTCATTCGCATTGCCCCACGCGAGGACGCATCTGATCGCGTCTTTGCATTGACTTTGTGTGTAATCTACTCGCGCAAATTGTTGAACTTGCATTTGGTGTGAACCCACATACACCACTGATAATATAGTTGTGTATATTGCATATATTTTAAAAGTTTTACAACGGACCTTCAAAACAATATCATATCGCATATCGAGTACTGCATTACTTGGAAAGTTATCGCATGACATTTAATATTGTGCACCCTTGATTCATGGTTTTAGCTTCTGATATTGGGAATATTTCACCCAAAAATCTACCATTTATAATTTGAATATATACAGTTAATACAGTAAATAACAGTAAGCTCTTTGATTGAAATGGTAAAGTTGTCATTGTGTTTGAATCTCTGATAACACTGTTAATTTTTTATCAAGTTGAGGCTCTTCATCTGGGCACACTGATGGCGGCTCACGGCTATTTCTTTCCCATCTCTGACCATGTGCTCACACTTAAAGATGATGGCACGTTCTACAGATTCCAGGTCAGTCATTTTGCTAGTCTGAGTAATGAAGATGAATTACTGTTTTAAGTTATTAAAGGGATTAATGTTTCTTTCTCTAGACACCATACTTCTGGCCTTCAAACTGCTGGGAGCCTGAGAATACTGACTATGGTGAGTCTTTGTATGAGGACAGTAACACCTTTGTAATACTATACAGTATACATACAATCTTAATTAGATCTCTATGTGAGTATCTATTGGCTGGAATTGAATCATCATGCAAAGTGCATTTGCCAAATCCTTCTTATGTTGTGTGCCTCTAACAATTTAGCCAGACCCACACAAACACACAAATCATAGGTGAAACGCAGAAATGATAACCATAACGTCAGCAGTATAACCATAATGACTTTGGTTGAATGTATAAAAATATGTATAGGGTATATGTGCTAAATTGTGATGATGTGTATGAGTTTACTGTATGTAAGCATATGTGCTTTGGGTTACTGTAAAGTAAATGCAGCAGTCAGAACAAAACAAGACTTAGATGCGATTAAGTATATTAAGTGTGAAATATGTTTAAGCCATAGGATTAAAGTAATATGTACATCTGTGCGTAAGTGTGAGTGCTGTTTTTCACAACGCTCTGCTCCTCTTTGCAGCTGTGTACTTGTGCAAAAGAACAATGCAGAACAAAGCTCGCCTGGAACTCGCTGATTATGAAGCTGTAAGTAATTTCTTCTTTTATTCTCTCTCTCTCTCTCTCTCTCTCTCTCTCTCTCTTTCTTCCACAATTTCTTGATTGTAATGCAGCATCTCTCAGGCTTTGTATTTTAGACATTACCCAGCAAGCAATTTCGGCTGAAACAAGGTAAAATTTGGACTGTCAGTGAAAGTCTAATACTGTAGTCATCTAACCATAGCCCCAAAATAGACTATGCATATACCCTTAAAACATGTAAAAGAAATGATAATAAACATTTTGAACACCTGTTGACTTTGCTTATAAAATTGGAATGTAGTACATCTCCAAGTTATTTAGGCAAAAACGACATGTAACCTAATTCAAGGTAATTTAGGGTAAAAGTGTGTTAATCATAGCGGACTATATTGACGTAAATATGTGCACCGGGATCTTTGAGCTCCTTTGTGTAAGAATTCCGGTGAGCCACTAAAGCTAATGGTAGTCATATTGTAAGGGGCACAAGTGTGCCGTTTTGACTGGCTTTTTAACGTTTATTATGAAATCCAGGAAGGCCGGCATAATTTGTGCAGTTAGGGGTTGCCATAATAGCTGATACAAGCACAGTAAATCTCTACAAAACATTTGTTTTAACCATAATACATGCAGAAGAGCTGAATGTGTATGTGGAGCACGTGCACACATGATCTGTATCCACACATCCATACAGTAAAACCTTTCATAGACACTGCTAGTAAACAATAAATAAAATAATTGTTTAAAAACAACTAATATTATGCTGATAAAAATATGCAGATTTAGCTGGTTTTGCTACAATGTATTATTACAAAAATGCAATTACAGTACAGAATATATACAACATAAACTGCTTGTTAATGTTTATAACAGTTCGTAATGTGTTTTTTGCGTACTTTTGTTATGTTTTAAATGAAAAAAAAATTTTTTTAAGTAAGCAAATAATATAAGCTCATGTCTTATCTACTACATAATAATATTTTCATAAATGAAAACAATACTGAATACATGTAATAGTTTAATATATTCATTATAGTTTGTTC
This sequence comes from Misgurnus anguillicaudatus, assembly GCF_027580225.2. Taxonomy (NCBI): domain Eukaryota; kingdom Metazoa; phylum Chordata; class Actinopteri; order Cypriniformes; family Cobitidae; genus Misgurnus; species Misgurnus anguillicaudatus. The sequence continues at coordinate 5,483,240 of NC_073343.2, forward strand.
AAATAACTTACAATGTGTTATATGAGAAAGATGCTGCTGACTGTCGGACCACGTGAAGCTTGATGTGTCGGCATAAAAATTCAAGGAAGTCAATTAAAAATTGCCGTTTTTAAAAAAAAAACACACCAGAGGGACAGTTTTGACATTTTGCCTGAAAAGGTTAAAAACATGAATTCATCTTGGTATATTGCACGTACAAATACTAGACTGACTTTCCCATTGAAAAGATACTATGTCTCTGTGCTGTTATATTTGCGCATTAAAGACTAATCACCCCGTGCAACAACATGAAATTATTAAATATATCTTCATATGATATATCAGGCCACTTCTTAATTTCATCCTCACACTGGTTCATACATGGCAGGTGTAGTAAATATTTATACCATAACTTATTAAATCATATTTTATGTGTGCTCCCACGACATTGTTTTCTTCCGGATGGCTATTGAAATGGACGTCTCACACAAAAAAAGGAAATACGTCACATCTATTACTTTCACACAAAAGATGGATAGTTAGTTGTCATTCTTCTGTCTTGGTTTTTGCTTGCTGGGTACGATATTGAGGTAATGACTACAGTAAGTGTTGAAAAAAATGTATGTCTACTCCAAGCTGGTCCTGTTTAGGAAGATCCAATAGACAAGACTTGATGCTTGTATTTTAGACCACATATAAATGGCTTAAATAGTTTGATTTCATTTTTCTCCATCCAGGAGAGTTTAGCACGGTTACAGCGGGCCTTTGCCAGGAAATGGGAGTTTATATTTATGCAAGCAGAGGCTCAGGCCAAGTGAGTATATTTTTTATGTTGTAAGCAGTGGTAGGCTTACTGGATTCTGCTTGGCTGAATTTCTCATCACTTATAATCCAGGATGTTGACTCTTTACATAGCAAATGGCTTTTAGTATTACCTGATGTAATTTAATGGTGTTCAGTCAAATTTTCTGTCAAAAATCTGTTGAGTTATTTGATTTGGTTTTCTCACACTAAATAAATTGTACAGTAAAATTTGACTTTTGTATTGTACATCACTTGTCTAGCCAGTACTTTTTGTTTCTAAAAGATTTCTTCTTTGTTTGTTTTTTCAATTTCTCTAAGCACGCTGTAAAAAATGCAGCATGAAGTTTAAACAACTTAAATGGATAATCCAGCCATATATCAAGATTACTTTATGATTTACTCATCCTTAAGCAATCTGAGATACATTTGTCCATCATTTTTTATGCAGACACATTTTGAGTTATTTTGGTGGATGTCTTTGCTCTTCCAAGATTTTAACGGTAGCAAGGAGATATACTAAAATAACTCAAAATGTGGTGGTCTGAAAGATGATGGACATGTATCTCAAATTGCTTGAGGGTGAGTAAACCATAGTGTCATTTTGATATTTGTCCGCTTTAATGCAAGTCAATTCAACCTACTTTTAGTTGACATAACTTAAAAAACAAGTTGAAATTGTTTAACTTAATTTGTTAATTTAAAGTAACACAAAAATATGAGTTAAGACACTAGTACAGAGTTGAACTTTTGTCTTTATATGTTTATCTGATATCATTTTTTTTACAGTGCACTGTGCTAAAACACTAGAAAACATAACTTCTCAGCTCATTAACTGTTTCTTTGATGTTTTTGAGGTTTTAATTGCTTTGGCTTTGTGTACAGAGTTGATAAGAAAAGAGACAAAATTGAAAGGAAAATACTGGACAGTCAGGAAAGAGCTTTCTGGGATGTGCACAGACCAGTGGTGAGTGACTATATGTGTGTGTATTTGTGTGCATGAGGTCTGTTTAAAAACAATGCTACCATTCTTTTGTCTTCTTCAGTATTATTCTTTGTTGTTCTGGTGTATTTGAAGTGATATTCACAGAGGAACGACACAACTTTAAAGCCTCTCTGAGTTCACAGTATCACCTTTTAAAGCTGCTGGCTAGCCGTAAAACAACAAAATACGTTGTTATTATATATTACATTATTTTATCAGAGCACACGGGACAAAGCAGAAACTTGCAGTTATCTTAACTCTTTCCCCGCAATTGACGAGTAATCTCGTAAATTAACAGAAAATATTTGCATAAAAAACGCGTTCCCGATGAATTTTCATGTTAATCTGCAATACACGGTTTCATCGGACACACGTGCGCTGACGCGATACACGTCTGGATCCGAACTTTACCTCCGGTTTCGTTTTTTTAATGGTCTGACTAGTTGCTAAACTGAACTCAAATGCCTCGTCGAAAATAACAAATGCTTTGGTTTCCTAGGTAATCTATGTGGGGTTTTTTTGCTTGTTATACAAATAAACTACGTTTAAAGAACTTTGTTGTTATTTATTCTTAGCGGAGTTTACCGGAAGTTACGTGTAGACCACTTGTTGTGCTTGTTTATGTTGTTACTGCTGAAACCGTCTATATGGCAGACAGTTTTATCCTATACCAGCTGTACACTTTTTATGTGTTTTACCACACATAAAACTATGGTCATTTGTGGTTACTTGGTTGCAAATTAAACCAAAATGCATGGTTAAACCATGGTTTATTTTTATTAGATAACGTTGCCTAATAATGCTGTGTTTACGGTACACACGAGGCAAAAGCGGTAACGCTTCCCATTCACTTTTAATGGGTGACGTCAGGCGTTGCCGAACTGAATTGTGAATCCGTCGGCGCCGCGTCAGTGCCGTTGCTCATGGCAGAAGTTGAACATTTCTCAACTTTTCAAGCGGCAACGCATGTGCCGGCCAATCAGATTTCCTTATGCAAATAACCTAGGCAGAGCCAGCCAATAACATTTATGGAAGACCGGAGCATGTGCTGCGGCCACTGTGATTGGTTGTTGGCCACGCTTCAGACAAGCCTTCAGTCAAGCGTTAAGGCTTTCGCCCCGTGTGAATGTACCGTTAGACTAATGTTAAGTCAATGTAAAGACGTGCGTGTTGAAAAATGTGAACTTTGGCTGAAAAACACACCTCGTTAACCAATCAGGAGCTTGCTCTAGTAGTGACGTGATTACAGGAAGCGAGCGGAGTCGCAGAAGCCCCTCCCATGACGCGAATTTCTGCGTGAATGTCTCGATGACTAGAATTTCACGCACGGCTTTCACGCACGAATGAAACGAGTAAACTTATGCAGGGTTCACACCAGACATGGGAGAGGCGGCAAGCGTGAGTGATTTACATGTTAAGTCAATGCAAAGGTGTGGTTAGGCATCCTGCGGTGCGGTAGAAGGCATGGATGCCACGTTCCACGCTAATTGAGCGTTGCCGTGGGAAACGTGCAAGTTCAAAAATCTGAACTTCGGCTGATTTCCGCACTGCGTTAACCAATCAGGACCTTGCTGTAGTAGTGACGTGATTACGGTAAGCGAGCGAAGTCACTCCAATGACGTGAATTTCCGTGTGAATGTCTCGAATGACTTGAATTTCACGCGCGAATGAAGCGAGTGAACTCAAATGTCCAAGCGTCCAACAACGCTCTTTTTGCCACCTCTAATGCGGCTGGTGTGAATGCACCATCAAAATGTCCAAGAGGTAAACTAGATGCGGTAGACGTCTCAAACGCGGCTGGTGTGAACTCACTGTAAGTATAAGAGCAAGAATATAGTTTTTACAGTGTATTGTTTTTTCCTCATGCAACTGCTTTAAAAATCCACTATAGTAATACTATAGTAACACTGCAGTAACTGTTGTATACACTGTTAAATTCATGCTAAGTACGTGATTAAGGGAGCAAGGGTTATAGTATAGCTTCTAAATGGGCTGCTGTTTGTCATAAAAACCATGATAATGAGGTCTTACTACAGTAAAACACACTTAACTTAAGCTATGATACTGTGTGTCTTTGCAAGAACTATAATAATGTTTCATTTAAGAGTCATTGAGTCGTGGGTTTTATTAATATCTTTGTGCCAGACCTTGCGTGCTATGTGTGTGAATCACATGGTGTGTATAGCTTTTATGCTTCATGTGAATCAGTAAGTGCATGCCCGTGTGTTCATGAGCTGTTTGTTTTGAAGGAAGTTGCAATTTCTCCCTCAATTACTCTGGGCTTGATTCTTCTCATTAGCAATTTCATGCTAACTTGACTAATCTTTTAAGCTGACATGCCGCAGAGAGATACCGCAGTTCTTGCCCATATTTAGCCAATGCAGGTCAGAGATGGGGTTTGGTCTTTCTGTTGTGAATCAAGTTTATACCATACAGTAGTGCGGAAACATCGAGCCCTGTGCAAAATCAAATAGAGCTCGACCAGCGGGAACCCTTTGATTGACGCCTTTTAAAATATCATCCCCCTTTCCCAAAACACGGGGGGTATCCCAGTCAGGTTTAAAGTCAAAGCATCATTGTTGCCTGGAAACCATGTACTGTGGCCCATATTGATAATGTGTGTATGTGTCCCAGCCAGGATGTGTGAATACGACAGAAGTGGACATAAAGAAATCATCCAGGATGAAGAACCCTCACAAAACAAGAAAGGTGCTTTATCTCATCTGACGCCACCATAACCTATCACACATGCAGCATTTAATCACATTATTTCATCTAGTAATTTCCTAAAACATGAAGCATTCATTACAGTTATTACACCAGTGAATCAGCCAATCAGCATAATGAATCAGTCAGGTCTCCACCAATCAGAGAGCCTCACAAAATCAAGCCAATCTCTGTAAATGTCTCTTCTGTAATAACCGATTCAGTTTTAAATTTATGTAAATATGGTTCACAGTCTGTATACGGCCTTCAAAATGACATTCGCAGCCACAGCCCGACGCACGTACCGGCCCCCGAGGCCAAGCAGCCAACCGAAGAAGAGCTTCAGGAACAGGTGATGGCTGATTGGTTGTGCGCATACGTGGCACACATGCAAATTGCTCTTTTTGTGTATCTGAATAAACGATACAATTTGAATGTCATGTAAAATGGTTTTACATCTAGAAGTGTAAAGTTGCGTATGTACAGTATATATACAGACATATGTTGACTTGTATCATTGTTGTCTTTCCAGATCAAGTTTTGGCAATCACAGTTAGATAAACATCGATTGAAAATGTCTAAAGTTGCAGAGAGGTAAGTGAGTCTATGCTGTGATCGACCCAAAGGTCTTTATTATTCTACTGTACAGTGCTTAAACATTTTTTTTATTGATCTCTTTAATAGTCTGTGTAGATATGCTGACAAACATGTTTCTGTTCCTCGTCCATAAATTTACTACCACTGTGAGATCAATGACTATATCTCTTAGCATAAAAAATTGGTTAAAACAGTGATGCAGTAAATCAATGTATGCATGCAAAAAAATCGGACATTGGTTGGTCCTTTGTTGGTCCAAGTCTGCATGTTGTTTTTTTATTCTGTAAAACACGAAAGTTAAATTTTTGATATATCGTTACACAACTTTTTTGTTTGAAATGAAAGTGATTAAATATTGATAAAATGTAATTGTGAACTGTTCATCTAACCTTACAATGAGGTTTGTATATGTGATGTACTTACAGATCCCAGCTTTAAGTGCCTTCTCTTCTCTCAAACCTTTTATCTAAACTTTTTTGATGATCTTGCAGTTTGTTGAGCTATACTGAGCAGTACTCAGACTATGACCCCTTCTTGTGCACCCCTGACCCCTCCAACCCATGGATATCAGATGACACAACACTCTGGGAGATGGAGGCCAGGTTTGTTGAAACGTACACATACATTTGCACAGCTATCTTTGTGAGGAAACCCATAGATGTAATGCAATCCTTACCCCCTTTACCCTAACCCCGGTAACCATGTGCCTAACCCCAAGCCTAAACCCAAGTCTTAACCCTCAAATGGCCTTTTTAAAGGGGTGCCTTTAAAAGTTTGTTACACTAAATTTGTACATCTCATAGAGTAAATGTTTGTTGTTTTATAATAAGAATTGTACTTTTATCCAAAGTGTCTTACAAGTATGAGTGCCCATACAGCAAAAAATTATAAATAAATAATAATTCTCTGGCCAAAAATATGTTTTGAATATATGATAAATACATTTTATAGAAAGTAAAGCTTAATTAAATATATTTTTTAATTAACCTTCATATATTAACATATATTTTAAAATGTATTTCAGGGGCAACATATACATTTCAAATTTTACAACTTATACGGCAAAAAATATATATTTTTCCTGGCCAAAATATAAAAGTTTGTATAAAATGTATAATATATAATTATAAAATGTACAAGTAGGTATAAAATATAAAATTGTAAGTACATTTTTGCAGTTGAAAATATATTTATTTTTAATTAGGGTTGCCAAAAGATTAATCGGGATTAATCGCATACAAAATAAAAGTTTGTTTTTGCATAATTTATGTGTGTGTAATTATTTTGTATATATAAATACACACACATGCATGTATGTATTTAAGAAACTTTTACATGTGTGTATGTGTGTGTGTGTGTGTATGTATGGTAAGTAAGTATATATATATATATATATATATATATATATATATATATATATAGAGAGAGAGAGAGAGAGAGAGAGAGAGAGAGAGAGAATGGAGAGAGAGAGAGAGAGAGAGAGAGAGAGTTGGGTCCGAGTCCACCTTTGTCGAGTACGAGTCAAGATCAAGTCCTTAAACATCAAGTCCGGGTCCAAAAGGGTCTGAGTTGGACTCAAGTCCGAGTTCTTAAAGGCCGAGTCCAAGTCGAGTCCGCCCGAGTCCAGAAAGTAATTAAATTGAAAAAAAAGATAAAAAATTTGTATTGTAAATTGTTACTTTCTATTAATATTTTAACCTTTTAACCCATTAAACCAATGGCAATATAAAAATATAATAAAAATTCCTCTATTGCATCTTGTCATTGCCATTGAACATTCTTATTTTATGTCACTAGTTTCCTATCAAAAATGATTTCAAAGAAAAGAAAAGGATATAGAGGTATCTTCTTTTTACCAGATGTCTTGCAAATAAATTCTGTATGATTTTCGTAAGCAAAACAAGTTATTGCTGACTTTGAGGACATCATGCTAGCCACGCATTGATGTGTGTGATGTGTGTGTTTGTCTGCATGTATGAAATGACTGGCTGCTGCCTGCCAGTGTGTTGCAGTAAAATAACAGGAGGGGAGACAGTGAGACATTAATTAATTTCTCATCTTAAGTTTATACTAGTTTTATTGTTACACATGACGCGGACTCGACTGTACTCTGGATATTTTCCGAGTCCAAAATGTCCAAGTCCATGTCAAGTCCGAGTACAAATTCACCCGAGTGTGTGACAAGTCTGAGTTCATTCAAAAATTGACTCGAGTCCGTATATATGTGTGTGTATGTGTATGTGTATATGTATATATGTATATATATTTATATTATATATAGATTAAATATATATACAAACAGAACATTTTCTTAAATGTATACATGTATGTGTGTATTTATATATATTAATAATTACACACAGTGCACACACATATATTATGCAAAAACAAACTTTTATTTTGAATGCGATTCATCTTTTGACCGCCCTAATTTTATTCTTTCCAAACCTTTTTATGTTTAAAGGTTTGTAACATAGAAAGTTTTTCTTCCAATGCGATGTGAATATAAATGCTTTAAAATATATTTATTTTTAACATATATTTCAAAATATGTTTATTTTAAAATAGATAAAAAACTATAAAATATATTTTTTTGCCGTATGGGTATGTATATCTTATACAGTATATGTCTTGCCTGGGAACCCCTGATCTTTGTGTTACACAATGCTCTACCTAACTGTAGAAACATATATATTTAACATACAGTATGATGACATTTTCTAACCGTACATCAATCCCATCACCCTTTCCAAATAAATTATATATACATGTTGTGTTTGGGTGTATGCAAGTTGGAGTAACTCATCTGTGTGTTTTTGTTTGACAGTAAGGAACCGGGTCAGACTAGAGTTAGACGCTGGGGCTTCGGTATTGATGAGGTCTTGAAAGATCCTGTTGGTCGGGAGCAGTTCCTCAAATTCCTGGAGTCAGAATTCAGCTCAGAAAACCTCAGGTACATCCACTGCACTGTCCCCCCCTGCTGGTGTTGAGAAGTACTGCAACATGGCCAGCCTTTCCTTCAGACAGATCATCTTCCTCCTTTCTCGTCATCCCAAACTTCCTCAGGTTTTGGCTGGCAGTGCAGGAGTTAAAGAGGAGGCCGATTCGTGAGGTGCCAACGCGGGTGCAGGAGATCTGGGAGGAGTTTTTGGCTCCTGGAGCTCCCAGCGCCATCAACGTTGACTCGAAGAGTTACGATAAAACCACGCAGAATGTCAAAGACCCGGGACGATATGCATTTGAGGATGCACAGGTAAGCGTGCATTACTGAAAATGGATGAAAACAAGTTGTTTGATTGATGTTGCCATGTTTGTGAATATGCATTCGCAGGAGCACATCTATAAGCTGATGAAGAGCGATTCTTATAGTCGTTTTATTAGATCCAGTGCCTACCAGGAGCTTCTGCAGGCCAAAAAAAAGGTACAACCAATTTAATACAATATCTAAACATGCACATACTACAATTATATTGTGTAAGTTACTAATCTTTAACCCAACCTGCATGTCCTGACTGGTTAATTTACATGTATATACTGTACATTTATAAATGCAATATGAATGAATGCATTGTGCAATTTTGTTATTTTTATGGTTGCATATTATAAATATTAAGAAATACATTTCTCACAATATCACCCCATTTCTCAAATATTCTGAAAAAATTCATCCGAAGCAGTTGGAAGATTCAGTCTCTCTAATCCCTGCTTTCCAAAAGCCTACTCTGTTCTGATTGGCCAGCTGGCCCAGTCTGTGACTGACTAATAAATCATTACAGTGTGTAAATAAAATCGCCATAGGCAGGGATTTTGCATATACGTTACATTGTGATGTAGATAAGTAACAGATTTAAGATTTGAATAACCGAGGACTTGTTAGGGCGGTTTAGATTTGATTTGTTCTTTCTTCTCTGAAAGAAAAACTGTACTTTCAGATGAACAACTCTGCAGACAGTTTACATTGATGGACAGCTGCATTACACACTACAATAAAGATATTTTTAGAAAATCCATCTGAGGAAAAAGTGAATTTGTGAAAATACACAGAATTCAAAAAGCACCCACACAAACATGTAAAGGTGCAATTTGGGGCTTTTAGAAGAATCTCTTGACAGAAATGAAATATAATATACATAACTATATTATCAGTGGTGTATAAAGACCTTACATAATGAACTGTATTGTTATTAATACCTTAGAATGAGACATTTTATCGACATACACTTTACATTGAAGTCGCCATTTGGCGCCGCCATGTTTTTACAGTAGCTATAATGGCGCTTTCCATTGCATGGTACAGCACGGTTTGGTTTGGTTTGGTTTGGGTCAGCTCACCTCACTTTGGCGTGGTTAGCTTTTCCATCGAGTTTAGTATCACTTCGCAGTGGGAGGGATTATAGGCGTGTCGTTATATTTGCGCTGCATACTGCTGTGACATCATACAAGTGAGAGCGTTGTTGTACATTCCCATACATTTATTTATTTCTCAGTCCGCCACAAAATTAAAATTGGCCACCACAAACATATGTTTGCACATTGCGTTTATAACTACCTCTCTCTCATATGACAGTTTCTGTTCAAACACCCGTGGCGTCAGTCGATGGCGCTCCGCTGAGCCTCAATGAAGTTGCATTTAAGCATATGTAATGCCTACGTGCGCATCACGAATGTGCCGCCACAAACTGCAAGTATGGAAAAAAACTGTTCTGGTGTTCCTGGTTCTCAACCTGTGGATGTTTTTCATCGCTAAAAGGGAGTTTGGGAACTTATAGCAGAGCACAGATGACAACATGTTTGCTCGAGACAGCGCAAGCTAGCAGTAAGCTAAAGCTCATCTTTTAGCGAGGACGCTGATGACGATTCTCTCAGACCAATCAGTGATCTACAGTGTTTTCGCGTCACGTTTGGTATCAGCTCGGGTCGCTTGGAACCCCAACTGAGGTGGTACGAAAAAAAGTATCGGGTACTACGTACTGCACCCAATGGAAAAGCTCCCAAAAGTAAGCTGACCCGACCCAAACTGAACCGGACTGTGGGGTACTATGCAATGGAAAAGCACCATAAATGGACAAACTGTTCTACAAAGCAGTTTTTGTCCCTACGTCTCAGACAACTACATGTTTGTCCTGTGGCAGCTCTTTGCATATTAAAGGTACACTACACTTTTTTTTTTAAATATGGTCATTTTCCAACTCCCCGAGAGTTAAAAATTTGATTCGATCTACGGGTCTGGCGTTGCCACTTTTGGCATGGCTTGGCACGGTCCATTGAATCTGATTGGACCATTGGCATCGCGCTCAAAACTAACCAAATAGTTTCCATATTTTTCCTATTTAAAACTTGACTCTTCTGTAGTTACATTGTGTACAAAAACCGACGGAAAATTAAAAGTTGTGATTTTCTAAGCAGATATGACTAGGAACTATACTCTCATTCTGGCGTAATAATCAAAGACTTTGCTGCCGTAACATGGCTGCAGAAGGCCCAATGATATTACGCAGAGCTATTGAAAGATACTAAGGGGACTATTTTCGTCTGCTGCGAAATATTATTCAAAAATATCGAAACTTTGGTTGTTTTTGAGCGCGATGTTAATGGTCTAATCAGATTCAATGGATTGTGCTGGGAGGGGTAACGCCAGACCCGGAGATCAGCTGAATGGATTCCACAACTGTAAGGGGTTGTGCACACCAAAACTTTTAAACGCGGCTAAAATGCCAGCTGTTTTTTCATCCGAGCGCTTTTTAGCTGTGATACTTGAGCTCCACTGTGATTGGAAGGCCGTGTGAGAACTGACATTGACGAGCGGAGCTTTTCACCCAAAGTTGAATCTCTTTCAACTCTCGACGCTAAGCACTGAGCGCGGAAAAAACGTTGAGTGCCGTCTTATTTGAAATACGCCAAGTTTCCATTGGAATCATTGAAAACATGTGCTGGCCGCGGGCGTGGAGGCTTTGGTGTGCACGCCCCCTAATGTTGTGTTTAAACCAGCTGCGGTAGAGACGGCAAAAATGCGCTATTCGCGCGTAGTTGGATGCTTGAACATTTCAGTTTACTCGCTTCATTCGCTCGTGAAATTCTAGTCATTCAAAACATTCACACGGAAATCTGCGTCATGGGAGGGGCTTCTGCGACTCTGCTGAGACTCTGCTCTCTTCCTGTAATCACGTCACTACTACAGCAAGGTCCTGATTGGTTAACGCGGCGCAGAAATCCGCCGAAGTTCAGATTTTTGAAACTACGGCAACGCTCAATTCGCGCAGAACCCGGCACGCATACCGCGCCGCAGGATGCCTAATTGCGTCTTTGCATTGACTTAACATGTAAATCACCCCCGCTTGCCGCCTCTACCGCGGCTGGTGCATAAGAATCAAATATTTCATTCTATGGGAGCTGGAAAAAAGTGGAGTGTTCCTTTAAGGTTGGTTGCAATTAGCAATCTCACTGCTAGATGCCGCTAAAAAACCACACTGGACCTTTAATAGTCACAATTTTACAGACACACACCCTGCTGTAATACAAAGCGTTTTTATAGCCCCATTTTATCACTCTTTATTTTATGGTTTGTTGACTAAAGTTTGGAGGCATACTGGATCGCAGAACCTCATTTGAAAAGTTCACTCGTAATGTGGTAAGTGGTAGTGGACCCTCCCCCTCAAACCTAATAGCTTACCTGACCAATCAAACACAAGCATTGGTCAGATGAAACTTGTCTGGTGCTTTTCCCCTCCCTAACCTTGTGATTCAAATGTCGTCACGACGAATCGGCTGTCGTTTTCCGACAGGGTTCAGCAAGCTCTTCACTTTTCTTTGTGTCATTGTAAATGAAGTGTTTATCTGTGGTTACTCGCTCACTCTGCATGACTGCATTTTGGTTCCCTGTCGAAACGGCTGCCAAAATGTCTACCTGTTCATGTTTCTCTGTCTTGTCCACAGAAAAGTAAGAACTTGTTTTGAAGGAAGGCAATGCTTCCAGGTAACCCTGCTTCTCCTCAACCTGTCTGTGTTGTTCCTTCTCACATATGATTTGCTGAGTTTTTGTTTTTTGTTAGCGCCTCTAAGATCCTGGTTTTAATGTGCATCTTGTCATTAAGTAAGAAGAAAAACGTAAAAAAATAAATAAATAAATCATTATTATTCTATTGCAAATCGCAAATCCTTAAAGGGATAGTTCACCCAAAAATGAAAGTTCTGTCATCATTTACTCACCCTCATGTTGTTACAAACCTGTATGAGTTTTTTTTTTTGACAAACACAAAATAAGATATTGTGATAAATGATGGTAAGCACGTAGTTAAATTGAATTCCATATTTGTTTTTCCTATTATGCAAGTCAATGGTTACCAGCTGTGTGCTTACCATCATTTATCAAAATATTTTTTTGTTGTTGTGTTCATCAGAGAAAAGAAATTCATACAGGTTTAGATCAACATTAGGATGATAAAATTATGATAAAATGTTAATTTTTTTATGCTTTGATATTGTTGAGCTATAAGCTGTGCAATGAAAAAAATAATGTGATGTCATCATACCTGTGATTTATCATTAATAAACCATGGCAACAGTGTTTTCCATTGCTTTCCCAAACAGCATGCTTTAACGTTTTTGCTTGTAAAATGTCACTGCCCAAAAACATATTAACTCATTTATCTTTCCCTTTTTTCCCGCTTTATTCGTGTTTTTTGTTTTTAGGGCAAATCTCTGATATCCAAGAGGCTGCCTGCTGTCGTCCAATCTTGCTGAGCCTCAAACAATCCACCGAGGATGAGGACACTATCATCTTCATCTCTGTCGTCTGATTGGTCCGGACCCCAGACATACCCTGGAAAATGGACCGAATCACATGCATGTCCAAGGGACTGAATTTTTACATCAGTTTCTACGTACTACTTGCTAGTTTTAGTCTTTCAGACAGTTAGACATTATGGACTTGTAATATTTGAGAAATGCAGCAATGTCTTTCAAAGGAGGACTGAGGTCTTCTCTACTGTCTGTCAGAACTGTCTCCAACTGTAGACTGATCAAATGATGTCAAAATCCGAGCATTTCAAGTCATGTAAAATTCACAATTAAATAATACAGCGTAGGCACAGTGTAAAATCGAGAAGCTTTAGACAGAGATGATCTCTTCCTACTCTTCTTTCATCTCTTTTGCGTTGATTTTATTGCACTATGATGGATTTAGCACACGTTTGCTTATCGCACCTGTAAAGTCGCATGGGATATATCTGAACGCGACTGGCCGAATCTCTCATCGGTTCTTCTTCGTCGGCTCCTTTTGTTTATTTTTTATATCATATGTAAACACACTTTTACTTGAAAATATATTAAAGTCGGTCCTTTATCTTAAAAGTCAACAAGATTTCTGTTTTACTGTACCAACTGTACTGTAACATACTTGCTTTTAATAGATTTTGTAGCGCTCCCTCTGGGCTGCAGGTTTAAGTCTGGACTGGATCAGACCCTGATCCCATCACCACGTTTCCCCAAAGGACTTACAGTCGCCTGCAGAGAAATACTACTGCAAGGGCCTTGGTATGGTTTATAATTGTATGGTTTTATATAATATAAGACCCTGTGTGCAAAATCCAGGCTTATCTAATAATGAGATTAGGAGCGCCAAATTTGGTTTCACTCATTTCATATTGATTTCAATCTTTGACATGACCTTTCTCACTAGTCAATATTAAAAATATCAAGGTTATATTTTTGCAAAATGTTAATTACTTTATGTACGCTGTTAGAAAAATTGTCAAAATATGTAACCCAGCTGTCACTGGGGCGGTACCCTTTCACAAACTACAGCTTTGGATATAAAGAATTCATTTTAGTACCTCAGAGGTACATATTCACATATACACAGATACATACATTCACCTAAAGGATTATTAGGAACACCATAGTAATACTGTGTTTGACCCCCTTTCGTCTTTAGAACTGCCTTAATTCTATGTGGCATTGATTCAACAAGGTGCTGAAAGCATTCTTTAGAAATGTTGGCCCATATTGATAGGATAGCACAGTGGTTTTCAAACTGGGGTCCGGGGCGAGATGGTGCCAGGGGGGCCCCAGTTTTATAAAATACATTAATTTATCGTGAATTCTGTGTAATTAAATCTAAAAAAAATAAGGCTACTAACCACAAGCACGATTTTTTTGTATAATTTAATGTTTTTTTATTAAAATGTTGAGTTATAGAACAGTTTTTGTCACAAAATTCTTTGGGGGGCTGCGAAGGAATGCACCGTACACAAGGGGGGCCGCAGGCTGAAAAAGTTTGGGAACCACTGGGATAGCATCTTGCAGTTGATGGAGATTTGTGGGAGGCACATCCAGGGCACGAAGCTCCCGTTCCACCACATCCCAAAAAGGCTCTATTGGGTTGACGTCTGGTGACTGTGGGGGCCATTTTAGTACAGTGAACTCATTGTCATGTTCAAGAAAACATATTGAAATGATTCGAGCTTTGTGACATGGTGTATTATTCTGCTGGAAGTAGCCATCAGAGGATGGGTACAAGGTGGTCATAAAGGGATGGACATGTTCAGAAACAATGCTTAGGTAGGCCGGGGCATTTAAACAATGCCCAATTGGCACTAAGGGGCCTAAAGCGTGCAGAGAAAACATCCCCCACACCATTACACCACCACCACCAGCCTGCACAGTGGTAACAAGCCATGATGGATCCATGTTCTCATTCTGTTTACGCCAAATTCTGACTCTACCATCTGAATGTCTCAACAGAAATCGAGACTCATCAGAACAGGCAAAAATATTTCAGTCTTCAACTGTCCAATTTTGGTGAGCTCGTGCAAACTGTAGCCTCTTTTTCCTATCTGTAGTGGAGATGAGTGGTACCCGGTGGGGTCTTCTGCTGTTGTAGCCCATCCGCCTCAAGGTTGTGTGGGTTGTGGCTTCACAAATGCTTTGCTGCATACCTCGGTTGTAACGAGTGGTTACTTCAGTCAAAGTTGCTCTTCTATCATCTTGAATCAGTCGACCCATTCTCCTCTGACCTCTAGCATCAACAAGGCATTTTTGCCCACAGGACTGCTGCATACTGGATGTTTTTCCCTTTTCACACCATTCTTTGTAAACCCTTGAAATGGTTATGCGTCCAGTAACTGAGCAGATTGTGAAATACCAACAACCATGCCACGTTAAAAATGGCTTAAATCACATTTCTTTCCCAATCTGACATTCAGTTTGGAGTTCAGGAAATTGTCTTGACCAGGACCACACCCCTAAATGCACTGAAGCAACTGCCATGTGATTGGTTGATTAGATAATTGCATTAATGAGAAATTGAACAGGTGTTCCTAATAATCCTTTAGGTGATCCTGGTGGTACATAGTAAATTGCAAAAAACGACTTTCTTAATGTTTTTGTATTTAGGTACAAATATCTAAAAATTCTTAAGTTAAGATGCATTTTCTTTATCAGCAAAATGACATAAGAAAATAAGTCTAGTTTTAAGACAAAAAAAACCATACATTTTAAGTGAATTTGTGCTTAAAACAAGCCAACAAACAAACAAAAATAATGGGGTAAGAAAAAAAATTGTATTATTTTTTAAACATTTAATTTAAAACAAAATCAAGAAAAGAAATGAAGCACAAATTCACTTAAATTGTATATTCTTTTATCTACTCTTATCATTTGGATTATACATCTTGATTTAAGAATTTTTAGATATTTGTATAGTGAAAACAAGACAAAAATACCAAGAAAGTCATATTTTGAGGTGTATAACCTTTTTAAAGGGTACTGCCCCAGTGACAGCTGGGATTCATAATTTTTCCAACAGCCTAGGATGATGATTTTATGTAGAAAACAGTAAATCACAAAGAAATACTTTATCTGGATTTTCACAGACTTTGTAACATTTTATTTTGAGAATTTATTTCATACTATAATCAATTTTACTCTGTACATTGTTTGAGCAAATTATAGGTAAACTCTAAAACGTTGTTTCAACTTATGATTGGGTCAAATGTGACATGGTCTAGGGTCTAGGTTAATTTAAACCAGCGCTTGGGTTGTCAATGTTGGGTTTTTTACCCAACCATGGATTAAAATAACCCAAACTTTCTCAAGTGTAGTTCAGCTCTGACTACAGTATCCTCTCTGTGACATGCTAAACCCCATTTCAATTTAAAGTAAACATTTTTATTAATTTATAATTATTTAAAATTAATTCATTGTCCATTTATTTATTAAGACTACATAACCAATTAAATGAAGGTAAATTAATTCAACCAAAAATCTTACATCCAAATACATAATTAGTTGGTTGCTGTTGCATTTCTGATCACTAGAGGGCAATGACTCCATCCCCCAAATGCATGAGAGAACACCCATTTAATCCAACCAGCGGCCGGTTGCATAAATATAGCCAGGACGTTAAGACTGCGTCTTAAGGAGTCTGACTAACTAGCAATTAGTTAGGGTTAATCAGTCTTATTATTTGTATTTAAATTAAACCAACCAATCTACCTTTCTATGTAACATACTTAAAACAGGTATGAAGAAAAAATTAATGACTAACTTTTTAGACGTCTTTAAGGTTTATGCAACCGGCCAAAGGTGTGAATATGATTTCATATGAGTCTTCATGCCCAAACTAATCCGTCCAATAATCGAATGTCCTGCTACAGTACCAAAACAAAGCGATTTCATATAAAATCTACTTAATTGTTACATCAGTCTTTTAGATCTCATTATATAGCCTACACCAGTTTCAAATTGTATGCGTGTAGATAAAAATGTTGGGAGATTGGAGGTAGAGGAATTAACTTGTTTGTCTACAGTATATTTGTGTGGGCAAATATAAAAAATTATTCATAAATAAAACATTACAGTTTACAATTAAATCTTGCTAAGACAAATTAAGTGGTTCTCATTATTTGAAATGATCACATACCATATCTTCAAATCTAACAAAGTAAAAAGAGTTTTATACCAAGATAATATACTATTGGCTGAAAACAGTGTCTATGGGAGACTGTTACTAATGTAGCTTTGTGTTTGTGTATGTGTTTTATAGAGAACAGAGAAACAAGAGAGGCATGTTATTCCTATTGTGGTTAAATGGTGATGAGCTCAAAACCACAAAAACAACCGAATTATAGGAATAATAATAAAAAAGCAGAATAAGTAAGGAAAACAAAAAAGAACGGTCAGTACTTTGTAACCTCTGAAACCGAATGAAGATTTATGAGTACACAAAATGCTAATCTGTATTGTGAACGATTCATTGTTTCGCATCTGAAAGTGTTTGTCTTTCCAGACCGCATAAAAGCTGCTTTGACTTGTCTTCACGTGCTGTCAAAACATGTTTTGAAAACCATTTTTGTGTTAAGAAAGCCTTTAGGTGGGACCTCAATAATGCCACAGTGAAAACATGATCCAAAACAATATATTTTATAATGATAATATGAGGTGTATTGATGTATTATCTATATTTACAAGGAGGTTTTCAAAAATCTGGAATTGGGTTGGATGCAAACTCATGGGCTGCAGCTCAAAGATGCAGAGAAAGTGAGAAGGGGAGAGAGAGAGAGTTTGAGGAGGAGAGACAATATGTTTTCAGGACTGAATGATTAACAGTGGGCTTCAGGGGGAGGTATCAGACCAAAAGAGAGGGAGGGAAAGAGGTGTAGATCTATAGTTTCTGTTTGTAAGCTGTGCGCAGCTGATGATTTTCCCTCTGGTCTCGTCACACACAATATTCTCTTTGGAGAGGCAGTGGGATGTGACAGTGAATCAGCAAGAAGATGATTCAAAGACACATCAAGAAGTTCTCAGTTGGATGCCACATAAATGATTGAAATTGAGGAACTATGAGCCATAAAGCGTGACTGCTTCAGTTTGGCCTCTGGAGTCAGACAGGAAGAGCTGGTGGAGACGCGATCACGGCGTAGCTGGAGGGGAAATCTTCGGGAGCCCTTCAAAAACCTTCTGTAGTTCTCCTGCACATGACCCATCTGTCCTATGGATATTTGTATTTCTGCTGTGCGCCCGGAGCTTTCAACTTTGGCCGATCTCTGACCTGTTACTTGACCTTTGACCTCTTAGTGAACTCTCCAGGAAAACACGACTCCAGATCCACAGGTAGGGAGAGTTGGAGTAAGACATCTCTTGGAGGGATAGTTCACCCCAAAATGTTGTCGTTGTTTGCTCGCCCTCATGTTGATCTAAACTTGTATCAGTTTCTTTATTATGGTGAACATAAAAGAAGATAGCTTGATAAATGATGGTAAGCACACAGTTGACAGTACCCACTGACATTCATAGTAAGAAAAACAAATACTGTCTGCTTACCATCATTTATCAAGCTATCTTCTTTTGTGTTCACCATAATAAAGAAACTGATACAGGTTTGGAACAACATGAGGGTGCAAATGATGACAAAATTGTCATTTTTGGTTGAACTATTCCTTTGAAACAATGTGCATTTCCTGGTAAATTGTATTTTATGGGTGTCATATGGGTTAACCATGTATACGATGATAACAAAGCAAAATGTAATGTATTATTTACATATTAAATACATAAAAATCATACTACCCTATTGGGGTCAAATGACCCCCAATCTAAGGCATGAAGCCCTGTGGTGTAAATTTCGCAGGTGTCACAACAAATTATTTTATTTTTAATACAAAAAATGCACTTCAGATATTCAGCTGAAAAGTAAAAACAATGTCACTCTAAAAATATATGATTTTATGTCTTGGTTTCAGAGAAATCTAACAAAATGTTGTGGTGCTGTTGTTTTAAACAAGAAAAAGCTGTATGCCAATGGGTAAGAAAAATAATCTAATTCAAATGGAAAAACAAGATTATTTTTCTTACCCCATTGGCAAACAGCTTTTTCTTGTTTTAAGCTTCACAAAATGTTAATACATTTCTCCAAAATCATGACATAAATGTTTATGCATTTTGCGTCTGGGGGGAATATATCTTCACTGCTTCTACACAGGTATAGGATTGTGTACTTCTACCATGCAGTTCTTTATAAAACAGAAGTCATCTGACTATAACAAGAGCTGTAATGAAACCACATAGTGTTTATGAACTGCTATTGAGCACACGTTTGAGGTGTAGATGACGCAGGCAAGTCTGACTGTGAACGTTTATGATGGGACAGCAGGCGGCATTTGCATGAGAACCAACATGTAGGGTTGTGAAACAAAATTGGCTTCGGCCCTGAGCATGCAAGCATGTTTAGGTACTGACTGTATGATATACGTGAACTGTGCTTTGGAGAAAAGGCCATGGAAATGGATTAGCCACAACTACTGTATGTTCAAAGTAGTGACTGTCCCTTCAAAGAGCATTAAACTGAGAAGATTGTAGCCTGGCAGCCTTTGAGTTTGCCACTAATCGGTTAATTCATCCATTCATTAATAAAACCATACTTCAATTTACATGAACAATGTGAGCAATCTTAAATATAAAGGTGCTCCATGATGTCATAGAAGAACCATTCTTGAATGAATGGTTTCATAAAGGACCTTTACCATTTGAAGAAACTATGTTTTGTAAAAGTTTCTTAAAATGGGTTCTTTAGATTATAAATATTTATACCACGGGTATTCTAATTGGTTGAGAAATGTTCTATGGGTATGCATTATTTTTTGATAACCGCACACCTAACTTGTAGAGATGCGCGGTTGGCGGTTACAGCCGCGGACTCCGCGGATAAACCGCGGATCGGGCGGATGACGTGACGAAAAATAATATTTTAATTAAATTCGGGCGGGTGGCGGATCGACTGCTTGTTATTAGCTTTGTTCTTCAAAGCATACGACCTTAAAGGTGAGCATTATGTCTATCAAGGTGGCAGGCTCAGAAGTTCGCAAAGAGAACTGAAATGAGACGGTCTAGCCTTCAGAGGACCCATAATTTGGGTCACCTGTTGCACGCGCCCCCAGTAGCGCCCATCGCGCCTGTCAGCAATAAACAGCGGAGACATTTCTGACTTATTAAAATAAATATGTAATCAGAAAAATATGAATTTATTTTAGAAAATATGACACATTGATGTAGATTAAACTATTCAACAACAGTATATCAAATAATCAACCTTAGAAATATACGCAACATAAACCGAATAATATTAACACAAAACATAACTTATAATACTAAAACAGTGACAAGAAAAAGTTTTCTAAATACAGTTTTATTTAATAAAGGTTTTAATTGTTTGGGATAGCCTCGGCATGTTAAGGATCCATTCGTTCTATCATTAACAGCGCAGAGAAACAGGCCCGGAGTGGGTAATCGGGAGAACCGGGAGGATTCCCGGTGGGCCGCTTCACTTTTGGGCCGGTCGAGTTTTTTTTTTTTTTTTTTACATTTGTCACGTTACTGAGTCTGTCTTCTCTTTAATGACACTTCACACGTTTCGCATTGACATTGCAGCGCGCAGCCTCTGCATGGGTTGTACCATGTGAAGGAGTTTTCCCCTCCCCTCCCATAGAGTTGGTTCGGTCCATAGCACGTCTATTCCAAAACTTTTCTCCGGTAGGCTGGGCCGGGCCGGCGCTACCGTAACAAAACGCGTCTGAGAGGAGGAGGGCGTAAAAAAACAGGTTCAAGAATAAAACCATTGTAGGAGGATGCTGCCAAACTTACAGATTTATTTTCAAGAGGACAAACAAAAGTGACAACAGGTAACTTAAAGAGAAATACGCCTAGTAATGATTAGCATTAGCAACTTAATTATTCGGCTAATACCGTTTTCAAACTATTTACAAGCCAACATTTTTTTTGTTAAAATATCAGCCTTTAGTGTATACATGCGATTCATAGACTTTGCAAATATTATGCAAGCAGTTTCTGAGCAGCAGATAAAAACGAGGAGGCAATGAGTAATCAATATGAATTAAAGTTATTTAACCCTCAGGTTGTGTTCAGAACCATATAAGTTAACACCTTTTGTGTTCCCAGTCAAAAATGAGCAGCCTAAAAAAAGCTTATAAATCACTTTTTATGCTATATATTTACCCAATATTGGATTCAATATTTTTGTCAAATTGTTTTCTTTTTAAATTAGGACTGGGTTTTATATTTCTATTTGCACCTGATTAATCATAGCCCTCATAGCATTAGCAATGCTAATAATGTATCAACCTTTCCTTGTGGAATAGACTCTAAACAGGGCTGGGTTATTTTTGACCCATAATGGGTAAATATTGGACAGAACACGCTGCTGGGTTAAAATTGACCCAATGCTGGGTTGTTTTAACCCAACTGTTGGGTTATTATAATCCATGGTTGCATAACAACAGCCCAGCGTTGGGTTATTTTTGGCCCAGCATTTGTTCTGTCCAATGTTTGCCCATTGTGGGTCAAAAATAACCCAGAGTGTAGAGGAATATTTTTGTTAACTTCTTATCTTAAGTGAAATATTATTTAACTTTTACCTTATTTGTTGAACCATGATATTAATAAAAACTATAGTAAGAGCTGAACTGTTGCTTTATTTATCCAATTTGAAAAAAGTGCTAATTTGGAATAACACTATGGAAAAAGTGGGCCGGTCTTGGGCCTGAAACTCCCGGGCTGAAAAGTGGCCCCACTCCGGCCCTGCAGAGAAATGAGGACGCATTTTGACACAGCTCTTATCAACGCCGGCGAAGGAGGTACGTGCACTCTAAAAAGTATTGGGTTGTGTTTAACCCCGGACTGGGTAACTATAGGACAGAACACATTTCTGTGTTAAAATGACCCAAATAATGGGTTGTTTTAACCCAACTGCTGGGTTGTTTCAACATGGTTGATTAACAATAGCCCAGCAGTTGGGTTAAAACAGCCAATTATTTGGGTCATTTTAACCCAGAAATGTGTTTTGTCCTATAGTAACCCAGCCCTGGGTTAAATATTTTTTAAGAGTGTGGCAAACTCAAAAAAATGAGAATTAAAAACAAAGAAAATAAAAGGTCAGAAAAGGGTTGCCTGGAATAAGTTTTACAAAGTGGTAAATCAGGAGGATGACACTAGTGCAGACTATGTAATTTGTGCGTTTAATTTAGGCTATTTATTTATTTTTGTCCCATGTCATGTGCGCCGATCGGAGACTGGTCTTTATGATTTAAAAAGAAAGCATTCAAGTGAACAGTACTAAACGATCTTGAAGCAAAAATAAATTTCAGCAAATGCAAACTTCAATCAAACATAGTAAGAGGTGAAGTATAGCTTTAGCCTACAGAAATGCTTATTGCATTAATTTTTAAATGTGTGCGAGGTCCGTGCACGTCCTTCGCTAGCTAAACAAGCATTAAATATTAATGACGTTGAGTTTATTGTTTTTATTAATTTATATTCACAAAACTTATCAACAAAACATCGATTAAAATTAAGAGACAAATGATCTGAAACGAAATTCATTTTAAAGTAGAAAACAAAACTTAAATTAAACTCGAAAATAATGTCTGACCCATTACAATTCTCCCTTCATATTGGCCTTTACAACGCCCTATATGGCGTTTAAAATTACAGTCTATCTTTCGTAATAAGCTAACTAAAATTAAACAAAACAAAACATAAACACATTACAACAATATTCAAACCCAACAATACTCAAACATAAATATAAAATAGACATTATGATACATGTTAAAACAATCCGATATAGCATTTATAATAGCTGGTTGGTAGATGTTTACTATTTTTGTCAAAACCTCCGTTGCAAACCTCCATTTACCTGAATAAAATAATTTTTACTTTGAAAATGATGCGCTGTCACGTTAACACCAGCTGTTTGTTTACATAAGACTCCATCTACATTTACACTCAGCGCAACGTCTGATTTCTTAAACTAAAACAGGGTCTGCAGCGTTGACGAACGAATCCGTTTATGAGGGTCGAAAACGGTGATGTAGATGAAAGGCGTAAACGTAGCAAAAGTAACGCATTTTAAAGGATAAACGCATTAATGTAAACATAGCCTGAGTTCACTGCTTATATTCTAGGGCTTTCTAGTCTCGCGGCTGTCATCAGCAGCGGCTGTCATCAGCAGCGCCTTGCATCGCCCAGTCAGCGGATGGCGGGCGGGTGCGGTTTTGAAAACTGGTCAGAAACGTTGGTGCGGATGGATGGCGGACGGATGATGAGTTTTGTGATGCGGTTGCGGATGAAATAAAAGCCCATCCGCGCATCTCTACTAACTTGTCAAATGTCTTAAAAAGAGGCACCAGAGCAATATTTGTGGTAACCATGGTATAAGAGGAATAATTGACTCCGGTCCTTTGAATTATTTGAAAATAATGCACACCCGCTTTGCGTCGTGCCACATTACCACCTTGGGTGTGCATTATTTTCTTTTAATTCAATGGCCCGTCGTCAATTATTCCTTACATATTTAATGCAGATATATTATGTATTTGCTACATCTATGCTAAAACTCAGTCCTGTTACCAAAATGCCTCCATCCTCCATTAAGAAACCATGTTAAAAATAAACTAGTTACCTGAGATGGATCAATAATCATTCTGAAAAGTAAAATGTTATTAGATTTAAAGGTGCCATAGAATAAAAAACTGTATTTACCTAGGCATAGATGAATAATAAGAGCTTTATATATGGTAATGACATATCATGAGTCTCAAATGCGTTTGTTTTCTCATTTTTATGGAAACCTTGTGCATGCAAAACACTGCTGGAAAACAGGCCATTATTGAGATGTACGCCCCCAGCATTAAATTACATATTCAATTAAGTACAAAGTTGTTAAAATGTTTACTAATCTGAGGTACTGACATGAGCCTCACAGCAGAGCATAGCCAATCCTAGCAGAGCTTAACATTATTATTCATGACACTTCTAAATAGTGCAAAAATAGACAATTTCATTCAAAGTACAAATTTTAGGGTTGTAAATAGACAATGTTTCTGGATAATTTTTGCACTTAATAAAGTTACATACCTTCTATGTAAAATCAAAGAACAATTTAACTTATTTCAATGCATTATTTGGCACCTTTAATGTTAAAAAATGATAAAAATTAACTTCAATTTTGACAAGTTACAACATGCAAATGGCACCGATTTGGTGGAATAGCCCATAAATATCAAACTATAAGTGTGTGAGAGTGTTTAAGGGAGCTGGAAGCCAGACTTTTTGCAGTACTGTTTGACGACAACCATCAGAAGGACTCAGTCATTGATACGGTTGAACTGTCTAACCACAGTTTAACCTCAGCTATGTACTGAAACATGAATCTGACCCAACAGTCCTTAACCACAGACATCTGAAACCTTGCTTAACCATCTCTGATATTTATCTGGACTCCCTCTTCTAAATACCCATATACCGCACTGTAACACATCACACCTCGGAAGCAGTTTATCTTCTACCTTCAGTCTGCACTGAAATCTGTAATCTAATTTAAAGCCATTCATCTGAAGCTTGTGAAATAAGGTGACCAGATTTTTTAAATGAAAAGCAGGGAAATTTCCTAGTAAAATATCATTAAAAATCATATTTGTTATAATCTATTAATCTAAAAATACGTGACAAAATCTTTTTGAATGTTTTTGTCTTTCTATTGTTGTGGGTTTGTGGAGGACAGAAGACAAAAAAAGGGACTGTTCCCGGAAAACGGGGACATCTGGTCACCTTATTGTAAGCCTGATTGTAAAAGCCTACTCCTAAAACTCAGTGTTAAACTATACCATTGCTTGTACTTTAGGACATTTGTACATTACTGTACAATTGTGCAACATTCAGATTATTCATTTCAGTACATGTTCTCATTGAAGAAATCAAGAAAACTTCACTCTTCATAAAATGCTGGGTTGTTCCTTTTGGGTAAAATATAGACAAACACAATCGTTAGGTTTAAATTAACCTACGCCGGGTGGTTTTAACCTAATAATTGGGTTTGTCCATATTTTTCAACCACTAACCGAAACGTTTTTATGCAGTTTGGCTGTTTGTTTACACGATCGCAGCTTTTGCTGACGGGTTTCAAGTCTTTGAGAACGACGCAATGCGTAAATTTGTAAGCGTGAATCTGTGATAACAGTGATGTCATGCAGCTGTATTTATTCCAGTAACTTACAATTTGATCACTTTATCCGTGTCCACTTCACGGAATTCAGCTTTTTTCCGCGTCACTCCCACAGATTTCTCGTGTCATTTTATGTATTGTATTTTCTTACCATTGTCGCTTGGGGTTGGTGTTAGAATCACTTTCTGCTACATTTTTAGACATCCTAACCCAAACCCCATCTTAACCCCAGCTCCAGGTGAGAATAGTTTTAAAAGCGGAAGAAAAACATGTGGAAACCAATACATAAAAGTACATCCTAACATAAAAGTACATCCTAACATAAAAGTACATCCTAACCCAAACCGCAAATTTAACCCCAACCAAAAGCGACAATGATTTGGAAATAGGAAAAAACTATGAGAAAACAATACATAAAATGACACGTGGGAGTGACATGGAAAAAACATCTGTGCTCCCATCACTTAAAAAGCTGAATCCATTACATAGACATGGATAAAGTGATAAAATTTTCTGTGCAAAAATGGGTCTTTGAAATTTGGTTCCCCCTGAGATGTCAGAAGGGGATAATATCACCCCTAATCTGCACAATCCAACCACGGCACTGACATTTAGTGCAGAGATCAACTAATTTGCAGTTAAAATGACACACCCAAAACGACACATTTTTGCTCACCCCTACAAAATGTCAATTTTAACATGTTATAAGTAAGCAATAAGTACCTTATTGCTTTTATAAAACGGTTACCACACAATATTAAAGTAAAAAAAGTATTAGTGCAACTTTCATGAAGTTAAATCAATAAAAGCATTCCTTCCGCTAGAAAAAATAGTCCCTGACTGCGAACAACAACATGAAAGCTCAAATAAAAACAACAAACTGTTCTCAGACTTTGTCTCATTATATGTTTATGTGTTGCTAAGGGTGTTGCTAAGGGCGCAGTGATATTAAATAGAACCGTTGGGTGAAGCGGTCATAGCAGTGTTTTATTGTGAATAAAGCACAGCTGTTGACCAATCAGAATCAAGGATTGGAACTAGCCGTTTTATAATAATGTTGTTTCTTCAAATGCGCATAAAAATGTAATTAAAATAAATACTGTATTAAATGTTCTTTGAAGAGCCGTCCCTTTTCTATTTGTTGGGTATTATTTCTTCTGGTTTGTGCCTTTTAATTCACAAAATTCCTACAAAATAAGTTGTCACCCAAAAACATGTGTCCTACTTTTATCACATCCATAACGCATGAATTTTCCCTCATCTTAAATAGAAAACTCGTAAATAGACAGAAATGATAGAATTCTCTTTGAATTTATATTTTAAGTTTTGACTGCAAATGTCATAACGCTGCTTGGATCCGTGTAAACGCATTTCTTTTTGACAGCCTTGTCGTGTGTAAATTATATATTTTTTCAAAAACATTTTTTTTACTACATCGCTGTCATTTAAAGTGTTTATTAATCCAAATAAGTTTACATGACCTGCAAATAACTGCTTTTCCCATGGACACACTTTAATATAATTGCATTGCCAAATGGTGTCTGTTGTCTGGAGGTGTTTTTAAAATTGCCCTCAGCTTTCCATCAAACACATACCCAGCTGGCACATAAAAGTGTTCCTTTAATATATTTTGACTCATAGCTCAGTCTGTAAAAACAAACAAAAATGACTTTCGAATGCACCTGTACTTTATGGTAGTCTATGGGGCAAGTGTCAATCTAGAAACACCAACTCATTTTTTTGTTTGTTTTTGCAGTACAATCTGAATACATTAGTCAAAATCATTTTCTGTGGCAATCAACAGCATGCCACAGTCGATCGAGCTTAACTTGTATTTTACCCAGAATATTCTTTTAATCAAAGGCGTTACCTGACACACACTTGACTGCAATACATACGTGTGATTGCATGCCGGTTGCATTCGATGAAATGAATTTGATGCATTTGGATTTGATATGTAAACATGCTTGTATGTGTGCATGTAGGACTGTGGACTGTGGTTACCTGCATGAGGTTTGCTGCAAACATGCTTATTTTTGAGTAAGAATATAATGTCTGTAGTGTTTGGACATGTTTGCATACATGCACGTGCTGTGGCTTTGCTTAATGTCTGTTTGGGTTTATATACATTATCGAGTATAATGTGTAGTTTTTATTTTAGTTCTTATTTATCTTTTTTAAGTCTATTTAGAGGATTATTCCATTTTCTTGAAAAAAACTCCAGATAATTTTCTCACCACCATGTCATCCAAATGTTGATGTCTTTCTTTGTTCAGTCAAGAAGAAATTATGTTTTTTGAGGAAAACATTCCAGGATTTTTCTCATTTTAATGGACTTTAATGGACCCCAACACATAACAGTTTTAATGCAGTTTAAAATTGCAGTTTCAAAACACTCTAAATGATCCCAAATGAGGCATAAGGGTCTTATCTAGCGAAACGATTGTCATTTTTGACAAGAAAAATAAAAAATATGCACTTTTTAACCATAACTTCTCGTCTATCTCCCGTCCTGTGACGAGCCAGCGCGACCTCACGTAATTGCGTAATGATGTCGAAAGGTCATGTGTTACATATATGAAAAGCACATTTGTGGGCCATTTAAAACAACACAAATACATTAATTAGTATCATTCCACATACAACAACGTCGGAACGATCCTCTTTCTCCACACTTGTAAACACTGGGCGTAGTTTCGCGTACGTCATCCGTGACCTCTTGACGTGATGATGTATTGCGTGAGATCGCTCTGGTGCATCACAGGACCGGAGATAGACGAGAAGTTGTGGTTTAAAAGTGCATATTTTTCTTGTCAAAAATGACAATCGTTTCACTAGATAAGACCATTATGCCTCGTTTGGGATTGATTAAAGTCCTTTGAAACTCTGTTAAAACTGCAATTTTTTAACTGCATTAAAACTGTTAAGTGTTGGAGTCCATCAAAGTCCATTAAAATGAGAAAAATCCTGGAATGTTTTCCTCCAAAAACACAATTTCTTCTCGACTGAACAAAGAAAGACATCAACAGTCTAGATGACATGGTGGTGAGCAAACTATCTGGATTTTTTTTAAGAAAATGGACTAATCCTTTAAGATAGATGTAGCACCTTGATCCTTGAGAAACAATGCTTCGTTTCGCCGTGTCCAAGTGGTTTATAGCTCTCTCTATCCGTCTCTCTTTCTCTCTCCGAAAATGTTGTAACTTATGGCATTAGGAGGTACATAATTACAGTGATGATCACTTCTGTCAAATCCATACTATTGTGGCGCCATGTGTTGTTTACGTGTGTACCAATGTTTGTGTGTTTTAAAGTGTGTGTATGACTGGGAGACGCTACACGTGGCTTTGTGAGACTTTTGTTTAGGCTTTGGTTTTCGGAGAAGTTGTGGAAGTGTGAGGAACGCTGGCTGTGGGTTTTGACAGTGGTTGGTCAGATGCTGGTATCATCGGCTGCACGCTGGATTCATCTAAATGAGAGATGCTGGTACTTGCGGTTTGGTTGTTTTACGCAACGCTGATTCTCATACATCAGTCATACAGCTGAAACTGTTTTCAGACGCTTGTGTACTGCGAGACCAAAACACAAAGGAAAGTTTAGGTGTAAAATATCACTTTGAGTCTATTTTTTTCTTTATTTTTATAAATGTATTGTGAATGTATGTAACTATCTATTTGCTATAATGTATGTAGCAGACACTTTTATACAAAGTGACGTACAAAAGTGAGAAAAACAGCAAAGCGATTCATTATAGGAAAGCAAAGTTTTAATTTAGAAAGTTTAAGCATACTTTCGAGCTAAACCTGTTTGGGGAGAGAGAAAGATTAGAACTTAAAAGGGACATTTTACAAGACTTTTTTAGGATGTAAAATAAATCTTTGGTGCTTCTAGAGTACGTATGTGAAATTTTAGCTCAAAATACCATATAGATAATTTATTATAGCATGTTAAAATTGTAAAAATGTACTGTTTCTGGGTGTGCCCTTTTAAATGCAAATGAGCTGATGAAATGCAAACACTGATCGCCATAATGGTGTTTTTTTATAGAAACTAAATTATGCCATCAATGATTTTCTCTTTCTTTCTGCACTAAATGGCAGTGCCGTGGTTGGATAGTGCAGATTAAGGGGCAGTATTATTATAATTAGATCCCCTTCTGACATCACAAGGGGAGCCACATTTTAATTACCTATCTTTTCACCGGCTTGCAGAGAATGGTTGTTACTGGGTTGTTCTTTATCATATTTTCTAGGTTGATAGAAGCACTGGGGACCGAATTGTAGCACTTAAACATGAAAAAAGTCTGATTTTCATGATATGTCCCCTTTAAAAAGTAATTTTTGACTCAACCAGGGATTCAAGCAACCCATGTAAGGAATATACTGTATATTAACACTAAGTTACATTGTGGAATATGTCTTTGACTTTCTAATACAGTACATACATAGACAGAGCAGAGCAAAACAGAGAAGTTCTCTTGCATATGTTCATGAACAAGACATTGGCTGCTTCTCAATACGCGTTCTTAAGCGATCTTGCGTCCTTGTGTTCATCATTAACCGTCAAATTCAATTCCAATTCTCAAGAACGCAAGTACAGAGGACGCATGAAAATTCCCGGATGTGTTCTTGATATCGAGGATGCATCGAGTGCAGACTTAGGCGCTGAAATCGCTTTATGCTCCAGAAGTCATTGCGGTAAAACAATGGCGGAGGTCAGGTGACCAACAGGAAGGAGTAGACCTTCGAGTCGTTCTTCCTAGGTTGCCCGGCAAGACCGATCTCCATGAGAATGCAAGTCCGTTCTTTGCGTTCCTTGAATTGAGAAACAGACAATATCTCCAAACCACAGCTTTTCCCAGGGCATTTTTTTAGCCTTACAGTCTATACAGCAGTGGTCCCCAACATGGTGCCCACGGGCACCAGGTTGCCCGCATAGATACCCCGTTTACACGAAGGAAAGACGCATATATTTCCCTGCGGTTTGGCCTGTCATTTACACGAAAACCGCGTTTTTATTACAGAAAACGATTATTTCTAAAACCTCCGGCCAAAGTGGATATTTCTGATTACCCCGGTTATGTGTTGCCGTGTCAACTGGGAGAAACGGGGTTTTAGGTTCTTAAACGTCACATTTTGCGCCAGAAAATGTTTAACGTCATGAGAGCGCCCTTACAGTTTGTTTGGCTACTGATCAATCAGGTTTATTATGGCTGAATCCCAAACCGCCTACTTCCATACTATATAGTATGTAAAAAGCACTACTTTGCGTACTATATAGTATGGAAGTAGGCGGTTTGGGATTCAGCCCATGTTTGCTGTTATGAAAGGAACAGGAAGTCGCTCGTGTTCTTCGTTGGTGTCGATTCTGACGATTTTGATTGGCTTGCATGGCTGTATTACCCTTCCTACACTGCCTCCCACAGGTTTGGCATAGTTATTATGCCGCTCGACGGCGGATTTATGCGGGTTGATGTGAATGGAAAGTTTTTTTGAAAACGATGTTGTGTGCACGATGTTATTATTGAAAACGGAGGCGGGAAAGTATTCGTTTCTCAAAATACCCGGCTATGTGTAAATGTAGCCAGAGTCTGCGAGTTGCCCGCCAAAGCACATTCTACTAACTAATAGCCTCAATTTTAATATTTATTTATTACATATTTTTTATATTTTCTTGCCTACTTTTATGCATGTTAAAGGTGCCCTTCCTCGGTCGTTATTTATTGTTTTATACTGTTGTCTGAGGTCTACTCATGACGTTTGCGTGGTTTTTACATCCAAAAACATCAAAAGCAATAAGTAATAGGCCATTTTGTACCCTGGTTTTGAGGCTGGTTTGAGAAATGATTATGTTTAAGCAAAGTATTATGTGCGTTCAGCCATCCTTGCCGTAATTTGAACTACACGTATCATGTGGGCGTGGTCTCAAGTTGAAGAGCTCATGAATAGTAATGAGCTTGATCAATTCCAAGTCACACTGATCAGCTTTTCTAATTGACCTGATTTCTCTGCTTATTTCTTTTTATTGGCTATAGCTGACAGAGGAGGTAGAAGTTAATTATTACATTCACGACACAAAACACATATAGACCCGAATACATATCATATAATACTAGTACAAACGGTTTTATGTGGAAGGGCTCCTTTAACATTTTAAGCAATGACAAAACATCAACAAGTAAAATAAAATAAAATCAATGAGCAAAACAAAAGTAGACTATATAAAAAAAGTAGCCGTCCAGATTGTTTTATCCATTGTGGTAGCCCTTGCTCACAAAAAGGTTGGAGACCCCTGCTTACATTATGTCTGTGTTTCACGTTCACTAAAAGTCTGAAAGACCAATTTGAGTATACAAAAATACAGTACAAACATCAACCATCACGTACAGTATATGAGCTACCAGTAAACCGCACCTTCCAGTCACCCTGTGGTCATCGAAAGGAGAGAAACATAAGACGTCTAACCTTTCCACATCCTGATCCAATAACATTCACATGGTGCTTTCCCTACTGTTTATACGTCCCCTGCATATCTCACCACCGGCATGAGCAATGCTTTCATGATTTACCCTGCCTCAGCAGAGACATAAAGTCCCCTTCCTCGCAACCTCATGGTTTCTGTATAGCGGTCTCTTTTGATAGATGGCCCTGTTTATTTGCATGAGCATTCTGGGACTGGTGTAAAAGTAAACAGCGTTAATGGTGACGCTGACTGGAGGAGATACGGGTGATTAATTCATTCCTTTCTGCCACCATGCGAGAGTTTACTGTAGCTTTTGAACCAGATGATTCCTGTCCATCATACAGATATGGAGATTGCCGCAGTTTGTTTATTTCTTTATTAATGCCGTCCCATACATGGCGATATATTTTATGATGAGAAGTGGTTCAGCTAAAGTCAATCTACGCACAGGTTGGGTAAGGACAATTTGGCATCTCCGGCATGTTTTTGGACTGTGGGAGGAAATTGGAGTACCCGGAGTAAACCCAAGCTGACACAAGACGAACATGCCAACTTCACACAGAAAGATTTCCAAACCCAGTCAGACCTTCTTGCTGTAACAGTGTAACCCCCCAAGTTTTCCATTTGATAACTATGTTTCATATGCATAATTTTATGTCTTTATATTGTTTGTCTTCACAAACTTACTTAACCTTACGCTTGCATAATTCTAGCTTAATTGCTTGTTTTTAATGAAGTGTAAATGGTCCTTTATGGTGTTGTTCAGCTTCAGGCTATCTTCAGGCTCTTTATGTTGGTCTGTCCTAAAACATCCACTAAAAATTCTTGTGGGCGGTAACAGGCGCAACTGGGAAAGACCGTGTCTTTTAAGTACATAAAATACTGTGCTTTTATTATCAATTTACCAGATAAAAGAGCAAAAAAGAGCGATAACACGTACAGAACGGACAATGCCAGTGGTTGTAGAGTATCAGAAATGTCAAAGGTTATCAATGTTGAGGGTTATCTAAAGAGGGCGCCTTGAAAAACAGGAGTGAGAGTCTTTAGACCAAAGGCAGGTTTAAGTTTATCAGCATTACATAAGTACTGCTCTGCTTTTTAAGAAAATACGCTATATACACAAAGAGTAAAGAAACCAGTAAAGTATCATTAAAACACTGCATGAGGTAAATACCAGTGTGGTTTGTTTGTTTGAAGCACTAAAACGTCTTTTTCATCTTTTCTTAGAATGTTCTGGAAGCTGGCAATACCTATCATCCTGGCATGGACTCTTTCTGTATCAACAGAAACCAAGAAGCCACGCCCCCAGGGATCTATCCCGTCCCCGTACAAGCCTAAGGGCAACCATGTATCATCGCCATCTCTGTCATTGATGCCCCAGCATACATCCTCACGACGGCAGAAGGGTAAACACGACATGTTGTCGTCGAGTCGCGAAGCCCTGGTGGTCACCGAGCGGAAGTACCTGAAGAGCGACTGGTGCAAAACGCAGCCGTTACGTCAAACGGTGAGCCTGGAGGGCTGCGTGAGCCGAACCGTCATCAACCGCTTTT
Source organism: Misgurnus anguillicaudatus (assembly GCF_027580225.2). Taxonomy (NCBI): domain Eukaryota; kingdom Metazoa; phylum Chordata; class Actinopteri; order Cypriniformes; family Cobitidae; genus Misgurnus; species Misgurnus anguillicaudatus. The sequence continues at coordinate 5,516,337 of NC_073343.2, forward strand.
GCTACGGCCAGTGCAACTCTTTCTACATCCCACGTCACCTGACGTCTCAATCCTCGTCGCATCGAAGACGAAAAACGGCACCCGACCACAACAATTCATTTCAGTCTTGCGCTTTCTGCCGGCCGAGCCGAATAACCACGGTTACCGTACGGCTTCACTGTCCTGGCCTACAGCCACCATACAGACAGCGAAAAGTACAGCGCATTAAGCAGTGCAAGTGCGTGTCTGTTAACGTCAATGCGGCGCATTGAGACAAGTTGCTTAGAAAAGTTACCACGTTACATGGATATGGTCGGACAAAGTTTTTACTGAAAGAGTTCCTTATTTGACTGGAAAAGCAGTAAAATTCAGGGCATTCAGTCAGTTTGTGAAATATATGCCAAAGACAACAAAACCACAAGGACATGGCTACTTTTAATACGCCGGGACTTTATCGCAGCATGCTAAGCAGAATGTTGAATTGCTGCCGAGGAGCGCTGGAAACAGAGCTGGATATTTGATTCATTTTATACACGAAGAAAATTTTGAAAAGCCAATGAACTGTTTGAAACTGTATCAAAAATATAAGAATGAAACTGTATTTTTATTTTAAATGGATGCATATTGATTTTTTATTCCATATTTCATGTTTGACCTTTGACCTATGTCCTTTATCATTTTAACATAGCATTTGTCCCCCCTGAGGTTTTATCTCAGTATTCTGCTATATCGCAGTACTGCTGGTTCTCTATTAGTTAACTGAGAGCAGTAAAAATGGTTTATCTACCATCTATCTTGTCCTCTCTATCCAGCTTTTGTATTTAAGTACTAACGGAGGACTAGAAAAGATGAATGGATGACTGTGGACCTTATCAACAAAAAGGGGTTCACTATATTTTTACTACAGTAATACAGGCAGGGGGACTAAACAATGTTTTGACTCACTTCTAGAAATGTTGTAGTCAAGTTGTAGTCGTTTGGTTTTATGATAATTCATAATGTAAACAGAAGCCGTTTCTCAATGTCAAGGATACTTCCTTGGCAGGACTAGTCCTTACAAGTCACTTCCTTCAGATTCTAGGCGAGGCTCCTTTTAAGCATTCGGAGAACACGTTAAATGGAACAGGCTAGCAAGTGCACGTCATTACGTCATTGCGTGATTGAAAGGTGTGCTTTCGGTGCTGCGCGCATAGGATTGTGGGTGATTTCCGTGCGTGAAGAGCGCGAAGGATACAAATTTGCATCCTTTCCTGTACATGGGATATTTCTCGAACGAAGGACTCAGTCCTTGGCTGAAATTTCAAGGATCCTCGACATTGGAACAGTCCTTAGACGGACGTCGATGACGTAGCATCCTCGAAATTTTAGCTTCCGAGGATCCCTCCTTGACATTGAGAAACGGCTAGAGATTTTTAAAATATTTACCATAAGTCACACAAACAGACACATTATTGTAATGACAATATTTAACAAAATAGCCACATTGTGTAGATAATGGATTTTATATGACAAATCAACCATAGAAAAAGTATAAATATATATAGTGAAATATATAATGAAATCTTTTAAAAATAAAAATTGTTTATTTCAAATGACACTATGTTTCATTTTCAATGCTTTTCATGTGAGCAAGAAGTGATATTGTATTATTCACACTTCGACTGCTATATTGCAAGTTTATTTTTTTACTGTAACTATGTTAATATTACTGCAACAGTAACATAGAAATAACCACAAAGATCTGTAATAAAATATGAAGCCTTTGACTTCCTTAATTGAAAAAACATTTATCTAACTATACACTTTATTACACTGGTAACTATTGACAGCTGCTGTACACACAACTCAATTCAGATTGAAGGATGGTGTCATTTTATAAAACAAAACTATTTTCAGAATGTTTGCATACGTTGTGCAACAATCATTACAATAAACAAATAAAACATAAAAGTTATGACTAGTTATGAATTATGATGAACTAGTTGAATAAATAAGACCTTGGACCACAAACCCAGTTATAAGGGTACATTTTTCTAAATGATTTATACATCACATGAAAGCTGAATTAAAGGGATAGTTCACTTCAAAATGAAATCTATATCATCACTCGTCCTCATGTTGTTCCAAATCTGCATGAATTTCTTTATTTCTGATGAACACAAAAGAAGACACCCCGAGAAATGAAGGCAAACACACAGCACCAAGCGACCACCGACCTCCATAGTAGGAAAAAAATATTTTGGAAGTATTGTGATAAATGACTAAAATTTTTTTTTTGATAAATGATGGTAAGCACACAGTTGATGGTACCCATTAAATTCCATCATATATTTGTATTCCTACTATGGAAGTCCATGGTCACCTACTGCTTTGTTTACCATCATTTCTCGAAATATCTTCTGTTGTGTTCATCAGAAAAAAAGAAGTTCATACAGATTTAGAACAACATGAGAACAAGTAAATGATGACAGAATTTTCATTTTAAAGTGAACTATCCCTATAATAAGCTTTATATTGATGTATGGTATGTTAAAATAGGACAATATTTGGCCAGGATACAACTATTTGAAAATCTGGAATCTGAGGGTAAGAAAATCACCTTTAAAATTGTCCAAATTATAGCAACACACATTACTAATTAGATATATATATATATATATTTTTATGGTATGAAATGTATCTTCCTATATCTTCCTAAGATATTTACAAAATATCTTCATGTAACATTGCTCTTTACTGACCCAATTAATACTTTTGACCTGTACATTGGCTATTGCTACAAATATACCAGTGGTACTTATGACTGGTTTTGTGGTCCAGGGTCACAAATATGGATACTTATGCTGCGGATGCACAATATAAGATTCAGTTATACAGAATATCTGTTTTTCTGATCACATACAGTAAGTGCCTTGTAACCATAAAACAATCAGCCAGACTCTCTTTAACAAATAAACAATTCAGTGATTTTAAATACTTTTATGACTTTTTGCATATCCAAGAGATACGCACCAGACCCAGGAATTGGTGTATTTATGTTTTCACTTATAATTTTATTTTCATATTACATAAACATTATATCCAGAATTAGTATTGCAAACTGAATTGAATGTAATCTCTCGTCTGGTAAAATTTCTCATTGGTTCTGTGCCTGCACAGAATGTATGGAGTATCTTCAGCTACCAATAAAACTATATTTTAAATCCATTCCACATACATGTCTTTTAAATAACAGTGTGGGTTTACAACATATTTAGCATGTGCTTCTGCAAATCTGAAGTTATAAATTGTTTAGTTTTGTGGCTTGAGCCAAAGTCCCAAGAGGGCCACTAGGCGGCCATCTTTGCAATGCTTACTTGAAAAGACATATATCTCAAAAATCACAATTAAATAACATATTTCTGACCAACAAACCTGGCATCAACTGTACTATAACTTTTGTTTCATAAATTTAAATTGCTGTAAAAATGCCTTTATTCAAAGTTGTTTCAGCTACTGCACATGGCAAGCACCTCATGGGACTCTGTGAACCCCTCCTCTAGGGAATCGTCAGTTTTCATCAATTGATGATTAGTTCTTTAGAAGGCGGGATCATATTGAACATTGTATTGTCCCCTATTTATAAAAATATCTTATGCTTAAGCTTTAAGTGTCTTTATACAGAACTGCATAAATAGCTAAATATAACCGTATTCATGTACTGTACAAAAACTTTTAGGGGCGATTCCCGGACAGGGCTTATCCTAGTCCCAGACTAAAATGCATGTTTAAGCTGTCTTAGTTTAAAAACATCTTGCACTGGCATATCTTAACATATATTACTGCCACTCTTTTATTCCAAGATGCACACCAGAATTGTTTTTTGTAAGGTATGTTTGTAAATGTCCAAACTAAGGCATAGTCTTGGATTATTCTAAATCCTGTCTGGGAAACTGCCCCTTAGTATACTTATTGCTATCACGTTTGGCATACTGTAGGTTGAATAAATTAAGAAGACAAAATAAAGTAAAAACAATCAAGCATGTGAGTTTTGTTGCAATTACTGTAATGTAGGTAGCACAGAAATTCACATCTTCTGTCTCAGCTTGGCTTTCTGAATTGCACAGAGGAAAAAAAACAGTTCATAGTTGCAATTAGATAAGAAAAGTTATTATGTGTGATGTATTATACGAGTTAGCTGTAACAAAATCTGTTTTATAAAAGCTTACTATTCCTGATGCTTGTTTAGGTTTGATGCTGTAGGATATTTTTTCTCGTGCCTCCCTGAAAGTCATCTCTGCTGCTTTTAACCTAAAAAACACAAAATTAGAGCAATTAATATTAACACAGATGCAAAAGACACAAAGAGGCATGATTTTACTTACTTCTCCTGCAGTATGCTTTTATTCTCTCTCTTCCATAATTCTTTAAAATCTGAAGAAAACTCATGCCATGGTGTAAAAAATGTGTTTGGTGAAACCTCGTTCTCTCCTCCCTTAGGCCTGACTGAGAAAAACACGCTGAGCTCCAGAAAACTGGAAAACATTCAGAGAAAAGCATGAGACTATGAAGGAAATATTACAAAATAAGATTAGAAAGTTTACACTTAGGAATTGTGAAAAATATCGTCTTCAATTGTAATTTTGTTTTTTGCCTGCAGCAATCTTTTGGCATGCATAGGTCTAGTACTTAAAAAGAGCTGCAGGCACGAGCTACATCTTAAAAAATAAACCCAAATGCTTTTAAAATGAATTAACTAGACATAAGAGCCATGGTTTTAAAGTGCCAATCAATCTCAAAAATTGTGCTATTAAGAAATCTACAGCAGAGGTAGAAAAGAACACGAATGAATGGATGCACATACACATCCACAGAAGACATAACTTGACACGGTACTTGGCACGGTTAACCCAATAAGCGACTTACATCTTTTGTGTGTCAGTGAGCTGTTTCTCCCGAAGCTCAAGCTCGGTTTTAGCTGTGTGGAAAAAAAGAACAAGGCAGAGACATTATAAACATGACACCGTCTATTGTTTTCCTTCTAAAATATGTATTTGTACTGCTGGTCAGTGAAAAACATGTTATCATAGGAAGACTGTCAGAAGTGTGCTATTCAGTTCCAAACAGACTTTTTTTGCTCATTTAATTTGAAGCACTCTGTTTTAGGTTGGTGAATATGTATTCACAGATATGTAATTCACAGATTATGACAAACGTAAACCATCAGAAATCTGATTTGTAATCTGCTGAAATAAAACATCAAGACGGAATCGCAAGCATGCATTTTAAAATCATGTTGAAAAATTTGCTGTCTTGCAGACATTCTCAGCACAAACATTTTTCCATAAGCTCTGATGACAGAATGACAGGTCACACAAAAAACAAAGTCATCGTTCACTCTTTCACCCTAATGTATTTTAAAAGCCATAAGACAGGTTCTTTCTTGAACCAGTACAGGATTTTTATTGCTCAATGTCCAAGCTGCTCTTTTACTTTCAGTGAAAGTGAATGTGACAATGGTCGTCAAACAAACAAATTCAATGAAAATGCTCAATTTGATTCTGTTTAGCATTTTTATGATGCTTTTATTGTGCTTCCTCTCTGTTTTGGCTTAACAGGACCTGGTAGCCATTCACTATCATTGTATTTAAGTGTCTCTTGAGGAGGTGCAAAGTAATCTCTGATGTCATTAAGTGTAATGTCAATGTCACTTAGTTTCCCCCTGTCTCAAAGGCTTGGAGAGTCTCCTCCAATCCACTAACAAATTAACTGACAACCCCAATGTCTTTACATCTATACACAAAGGTGTTGTATGGCTCAAGAATTCACAGAACAGAATTTAGTTTACAGCTCTTTCCGTTGCCCTCAAGGAGGTTGCACACTGTGCGTCGCGCCATGTATAAAAAAATCAAACACATTATTTTCTATGAGTGTACACACACTGGCGATGCCTGATGGCGGTTGTCCGCTGTGACTCGATCTTGACGCTGCTCAAATTCCTGCCACACCACAGAGCGCCACTCATATATTTTAACATTAAAGAACATTATATTTGTCCCAAACGGTTAACGATTAACATACTAATGCATCTTTTAGTACAGTGGTTCTCAAGCTTTTTCCGCGTGCGGCCCCCCTTGTGTACGGTGCATTCCTTCGCAGCTCCCCCCAAAGCAAATTTATGACAAAAACTGTTCTAAAATTTAACATTTTAATTAAACAAAACATATTAAGTTATACAAAGTAGTGCTGTTGGTTAGTAGCCATTTTTTTAGGTTTATTTACATAGAATTCATGATAAATGAATGTATTTTATAAAATGTCATAAAACTGGGGCCCCCCTGGCACCATCTCGCGGCCCCCCTGGGGGCCCCGGACCCCACTTTGAGAACCACTGTTTAAGTAGACTATTAGCCCTATTCGAACCTGATTAGTTTTATAGGGGTAGATGGGTAATGTAATTTTACCACAGGACGTCTGTAATATTGATGGTCAATTCCCACGGGATTAGAAATCTCAGTAAAACATTCAGAAGTGGGAGTGGTAACTCGATTACGCAGCTTGTCACCTCTTGTGTCACATGCACATTACCTTGCTTCCTGATCACATGTATGTATGTATGTGCAAACAACATGACACAGACGAGAAAAACTCGAAACACTGTGTTTATAGGTGCTTTAAGCGAATCTGTGTGACGTGACTTCTTGTTGACATTGAAAGTGTCGTCAAACAAAATGGAGCGTAGCTAACTCCTGCCCCTCTCTGCCGTGCTTTCTGAAAGAGTCATGAACGCGCCCAACCCCCACCCCCAAATTCTTCTTGTCGTTTATTGGATGGAACACTTTATTATGTTTCGTGGTGGTAGATTTGGCCACTTTGTTTTTGTTGCAGTTTGTGGAGCCTGGGAGAGACCGCATTTTTTTACAGTGTGTTCAGGGGATAGGCAGCTAGCAGATAGTGAAGAGATATTTATGGTATGAAACAAAACATGTTTTATAGCCTAAAACGCGGGAGTTCGCTTTTTTAAGTTTGTGTCGTGGTATTCAGGAACTGACTTGCAAGTAAATGCGTTTTAAGCGCTTAAAAACCGCAAAATAACAGAAAATTACAAAATTTACATGTATATATACAGCTGGTCTATTCGCACTGGATTAGTATTACCTGAGGTAATTTCTCCGGACCTTCTTACCGAAGGTAAAAGTCGCCGTAATCTTAACTGACATGGACCATTTGGACAGGACTAAAATCACTGAGAAGCTCTGATAAAAGTTGCATTACACCACCTCGCTATGTAAAACTAATCCTGTCCGAATAGTAAGAAGCAGGGCAATTTCACATTAATTATCGCGGACATAACGCCTGTGATATGTATGCATTATGGCCCAGCTTGTCAGTGAACTACGATTTTTTGTAGTAATATGCATTTCAAGCGATTGTGTTTAAAATATGGATGTGTTTAAGGCACTTCTGAAGGCACCACTGCTTTGACACGTGTAGCCTTCTGCAACAACACTAAAACAATACATTGAATTGAGTAAAATGTTTATGTGTGCATGTGCACACGCGCGTGCGTGTGTGTAAATGCATGTTTTTATAGTCAGTAATCCTGTTATCCCGTTTTTCCCATAATCGAGCAGCCCTACTGCAAACAGGGAATGTGAAAAAATGTTAGCTCAATAAATTTAAGGTCATTCCTATTGTATTTGTGTTAATTTTAATCATTAACATTAAAGTCACACTCTCTTTACTGACTAAAATAACAGTAAAGGGTAAAAATTGCCATAAATTAAAATGGACAAAACGGAATTTGGGAAAAAATAAAATGGAATTTGGGAAATAATAAAACGGATTTTATAGGCCCCCACAGTACATGTTTGCTTACATACGCATTCTTCTTAGTGATAAATACATGCGGTGTCCGAAAACTTTCCCTATATCCTATATAGTGCACTATATTTATTGTACGGCCACCATTTGTAGTGGTGTCCAAAACCCTTCATTCCCTTCAATTTACCCATAATGCACTCGATGTATACTCGCTAATCACCAGACAAATGTATGACTGGAATCATCTGGAGGATACTAAACACCACAAAATATGTGTATACACTTGTGTTGAGTCTTGTTGACAAAAATTAGCAAAATTAAATGAATGCAATCAAAGATATACAATATTAACAAGGTCCACACTGATATTGAAATGAATGGGGGGAGATCGCAATGGTCAGAATGGATGCTCTAGTCCCGCCTCCCAGTAAAAAGAGCCAATCGCCAACCGTAAAAAATTGAATCCTCTGAGAGAGGGACAGAATCGACATCTCTTGTTAGTCTTGTTCTAGGAGGCATTGCAAATATGGCGGCGCAGTGACACAGCGTTTGTTCTCTTTAATATCAACTCATACAGTTAACATGACAAACGTGACAAAAACTGTAAAAAGACAACTTTACAGTTTCACAGTACAATCCATAAAGCCACACAGGTGTCTGCAACAGTACTCTCTGACACATCGTATTTACGTCAGTGTCTGAAATCATTCACTCATTTACGATACATTACATTCTTCCCCATATAGCAAATATTACGGACTTGCAGTAACGGAGTGCTTTGACTTGGTTCAGAAAGAAACCCACCCAGAAATCATGCTCTAGCAACCACCAAGATGTATACCAAGATATATTAGCATCTGCCAAATGCACATTTAAATGTAAATCTCTTTCATTAGCCATTTACAGTAGATGAAAAACAATACTTGGGATTACTTGTAGGTATTACTTGGTAATACCATGCGTTCTCTTGATACACAACATAGCTTAATACTAAAATACTTCAGCTGGTTTCTATTCTATAATATCTCAATCTACCTGTTGTAAGCACATTGTCCTTGTTTTGACTCCAGTAAACAGGTTATCACATTAGTTCTCAACACCCAGGGCTGTGAAAATAGTTCTGCTTCAAAATATGGTTGTACTATAATGACCGTAGACCAAACAGCACAACAACAGCCTTTCGCACAGTTTTTCACTCACTTTTTCTTCCTTTCTGTAGTTAATTTCATGCTCTGAAAAATAAACAGTAGTGGTTTATGCAGTGGAGCCAGAGACTGTTTCTCTCCTGGAGTTTCAAAATCATACAAATAACAAAAAAATAAGGTTGTTTTTTCCCCTATCCTGGTTCTGTCTGTTTGCTCTAACTGGAGGCGGTTTGAAGGGACAGGGATGATTGAGGGGGTCTTTCCATGGTCATGTCGCCCATCTGAGACCCGGAGATCCAGGCGAGAGAGACCCATGAGTCTCCAGATCAAAGCGCTTGAGATGAGGAGGGGGACGTTTGGCGAGGACCCCACCATGCTACCCCTGCCGCCAGAACACATGTGGGTTTTGTTATGAGGACCAATTTGAATACAAAGACAGAGAAAGACAGAGAGAGAGAGGCCACAACAAAAAAAGGCGGCTTTGGTTTTGACAGCTAATGGACGCCAGTTTGGTTGTGCTATCGATTGCTGATGTAGCTTGTGTTGCTAGTGTTACCCACAGCAATGATGAATCTTTCTTCCATTTTTATGCTCCTCTGTTCTCCTGTCTTACATAAATGTGATTGGCTAGCGTAATTGCATAAAGTGATCTGATTGGCTGAAGCCTATGTTGACGCTTGAAAAGTTGAGAGAAATTTTCAACTTCTGCCGCGAACAACGCCAGTGACATATACTGTATACTGTACATTTTTTATTGTTGTACAGCCTCTATTGCCACAAAACCTACTACCCCAGCAGACAAATCAGACAGGTTGACTTAGACAAATTTAACTGTCAAAGAAAAATATATGGGAACCAACCAATGTCAAACACAGAGATATGACATTAAGAACTCTAACTTTTCATGTCAAACTAGTTTTCAACAAAAATGTTTTCTGGTCAGATCTATTTCCCAGAATCCCCATAGGCTCCCAGAGGCCTTTTGTCCAGTTTATAGTCTGTCACATTCAGTTCACAGCATTTCATCTCTGCTGTCACACAGGGTCAGTGTACATCTCAGTTTGCATTGCATTTTTAGCTCTAGTAAGAAATTCTTCCATTTTGTCCTTAAAGGGCTGCAGGTGCTCCTCAGATGACACATTGCACATCTTTTCAGTTTCTGCAGAACAGGCTATGAAGTAGAAAGAAAACAGGTGAACAAAATGCAAGGAAAAGTTTAGGAATTGCAGAACATGACCTAATGCCATTCATGTTCATGTTCATTCATTCACGTTAACTGATGAAAACATCTCATAGATTTTAAAACTATAGAAGTTTAACTAGAGTGTTTTGGTGGCTCCTAAGTACATTTTATCATCATGTGGGGTTTTTTTTCGGTTTCTGAGTTGGGTGTGTAAGATACCAAAATCAATTTGATGTCTTCCTAATCAGTGTCTTGTTGATTAAAACATAGCATCATTTGAATAGCATCATCAGAAATATGTCTGCAGCTCTTAGCATCTTTTCTGGTAAACTTGAAAATATTTTGACCCAGCGGGGTTAATTGTAAAGCTGTGTTACAACTAACCCCTCAGCACTTACGATATCAAAACCGCTAATGTCAGCGTAATTCTTGCCATTGTACAACTAACCCCCTGCCTTTTATAATTAACCCCACCTATGGGGTAAGTTGTAACGGTTGCACATCTCTCATGTTTGGTGTAATTGTCCAAGAATGATAAGTACTAGAAACAAACTTCAAATGGTCATTTGTAGTGTATGGATGCAATCTAATTTTGCGATGAATATTCAACTTTCTGTCACCTAAAACCTGCTTTGTTATCATTGGAAGGGTAAATGAAGTTGTGGTGTTAGCTTGTAATCGACCCTAATGCTATGTACACACCAAACACGGGGCATCACGTTACTCGCTCTAGATTACTCGCGGGATTTAACTTCGTGTCATGCGAAGTTTTTGCTCTAGTTGAATATTTTCAACTTGTGCGAAGACGCGTTTGAGGCGAATAGCGCACGTTTTCACGGCAAACACGGTGCCTATATCGCGTCATTCGCATCACCCCACGCGAGGGAGGACGCATCTAAACGCGTCATTGCATTGACTTTGAATGTAATCTACTCCCGCAAATCGTTGAATTCGTGTCTGGTGTAAACCCAAAGTAACTGTCCTTGTTTGTAGTTAGCTATGCTAGCTAATGTTATTATTATAAATGTCATGAAATCTTAACCCATTTAATTCCAAATGTACTGCGACGTAAAAATATCCAAATGATCGGCCCTTGCAATAATACATTTTTTTATGGAAATGTGTGTAAACAATTGTGTTTTAATGATGATGTGTATACTAGAAATTGTTACATAGCCCATCAAGACAGTTATAGGCAACACATTTTAAACTCTTTCATGTAATTTTAGGGTTACTATTACACATATAAACCCTTATACAACCGTAATAGTATAGTATATGAAATAGTAAGGTTTGTAAGGTCTAAAATGTTGGATATTAAATTGTTCAACCACTATCAAAACCATTGCTACAGCTGCTCTAGCGCCCTCCATATTGCCTGCCAAAATGGTGTCAACCGCAGAAGCTCTATAGCCTAAATAACTTAACATATGCTTTGGGATGTACTGCTAACTTGAAGATGCCATGTGTTCTGAATGCTACTTTTTTAGCATGGGATACAATTAACCCCATTAAATTACGCCACTCACGTTACCATCAAGAGCTTGTCGGTCCACTTCGTCACCAGATCAATGCTTTCAATCATAAAAATTGGAAATCTTTCTAAACTGCACTTTCCCTCAGTCTGTAGTGCTTTGTGTTAACAGCGCAAAACTGTGTTGTAATGGAGCCTAACTCGAGTCCGAGTCAAGACCAACACCAGATATCGAGTGTCGAGTCAGAGTCAAGATAAAGCTGGCGCAAACGATCATTCTTTCGGTTCCTGGGGAACACATGTACACGTAAATTTATAATTTGAATGCACTAAAGCTTTCGATAAAAGCATGTGCCAAATGCATACATGTAAAAGTTGATGTAGCTGTATCAACTTAGAGTAAAATGTGCTATATGTGACCCGTGCTAACGGATGTTAATGAATCCCCAGTCATGAACATTTCTATGCTCCTGTTCATCATACGCTTGGAGTCCTACAGGAGCCCATGAGAGGTTTCGCTCTGTCTTTCTCCATAGATACATTGTGATGGATCACAGCCTAGCGTGCCGATTAACAAACACACACATGCTAATGCTATAGCCAGCTGGATGGTGAGCCCTGTAAAGCAAGAACCTGACGTGTTGCTCGCATAACTCAGTGCCAGTTGTCAGCATGCAGCATCTTCTGTACCGCTTAGCCTAGCTCGCTAATGTAGCGACGATCCATTTATTGTATGAACTTGGCGTAGTTGTCTGCGCTAAGAGAGAAGCCATGCTTATTGGACCACAGGGAAATTTTAGGGATGTGAACCAATGATTCAAAGAAACACAAGAACATTGCCAGAAGAAAAATCTTAAACAAACGTAGGCCTGATTTGTTCAACAGGTGTACGGTAAAGCGATTTCAAAGTACACGCTCTGAGAAAAGCACATTTACAATTCATCAGCCACGTGTATTGTGGACCTCACTAATATGCTCTTGAAAGATTAACAATGCAAATATTCAACATGGGATTTAAACTTGGAGACAGAAATATGGCTAACAACAGGGGCAAAGCTAATAGGCTGTATAGCAATGCATCAAAACCCTTCCATTCTTCAATCATGATTTCCATGAGCAAAAACAAATCCATCTCCTGGCTTTAGCAAATCCAACCTACTTAAAAAGGCAAAGCGTATGTAATTCGTGAGCGTGGTAGACATTCTCACCCCGTATAAATGATTCATTGTAAATGTGTTTTTGATGTCGAGCAGCGTTCTAAATCGACCACATCAACATCATGAATGTTTTTTCAGTAGCTGAACAAGCCAAACATGCTGACAGTGGAATGTGAGTATTTCTACATCTGTGTGCGTGTAAATGTGTGTTGTAAATGGCAATAAAAAATGTTAGCAAGGATTTAAACTTGGCTTTGAGCATATAATCTAATCCGTACACCTCATTTGCACTCTGCCCTACGCTTAAGCTTGGTTGTACAACCTTTGACTTGTAGCTCAAGCTGAACCAATATCTTTGGCCTTCTGAGAACCTGATAAATGAGAGACTTTATTTATAAGGCTGTTTCAGTGCCTTACCTACAGGTACCCGCTAGTCTTTCTTCAAAATCAACTGAATAAAATACAAGCCAATACTGGGAGAAAAGCACCTGACTCAAGGACAAATTAAAACTCTAGATCTCTAGAATCGTTCAAATTGATGCTAGATGCCCTCATTAATGGATTTGGATTTATATTTAGGATTTAGTAGACAGTTTTGCCCAACATGACAAGTTAGGGTTAGGTTAGGGTGCATACCTGTCAACACTCTAGTGAATAGTCTCCTGTATTTCACACATATCTCCCGCCCTCCTACCGTTTTGTTATTTCTCCCGTAATTTGTATGGCCCTACCTCGTTATATGAATAATCACATCAATATATATATACAAAATAACAATTCTTTTTAGAAATGAAATAGGCGCCCTTTAATTCACAAAAAGTTTTTACGCTCGCTTGAGTTTTTTTTTACTTACCCCTCGTTCAGACAGCCAGTGACGTTATCGCTGTGTGTCGCTTGTCTCTTTCAATGAGGCTTTTCTAAATCTGCTTGTCATAAACAAATGAGTACCATCCACGGCAGTAACTGATGACGAGAGAAGGATGACTTGAACTCCACTGCTTTGTTCTCATTGGTAGTCGCTCCTGAAAGTCGCTCGACATTTGCATAAAGTTAAACTTTTCTTAACTTTCTCGTGTCGCTGGAAACGCCCATACGGTCGCCAACGGTCACTTTCGCTCGTGTCGCCGGAAGTCGCCAGGTTTCCATTGAAATGAATGAGATTGCGTTGCTCTGCTACTGCTTGTCGTTGGCTGTCTGAATGGGGCGTTAAGCGGAAAAAGAGTAAATGCAAATAACGCATTTGCCTAATAAATTCTGACGTACGGTAGAGAACATTAAACCCAGGTCGTCTAGCTGTATCAGTGACGTTGTCTTTCCCATACACTATATGGGGCTCAACGTCATCGCAATGTCCTTGCTACTAGTCTCTGCATCAAATATTATGCATTTCTTTTCAGTGCACAACATTCAGTTTGATAATTACAAGCTGCACTGCTAGTAAATTTATAAATTGCCAAATCGTAACTAAATGTAGTCCAGTCTCCATTTTTTTAAGCGTGCCTTGTTTTATTTACTGTTGGTTACCATGCTACCATTACCACATTCATTCACTTGAACAACTTGATGGAAATGCACCTAATTCGCTTTCGCTTTTCTGTTTTGCAAATTTTGAAAAGATTTGCTTTATGTTTCGATGGAAACCCAGCTATTGATGTTACTTCCTAGTATGTTACAATTGTATTTGGAAATAATTGTGAATACCCCACATATTGGCATGCTGGAGCTCAACAATAACAAACAATAACACTGACGTCCGCTCATGCTTTGGTTCTCATTCAAACCGAATCTCACTAAGCAAACGTTCAAACAGGCGCTATCTTTACTAATCGACTGCAGATTTAAATATAATACATATACATTCTCGACTGAACTAATCTTAAAACTACACTTTGTGACCAAGAAATGGTAATATAAAGAAACGGCTTTTCCATCCATTGAGTTGTTATGAGATTCAAAGCAGCCGAAAGTGTTACCTGTCATTCTGGCCGCCCTCAAATCCGTGGCGGAAGAAGTAGTTCTCAAACAAAGAGGCTTTTAAAATAACTCCGTTGTTGTTTTCTAGTTTTCGTTTTTCAAACATGTGCCGTCGAACTGTTGTATAAAAGCAATATTGCTCTCGGAGTCATGCGATATAGCTCTATATCATCACGGCTGCGTCTGCCTCCGGCACTCGGCCTACGGCATCCTACTCGAGCGATATTGCTTAAATATGCACATTTGAATGCATGTGAGGTTATGTTTACTGTATGGCAAAGTTCACATGTGTTTGTATGTATATGTGAGCTCATGTAAACATGTATGGAAGTGTGTGTAAGGCCTGTCCACACCTCACCGTTTAGATCTTTACGTAGTTTGCGCAGGTCACGTTGAAAATCCTCAAACTTCATTTGAGAAGCTTGAAATAAATCCTGAGGCTCGGGAAGTGGATACACGCACGTTTCTTTACCTGCGTCCTGACAAACAAACAATGGGAAGTCTTAGAGCAGTTTCACACATCTTCCATGCTTGCAAATTATTACAATGTTGCAATTTCTTCTTGGTTACAATGATGTTTGTTCATGGTTAATAAAGCAGTAAGAACAAAGAACAAAAAAAATTTTTTTTTTGTGTGTGTATCCAAGCGTGATTGCAGTGTTCACATATGCCTAAACAAACAGAACCAAGGAGAGAACGCACCAGTATTCGAAACAGTCGGTGAAAACCCCCTTAAGCTAAAATCATATGAAAACAGGAAGTTCATGTAAATGAGATTGTACCAATGGATGATTTTTAATAGAAAGTTTGTATGCGTAAAGATCACTATCATTTCAAAAGCAATTAAAACGTCACAAATTAATCTCAATAGCATTCCATCTGTAAAAGATCAAAGCTGTTTGCATGCACACGCATGTGCGCTTTCTTCATTATTTGCGCTCTAGAAGCAACAACCTGTGGCTCATATTTTGTCCATTTGGACAAGGCCTCGCAATCACCACATCTGGACCGATCGCTAACGGTATTTACAATACAGCCCTTTTAATCTGCATCCAAAAAAGGGCATTGGGCAATCAAAGGGTCCTGCTCATTCAGAGCGGTCATTTGTCTCTACCATAAAGGAAAAGAAAGACAAATAAAAGTGATGAAATGAGAAACAAAGCCACATTCTCGTCTGCCATGAAGACAAGCCATGAGTAAAAGGCTGGTGGAGAGTCCAAGGGACCCGAGAGAGCGAGGTTGGTTGAGCCAACGAAATAAACAGTTTTCCAACCTACCTCATCAAAGTGTCGCAGATAGTAAGCAACTATGTAGGACAGGAGGCTCTGAGAATTATCCTGATGGAGGCAGTGAAGAAAGAAAACAGAGATGAAAATAAACAATGAAGAAAAATCATTTTTCATGTTTTGTGATTGTATACGTTCTGTATGGTTTCGTTTAGACGTGTAGCTCAAAGCGTTTTTTAACGAAAGGCCAGATTTGGTGGGCACACACACGCATGTACATGTGTGCATCAAACATGGTTTAAATGGGCTGTAGTTATAGGCCATTGCCTTGGCATGGTTTTGTATTTTGTAGACTGCTTGTTGTGCAAGTATGCTCTACAGTATTTATGACCAAGATAGCAGCCTCAGAAAACCATCAAGCTATCTAAATTCTTATACAGGTCAACAAATATCTATTTATTACCCATATTACGAAGATAATCTTAAACCATTTCCATCTTTAGCACATTGATTCAGTGCTGGGCTTTCAGGTGGACCAGCATAAACTTTGGGATCATTTTAATGTTAGTAACGGCCTCTATAATTTATGCCTGTAATCCCTAACTTAAACTGGTGATCTCATCTTTAACTCACACTGCTCTTGACGTCTTTTAATTTAGGCAGGATGTCGAGAGTGAATCCGTCTGCCTGTCCTCTGCTTCGGTTTCCACCGTTCATAATGTTCCCAAAAGCAAGAACCAAACCTAGAATCCGGAGAACACCTTGACCTGACTGTAGAGCCTGTTAACAGAGAAGAAGCTCCATACAGTAAAACAGATGTTTTCTTCACTGCTTTCTCGATTTAGATGAAATAAAATCTGGTTGACGTGCTTCAAGTCCTATCTTACCGTGCAGACTCTCAGCAGGGTTTCCAGCTTGTGCTGAAGTGATGTAATACACTCAGTAAAGCTGGACTGAATGAGAATACAGAAAACTCGCTCGGAGAACTGAGGAACCTGGGACAGCTGTAGCAAAAACCTATAAGAGACAGAGGCATAGACAGTGAGAAATAAAGAGAGAGCTAAATAAATGAGACAAGGAAAGTAAGACATCCATCTAGCAGACAAACAGAGAAATACCAAAGATACCAAAATATCAAAGATGGATTGAAAGATAGATAGACAAACAGACGGATGGATAGATAGGATAGATATACAGGTGAACAGATAGACAGACAGACGGACTGGTGAATAGGTAGACATACAGATGGACAGGTTAATAGATAGACAGACAGACAGACGGATGGGTGAAAAGACAGACAGACAGACAGACAGACGGATGGGTGAAAAGAAAGACAGACAGGCAGA
This sequence comes from Misgurnus anguillicaudatus, assembly GCF_027580225.2. Lineage (NCBI taxonomy): Eukaryota > Metazoa > Chordata > Actinopteri > Cypriniformes > Cobitidae > Misgurnus > Misgurnus anguillicaudatus. The sequence goes on from NC_073343.2 coordinate 5,533,624, forward strand.
CGGAGGGGGGGATAGATAGACAGACAGACAGACACACACACACACACACACACAGGCAGACGGAGGGGGGATAGATAGACAGACAGGCAGACGGAGGGGAAAATAGATAGACAGACAGACAGACAGATGGGTGAATAGATAGACAGACAGACAGACAGACAGACAGACAGACGGATGGGTAAATATATAGAAAGACAGACATATGGATGGGTAAATGGATAAACAGACAGACAGACAGACAGACAGACAGACAGACAGACAGACAGGCGGGTGAATAGATAGACAGACAAATGGGTGAATAGACAGACAGACAGGCAGACGGAGGGGGGACTAGATAAACAGACAGACAGAGAATTACCAAATACCAATATCAAAGACGGATGGATGGATAGATAGATAGACAAACAGATGAATGGATAGATAGATAGATAGATAGATAGATAGATAGATATATAGATAGATAGATAGATAGATAGATAGATAGATAGATAGATAGATAGATAGATAGATAGATAGATAGATAGACAGGTGAATGGGGTGAAGAGATAGACAGATTGGTGAAAAGATAGACATATAGATGGACGGGTGAATAAATAGACAGACAGATGGATGGGTGAAAAGATAAATAGACAGACGGACAGGCGGGTGAATAGATAGACAGACAAATGGGTGAATAGACAGACAGATAGAAAGATAAATAGATGGTTGAATAGATAGACAAACAGACATACGGGTGAGTAGATAAAAAAGACGGACAGACAATTGGGTGAATAGATAGATAGACAGACAGACAGACGGGTGGATAGACAGACAGACAGACAGACGGACGGACAGACAGACAGACAGACAGATGGACAGATGGACGGGTGGATAGACAGACGGACAGGTGGATAGACAAACAGACAGACAAGCGGATGGGTAGATAGACAGACAAACAGACTGCAGGGGAATAGACAGACAGACAGACAGACAGACAGCTGGATGGGTGAATAAACAGATAGACAGACGGGTGAATAGATAGACAGACAGACTGACGGGGGAATAGATAGACAATCAGACAGACAGATGCATGGGTGAATACACAGACAGACAGACAAACAGACAGACAGACAGATAGGTGAATAGACAAACAGACAGACAGACAGACAGACAGACAGACAGATGGGTGAATAAACAGATAGACAGCCAAACAGACAGATGGATGAATAGATAGACAGACAGACAGACAGACAGACGGGTGAACAAATAGACGGACGGGTGGACAGACAGACATACAGACAGACAGACAGCAGAAAAAACAGACAGACAGGCAGATAAATATACAAATAAGTAGACAGACTGACAGACAGACAGACATATAGACAGCAGAATAGACAGATAGATAGACAGACAGACAGACAGACAGACTGACAACTCCAGTATTTTTTCTTTAATATCTGAAAACTGATTTGTAAAGTTTTGTGTCTTCCATACGAGTTGACTCAAGGTCTTACTGCTCAGGCTTGTCCAGCGGTTTTAAGTTCTTTTTGTCTTTTGAAGATTTGATGTGCTTCTCAATCTGATCCATCTCTTCTTTCTGAGCCCTCTGTGAATAAAGCACATCAAGAGAAAAGAAAATCTAATTTGATTTTTGGATGTGGTTGAAAGTGACCTGAATCACACCGTGAAGAAAACAGGCTTAAGAAGCAGGCACCTCTTATAAAACAGTTCACGGGCACGCAGTAACGATCTAATACTGATATAAACTCTAATGAGGAAAACAATGCTCTCTGGTGTCTGTATGTATTACTTTATGGGCTTCGATTAAGCCTCTCGCATACAGATCTGCGCTTCAGACTGCCAGAGAGAACAAGCAGGAGAGGAAATCGGGATAGACTGTGTGTGTGTGAGGGGGTGTTCTGTGGTTTTGGTTGTAGGAGTCAGAGACAGCGTGGAGTCTCGCACACTAAAGAGAAACAACCTCAACATCTAAACAGCACCGCCTCGAGCTACAGCGAGAAGGGTTGGGGAGGAAGGATTGATGGAAGGAAAGTAGTTTTCACCAGAAATCTAACACGAGAATAAAGAGTGTGGGAGTAAAAATAGATGCACAATAGACTTTTACTGGTGCATATTTTGGACGCACCCTGTTATATGGTGTAATCGGGAACATTTTTAGTAAATAAATAGAAAATCTATTAATGACAATAACATGCATTACGTTATAGATCTTATTACACTGTTCTCTGTACTACTTATATTGCAATGTTTGTTGTTTCCAAAAAACAACTAACAAATAAAACAGCCTCATCTGTGTGCTGCAAGTCATTGTGCCGCTTAATACATACAAATCCATTAAATATAAATATTAATAATTAATAACACATGAGGTAATATTTACAAATTATTAAACCAGATTGCGTGTTTGTCTTGTTTGAATTTCATGTTGGTTCAATGCTGCTAGAAAAATGCAATTTCTTCCACTTGGAGGGTTTGCATTCATTACAAATGAGCTAATAAGATTTCAAATCAATCTTTTGTGTCCAGTAATTTACATGTGGCAAGTAGCCACGCAGAAAGTACATCCAGCCGGTTGTTCCCACAAGATACAAAACCCTGATCAATACAAGGTCCTGATCACACTATCAGGGTTTAATCTGTGATAACAACCGGCTACCCTTCATTGTCCCCTATTTAAAGGTGTTAAGTGTAGATTTTAGCGGTATCTACCGGTGAGATTGTGAATTGCTACCAATGGCTGAGTTCACAGCTCACCCTTCCTTTCGAAATACATAGAGAAGCTACGGTAGCCGCCACAGGACAAATGTCACGGCTGAGACAGCGTACCTGTAGTGAGAAAATAGCTCTGTAGAGCAGATTGGCCATTTAGGGCTAGAAACATGGTGGCGAGAAATGGCAACTTCCGTGTAAGGGAACCCGCAATGTACAGTTTGTAGATAAAAACGGTTCAAAGGTAAGAATACATTTCATTTAGTAAGGTCTTATACACCACTGATAATATAGTTATGTATATTATATTACTTTTTTCAAGTGATCACGTTTTTTTTTTTTTTTTGCACATTTTTGCAATTTATGTGGACATGTGATTACGGAAAAGGATTAGGGCCACTGGTGAAAAAAATATTTGAATTCTGACTTTATTCTCAGAATTCTGACTTTAATCTCAGAATTCTGACTTTAATCTAAGATTTCTGAGATTAAAGTCAGAATTCTGAGATTAAAGTCAGATTTCAAATATTTTTTTCACCAGATTGAAGTCAGAATTAAAGTCAGAATTCTGAGATTGAAGTCAGAATTCTGAGAATAAAGTCAGAATTCAAATTCTGAGATTAAAGTCAGAATTCAAATTCTGAGATTAAAGTCAGAATTCTGAGAATAAAGTCAGAATTCTGAGATTAAAGTCAGAATTCTGAGATTAAATTCAGAATTCTGAGATTAAAGTCAGAATTAAAGTCAGAATTCTGAGAATAAAGTCAGAATTCAAATTCTGAGATTAAAGTCAGAATTCTGAGATTAAAGTCAGAATTCTGAGATTAAAGTCAGAATTCTGAGATTAAAGTCAGAATTCTGAGATTAAGGTCAGAATTCTGAGAATAAAGTCAGAATTCTGAGATTAAAGTCAGAATTCTGAGATTAAAGTCAGAATTCTGAGAATAAAGTCAGAATTCTGAGATTAAAGTCAGAATTCTGAGATTAAAGTCAGAATTAAAATCAGAATTCTGAGAAAAAAGTCAGAATTCAAATTCTGAGATTAAAGTCAGAATTCAAATTCTGAGATTAAAGTCAGAATTCTGAGATTAAAGTCAGAATTCTGAGAATAAAGTCAGAATTCTGAGATTAAAGTCAGAATTCTGAGAATAAAGTCAAAATTCAAATATTTTTTTCACCAGTGGCCCTAATCCTCTTCCGTATGTGATCACATGTGAAAATGTGAAATTCTTGTGCTTTTTCTGTAAGGCAATGCAAATCCGTTTCAGTTAGTTCCAAATCTGATAGATGTTTTCTATGTAGAAACAACAAAAAAGCATATTATGCATAAAAAAGCACAATAAAAGTAGTAGGAGAAAAAGACATGCAAGACTGTGTGTGGGGGTCTGTGGGGGCGTGCTGATTTATGTGTTTTACAGGACATGATTAGTGTATAATTGACATTTGACATGTCAATAGCCTCTTTCAGACAGTAATTGCAGTAAATTACCATGAATGCAGACGTGTAAAGTACTCAAGTATTTTTACTTTACTCAAGAAAATGTTTTTTTCAAATATGTGTACTTTATCAGTGTGTTTTTCTTGTCTTTTACTTCAATACATTCTGATGCATAACTTTATACTTTTTACTCGACTATCAAGTTAAATACATTAAAATTTAGTACTAACTTATGTACTGTATAATTTTTATATTTACTTGAGTAAAATACTCAATTACTAGATTTTTTATGTAACTAAAAGATATTTATTGTAAAATGTAGTGGAATAAAAAGTTTGATATTATGCTTTAAAATGTATTAAAGTAAAAGAAAAACCCTGATAAAGTGCAGATACTTAAAAAATGTACTTTAATAAAGTAAAATACATTAGTACTTTGCATCTCTGCAAAAATGTGCTGTTCACACACGCAGTGACGTTCCATCTTTTTACCAGTAAGATACCATTCATCAGTACCAAAAGCGATGAGAAAGCGGAAATTACCTGTGCCCCGTGACAAGCTCCGTTTTGTATTTGTAAACAATGGCGGTTACGACTTCATATCCACGGTCCGTGTTATGTTGTTTACCCAGCAGCCATATTACCCTGTAGCCCAAGACAGCTTGCCCACTGAAGCTAAGCATGGCTGAGCCTGGTCAGTACTTGGATGCGAGACCACCTGGGAAAACCAGGCTGCTGCTGGTAGTGGTGTTAGTGAGACCAGCAGGGGGTGCTCACCCTGTGGTCTGTGTGGGTCCTAACACCCCAGTATAGTGACGGGGACACTATACTGTAAAAAAGCACCGTCCTTCGGATGAGACGTTAAAGCGAGGTCCTGACTCTCTGTGGTCATTAAAAATCCCAGGATGTCCTTCGAAAAAAGAGTAGGGGATGTTCCCCGGCATCCTGGCCAAACTTGCCCATTGGCCTACTAATCATCCCCTCGTACTAACTGGCTATGTCTCCTCTCCACTAATAAGCTGGTGTGTGGTGGGCGTTCTGGCCCAATATGGCTGCCGTCGCATCAACCAGGTGAATGCTGCACATTGGTGGTGGTTGAGGAGATTCCCCCATTAATATGTAAAGCGCTTTGAGTACTGAGAAAAGCGCTATATAAATGTAAGGAATTATTATTATTACATCTGTGGCAAATGCTGACAGTCGCGAAATTGCTCGAAATTGCAACATTGCATTAGGTAACTTCAAACGTAACTAAACTGGAAAAGAGACCCAACCTGCGTCTTGAACAGCAGTAATAAGTGTGCTAAAGACGTCGACAATTCGGCAAATGTTCTTTGGTGAAGAAATGTGGATGTTCATTTCAGTTGTGCTAGACTTTTAAACTCTGTGTATGTTTTGATAATCGTTCTGAATCTGATCTCTTACAAAAATCCTTCACAAAAATGCTATTATTTCCTGGAAGGCATTTTGTGAAAATCACAAAAAAATGCTGGTGGCAACTTTTCAAAAAAATGGCAGACGGGGAATGAGTTAAGCAGCATGCGTATGGAAACGTCATTTTGAATGCGCTATCTGTTTCAAAACGTTATGATTGGCCGAAGCTGTCAGTGCAGTATGACGTTGTCCATTCTAAATCTATATTTTATACGGTAATCTATATTTTTCGTTCACGAATAGCACTTACCATTAAATACCGGTAATCTTACAACATCTCTTACTGCTAAATTGGCAGCACTGATTTACCAGAAAGGCTCTGTTCATACATGACCTGTTAAATGCAATTTACAAGTAAATTACCAGTAAAGACTGTATGTGTGAAAGGGACTAATGACATATTTATAATGCAAAAAAATTGTCGTAAACTGAACAGCTTAAAAAATGGCCAAGGTTTTTGTGATGGTTGGGGTTAGGGACAGGGGTAGGGTAGGGGAATAGAATATACAGTTTGTACAATATAAAAACTATTGTGTCTATAGATTTGCCCCCGTAAACCACATATGTCTGACTGTGTGCATGTGTGTGTGGAAAGATCTGGCATCGTGTGATCCATGGCCGCGACACCCTGTCTTTATCTCATCATAATGACGTGCACACACACTCACATTTAAAAAATGTGTAAAGGATCTTTCCTACTGACAGCAAGATTTACGACTGTTGCTTCAAGGCACAGGGCAATCTTGGTTTGCAAACTCATCAGTGCATACAGACACTTATAAGTGCAATAAAAGAAAATCTGAATTTGATAATAACCAATCGTAAAAGAGAGGTTAAGTCTTCCAAGAAGAATTTATGCTTGGCGAATAAGTCGAGCCGGGCGTATTCTGCCGCTGCCAATGAATTACATAACATAAGCACGGTAGATCATCATTCAATTTTGAACTATTCGTTTTTCATTTTTGAGGGAAAAATTCAGCCCTGTCCATCTAAATTTCCAATGTCTACATGTTTGTCTTGATACACTCATCTCTCTCTCTCTCTCAGACAGTGACAGGCACGCTGGCTCCATGGTAAACCTTACTCATTCCAGTGGTGTATGCGGCCTGCGAGTTTGTTTTGGTATTTAACACACATTTCCGCAGCTCTCTTTTGGGGTGGACTGCATTAAGCTCCAAGACCTCAGGGTCTGTTCACGTTCCTGTCCGGTTCGGGGAGGTTTGAAAGTTTAACGATATGATGAAAGATCATTTATGGAATCCGCAGAAGGGGTGTCAGGATTCATCACGTCCGCTGAGGTGCACCGTCACGCCTCGTCATGGGCTGAGGACTTACGTTTTCATACAGAGCCTGGAGCGTTTCCAGATCCACCACCGAGCAGTCCATGTTCAAGATGGCTGTCAGAGACGGAGAAAAAAAATGGAAGAATCTGTCAAAAAACGTCCAAGGAGAGTTAAGTCTCTGTTGAGAAAACTAATGCTTCATTTATCTATGAAATAGGCATCACAATGTTATGGAAAGAAATGTTATGACTGCCTGACAGAAAAAGAATAAGCGCATTACCAAGACCTTCACTAAAAACTTTCCTGAGCTGACAGGCAGGGAAAAATCTATTAGTTAACATTTAAGGGCATAACGGTGATGCTTAATACCTTGCTTGTTTTGGGATTGAACCTACAACCTTATAGTTTTCAGCACAAGCATTTAATCACATTGACATATAAATTTAATGGCGATAACTGCAAACAAAATCAAAGACAATAGTACAATTTTGTCCAGAGCACAGTATAAGGGTAAAACTACTTTCAATTGTTTCAAAAAACCTATTTAATCTAACAATCAAAATGTGTTTACTTAGCAGCAAACATTTATTTTCACGAATTGTGCCAATATAATAATAGCATTTGAGTCTACCAAAGCTGTTATCGAACTGGCTAGACAGGGCACGTTTTTCAATGCTAAATAGAGCTATTACGAGGTTCACTCATTTGGGGAATTGAGAAATTGATGATCGGAGCGTTCCAGAAACCACAGAATAGAGAATAACAAATACATCCGTATCTGGGGAACACAGACATATAAAAGAGAGACAGACAATTTTACTTCTAGACAAAACCTCCAAAAAGAGTCTTTAAGGAATACTCCACTTTCATAAAATAAATCCTGATAATTTACTCACCACCATGTGATCCAAGATGTTTGTCTTTCTTTCTTCAGTCGAAAAAAAGTTACTTTTTTAAGGAAAACATTCCAGGATTTTTCTCAATATAGTGGACTTTAGTGGACCTCAATGGTTTACAGTTTCAGTACCAGCACAACCATGTATTACATAATCACGTCAAAGGGTCACGTGTTACATATGTGTAACACACATGTGGAACATTTTAAACAATACACTGACGAATAACGGTCTTGTGAACACTGGAGCCGAAGTTTCTCATATAGGTCATGCGTAACCTTACGGAATAATTAAGTAATACGTAAGATCATACTGGTGCATCACACGCTAGTGCAAGACGAGAACTTGTGGTGAAAAGGACATATTTTTTATTTGGCGAAAATAACGATTCATTAATTTCGCTAGATACGACCCTTATGCCTCAGGTTGGTATCGTTTAGAGCCCTTTGAACCTGCATTGAAAGTGCAGTTTTAAACTGCTATATGGAAAAAAATCCTGGAATGTTTTCTTTTTCAACAAAGAAAGACATAATGACATGGGTAGTTTGGTTCCAAAATGCAATAAACGCCATTTAAAAAAATAGTTACAGCCAAAATCTGTATTTTATCAGGTCAGTATTAAAAAGTAAATTCTTAATTTTACGCAAAATCTGATATCCGCCGTGTTATTCTTTCATCTTTTATAATATATGGTGGTGCGTTGACTACACATGGAATCCTAGTTTTCCTCATCTACTTTGTACTTCGTGATAAACAAACAAACAAAAACAAAATCGTAATTTTGATGGCAATGATAAACCTGTGGTGGTTTTCTGTGGCGAAGAAGAAACGTAAACCAAAAATTTACGCAAGGCACTCGGTTGAAGAAAAAATGCCGGCTGTTGCTTGTTCTATCGACGGCATCAAGCTTCTGTCATGCTAAGACATTGACCCCAGTGGATCTTATGAAAAACTTTCCATTTTTTTACGCAAAGTCAATGAGAATCGAGCAAGATGAAAACATTTTACAGCTGATTGCTGTTAAAAAATTCAGCGACAACGTCCCAAGGATGACAGCAGCAATGACAAAGTAAGTGTTTTGATTAATCCCATTAATGTTTATTCTTTATCAGTGTATACCACTAGTCAACTAAATTAATATAACATGGCAAAGATGAATGCACATTTATATACTGAGTCAAAAGATTTATAGCATTTTGGAAAAAAAACCCTTGTCATGGATTTATTGCATTTTGTGGAAAAAAATAATCAGTTTATATAATAAATCTTTGAAAATTAAATGATGGATTTGAATTTTTAATGTTACTATAACCTAAAAATGCTATGTGAACGTTTGTAACAGAAAATAGTGGTTTTCATCTTGTCACTTTCTTGGTATAGAAAACACATTTTTAGTCAAAATGAATTTACTGCGTTTTGGAACCAAACTTGATTCAAATTATCAAAAAGTTTTTTTAATAAAAGTGAAATATGATTTTAAAAGAGTGAGAGCGAGAGCAAGGCAGAGAGAGAGAGAATGCATACCAGTAATTTAACCTATCATTAACCTTACAACATACCATCAGATCACTAGACAGGCAAACATGAGCAATGTAATTCCCACACCTCCTTTACACAAATAACAGGTCTCCTAGTGATATAGTCTGTGCTTTCCCTAAACGCTGATGCTGTATTTTTTATTTGATACGCAAAACAAGACATTCAATAAGATCAGGTATTGTCTCCATATACAAAAGATTTTCAACAATGAGCCCATTGTAGGAGATTCCAGGTATACCTGTAGCTGTATTGCATTAATCTCATGTCTGCAACAATAAACTAAACCATAAATTTCGCATCTCAGTAATTGCTTGAAATTCTTGTGTAGTTGACGTTTTTATTCAAACAATTATCCAAATAACACTTACAGTGCTGTAGAGAAAACTCCTCGAATGAATTGAGATTAAGTGTTTTGCTTGAGGGCTTAGTTAACTTCTAGCCGACTTTGAGTCTACATCGTTTTGGTCATCACTTAAGATGTTTAAGCGGTAGGCCACCGCACAATCCTTAGATAACCTGTTACTGTAACCGTTCCACAGTTCATCAGCCAAACAGATGAAAATTATGTCTTCAGGCTTGTTTTTATAGGACAGTGCAGATTTATTATGTTATCTTCATGCCTGGCTTACATAATTACTATCTTTCCAACATACACAAGCAGACAGACATACAGATAATTCTACATGCTTGCAATTCCAAAACTGATATAATCTTTCAAACCATCAACTAAAAACAGCCCTGCATATCAGGGCATCATACAAATATGGTTTCTCATCACATTCACATACAGTAAATAATATTATCCAAAATTTTTCACAAAAAAACAGACAGTCCAGAACAACATGCGTGAGCCATTGGAGAAAAATAACAAATAAATCAATGGGGGGGGGCAGCGGCGTCAACGCAACAATGAAATGACTGTGAAACACAGAGACTATTATGGGTAGAATCAAAGGCTTGTCACCAAGTTTGTGCAAGAGCTGCCTGTGCCATAATGTTTTCGCTTGTGAAGCTCTCAGGACGTGAGATTTTATGAAAACCAGCTGAGCGAAAACGAGAACGCTCACACAAAGAAAGCGATTCAGTGTAAATACAGAGAGGCTTGAATTCAATGCTAGTGGCTTCAGCACAGAGTTTTAGATCAGGATGCAAGTTATGGAAGGGTTTAAGGGGATCTGACCAACAATTAAGAATTGAACCCCTAAAGGGAGTCAAAACAAGGGGGAGATGGGTGGGGTCTAAAAATATTTAAAGAGCACCAATTGTCCCTTTTGTGTGTAATTGTGTATTAGTACATTTTAACGATATGCAAAAGGTACAAACCCCAAAGTAAACGATGATGCGAGTTATCATCTCCAATGTAAATCTCTTTTCTTGGACTACAACAAACACACGGATTGTAGGCGACAGTTTACTTCCTGGGATTGGTGACATAGAAAAGACTGACATTATCATAATTCTATTATGATAGAATTATGATCGGACTAACAGCCTGTAAGTTATCTCCGGTTAGCATTGCGAGCGAATCTTTCAAACATGGTAAGGAGCATCTTTATGCAGAGGGCCGCATTTTTTCAAATACGCCACACTTTCGCAGCATAAATTGCAGATTTCCATGCGCAAAAAATATGCGAAGCTTGCATAATTCATAATCCTCGCATTTGCGTAGCAAAAATCACATATAAATGTTGCATTTACTTCACACAAGCGCAGCCATGTCCCCTGTTTCCATGGGAACATTATGAAGTGAGGTGATTATGTGACGTGAACATTATTGAATAGCTGCAAACAGTTTTTGTAAATTCCCACAATTTTTGCATGTTTCCGTGATTTTTGCAAGTTTACGCAATTTCATCTCATAAATATCCCGCATAATCCATCACATTTTTTAAGAAACCGTGCCGCAACAATCACAAAAAAAAAGTTTTTCTGGAAGGACTGTTCTCCACTCTTCCCTGTACTCCTCTCTACCCTCTCTACTCTTCACTTCTTTCCCCCTCTCCATCTTACTTCTTTTCTCCACCTTTCCTCTCCTCTCCGTTAATCTCCTTGTCTTCTATACTCACCTTTTCCACTCTTTTCTCCACTACTTGTTTCCTTTCCTCATCTCCTCTTTTCTCCTTCTCTCGTTTCTCCTCCTCTTCTTCTTTTTTTCTCCCGGTTTTCTCCTTTTCGTTCCTTTCATCTCCTCTTCTCATGTCCTCTTCTCTCCTTTCCTCACTACTTTTCCTCTAATTTCATCTCTTCTCTTTTCCCATCTCTCCTCTCTTCTTTTCGTCTCCATCATTCTTCTCCTTCCTCTACTTTCTGTTTCTCTGTTTCTTTCACTTTCTCTTCTCTTTTCTCCACTTCTTGTTTCCTATCCTATTTTTCCTCATTTCTCCTGTCCTCTTTTCTTAATTTCTCCTCTTCTCATTTCTTCTCTACTTCCCTTCTTTTTTCCTCTATTCTCCTTTCCTACTCGTCTCCATCATTCTTTTCCTTTCTACCTTTCCTCTTCTTTCTGCTTCTCTGTTTCTTTCACTTTCTCTTCTCCTCTTTTCTCCACTTGTTTCCTATCCTCTTTTCCTAATTTCTCCTCTCCCCTTTATTTTCCTCTTTTGTCCTTTCTTCTTCTCTTCTTCTCTTCTCCATCATTCTTCTCCTTTCTGCATTTCCTTTCCTTTCTGTTTCTATTTGTTTTTTCTATTTTCTCATCTTTCACTTCCCTTTCTTTTCTATGCTTTTCTCCACTTATTGTTCTCTTTTTCCCGTTTCTCCACTTTTTGTTTCCTTTCCTTTTCTCAACTTCTTGTTTCCTATCCTCTTTTCTTCTTTTCTGCTCCTCTTTCATCTCTATTTCTCCTTTATTTTCCTCTCTTCTCATCTCCTACTCTTCCCCCTCTCTTCGTCTCCTCTCTATCATTTTTCCTCTCTACCTTTCCTCTCCTTTCCATTTCTCTCATTTTCTTCAGTCTTCTCTCCTCTCCTTTCATATTCTTCTCTTTTCTATACTTCTTGTGTCTTCTGCTCTTTTCCTCTTTTCTCGACTTTTTGTATGCTCTACTCCTCAACTCTTTTCTCCACTTCTCGTTTCCTATTATCTTTTCCTAATTTCTGCTCTTTCCACTTTACTTCTACCTTTATTTTCCTCTCTTCTCTTCTCCTCTCCTACTTTCCTCCCTCCTCTCTTCTTCTCATCTTCATAGTTCTTCTCCTCCCCGTCGTTCTTCTCCTCTCTACCTTTCCTCTCCTTTCCATTCATCTCATTTTCTTCTATCTTTTACCTCTCCTTTTATTTCCTCTCTTGTTCTCCTCTTCTCGTTTCCTCTAATTTTCTCCTTTCTTCTCCATTTCCTCTCATTTCATCTCCTCTCCTCCTATCCTCTCATTTCCTCTCTGCTTTTCCTTCATTTTCCTCTCTTCTCTTCTTGTTTCCTCTCTCATCCCTCATCCACTGCAAACTGTAAAAAAGTCCTAATAACTTTGGATGAACCTTTAAACTCTGCAATTAAACCAACTCACAACAATCCTTACTATTTCCTCAAAGGGCCTGATCCAGGTCAGTGTGGTCATGCGTGATTTTGAGGAATGTATTGATTCAGGGTAAATAGCACTGTCAGAAAAACTGTTTGTTTCTATTCGGCGGTTTGCTCTGGCCAAACATACTGGCTCCCCCAATAAGTGGAATTTCTCTGAGAACCAGTACAGAATTGTGGGTACTGAGCTGAATAAAACATGGAGGAGAAGCCCATAAAGTCTCAAAGAGCCAGTAAAAATGTCTTTAAATGTCACCAGTTAAAGGCTAACTGAGGATGTGTGTGTGTGCGTATGCGTATAATATTAGGTATCCATTCACATAATATGTTGTGGTTTTTAAAACTGCATCCAGCCTTGCTGATTCATTAAAACGGAGAAAGAAAAACAGAATTTAACAAAGGATTGTTGTTGCAAAGGACTGTCTTTAACTGGAGGGAAATTATGCATGAAGAAATGTTACTAAAAGAAAACAGAATTCAGTCTGCTGCCGGCTTAAAAAGCAACATAAAATGACTAAAAATGTGACATCGCTAGAGAATAGAGAACTCTTATTTATACTATTGTACATATTTATACGACAGTATCTCTGCATTAAGAAAAAGTATGAAGGTTTACTGTGCCATTACTCTATTTTTAAACACATAATGTCCACATAAAAAAGTATATTGGTGCTTTCAGTGATGGTACTGAAAAAAATGATTAATTGAATTTAATCAATTTTTTAAGGTAAGTGGTTGCAATCAATTTATTTAAGCTACATTTAAACAAAAAAGATTAGTAAAGTAAAATAAAATATAAAACTTTTGTTTAAATGTAGCTTAAATAAATTGATCGCAACCACTTACCTTAAAAAAAATGATTAAATTCAATGAATCATTTTTTTCAGTGAGATGGTAGTACTTGATATAAACAAAATACATGAAGTAATGTACAATGGTATTTATATTCTTTTTTTTTTTATTAATTATTTTATTTATTTATATTTATTTGTAATTCATGCTGGAGTCATATACTCTACACATGTTCAAAGCTTCCTTTTCCTGTGTTTCTTTTTCCATTTACTGGAAGTGAAGTAAAGCGAAAAAACAAATGATCAAGCAGGAGATATCTCGAAAAGATGGGGACAAAAGTTCTGTGCAAACAATACGAAAATATGTCTGTGAAACAAATAACAAAACACCAGCCCTTATTCATTTACTGCTCATCCCAATAAAGAAATGCACTCTCTGTGTTTGGCCCATTTACTATTGTACGCTATTCTCAGTCATGAACTCAGATCAGTGACCCCTCTCCCACTCACAAAATTCAAAATCAAGAGTTTTGCATGGTTCTGACTGTGGAGAGATGAGACTAACATTCCCAAACATATGATGAGAAGAAATGGCATCATATCCTTTTCAGTCAATTCAATGGAACGAATGAGTAGATGTGGTGATGACAACACAAGGCATAGATTAGACAAAGAGAGAGAGAGAGAGAAATTAGAGAAAAAAAGACCCCAGAGACAGATGAGAAAATATCTTAAGCAGAGATGAGGAACATTGAGTGAATATTCAGAAACTATGGGTAAAGAAACTGAGGAAAAGAAGAGGAAGGATGATGCCTTCTAAATCACTATGTCCATTAAGATCTATCTCAACCTACTCTTGAACTCCGAGACCACCTCCTCTCCCTCCCAGCTTTCAAACACAATCAGTGAGTATATAAACAGAGGCAAATAATGACTCGTAATTGGCTGTGACATCACATTTGACCCCTAAGAGAGGTCATGTGCTGACATGAGACCAAGCAGAAGCTGGGGAGACGTTTGGGAGCTGAGAGGATTTTCTGAGAACTGTGAGAACTCCTGCACTGTAAAAAAAGAATTGTTGGATCAATGTAAAAAGTTACCTGGTTGCCATACAATCAGATCGATAAAAAGTACACTGTGAGTGCGAGCACCTGGGGGAGTGGGGAGGGGTGACAATCGCGCTGGGGCATGGTTTGGTTTGGTTTGGATAATGTGAGTGCGCCCAATCTGCACACCTGAATTGGCCCTTTAAAATGCCAAAAAGGGGCTCAACAAGAATCTGAATATATAAGCATTTATTTATGCTTATTATTATTTTTTTCATTAATTGATAAATAACTGCTGCCAATATTGTTCTTAAAGCTCCAGTGTGTGTTTTTAGGGGCATATAGTGGTGAGATTGCGAATTGCAACCAACAGCTCAATCCACAGCTCACCCCTGAATTTCGAAATGCATAGTGAAGCTACGGTAGCTGCCACAGGACAAACATGCCGTCGTCTGAGAAAACGTAGGGACAAAACGCACTTGGTAGAACAGCTAATGTAGAAACATGGCAGCTACTTTCATTTATGGGGACACGCGGCATATATAGATAAAACGTCACATTCGCAGGTAATAAAAACAATACAGTTCATTATGTACACAATAGCCAATCAGAAAATAGCAATGTTGTATCTGGGTAAGATTTAACGCAACAACCAATAAAAAAGCATAGCCTCGCACACCCACAGAGGAATGGAGCTCTGAGCGTCACTTTGATCTCCTGTTTTAATGTTACAACAAATGCACAACTTTGACACAAACAATGACAACTTGACTGCTGTTATAGAATGTTTCCCAGATAATCAGCGTCAGTTTTTCATGAGTGTATGTAACTTAGCCAACAGTTTTACAGTCTGTTCACTGACAACACCTGCTCAGAACATGCAAGTTAGTCTAAGCCTCGTTATATTTTCGTTATCACACAACAGTTTGTCACATTAAACATCTCTCTCCAAACAGGCTTAATAATTTTATAAGCAACTGCTTTGCAACCAAATTAAGCTTTAGCTTACCTAAAACTAATTTTACATTTCAGCATTTGCTTATTTACAGGGAACCTTTTTTTTTGGTGGTCTATGAAATTTCCCAGTAGATTTTTGGGTCCCCCTCCGCCCCTGATGTCTTACATCCCATATCAACAACAAAATATTACTAGAAAGTACAAGAAAATACATTCATAACACCAAAACTTGGTTTAACACCAATGACACAATGTAACACCAATGTAACACCAATGACAAAATTAGAATATAATAATAGATAATGAATATGATAAAACTTACAAGCTTTCATAAAATGTTCCATCTTGTTTTGTTTTTATGCTTTTATGTTGGTCAGTTAAAGGAATAGTGCTTAGGAAGTACTCATTAGAGAAGTAACACTAATGATGATAACACCAATGATGGTAACACCAATGACAATTTACAGGAAAAAAATAATGTTTTAACCAAATGGCTGCCATTAGCCATGTGCTATTTCATCAGAGATGTAACAATCAAATACTTATTCAGTATAATATATTTTTATGTAAAGATCTTAACACTCCCAGCTATAAAAAAACACTAATGACATCCAAAAAATCTTATCTCAAAATTCTTAGATATATCATGATATTTTAGACAAATAAAGTAAGACATCTCAAAAACCTTTTGCCTTCCTCCACTGGCCTCTTGACCCATTAAAAACTTCAAAGAGCTGATGCATTGTTTCAAAATAAAGGTGCTTTGGGTAGGGTAACACCAATGTCATAAATTTGGGGGACAAATATTTATTTGATATTATTCATATTAATAGTGTATTTTTACCATTTCAGTGTTGTAGTAAATTCATACAGGGTTAAAGGTAAATGTAAATTAGATTTGTTTTATAAAAAACATGGTTTTAAATAATAAGTTCACAGTTCAACTTCCATGTATGATCAAAGGGACAGGGCCATAATTATCAGGACCAGACATTTAAAAAAAGTTTAAAAAAAGGAAAAAAAGAAAATTAAATACATAAACTCTCTCATCGTTTTAAAGACAGTCTATATTTATTAAATATATATCATTATGGGATTATTGGGTCAAATTAAATGATTAAGGGGTCTGCAAAAGCAAGGACAAGCATTTCAACCTTTTTTGTAGAATGACCCAGTTACTTGATATGATTTGGATTTAGATATTATGCCAAACATTCTGTGAGACACTCACCATTCTGGATGTCCTTCATATCTAAATGAAGACTGGACATAAGAATCCCCACTGCCTGAGAACGTTTGTTACTCAGTAGCTTGACAACCTGAGACAGATGGAGAGAAAGAGAGAGAGAGTGGGGGGGGGGGGGGTATATTTTATTACTGTGGTAAAACAATGGCCATTTGAATCTAGAAAAACATTGATTCCTCAGTTATTTAAAAGCACAATATAATTGCTGCAGACAAAAATATATAAACATACCATTTCACATTGACTGATCTCATAAATTTATAAGCATACCAAGGAATTTTGGCATAATAAGAAAGCCAGAAAAAAGTCTTTATGACTGTTTCCTCATAAAAGTATGTAGATACTTGACACGTTGTGGAGTTGTTTTCTCCATTTTCTTGCTGTGCCCAAAGCCAAGTTAGAGTTTGACACTTTTAGATGGGCCTATCAAATCAGGCATTTCTAAATGTTTTGTGTGTGGATTCATACATTCACCTTAATTACAAGGTATAAACTTTAAAAGGACAGTTAACACAAAAATTTTGTTGTTCTTTTTGAAAATTAAAATAAAATGTAATTCTGCAGTGTTTGGTGGCGGATGGCAAACCAGCCTCTCAGTGCCATCTATAGAGCAGGAGGGTATAGCGCACTTCCTGTATATCCTTCCTGTGTATATATCCAAAAGTGCACTTTACCCTTCCACTAAATTGCCACCAAATACCACAAGAATAAGTTCAGGCTCATGTTTAGCAAAGGCTCTGCATTAACACTAATAATGTTGTAAATAACGTTCAATTTCTTAAAAAAAAAAAACTTGATTGGCTTCACAAGACATCAATGTGTCACCAATATGTCACCAGGAGTCGTGGGAATTACTTTTGTATTAGATATTTCTGCTTTTTGAAATATCAAAGTGGCGGAAACTATTTACTGTTTCTGCAAAATATCTTCTTTATTGTTCTACTAAAGAAATAATGTCACCAACATATTGGATGGCCTGAGGGTAAGTAAATAAATAACAATTTATTTTTTATTTTTGGTTAACTATTCCTTTAACTAATCTGTTTATAATTCAGTGGCTCCTCAGCTTTAGGAAAACACATTTTTTGAATGTTCTCTTGTTCTCACAGGCTACAGTATAATACCACAATATGCAGAACCCAAATATTACACTGAGCCACATACTCATACAGTACAGCCCTACTGAAAAATCCAGCCAAGACCAGCATAAGCTGGTAGCTGGTTTTAGCTGGTTTATGATGGCAGTAGCTGGTTTAATTAAGCTGGTCTTCCCAGCCTGGCAAAGCTGGTCTAGCTGGTGGGTCAGCTGGTCTTCCAGCCAAACCAGCCAAGTCCAGCTAGACCAGCTTAAAAAGTGACCAAAACACAGCTAGACCTGCTTGCTACACCAGCAAAACAACTAAAACCATGCTGGGAGACCAGCCAAACCCAGTCACCAGCTTATGCTGGTCTTAGCTGGATTTTTCAGTAGGGAGTACATTAAAGCTAACTTGAGTCTTGGGCCATTTCTCAATACCAAGAAAGCCAGCGGGAGGATGTTTAATGTATTTAAATGATTTTAATGTATACAATAAAACAAAATATATAAAATGCAAAAACCTGCTTGTTTAAACACAACATTAAGAACAGGGATACCATGGTCCTTAAACCAGGTACTGGTAGCTTTGGCACTGTGTGCAGGTGCCAAGTCCTGTTGTACAATGAAATCTGCATCTCCATAAAGTTGGTCAGCAGCAGGAGGCATGAAAACATCCTGGTATACAGCTGCTTTGAAAACACAGTGGACCAACACCATCAGATGACATGGCACCTCAAACCATCACTGACTGTGGACACTTTACACTGGACCTCAAGCAATGTGGATTGTGTGGCTCTCCTCTCTTACTCCAGACTCTGGGACCCTGATTTCCAAAGGAAATGTAAAATTTACTTTCATCAGAGAAGATAACTTTGGACCACCCAGCAGCAGTCCAGAAACGAAACCCTTCTGACATTGTCTGTTGTTCAAGAGTGGCTTAATGCGACAGCTAAAACCCAGTTCTTGCAAACGTCTATGCGTAGTGGTTCTTGAAGCACTGACTCCAGCTGCAGTCAACTCTTTGTGAATCTCCCCCACATTTTTAAATGGGTTTTGTTTCACAATCCTCTCCAGGGTGCGATTATACCTATTGCTTGTACACTTTTTTCGACCACATCTTTTCCTTCCCTTCGTCTCTCTATTAATGTGCTTGGACACAGAGCCCTGTGAACAGCCAGACTCTTTTGCAATGACCATTTGAGTCTTGCCCTCCTTGTGCAAGGTGTCAACGGTCGTCTTTTGGACAATTGTCAAGTCAGCAGTCTTCCCCATGATTGTGTAGCCTACAGAACTAAACTAAGAGACCATTTAAAGGCCTTTGTATATTGAACCTTTTCACAATAATATCATTTCCTTTACTACTGAATTTGGGATTTTCCTTAGTTGTCAGTTATAATCATCAAAATTAAAAGAAATATACATTTGAAATATATTAGTCTGTGTGTAATGAATGAATATAATATACAAGTTTTACTTTTGAATGGAACTTTTTGATGGTATACTAACTATATGACCAGCACATGTACAATGTATATCCAAAGGGAATATTTCATGTTTGAGCATCAGACACCTAAGGGCACAGCAACTGGACTGAGCCAGTGGCAAATTTCATATAGACTTGCCGAGGTGAGGATGCCCTCGATGGTGTACATGGCGCTGACCGCCTGCTGATCACCTGAAACTCACAAATTTTAATATAGGGGCTATCTTTACTAACTGACTACAGATTAGAAGTTTTTTCATCTATATTCTTGACTATATAGCTCTTAAAACTGCATTTTATTACACAGAAAGAGTATTATTTAAAAAATTGTGCAGGTTTCCAGCTCCATTGCCATTGATGCGAAAAGCATTCTGGGAAACTTGGCTGCCATTGGTCCACAGAAGTCACCTTCTGATGCATCCTCAATAAAATGGGTGGATCAAGAACATATCCGGGGATGTTATGTGAACTTGGCTAGATGCAAACTTAGTAAGTGTTATAGGCCTGAAGTTGAAAGTGAAACAGCCCGCCTTTGATTTTTTTAGCTGGTCTACCAAAAGTTTCACTATAAAAAACAACGATAGGCAAACCAACTTCACCACACTGGTGAATTTTATGGTAAATACCAGCAGCCCACAAAACTAATAAAAATTTGGAAAAACAATAAATAAGTCCATAATGAACAAGATTTTAACTCAATGATTGGAGACTGCTCCACATGCCGACCATTACACAACCAATCCTCAACATTTATATGTCATAGTCTATTACAGTTTTTGAAGTTTTCCAGTCAGATTTGCTTTTCTCGCCTCAACATGCTACTCAATTTTCCATCTCGATTATCTTAATATCAGATGTTCTGCTGTTGCATCCCTAAATCAACAACCCTTTTACTTATACTGTCAGCATGATCACAAAAACTGTCCATTTACACGTGCACTTCTGCAAAAACACAGGCTCCCCTGAGTGCCATTGCGGGCATATCTTCTGTCATTACCACCCGCTAACAACACGCTAATTTTGATTGTTGGAAAGAATTTAAAGCGATGAAAACCATCAAGTACAGGACCCGCTTGAAAGCGTGTGATCAACAGAGAGCTGCTGGCTCTCATTATCTCCACGGGGCTCGCGACCACTAAATACAGCGCGACGGCAGAGTGGTGCGCTACATTAATGATGTGGGAAACACGCACATGCCTGCGACGAGCTGGATCTCAAACCAGACGCTGCATGGGAAAAATGTCGTTTACACCGACGACCAATGACAATTGATTCCATACTTCAGCAGCGTTATGGTGGGAACGTGTGGATTTTACTTTAGTGTGAAGTCGAATGGCGGTTAAGGTGTGATATAGCACCTATAACAGCTAAAAGACTACCGTGTAAGTTATAGATCGTAAATGAATCAGATTCATAAAACGAACATGGTTATATGAGACTTTATATGGGTTTGGATGTCATTTATGCATTATTTAATAATGTCAATAAATTAGATAATTGGGCTTTATATGCATACATAGACACGGTAGACTGAAAGCAGTTTTTGTTCTCTTAATACTGCAAAGTTATCTACTGCATACACACACGGCCTTCCTTATACACAAACATTAAGTATGGCATGACCACACTAGGCTGACTGGAGTCGCTGGGTTGGCTGGTGGTTTAAGGGTTGTGGGTTTTAACTCAATACCCCCCATTCCTCAGATCTTATAGACCACAGAAAAAGTGAACGATAGAGAGCAACAGAGAGAGAGAGAGAGAGAGAGAGAGAGAGAGAGCACACAAAATTGTCTAATTTATTCTATTTTTAGATAAGAAAACTAAATTCTAAATTTAACGAAAACGTTTATGAAAACCACTTCGTGATGGTAGCATGTTTTGTTATCATCCTTATGTGTATTTATAGTAATACCACATTATTTTTTTACAAGAGTATCCATTTACTCATTCTGGTGTACTTCTTATAAAATGATCTAAGGAAATTATGTCACAAAAAATTAAAAGCTCAACTCTAAAATGAACCGGGTTTGAGTGATGAACTGTATGCTTGCTGCTTGGTGGATGTTGTTGTGTGATGCTATCTGTCCAGGCTCACACCAGGCAGAAGAAACCACAAAACTCTCACCAGTGACTAATTTTCACACAAGTATCAGAGAGAGAGAGAGAGAGAGAGAGAGAGAGAGCGAGACTGAGAGAGAGAGCGAGACTAATATTTTCTTCAGATGTGGTTGAACCCTACGTTCCTTCTGATGGTTAACAATTTTGGATTCTCACAGTCACTGTTTGGTTGAGGGAACATTAAGTAGGAAATTATATCACGTTTACTGAATGTGTGTGGAGCTGTGATTCAGAAGCGGTGCGTGTGAATTCAGTGTTAAATCTTTTGAATGTGGTGAGGAGGGGCCCCAGAAATGCTATCTGGGGCCCGGAGATGAGAGAGGCTCATGAACCAGGGACATATGGTGGTCCGACATGAAGAGGCAAAGCGTAAGCAACCAATACTTTCATATTAACTAGATCATTTACAGCAAAACCAGATCACAACAAAGTCTCATTAGTTTACCCATTAAAAAAGATAATTGCTTAAAGCTGCAAGCCATAACTTTTTGGGTTTAAAAAACTTGTTATTGAGCATGCATAAAAAATCAGTGTTCAAAACTGCCTACTTTACATAAATAGCAATGGTAAGCTTATAAAAATTTTTAAGGTCTCAAGTATGATTTCACATGAGTTTCAGTTTGACCTAATTTAGTGCGCACTTACAGTATACAGTATCCTACCTTACCCAATCAAACTGTGCCTGAGCACAATTGCCCCCCCTCCATACTCCCCCAGAAGCAGGGACTCACTGTACTTTGACTGATCAGAGTCCAGACACACTTTCGTCACTAGGATGCAATTGTTTTAAAGAAAACAGGAAGTAAAGGGCTCCCTTAAAGGACAAAATTGGTATTTTACACTTAAAGCCCTGTTTTTAGATTGTTTATGATGAAATAGAACCGTTTTGACTGAAATTTGGACATATGCGGCTGCCCCAAGAAATTTCGGGTATTTGTTCTATTACCCCCCACCTCTACAATGGGTGTATAGGTGCACTGGAACAATCCTTCCTAAAATGCATTAAACTTTCGTTTACAAAGACGTGAAACTCGCCGAGTGGTCGGGGGTGTTCACTGATGTGCTCACGCGGAAATCGCTGCAAAAGATGCTTTCCAACAGGTTTTATCGTAGGTTTTGTCCAACTCCATTGACTTGTATTAGATGTGCTGTGAGGTATTACTCTGCGCAGGGAATGTTGTTTGTATTCTTTCAATTGGCAAAGGCGGATTATCGCCACCAACTGGGCTGGAGTGTCTATTATTCAAGCTCTTAACGAAAGAATGTACGGGTGTGATGCGTTTGGAAAAATAGGTCCGCAAGTTTACAACGAATGCTAAAACACCTGTTGGAAAGCATATTTTGCAGCGATTTTTGTGTGAGCATATCAGTGAACACCCCTGACCACTCGTTGATTTTCACGTCTTTGTAAACAAAAGTTTAATGCATTTTAGGAAGGATTGTTCCAGTGCACCTATACAGCCATTGTAGAGGTGGGAGGTGAAACAACAAACACCCGAAAATTCTCGGGCCAGCATCATATGTCCAAATTTCAGTCAAACCCGTTCTATTTCATCATAAACAATCTGAAAACAGGGCTTTAAGTGTAAAATACCAAAATTGTCCTTTAACACTGGAACCCATTGTGATGTTAAGTCTGTGTATTTTTATTCTTAGTTGTTTTTGTGTGCGATGACACACTGCCCTCTCACTTGCCTTTTATATTGCTTAGTTGATCTGTCACGTGTGCAACTAAGGCATTCATGTAACCCTGCAGAACCCATCAGAAGGTTTTTACGAAGGCAGATAAAGAGGAGTGGTTGCGCAATTGACTCTGCAAGCTGGCCAGGGCGCAATTGACCAAACCGTGCCTGGCAACGCTACAAAGCTACAAAGGAACTGGTTCGCACTAGTTAAACAAACCTTTTGACTTTGGGGATAAAACGTGCTCGGCCGTGGTTTGGTTGAAATAATGTTAGCACGCCCTTAACAGTCCAGTGTGTTGAATTTTTGGCAGTATTTAGCGTTGAGACTGTGAATTGCAACCAATGGCTCAGTACATATCTAGCCTTCTTCCTTTCGAAGCGCATAGTGAAGCTACGGTAGCCGCAAAAGGACAAACATGCCGTTGTCTGAGACAACGTAATGACAAAACATGCTCTATAGAGCAGTTTGTCCATTAAGGGCTACTGTAGAAAACATAGGGCCGCAAAATGGCAACGTCCATGTAAGGGGACCCATGGTTTATGTAGATAAAACGGCTCATTAGGTAATAAAACAATACAGTTTATTTTGCAAGGTCTTCTTCGCTGATAATATAGTTGGATATCCTCCTTAAAGTTACACAATGCACCTTTAACTTTAACCCATGTAAGATACAGTAAGTACATGTAATTTCATGTTTTAAATAGATGGGGATAGAGAGGTAAAAGTTATGGATTGCAGCTTTAAAAATAATAACTACAAAAAAAGAGTAGCAAACAGTATATGCAGCTTTTATCATTTATAATACTGACTGTATTTGTGGTCACCTTCTTTTAGGCATATTAGTAAACTAATTATTATTAAACATAAGAAGGATAATGAGGGTCATAAACACAGACGCACAATCCACCCATAAAACTTTGTCCCGGCCCCAATGAATTCAAGCTACAGCTCTCATATGTGTCCACTCATATGTGTTTAAAGGTCAACTCACTTGTTTGGCCTTTGATTTTGTTATGGTGTCTGAAATGGGCTTTTTCTTCTCCTTTACTGCACTCTTGGCAAACAGCTCCACAAATTCGTCCAAGTCAACGGATGGCTCTTTAACTTTCTCCCATACCAGAGAGCTTCTGGCATCCCTATGGGCAAGAAAAATAAAAGACTATTAGTTTGCTGATCAAGCCTCAGCTGAATTTACATGAAGTGAAACGCAAACATTCGACATACATACTGCAAAAGCATTCAATCAACGAGGCATGTGATTACTTTTTGGTATGTAGCTGTATCCTGGTCCAATAGAGTGGTTTCATGGGTCGCAGAGGCTCAATAACAGCCTTTAAGGGGGCAGACTCCTGAGACATGCCCGGTGGCACCAATCCCATGAAGGGGGGAGGGGGCCCAAAACCAGGAGGGGGAGGGGGTGGTGGAGGTCCACAACCAGGAGGTGGAGGAGGAGGAGGGGATGGAACCATACCTGGGAGTGGAGGAGGAGGTGGTGCCATACCTGAGAGAGAAGGAGCAAGTGGAGGCATACCTGGGAGTGGAGGAGGAGGGGGCGGAGCCATACCTGGGAGTGGAGGAGGAGGTGGTGCCATACCTGAGAGAGGAGGAGCAAGTGGTGCCATACCTGGGAGTGGAGGAGGAGGTGGTGCCATACCTGGGAGTGGAGGAAGAGGTGGAGCCATGCCTAAGAGAGGAGGAGCAAGTGGAGGCATACCTGGGAGTGGAGGAGGAAGGGGTGGAGGCATACATGGGAGTGGGGTTGGAGCTGGGGGTGGAGGTACTGATACATCTGTCTGTGATTGTGACTGTGGTTTAGGTACTGAGGATGCAACTGAAACTGGAAGTAGTGAAGGTAAAAGAGGAGGGACTTCCTGTCTTTGGCAGATATATATATTGGGCATTCCCATTGCTGAAGTGGCATTGTGACTTATTTTGGAAGTCTTGGATCTGTCTGGTAAAGGCACTGGATATTTAAAGGCTTCCTCAACAGGCGAGGTTTGAATGGCTTTCACGTTCTGCAAAACTTGTTGTACGTTTACTTTATTCTGTGAATGTTTGATAATCTGATTATAACCAGCCTCTTGTCCATCCTTTGTTCCAAACTTGGCGCTGTCCAAAAGTGTATTCTCTTTTTCCATATCCGATATTTTCGCAAGTAATTCTTCAATAGTTCTCTCAAGCTCCTGAATGGGAACAGAACTTCCTTCCGGAACGACCCCATATTGCTCTGTGGATCCATCCTGTGGAGCAGATGACCAGGACACAGAAAAGAAAGGTTTTACATCTTTAAGAAGAAACAGCAGTACAGAATGAAAAACACAGACACCTCCTGTCAAGTTCCTGTTACATACGACTTCACCGCCATGAGTTAGTGCCTTGTTTTAGCGGATGTTAGTTTCTCCTCAGAGACTTGACTCATTTTTCTGAGGAATGGTATGTGTGTGTGTTTGTGAGTAAGGGTCTGCATTTCCTAATAACACAGGCTAAGCACGCATGTGGCATCCCACAAGTCAATTAAAGCACTTTGGCTGATCTGCAGAACGTAACGCTGCTTCCCGGATGAGGGGCAGAGAACAAGGCCAAGGAAATGAATAAATGACCACAGACAACGTATAAAAATTAACACAACACACAAGAGGTGAACTCTGGCTCACACGTGAACACCATAGACCCATACGCGCACACGCACAATATTAAAGAAAAAAAATGCTGACACACATGCGCACAAAATCTGGCAAATAAGGGTCAAGGAAGTCCAACGAGTCTAGACTCCAGAAGTTGTCTCTTAGGACTCCTAAAAGGCGAGCCGCAGAGTCTCTGGGAATGAGGAGGGAATGTTTTAGCCTTTCTATTACACAGCTTCAAACGGCTTCAAAGAGCACATGTGGGTGTGTGTGAGTATTTGGGGGGGGGGTTACGGAGAACATATCACACACATGGAATCTGGTTACACGTGTCGAGAGCCTGTCAGACTGAGATGGGATTGGGGTGACGCTTTCATTCACAAAACCCTCTTCTTCAGTCAGGCAGAGAGATGTTTGGAAAGTTTTGGCTCCAGAATTCTAGGCCTCAGGAATTGTAGCAGCCGAAAAACCTTGCCTCAAGTAACTTGATATGGTCACGTGGGCATGTGCATGATACCCTTTATATGCTAAGTGCTACATTTATTTAATTCAAATGACTTACTTATTAATGATGTCATCATTGACAGAACCACTAGAGGGCGGTAAATCCAGTACACAGGGCTGTTTATAGCAATTTTGATGTCCTAATCAAAACCCCCTATAAAAACACAAATCATTTAAAAATTATGTGATCATGTAACACTCAAATAAAATGTTTTTCATTGTCTATTATAGTTTTATAAGGGAAAAATAATTATGTGTTTTACTGAACCAATTTGACCTTTGAAGTTTTTGATCTAATGGTGGTGTTGAGCGCTGAAAATGAACTTTATATGTAATTAATGATCAGGCAGTAACTGATAGCCCTCTGATCTGTCTGGCATATAGACATCAAATTGAAAGTACTCCAGCCTCATGGTGGATGCTACCGTTGCTACCCAATCTCACAGCAAGTCATGTTATAGTCACGAAATATTTGATACATTTATTTGTGTTATTGACACACAATTTTCCACTGTTTTTCGTGCCACTGGAGCACTAATGTCTTTTTCGTTTCACTATAAATAGTATTTCGTGTCTGTGGAACGACTTTCTTTATCGTGTCATTTTATATTTTTTTTTTTCTTATTGTTTGTTTTCGTTTTAAAACTATTCTCGCCTGGAGGTGGGGTTAGAGTTGGGTTTTGGGTTAGGATGTCACAAAAAAATGAGTCTGAGTGATACGAAAAACACATTTGTGCTCCAGTGGCACAAAAAAACGTTTCAATAACACAAATATGTTAATCAAATATTTTGTGACGACTGTATAACACAAATTTGCATGAGATTGGGTGGCTCACATTTTAGGGTGGCTGTGCCCAGGTTGTGCCACCAGTAGGACCAGTGAAAGGCACATATTTTTGCCTCAAGGGCCACATTAAAAGAGACGCATACTATGTGAACGACAAATTTAGCTGTATTTTTTCCAAATCAACGCTCAGTTAAAGGTGCAGTGTGTAATTTTTAGAAGGATCTCTTGACAGAAATGCAAAATAATATACAAAACTATATTATCGGGGGTGTATAAAGACCTTTTTATAATGAATCGTTATATGTTTATTGCCTTAGAACGAGACGTTTTATCTACATACACCGAGGGTCCCCTTACATGGAAGTCGCCATTTTGTACAGCCAGGTTTCTACAGAAGCCCTTAACAGACAAACTTTTTTACTAAGTTGTCTCCGACGATAACATGTTTGTCCGGTGGCGGCTACCGTAGATTCTCTATGTGTTTCAAAAGCGAGAAATGAGTAGTGGACTGAGCCGTTGGTTGCAATTCACAACCTCACCACTAGATGCCGCTAAAATTTACACATTGCACCTTTAATACTGTACTATAGTTATATGTGGACATTTATTTTTACTCTGCTTTTAGGAACACAATTTCATATTTTGGAAAAAACTATACTACTGCTCTTGCGCATATCATATTTACAGTTCTAAAGTAAACATCACAATCAAAGTATACATTAAGCATAGTAAGACACAACTCTCGTTTAATATTCTTTGTAAACCATTTTTACAGATATCATCATGAGGAAAATTTACTATGGCTTTTTTGTGTAGTAAGCATGTTTTAGCAGATTAATTACAATTTTTATTACCATAGATTTACTACAAATAAAATATCATTGTTATTATGGTGAAAACATAGTTTCATTGTAGCAAGTAACCACAAATGTACTATGTTTACTATACTGTAGTTTAATCACTCCTGCCATGTGAACTGTTCTTGGTGAAATTTTGCAAGAAAAGCATATTTTTATGACATATTACACTTTACGTAACTTGGTGCTATAAAAAACTTTTTAATAATTTTTCATAATTATGTTTTTAATAATTTTTCAAAAACGTGCTTTACCAAATGTTTGATTTGTCACTTTATGGTAAAAGTAGAAAAGCTAAGCTAATGTTTTCTACATAGTCAGAATGAGAAATATAAATTTCTGCTCATTCACAGCCATGGATGTGAAACCCAGGCAGTTAAAGGGTTAAGGACAAATCATTACAAGTGCATTGCTTGGTAATTATTACAAATCAATTATATTGGAAAGATATTTGTTAAAAACAGAGGCAAGCAGGTTGGAATCTTGAAAAATTGCAATACTTTTGGGCAAATCACATATACCACGGTATGTCTGATGCTGGTGAAAGATTTTGCTGTCCATTCTGTGTTAGACACGCAAAATTCAGAGTTCATCTTTAATTTTTTTGCAGTGCTAATTTTTCCCTCATTCAAGTCAGTGAAGCAGCAGTCAAAATATCTATACGCTATATGGTGCCCCCTGCAGCTGATGGCACTCTAGGGGACCGCTCACTCAATTTTTTCCACATAAAATTAAATAGAGCTTGGAATGACTAGACAGATGTATATTCGCTACTAAAATGGTAAAAGAAAAGAAACATCTTTGATTTTTGCTAGTTATTGCTTATTTAAATGCTTGTTTTGTCCAATTTTTTATAATTTTAAGTCATCTTGAGGCCCTCGTGGAAATTTGCTGAGTGAGGTCCCCCTGTGGGCCCCGACCACACGGTTGGGAAACACTGGCCTACTGTATGCATAGAAACAGCACTGCCAGTACCCCTGTTGCAAAACCAACTGCATTATTGCCAAATTTTCTGGGAGTCTGTAAGCGCGCTTTAGTGTTGATAAATCAGAAAACACAAAAAAGTTGCCAGCCAGCGCCAGAGTTTTTAATGATTTTCACAAAAGTTTAATGCCTTCCAGAAAATGTTCTTCTTTAAATATATAAACATACAATATACCAAATGAAAGAACAGACCCTCTGCTTTCAAACAAAAAAAAAAACAATTTCATCCTACCTTCAGTAGTTCTTTTGTAATCAGCTTTTGAATATGGGTAGGTTTCTGCAAAAACACCACATTTTGAGCAAAAAGCAGAGATAATTCCATTTTTGTGACGGACTTTTCATAGAGATCCCATTCAGAGCGATCTTTAAAACATACAAGGGCACGCAGCCGCTTGCCATAGGGCAATACTTCCAGGTTTAAAAAGTTGTGTATGGGCGCCACCTGGTGGATAATAGCAGTATTGCGGAAAGCCGGAAATACTCGTCATTGGCAGTGAAGGGTTTTCTCTTGATTGACAAGATATCTCGTCAATGGCGGCGAAAGCGTTAAAGGGGACATATCATGCACTCCATGTTTAAGTGCTATAATTGGACCCCCAGTGCTTCTATCAATCTAGAAAATGTGAAAAAGATCAACCCTGTAATTTAGGGTGTTTTCACATATGTTGGTGCGCACCGTGGTGCGGCCTCGGAGCGCACCAAAATACATTGTATCATTTTTCAGTTAGTGCGGTCCGTTTTCACATATTTTTTTTACTGTACTCGAAATGCCGCACCGTATACCATGTGACAACGGTCAGCGCTGTCATTGGTCTCTGACAGCTCTTACCGTCTCATGACCACCCCCACTTTCCATGACAACCAGCCTGACAGGGAGAGCGCAGCTATCAAGATGTGGAGATAAACAATGCACATCTTTGCGAAGTTTCTTTGCTTTAACACGAAATTGCGTAGCTGTTCTATTAAAGCCTTTCTCACGGAGCCGTTTGCTAAAAAGCCCGTAAAGTCACTATTTGTGTGTGGAGGACAACTATGCATTTATAAAATCATCAGCTCAAATGTAAAGGAGACAGCGAATCTCTGCTAACATAAATAAAGTTAATCCAACACTGTTGTCTCAAAGCAGAATATGTAAAAAAATATGTAAATTAGAAGAGCTTTGTTGGTTTTTCAGCTGTATTAAAACACATTCTGTGAGCTCAGACCAAAGAAGAGAGACGTGAAACAGATGTAAAGTGCAGACATGAATACAACATAATGCTGTCACAAATATGCCATTATAAATATGACTGGTTTTAGCTACTTTCCATTTAAAATAGTTGGCAATTCTGACAACCCACATTCTAAATCCCATTTATAAAACATCTACCACGCCTACATCTAACACGCCTGCTGGACAGATGTTCAATTTGGGGTAAAATGCCATCAGGATGCTGTTTAAAGAGGGTTTACTTGCATTGCTGCAGAGACATACATCTCGTGAGGTTGGAAAAAGTATTTTTTTTTTCACAAATGGGATATATATGAAAATAGTTCACCTAAGTACATGAACACAAACTGACAGTAGATTAAAGCAAAAGCGAGCATGTAACTTACACAAAGCATTTACTAAAGGTACTGTGGTGGTACCATGATATGCCTTCCTGATTTTGCAAGGTGAGAGATATTTGGGTCAACATCACTGATCTGTTTACAGTTAATGTAAACTTTAGGCTACGATAAGGAGACAACATTTTTAAAATGAAAACCGGGGACATATCCTAGTTCAATGGTCAAAATATCTTAAAAATCTCATTTGTTGTTATCTATGTACGCACAAAAACCTTTTTTAAATGTTTTTTTATTGTTGTGGGTTCACTCCAAAAATGACTTTCTTACTTACAGCATTTTTGTCTTGTTTTCAGTACAAATATCTAAAAATTCTTAAATAAAGATGCAAAATCACCCAAGAAAAAAAATCTAGTTTTACGACAAAAATATCACATTTAAGTGAATTTGTACGGAGCCCCTAAGGGGACATGGAGTAAAAATTAAATAAAGTGTAGTTTCGCGTGCGCATGTGAAACTATCGCATGTGCACGTGAAACTGTTGCATTAGCTGAAATAAACTTTTACCTCAGCCACTTAACGTGTTACAGCCAGAAAACCCGGAGCGGATCTGATGCGTATTGATTACAGACTGTTACAGTGGATGGAGGAACGTGAAATCCGTCATAATGACGGAGAACTTTAGTCCATGCATTTAGATTCGCGTGCGCACGTGAAACTTTCGCATTCACATGCGCACGCGATAGTTTCATGTGTGCAAGCGATAGATTCACATGCGCACGCTCTGGTAATCTGAATTTTAGTTTCATGTGCTAACATGAAACTTTCATGTGCTCACGTGAAACATTCATGTGCAGAATTTTTTTTTTAGTTTAGTTTTGCGTGCTCACGTGAAACTTTCACGTCACATGCCCACGCGATAGTTTCACATGCGCACGCGATAGATTCATGTCCGCACGCGAAAGTTTCACGTGAGCACGCAAAAATAAACGTTAAAAAAATTGCACATGAAGGTTTCGCGTGAGCACGCGATAGATTCACGTCCGCACGCGAAAGTTTCACGTGAGCACGCAAAAATAAACGTAAAAAAAATTGCACATGAAGGTTTCGTGTGAGCACATGAAACTAAACTTTAGATTTTTTTACTCCAATGTCACCTTAGGGGCTCTGTAAATTTGTGCTTAAAACAAGCAAAAAAATCTGCCAATGGGCTAAGAACATTTTTTTTGAATTAAGTGTTTGCAGATATTTTTTGCTTGTTTAAAGCATACATTTTATATTTTTGGTCTAAAAACTAGACTTATTTTTTATGTTGTTTTGCTCATCAAGAAAATAGATCCTGATTTGTTATTTTACTGAAAACAAGAGAAAAATACTAAGAAAGTCATTTTTGCAGTGTTTCTAATTAAATTAACTGAACAATTCCTGTACCCTAAATAATTTTTTTTCTTTAATACAATGCACAGATATAACATTGAAGGGGGACGTCTGGTCACCTTAGGCTACGGAAGGTTATAGTGCTTTATTTTTGCTAAATTCTAGTATTTTTGTCTTGTTTTCAGTAAAAATATAAAAAAAATCTTAAATTAAGATGCTTTTTCTTGATGAGCAAAACACCCCAATAAAATAAGTCTAGTTTTTAGACCAAAAATATCAAATGCATAAAACAAGCAAAAAAATCTGCCAATGGTGTAAGCAAAAAAACTTGAACAATTTTCTTAGAAAAAATTGCTTACCCCATTGGCATAGTTTTTTTGCTTGTTTTTTGCACAAAATCACTAAAATTTGATATTTTTGGTATTTTGGTACTTATTTTCTTTGGCCTTTTGCTCATCAAAAAAAGGCATCTTAATTTAAGAAACTTTAGATGTTTTTATTGAAAACAAGACAAAAATACTAAGAATTTTTTTCTTGAAAATAATGTTTTGCAGTGTACTGTATCATTTCCCACTGATTTTAGGGACAAGTTATGGTTAGGGTTTGGAGTAGGAATAGTTTTTTTTCCAAGGTCAACAAACCACTGTACAGTATGTTGACCTATAAACATCTCTTATTTGGCAAAATCAGGTCGAGCTATCGTGATATGATATCTCCTGATACTATTTTGTTAGTATTTTTGGCATACATACTGTACATCCCTGAAAGCATGAATGCAAGGATAAAAGAAATACATTTCTTGGTACCTAAATCCTTTATCATAGATTTTTTCAGGAATTATTACATTAACAATTGTCATTTTGGCGGCTCCTCAGCTCATGTGGCCTCAAGGGAGAGTAATTGTCCATCTAATGCAAACTAGCTGGAATATAACCAGAAGTAGTACTTTAGGTCATCCGAGTACTTTATGCCTACTGTTTTTGAACCGAAATGAAAATTAAGTGGAAGCACGTAGGAGGGCGGAGCCAGGCTAATTACTTGCCTACTATATAAGGTGATTTTCGGACGCAGCGTTGGTCTTTATAACAAGGAGGTAAAAATTCATGTATTATTAGTGTACATATAAATCAATAACCTACACATGCATATATTTGCACCTGTGGTACAGAAGGGGTTGGGGGCCACCGGTTTTGCAACCTCCCAGGTGTTCTGATCTCACTGTGTCCCACTGAAGCCCAGGTATACAGCTGATCCGTCTGTATGAATACAAAAGAAACAGAGAGTTGGCATTAAAAGAGCTGGATGGCATAAAAACATTACAATATGATTATTCAGCTCACAAGACTATAAAATGAGCTCTACATTCCCTTGTCATGCTATTTTATCCATACAGCAAGAAAATTGTATGATTTTGTGGCAACACCTTGTAAAGGGCGACATCTGCTGGTATAATAGAGAAACACAGTTTGTTGTGCCATTGGTCAGTGCAGAAAAAATGTGTGACATTTGTTTTGCTGACACTGCCAGCAGGTTCAGACACACACAATAAAAGGCTGTTGGCAAGGCTGTCCACTCACATCAGTGGGGTTTGTGTAGACATGCAGTAAACGTATCATTGGATCAAGACATGGTGTAGTGTAGCACTGCATGACTGTAGGCCTACACATATAGGTTTCTGTTAAAAAACAAGCCTTAAAATAAAGAAAGTATTGCTTTTTATATCATCTCTGGAATACTTGATTCTGATTGGTCAGTTACACCTTTTAGCAGACTTATATCAATGTAAATTAATGTTTAGAGTTATAAACTAACATGTAATATATATGCTATCTCAAATCAATATTTTGCCTTGTATAAATAACTTGCATAGTGTTCCTAACTTGCATAGTTGCATTGCAGCAGCGTAAAAGGTCACGGGTTCGATCCCAGAGAACCAAATCCTGATGCGGTGTGTATTGTCCCTTATATAAGAGTGATGTTGTGACAAATAGTTGCTCGAGATGAAGCCATCTGTCTGACAACAGAGAGAGTATTAATGCCATCATGATGTTCTCCTCTTGACATCACACCCAATGAAATCACAGTGTTAAGTCACATTGTGCCGGCTCTTAGAACAACAGTGTTATTGTGCTGTTATTTTAGTCACTGGGTGCTGTGTGTTAATGTAAAGCACAAAGAGATCTTCTGAAGAAATCTAACACCTACTCCAGAATAAAAACCAGCTCTACATCCATCCATCCATCCATATATATATACAAGCTAGTTTTTGTTTACATCATACAGTATATGTGTGAACTGTGTATAATAATTATGTATAAATAAATATGCACACATGTATGTATAATTTTAAGGGGAAAAAAATCATATATATATATATATATATATATATATATATATATATATATATATATATATATATATATATATATATATATATATATATATATATATATATATATATATATATATACATTATATATACAATAAAAATACTTTGTACATTTATATATAATTTTAAGGAAAAAATTATTTTATATATATATATATATATATATATATATAAAATAATTTTGTCCTTAAAATATATATATATATATATATATATATATATATATATATATATATATATATATATATATACATTATATATACAATAAAAATACTTTGTACATTTATATATAATTTTAAGGAAAAAATTATTTTATATATATATATATATATATATATATATAAAATAATTTTG
The DNA here is from genome assembly GCF_027580225.2 of Misgurnus anguillicaudatus. Lineage (NCBI taxonomy): Eukaryota > Metazoa > Chordata > Actinopteri > Cypriniformes > Cobitidae > Misgurnus > Misgurnus anguillicaudatus. The sequence continues at coordinate 5,568,269 of NC_073343.2, forward strand.
TCCTTAAAATTATATATAAATATACAAAGTATTTTTATGTATATATAATATAACATTTCTTAAATATATTTAATATATATAAAAGTTATTGTACACAGTTCACACACATACACTCACCTAAAGAATTATTAGGAACACCTGTTCAATTTCTTGTTAATGCAATTATTTAATCAACCAATCACATGGCAGTTGCTTCAATGCATTTAGGGGTGTGGTCCTGATAAAGACAATCTCCTGAACTCCAAACTGAATGTCAAAATGGGAAAGAAAGGTGATTTAAGCAATTTTGAGCGTGGCATGATTGTTGGTGCCAGACGGGCCGGTCTGAGCTCAGTTACTGGGATTTTCATGCACAACCATTTCAAGGGTTTACAAAGAATGGTGTGAAAAGGGAAAAACATCCAGTATGCTGCAGTCCTGTGGGCTAAAATGCCTTGTTGATGCAAGAGGTCAGAGGAGAATGGGCCGACTGATTCAAGGTGATAGAAGAGCAACTTTGCCTGAAATAACCACTCGTTTCAACCGAGGTATGCAGCAAAGCATTGGTGAAGCCACAACACGCACAACCTTGAGGCGGATGGGCTACAAGCTACAGCAGAAGACCCCACCGGGTACCACCCATCTCCACTACAAATAGGAAAAAGAGGCTACAATTTGCACGAGCTCACCAAAATTGGACAGTTGAAGACCGGAAAAATGTTACCTGGTCTGATGAGTCTCGATTTCTGTTGAGACATTCAGATAGTAGAGTCAGAATTTGGCATAAACAGAATGATAACATGGACTTGTTACCACTGTGCAGGCTGCTGGTGGTGGTGTAATGGTGTGGGGGATGTTATCTTGGCACACTTTAGGCCCCTTAGTGTCAACTGGGCATCATTTAAATGCCACAACCTACATGAGCATTGTTTCTGATCATGTCCATCCCTTTATGACCACCATGTACCCATCCTCTGATGGCTACTTCTAGCACAATAATGCACAATGTCACAAAGCTCAAATCATTTTCAATTGGTTTCTTGAACATGACAATGAGTTCACTGTACTAAAATGGCCTCCACAGTCACCAGATCTCAACCCAATATGCATCTTTAGGATGTAGTGGAACGGGAGCTTCGTGCCCTGGATGTGCATCCCACAAATCTCCATCAACTGCAAGATGCTATCCTATTAATATGGGCCAACATTTCTAAAGAATGCTTTCAGCACCTTGTTGAATCAATGCCATGTGGAATTAAGGCAGTTTTGAAGGCGAAAGGGGGTCAAACACAGTATTAGTATGGTGTTCCTAATAATCCTTTAGGTGAGTGTATATGATGTAAACAAAAAACTTTTATTCTGCTATAGACTAATCGCGATTAATCGTTATGCATCTCTAATAGAAATATATTTTCTTCATTCAACTGGCTGCCTAATGAAAATTATATGGGCCTTTAGCAGATAATCAGTAAAACAGCCCATCTCATTTATATTATCACGCAATAAGATGAAGAGGTCCAATTTTCTGTGCTATTAAGAGATCTTATGGTCTATTTGATTGCCAGCCTGACTGGGACATATCGCTGAAGCCTGTGCTCATCTGATGAATAATAAAATAGACTAAAGTAAAATGATATGAACAGATATATATATAGACAGATGAATAGATTAATCTGTACAGATTCCAATTCTTTGTGATAAGATGAACATAAAGCAACAGTGGACATGTGACCCATCTTACATAACCTGGTCAGCAGATGACAGCAGTGTTCATTTGGGTATACGCACATATTTTCGTATGGTGGTCTATATGTGTGAAACATGGTCTGTAAATGAATACCGACACAACGTAAATGTGTAAATGGGTTAAAAATGGTGCTCGTAGTTATGACACAGAAAGGGGGGAGGGAAGATTACAAAAGCAGTGTGTCAAATGTTCATATATACAGACACAAATCTGCTTTGGCAGGCGGAGCCAAAGGATAACAAGAATAGAGAGAGAGAGAGACAGAGAGAGAGAGAGACAGAGAGAGAGATTACATTTTGCAACTTTCAATAAATCTATTATCAGTTTTTCTCAAAATGCTTTTCTTTCACTTATGAAATATCATTCATCATGTGTTCATGTGTTTTTCCCCTTTGTACCGATATCAGAAACACATTTACCCTGTTAAGATCATCTCTCACATCTGCTCAAACAGAACCGACTCTTTTCAAGGAAGTGCTAAAGAATGTGAGAAACTTGGCACATTTTTAGTAACACTCATCAACAGCTTTTCTGCCTCTTCCTTATTCATTAATTCAGTGTTGAATAATCTGAGTTCACTGACACGCTTCACCAAAACACTTAATCTATAGTCTTGAAATCTAGTTCCTTTTGAAGCTCAGTGGTAGTGCACTGTGTTAGCAGTGCAAAAGGTTGTTGGTTTGAACCCAGGGAACACACATAATGATAAAAATGTATACCTAATGCTCTGTACAGTAAGTCAGTTGGGATAAAAGTGTCAAATGTATAAATGAATGTGTATGTAGTCATAATCCTCAGATTAATAAGGCAACTTTGACATGCTTGCTAGAATTGCAGTTTCCATTTTTGGAGAATTATAAAACGCAACACTTTTGTTTTGCCCCAAATTGTCATAAGCTGAACTCATGAAAAGATCTAAGACTGAAGTCTTAATTGATACTGTTCACAAATCTGTCTCACAAATCTGTCTAAAGGTGTTTCTCAATGTCAAGGAAGAATCCTTGGAAGCCAGAATTTCGAGGATGCTACGTCATCGACATCCGTCGAAGGACTGTTCCAATGTCGAGGATCCTTGGGATTTCAACCAAGGACTGAGTTCTTCATTTGAAAAATATCCCATATACAGGAAAGGATGCATATGTGTAGCCTTCGCACTCTTCGTGCTTTCAAATCACCCACAATCCTATGCGCACAGCGCTGAAAGCACACCTTTTCACTGACGTAATGACGTCTGTTCCATTTACGTGTTCTCCGAATGCTAAAGAGGAGCCTTGTCTAGCCTCTGAAGGAAGTGACTTGGAAGGACCAGTCCTGCCATGGAAGTATCCTTGACATTGAGAAACACCTTAAATCTGCGTTACTGAGCACTTTTCCATTGCCATGATAATCCATCCAGCTCACAGGTGTGGTATATCAAGATGCTGATTAGTCAGCATGATTATTGCACAGGCGTGCCTTAGGCTGGCCACAATAAAAGGCCACTTCAAAATGTGAAGTTTTACTGTATGGGGGGTCCAAGGGGTCTGAAACTAGTCAGTGAGTGCGTTTACATGCACAGTCTTACGCCGTTTATGCTTAATAAACTTATAACACATGGGGTCATGTAAACGCGTAAAACGGTTTTCTTTAATTGAGAAAAGCCCATTAATGGCGTAAGCAAAAACTGATCGGCACAGGTAGTTTTTTTCCTCAGTACCCCGATTATGTGTGGCATGTAAACACCTTAAAACTGGTGTTATATTTACATGTTCTGGAGGCACGAAAAGAGATAAAACAATATAGCTTAAGACAGATATGCCGTCGGCTTTTTGATCGACTATTATGTACTATATGCGATGACGTCACTAACTGCGAGAAACCTGACAAATCTCCAAGTCCCATGTAAACGCATGGTTTATTGATTTGCATGTTAACGCATGAAAACAGTTTTTTATTATAGGCAGATTTTTAATAGTTATTCGGTACATGTAAATGTACTCACTATCTGGTCTGACCACCATTTGCCTCATGCAGTTGATCAGATTGTTTATGGCCATTATAAATTCATATGTCAGTCCACACCTTTTTTTTACTATAATGGCAACATAAAAACATATTTTAAAAGAAAACATCCAGCCCACCACATTTCCAATCACGCTAGTTTAAATATTTCAACATTGCATTTCGCTGTGATGCATATTTTAATGGAGATTACTGACTTGGCATGCATAAAGCATAGCATTATCATTAATCTGTTGCATTTCTTCAGACAATTTACTGTAGTTTTGCCACATCAACTAAAACGTTTTCTTTTTTGCATAATGAAACATGTGAGAGGATGTCCCCCCCAAAAAAGACAATAAAAGAATTAGACATACATTAAATGTGAGCTTGTCTGTGATATCACTTCCTGTGTGAGGTTCCGTGAGGCAGTCACTGAAGGGCTGTAAAATTCCCAGAGCCAAAAGCCGGGAACAGAATCTCTCAACGTCCTGTGCGCTACTGTCATCTTCAGTACAACCCCACTGCATTAAACACATCTCCAGCAGAGAACGACCTGTAAGAGATAAACAGATCTATATTCAGTAAACTACATAAGAGATGGCCTGGCACTCCCTGTTACTCTAACAGGGATAAATTCAGTTTCCTAATACTACTGTACATACAGACTGTACATACAGAAATGTTGAGAAATACAAACATTCCTCAAAATATCTTCCTTTGTGTTCATTAGAACAAAAGAATTATTAATACAGGTTGTAACAACATGAGAGTGAGAAAATGATGTGAGAATTTTCATTTTGGGGTGAACAGTACCTTTAAACTAGGTATTATATAAAGATTAAACATTGTGATTCATCCTATTTCGGGTAAAAATAACTCGACTATTTAGTGTTTGTTAAACAATATAAATATCTAAAGTTGAATTATGATTAAAAATAGCCATTAAAATAAAATGCCCAAACAAGCACCGTGTTCTGGTAACATTTAAACATTTATTCAGCTTGGAGTATAGGTTCGAAATGGAATACAATTTACTGTTTTATAAAAGAGGAATAAGATGAAAATAAATATCAATACATTGTGCCATGTGTCCTAGTTTAACCTACATGGATGTTTTGTTAGGACCAGTGTGGAGAGGAATTGTGTGTGTGTGTGTGTGTGTGTGTGTGTGTGTGTGTGTGTGTGTGTGTGTGTGTGTGTGTGTGTGTGTGTGTGTGTGTGTGTGTGTGTGTGTGTGTGTGTGTGTGTGTGTGTGCGTGTGTGCGTGTGTGTGTGTGTGTTTTTGTGTGTGCGTGTGTGTGCGTGCGTGTGTGTGTGTGTGTGTGTGTGTGTCTCCTGTGGAATTCTGAATCAATGAGGCAGAAGCTAAAGCTTTCTAAAAGCTAGTAGCCAAAGTGTGTCTGTGTGACTGCTTCTCTGGCATTGTGTGTGTGCATATTTGAGAGACAGATTTGATGTATTCTGACTTAACCTTGGACAGAATAAACCAGAGGACCGAAAAGTACAGTAGGATTTTTCTCCATTGAAGGTCATGGAAGCCAACCATCATGACCCTGGACCACAAAACCAGTCATAAGAGTCATTTTTTGAATACATCAGCTGAATAAATAATTTCCATTGATGTATGGTTTGTTTGGAGAGGACAATATTTGGCCGATATACAACTATTTGAAAATGCAATCTAAGGATGCAAAAAATAGTCTTTAAAGGTGGGGTGTATGATCTCTGAAAGCCAATGTTGACATTTAAAATCACCTAAACAAACACGCCCCTACCCCAATAGAATCTGGACCTTTTTTTGATAGACCCGCCCCACACATACGCAAGCCAGGCAATGATGTTGTTTAGTAGACACGCTTATTACTGCTGATTGGCTACAAGTGTGTTTTGGTACTCGGCCCGACTCCCTTTTCCAACGTGTTTTTCAAAAATCATGCACCCCACCAGAGGTGGAAAGAGTAATAAAATATTGTACTCAAGAAAAAGTAAAGTTACTTTAATAATATTTTACTCAAGTAAAAGTAAAAGTAAGTCATTTTAACTTAGAGTAAGAGAGGAGGGGAGAGGTGGAGGATTCTAGGACAAAAACGACAAGGGAATATAAATCTCAAACTAGTTGTTTTTAATTGTAGGATCATCTTTACAATTAAAGTGCAATAACAAAAAGTTAATAAAATAAAAAGCTTTTTTAAACTAAGAAACCTTTATGGAAATGTTTAATGATTTTTACATGTGAGTTATGCACTTTTGAAGGTGGTCAGCAGCTAGTAAATACAATCACTAGATTGTAATTGATGTATTGCTGGTAACACATTATTTTATTAAACTATATATAGTTTAAATGAGCATATAATGAGATGAGTGCCATGGCTATATACTTTTGACACGTTTATTGTCTTCTAGCTTACCTGACCTGCTGTCAGACCTTTATTCTCTCTCTCTCTCTCTCTCTCTCTCTCTCTCTGCAATGTCTAATGACCTGCGCATTCTCGAGGACGTACTTAAGTTGTGTTTGACTTGACGCAAAGCTACTAGACCTCGGAAGATAATGCGCATGTTGATAAAAACTCGCCGTGAAAATGAGCGGTAAAAACCCAGTCGGCAATTTCGTACTCAAGAAAGTATGAATCCTACCTTTCATAGGAATGAAACACTCGCTTCGCGTCAGTGGAAAGTGGTCGCTTTAATATGACCAGGGGTTTCTTTCATAAGATTTGAACTGAGGCGGGTCTGCATTAGCGCGCGCCTGTCTCGTCCGTCTCCATGGTTCTTTTTGCGCGTTCCCCTGCCCATCAATCATCCGTTGCGTCTCTTTATCACCTTGCTTTTTAAAAATATTTTTTTACTCAGTAACGGACATGATTTAAAATGTAGCGAAGTACAATACTTTAAGTAAAAGTAAAAGTACCGATTTTAAAAACTACTCAAAAAAGTAAAAGTACACAAAAAAACTACTCAATTACAGTAACGTGAGTAAATGTAGTTAGTTACTTTCCACCTCTGCACCCCACTGATAGAGACAACCGTGGAGGACACTCAAGGTGTCATTCTTTCTTTTACATTATGGTTGGCTCACAAATATACAAATGAAAACCCTATCTTAAAGATTTTTTTAAGTAATAACCTACATGTAGCCCCTTTAAATGAATTCCTTAGCAACTGCATCTGCTTACAAAAAATAAAGTTGTGTTATATTTACAGGAGGAAATTTACAAAATATCTTCATGGAACATGATCTTTACTTAATATCCTAATGATTTTTAGCATGAAAGAAAAATCAATGATTTTGACCCATAAAATGTATTTTTGGCTTTTGGTACAAATATACCCGTGCTACTCATGTGGTCCATGGTCGATAGCCAGCCATTATATATCTTGATAGTATAAATGGAATAAAGGATTAGAAAATGGAAACATGGTCACGACAACTCTAAGCTGTGTTTCAACATCTCTTTCTTGAACAATATCTCCATTTAACACAGGTTAAAATTTCTGACTGTTCATTTCAGACTTTAGAATTTTGCCAAATCCGAGTTTGAAACATTGTTGAGATCTCCCCACAAACTTTAGTGACACATGGATTTACCACAGTCCATAATCCATTGTTTACCTAATCATAAATTCACATGTGTTCTCCAATCACCGTAATACTGTATTAAATTTCCCACCTGTGCATTTTCATATCAATACACAAGCAGGAAAATGGCAAAAAGCACTCTCACCTGAAAACGCATCTGGAAAGATGGATGATGCTTTCTGGGTTCTGATGGTCTGAAAACCTCTTTCTATAAGCTCTGACTGGCCATGGAAAGCTTCACCCCAGTCATCATGACAACACACTGGCCCTGCAATGCTGCAAGATCGTTGTCTCCTTGCTCTCCAGCTTCCTGCCTTCTTTGACCCTTGACCAAAGTTTAACTCTAATCCGACCCTACGAGGGCTCAGTAAAGGAGTGGTGCATGGAGAAACTACAGGTGACGTGAGCTGTCTCGTTGTCGTTTTAACATAGGATGTATGTATCGTTGGATATGATTTAACCCCAAGGTTTGTACAGGAGGTCCTACGAGGGCCTGAAAAGCTCTCAGGTGACAACTGTGTAAAAGACTCAGCACTGCTTTTTCTCCTCTGAGTGGTCCTCTCTCGCTGTTTTTCTTCTATAGCATCATCATCCTCACATGGTTCGATGTTCAGCTCCATGCTACTGATGCTTTTCTTGGGCATTAAATTGATCTTGATGTCATTTAATGCAGGGTCAACCTGAGGGTCATTCATTTGGTTCAGGCCTTCTTCTAGGCTTTGGGTTAAGCTACTGTTACCATAGTGACTGTCTTCAAGGGGAAGGGAAAGTGATGAACTCTCAAAAATATCCTCTGCACTCTCGTAGGAGGTGGTTGTTGCTGTAGTATCTTGAAAACTATAGTTACTGATAGATTTGCTTACAGCCATGATACCCTGCAAGGTACTTGTCTTGGTGATAGTATCTTGCATGTTATGGTCACCAGATAAACTGAATGTGGTTTTATTCACCTCTCCATCTGTGTCTTCACTACATTTAACATTTTGTTCTTTAGTGCAAGACACACTTCCTTCCCTCTCTAGTTTATCCATACAAGAAACCCTTTCTCCACCTTTACTAACAGGACCCTCATTGACCTCATGGCCCTTATCCTTAAACCCTATCTGACCCGTTCGGTCCCCATCATCACAACTCTTCCCCTCAGCAATACTTTCACTCTGCTGCTGCAGACTGATAGTTCGCTGGATATCCGACAGCAGATCTTGAGCATCAGATGCTGAATGAAAGCTGTAAATGTCTGTATCCGACCCCGACCCCTCCGTCTCTCTCCTAACATCCTCTTCTGTAGTGTCCAGGGTCGACTGCCTGCTTTCGGCGGTGATTTGATTTCGATCTAGCTTACTGTCAGACGTCAGACCCTCCAGCTCATCCCCTGACATTCTGCCATCATTGCTTCCATTGGCATCTACTGCGTTAATCCTAATCCCACCATCCAGTACATCCTCTTTGTATAACCCTTTCCGGAGCCCCTTTCGGATACGGATGTTGGAAAATACAGAACTTTTGCAGCCCTCGGATTTGGATTTCTTCTTGTTAGAGTCGATCGATAATTTGCTGGCTTTGCTTTGGGACTTCATAATCTTTTTCAGGTGTTCGTGGTCATCAGAGCTCACCCCATTGCCAGGACCCTCCGCAACCACCGTGGTAGTGGACTTCCTCTGCTTGGCCTCTTGATTTCCCATGGTCCTCAGAAAGTGAACACCTTTAGCGATCAAGCCATGCTGGGCACGCGTGCGGGAGGATTGACTCTCCCGTTCTCTTTGCTTCTCTCTCGTTCTCCCCTCTCTCTTTAATCCATCTCTCTCTCTTTCCACCGGGAGGAGCAGCAGCTGTGATGATGCGAGCAGTGACGCTGTAGCCGAGGACTGCCGGAGACACAGCTCCCCCTGCCTCCTGATCTCTCCATCTCTTTCCAGGACTCTCTCATCAGTTTGCTCTGCCAGGTCACATAAAGGGCTGCTGGAGGAGCGGTTCAGCTTAGCATGTGCAGGTCGTGAAGACAGCTGCTGTTGTCTTCTGATGAGATTTGTGAGGCTGCTTTTTCTCCTCTCTGTCCGTCTCTCTCTAAATGGGGAGGAGTGGAAACTCTCTCGCACGATGGGTAACTGCGTCTCTATTGTCTGGATCACTTGCATTTTGATAGATTTGACTTGAGCAACCTGTTGAAAATGCTAAAAAAACACAAGAGATTAGATAATTAAAATACATGAAAATTAGTGAAATAAGGGGTTCTCGAATTGTGGTCCGTGATCCTTAGGGAAGAGGTCTGCAAAATAATTTGTTATGAATAACACAATGGCTGTTTTTAAAAAAAAAAGTATAATTATTTATGTGGAGTGTCTACAAACTATGCCAGTCTTGCTTCTGTTGACTTTATAAAAACTTTTAGGATTTAAAAGTAAAATATATAGGAGAGAGCGGGGGACAAAAGTAAAATTTTTCAGAAAAACTTAATTTTAAAATATAATGTTATCGACAAAGATATTTTTTTTGCTGTGGTCAATAACTCACAAGTGTGGTCTATCAATACACTGCAAAAATGACTTTCTTACTTATTATTTTTGTCTTGTTTTCAGTAGAAATATTCAATATATATTTAATATATAAAAATTCTTAAATTAAGATGCTTTTTCTTGATGAGCAAATTGACCTTACTAAATAAGTCTAGTTTTAAGACAAATAATATACAATTTAAGTGAAATTGTCCTTAAAACAAGCAAAATTATCTGCCAATGGGGTGAGAAAAAAAAATTATGAAATAAGATTTATTTTTTCTTAAACACTTAATTCAAGTAAAATTTTCTCACTCCATTGGCAGATATTTTTGCTTGTTTTAAGCACAAATTCACTTAAATTGAATATTTTTTGTCTAAAAACTAGTATTATTTTCTAAGGTCATTTTGCTCATCAAGAAAATACATCTTAATTTAAGAATTTTTAGATATTTCTACTGAAAACAAGACAAAAGTACTAAGTAAGAAAGTCATTTTTTGCAGTGTACCAGGTGGAATTTTGTACGACTTCAGTATAATTTCATTTTAAACACAAGTAGTGAATTGTTACTTTCGACCCCACCTGAAGGGAAGAAAGTAACACACAGGTGGGTCAAAAGTAGCACAACAAAACAAAATAGATTTTTGGGTTACACGTGTTTTTATTAAATATACCTGACTATGACCTCGTTAATATGTAACTGCAAACATATTTTGTAATTTATCTTTGTAAAAATTACTGAAATTACGTTTTCATTTTAAATTTTTTTTATTAAATGTTTCAAAAGCAACCAACAGTACAAACTTAAATTGTTGAGAATAAATAAAATAAAATTAGAAAAAAGATAAATTTTCAACATATACAACGGTATTAGCAGCGGGACAAAAGTAACAACCCCGCAAACAATGACCTGGCGGTCCGCCGGCGGTTTTTGGGCAGCACGAAGTTAGCGGCTTGACGCGGTCAGACCACCGTCGGCACACCTTCGGCAAACCGACCAATGTAAAAAAGCTTGCCGCTGCTGGACCACCGTTGGTACAAGCCGCTAAGTTTCTACTGAAACTAAATAATTATAATAATCTTAATAAAATGCATGAAAATCAATGAGACTGCATATTGGGCTTATTTAACGAAATACATAAATATTTGTTAATGTTATTTTTTGTTAAGTTTAAAAAGAATTTTAAGGTTTAAAGTTTAATAATAGAATAAAAAATGACAGAAATTAAGTGCTGGAACTCCAGAAATTTAAACCCACTTTACTTTTATTTAAAAAAAACTCTGAAAAGTCAAACTTCAGGATGTGATAGATCACTAAATAACCTGTAGATTGATCAGCACTTTAACACATGAAAACTAAAACACAATGGTTATAAGAAAAAAATACCGGTTTAGGAATTTACATATCATGGTTGAAAACAGCTTTCTGGATCTACACGCGTAAAACGGTGAGTAAATAACACAATATCTCTGTCAGGGGTTGTGTGCCAAAGTGCTGTCATAGTTTGGGATGCAAATGTTATCAGGGCTCGGAGAAAATTGCTTTGTTACTTTCGTCTCGCGTTACTTTCCCCCGCTCTTCCCTAAATGTTAAAATGTAATTTTAATAAAATAACTCTCTGAATGAAAACATAAGGGGAATTAAGTGCAAATTGTGGTAAGCATACTGTATGCTTAATAACTTTTATAATTGTAAGGGGTCCCTGACCCCAAATAGTTTAAGAACCCCTGAAATAGAGAACCATTAAATATCACAAACATATGACAATACCCCCTGTACTACAGTCTTCTATAACAGGGGTTTTCAAACCTGTCCTGGAGGACCACTAGTACTGCACAATTTGCATGTCTCCCTTATTAGACACACCTGGTTTAAATATTCAGCTCATTAGTAGAGGACTGCAAGACCTGAACTGGGTGTGTAAGGTAACTAAATGAGGTGTGTCACAAAAGGGAAACATGCAAAATGTGCAGTACTAGTGGTCCTCCAGGACAGGTTTGAAAACCCCTGTTCTACTCTAAGAATGCTATTTAGTTATTTTCATCCCAGTGTTTGGTCAAAAAAGGACGAGCCCAGCCGTTGGGTTTTTAGTGTGTACCATTCACACTTTTCCTTTAAAATAAAAAATAAAGATCAATCTGTATTATTTTGAAATGTCAAATTTTGTGATTTCAGCTATTAAAGGATTGGTGTCTATTTTTGTGCAAGTAGAATTTAATCCATGTAATCCATGTGATAATAGCAGGAATTTCATCTGTATGACACAGACACTCGCAGCATCATGTGAGCTTAAAGACTGATCTCATAAACTGTGTGACTGTGGCCAGCAGGCCTGAAATCAGCATTATCCCAAAGTCTTGTGACATCACAAACAGATTTAGAAAATATTAATTTAACCCTGCATAGAGCTTGCATGTATCAATAAAGATGAAAAAATTATAAAAATACTACTGTGTCCACGTCAAACAGTGATATCTCCTTAGTACTCCTGTTTTTTGATACCCACAGATTTCAGTGCTAAACACCAATGAGGAAAATGTAAAAACAATCATCCTGATCTCACTTAAATTCGTATGTATTTTACGAGGTCGCTATGAATTCACACAAAATGAAAAACGTACAATTTGTAGAAAAAATACGATAATGATTCTCCAGCCCTAACTCCACACATTAACACATGGGCAAAAGCAGATCATATAAAAAAGTACACATTTGATTGTACACTCATAAAATATGGACAGTATGAATTGGCAATGTTTTTTGTCTTGAAACATAATTTCATAGACAAGACCTATTAAAGAGATAAATCTTCATAAAACAACCCTAACTTAAAAAACAAAACAGCACACAGCAGAAAAAGCATGCACACTTGCCTTTATGAAGTCTCCAGTCAACAAGTATTTTTATTATTCGCAAGGCTGCTCTTCTTCCTGGATCACATGAAGATCCGCAGATCACATGGCTTTTATTGCATACTGCCAATAGCAATTGACACAGTTGACACTCTCTCTTACCTCATAGACATTTTAAATCATATAAAATTTTAGTATGTTTTTAAGCCATTTGGTTTACAAGGACACAGGAAGTATGTTGTTATACTGTACACACGTCACACATTCCTCATAAATCACATATCAGTACACACACTCAAACACATACAGTCAAACCAGTGACTTAACACATCAACAAACAAGTTTCCACCAATATGTTCTGTATATTTAAAATAAGCACCAATGCATTTTAAAATGTTAAATTTATTTTGAGAAACAATTCGAGGATAAAAATGCTTTTTTACTGGGCTGTATTTTTGTAACATTTAACAGTTACCACAAAGTTGACAGAAACTGCATCATTAAACTTTGACTTGTACACTGCCAATTTAAAACATAACAGGAGCACAATCACAAACATCGCACCGCACAGAAGCTCAATTGTTTACTTTGATCTTACAGGGCTTTACAAAACATACAGCCATTTAATTTTCAATGTACTGTAAAACACGAAAAACATATCAAAATTGATCAGAACAAAACCGTAGTAGTGTTCCAATACCGATGATGAATAAATTACAATCAAGGCATTTTCATCATTTCATTCAAAACACTGGACTGGCATTAAAATAAATGGTAGATGAATTAATCTACCTACTACAGTAGGGACATACTATGCTACCTGGCTTTGACCTCTCTTTGGTCACACAGGTCCATTACAATACAAAAATTCATCGCATCCAAACATTTTAAATATCGTATGAATGATCCGACTAATGGTTTTATATTCGATGCATTTTCTTTAAAGCTGTGATCTGGAACTTTGCTTACATATCGCCCCCTCTGTTAAAAACATAAAATTGCAGCACTGTAAAAAGATTTGTTGGTTCAACTTAATTCTTTCCATGCCATTGACGAGTTAACTCGTCAATAAAGAGAAAATGCTTCCCTGCCAATGACGAGTTTTTCAGCAATCCATATTTCTGCTATTATCCACCAGATGCCGCTGTTACCCAACTTATAAAATCTAGAAGCAACCCCTTACGTCAAACAGTTCAAACTTCATGTATGTTTTGATTATCGCTTTGAATCTGATCTCTATCAATAGTCCTTCACCAAAACGCAATTACCTCAGCTTTTTGCTCAAAATTTGGTACAACCTACCCGCATTTGAGAGGTGATAAAAAGAGAACAAATTAAGGTAGGATGAAAAGTTTTTTGTAAGCTAAGGGTCTGTTCTTTCATTTGATATATTGTATGTTTATATATTTAAAGAAGAAAACAATTTGAAGGCATCAAACTTTTGTGAAAATCATAAAAAATGCTGGCGCTGGCTGCCAACCTTTAAAAAAAATTGCTGGCGGGGAAAGCGTTGTGAAAGAGTTAAATAAGTAAATTACCTAGTTGCCTTAAAGGTATGAGTTAATTAACTTAAAACATATTAGTTAAAAATGTTGTCTCAACTAATATTTTTAAATTAAATAAAAAAAAGTTGAAGGCAACCAGGTAATTTACTTTATTAAGTTGAACCAACTTTTTATTTTTTACAGTGAGAAAACTTTACATATGCCTACTTTTCTTTTAAGGGGTAAGGTCAAATTGACCTTATCTGTGAAATCGTACCTGACAGCTCAATAAATAACTTTTTGAACTAACATTTGCAAATTGAGGTAAGGAGACAGTTTATATTGAATTATGTATTGTCCAATAACTCATTTTGCTAATTTTTAAAGGATAATTCCAGTATTTAACACTTTGAGTCTCATTTCTGGTTAAAAAACAAGTAGTGTAGCAAAATACAGTTTCTGTCGTGTTTTATTTGGCATTTTGTAAGACTCAAATATAGAGCGGAAGTATATACGCGGTTGTGAGATATCTGAAAAAATGTATCCACTATAGCAAATAACACCATACATTGCGCCAATATATTTGTTTTTAATCATCAACGAACACCACGAACCACTCGGTGAGTAGCACAGTTTTGAAAATGAATGGTAAGGGTTGTTTTAATGACATGTTTTTGCATGGCCCTTGACTTCCATTCTGAAGCAGTCAAGAGACACTTCTAAACGAGTCAAAAAGTAAAGACACGACCCATTGTCAAAATTTCAGTGTCCATCACTGTAGTTCATCCAAAACAAACCAGAAATGAGACTCAATGTGTTAAATACCGGAATTATCCTTTAACAAAAAAAGTTACAGACTGCAATATTTAAAGGAAAACACCACAGTTTTTCAATACTTTACTATATTCCTACCCCAACTCAGACCAACCAATACATACCTATCCTTTCCTTCAATGCACGCACTTAATATTTGTAAAGTATGTTGTGAATGTGCTAGCATTTAGCCTAGCCCCATTCATTCCTCATTCATTTTTATTCGCTTAAAAAATCGTTACGGTTTATTTTGTGCCACCATACTTACTCGTGTACTAACTACTCATGTCTTTAAAAAGGGAAAACATGGAAGTGTTTGGTGGCTTCTAAATCCATCCCTGTTTGGATCCTAAGGAATGAATGGGGCTAGGCTAAATGCTAACACATTCCTGACACGCTGTACAAAGACTAAGTGCACGCATTGAAAAAAGATAGGTATGTATTAATTTGTCCAATTTGAAGCAAGAACACAGTAAAATATTGAAAACTGTGGTGTCTTCCCTTAAGCTAATCTGCAGCCAGGTAACTAACTGGACTTAGGTTATTATAGGTCCAAAAGCTTCAGTTTGTCCTTACTTCCACTGAAGCACAAAAGATGTTAATTTGACACATTCTCAAATCATGCGAAATATCACGGCTCAATAGATTTAGTCTATTCCAGCTCGGGTTCATGCTGTCAGTAAAGCAAAAGGGGGCATACTTAATACTAAGAAATCCTTCGATTCAGCTTACACTTGGTTTTGAGTAAACGCTTTACTCAAATTATAATATAGATAATATACATTACTCTGTAATAAAAAAACGAATTAAATAAAAAAGCAAAATATAAGCACTGTCACAAGTCTTACATTTTTGGACCCCACTGTATATACTGTCCACATCTGATGTTAAAGCATGGCACTGACAATAAAGGTGATTAACCATACAGTTTGGTAAATTAATTTACTGTACAAACGTATCTAAAATAAGTTTAGATTTAGTTAAGCAATGTAAATGGAAATATACCTCATCACACAAAAGGCTAATTCAGACATTCATGGACTGGTGTGAATTAGCCTTAAAGAGATAGTCCACCCAAAAATGTGAATTTTGTCATTATTTACATGTTGTTTGAACCACCAATGTATGTCTCTGTTTTTCAGAACCTAAATGCAGATTTTTGTTAATTCTGCAAAATTTTGGGATTGACAACCTCATTTACCTACAGGTGTGAATCTGTGTCTGTACTGTTGTTTGGGCATGAAGATATTTACAGTAGTTTTAAATCATGTGTAACAACTGAAACAACAGCGATATCCACAACAAGAAAGTAAAGGAGTAAATGTCTCTTAAAATAAATGACATAAGGTGAGTGTAGTTAACACTTAAAGGCGAGGTGTGTGATTTTTGAAAAACACTTTGGAAAAGAGAGTCGAGCTGATTACCAAAACACACTTGTAGCCAATCAGCAGTAAGGAGCGTGTCTACTAACCGACATCATTGCCTGGGTTGCATATGTGTGGGCGGGTCTATCAAATGATGGTCAAGATTCTATTGGGGTAGGGGCGTGGTTGTTTAGGTAATTTCAAATGTCAACATTGGCTTTCAGAGATCATGCACCCCGCCTTTAACACTTCTGGGTCATTTTAAATCTTGATGGATTTTCTGGTTATTATGGGAGTGGATGGTGGCCAACACTTCTTTTGAGAAATCTGCATTTGGGTTCTGAGAACATTGGGGGTTCAAGCGACAAACAATTATAAAGTTTTAATTTTAGAGTGAAGTATCCCTTTAATGTCAGTTACAAAAACAAAAGGTTCTTGAAAATTTCACAGCTAGCCCACTGTCATCAGTGCCCAAATCCAAAGTCCAAACAATACAAACGTATTCAATGTGCACTGTAGGCCTACTTATTATGCAATACTAGTATCAAAACAATGTAAACAACCACATTTTATACAAGAGCAGCATAAGGAAGTGCTGTTTATGAATAACCAAAAAAGCCTTTCTACAAACTGAAAAACCGTGGCTCACGTGTTGCAGAACATTAACACTTACTCCAGCAAACATACTTAACCCCTGTGCTCTCACGGTTTCACAGAAATCAGCACATTTCACTTGCAAAATACATACCTTATTATTACTTAACGTGAATACTTAATAATATACACTGTTGTGTTTAAAAATCATATTCATCATCAACAAGCATAATGTAATACCAACCCCAAAGTTTCCAAATGGAGTTGTATTTCAACACTTTGTGGTTTAAGATATACAGTCTCAATTTCTGTTTCACATTTTGTGTTGTTGATACCAAATCTTGAACGTTGGCACTGCAGATTAGCAAAAGTCTTATAAAAGTCCACAGGAAGTACTGTTGACAATTGCACTTGCTCAGTTTATTGTTACTTCATTGTTACCACAGTGCCTTTACATAAATGTTTCAATCTATTGGACTACGATCATAAGAGACTAAACATCCACATGAGACTTATACATCAATTCAAAAACATTTGGAAGCCACCTCGTAGCTACTGACCATACGTAGCTTTATCATATGCAGGATCCTTTTGCTATGTGGAATCTGTTGGTATGTTCCTGTGAAATCTCACAGCCGGCCTTTGATGAAAACTCGGTCTGCTTTGTTGCTGATCCCAGCGGCACAGCAAAATCATCTTAAAAGTGTTGCGAAAAGTCTTGTTGCAAAGAGCATAGCACATAGGATTTACTGTACTGTTAACGTAACACAGCCAATAGCCCAACGCCCACAGGTTCTCAGGGATGCAGCCATTGCAGAAAGTGTTCACCAGCACCATAATGTTATAAGGTGTCCATGTTATAATGAAAGCAAAGAGAATCGCACTTAGAGTTTGTGCCGCTTTCTTTTCTTTAATAAGCGACATGCGCTTCCGCTTGGTCATTTGCGTCCTTGCACGGACCGCGAAGCGCTTCGCCAAGGCTGCCTCTTTGAAAGAGATGGGTGCTGGTGGAGATTTGTTGGCGTTGGTACCATCTGCGCCCGTATCCATTCTAGTCGTTGACGGCTGTATGGTAGACATAGATTGAACTTTGCTGATGGTCCCGACGAATCGTTTGCTGCCGTTGGTAACGGAACGCGAAATGCCATCGTTCTCTATGGGGGACCGTAATGGATCTTCTTCTGAGGCCGCGTCCAAATCCTCACAGGAAGTGACTTGAGGGTTCACAGCCGCACTTATGCCGGGCAGGTTGAGGACGAGGGAGAAAATCGCCCGCTTGGTGGACGGCGCGCTCTCGTCTTCATCAGACGAGCCTGAGTGATCTACCGAAAGACCAACTTCGTTGTTGTTCCAGCTGTCACTGCTGCTCTGATCCGCTTCCCGTTGTGGCCCACATCGATCTCTGCCGCTAAACTTCCAACCCCAGCCGTGAAGTCGCCCGCTTAGTCCGTGCCTGTGGCCAGGTTGACCCAATTCAAAGCTGCTGCACCTTCGTGAGCTCCTCCCAGCTGGGTGGAGATGGAAGTGAGGTCGCTCTGCAGCGCCAAACCGGCTGATGGAGCCTTGTAATCCCGCAAGCTCCTTTGAGCGGTTCTCGGTCTCTTTGTATATTCGCCAGTACAGGACGCTCATTATCGTCACGGGCAGGTAGAAAGCGGCCATAGCGGTGCAAAACGTAATAATTGGCTCGGAGAGAAACTGAATGTAGCATTTATCTGGTGGAACGGTCCTTTCGCCTACGAAGTACTGCCAGAATAAAATGGCCGGCGCCCAAAGTACGATCGACACAAACCATGCCAGGCCGATCATCATCACTGCTCGTTTGGTTGTACGTTTGGCGCGGTACGTCAGCGGTCGTGTGATGGAGAAATAGCGGTCAAAGCTAATAACGAGAAGATTCATAACAGATGCGTTGCTGGCCACGTAGTCTATAGCTAACCAGAAATCACAAGCCCAGTTTCCCATTGTCCAATGGCCCGTGACGATATAGGTGGTGTACAGGTTCATCGAAATGACCCCAATGATAAGATCCGCAACAGCCAAACTCAAAAGAAAGTAGTTGTTGACTGTTTTCAACTGGCGGTTGACCTTAAATGACACCATGACCAATATGTTCCCAATGATAGTAATGAGAGAAAGAAGTCCTGTAAACACGACAATGATGATAACCTGCCATAGCGAGTGACCACCCAGTGGATCATAGGATTGACCTTCGACCCCAGTATAACTCCCATTAAGCTTGTCAACAGCACTGAGGTTGATAAGACTCGCGTTTTGGAGATTTGACCATGGAGAGGATGCCGGGTAGATTGCTTGTTTCAGGATCGGTGTGTATAGGCCCAACTCGGTGCTGTTGAAATCCATTGTGCAGTCCGGGCATATTCTGAGTGGAAAATAAACAGAAGAACAGATCAGAATGGATTGCATTTACATTTAGCACAAAGTTTCAAACATTTCTAGAGATATTATCTGTTAAGAAAGAGAGAAAATATTATAAGATAGTTTTAAATAAAGGCAAAGCATTCAGTATGTTCCTGTCAAGTATTAAAAAAGATAAGTTTACATTTTTAATATTATGAGAGATGCGGCTGACTGGACAAAATTTGGGAAATCATTCCACTAATAAGGAATAGTGAAGGCGAATGAGCCAGAGAGTACAGGGTTCCCACACCTTAGTTAACTTCTAATTCAAGGTCCTTTCAAGGACTTTCCGTGTTCCAATACCCTCAAATTCAAGGACTAAATGTGGAGACACATTTCAAGTGAGAGCAAGGTTACATTGTGTTACCTTTAAAGATACATTGTTACAGTTCTCTTCTGAGGGAACTCGTGCTGCATCACTGCAGTGACACTTTTGGGATGCCTCCAGGGGTAAGTGCGTCTGAATGTGTATATTAAATTTAAACAATATGGTGAGGCTTAACAACAAAGACAGGGTGACGCGGGAGCCAGGAAGTATATAGCTATCTGAAATATTGGCAAAGACGACATTACAGGGACGAAGGAAGTATGGCAAGGGAGACGGAGCGCCTCGTTCCCTTCTCAGGGAACAACAGTTACATACGTAACCCGAGACGTTTTCATGTGTCCAACACAACTATGCAAAAAAGCATTGTGGTATGAATCAACATTCGCATACGGAAGATATAAGCATTTAAAAAGATATTATCATTTTTATGATATTATCCTACACTACACAGGGAATAATGGATTTATTTCCAGAAAATTTCTTGCATAAAATAGATTCAAGCACTTTCAATGACTTGTATATATTTATGTATATTTTCAAAAACTCCCCAAGGCCTTGATTTTTCCCCCAGATTCACAAACTTTCAAGGATTTCAAGGACCCGTGGGAACCCTGAGAGTAATTTTGTGCCCATTTATGAAGGTTATTATGCCGACTGAAGGGTTCTGGATGGGGTGTAGATGTGCACGGCCATTTGTTGCAATGGCTTAAATTTAATTTAGTTGTTATCAATTCAGGCATTTTTCTAATTAAAAACCAATCACACAGATTACACATCAAATGAAAAATTTGGTATGCATATTTGCATAATAGCACTAATAAAATAACAGTCCGAGTACAAACTTAGAGAGAATTATTTTTACAGATAAGTTTTGTTTATGTATGCTATACATGTTGTCATAAGCTTCTGTTTTTTCTCGACTATCTGTTTTCTTTCTTTTCTTTCTTTTAAACGCCATACCAGCTTCCAAGGCTATATTCATGGCAAGAATAAAGTGTAATTAAATCAAGTAAGACTAAAAAAAAGGTGTTTAATTGATTTACATATGAATAAAGTTTTAATATGTATGTAAACACAGTAGTGAAAAGCAAAATTTGACTAAATTAAACATACTTAAATAAAGCAGTACAGCTACATATCCACTTTATTTTTGATGTGGCACCCCCACCTTTGAGCTCTTCTGTGTAAAAATTCCAATGAGCCACTAAAACTAATGGTAGTCATATTGCAAGTGATATGAGTGTGCTGTTTTGACTGACTAGTTAATGTTTATTATGAAATTCAGATAGACCGGCATAATATGTGCAGTTATGGGTTGCCATAATAGCTTGTACAAACGCAGTAAATCTTTACATAATCCAGGCACCAGAGATAAATATGTGTGTGGCGGATGTCGCGCACCCATAATCTGTGTCCAAACATCTATCCAGTAAAAACTTTTATACAAACTGCCAGTAAACAAATAAATAAATACAATCATTGTTCAAAAACAACTAATATAACAACTAACAACTAAAAATATGCTGCATTTAAAGTACAGAATATATTTATATAACCTTTACTTTTATGAGTGTGTGTGTGTGTGTGTGTGTGTGTGTGTGTGTGTGTGTGTGTGTGTGTGTGTGTGTGCGTGCGTGCATGCGTGCGTGCGTGCGTGTGTGTATATATATATATATAAATGTAATTGGTTTATATGTTTATTATTATTATTATTATTATTTTTCAAATAACTCATAATGTGTTAAATGAGAAAGGATCTGTCAGGATGAAGCACCACATTCACGCAATAAGCTTGGTGTGTCACCATAAAAACTCAAACATTATAGCAGTCAATTAAAAATTGCTGTGTATAAAAACTCACTCCAGGGGGACAGTTTGAACATGTGCAGATTCTGGTATGTCTCTGTGGTTTTATAGTTGAGCAAAGACCCACCAACTCTAAGGAAAAACATGAAATGATTCAATATATCTTCTTATTCTTGTGCGTGCTCCCACAACATTATTTTCTATCAGCCGGCTATTGAAATGGAAAAAAAGTCACATCACTTCTGCGTTTGAAAATAAGGGGCATAAAGACTGATCCTTAGTGTTACTTAAAGGGACAGTTCACCCAAAAATAAAAAAATGTGTCACCATTTACTCACTCTCATGTTGTTACAAACCTGTACAAATTTCACGGTTCTGACGAACACAAAGAAAAATATCTGAACCGATCTGAGGCCCCATTGACTTCCATAGGAAAAATGAATACTATGGAACTGAATGGGGCTCATGATCGGTTTGGTTACAAACATTCCTTAAAATATCTTTCTTTGTGGTCATCAGAACAAATACATTTATACAGGTTGGTAACAACATGAGAGTAAGTAAATGATGACATAATTTTCATTTTTGGGTGAACTACCCCTTTAATGGGTTTAAGGGCACATTTTTGCATTCATGAATCCTCTAAGCACTGTTAAAAAATACTTTTGCTAGTTTATTTTATCAGCTGTTTACTTACAATGATGCATTATTAATGTATCACAGATGAATTCAGTTATTTATTTACCACATTGCTTTGGATTTGGTATCATTTCTGTGGAGAAAATAATTTTGTGTAACTTTACAGTCTTTTAAATAGACTTCACACCCACAAAATACTGTATTTTTCCGCGTTTGCATAATTATAAAGTTGCATTAGTCAGAAAAAAATAAAAATATTAGTTTTAATAAAAATCAAACCATGTACTACACTTTTCAGCAAGCTATATTTAGAGAAACGTTTTAAGTACACTAGAGGGCGATGTTGATCTGTTTGTAGATCACCCTTTCTGAAGATGCTACAAACATCGCATTTTTCAGCATTTTATTTGGTGTGATCACTGTTGCGTTAACCTCATTATATTCGATTACATATACCTGTACAACATCCATAAGGTTATTAAATTAATTTGAATGGTCTATTATTTAATTAAAGCTTTTTTGTCATAAATTCCCTTCTTTCCCTTTTTTACACAGAGAAAACCTTCAACAATAAATAACACCACATTAAATTCCAATGCAACATAAGTAACATATACATTTAATATGCTAAAGCACAAACTTGTTGCATTGTCAACTAAATAAAACCAAACTGCACAGAGTTCCTGAACACATTTTGAAACATTAGTTTTGTTAGAGTTAAAAGAAGAGCTGTTTGTGACACACTGTCTCCAGCTAGCAGGCACACAGCAGCGGGAGAAACGTTATGTGGAGAAACATGAAAGATGTTCAAGGAGAGGAAGTTTTCTGAAGGCTTCCCAGAATGCCTCGCTCAAACGCACAGTTAATCTAGTTGATAGAGGGAGAGAATAAAATGTAACTGGCTCGTGGCCACGGACAGCTGCATGTTAAAATGAAAATTATGCTTCTTTCTTGACAAGATGTAGCAAACACAAATACACTCGACGTACCCTTTCCACCCTCTTTCTGTCAAACAACCTAACTGAGTAGTAAACACAACAGGAGGTCTCGCTCTTTCTCTCTCGCACACGTTCATGACAAATATAAAATCTTTAGCACCGGGAGGAAAGTTGACAGAAGAGGCCCGTATTACTAAATATAGGCATCATAGTCTCTGCAACAAACAAATAAGCTCATTTTAAATGAACAGCATCTGTCTTTTTTCCCCAAGTTTCTTCTTGTTTTCTAAATAAAATAAGCAGGAAGAGAAAAGAAGACCAAGATAAGAGACGCAGGACTGCATAACCGCATAATCTGATTGCACATAGTAAACAAAGTCACATTATCACATTTACACATCACATTGTCAGCATGATACCATATATGGGGTTGAATGTTTTAAAACCTAAAATGAAGAGCAGATTTGGACACACACATGCAAACAAAAGCCAGATGTAAAGGTGTTGGATTCGATCTCAACTTTCTTACATCAGAAGTAAGGCAGTAATTAAAACATAAATATGTGTTTAGCAGTTGGCGGCCGGTGACTTCTTTTTTCGATGATGCTCGATGCGAAGTTCGAACTTCACTCGCTCACTCTCTCCTGCGTGTTTGTGCACCTCTCAGCCGGAAACAAGGTCAGAGCAAGCACCCTCTTTTTAAAGTTTCTGCTAATATGACAGTTAACAGCAAACGAGCGCTCACTCTTTAATATTTGATTGACAAGACAGCTGACTCGCACGTTGCCTAGCAATATAAAAAGCCGGGTTGCACTGCTATTTGAAAAAAAGGCAGTGCATCGCGCCTTGCATTTAAAGTGCTTTTGGTGTGATTAGTGTTCGC
Source organism: Misgurnus anguillicaudatus (assembly GCF_027580225.2). Classification (NCBI taxonomy): domain Eukaryota; kingdom Metazoa; phylum Chordata; class Actinopteri; order Cypriniformes; family Cobitidae; genus Misgurnus; species Misgurnus anguillicaudatus. The sequence continues at coordinate 5,592,171 of NC_073343.2, forward strand.
TGCCGAGTCGGACACAAATATGGCGGCAGGCATGGCAGAAGTGACGTCTTTGGTACTCATGAATAGGGAGATGGAAAAATGCCTGCTGTTGCTTGTTTTCACATGACAGCATCAAGCTTCTGTCATGCTAAAACATTGACCACAGGGGATCTTATTAAAAAACTTTCCATTATTTTACTCAAAGTCAACAAAAATTGAGCCGGACCAAAACATTTTACAGCTGATCGCTGTTAAAAAAGATCAGCACCGACATCCCAAGGATGACAGCAGCAATGACAGTGTTATTACACTCTAAAAATGGCTGGGTTAATTTTGACCCATAATTGGTAAATATTGGACAGAACACGTGCTGGGTTAAAAATTACCCAATGTTGGGTTGTTTTTATGTAACCATGGGGTATAATAACCCAGCAGTTGGGTTAAAAATAACCCAGCATTGGGTCATTTTTTAACCCAGCACGTGTTCTGGACAATATTTCCCCATTATGGGTCAAAAATAGCCATTTTTAGAGTGTAATATGACAAAGTAAGTGTTTTGATTAATGCCATTAATGTTTATTTTTTTATCAGTGTATACCACTAGTCAACCAAATAAATGAAATGGCAAAGAGGAATGCACATTTATATATTGATTCAATAGATTTATAGCATTTTGAATAAAAATTTGCCTTTTTTTCAAAAATTTCATTTTTTATTGCAAAAATTTGAAAATCAAATTATGGATTTGAATTTTTTTAATGTTATTATAATATAAAAATGTTTGTAACAGAAAATAATGGTTTTCATCTTGTTACTTTTTTTGGTATAGAACACATTTTTACTCAAATTAGTCAAAATGGATATATTGCGTTTTGGAACCAAAATCTAGAATTGTGGGTAATGCAAGGATTTTACATTAGGTCTAAGGCAGTAATTATCAGGGGTTTAGACGAAACAATACTGAATGTAGGGCTGCACGATTAATCGAAAAAGAATCAGGATCTCGATTCATACATATATGCGATCCTCATTTTAAATGACGGCGATTCACTTGCATATACAGTATTTCCCTGTATTCAGATTCTGCGTTTACGTGTTCACGTATTTACATTACAATCCAAGAATATCAGTCAAACTTGCTAACACACACTCATACAGGGTAAAACCACCAATCAGACCCGATCGTTTCTCTCCTCTCTCTCTTCTCATTTGCGGCGTTTCGCTGTCACTCGCGTGACGTATAACAAGGCGGCAGACCTAAACACAGTCGTTTACTTGGTGGATTTGGAGCGGCAATTTTCACAAAAAAAGAGAGGATAAACGAGCGTCATTGTGGAAAATCCTGGTAGCGACGGAGAAAGTAAAGATGCAACAACATTGGTTCCGATCCGAAAGAAGGCAAGGAAATTATTTACCTCAGGACCTTTCTAAATCGGAAGGCTGGAACCTCCAGAGGTCGCATATGCAGGCTGTATACGTCATCGTTCATTTGAGTTAACGGAGCATTACATTCGCAAGTCATAAACATACTTCAACAATTTATTATTAACTAAAAATATTAGTCATTTTTATAACGTTAATTGTTAATATTCTGAAATTATGATGCGCATCTTAGAAATGCGACCTCCAGAGAGGCTGCAGCCTTCAGATTCCCCATTAAAAAGGGTTTTTAGCATGAGGGGAACATTGTTACATGTCTGCGTTTCTCTCTGATGCCTCAAAATGTTGATCGTTTAGTCTTTTAAAGGTTTAACGTTAGTGTTTTTAAAGTTTTAAGGTTGGCCAGTTTGATAGTACAAAAAGCACAGGTGCAATTTAACAGCTAACAAATTTTAAATTACTCTAAATTTAAAGGGGTCTAAAATAAGAAAAAGAGACTTTTAAGACACGTTATTATAACTGAAAGTCCTGTAGCACGTTTTTTTAGTTAAGTGCATAATAAATGTTTTTGTAAAAAAAGAGAATCGGGTGAGAGAATCTTTGAAATTCAAATTAGCTTCAAGTGCAACCTCATACAGAATAAAAAAAAATGATCAGCATTTAACACAGACTTTTTTACTGAGTCACTGATATCAATGACAGGAAGGGGATCAAACCATCGAAAGCAATCCAGCTGGAATTGGGTTCTGCTCGGACCCCAGCTTCTCTATGTAGTGTCTCATTAGTGTAGTGCTATGACCTGAACAATCATCTCTCATCATTTGATGCAGAACTGGTCACATGATGCATTCACATAGTTCAGTTAAGTTGTGGAATTTGGGAATTGTTAAAATTTTTTGGCTGATCTACAGTCTGTTGAAGCTGACGAAGAGGGCGTTGTCATGGTGACAGCGATAGATGTGAATGCATAGGGGCATGGGGGCAAATGCAGTGTGACAAAAATCCAACTGTATACATATCCATATGTGATGCAATAAAAAATGTAAGGATGTCAGACTGCAGGAGATGAGAAATACGCTGGATATGCACATACATACACACACACACAGTCGCAAGTGCTCATGCATGCATTCATACTCATTCATGCATGCATAGACATGCCAGCTTGAAGCCTTTGATGACTGACCTGTGAATCAAATGAACATCTGGCGTTTACATGCGTGACACACACATAACACACATCAGGGTTTTCCCTAGGCAGGGTTCTTTAATCCTTAGGGTTTTGTGAGGGAACTGTGTAAGCTGTGAAATGCCAATGCTAAATTAAAATGCATACAATTATATAATGATTGACAATAAAAAAAGAGCATGGGTGCAGGAAACAATCTACTGACACAACATTTTGGTACCCCTGCTCACCACTCGTCTTTAAATATAAAGAAAACAATTAACAGGTCTGATGCTATAAACAGAGCTTCCATACAACACTTATACTTCAAATATGTCTCTGTGCAGATAATGACTAAATAAAGCTGTGTCCCCTTTTGTTCTTGCAGTTTTGTGTGGGAAAACAGAGTTATCTGTGAGAAAAGCCGACGTGTCTTCTGACGTCCCCTGTGGTGTGGTAGTTAGCTGTGAAGAGTGTGCGCGTGTGCCGATTATTTGAAAAAGTGTGTGTGTGTGTGTGTGGTAGCGCTGCAAGGCATGTTGTGCTGTGAATGAGGATTTCTGGAGAATGACGCTTAAATGTCATCACTGTCTATTTTCTAGACTTTGAAGGAGATCCATGGTTACCTCACATAACCTTTAGTTTATAGAAATGTCAGCATTTAGGAATACCGCTGAATGCATGCAGAACCTTGATCAATAAGTCCAATCAGAATCTCATCACTGGAACTGGCAAACATAGATGAGAGGCTTTCATTATAGCTCTCAATATCTCAATATGCACCCTCTATGCTGAATAAAACACCATAAGATGATATGCTGGCCTTGGTAGTACCTCACTAATCTTAAGCAGAACTCCTATTTTACGAGATTTTGTGAAAAATAACTATTTTACGAGATTGCTAATTTGTATTAATTTGTACAATGTGAAAGTACAAACAGCAATTATAAAGCCCCACCTCTAACTCCACCCCTAAACCTAAAATTACTGGGGTAAAAGCAGATTAAATAAAAATTATCATCTTGTAAAATAGTTACAAATTGACACAATATTAGGTTGTCCCCAGTCTGGTCTGGTTAGCTGGTTTTCAAAAGGGTTTTAGGCAATTGTCAGACTGGGAGACCAGCTTAAACCAGCTAAGAAATTTGCTTTGGATGTTTTTACATTCTGCAGAGAATTCAGAGTAGATTACTAAAACATAAAAACACAAATTATTAACTGATCTGTTTTAATAAAATGTGATGTTGTAAGATTTATTATTTGTCCATGAGCAACATCATTTTCCTAATTTTACCCCTGAGTTTCTGACATCTTTTTTTGCTCCTTGCATATTTTAAGTTGATGTTCACTTAAATCAAAGATGAAGTGTGCGCAATTACAGGCATCATATTCATTTGCAAAACTAATGACTGAAAAACAGGTTTGCAAAACTCCTTGCTCCTCTGGTTAAGTCATGATGTAGGGAATGTCGTACACTTGTTGTCCACTTGGTATCTCCACGTCCGTATATGAGTTTTATTTATTTTTTTAATTACACATTTAGGGGCGATTCACATTTCGTGTCTTTTGCACGCTCAAGTTCGTTATTTCAAATGTAGGCGCGTGATAAGCGCGCTCATAATTTAAGCGACACGGTCGCGACACGTATGCGGTGCGACGCGCTCGTTTTTTTCCAGGCGTGTCCACATCGAGTTAAAAACATTTCAAATTTCTAGAATGCCGCAAGCGCAGGTCATGTGACAAGAACCACAGACAGTCACGTTTTCCGCGTGATTTAGACGCGAAATGTGAATCGCCGCTTAAATTACCATAAAAAATAAGAATTGTCAGTTTTGATTTCAATGTAATATTGCAGTATTTATCATAAACCAGTTATCCGGGTAAGCCATTATTAAAAAGAGGCATGTGTCCTTATTAAAATCTGAACATGTACTTCCGCCCTCTTGTGGCGATCATTCTATGATGACATCGGTTAGATGGCTTATGTGGGAGCATCCTTTAACCCCGCCCTCTCCAACTGTCAGTCTGCTGCCAGTTCCATTTCCGAATAGAACGCTTTCTTTTCTATATCCAATTAAAGCACAGTGGAAAACACAAGCAACGCCCACAATTTTCCTCGGGTGATATTCTGAATAAACGTCATAAACGAAAGTTAAGTCAATCACGTCTTCCGATTTAGAGGGACTTTAAGCTAAGTTTTTATAAACTCATAGTGAATACAGTAGTCTTCAGGATCATGGTATGCTGGGCACCAATATTTTAACATTTCGTACAAAAAAATCACTGCCTGAAATCTGGAAAGAAGATAAAGATTTGGATTGTGATATTGTGGTAGTTTTTACTACACATCGCAAGTGCATATTATAGTTTGTGTTTTGCTATATGCATCTGGTAGAGCATTTGGACCTGGAACCGATTGCGCATGACGTAAGACTTAACAAGCTGATTGCTCTGACAAACAGGAAGTTCCGCCCCCAAACTCTCGCCATTTAACAGGACTGCTCAAGCAAAGTAACACAGTGGAGATGAGTTGTACCCGGTTGGGTATCTGCGGTTGTACCCTATCCGCCTCAAGGTTGTGCGTGTTGTGGCTTCTCAAATGCTTTGCTGCATACCTCAGTTGTAACGAGTGGTTATTTCAGTCAAATTTGCTCTTTTATCAGCTTGAATCAGTCGGCCCATTCTCCTCTGACCTCTAGCATCAACAAGGCATTTTCGCCCACAGGACTGCCGCATACTGGATGTTTTTACCTTTTCACACCATTCTTTGTGAACCCTAGAAATGGTTTGCATGAAAATCCTAGTAACTGAGCAGATTGTGAAATACTCAGACCGGCCCGTCTGGCACCAACAACCATGCCACGGTCAAAATTGCTTAAATCACCTTTCTTTCCCATTCTGACATTCAGTTTGGAGTTCAGGAGATGACCAGGACCACACCCCTAAATGCATTGAAGCAACTGCCATGTGATTGGTTAATTAGATAATTGCATTAATGAGAAATTGAACAGGTGTTCTTAACAATCCGTTAGGTGAGTGTATATACAGTACCTGTGCTACCTATGTCTGGTTTTGTGGTCCGAGGTACCCCAGCAAAGATGTAGGTTTAAGTCTGAATTGTTCTGAATCTTAATACTTTCCTGTCAATCTCAACTCTTCTGTTACAATAAAATCAAACATGTATACATACATACACAATTTTTTACACCCCAGTTCTGGTCAAATAGTCTGGTTGATGGGTATTTGAAAGCTGTAATGCTCTGCACCCTCTGCTCTCGATTTTACACCTCATTCACGCCTCTGTGCTGGATCAGATGAGAGATGTTACGAGATGTGAATATCGCTAGTGGTAAACACGTTCTCACTAAAGCCAAAGCAATTCAGTGACCTTATTACTGTCTAGATGAAAGTGCCACTCAGAATAAAATCTGTACCATCGACACTCAATATCAGACACAAGGTCCTCTGTAGGGTTAGATTATTTCATCAAGCACGATGGGCTTATGCACAGTCGGTCTTTACATCCGCTAACCGTATCCCAACAGGACATAAAACACATAATATCAAACAACTCTAATGTGCTAATAACATGAGATGGTGAAAGTATTATGACATAAAGACTGGTAAAAAGCCTTTTCTGTATCCAGTCATCAGCAGCGTGACTGTATCGACCGACCCCAGTGCAAGTAATACCTTAATCCAGCGGTCAAAAAAATCTATCAGAGAATTTGACAAGATCTACATCCCTGGGGTGCCAGCATAGTGACCTGCTATTACCCAGCAATTGAATTTGCAGTTACACAACCCCCCGAAGTTTTGCTTAGACATCAACATCTCCAAACAAAAGTTAAAAATGTTAAACAATAAAAGCCAAATTACTATGCTCTAAGTATTCATTTGATAGCTTTATTGGCTTTATACTCCTACTCATGTAAATTGTCTCATTTGTGTCTGTGTTTATTATCTCCTAAGGAAACAAAATTGATATTTAATTAAAACAACTGAGAACTCAAAGTCTCCTAAGCTAAGAAAAGAGGAACATCTGAGCGATAAAAAAGTCTTTCGTGTACGGCAATGATAAGCGTTGTGTATTGGGGCAGGTGATTTTTACTACTGTTATCTAAGTCCTGAGGTTTTAGATGATCAGTGTTGCAAGAATGTTTTCCAAAGCTCCAGAAATGTAAAATCGTTCTAACTCAGCTCGTTCTCGGGAATGAATCCTTAAGAATGTTTTGTGTGATTGCCAGAGACTAGATAAGAGTATCGGAAGTGTTTGATGCCAAGGGCGAAGCCACTTGCTTAAATCCATAAAAAACCCTGAACTGCTACAGATGTTCAGACGCAGGGAATAACAGGCACGACAGGTCTTCTAAACCTGGATCTACCATTTCATGAAATGACTGCATGCAGTTCAACAGCCTTTTATTACAGCTATTGTGCTGTGAGTATTAACCTGTCTACAAAAGCGTCCCTTGAGGAATGCTTATACTGGCAGCGACAGCTATAAACACGTATTTCCAAACTCAATAACTTAGAGATACTTTAAATATATATATATATACATAGTGATCTGGATTATACTAACTGTGTTAGCAAGTTGCTCCAACCATCTGGGAGGAATTTCTTTTATGTATTATATTATTTATGTGCATATCATTGTGTCGGTGCTAAAATAAGGCATTGCACAATAATGCTAAAAATATATGAAGAGCTCAGATGCAAAACCGTCCAAGTGCATCTGTCAGGTATCCATTTTTTTTATCAGACTTTTAATGTATTTTATCAACCAGCCAGTGTTTCTGAATGGGCTGCGGCCTGGATTAAGCGGTTTTGAAGCGAAAGCATTTAATGAACGTAAAATACGTGCCAAAAGCATTCGATTAATATTATCATCTAATTTTTGATGAAGGTGGCATTTAGCGGCTTTCGCATCTGAGCTCCTCATATGCAACCTTCTGTGTGGACACTTGCAAAAATGAATTCAAACATATGCACGTGAAAATATAGGCATACACGTGCGAGTGTTTGCATTGAGTGTGCGTGTGCATACTTAAGTTTTGCACAGGTCTGCGTGTATAACTGTGACAGGGTTGGATTAAAAACATCCAGTTTGCAATTGTTTGCATTGAACCTGTGTGTTTGCACGTACATGCTTAAGTTGTGCACAGGTCTGCGTGTATAACTGTGAGAGGGTTGGATTAAAAACATCAAGTTTGACTACATCACTGACTGTTCTCATATTTTCAGACTGGCTTATGAGACCACAAAACTGCAAACAGAACATTTACTTGAGTACTGTACACATTTTGAGTATCTGTACTTTACTTAAAGGGGATATATCATGAAATTCTGACTTTTCCTGTGTTTAATGCTATAATTGGGTTCCCAGCGCTTGTATCAACCTAGAAAATGTGATAAAGAACAACGCAGTAACTTTGTTTTTGTAAACCATTTTCTGCAAGCATGTGAAAAATAGGTCATTAAAATTTGGCTCCCCTTGTGATGTCAGAAGGGGTTAATACCGCCCCTTAATCTACACTATCCAACCACAACACTGCCATTTAGTGCAGAGATCAGCTCATTTGCATTTGAAAGGACAAACCCAAAATAGCACATTTTTGCTCACACCTACAAAGTGGCAATTTTAACATGTTATCATAAATAATCTATATGGTATTTTGAGCTAAAACTTCACATAAGTACTCTGGGGACACCAAAGATTTTTTTTGACATCTTAACAAACTAATTTTCACTCCACTACACCAAAGTCCGTTTAGGAAAGTCAAGCCACTAGGCGGACTAAAGTCCAATCTATTAATTTTAAAATCGCATGCTAAAAACACAATTAAACAACATATTTCCGACCAACATTAACTGTACCCATTACAAATTGTGCTAAAATAATCTTTATTCAAAGTTGTTTTAGTTACTGTGCATGTGCATATATTGGCAAGTGCCCGACATGACTCTGTATAGAGCCCTTCCCCCAGAGAACTGTAAGTCGTTATCGATTGAGGATTGGTTCTTTTAACTGGAAGGCTGGAGTTCCGTTTCCAAAGCTGCCATGTCGAACTTTGCATTTTGCCCTGTTCACAGTAATAGCAGTGCTTGATTTTGATATGATCTTTGACTACATTTCCATCAAGGTTCTTGAGGCAAAACTTGCTACTATTTTGGACAGTGGCGAGGCAAAATAAGGGCCAGGGTGGCACTAGCTCACTCAGATTGACAGCTGGCCCACCTACAGTAGTAAAAAAAAGATACAAAATATTTTGTGGAAAAGCAAATGACGCACAAATTATAATAATTTCTTTAAAAATAATTATTCAAATACGCATACTTCAAAAAATATCAACCTGTTATAGTCACGGAATATTTTGCTCGTTTATCCATGTCATTGTTACAGATCTCCACATTTTTCCATGTCCGTACCATGGACTTTCTTTTCCATGTCAGTTTCACGTGTTGGTTACTCAATTGTTTTGTCTATTTTTAAACCATTGTCGCTTGGGTTTGGGGTTAGATTTGGGGTTTGGGTTAGGACGTCACTTTAACTATTGGTTTATACAATTTTTTTCAGATTTTTAAACACTTGTCGCCTGGCGTTAGGGTTAGAGTTGGGTTTGGGTTAGGATGTCATGTTATGTAACAGAAAGTCATTCTAACCCCAAACCCACATGACAATGGTAAGAAAATAGGAAAAACAATTGGAGTAACCAATACGTGAAACTGACACGGAAAAGAAAGTCCGTGGTACGGACACGGAAAAATATGGAGATCCGTGACAATGACATGGATAAATTAGCAAAATATTCTGTGACTATAACACGGAATATTTATATAGAAAGTTTATCATTTGCAAATGTTAACATTCAAGCCATTTTAAACAATTTGAGAGCACAAATATGTTTAACTGAGCTGTTTCTGTGGCACAGACGCACACACATACTCAAATGGGCACACACTCATAAGCGCATGCACGGAGACGCACGTTTCAAAAAGCATGCAAAATCGCATGCGCTTGACAGGACACATACATGCCAAATTATCTCGAAATACAACAGTCTTGGCAAGTATTCTTATAAAAACAGTCGGTTATGTCTTAAAGTGAACCCAGAAATCAGATGTGTGTGTCAATATATAATGGATCTGTGCTTGCTTATTCGGTCTTAAAGTGACGGTCCCCTCAAAAAATCTGCTTAATGTTTGTGTCATTATGTTAACCAAACAACCGCAGACAAAAGAAAAATCACTTCTGTAGTTTAAAAAATATTAATTATATGTCATTTATAGAAGAAAAACAGTGTTATTGTTTATTTGATTATATTTTTGTTCCTAAACTTTATTTGAAACGTTGTTGATTTCTTGTTTTTTTTCCTTATTTCCCTTTTTTGCTAATTCAGTTTAAAATTTCTGGCCTCATCACTAATTTAGATTTGCAAGTCAGTGGATAATTTCTTCTCTTCCTTCCATCTTCACAGATAGCCTCACTTTTGTCATAGACATGTGTCATTAAGTTCAATGATTTCTGAACATTTTTGATCAGTTGATAGCTAAATATGTTTTGTTTGCCTAAAGTGAACTACATCACAGCCTTTAAAACCTTGCTATAAAACCTGCATAAGCATATTTAGGTGTGTAAATTTCACATTTCCAGTACATTGATGTAGAGTATAGTCGGTCAAATTATTTTTTATGGATTTGCCTGCCACCTAGCCTTATTGAGTTACTCACTGTACTGTAAAATTAGTAAAATAATAATTCCAAAAATGAATTCTTCAAAAAGTGTACAGTATAAACAGATTTTACATATGATGTAACATTTAAAATGACGAAACATTAATGATTTACTGGATAAGTCCTGAGGACCAGGTGGGTCCATAGGTGATGGACCACCCTAAAGAAAGGTCTCCTCTTAACAATTATCTTAAACGCATTCTTGACTATGCCATTCCGCAAACTTCCGCACAGCGGGTATATGAATACTCTCCATATCCGTATGTTGTGCCCTTATAATCAGCCCTTACATGGCATCCCGATGCTAGACTCCTGCATGGACCTGTCTAAGAAAAGAAGCACACACAGTCTCCTGTGTAAACACACCAGTGGGAGAGGAATGCTCATGCTGGGAGACAGAGAGGGCTTGCTGTAGGACATCGGTTTAGGGCCGCCCATCGATGCAATTTAAAATATCAGCGTGTTATGGTCCCACTGAGCCAGACTTCTGATTGCTAGCATACAGTCTGATCCATTTTCAGCTTCAGAAGCACCCACTTTGACGAGAAGAGATGGACATGTAAAGCGTCTCAACACAGTCAATAGCTTTTTTTCAAAATGCTTGTTGTAGGAGACAGTATCTTGAAAAATTTTCCATTGAACTGTATAAAGCTATGAATGAGTCATGCATGCATTAATCTGGGTGGCTGTATGACTGTATACGCATGTGCACACATAACACAAAGAGTGTTTCTGTGGCATTGCCATAAAGGTCATAGATTCAATCCCCAAGGAAAACACATACTGATATAAAAGTATAGCTTGAATGCACTGCAAGTGGCTTTGGGTAAAAGGATTTGCCAAATGTACAGTTACACAATGTTAAATTCAGCATTTACCTGGCTAATGACACAAACTCATCTCTTTGCAGATTCCCATTTTATTCCTTGCAACAATATTTCATTTCCTGCGAGTTCAAATCGGCACAATTATTTTCTGCAGAAGCAAACTAATCTCCTCTTGATATGACTCTGTGTATTACGTTGACTCTTGGGTTGGAGCAAAATGAATGTTCTCTTTTCTCTTTCATCCAACCATAACCCCACAGCCAAAATTGCATTAAATATTCCCTTTATATCTTCACCTTCCGAGGGCGGCACTTTGTAATTGCTTGGCTGCACTGTATGCCAATAAATAACTAATAATAAAACAGACACAAACTCTGATTTCTGGTCATGCTGGAACAGATCCTGGGAGAAATTCATTCCGTATTCATTACAATGACACCATGAGGGCATGCTGGGAATTTAGTATGCTTGAAAAACATAATCTGGGAAAAACAGTGCAGTCTCTTTTCTTGCGCCTTACGGATTTATCTAAGAGCGATGTGTGCACTGCAGAAAATGTACAGTATATTGGCAGACAAGAGGCCTGGGGAGGTCATAAATATTTAAGAGCCTTTTAATTCAGAATTGATGTTTTGCTATAGACTTCACAGGGAGACCTAAAGGTAAGACTGTTATATTGCACAATGAAGGTTTTTACCAGGTATGAGCCATAATCATTGATATCTGCACGTTTAATTTTCCACAGATGAATACATGCGAGGCATTAGATCTGGACACTAATGATAATACTATTATATACTAGAGGGAAATATGTTTTCAGCAAAGGATGTTGTCTTGGTTTATGATCAATGATAGGCACTCAGTGGCTCAGTAGGGTGTAATAAGTATAGGCCTGTATATGTAAATTACTTCATTTGTAGAAAGCAAAAACATATGGCATATCGTAAGCGTTTTATGTTCAAACACTTTCTGGCTTCATAGCTTAAAGGGGTGGTAAACCGTCAGTTTCGTTGTGTTTGTTGTGCACTGTATTTTCTCTTTATCTTACACTGCTATCCATTTTCTTAAAAACAAGCAGTTGAGTTCCTGGTTCCTGGTTCTATAAAACCCCTCCCTCAAAAATACGCAATTTGCTTAGATTGGTTAGCTAGCCCAGTGTGTTGATGACTGATATGCTCCCACAAAAATCGCTGCAAAAGATGCATTCCAACAGGTTTTATCATAGTTTTTGTCCAACTCCATTGACTTGTATTAGATGTGCTGTGAGGTACGGTATTACTCCGCGCTGGGAACTTTGTTTGTATTCTTGCAATTGGCAAAAGCGTATTATCGCCACCAACTGGGCTGGAGTGTCTATTATTCAAGCTCTCAACGGAAGAATGTACGGGTGTGAGGCGTTTGGAAAAATAGGTCCACAAGTTTACAACGAATGCTAAAACACTTGTTGGAAAGCATCTTTTGCAGCGATTTTTGTGTGAGCATATCAGTGAACACCCCTAAACACTCGGTGAGTTTAACGTCTTTGTAAATGAAAGTTTAATGCATTTTAGGAAGGATTGTTCCAGTGCACCTATACAGCCATTGTAGAGGTGGGAGGTGATAGAACAAACACAAGAAAATTCTCAGGACAGCATCATATGTTTCAATCAAAACCGTTCTATGTCATCATAAACAATCTTAAAACAGGGCTTTAAGTGTAAAATACCGAACTTGTCCTTTAAATCTGTTATGTTTACAGATTTGTAACAAAGTAACGTTTTTCTTCCAATGTGATGTGAATGTATTTTCATTGGATTGAAATATACAGAGGGCTAAATATATTTATAATGCTTTAAAATATATTTATTTTTAAAATATATTTCAAAATATACCAAAAAAATATATTGGTGTAAAATATATTTTTGTAAACATATTCCAAAACATGTTTCAGCAAATGTATTTTTTGACTTTTTTGTATATTTCGAAATAAATTTAAAAATAGGGTGACCATACGTGCCATTCTTCCCGGACGCGTCCTGGCCAGGATTTCGGTGCGAAAGTCGTATTTGTTGACCACGTACGCCATTCAGTTAAAACATAAGACATACAATCGTAGTTTGCTTTTCTGTAATAATAATAATAATCCTCTATGACGTATGCAGTCGAAAAAAATACGACTTCCGGAAGACGGAAGAAAAAAGTGTCACCAGAACTAAAAGCCCATTACAAAAACAAACCAAGTTTCCTGCATCAAAAGTGGGCGCGTCTTCCAGTTCGAAGAAAACAAGCAGGACGCGACACTCATTCATTCATTAGTTGACAGTTTTAGTTCTTCAGCTATACTCTTTTTCATTCGTCGTATTTGGGAGGTGATGGAAACTGTACAACAGTACACTTCGATTTAGTTTTAGGCTTATATTCAAAACACTCACATTAAGCCACTGACTTACTTTATTTCGGTTATATGTACAACCATGAGCTCCATAACGACATCTCTCACAAAGGTTTGCGGCTTTAATTAGTAAAAAAATTATCAGAAAAACACCTAACCTGTTCGCTATACACCACACAAAATACCATTGATATTCTACTCCCGGCGCTTCACAGGAAGATTCACCAACTTTCTTTTTTACAGTAACGCCCCACGGAAACTTGTGGATAGGAGCATGTGAACTACATAAAAGCTTCAATCAAAGAATAATTTACCTGGTTAGTGATTAAACAAAAGTCAACATTCAAAGATCGCAATATGAATTAGCATTTAGCTAACTGGTTAACGGAGCCAAACAACCTTTGTTTACATCCTTGCTCCTACATAGGGGCTGTTTACACTTGGCATTAAGATGCGTTTTCGGCGATCGGATCACAAGTGGACGAGAGAGACACATCACGTTTACACCTGGTATTTAACTCTTCCCGCCATTGACGAGATATCTCGTCAATCAAGAGAAAACGATTCCCCGCCAATGACGAGTATTTCCGTCTTTCCGCAATACCGCTATTATCCACTAGGTGGCGCCCTTCCGCAACTTTTTAAAACCGGAAGTATTGCCCTATGGCAAGCTGCTGCATGTCCGTGTCTGTTTTAAAGATCGCTCTGAATGGGATCTCTATGAAAAGTCCGTCACAAAAATTGAATTATCTCTGTTTTTTGCTCAAAATGTGGTTTTTTTGCAGAAACATACCCATATTCAAAAGATTATTACAAAATAACTGCTGAAGGTAGGATTAAACGTTTTTTTTTTTTTTTTGAAAGCAGAGGGTCTGTTCTTTCATTTGGTATATTGTATGTTTATATATTTGAAGAACAACATCTTCTGGAAGACATTAAACTTTTGTGAAAATCATGAAAAACGCTGGCGCTGGCTGGCAAATTTAAAAAAAAAACGCTGGCGGTGAAAATCCGTCTCTTTTGTCCACTTTTGACCGCTTCTGTCCTGAAAACTGTGAGGGGGCGGTCTGTCGAGACTCTGCTGTCATTTAAACGCGAGCAGGAGTAATGACGAGTTTATATGGACGCGAACTAATATTATGTTGTGCTAGTGTTGTAAGTAAACATGCTGCACAGTGTTTTGTACATCAATATGTTAGAGCTTTCTCTGAATTTTTAGCGCAATTGATGAAATAAGATTGCGCAACTTTCACACGCTTGCAAAATGAAACTGCTGAGATCAGCCACTTTAGTTTTTATCAACGAGAGGCTAAAAATAGCGCTGTATACCGTGTGTTTGCGCTAGAAGTCGAAAGGCATAAAACATTGTGTTCAGTACCTCAGATTAGATAAATGGGTGGAGAGAAGGCGGTCTCCTGTGGCTGTTCGAACACATTCAACCACATGTGCATTTACACTACAAAAGCAATCCCATTTAAAGGGTTTTCGACTACCTCTAAATGTGGTTTTACACCTGGCATTAACGTCGTCCACTTGTGATCCGATCGACAAAAACGCATGTTAATGCCAAGTGTAAACAGCCTCATAAAAAGCAGCCCAACATGGCCTCACCCCCTTTGTTGTGTGTTCTCAGGGGCAGGGTTTCTGTCAATTTGGGGCTTGTGATGTCATTAACCCAGGAAGAAGCTCACTGTAGTCTTTCCAGCGGTTCATTTGTAGGAATGAGAAGTGATTTCTTTATATAAATCTCCATTTGTTTTAAACTTAGAGCATTGTAATTTTGCAGATGTTGTTGATGCTCAAACAGAAACGTTACACAATATAATCATAATCAAGGACCCCTTTAATGTGCAGTCACAACTATTTTGCCATACATGGTTTGATTTTTGAAAAACACTGACACTGTGGCAGCATTAAAACATTGTTGACATCGTTTATCGTCTTAACGTGGCTTAACCAATGGTGTGAATCTGGGCTGGGACTGTATGTTCACCCTTTAGTCCAATAGCATACAGACAAAGCTGTTTTGTCATTATTTTACACTTCCTTTGGTGATGCTAGTGATACAGGAATTACACACTTCACCTTTAAATTTGACAAAAGGAATTATGAGTGTAATCTTTAAGAATGTCAAGGGTCTATATGTACCTTTTCAGCACACTTAGACGCTAAGAGAGCTGAACATATTAATAGTCAACACAGAACAGAAAAGAACCACTGACAGGCACTCAAAGCCAAGTGTGTCGCTGCAATAACACACAGTATATCATGCACTCTGCTGCATATTTCTCTTTGAGAGCCACATTCACTGATATGACAGCTTAGTACTTACAAGACAATAACAAAATATCAGACAATTATATCAAGCAAACATTAAGCACTGAACTTAAAAGCCGACGTATCCTACGCTTATATGTCCCATGACTGCAAATGCTGATGTAAATGCAAAGGACACCACAGGCTGCCGAATACTCTCAGATAAATAAAGAAATACAAAAGGGGGTGGGTTGAGTTAAAGTGAAAGCGAAAAAGTCTTTCTACATGCGCACAAAGGTTTCCCTCAAGTATGAATCGATTCGTTACGCAATTGTATACAAGTTTAATGCGGACTCGAGATGGAGTCGTGATCTCAGACCAGCACAGATCAGCAAATGCTGATGAAACTGCAAAAGACACCACTGTCGAATACTCTGACAAATAAAGAAAAACAAAAGGGGGTGGGATGCGTTAAAGTGAATGCCCGAAAGTCTTTCTACTACTGACAACATATGCGCACAAAGGTTTCCCTCAAGTATGGATCAATTCATTATGCAATCGTAATGCGGACTTGAGATTGAGTCCTGATCCCAGATAAAACCTCTCTGAAGTGGTCTCGTCAGACACCTGAGATCTCCAAAACATGAGCAAATCGACCCTATGCCACTTAAAATGGGTTTTATGGCTCGGCTTCCCTGTAGAAAGCATTATCTTAAGGCTATAATGTATTTCTTTCACTACTGTAATGTGATGATAACTAGCAGGCGTGCCCACAGGGAAATGTTTTGGTTACCTGGAGAGCCTGACGGAGTGTTGATAGTGTTGTATGACGGCGGTTTGTGTTCTGGAATTCCAAACACATTCCTACAAAATATTTTCCTACATTTTTTTAACTGTAGCCAGTGCATGTGTTGTGTACTGATTGCTGACAACAAACATTATGTGGCTAGGGAATTTTCTTTCATACGTATAAGAAAGAATGTTTTTATTTTAACACATTGTTCTGTGTTATCGGATATAACACATTATGTGTTATTTTAAAACATAATGTGTCATTACGTGTTGATTTTGAGTTAAAATAAATAAAAGGGATGTGTTAAAACAACACAAAGTATGCTGTACGAAAAATAACACAGAGATGTGTTAACTACCTTAACTAAACACAAGATGTGTTATTTTTAAGAGTAAAGATGATCAATAAAACACAACAATTTAAGCAAAGATAAAATGAAAGATTTTAATGTGACTGTTTTTCTGTATTTTAAAATAAACATAAAACATCTACTATAAGTTACTGTAATCACCCCACATAGCGTAAAAGAAAATACAGTCTTGATATCTTTAATATTGACTGAGTAAGGTGGTGTCAAAGATTGAACTCAATGGGCCCTATCTTGCACCCAGCGCAATTGACTTTGTCAGTGACGCATGTATCATTTCGTATTCTGCACTGGCGCACAGCGGGTTTTTCCCTCCACAGACGCACGTCGGCAAACTAGGGAATGAACTTGCGCTCCCTGGGCGGTTCAGCGCAAAAAAGGAGGCGTGCTCCGGCGCAAACCATCTCTTATGCTATTTTGCAGTTTCAAAAAACAATTGCGCTACCAACCAAAAAAAACTAGTCTAAAGTCAGTGGCGCGTTGCGCGTGGTTCATTATGCTATTTTAAGGGCGCATGCTTGACCATAATGTATAGCGTGCACAACGCGCATTGCTTATCTAATCTACACAGATGAAACAGTTATTTTTGCAAATCATAAATTGTTACAATAAAAAATATAAGATAAGGGAAATCATTAAATCATAAATTGTTACAATAAAAAATATTAATACATGAGATAAGGGAAATCATTGTGGTGAGCATTGTGGTGATAGTTTTTATTTATTTTGTGTGGCAGCGTTAAACAATTATCATGCAAATAACGATTAAAATATTTTCATAAGTTTGTTGTGTGGCTGTATTACGTTTATTTTATCTAAATAATAATTAAAATGTTTTCATAAGAAACCTTTATGTATGTGAACTTGATTTGTAAGTGTACTTTGGGGTTGGACCTTGCTTGCGTTTCTTGTGTCCGATTTCAAAGCCCCCAAACCCTTTCAGCGGTGAGGGTGGACGCAGCGAAGTCCTCCTGTGTGCCCGGCGTGCCTGATTTATGCTGATTTATCCCCCCGTCTCCTGACATCATTGTAGTGCTTGGCGCAGCTGATGAGACACTTGTGGCTATTTCCTCCCACGCCTGTTTAACCGACGCTGATTTGGGCGGGTTTCTCCCATCCCCGTACAAAACAACTTCTCTGTCTTTGACTGCTCTTACACGAACGTCGGTCTCCTCGGCTGTGAACCGTTCCTGGCGTGCGCCTGTCAAATCCGTCATAATAATAGCAACCCGCCATGGAACTTGCGCCCTTGCGTTTAAAGGGAATGTTGGATAGCGTTCTGATTGGTTTATTTGACGTTACGCCCAAACCACACCTATGAATAATGAACCTACTTCAGACCAACCCCTTATTGATTTGCGCCCGGCGCAAGACTTATTTCTCCTGCCGGGAAAATAGCAACAGCGCCCAAGATCCGCCCACAAAGTCACTTGCGCTTTGCGCTTCGGACTTGCGTTTCAGATCGTTAAAATAGGGCCCAATGACTCAAAATCAAACTTTGATGCTTTAAAGTAGGGGAGTGGCAGTCAAGAGAGTCAGGACTTTTCCTGGTGGGCCGGTCTGATAATAGTTATACATTGTGAGTTATATTAGCAACACCGTCTGATGTGCGGCCGCTTCCCGCTGGTCAAAGTATATAAAAGTGCTCAACCCGTTCGGCAGGTCCAACCAGTCCAGGATTTATAAAAATACGGGATCAGTGAGCAACCGCTCCCCAAATGGCATAGCCTGTCTGCCTTTGATGTAAAAAGCAGCCGAACACCTGTTTATTGCAGTATGCATGCGGTCGGATCCGAGTGCAGCTGCTGACCGCTGCTTCTGGGTATAAAATGATCATGTGATTCGTTATGATCGCATAAACAATATAACAAAGTATAATTTTTTCACAAAACAAAATAGTTTAGATATTATTTGATAGACTAGTAAGTGTGAATTAAGGATGTAAAATCTCTAGCCTGATGGTCAGGACATGAATGGATCAAATCAGCAGAGGTTTTTTTATCTCCACATATATCATAAATAAAAATTAGCATGGTAACTTTGCAGTATACCACATTATATATTTCCTACTATGTATATATGATTTCCATATTATATACGCAAGTATTCAACGGCAATAAACGTCTCATATGGCAATAAATATCCTCACAAAATTATTATTTCTCAAAACTATATGACAAAAATTAATTTCAAAGCTGTATTCTTACAGTTATTCAAAGATGCACATATTGTGCATCATATTCCGCATATGATTTGAATATTAGACGAGAGTATTCATGTAACGACAATGAACGTCTCATGGCAATAAATGTACATAACTTAACATAACAGCATAATGAAATGAATAAACGAAGAAGGAAGCAGGATTGACAAATACAAATGTAAATTGTATTATTATTATCGGAAAACTGCAATATTACTGAAATAAACTCTGAGGTAAATGCGCCAAACACGCTTTTAAGTGCCCTAACAAGTCTAAATAAGCAATGACAGTGGAAAAACATTATTATCTCTCAAAACTTTATATGACAAACATTATATTTAAAGGAAATATTCTTACAGTTATTCAAAGATGGACACATTATTCCATTTATTACTTCTTGTTTATGAGCAGGTTCGACCCTATTTTTTATAATTTTTTTGACCACCGACCATTTATTTTTTGGCCGGTATTGGAAAATATTGTTCCTTTAATTTCAGAAGTCAATATGGGGAGCAAAATCACTGGTGTAAAGCCCAGGATACACTGCACGATTTTTGGCTGTCGTGGCTCTTCATTGGTGGTCCTATGTCGTACATTTCGAGAGGTTCAATTGGTCTTGCGTCCAAAGATAGCCTACGATAGTTTTCTGACACTGTCAGAAATTCAGCATAGTCAACGCACAGTGTGTTTGCTGCTACGACCTGCGTACTGGTTTTTGTTTACCACTAGCTCATGGTGGTGACGTTGCGCTAACATGTGATGCAGACGTCGAAGCCTCCGTGTCATCATCGTACAGTCTACATGCTTGTCGCACCCACGTTTAAACGATCCATGTCGCACAGTGTGATAAGGCAATGATCTTATAGGAGTGCAAAAATCCTGCAGTGTATTCCGGCTTTAAATGGTGTGAGACAATACACATGGTGAGACAATAGCGGTGATTTTGTTGTGTTAAATGAGCAATTCAATAAAAGAAAACGTGAGGAATTTTACAACTCTAAACTAATAAAACAGCTCAAAAGTCACTCAAACTAACAGTAAGCTATTACTAATAACCTCTTGTCGAGTGTTCAGCGAGGTCACTCTGAACAATTTCAGTACCACTTAAGAAAAATCTCTAAATCTCCTTTGAAAAGTAAATGCAATTGGTCACATAATATCAAATAGTAAATTATGTTGTATTGTACATGAAATGGTTTAGAAGTGGCCAATTTAGGTTGAAAACAAGTATTCAGCTTGAATACAAATTTATGACCTTCATAACTCAAGCAAAAAATTGGGTCCAAATTATTTGAAATAAAAAAAATAAAATGCACAAGTAAAAATTCTTTGATTTTGCATGTTTCTAATTAAATACAACTAATTGTCATTGCAACTACTATCAGCATATCAATTTAAGTGATATGTTAGATTAATTATTTATTCAGAATACAGTATTTGATTTGACACCCTCTCTTCTTATTTAACATCATTTAAGCATCTATTGTTAACTTATATTCATATGTTCAAAAACTAGTAATATCAACACTATGAATTAAAGGGACACTCCACTTTTTAAAAAAATATGCTCTGTTCCAGCTCCCGTAGAGTTAAACATGACATTACATAATAAAATAATGATATTACGAAGTATATTTTAATAGCAGGGGACTATTTTCAGGCACTACGTAATATCCTTGCACCTCCTGCAGCCATGTTACGGCAGCAAAGCCCTTGATTATTATGTCAGAATGAGAGTATAGTTCCTAGCCATATCTGCCTAGAAAATCACAACTTTTATTTTTCCATTGGTCTTAGTACACGATGTAAATACGGAAGAGTCAAGTTTTAAATAAGAAAAATATTGAAACTCCTTGGTTATTTTTAGGCGCGATGCTATGGATTATGCTAAGCTATGCTAAAAGTTGTAGCGCCAGACCCGGAGATCAGCTGAATTGATTCCAAAACGGTAAAAATCAAATGTTTAACTCTAGGAGAGCTGGAAAATAAGCATATTTTCAAAAAAAGTGGAGTGTCCCTTAAAGGGCAATTTACAAAATTTTATCTTTTATACAGTACAAAGGAATTAGCACGGGCAATACCACAACTGTGCACAAATAGTGATTTAAAAATATGCAGATATTGGAAATTAATATTTCTTATTTCTTTGTCTTATATCGAAGTCTGTTTTTTTTCTGGTTTTAAATGAAACTCTGTGGCCTCAGACACAGAGACTCAGACACAGTGCTGCACAATTAATCGCATCGCAATCGCAATCGCGATGTCAGCCTGTGCGATTATATGACAGCAAAATGTTGCAATTATATTAAATAAATAAATGTGTGGACTTGTTAACACAAACTTTCTGATAACACTTTGATGATTTTCCTTGCTGTTTAAAAAAAGAAAGAAAAAACGAACAAAAAAGGCAGTGCAAGTGTGGCATGCACATGTGTGGCATGCGTCGTCACTTGTGTGTGCGCAGCACGGAAATACAGCATAGATGGATGCAGAGGAGATTGACAGTGATCTGGTAGCTAAAAAAACTCTATGTCTGTTGTATGGCAGTATTCTGGATTTAGGATTACTGACACTGAGCAGTTGCTACATCACGTGGCAATACAAAAACATTTCTAGTTTTACAAATACACATTTTAGCATTATCACTAAACTGTGTGTGGATTTTCCTTAAAACCCATCAAGTTGACTCATGATACCATTTATTATAATCGCAACTGCACATCGCAATATTAGCATCAATAACCGCAATGGGAAAAATTACCCAAATCGTGCAGCCCTACCTCAGACTTTTGAAACTCACGTTATTCGGAAATCTAATTGTGATATTTCATATGCTAATATTGGAATGCAAATGTCAGTCACAATCATAGTACTTGATGTGATTGAGATTGTGAGATTATGTTGAGATTGACGTTTAATAGCTTCCTAGCTAAGACAGTTATAAAGCACAACAGGAAAGGGTACAGTATCATAATTAGCCAACAATCAAACAAAACAAAACAAAACAAAAACCGCAACAATTACATTTCACCTACTCAACCAACTTTTCAATCTGCATGTCGGCCTGATAAATGATTCTCTCACCAGCACTATTCTGATTAGGGTTTGATTATAGTCTGATGAGAAATACGCAACTGCAAAATACAATAACAGGGTGCAGACATGTGTCTATCAGGACTTCATGTACGACATTTGGTGAAGGCGTATTCGATGAGGGATCATAGGTTCAACTTTTATGAGCATCCAATTCCAGAATATTTTGACTCGTACTGAAATCTGTTCTCTAGCCAATAATAAAAAATATATTACACATTTCAAATGTGTCAGAGGGCCCAACTGCAATTTCTAAGTACTTAGGCATGACTTTGTGTAGGGCATGCAACATAAAGAAACCAGATCCCAGAAAAATGAAACATCTTTCCCCAAGCCCCCAAAGCACAGACCTAAAAAATGGAAAAGCTCTCAAACCGAGCAAGCCAATCGGTGTCATTCAGCACAGACACTGGAGTTAAGGCTCAGGCATGGTGAGCCAATCTGGATCAATAATTCTGTCAGCAAAAGAGCCGAGTTGGAAGGGGAGGAACAGAAAGGCCATGGCATCCGTCTAAAAAAATAGGAAAACATAAAACATTCACCCACACATTCTGTATCGGTATACTGCCTAAACCTTTCAGCTCCTCTAAACCGCTCAGACTGGCAAAAATCACCCATTTGCATCAAGTCGCACCTTCCACAGATCATTTGCTTTAAACTGACAATTGTGTCATAATCTGCCCACTCACATGTCACTTATAAACTGATTTATAGTGTGTTTGTCCTGTAAAACAGTAGTTTTCAAACTGGGGGCCGCGAGATGGTGCCAGGGGGCCCCAGTTTTATGACATTTTATGAAATACATTAATTTATCATGAATTCTGTGTAGTTAAACCTAAAAAATAAGGCTACTAACCAAAAGCACTACTTTTTTGTATAATTTAATTTTTTTTATTAAAATGTTGAGTTTTAGGAACAGTTTTTTGTCACCAATTTTCTTTAGGGGTCCGCGAAGGAATGCACCGTACACAAGGGGGGCCGCATGCTGAAAAAGTTTGGGAACCACTGCTGTACAAGACAAAAGAGTTATGTTCTCTTTCTCATGGGTTAATTTAATTTAATATTTTTTTCTGTTTCAAGAAACCCAGGCTGAATGGAGTTTTTAGTTTTGGCTTAAAAATGAGATCAAATTTAAATTTTAGTTAGCATTCATAAGATATTGTTTTGTTGGTTGAAAATCAAAATACAATATTTCTCATAACGAGACATGTCTCCAATGTAAATACAGCATTCATAAGGGAATTAAGATTTTTATTTCAGAGTAGACAAATAATCAAACTCAGCACACAACTCATCATATCCATGTGAGCAAAGCTTCACTCTTTTTCATTTATGTAAGAACTGTTCGGTAAACATTTCGATTGCAAAGAGCAGCGAAGCATTCAAGTTGATCAAAGCTGTGCTGCATTCACACCAAATCAAATTTCAACTGACTGTACAGTATAATGAATGCCGAGGTAAACAAGAGAGAATGTTGCTTCCTGTAAAAAACAACATTGATCACATACAGGTAATTTTTACAGACACATCCTAGAGGCAACATCCTACAGAGTGCAGAATAAATTCTGAAGCCTCACTTACAGTCTGTCTATTCATCTCATTCCAGCAAATGTCTACAACAATTATTTAAACAAGGTTAATACTTAATATAATGAAGGAATTGAAGAATTGAAATTTGTCATGATTCCCCCCCTTAATAAGTTGCTGTGGATTAAAGGGTTTATAAAATGCATGAATGCACAAGTATAAATGAAACAAAAGTTTCTGTTCTGGAAAGTAAGCATAGGTCTTTGCATAATTAGCTCTTTTTCTCAACATGCAATGTTAATTAATACAAGTTAAAAGTGACCCTGTGTCCATGAAACCATTTAAACACAGCTGAAAATGTCAGGCGAATGCCGACTGTGGGCGCTTGGCAGTAAATCTCTTTAGCAGAGCGCTGTAGTTGCTATGATACTTCTGTTTTGTTTATCAGTCATTGTACGATGCACTGATTGATTGGTTGGTGTGGTATTTGTCCCACCCCTCCTCCACTGTGATTAAATGACTGTGTGAAAGCGACATTGATGAGCCCAAAGTTCAACAATTTTCAACACTTAGGGTGCACTTATATTATCCAAACCAAACCCCAACACGATTGTCACCCCTTCCTACTCCCCCAGATGCACGCACTCACACTGTACTTTTATCGATCTGAGCCCGGGCGTGCTTTCGTCATTAAAGGATTAGTCCATTTTCTTAAAAGAAAAATCCAGATAATTTACTCACCACCATGTCATCCAAAATGTTGATGTCTTTCTTTGTTCAGTCCAGAAGAAATTATGTTTTTTGAAGAAAACATTGCAGAATTTTTCTAATTTTAATTGACTTTAATAGAACCCAACATTTAATACTTAACTCAACACGTAACAGTTTTTTTCAACGGAGTTTCAAAGGACTATAAACAATCACAAACGAGGCATAAGGGTCTTATCTAGCGAAACGATTGTCATTTTTGACAATAAAAAAAAACAAATATACACTTTTAAAGCACAACTTCTCGTCGTGGAGATCCGGTCGTGATGCGCCAGCTTACCCCACTACGTCACTGCAATACATCATGAAGCCAAGAGGTCACAGAGGACAAACGCGAAACTCCGCCCCAGTGTTTACAAGCGTCTTGACCGTTCCTACGTTGTTGTATGTCAACTGATACTAATTAATGTCTTTGTGGCAGTTTATTGTTTAAAATGGTCTGCAAATGTGCGTTTTATATATGTAACACGCGACCTCTCTATGTCACCACGCATTTACGCTAGGTCGCGCTGGACCGGATCTTGACGAAAAGTTGTGATTTAAAAGTATATCTTTTTTATTTTTCCTGTCAAAAACGACAATCGCTCCGCCAGACAAGACCCTTATGCCTTGTTTGAGATCATTTAGAGTCCCCCGAAACTCCGCTGAAAAAAACCGCCAAGTGTTGAGTTAAGTATTAAATGTTGGGTTTTATTAAAGTCCATTAAAATTAGAAAAAATCTGCAATGTTTTCTTCAAAAAACATAATTTCTTCTGGACTGAACAAAGAAAGACATCAACATTTTGGATGACATGGTGGTGAGTAAATTATCTGGATTTTTCTTTTAAGAAAATGGAATATTCCTTTAAGATGCGATTGTTTTGAAAAAAGCAGGAAGTAAAGTGCTCTCTTAACAATGGAACCAATTGTAATGTTAAGTCTGTGTTTTTTATTCAGAGTTGTTTGTTGCGCGATGACACACAGCCCTCTTACATGCTATCATATTGCTTAGTTTATCTGTCACGTACATTCATGTAACCCTGCTGCATGCATCAAAAGGTTTTCACCGAGGCAGATAAAGGTGAGTGGTTGTGCAATTGACGTTTCTCCTTTTGAAACGCGCTCAGGTGCGAATGCGCTCACGCCCAAGTAAACCACGCTCCAGCCCACCTCTGCAACCCCGCCGGGGCGCAATTAACCAAACCGCGCCCGGACGCAGTACAGAGCGATCACACTAGTTAAACGAACCAGGCTTTGGGGGTCAAACGCCCCTGAGCGCGGTTTGGTTTGGATAGTGTAAGTACACCCTAAGCACGAACCGGGTGTGCCTCATACATCTTAAAACGTGAAGTTGCTGGCTCTTTGATCGCCCCCTGGTGGCTGGCTGCAGTACAAGTCACAAACCAAGCCCTCTATGCAAATGAACAAGAGCTCTAAATAAAAAAATTCTACATTTTTTTTGAAAGATGGTTTTGGTCCTTTAAAGGCAGAGAATGAAAAAAAAAACGTTTTTACCTTGTCTTAGTTGAATAACGGTAGTCTACCCGTATTCACAAACATACGAAAAGTGCTAAACATTCTGAACATCTCAGTTTCATAGAAATTCCTCCTTTAGAAATGTCCCCCAGAAAGTGGCCCAATCTGAACCATGGATACATATGACCTAAAATGCATCTCACTGCCCCCCCACTCTCATTCAGTTTCCTCCCCTTCTAAATAATTTGTATACATCCGGCCTCTCGCCTCCAATGGAAGTAAATTGCAGCAGTGTTCGCAAAGTTCAAGGTGAAATGACAGTCGCGTTTCGATGTGTGCTCTTCTATCTGCAAAATTTGGTCTGTCCGTGTTCTGAAGCCAATCAGCGTCAAGTGCTTGCATTTCATATTGAGGTTGCCAGTTAAGGGATGCCAAATAGGTGCAAAATCCTGCTTTTAAAATCCCCCACCCTTATATAGCTTTCTGAGAGAGGTTTTTAGGAATCTTTTTGTTGTCTACATGTCACATCAAAGAACAAGGATAAATACCCTATTCAATCTTTCTCTGTGTCACATTTAAGGTAGTTGTTATCACGCTGATATATGTTCAATTGTTCATTTTTGTGATACGTTTAATTTTAGCTAGTAATGCGAGCATTTGGCGGTAGTTTGATACCGCGGCTCCGCCTCTGGCTCCACAAGCGAATCCTTCTGAGCATGCCCTGGCTCCAAACCGTCATTTTTACATGGCAGCGCCCATGGTCGAACATTTTTGGCTTCAATTGATTAAAATAAAAGGAAGCAACGTGCGTCGTCCATCTTTTTAAAATTGCACTACAGAAACAGCACAATTGAGCAATGCCAACCACATTTCCATGCTATCCAAAATCATTTTACAACGGTGTTGAGATGCTTAATTTACCATGACCCAGCAACACATCTTGGGTGTGCAGATGGGGCAAATAGCTTATATCTGGGAAGCTGGTTGAGTATTTTGCAGAATGGATAGACACGTTTTGGAAACCATACAAATGTGACACTGGACCTCAAAACCAGTCATAAGGGTAATTTTTTTTAACTGAGATACATATCATCTGAAAGCTGAATAAATAGTTTTGTTAGGATAGGAAAATATTTGGACAAAATACAACTATTTAAAAATCTAAAATCTGAAAAAAAAGAAAAAATAATCACCTTTAAAGTTGTTCAAATGAAGTCATTTGCACTGCATCCACTCACATTTTTTTTACCCTCCTAAGATGTCTACATATGTGTTGATAGACATCACATTTTTATTGTTGTTTGCACAATAATTATTAATTCTGTGTAACTGTAACCTGTTGTACACAAACGTGGACACTTACACTTCTTCATGTTCAAAGAAAAATATTAAGTTATTATATTTGATATTTCCTAGGCCTAAATAGCTGAAAAAAATCTGAAAAAAGACCAAAGCTCGGGCCTTAGGAGGTTAATATATTATAAGTTGTAATATATTTAAGGTAGGAAATTTACAATATATCTTATGGAACATGATCTTTACATAAAATCCTAATGATTTTTGGTATAAAAGTAAAATCTATAATTTTGACCAATGCAATGTATTTTTGACTTTTGATACAAATATACCTTAAGACCTTAAGGTCTTGTGGTCCAGGGTCTCCAATGCATTACTCTGAATTAAAATCTTCTTCCTGCCTTAACACCAGTAGCATGACAATTTCCTTTCTCCCAGCGTTCACCCCCGCAAGAAACCCTAGACAGTTCCAGGATCTTCAGATGCAGAGGTTGATGCTGATATTTATTTCCGAGACATTCAGGAAGAGTGACAGTGTGACACACGCCACCTGTAGCTACAAGCAAGCAAGGCGGCTGGGTTCTTATTCTGCCAGTCACATGGTAGCGTTAGAAAATTCACCTCACCATTTTATTGATCCCTAGCTAACAGTGAGGTGGAAGCAGATTATGCGATTAAACCGCAGAGGGGTGTCTGTAAAAGGTCATTGCTGTTATGCAGTATATTTTGGGCTCTGTATGTCTGTGTGATCTCAGGTAATTGCATTTAAAAGGAATAGTTGTTGAATGAGATAAACCAGTTAATACAATTTTCTTAACAAAAGATGACACTTCAAGCATGATGAAAAACAGAAAAACAGAATGTTAAACAGAATGAAAAGTAAAATGAAAGACATAAAAACCTATAGACGGTTTCCTCGGACGCACGTGCGTTGTCACAGCTGGTCGAAACTTTACTTCCGGTCCTGTTTGTTTAATGGACTAGTGTTTAAACTGAACTCTGGAACAAATACCTTGAACATATCAAATGTTTTGGTTTCCTAAAGACAAGGGCACATGGCGATCGTGGATCACTGCTATATGAAGGGAGGTTTGGAAGCTGGTTAGTAGTTGTATACATTGTATACATTCTAGTACACATTTTACACAGTAACGTTACCTCAGTGTAGTTTTTTATACGCTTGTATAAAACATAAACTATGGTAATCTACTTGTTGATTATTTTGATTACAGGACTTTATTGTTATTGATTCTTTGCGAGCTTACCAGAAGTTACGTTTGTTCCACGAAAGCCGTTTGTTTATGTTTTTACTGCTGAAATCGTTTATAAATTAAAAGGACATTCCACTTTTTTTGAAAAAAGGCTAATTTTCCAGCTTCCCTAGAGTGAGACATTTGATTTTTACTGTTTTGGAATCCATTTAGCCGATCTCCAGGTCTGGCTGTACCACTTTTAGCATAGTTTAGCATAATCCATTGAATCTGAGTAGACCATTAGCATCGCGCTCAAAAATGACCAAAGAGTTTCAATATTTTTCCTATTTAAAACTTGACTCTTCTGTAGTCACATCATGCACGAAGACCGACGGAAAACCAAAAGTTGCAATTTTCTAGGCAGATATGGCAGGTACTCTCACCCTACTGAAAAATCCAGATAAGCATAAGCTGGTGAGCTGGTTTTAGCTGGTCTCCCAGCTTGGTTTTAGCCGGTACTGCTGGTGTAGTAAGCAGGTCTAGCTGTGTTTTGGTCACTTTTTAAGCTGGTCTAGCTGGACTTAGCTGGTCATGCTGGAAGACCAGCTGACCTACCAGCTTGACCAGCTTTGCCAGGCTGGGAGGACCAGCTTAGACCAGCTAAAACCAGCTACCAGCTTATGCTGGTCTTTGCTGGATTTGTCTGTAAAATGTAATAAGTTGAGTTTACTTAAAAAAGTGAGGAAACTGATTGCCTCATAATTTTAAGTAAGTTAGTGTGTTGCTTTTAAGTTGGCAAAACTTTATATTATTTGTAGCCTAAACTTATTCAACAAGTAAGGTAGAGTATTGATTTTAAGTTGTCAAAACTTAACAGTACAAGTAGACTAAACTTATTAATCAAGTAAAGTTAAGTACTCTTTACTTAAAATCATTAGTTGAGATAACTTCTTTTTATTGTTCACTTTACTTGTAAATATAAGGAAACTGATTGCCTTACATTTGTAAGTAAGCTGAACTAACAAAAATGAGTAAAGCCAAAAAGCAACAAAATGAGGTTAAAACATTTATTTTAAACATGTTAACAGTGTACAAAGTAAAACATTTACACACACACACACACACACACACACACACACACACACACACACACACACACACACACACACACACACACACACACACACACACACACACACACACACACACACACACACACACACACACACGAAAGGGGTTTGTGTTCAGTCACCCATCAATCTGGATACCCAAAATGCAACAATAGACCTAAGACAGTCTTGTTTCTGTTATTACAAACACAATGAACACACCTTGACAAACAAATTCAAAACTAGTTTTTTTTTAGTGACTGCAGTTTTGGTTTTGTATCCAGGTTGTCATGTGACTGATAAAAAATCACAAATTGCATCAACAGACCTACAGTAACAATCTTGTTTCTGCCATCAGAAACACGCAAAATACAGCTTAACTAAAACATCAAAGTTTTGCAGCAATTAAAGTTGAGTTTTTCTGGAACTTGTATCCAGGTTGACGAAAAATAAAAACCCCAAAATGCAACAGATCTACAGTAACACGAACTTGTTTCACACAAAACACACTACTTCACATTAGTATGTTTTGTAGTGATGGCAGTTTTGACTTTAGTGATTTGTGCCCCAGGGAAAGAAAAACCCTGTGAATCAACTCAAAATAAGCTGTGAAGAGGTACTCCATATTTAAAACAACGATCAGTCCAAAAACTAAACACATGGCATGTGATACTTTCTCAAGTCCATCCATGGCTGTGACACCCTACCAAATAATTGCTGTAAACCATGTGGAGAAATGTGTCTGTCCTCCGGCACCAGACTGAGAATTCCTATTGATAGTTGAGGTGGGTCACCATCACAGTCCTAATAAGATAGAAACGCAATATTAATATACATTCTCATAATACAAATGCAAAGTGGATGTGTCATTTAAAAATTTAAACTGTTCAAGGTGATGTTACTAGTTTTTGAAGTGACACTTAAATTTGTAACAGTGCTTCGGTTGGAATTGCCAATAATAATTTGGACCTTTCAGCAGAAGCTTCTTTCCTGGTGGTGCAAAAACATCATTGGAACATATTTAATTAATAATATCTTGTTAGAAAACTCTTCTATAGGTAAGGTATATTGTATAGGCAGCAGGTTGTTTTTCCAGAAATAATCCCCAACAGTTTGATCAGGACTCTGTGTCAAGCAAAGGGTCTTGTATCAAACTGAAGGGGCTTATTTCATGATAACAACCTGCTGTCTGTGCATTATCCCACTTGTTATGTGGCTATTTTACTCATAAGGTAAGCAACATTAAATATTTATTTTAACTATTTTATAAGCTTATTTTTAACAAATACAGGAAAACCTGTTTATTTTCAGTTTTAAGACAAGACGTTCAAATGTCACAAACACACTATTTGGTTTAATAATTTGTAACTATAACATCATATGTTATTAAAAGACATTTGATTTAATTTTGTGTATTATTAAACTGTACCTGTCAAATTTATTTCCAGCATACAGGTTACAGCGTGTTTAAGCGGTTCTAATCTGTTTTGAATACATCTGAATGTAGTCGAAAGTGGACAGCTCAAAACGGTTTACACACTGTTAACACCTGTATTAAGCTTTGTTCACTCATAATGCGATAAACCAAAACCCATAGTGTCACGTTGATGTATTTCGCTACTGTCAGGTATACATCTCAGACTGATCTTTGAATATTTGATGTTTTGCTTTCTTTTTGGTTATGAATTGGTTATGTAATTGGCATAAAACCTTTACCTGGCAAATAAATTATGTTTTAATTTATTCACAGCATTTATCAGAAGTTATTGATTCTCTTAATTGACGGAATAACTCAATGGCGGGGAAAGAGTTCAAAACTACAATACAAATTTCTCGCTAGAAATGCAACCAAAAGTGAAAATATTACTTTATTTACAGTAAATGTGTGCTCAGTTGCTTTCTTGCCCACCATTTTATTTTATCGAACTCAACCAGGCTCAACCAATCCTGAGCATGCTCACGCATAGAATTGTGGGACAAAAGGATGTGCCTTGGTGCCTTTAATTATCTTCTATTTACACATTATTTCTTTAATAATGCTAATTAAATGCGAACACAAAAATTAGGACATCTCATATTGATTAAACGAGAAGAATACTAACCATGTTTGTTTTCAGGAAGTCTGTAGTGTCTCCCGCAAGAAGGATAGCAAGACCACGTAGAACTACCGTCCACCGAGCACTGACATCAGTGATGTTCTGACAAATAATACATAAAACATTGAGATCAACAGTGAGAACAGATTACTTAAAAGTTAGCAAATGGACTTAAAGCAACACTATGTAGTTTCCATGTAAAAATGACTTACAGCTCCCCCATGTGGTTGAAAAGCGCAACAGTGCCTGGTATCAGTCACTCTTCTGCAGGCAGGGGGAGGGGTGGGGTTGTGTTTCCTACCCTCCACTGCCACTTTCAGAGTGTGCTTGTAACAGCTAGGAGGCTGCTCAGGTTGCAGCAACAGTACAATTTGTCCAGTTAGAAGTTGTTCTATCACTGAAATAATTTTAGAGACATTATTTAAAGGTAAAAAAACTACATAGTGTTGCTTTAAACTATTTAAAACAAACAAACAAAAATACTTACTATTAGATACTCGAGAGCTTTTAAACTTTTCTCTCATTCAAAATCTTCAAAAACAATGTTTAGCAAGGGATGAGAACAATTCTTGCTTGAGGTTTTTGCTTGCGACTTGGTTGTACTCCACAGTAACGTTATACTATATGAAAGAAGGATAACAAAAGAAACAACATATCAAGATTTAAAAAGTTTTGACATGCCCTAAATAAAATGTGTGTTAATTACCTGACTTTCCATGAAGGGTATGCGCTCTCTTCAAAGAAACAAGCTCCTGCTAAATAATAATAATATACAATTAACATAGTATATTGATTGATAGATACTAAAAAGCAATTGTAAAAACAACATTTTTAGCATTCACTCTATAAACTTAAAACTTTTTATACAGCACATCTCTTAACATAACTTGGCATTTTAAGGTATGAAATTATTAATGTTTTTTCTCCAGAGGTGGGTAGAAACATGCTTACTGCATTACATTGACTTGAGTAACAATTTTGAAAGCACCTACTTTAAAGGGTGCTATTTTACCTTTTATAAGCAGTTCTAAGCATTTTCATGTAGTTTATTATTATAAACCACACCAACACGAATTATAAACTCACTTCTTAAGCAGTTTTTCCATTGCATACTTTTACTTTTACTCAAGCAGTTATTACTATAAGGCTTAACTTTAACTAACTTTTTATATAATAAAATTTGTACTCAATCTACCTCTGCATATTAGTTACTTATGTCTGTTGAACGAAAATGTTTATCTTTAAACATACATGATTAGCAGTTGTTGGATTGCTAATTGTGATCAAATAGCATGCATCAGTTTTATTATTACCGACAAAATATTACTGTTTACAAACTGTGATTGTAATATTGCGATAAAAATGTATCAATTAAAAAATAAAAATGATATATAAGCACAAACTTACCTCCTCATGCTCTCATCCGACCATGTGCTGTTGTCGTCTTCTTCAGTTAACCACTCAGTTAAGCCACCACTTACTCCTTGGGAGCATTACTGCCACCTACTGTGCAGTAATCCTTTTTGAAAATACTTGAAATTTTAAGTTGAGCTAAATTAATCTTTTAAGTTTAATCAAGTTGACTTGAGTTTGCATAGAAAAAAGTTGGGATTACTTAGTTAAACTAAGTAAGGTTAACAAACTTAATTAAATAAGTTAAGTTTACTTAATCTTTTTAGTAAGCTCAGCTATTACATTTTACAGTGAGTAGGGCATTCTGGTGTAATAACAAAGGACTTTTCTGCAGCAGGCGCAATGATATTACGCAGCGCCCAAAAATAGTCCCCTTGGTATCTTTCAATAGCACTGCGTAATATCATAGCAAAAATATTGAAACGTTTTGGTCATTTTTGAGCGCAATGCTAATGGTCTAATCAGATTCAATGGATTATGCAAAGCTATGCTAAAAGTGGTACTGCCAGACCCGGAGATCGGCTGAATGGATTCCAAAACGGTAAAAATCTAATGTTTAACTCTTTCGCCGCCATTGACGAGATATCTCGTCATTTAAGAGAAAACGCTTCCCCGCCAATGACGAGATTTTCCGTCTTTCCGCAATACCGCCATTATCCACCAGGTGGCGCCCTTCCGCAACTTTTTAAACCCGGAAGTATTGCCCTAGGGCAAGCTGCTGCATGTCCGTGTCTGTTTTAAAGATCGCTCTGAATGGGATCTCTATGAAAACTCCGTCACAAACATGGAATTATCTCTGCTTTTTGCTCAAAATGTGGTGTTTTTGCAGAAACCTACCCATATTCAAAAGCTGATTACAAAAGAACTAATCAAGGTAGGATGAAACGTTTTTTTTGTTTGAAAGCAGAGGGTCTGTTCTTTCATTTGGTATACTGTATGTTTATATATTTGAAGAAGAACATTTTCTGGAAGGCATTACACTTTGGTGAAAATCATGAAAAACGCTGGTGCTGGCTGGCAACTTTAAAAAAAAATGCTGGCGGTGAAAGAGTTAAAGAGTAACTAAACCCTAAACCAACTTTTTTTAGTTAATGATCTGCAAGAATGATGCTTTATTAGTGCTGTTCATTGATTTTAGTAAGTTTTTTGACATTTGGATATAAAGTGTTTCAACACTACAATATATGGTGTAAAAACGTCTGAGTGCTGCCCTCTTCAGGTTGAACGGTGGCTACTGCAGTTGAATTTTCCTATTGGATGTTGGGTCCAAAAAATAACTCGTGACGTAAGCAGGTTCAAGCTAACCACGCCCTTGTTACGATCTCACCACACACTTGGTACGAGCTTAATTTGTCCCCTGTATCTCCGTTGGGATCTGCCCACTTTCTTGCATTTTTCAAATATTGCCAGTGGGTGGAGTCAGGCTCTGACCAGGGGTTTAGTTACTCTCTAAATGAGCCTATTTTTTAAAAAAGTGGAGTGTCCCTTTAAATCAAAACAACATTTCTAGTAAAACATGTTTACATTGCTAGTTTTATGCATAGCACCCTAGCAATCACTCCAGGTGACAAAATGGCAACATTCAGTCACAAAAACTGATTTGCGTCTTTAAAAGTCTTCTTTAGCTCAATTGGTAGACCATTGTATAAGCAACGCAAAGGTCATGGGTTTGATATCAGAGAATGCAGTCTAAATTTAAAATCTTGTTTTTTATTTATTTTATTTTATTTTATTTTTATTTTATTATTATTTTTTTATTTTTTTATTTTTTATTTTATTATTATTATTTTATTTTTATTTTATTTTATACATTTACTTATAGCCGTTGAAAGTGGTACCGCAGTCTAAATTCAAAATATTGGAGACGGTTTTATCCCTTCCCCCTTCTTGGGTTGCTAGGCACATACAGGAGCGCAACTGATGATGGAAAGCATACGTTTATCTGCTAATTGTTACGTTTGCAATGTTTTTTATTGTCTGCAAATGACATACATACACGGATGTTGGAAACATATACACTGCCCAACAGAAATAAACACATAAGGTAGAAGAATGGGAGTGGATCACAGTACTGCACAGTGGGGTGGATTCATCATAAACCATATGGATGAAGAAAAGCTTCAGGATTGATTACAACAATGATCAAAGCTTTAATCGCAGACCAGTCACCTCTGATCAATTCTTCTCTATAAAGGCAGATAAACCCATGGCCATTTGACAGAAAAATGCCCCAATTAATCTGCTATAACAAAGACAGAAAAAGAAGAGACAGAATAAGCACACAGGTACGCACAACAAAGAAAATCACTTAAAATAACAAAAAGTGAGAAAGAATGAGGTACAATCAGACTGTTGAAATTTTATTGGCTTAACTCTAGAGAACAGTCCTGCTTCTATTCCTAGGAATAAATTAATAATTCACTATTTGACTTCCTCGATCAATTTACCACCTGACAGCACGAGAAAAGTCAGTCCTGAATTAATTTGTTCTAATTTGTTCCCACCTGGTTCCAGTCTTAATCACAGTTTTTATTGCTATGCTTTCTTGAGTGTTTCAGTCAAACATCTTGATCCGTATGAGTCTTAAAAAACATTTAAGTATGCAAATGAAGTCATCTACTACTGCCAATGCAATCACCCAAAACCTCTGACTGACAGCGTTACATTTCTTCTCACAATTAACTCCTCGTATTGTTCACCCATCAGGTATCAAAATCTCATTAGCCAACAGTTCGAGTGTCAGGAAAAGCGGCTGACATTTAATGACAAAGTGAACACAGCCTGGTTTCTTAAAACATAACCATAATTTCAACAGCCACTGCAGTCCAAAAAACAATAATAACACAAGATCGGTTCGCCGTAACAATTTTTCCCTGTAAACACAGCGATCGAACAGCAATAAAATTCTCTCTCTCTCTTTTTTGGCTTCGTAGGTCTAATGTTAACCAGTTCACTACAACCCCAATCACAGTACGAAATGTCACATTCCTTTAATAAGCGTTTCGGAAACATGCTCCATTTGGCCTGGGTGGCTATTTCTGCTCGGCTGACCTTTAGTAGCTCTTAAGGTAGTAACTAATGAGTTTGGCTTCATGCAAATGTAACATGAGGTGTGTCGGGTTTAGTGTGTCGCTTTGTCATCAGGCTGAGGCAATGAATAATATAGCATTGTAGTGTGAAAGGGAAGATTTACCCTGAGCTGATGCTCTGCAATTTGAGAGCATCAGTTACACCGCAGTGGAAAAGCAGAAGACCACAGAAGCATTGTGGGATTGATATTTTGTTTGTGTTCGTGACAGTCTGGGATTCAACGTAACAGGTGTGGGATTTGACACACTAGGGTTCCGCTTCATCTACGTGCACAACAGACAACAGTAATGCAGAATAACTGTGATGTTTCTTGTTCTAACAAACAGACAGAGCTGAGAATTTAAATGATCTTCCTTTTCTATATTTTGCTAGTGGAGTTGAAATGCAAATGAAATGTGCAATAACAAAATGTGAAGCTTTCAGAATTTCTTTACACATTATTTCATTTGTTTAGGAGAGAAAGTCATTGCATTACTGCACAGACTATTCCGTTCTATTCTATTCTATTCCGTTCCATTCTATTCTATTCTATTTTAGTCTATTCCGTTCTGTTACTGTCCAGTCTTCGTTCTATGCTTTATATTTAATATTTAAAATAATATTTTATTTTATTTTATTTATTTTAATTCCTCATTCCATTTTATTTTATTTTATTCTTTGTTCCATCTTTCTTTTCATCCTTTAATTTATTTTTTCTTTATTTTATTTTATTTTTATTCCTCGTTCCATTTGATTTGATTTTATTTTTATTCCTCATTCCATCCTTTGTTTCATCCTTTATTTTATTTTATTTTTATTCCTCGTTCCATTTTATTTTATTTTTATTCCTCGTTCCATTACCCGTTCCATCCTTTCTTCTATTCTATTCTACTCTATTCTATTCTATTCTATTCTATTCTATTCTATTCTATTCTATTCTATTCTATTCCGTTCTGTTACAGTCCAGTCTTTGTTCTATGCTTTATAAATTTATTTAATATTTAAAATAATATTTTATTTTATTTTTTTATTCCTCATTCCATTTTATTTTATTCTTTGTTCCATCCTTCATTTCATCCTTTATTTCATTTTATTTTTATTCCTCGTTCTATTTGATTTGATTTGATTTTTTATTCCTCGTTCCATCCTTCGTTTCATTCTTTATTTTATTTTATTGTATTTTTATTCCTCGTTCCATTTTATTTTATTTTTATTGCCCGTTCCATCCTTTGTTCTATTCTATTCTATTCTATTCTATTCTATTCTGTTACAGTCCAATCTTCGTTCTATGCTATTTTATTTTATTCCTTGTTCCATTTTATTTTATTTTATTTTATTCTTTGTTCCATCCTTCGTTTCATCCTTCATTTTATTTTATTTTATTTGTATTCCTCGTTCCATTTTATTTTATTCTATTTTTATTCCCTATTCCATTACCCGTTCCATCCGTTCCATTGTTCTATTCTATTCTATTCTATTCTATTCTATTCTATTCTATTCTATTCTATTCTATTCTATTCTATTCTATTCTATTCGTCCCATTCTGTTCCGTTCTGTTACAGTCCAGTCTTCGTTCTATGCTATGCTATTTACTTCGTTTCATCCTTTATTTTATTTTAGTTTTATTCCCTTTCATCCTTCGTTTCATCCTTTATTTTATTTTTATTCCTCGTTCCATTTTATTTTATTTTATTTTTATTCCCCGTTCCATCCTTTATTCTATTCTATTCTATTCTATTCCATTCCATTCCATTCCATTCCATTCCATTCCATTCCATTCCATTCCATTCCATTCCATTCCATTCTATTCGTCCCATTCTGTTCCAGTCCAGTCTTCGTTTTATTTTATTTTATTTTATTTATTTATTTTATTTATTGTTCCATTTTATTTGATTTTATTCTTCGTTCCATCCTTTGTTTCATCCTTTATTTTATTTTGTTTTATTTTTCGTTCCATTCCTCGTTCCAATACCCGTTCTATCATTCGTTCTATTCTATTCTATTCTATTCTATTCTATTCTATTCTATTCTATTCTATTCTATTCTATTCTATTCTATTCTATTCTATTCTATTCTATTGTTATTTGCGTCAAACGTGTCTTTCGAGCAAGCTCAACTCAAGTGGAGAATTTGCATGATGCTTTGTCACGCAAGCCAATCAGCAAACAGCATGTCCAGTTTGTAATGTTCAGCTTTATCAGAAAATGGAAGAGAGTATTATTAGCCATCTGCGGCGTGCCTCTGGATGGTGCTGTGAACCCAGACACATCTGTGTTTGGCTTTCTGGCATATTTGGGACTTCCACAACAGGTACAGAACAGCAATAGTATTAGTCTCCATAAGGGAAAAATGGCGCTTTTGTTGTTGAAAAATTGTTGTCGAAAAAATTTTGTTGCCGTGTGCGTGAAGACACTCCTCATCACACAATGTTTTAATTTGCATGAGTGAGGCGGCCAAAAAGAAGTTAATCTAGCAAGTAATCTAGCAAAAAACCCAATGTGAACTTCGCTTTTGGTGTGTGCACAGCATTAGTTGTGTATACAGGTGCAGTTCTGTATTAGTTGTATAAAATGCCAATATAATATTATTTCTTCAAAATCATAACCCATGCACAGATTGCAGGACACAACATAAAACACTCTCAAGCAAAAAGACGAGTAGGTGTTCACATACTCATTAACACATTATATTCTCTTCATCTGTCCATCTGTCTCATTCTCATCTTCCTCTCTGTATCTGTGTGGGTAGAGAGCACATTCGTGAGACGTGTCTGAGGCGGCTAATTGACTTTAATATCTCCGGTCCTCTCTGAGCACAGCTGAACTGCAGCAGACGAGTCATCTGTGTCTGTGCTACCCGACCCTTAAGTGTGCTTGAACCTTGAATCTCTTAAACCATGGATCTCGTTGCATCGAGCTGTCAGAGATGCAACATTCATACATACATACATTTTGTATGTTTTGACCTTGACCTTGAAATGTACAATATCAGTATACTGAAACTAACACTATGCAGTAACTGCGGTAAATAAATAGGATGGTATGGTTTGGTTAATATAATCTTATTATTAGTACAATAAATCAAAAAATTCATTTATTCACACGTTTAAAAACCTCAGTTTATGTTTTAAATGCCTATCCAGAAGCATGTGTGCTGATAAATAATAAGATAACTAATAAAATCTCATTGTACATACACAACATGTTAGTGTAAGGGGTGCATGCTAATGTAGCTTAATTTTTCAAGATCTTAGGTGAGATTTAACCTTAATATGTGAATTCTGCTGACCAAGGTTTGTACATTCTAGATGTAATATTGTTAGGAAAGAGGTTAAATCATGTTTATGATGTATGATGCTTAGCCTGTTGACCGCGACTATTATAGCTCTTCAGCACCGGACCTTATGGGAAATGAAGTGCACAATGTAACCATCAATCTTTATCAATACAAAATGATCATGACCTGAGTTGCCAAGGATAATGCTAACTGGATAATAGCATGCAACCTTAAGTACGCCAAGGACTTTAAGATGGATGGATTCTCTTGGAAATCCCAAGTGACCTCTCGTGTAAGGTAACTAGCCTAATGTTATTTACAAATATAGAGATCTTTTCTTAACTTTTACACCTATAAACAGGGTCCAAAATATACACTTGCCAAGGAACAAATGCAATGCTATTTGGCCAGTAACAAAGTGCAATGTAATAAATGGCTTGACTTAAACTGTAGTGCTTTAATTAAACCGTCCACTAAAGAAAACATCTCATACAAGTCACTTTAGGAAAAATGATTCCTTAAGATCAACTGAAAATCTAGGATCTAGGGCCTAAAGTTTGTTCTCTCCAGAACAACATGTGGTGCATTATAAAATAAAATAAAAAACAATGCTTTTACAGGTGCAGTTTTACTGAGAGACAGAGAATGACATTAAGGTTTTACAACATATATGATGCTGCAAGTGATGCACATTATACGCACTGCTACAAAAATATTTGTTTCTCTTCGGAAAGTTACAGAATTTTGAGAGCAACGTGAATATGAACTAACAACAGCAAAATAAGCTTCAGATAAACAGAAATGACACAAGAGACACATTGACCTGTGCAGCACTCCTGAAGCTCCCCACAGGAAATGCCAAACAACATCTGCTTACAGATTAATCTGCTCATATCCAACTGGCAACATATGGACAAATCAGCAAATATGTCCAGCTTTACAATGCACATCTTCAACACGGAGACATCTTTAATAAAGGCTTGACATTAGTCTAATATAAACCACAGCATCGGTGTGATATGCAGATGGGCATCTTGTAGTGTTTACAATAAACGTCATTACTTGCTTCACAGTCAGCAGTGATTAATCATTGCCACCCTGCAGGAACAGGACATCATCAAAAGAAGATGGATGGACTGCATGTTAAAGAATATGAAAATACATTAAAATATGCATCAGTACACAGTCGGGCAAAGAATTCGCCTCCGGTTATGGCCTGTGTGAAAAAGTTTGCGTAATGACAAAGTTTGAATGTGTAAGATGTACAGTTAGGGGGATGCAAACATACACACACACACCACTTCTCAAAACAGCCTCATTTAGAAAACTTTGAATACAAATCCCATTTCTCATACTGTTTGTGCTACTGCAACATTTATGAAGTTGGAAGGAGCCTATAATACACTATTTCAAATGATTTAATGCACTACAAAAACCAGACTTGCGGGTTACAATGTTATACAGCGAAATCATTTTAGTTTTTGACTAGACTACCTTCAACTTTTCGTGATTCATAAAATTTTGGCTTTTAAAAATTAAAGGAATATTCAATTTTCTTAAAAGAAAAATCCAGATAATTTACTCACCACCATGTCATCCAAAATGTTGATGTCTTTCTTTGTTCAGTCCAGAAGAAATGATGTTTTTGAGGAAAACATTGCAGGATTTTTCTCATTTTAATGGACTTTAATAGAGCCCAAGATTTAATACTTAACTCTACACTTAACAGTTTTTTTTTACGGAGTTTCAAATGACTATAAACGATCCCAAACGAGGCATAAGGGTCTTATCTAGCGAAACGATTGTCATTTTTGACAAGAAAAATAAAAAATATGCTCTTTTAAACCACAACTTTTCGTCTAGGTCCGGTCCAGCGCAACCTAACGTAAATGCGTAGTGACGGGATGGTCACGTGTTACATATATAAAACGCAAATTTGCGGACCATTGTAAACAATAAACATTAAAAGACATTAATTAGTATCAGTTGACATACAACAACGTAGGAACGGTCCTCTTTCAACACATTTGTAAACACTGGGGCGGAGTTTCGCGTTCGTCCTCTGTGACCTCTTGACGTCATGACGTATTGCGTGGGGTCACGCTAACGCATCACGACCGGATTTAGACGAGAAGTTGTGGTTTAAAAGTGGACATCTCTCATTTTTCCCGTCAAAAATGACAATCGCTTCGCTAGACAAGACCCCCATGCCTCGCCTGGGATCGTTCACAGTCATCTGAAACTCCGTTGAAAAAACTGCCAAGTGTTGAGTTAAGTATCAAATGTTGGGCTCTATTAAAGTCCATTAAAATGAGAAAAATCCTGCAACGCTTTCCTCAAAAAACATAATTTCTTCTCGACTGAACAAAGAAAGACATCAACATTTTGGATGACATGGTGGTGAGTAAATGATCTGGATTTTTCTTTTAAGAAAATGGAATATTCCTTTAAAGGTAAAAGATCCATGACTTGTCTGCTGGCCCTGAGGTCTCACTTCATTTTCTTTTCAGAAAAGCCTCATTAATAGGTTCATACATGACTGCACACATCTCATCTCAACCCAACACCTATGTATTTTAAATAAGGAACAATCAATTGAAAGAACCCCAGGAAATTTTTAATGGTTTTCACCATAAATTATTCTCTGAGATATATTATATAGTATTCTTCTAACCCTTGAATTTTAAAGTGAAATATTGTCCTAGGGCTGCTTAGTAACCATAAAGTATTGAATCTGAGGTATAATAACACAAATGCTTGCTTTCTTTAACTCTATGTTAAATAATCATTAAAAAATAATAAATAATTAAAAATGATAAAAAACAAAAACCGTATACACTCAAAAATGCAGGTTTTTTAACCCAGCGTTGGGTCCAAAAGGGCAAACACAGCAAACCAAAAAATGCTTATATTTGATCCAACAATGGGTTAAAACCGAGGGACAACTTTCTGATCTCTCTCATGAAGCCAATACGGAAGTGACTTAAACTGCAATTCATCGACTGACCCCTAGAGGCTCCAAAACAGAGTCAATTCCCATAGACCCCCATGTTAAAATGGCAATCTTTAGAACAGAAAATAATGTGTTTACAGCCCGGTACATAAAGTGTTTTTGGTCTTTATAGCTAATATTGCCCTTCATGACAACTGTGAGGGGGGTGAATTTGTTTTTGTAACTCATCCGTTTAAATTACATCAAGCCTTAAAGTTCTGCATAATTAAGGGCGTGGCCACTCGAGTGACGGTTGAACTGCCACTGCTGTCACTAGAGTCAAGCTAGGCGGCCATCGTTTCAGCAACCAGCCACCTCAGCTTCACCCATTTCACAACTCTTTACCCACTTTCAGGTATCCGCAAGTGATGTGCAGTGATGCACGGTCAAGATGGTGACGCAGGCACCGCCAACTATTGGCTTCAAAAACGATCTTCAGGAACCTAGCTTTGTGGTCAAGACCACCTAAACCGAGACCAAGTCATGACCAAGACCAAGACAGGCCAAGACCGAGACAAGACCAAGACTTTAAAGGGTTGAGACCAAGTCAAGACCAAGACAGGCCAAGACCAAGTCAAAACCAAGACCAGTGCAAGTCACTGCATTAAAACACTTCTTGGGCTCTATCTTACACCCGGCGCATTGCGCGGCGCAAGTGTCTTTTGCTAGTTTCCACCCTGCACAATTATCATTTTCATGTTTAGCGCCAAGTTGTTTAAATAGCAAATGCATTTGCGCTCCCTTTTGCGCCCATGGGTGTTCTGTTCTCAAAACGAAGTGTGTTCAGGCGCATTGTTGGCGCGTTGTTATTTTGAGGGAAATAAAATAGACTACGCCATTGACCAACAAAAACCTGGTCTAAAGTCTAAAGTCAATGACGCAATATGTTTTTTGTTATTTAAAGAGCGCATTATTAATATGCGCCTATAAACGGGACGACAACACGGGTTTTCTTATTTCTTTTCTTAGCCTCTTAAGTAAATAAATGCTTTGCTTTAAACAAATGCATCAGTTTTTAAATGATTTTTTTTTAATGCTACCTCACGGATTTATTGTATATGATGACTCTGTACCTGTGGATATGGTGAGACAAAAAACATTTTTTAAGTAATGCTTAAAAAAACTCTTTGCTTAAAAAAAACGCTGTCCAAGTGCTGAAACGTGCGGAGAGCCATTTGTTAATTCCTTATCTCCT
This sequence comes from Misgurnus anguillicaudatus, assembly GCF_027580225.2. Lineage (NCBI taxonomy): Eukaryota > Metazoa > Chordata > Actinopteri > Cypriniformes > Cobitidae > Misgurnus > Misgurnus anguillicaudatus. Next base: position 5,635,735 of record NC_073343.2, read on the forward strand.
GTTTGTTACAATTAAAGTATTTTTAGAGTACAAACCTTTTCTTACATAAATAAAATAAATGTAAATAATTTTTTGATGATATTGGATAGCCATACATTTAAAGCAATTAAAAGCCTGCTTTTTCACTTCCATGACTAAAAGAAAACGGGTTTTAAAGGTTTTAATAAAAAAATAACAATTTCAATACGAATGAAAAACAACACAATTATTTAACATTAATCTTAAACTGGGGGTCTTCTTCCTTAGTTTTTCAGTTTACAAAGTCCGTCATCTAAATAGGGATCAGACATTTCGCCAGTGCAACAGGCTTTTAAAGGGGATGAGAGCTGAGGCTCTCATTGTTTTATTGCACATTACGCCCCAAATACTCCCATTACTCATAAAAAAAATAGGACCAAATCTTTCCGCTCGGCGCACAAACTATTTTTCCCGTCTTTAAATTAGCAAAAGTGGATTCGGACACGCCCATTTAGACGTTGCGCTGTGCGCTTAAGACTATGCGCTTAGATCGTTGAAGTAGGGCCCCTTGTCTGTGTGTGTTTGCGTGCGTGCGTGCATGCATGCGTGCGTGCGTGTGTGTGTGTGTGTGTGTGTGTGTGTGTGTGCGCCATCAGTAAAGCTGATAAAATAATCAAAGGCATTGCAGATTCAGTATGTGGGAATTTATCTTTGTCTATAAGCAAATAAAAGTGAACAAACACTAAAGAGTTGAAATCAACTTAACCATTTATTTTAAACTGTCTTTCCATGGCTTTGCCATCCACTTAACACAATGCAGGTGTTTTTAGTAATAAAATTAGAAAAAGTGTCATCGGGAGAAACTTAAACAATGCTTAAACAATGCCAACATCATATGCCAAACCTGAATAAACTACATAAAATTAATGATAAATAAATTTGTGATGTGCCATCAGTTGTGGTCTTGACTGGTCTTGAAATAAAATTCGGAGTCCTCTTTGTCCGAGACGAGACCAAGTAAAAACGCTGTTGATTCCGAGCCGAAACCAAGACCTTTAAAAAGTGGTCTTGAGACCGGTCTCGAGAACTACAACACTACAGGAACCTATGGGTGACGTCACGGAAACTACGCCCATATTTTTTTACGGTCTATGGTTAAAACAACCAAGCATTTTGGGTTGAAACAGTGGCTCAGTGGTTCATGTAGGTATTCTAAAAATTGGAAGATTGGTGGTTTAATCTCCGACTCCACCTGGCCAAGTGTCAAGGTGTCCTTGAGCAAGACACCTAACTCCAGCTGCTCCGGACGAGCTGGATGGCACCTTGCATGGCTGACACTGCCATCGGTGTATGAACGAGTGAGTGGGTGAATGTGAGGCAACTTGTAAAGCGCTTTGGATGGCCATAGGTCTGTTAAAAGCGCTACATAAATGTAGTCCATTTTATATTAAAAGTGGACTTTTTAAGAATGTTTAAGCTTAAGTTTGCTATTATTCAAAAAAATAAAAAAATAAACATTGCCTGAAAAATATTCACTATAGTTAAAAAAAGTCTGACAACAAACCTGAGTCTCCCTTATTTTTAAATAAAAAATATGTAAATTAATTCATTGTCTATATTTTTACTATCACTACTCCCACGCTCTCTGGCAGCCCAAAAGTAAAACCCAGTGGTTTTGATATAGGCAGAAATTCAATGACAACCCTTTGCAACTGAATTTTATCATGAATTCCCTAAACCATGCTGATATAATTCCATTCAAGATATAAAATAGGAATCCTGAGCTTATCGTGCTTTGCACATCTTTACCAATTTCCTTTTTCGGTTACTGAAAGGGCATTTCGTGTAATCCATCACTATGAATGTCCTGACTGCCATTTCATGCTGTCTGTTTCTTTCCATCATTTGTTCATTAATAAGAATCTGAATCTGTTGTTTCCTGTCAGCACAAAGACAGCCTGAGCCAGTGTGCCGAAGAGAACGAGAGATCTATTCGGAAATGGTGTCATTTTTAAAAGTTTAAGAGAAGGTTTCTTCTGAGCCACATTCTTTTAAAGAATTTCCTTATTATTATCATGGTGAATGAAGGATATCAATAATAGAATATGAGGTTTCATTTATCCTTCAAACTCCTTTTATTAAATATTGACATTATTCGGAGCTAACAAGAGTAACTAAATGTGAAAACACAGGTTCTTGTGTTTGACAGATTTATCAGAAAACTATAATTATTAATAAAGAATATTGTTTCTCAAATAGGTTACTAGAAAATAAGCTTTACACTCGCCAATGACAATTTGTGTAAAGTACACCAGTTCTTTTCATTTTTTTTCCTCAAAGGATAGAAAAACTTTCAATCTCTAGTTTCAGTTTTACGCTGATAATTAGCTGGTTCAAGCTCTGTGGCTTACACTGTGTGCTAACCAGATGAATCATAAACCCTTTTTACACAGAGTGTTGATCAGAAAATTGGGATAGAGTTGCTAGAATGCTCTGTGTGAACGCAAACACATCCCAGGACTTATCCCGTGATTGATCCCAAATTTAGGACTTAACGTTGCACATTCCGGAACGTGAACAAACTAAAAATGCTAAGTTGTTACAACACATGACTGGAACAAATGGACCAACCCAACCGTTGGGTTATGGATGCACCTAATATTCGTCCACCAAAAATTTTCTTTAGAAAATGTCCCAAAAGAGATTTTTTTTCAAAAGAGAGACTTTTATCACCGAAACAATATGGACGAAATGTTGTGATGACGCAAACAGACACCAGTCTGTGCTTATTTGGTCTTAAAGAGACAGTAACCTCAATTAACCTACTTAAATCTCTGTCATTAATGTTAATCAAACAACCCAAGACAAAGAGAAAATCACTTCTGTTGCTCTAAAAAAGAATAATAATTATATTTACTTTATACAATAAAACAGTGTTATGATTCATTTTATTCGATTTCTGTACCTAATGCTAATTTCAGACCTTACTTAATGTGCAAGTTTGTTCCTTTTTTAAATGTTTGCAATTTCTTTATTTGTTTAGATTTTATTTTCACTCCCCCTTTTTGCTGATCCGAAATATAATCTGATCCGTGCCTCAAAAACTGTAATGTGATCCATTACACCCCTAGTAAAGTTAGTACACAGTGATGGCCGTAAATGCAATGGTACTAATAATTGGCATAATAATTTCTTTCGGTAATTCGGTTTTCGGCCTTGGTTTCCTCTTTTTCGGTTTTCCGTTTCGGCCAAGAATTTTCATTTCGGTGCATCCCTAAAATAAACCAACATGATCTCATGGAAACTCGTGTTATAGTCACGAAAAATTTTATTAATTTATTCGTGTCCATGGCACAAAATTCAGCTTTTTTTGTGACACTCGCACAAATTTCTTTAAAACATTTTGTGGTTTTCGTGTCCTAGAGCAACTTTCTTTTTAGTGTCATTTTATGTATTATTTTCTCATTTTCCCCCCTATTTTTAAATCATTGTCGCTTGGGGTTGGATTTGCGGTTTTGTTTAGGATGTACTTTTATGTACTGTATTGGTTTTTACCGTTTTTAAAACTATTTTTTAAAACTATTCTTTTAAAACTATTCTCGCCTGGAGACAGAGTTATGCTACATACACACCAAACGTGGGGCATCACGTTACTCCCTCTAGATTACTCAAGGGATTTTTTTTCTCGAGTTGAATATTTTCAACTTGCGCGTAGACGCGTTTGAGGCGAATAGCACGTTTTCGCGGCAGATGCGTTTTAGGCAAATGGCGCATGTTTTCGTGGCAAACGCACCGCCCATATCGCGTCATTCGCATTGCCCTACGCGAGGACGCGTCTGATTGCAACTTTGCATTGATTTTGTATGTAATCTACTCGCGCAAATCATTGAACTGGTGTCTGGTGTGAACCCACAGTTAGAGTTGGGTTTTGGGTTAGGATGTCTAAAACATGTAACAGAAAGTGATTCCAACCCCAAGGGACAATGGTAAGAAAATAGGAAAAAACTATGAGAAAACAATAAATAAAATGACACGAAAAAGAAAGTTGTGCCACGGACGCAAGAAACTATTTATAGAAAAAGACATTCAAGCTCAAAGCACTACAAATAGCTAAATTTCGCGTCATGGACACAAATAAATTAATCACATTTGTCGTGACTATAACACGACTTTCTGGCTGACATAAACCTAGATTTAAGTTGGGTTTGTACACATTTGACCCATTCATAAGTAGACAACACAAAATTCCAGGCACTGAAATGACTGAAATGTGAAAATCAAACAATTCCGGGACAAATCCCGGATCACATTATCAGTGCATTTTCAGGAATCTCTGTGTGAAAAGGGCTATAGTAGGTGTTCAATCAAGCGGTTTGTCTAGTCCAGGGATACCCAAATTGTGGTACGCACACACCCAGGGCTACGCGAGCTGCCACCAGGGGGTGTGCAAGAGGAAAAATGTAATGACGGTCTGTTTCTTTAAGTGGGATTTTCCATACAATAAATGAATAAAAAAACATAAACAGTAAATATTTCCTTTGTAATCGCTTTTATTTTAAATAAAAAACTATAATTTATTAGTTTTTGATGGAAACGTAGAAGACACCTGCTGTCTTTTCCTACGCACTGCTCTTCTGTTTTGCACTGCAGCCGCTATATGCGTGCCAACTCATTTCATTCATTCCATATATATTATAAATATGCTTATAACTGGCTGAAATCTGTCAAGTGGGACGTCTTATGCTAAAGTTGTTAGTCACGAAGGAGGAGAAGGACCAAGAGAGAGAGACTTTTTTCTATGGCAAAAATAGAAATAATTAAATGTGACGAAACATGGGCGCGTCTTATGCACAGGATACGCGAGCAATGTGCTTTCATTCATGGTAGAGAGACCACCAATAAATTATATAATAAAATACATAAATACTTACAAAGACACTGTAGAGAATTTATTAAAAGCTTTCATTTAATTTTGTTTGAAACTTGAGCTGTTACAATGAATCTGCAAACTATTATACCGTTTGTGCGAACAGTAAAGGCTCTTGTGAATGTGTTTGATGGGTCTACGGTTTTTTACCATAGTAAACTCGAATGGCGTCTAAATTTCACAATGGTTAAACGCATACACGGGGGCGCGCATCATCTACGCTGAGGGTAGCTGCGTCTGGTTGTAGTTTCAGACGTTGCAACAGGTGTAAATATTTTTCACAATGTCGGCTGTAGCTAAGCCCGACGTAGGACTTACACCCAACTTCTTTACGTCCGGCTGGTGCAACCGGCCCCTGGTTATTTGCGCATGATTAAACATGAATCTTTATGGCGAGAAAACAAAGTTTTGATGCGTTTTATTTTTTTATGGGGTTTTTTTGAAGTGGGGATTGGGGATGCGCCAACCTGGTTGGGACATCATGCAGGAAAAAAGTTTGGGAACCGCTGGCCTAGTCAGTCTTTACTTATTTTCACTAAGAACCTGTGGGGCTCCTTTGCTACAGTATGGACTGTTCTGGGTGATCTAAATAAAAAAATATGTTCCCAGAATAGAAAATAAAATACAAGTGTTTTCCAACGCTACATAAAAACAGTACATATCTTATTTTTAAAGGATTAGTCCATTTTCTTAAAAGAAAAATCCAGATAATTTACTCACCACCATGTCATCCAAAATGTTGATGTCTTTCTTTGTTTAGTTTAGAAGAAATTATGTTTTTTGAGGAAAACATTGCAGGATTTTTCTAATTTTAATGGACTTTAATAGAGCCCAACATTTAATACTTAACTCAACATGTAACAGTTTTTTTCAACAGTGTTTCAAAGGACTATAAACAATCCCAAACGAGGCATAAAGGTCTTTTCTAGCAAAACGATTGTCATTTTTGACAAGAAAAATAAAAAATCTTTACTTTTAAACCACAACTTCTCGTCATGTAGATTCGATCGTGATGCGCCAGCTGACCCCACTATGTCACCGCAATACATCATGACGTCAAGAGGTCACAGAAGACGAACGCGAAAATCCGCCCCAGTGTTTACAAGCGTCTTGAAAGAGGACCGTTCCTACGTTGTTGTATGTCAACTGATACTAATTAATGTCTTTGTGTCAGTTTATTGTTTACAATGGTCCGCAAATGTGCATTTTATATATGTAGCACGTGACCTCCCTACGTCACTACGCATTTACGTTAGGTCGCGCTGGACCAGACCTTGACGTTTTGGATGACATGGTGGTGAGTAAATTATCTGGATTTTTCTTTAAGAAAATGGAATATTCCTTTAATAATATGATTGATGTGCTTTATTATTTTGTGTATTTCTTTGGATCTCATATCATTTAAGCCCACTGTACATTTCAGAGTAATAAATATAAAAACATTGATTTCTAATAAAACCATATTTCACATAACAGCGGCCATCTGACCTCTAACTGATCATCTGCCTACAGCAACACTGAGGCACGTTAGTGTTTGATGATGAACAAGATCGATGATTTAAACAGAGGCGGTTCAAATCTAATGACAGACACTATCACACGCTGACAGACGCCTAAAGTGCCTCTAATGGAACAGAGGCGCTGGTGTCAATCATGTAATGAGGCAAATCAATGTCGAGAGTATCACTGAATTATGATTAGTGACTGTGAGTTTCTGCGCAGAATTTACCTTTGACAGATATGGGGCATTATTTAACCAAATTTTGCAAGCTACGACAGTGCAAAGGACTTTTATGGTATATACTGTAGGTATATTTACTAAAAACAACATGATGGCACATATGATGGATAAACTATTCTCTAAGACCAATACAGTTTCAAGACACCTTTTATCTATTCTTATGACAAGACTGGTAAACAACTTGAAATATGTCTAAAGGTTTTAAACAGACTTAAAGATTAAAGCTTATCTGTCATAATATTAGACCACCAGCCGGCACATTCTGTGGGTCATAGTATGGCTTTCAGGCGCACAATCTTTATTCCTACTGGAGATGTTGAGGGGGAGAATCTGAGAAATATGTGAAGCACAATACGTTCTGCTTCAGACGCTGTCTGGTGGGGTGCCAGATGAAAGCCATCACGAGAAATGACATTGGGACCCAACAGAAGCGAACACACGTCTACTTTACACAGGCGAGCACAAGCATCATGATGGGTGATCTGCCGATAGCCACAGCCTCAGTTTCCACGCAAGGATTTGATTTATTGATATGAGCCTGAGCTAAACAGCTGGGTTAGTCATACAAATGGTTTATAGCGTGGAAATAAATAGCTTGACACTCTGTTGAGGTGGGATGTAAATTAAAAGACTCCAAAGCATAAGACTGATATAGACGTGTCACTGAGGAAAGACATAATCGTTAATCAGTCCTATCGTATCCAATTGATATTAAATGAATATTCACGAAAGCGAAAAGCAATTGAACTGTGACAATGCCGGCGATCTTCGAAGTAGTTCTGAGAAGCTTTGAACTCTGTCTATTCTGAGGCAGCCTGAAATAACAGCGGAAAAGTGTGAAATTGGGAAAAGAAGAAATAAAGAGCTTCACTTGGTTCAGCTGTATTATTACCTGGTTCAAAGCTGCTGTTGGATTTTCAGGTGAATTAAATATGTGTGAGCAGGTATTTCTCTAATTCGTTTGCTTCATGACCCAGATTTTACATTGGACATCGACCTAGCACAGTAACAAAATTCTTTTTGATGCAAAAGTAATCGAAAGTAACCTAAACACTAAAATGTATTCATATTAGCATAAACTACCAAAGCCTAGTCTTTACAGTACATGAAAATAAAATAAATAGTATGAAAATGGACAGAAATGGAAAAGGGTTTTGAAGTTGTTTACACAACAACCCTTCAACCGAAAGTGGGAATTTTTGATGCTCGTTGGCTGTTTGTTTACACAAAAAAATGGCATTTTGGGATCCTGAAAACACAAACTTTTGAAGAAGGGTTTTAACGTTTTTAAAAACGATGCTTTGTCATCCGTGTGTAAACTACGAAAACATGAATCTATGATAACGATGACATCATGTGCATGTGTTAATTCAGTGGGTGTTTATATGACATCTGAAAACTGGAAAGTTTTTTGCATTTTGGCAGTTCGTTTAAACGACAATGACGTTTTGGGGTCCCGAAAACACAAACATTTGAAAACGGGTTCCAAACTGCACGTCTTTAAAGAGCAAATATTTCATTGCTAAAAATAATGTTATTTTGTGTATTTGGTATAATACAATGTGTTTGCGTGGTTTATGGTTTAAAAAAATATATTTTCCACATACCATAAATTTTGGTAGCTCCAGCCTTCACTCTCTTCCTGAAATGCATGGATTTTAAAAAACTGTGTCCCTGATTGGCCAGCTAATCTGTACGTCGTAATTGGTTTGAAAATCTCTGACGTCAGCCGGAAATGTGACGCTATTGTCATGGTTCTGCCATTTTGTCCTTTGTTTAATCTAGTCTTGTGGCAGAACCATGACAGACCCATGTTTTGTGTGAGAGCACTGGCTTTGTTTATTCCTAGCCATGTGCTCTCAGTCTCGTCTCTTGATCCCGCCCCCTTGTTTCCTCATTAATTATCCCATTATTGTTTGATTCCTGTCACCTGTTGCCCTCATTAGTTGTCCTCTATTTAAGATCCTTGTGTTTGTTGTCCTGTGCTTGTGCATTGTTTCCCAGTCCCTGTGAGTACTCTGTGAAGGTTTTGTCAAGTCTAGTGTTATATATTTAGTGCTTTGTCTGGTTAATTGTTTAGTGTAGTAGTTTAGTCTTGTGTCTTGTCTAGTCTAGTGTTCATCAAGTATCTTGTTTATGTTATTTTGCCCCCTCGTGGGTTTTGTTTTCTGTTTTATTCAATAAATATCCTTAGTTAACCCTTTGATGTCTGCAATTGGGTTCATTCCATACATCCACATAACAGAATGCACAAGCCACAACAGAACCCAGCAGACAGCATTTGTCGTCCCGCCAGGCGGCAGTCGGCTGACCTTGAACTGTGGTGGCAGTCGACTGCCGCCGACATGAAGTTGGGCAGGGCCCCATTTCCTCCCCAGCAGGAGAGGACCCTGAGGGGGTATGCCCAGGATGTGGAAGCGAGGAGGGTTTTGTTGCCAGAGACCCTCCTCAACTCCTACTTTATCGCGGGTCTCAACTTCCCTCCTCCCTTGCCTGAACGGGAGGGGCTGATCCGACGCACGTTTCGTGAGGTCGTGGACCAGTTGTGTCGGGAGGAGCTTGAGGTCCCCACCAGGGCTTTACCATCTGCCCCGCTGCCATCTATCCCGGAGGGACTTATCTTGGGAGTGTTGGCGCCCGGCGACCCAGAACGTTCCCCTCCAGCCCCAGAGAGCTCCTCCCCACCAATGTCGCTTCGTGGTAAGCGTGAGAGGAGGGTTTCATGGGAGTCGCCGTCTGAGGGGTCCTCTTCGGAGCCGGCTGCTCCCACCACTGTCCTCACCTCACCTGCCACAGCATCTGCGTCACGCCCGAGAAGGAAAAAGAAGAGGAGGGGGTTAACTTCACCACCGGCGCAGCCTCTGCCTCAGTCTGCGCAGTCCCTGCCGTCTGCGCAGCCACCGCTGCAGCCCCTGCCGTCTGCGCAGCCACCGCTGCAGCCCCTGCCGTCTGCGCAGCCACCGCTGCAGCCCCTGCCGTCTGCGCAGCCACCGCTGCAGCCCCTGCCGTCTGCGCAGCCACCGCTGCAGCCCCTGCCGTCTGCGCAGCCACCGCTGCAGCCCCTGCCGTCTGCGCAGCCACCGCTGCAGCCCCTGCCGTCTGCGCAGCCTCCGCTGCAGCCCCTGCCGTCTGCGCAGCCACCGCTGCAGCCCCTGCCGTCTGCGCAGCCACCGCTGCAGCCCCTGCCGTCTGCGCAGCCACCGCTGCAGCCCCTGCCGTCTGCGCTGCCGCACGCAGCGCCCCCTGTCACGGTCCCTGTCTCGCCTGCGCTGCCGGACGCAGCGCCCCCTGTCACTGACTCTGTCCCTGTCTCGTCTGCGCTGCCGGACGCAGCGCCCCCTGTCACGGTCTCGGCTGCGCTGCCGGACGCAGCGCCCCCTGTCACGGTCTCGTCTGCGCTGCCGGACGCAGCGCCCCCTGTCACGGTCTCGTCTGCGCTGCCGGACGCAACGCTCCCTGTCTCGGTCTCTGTCTCGTCTCCGCTGCCGGCCGAAGCGCCCCCTGTCACGGACCCTGTCTCGACTCCGCTGCCGTACGCAGCGCCCCCTGTCACGGACCCTGTCTCGTCTCCGCTGGCGGACGCACCGTCCCCGGTCACTGTCTCGTCTCCGCTGCCGGACGCAGCGCCCCCTGTGTCTGTTCCTGTCTCGTCTCCGCTGCCAGACGCAGCGCCCCCTGTCTCTCCAGCTCCTTCTGTTGCTTCCTCCCCAGCACTGTCATCCTGTTCGTCTGCCTGGTCCCCTGCCACTGTCTCCATGTCCTCCCTTGACTCTCTCCCCTACCCTGTGAGTCCTGGCTCGCCCTCATCTGCTCTCTTGTCTTCCCCTACCACGCCCTGGAACCCTACCTTGCCTCCTTTTGTTCCCCTTACCCAGTCTGCATCCCCAAGCAAGCCTGTACCCTCCAAGAGCCCCACCAAGTCAGCCCGGACTCCTCGTCCCAAGCCCTCCACTACCCCTGAACCCAAGACCCCTTGCCCACCCAGCTCCACCCTACCTGGACTTCCTCACCTGAACACTGTTTTGCCTCCGACCCCCCTCCCTTGTTTGTTGTTTTTATTATGTCACCCCAACCCTCTTGTAATGTTATCTTGTCTGCCCCTGTGTATATTTATCATGTTTTCTTGGTGTCTGTCTATCTGTCAGTCTGTCATGTCTCGTGTTTAGTGTTTCCCTGGGGAGCGTCTGGAAGCCGCTCCTTAAGGGGGGGATTCTGTCATGGTTCTGCCATTTTGTCCTTTGTTTAATCTAGTCTTGTGGCAGAACCATGACAGACCCATGTTTTGTGTGAGAGCACTGGCTTTGTTTATTCCTAGCCATGTGCTCTCAGTCTCGTCTCTTGATCCCGCCCCCTTGTTTCCTCATTAATTATCCCATTATTGTTTGATTCCTGTCACCTGTTGCCCTCATTAGTTGTCCTCTATTTAAGATCCTTGTGTTTGTTGTCCTGTGCTTGTGCATTGTTTCCCAGTCCCTGTGAGTACTCTGTGAAGGTTTTGTCAAGTCTAGTGTTATATATTTAGTGCTTTGTCTGGTTAATTGTTTAGTGTAGTAGTTTAGTCTTGTGTCTTGTCTAGTCTAGTGTTCATCAAGTATCTTGTTTATGTTATTTTGCCCCCTCGTGGGTTTTGTTTTCTGTTTTATTCAATAAATATCCTTAGTTAACCCTTTGATGTCTGCAATTGGGTTCATTCCATACATCCACATAACAGCTATTTACCATGTTTCAAAGATTCGCGCCCAATGCAATTCTAACAGGAGTTAACTGAGTGTAAAATCTATGTATACAATGTAAACTACAGATCGGTTGCCAAATCTCTCTTCACATAGCGGTGATCCACGATCGAACGTCTGCCCTCGTCTTTAGGAATCCAAAACATTTATTATTTTCGACGTGTAGTGTTAGTTTACAAAGTAACATCGGCATCTAATATTTCCTATAGAACTATTAAATTTTTTAGATTATCATTATCAAAAATTATCATTACCGCAACATGATATTACATTAAATACTGTATATGCATTTACAAACTCATGTTTCAGTAATGAGAACTAAAAAGTTGTCTAGGTACTATGACAAACAAAATTTCAACTTTTATCTGGATAGAAAAAATAAGAACTGCTTACCTGGTAGCCATCTTGAGTGTCACAGTCAATTATGTCCCTTCTGACAATTTTTGTTTCAAAATGTTAGTTCCTTGAGGGTTTTAACAATGATTGAAAATTGTTGCGGAGGATGAGAAATTTTTTCTTGAACACATTTTTTACATAAATTCAATTTTTTTCAGTTTTTATCCTTATTATTGACTCTACATTTACCAATGATCACTAAATACCACATGTTTCTTTACTGTAAGCGTTTATAGTATAACATGCACTGAAGCTTTTTATTTTTTAGATTTTTTAATTATAAATTTTTCCATGTCAAAGAACCCTAATCCAGTCATGGACACGTTGCAGTAATAACCATTTTCCCATTAAATGTGGAAGAAACAACAAAATTGGTTTGTATGATGTCATTTGAAATCATGTGCAAAATAGTACGTGAAGAGATGTTTGTAACTGTATGCTTCTTATTTTGATACTCTTACTTTGCATTTACTTTTTATCAAAATGTTTCATGACACCTCATAAGTCTAATTTCGCGAGAATCACCCAGTCGTTTTCACAGATTTGTCTAAATGTGGCTTTTTGACAGTGTGTCGTGCATACCAGAATTTTTTACATAAATCCAAAACTTTTTCGTTTTTTGCTACATCGTTGTCATGTAAATGTAGCCTTAGTTTCTATATGTCACTGTAATTGGTATAATGGTTTTTAGCTCTTGGCAGCCAAAACCTTCACAGCACAACCCTACTCTGTGGTTGACACATACAGTACCAATCCTAGGATCAAGTGAACCTTTATTTACCTTGCATAGTTTTGTTCATGGATTTTAAGGGTGAGAGCAAGGGTACAGTACTATCCTAACTACAGCCAATTATATGCTTAGTTGCATTTTAACATTTGCATTCAGCAATGTTTTCTTTCCCATCTATGACCGTATCGGAAAAACCTGTCATCCATTTGCTTGGTCACAGTCCACCAACTGAGAACCACTTTTCAAAATGCAACATAATGACAGACAAAATCTGTGCAATGGAGAGGAAGCTATAAAAAGACTTTAAAGGGACAGTTATATTACTGAGCTTGACTGATTTCAAGCACTAACTCCTAAATGGATATATCCAAACAACAAACAAGGTTACTAAGCAGCGTTTTTGTGTCCTACTACACTCAAAGCGGTTTATAACCCTGCTCTGTAACATATAACCACACTTGACATTTATTGCCAGGGAGTCTAAATTACCCATGGTGCTTTTCTAGAGTTTTTATAGTTTGTATATCATGAGGGATGCATTAATTAAGATACAAACAAAATCCCAAGGTTTGGTTGTCCTGACCATGCAATGAATCATACAATAGACATTAAAACATGAAAAGTCTCTCGTAATTAACTTGCACTCTTTTAGTTCAGCTGGACAAATTACAAATTACACCAACATGTTTGCTACGTAGCTTCTCATTGCGTTTCGAAATTGAAGTTGGTTGCAATTGTGTTCGTCAAAGCCCGAAGCTTGAGTGCATTCATTGCTATGGGGAACCGCTCTGTAACCCAGGGCAGATGTGTACTATCTTGGCAGGTGCTTGGCCAGCGTTTGACAGACAATTTTGAATTTCCTGTTACTTGTTCCAGATCTTCACACACACAGCTATCTCATCTCCAAGAATGAAGATGAGATATAATGCTATATGATGCATCATACCTCAAGAATGTACTTATTGGTTTTCTTCTCGTCTTATTTACACTCTATACTCGCTGTGACATTCCTCTTCAAATAAGAGAATGGAGAGATTGCAGCGAAAACTTTCTCAAAAGAGTTATGATTGATTCTGTGCGGCATTCACAGCAGGTGTGAAGAAAATTTTAGGCTGTATGACGATGGAAAGCCAAACAGTTTGGCACAGACTGAATCACTTTGCTCCACTTTAACAGACTATCTGTCTTCTGCATGACATTAACCAGCTGTATTATTCTTCCCCTTATTTGGCCATTGATTGAGGGAAAAATATATACCGTACTATGAACTAGGTTCAGCTTAAAGTTCGTTAAAAAGTAACTCCTGCATGCTCAATTAGAAACTCAAATGCTATCAAAATATACAGAATTTCATTCTTCTGCTCAATGAATTATGCTTCATTAGTTAAAATCACTCAAGTAATTTTGTGTTACGGAAGCCTTGTGACTAAATTGACTCCATTAACGAATGGATCAGAATGATTTATTGTATTATAATCAGTCACATGGACTTAGTGCCTGTGACTCAATGGTTCATCTGTAAGTCCAAAAACAGTGAACCCTCAAAAATGTGCATTACAGGTGCACTCATATTGTGACTCAATGGTTCATCTGTAAGTCCAAAAACAGTGAACCCTCAAAAATGTGCATTACAGGTGCACTCATATTTTTTCTGGACAGTCTTGGACTGATACAGATATTCTCTGATTTCAAAATGGCCATTCCCATCCAGGTAGGCAACCTGGTACATGTAAAATAGCTTTTATGACTTGACTGGTTCTATCTACGTATATACAAGAGGTTGCATTAGACTTGTCCCTCATTTTGTGACAGGTTTGTAACAATTCCAACATAATCAACTTTCATATTTTACACATTTAACTACAGAGGGCGTAACAAAATTGCGAAAGATCCCAGATTCAGATCCCGGACGAGCCCCCAATTTTGTTACGTCCCCAGTAGTTGTTTAGGGGTATGGAGAGATATGTAACAATATGAAATGAATATGTTTATTTGGTGTGTGTGGTTGTAACATAAAATTATAATAATTAAAGCAGCAGTGAATCAAAGAATACATTTTAACTTGATTTTTGTTATATAAGAAGTCATCATACTTAACGAACACCCTGCAAGTTTCAAAACTGAAAACGTCCTTATTACTGAAAAATAATAACATAATCAACTTTCATATTTTACACATTTAACTACAGGGGGCGTAACAAAATTGCAAAAGGTCCCAGGATCAGATCCCGGACGAGCCCCCAATTTATTACGTCCCCAGTAGTTGCTAAACAACTACTGGGGACGTAATAAATTGGGGGCTCGTCCGGGATGGAGGGAAATGTAACAATATGAAATGATTATGTTTATTTGGTGTGTGTGGTTGTAACATAAATTATAATAATGAAAGCAGCGGTGAATCAAATAATACATTTTAACTTGATTTTTTTTATATAAGAGGTCACCATACTCAACAAACATCCTTTAAGTTTCAAACCTGAAAACGTCCTTGTTACTGAAATATAATACTTTTTGGCGCCGAGAAAATGCCAGAGTCTGTAATGTCGGAATTTATGATGTTGTAGATAGTGGCGACCGGTGACTTCTTTTTTGAGGGCGCACGATGTGAAGCTCGTCACAACATGTATGTAAGCCCGTCATGTGTGTGGTTCGTCATTTCAAAATATGTGTTCAGCGCAAAATGTGTGTACATATGTGCATCACGTGTTTTGTCAAAATAAGTGCCTGCTGCAGATGCGTCTAAAGCAGGGATGGGCAACTTCGGTCCTGGAGGGCCAGTGTCCTGCAGAGTTTAGCTCCAACCTTATTTAAACACACCTGAAGCAGCCAATTAAGGTCTTACTAGGCATACTAGAAACTTTAACGCATGTGTGCTGAGGCAAGTTGGAGCTAAACTCTGCAGGACACCGGCCCTCCAGGACCGAAGTTGCCCATCCCTGGTCTAAAGGGTTTATGATAAAAGAGACGGTCGCATTTGCCAGATACTCGCTTTACTCATACGTAATCAGAGTTTAGTGTTAAGTTAGTGTCTTGTGAGTATTTTGTGAACGTGAGCATCTCTTTTATCATAAACGGTTTCGACATGTGTGCAGCAGGCACTTATTTTGACAAGACACGTGATGCACTTGGTTCCCATGACACAACAAACACATTTTGAAAACACAAGCAACACACAACACTTCGAACACATATTTTGAATTGGGGCCTCTCTGAAGAGCAGTCACCAGCTTCCACTGGTTGTAGACATTTTAAACACTACCTTCAAAGTGGAATGGCAACGACTGCTTTTGTAGCCCCACCCACAGAATCGAAAGGAAGTGACACATGTTGGGCAAAGCAATCCAGGTGCAGCTTCCCATAGCAGTAAACATGTCTTTAAAAATTGCCAAAGTTTGTACAGTGTCTGGTGAATGAACTGACTGAATACTCATCTGTTTGTAATGAATACATTAAGGCAGATTAAAGCAGACTCTGTTTTCAATATATTTTTGTGCCGTTACCTCGAACAGACGACTTTTGTTGCAGTTTAAATTTTGTTCTGAAGATTGAGCACGCACTCTTCCATCCCACTGGAGTGTGTTAAAATTCAGCAGGGCTGCGCAGATCTATCAGCGCATGACATAAAAGTATTACAACAGAGTTTCTCAAGACCAGTGCTTACTAATTGCTCTCTCACAAAACTCATGTAGATCAGCGCTGCGCAGCACTGCATTAAGACAATTATACAATGCCACCAGCTGCCTTTCAGCTTTTCCGGTCAGAGCTGAAAATAATCCTTCAAGGACAGACCATTTTCAGTTAATATGATTTTAAACATTAAAAAGTATACCACTATCTTCTTTGGGATTAAACATCTTATGTAATTAACGAATTAGAGCACTTTTAAAAAAATACATCAAATCAATGTAAAATCAAAAAATCTGTTGCTCCCACAGAGGCTTCTATTTCGATTAGTTCCAACTCCATAGTCACTGAACAGACAAACAGTTAGCTATGGGATTTGGGCATCTATGTTCATACACAGACGTCCTGATGACATTGGATTTTTGACCACACAAATGCTGACAATCCTAACACAGAGCTTCTGCTGATGGGAGACTTCCCTCCACTTTGTGTGAGGCTATTCCTGGATCTATAAAACCCAGACAAGACAGGAGCTCTATAATGACTCTGTCCTGAGGAAATTACAAGCCATTCCTCAAAGAGCTAAAGGACGCACTCAGATCTTCCTCTATCTTCTTCTGTTAATGAACTCGAAAGTCATTCAACTTCGGGAAGCTTTGCAAAGTTTAGAATAGGAATGCAGAAGCAATCTGAGCAGTGCTAAATAATGCTTTGAATATAGTATTAGAATATTTAAAAGTTGAGTCAAAATGGCCATTTTATCTTGAAATGTCTTGCATTTAAGGGATACAAGCCAAATATCAAAATTATCTCATGATTTACTCAACCTCAACCAATGAAAAATGCATATGTACATTATCTTTCAGACGAGCTCATTTGAAGTTATTTTAGTAAATGTCCTTTCTCTTAAAAACTTTATAATGGTAGAAAACAGGGACCACGGAACAACAACTGACTTTAAACACAAAAAAGTGCATTCATGCTTCACATTTTGTAAGAAAAATATACATTTTTCAAACTTTAGAAATTGTAATAATTACTGTAGCTTCCGGTAACGATGCCATCCTGGACTCATCCATGATTCACGAGAGAGTTTTAACGTAGCAGTCCTTAGTTGCCATAGGTACGTTGCGCAGTGCAGTGTTGTTTTCGTCAACGATGAAGATAACGAAATGATTTTGTTGACGCACCTTTTTTTATGACTATAACGCAACGATGACTAGCTAAAAATGTTTCGAAGGTGACGAAAACATGACGAGACGCTTTCGAGTTTTCGTTGACAAGACGAGACAGAACGAAAATGATTATAAGTCTTTAAATTATTAAAATTATTATAAAATCTGTCTGTTTTTAGCTAAAAAGTATCAGCAATGCTGCCGTTTCCTATCCTTGTTTTGGTTACGCCCACCACCCGGCTGCCGCCATGGCACGCACGCGCACCAGATTTCACACAACAACAACACACCTGCGCTGTGGCGAGTTCAAAGGACTGCTGATGATGCCAATAAAAGGAAACGACTAGAGGATTTATGGACATACTTTCAGTATAATCCATCAGAAAGAAAAACGGAATGCATATTGGGAGACGACGGTAAATGTGGCCACAAACTAGTTGGGAAGAATACCACCAACCTTCAAGTGGCACCTGAAGGCTCATCATGCTAATATATTTTTAAAGGTAACTAACAAGTCACGCTGTTAACATATCATATACATTCAATTTTATTCAACAATCTGCTTGTGACACATTTTAATGGTAAGCTTAAGGTTTTACATGTATCTACTTGTCAAACCTAAGCCCATTTCCAATACTTTTGTGGTGTATTTAAATAACAAGGCAAGGCACACCGACTAAAAAAACAGCAAGCCCTGAGGGACAATCTTAATGCACATTTTAACAGTATTAAATACACCACAATTTTTTACCTAAATTAATTTGTTAAAGACTACTTTTTTACTAAAATTTACTTAAATCTGACTTAAACTTATTTGCGTTTTCATCGACTAAAACTTGACTAAAACCTTTTTATGTTTTCGTCGACTAAAACTTGACTAAAATATCAAGTTAATAAGTGACAAAAATGTGACTAAAACTAAAAAGCATTTTCGTCCAAACGACTAAGACTAAAACTAAGGGCTGCCAAAAAACAACACTGGCGCAGTGACTCTCGTGAATGGCCAGAGATGTCCAAGAGAGTCCAAGATGGCGTCGTGTGGATTACCTCTGGGGATGAATGCACTTTTTTGGGCTTCAAAGTCAGAAGCTGTTCCCTAATCCCTTTATTCTACCATTATAAGATTGGAAAAGCAACGACATTTACTGAAATAACTCCAAATGTGTTCGTCTGAAAGATGATGGACATATGTATTACGGATTGCTTGAGAGTGGGTAATTCATGGGGTAATTTTGATATTTGGCTGGAGTATCGCTTCAATGCTATTTTTCTTTTTAAAAATTTTCAGCATTCAATTTAGCAGACACGTTTTATCTAAAGAGTCTCACAATGCATCTATACCGTTATAATAAAAGTCCCTAAAGTCACTACACTCTGTGGTCATATTTCAAACACCTCCCGACAGCTATTTTAGTAACATTTTCTACTTGAATAGTAAAATGTCTTGTCGGCTTTGAAAGTGTCAAGTCTGGAATACCCTCCTTATCCTACAGTACATACAAAGACATCTTTTTTACATTTAATTGGTGCATTAAACTGGGATCAACAAACCCTAGATCAGGTCTAAACTCTGCTTTATTTATTACTTGTTGGTGCAGCCCACCATTTGTTTCCTAAAATGAAATTGCATTTTTTCAAAGTTGCTATACAGCACATGTGCAAAAGGTGGCAAGTACAATCTTACAGATTGGCTGTAAGGCAAGACCTTCATTTCTTTGAGTGGTTGTTCTGAGAATTGGACTTTTCCCTATTCACAGTAAGTCAAATATATCATGTTAGTATCTATAGTCTTTTGTTATGACTGAATAACCCCGAGCAGTGGTTTTCAATCCTCAGAACCAGCAGCACTGCACATTTCATATGTATATCTCTCTTATCTAACACACCCAGTTGAGTTTATGAATAAGCTGGTGATATGAAAAAGGTGAGTTAAATAAGAGAGACTTTATAGTATGATTAGTAATTTTACTGTAATGTATGGCACTTGTTAGGTTTTACGTTGCAGAAAGTATTATGGTTCTCATTTCCCAACATTGCCGCAAGGACCCAACTTCAGGGACACATCATGGCTGAAAGTAAAAGATGTGGTCCGGGTTTTGTTATAACAGGGTCATAAAGCAAGGAAGACAAAGATGTTAATGGTCTCTTGCAGCTAAGGGTTTCATTTGGGCCATAAAATAGGCAGGAGTGAATTATATTACATAAGAATAGGAAACTCATCAATCTTTTATGCAATACATTGTCAGGAGCATTAGGTTTCATGAGAAAAATAAATGAAATTAAACTTTTCAATCATAGTGATAGAAACTCAGATTTCTTCAATTGGCAAAGATTGATGATAACAGTACAAACCAATGCAGTCTTTAATCAGGTCCAATCGAAAGACATTTTTCATCAAGAAATCAACAAAAGGTCAGTAACTGGAATTCTTTCTGAAATGCCAATTTTACGCCATATTTCACATGATATTTGGCAGATTGGACGTTATGCTTTTCAATGTCTCGTGTAGCCAGACCCTCAAACTGAAGGTCTGGAAACCATGTCTGCTTTGAATAGCCAAGGACCACCCAAGAGGCAATATGACTGACACATAAAGCAACCAATCACATTTCGCTTTGTGCTGCGGCATGTTTAAAGGCAAGGAAATGTTGCCATTATAACAGACCAGTGTGAAACCAGTAAATCATTGACTGCGCCGAAAACTCTAAATTTCAAGGCAGGAAGGTATCAAGGCATGTCCGAATCCAATGTTAGGTTTACTTCCTAATTTTTGAGATACCTCCATCGTCCTGTCCCACAATTCTATGTGTGTGCGCGCATGGGGAATGTGATTGGTCGAGCCTAGTCGAGTAAAAAAAAATGGCGGCCAAGACCGTATTATTTCTGGATCAGAAATTTAGTGTAAATA
The DNA here is from genome assembly GCF_027580225.2 of Misgurnus anguillicaudatus. Lineage (NCBI taxonomy): Eukaryota > Metazoa > Chordata > Actinopteri > Cypriniformes > Cobitidae > Misgurnus > Misgurnus anguillicaudatus. The sequence goes on from NC_073343.2 coordinate 5,655,927, forward strand.
AATTTATATTTTCACTTTTTACACCTTTTAATTGCATTTCTAGCGAGAAATTAGTAGTGTAATTTTCAAATATGTGATTAGTTGTCACAAAGGCGCTCTCTGTTTATATTTAAACACGCTGCCTATGAAGTGTGCCAGAAAGCGTTTCTCTGAGCTGCCTTCATGCCTCCAAAGTCATTGCCTCATCAGGCTGCGAGGCAACAAGTCAGCTGTTTTCGGATGCAGCCAAAAAATCACGAAAGTCTCTGAAGTTCATAACAAAAATGGCAAACACGTAAAAAATCTCTTTTAGATTCCGCTAACTGCATCATGCAAAAGTCTTTGACGTCTTTTGAAGACTTGCGGTGAACCTCGCATACTTTTCTACTATTGAAGAATGCAACACACACACGTCTTCCGGCAATCCGGTATATTCATCCAATCAGAGGACGACTTTCGAAAGCTGCTGAAGTGTTTCCAGAAAAGTTTACCATATGCATCAGATGTTCAGCCAACGGTCTGTGGGCGTGACATCTGAGGCTGAGACTATGTCAAACTCTGAACCACAAATTTGCACACAAAACTCCTAAAGGCCAGTCATTTGTAATTCATCTTGACCATAACCAGTTAGGAAATGACAAGATGATGAATAAAATAATTGCTTATTTGCTCTGCTCTCAGCACTGAACCCTGCAACCTTGAGTATAAATGATATCACTACCTTATCTCGATTTTAATCAGACAGAGACGTAAGGCCAATCCCAAATGACTCTCTCATCTGCTCGTAATAGTCCAACCAGACGTCCAGACTTCACACTACGGAATATTTCATTAGAAAAACAAAACACAGAAGTTAGGAACGTTTTTAATAATTCCAGACGGCATATTCACTAAAGGCCTGGCATGCATAGAAATGAGCACGGAACATTTTTAAGAAGTTTGGGGACAAAGAGATGAGGGAAAACTTAAATTGCAAATAAATGTGTCCCTGTTTGAAACCCTTAATTAGTTTTGAATGTGTAAACAGTTCCAGAAAGATAAAATGGACGGTCGTGAGATGGGCTGCTGGGAGGATAACAGTTCCCACATGTTGAAACTCTAACACTAACAGCACTGATGAAAAGAACAGAGAGAAACATTTCTATCTACAAGGAAAACCGATATAAGATCATTATCACAAAATGAGGTATAATACAGAAGGGAAAGTAGTACTGATAAGGTCTTTGAAATGGAACAGGCAGGTGTATAGGATTCCGGGTAGATGATGAAACATTGTTGATTCAAAAGATGATTCATTCTTGTAGTGTTTAGGAATAATAATAATATCTACCTTCTCCCTTATACCTCACAGGGTGACATGTTTCTGAACTCAGAACAGGCGTTGTTGATGTTGACATGTAAACATGGGCAATCATATATTATTAGGGCATGATTTTCTAAGGCTGTTAAGGCGAAAACACTAAACAAATAAAATTGACTTGACGTAATGTTGACGCTCAGAAAGTAGCTGAACTTTGCTGAAGTAATTATGATACACTTAAGGACATAAACCATTAGAGGTCACTACAATAAACCCGAAAAAAGTTTTTCTTTTTAATGTAGCCTACCCTATTACAGATTAGGTCACTGTTCCTTTAAATATGAGACATTATGACTGGCAGGATATGGAAATGAGCTTGAACTCACCATGGAGAGATCTGGTGCCCGTGGGCTTTACAGCGCACATTAACATTCATGGACCTAGATGCCAGGGGTGTGTACCAGCTGCCTACAGACGCTTGTGGCCTTTTGCTCTGCCACTCAATGCCAATCTGTTTCCGGGCAGAGGTGGGCATTTCACACTGATCTGAGATCAGCTGCTTTCCCCAGATCTGCTGTGTAACATTCAAAAAGACTGTGACACATTTCTTGGTTTAGTTACACAGGGGAGGATCCGTCAAAAGCGCTAAGGACAAATTGCGGTTAAGTAATTTGAGGACTATGACACCAGGTGAGTTCGTATGAGTGCCACTGGGGTAGTTAATGTGAAGAAACATCTGTCCAAGAAAGATTACAGAGAATAAATGAAGGGACCGATTACACAATTAAACATGTTTTGCATATCTTTGCTTTTACAAGAATTACTCCCCAAAAAAAGTAAAAAATTTAATTTCTTTCTTTGACTTTTCAAACCTGTGATTTTTCCTTAAAACACAAAAAAAGTTTCACATAAACCACTTTTGACATTGGTGCACATGCACTATTTAACCTTCATAACCTTCATATATATATATATATATATATATATATATATATATATATACTTCCCATCTATATGAAGTACTTTTGTACCTGTTTACCACTAAATTATTCAACTACACCATTAGCTTGCATGCTGCAAAATATCAAATTTTTATGAAATATTTACATAAATTATGACCTAAGTTTGATTTAAATTGTTTTTAGATTTTGATCTAGATGATATGTGTTACATTCTGCCATAAGGTGTTTAGAAAAAAAAACATAAAATAATTACAGTTTAGAAATAAATAATTTTGATCAGCAAAGACCCATAAAGACCCATTCATTTCACTGGATGTGACCGACTGCTCACATCACTACTTTAGTGATACATTTTGTGAATTTATGTATATATAAACATTAGAAAGGACATTAAGAATAAATATTATTACAAATAGTAGAATTTTTCGTAGTTTTTAATGCATTTTGAAACGTCTTTTAATTTTACTTTTATGGTAATTGGCATATTTGCATATAAACTTTATAAAAAGAAGTAACCAGTGGATCTAATATTTTTCAGCTTATGGGTTTGCAACAAGGGTAAGTAAAAACATATTTTTTAGTTGGGGTAAACTTTCCCTTTAAGAAAGAAAAAAAAAACTGTTCAGCACATTTGCCTTTCTTCAAAGTGAAAAGTTAACAAATTTAAACAAACATCACATACATGCATTAAAAACATAAGGGATATCAACCCACTCTATGCTACACCCATCGTAAAATTTTATGCAATAACTCTTCATAACGGCCTACAATGTTTCATTGTCGTGTTAAATGACTTTCTAAAGGTGAAATGCCAATTACATTTATACATGAACTTATATGCATTCCCCCTACCCTAAAACATTGAGTCAGGAATGCACAGTGATTAAATCTATAGATTATCTGCCAGATGGTGACACAGTGTTCCTCTCCGTATATGGTCTTCCATGAGTCACAAAACTGGTCAGTGGACAATCTAATCTTGGACCACTGACATAAAAGTGAATTAAATTGAACATCTACCTGGGGAATCATCTATACTGTACTATACAGTATCTATTTTGGCTCTGTTCTTTTCATTTACAGTGTCATAAAATCCTAGCAGTAACACACAGAAGACCAAATTTACACCTCACCTTTTTTATCTAAGGACGCAAAACAATCCAAACCACATAGGTTGTTAATAAGTTATTAAATCATAATAATTCACTGTTTAACTTACTCCAGCACCATTTTGCAAACCACATTTTAATACAAAATGATGACCCATGAGTGGAGAGAGTTAGTCCGTCCCACAAGTATTGCTAATTCTGGCATAGATTAGCATAGCCTGTAAAGAATTGATGTGATCACTAAAACAGGCTATACTAATTAAAGCCAGAATCATCAATTCAGATCTTCCGGATTTTTAAAGGGTTTCCCTCCAAGAGAAAGCACTGTAAATGAAAGGCATTAGTTTTCATCAGGAAGCTGGCAAAACGTTGAGTAATGATGATGGCAATCCTGCATAATGGTGTGTTTGAATTGCAGAGCCTCAACACACTGGCAGGCTCTCTCATTTACATCATATGACTCATGGCATGACAATTAAAGTCCGTGTTTGTGATACAGAAAATCTGCTATATGAACATACCGTGCCAAAAAAAAAAAAACAGGATTAAAGACCCACAGCTATCACTAAGATGAATGCCTGACTTAATCATTTATAAGCCACAGGTTATCTCCCCCTTAACTGCTCCAGAGTAAAGTCATCAATATAAAACATAAATGTATTAAACCAGTGGGGCTCCTGGATAAAACGAATGTTTACGTGAAGGGTCTTCCCGAAAAAGGCATTTAAAGTGCGTCACACAAAGCATCTATCCAGTGAATCATCTACATAATGTGTAACTGAATAATGTATGACTGTGTATAACACAATAGACAAGCTCAACAATATAATTACTGCAGGCACAAATGAAAATGTTTTTATTTAACAATATATGGGAAATTCAGTAAGAATGAATTATGCCTGCCTGCCAAAGGCACCGTTTATTGGCTCTACCTGAACTGTTTCATTGCCCAATTCACTAAAGGAATCAAGAAATGAGACAAACTCGCCCACAAAATCTGCTTCTATTTTAAATCTTCGGGTTATTATCTTATCACAATAACTTTTGCACATATAATCTTTCTGGCTCGACTCCATGTCATCAGGTTTACTTTAACCTGCATGGCTCTGATTAAGAAGGAAAACCTAATTCTGTTTTAATGTGATCTGGATTAATGAGGGGAAGAGGCGTCATTGCATTTGGAAGACATTTAATATCGGTCAGAGGTATTTGGATGGGAAACAATGATATTTTTGCTCCATGCTTGATGACATTACAGACGTTTAAATTAGCATAATGTGATAATTGTGTAGCTTCCGCTGTGGTCTATCCCTTTTGATGTTAAGATAATTACAACTAACCCATCTTTCCATGGCAACAGGTCTATTTGGAGAGATTATGAGAGTTTTATGGTACATTTTACAATTAATGTTGTATTTAAGATGATATCGTGAATGAGGGCAACAACGCTATCAAACATATTCAGCAAGTCCCGATCGATTCATAAGAAATAAAACTGAAATTGCGACAAATGGGTAAATTAAATTGATGTGAAATGTGTAACAATGCAATGCAATAGTGGAAGTATTTTGAATGCTCATTACAAGCACGGACTGAAAAATAAGGTTGCAATATCTACGATGTGATTGATTTATCACAGCAGGGTTGAGGCATCTGCGTATGACTTCGGCTGGTGAGGAGGACCATTTAGGAACTCATTTCAAGTGATTTCATAAGAAAGCGTAACGAGAGAGTCGTTCACCACAGAATTATTGACAGAAAATGGTCTCCCTGCGTAAAATCAATGGCCACCCGGGGTAAAATTGACTTGTGATTCAAATTAGTACTTCAAATGTCTAATTGCGTAATGCAGGTGACAAAACACTGAAATGCTTTTAAGGAATGTAAGATTGATTTTCAGCTTGAGAAAAACAGAATTTACCAGCAAAATTTACCATTTATAAACCTTCACAGTATCACAGTTTTGTATACATAAAGATTAAAGCATAAACTTTTACATCTTTTGAAATGTCTTTGAAATGGATGCAGGACATGCATCAAGTCATGATCCTCGGTCATATGTGCACCAAGTAAAGGCATTTTATCCTTAGTCAGTGACCTGAAAAAGTCTTTCTCGCTTTTTGTCAAGAACACATTTCAGTTGTCAAGAACACTGTACTTGCTGGCATTAATATTATATTACAAGGATAGAGATTCTCAAAGCCAGTCTATCAGTTGGTTTTGAATGTGGCTTTGCAGTATAAGATCAGAAGGTGTTTACATGTATAAGAGATAAGAAATGTGTATACACACAGTAGACATGCAATGCATATACATGCAAATACTATTAATTATAGCAAAATAATTATTCATGATTAATTTATTATGATATTAACTGGAGTTTTAACATGCATGGACATATATGGGTATTGAATTTACCAACTTGAGGCGTTTCGTCAATATTTTAGTCAATACTTGAGGTCAACTGAACTGTATATGTGACCCTGGACCACAAAACCAATCATTAGGTTAATTGAGAATTTATACATCATCTGAAAGCTAAATAGGCTTTCCATTGATGTATGGTATGGTTTGTTAGGATAGGACAATATTCTGCCTAGATACAAATATTTGAAATCTGAGGGTGCAAAAAATCTAAATATTGAAAAAAAAATCACCTTTAAAGTTATCCAAATGAAGTCCTTTGCAACACATATTACAATTGAGAAATACATTTTTATATATATTTATGGTAGGAAATCATAAAATATCTTCAGGGAACATGCTCTTTACTTAAAGGCGGAGTGCACAATGTTTGAAAGACAATGTTGATATTTGAAATCACCTAAACAAACACGCCCCTACCCCAATAGAATCTGGACCTTCTTTTGATAGACCCGCCCCACACATACGCAACCCAGGTAAGGATGACGGTTAGTAGACACGCCCCTTACTGCTGATTGGCTACAAGTGTGTTTTGGTAACACACCAACTCCCGATGTTTTCAAACATTGTGCAATCCGCATTTAAAGGGATATTTAACCCAAAAATGAAAATAATGTCTTTAATGGGGGTCAGTGGGTCAGTTAGAATTTCTTGAGGCATCGAAATACATTTTGGTCCAAAAATAACAAAAATTACAACTTTATTCAGCATTGTCTTCTCTCCGGCGTCTGTTGCGAATGTGCATGCACAGTGACGCTGCTGACGTACAACGCTGCTGACGTGTTATCCTCAGACATGATTGTGAAGATTTTTTTTTTTTCAAACTTGCAGCATGCGTTTCCCTAAAAAAATAAAAAAATGAAAGCTGGGGGACAGCAGATAACACGTCAGCAGCGTCACGGCAGTCACGTGCACACGGTTAACTCTTTCACCGCCATTGACGAGATATCCCGTCAATTAAGAGAAAACGCTTCCCCGCCAATGACGAGATTCTCCGTCTTTCCGCAATACCGCTATTATCCACCAGGTGGCTTTTCTACCTTTTTTCAACTTTTTAAACACGTAAGTATTTCCCTATGGCAAGCGCCTGCATGTCCGTGTCTGTTTTAAAGATCGCTCTGAATGGGATCTCTATGAAAAGTCCATCACAAAAATTGAATTATCTCTGCTTTTTGCTCAAAATGTGGTGTTTTTGCAGAAACCTACCCATATTCAAAAGCTGATTACAAAAGAACCACTGAAGGCATTAAACTTTGGTGAAAATCATGAAAAACGCTGGCGCTGGCTGGCAACTTTTAAAAAAAATGCTGGTGGTAAAAGAGTTAACAGACCCGGAAGAGAAGACAATGCTGAATAAAGTTGTATTTTTTTATTTTTGGACAAAAATGTATTTTCGATGCTTCAACAAATTCTAACTGACCCACTGATATCACATGGACTACTTTGATAATGTTTTTATGACCTTTCTGGACATGGACAGTATACTGTACATAGATTTTCAATGGAGGGTCAGAAAGCTCTGGTACTAAATCTAAAACATCTTAAATTATGTTTTCAAAGATGAACGGAGGTCTTACGAGTTTGGAACGACATGATGGTGAATCAATAATGACATTATTTTTTATTTTTGGGTGAACTAACCCTTTAATATCCTAATGATTTTTGGCATACAAGCTGATCATTTTGACCAATACATTGTATTGTTTTTGTGGTCCAGGGTCAAATATGCAGTACTGCTACAGTACAATTTCAGATAACGTATAATAAACTTTAAAAAGATAATTTTCAATGTGCTTTTCAAGGAAAAAAACTAAAATATTGAAATGTGGCTTTTCTTGTATTCTAGGGTATACAAACCAATTAATAAAAAACCTTTCACAAGCAAAAGCAAGCTGTCTTTGGTTTTGCATACAGACAAATAAACGTATTTCCTTTGCCAACCATCAATTGATTTTGAAGGACGAGGCTTACTGTGGATATGTCAGGCTGTGACTGCAACAATGCATAGAGACAAGCATTTCGATATATTTCGCCCCAACTACCCATTTCAAAAGAAAATACATCATCACAGCAGGACACGAAATGTGCTTGTCAAACCATTTCATGAGGTCTTTAAATGAATAGTTCACTCACAGAATATGAAACATATTTTCTGTGAAACACAAAAGTAAAAAGAAAACTAGTATCTCTTTCTTTTTTAATCTTTTCTCAGGTCTTTTTAATGTGTGCAGAATGTAAAAGTGTTGAACGTTACATTAGCACATTCTGTCCTTTCAGAATCAAAGGTACAGCCTGTCTGAAAGTACACGGCATTAAAGTCACAGTATCTAAAATACTCTCCACCACCCGTGTCCATTTCTCTGCCTCATGGCACACTGGTACAATCCGCTTTAAGCTCAACAGATCTGTTCATTTATCCCAAGTATGAAATGAACTTGATCCTGACGGAGAACTCCTAGAATCCACTGCAACCGGCAATAAACGCCACTTACACCATCATGTGAATCGCAACACGTCACGTTTTGTAAAATCATGTTCGCTCAAATCTGTGAAAGCCGTTCTGACAGTCGAAAACTGTTTTTAACTTAATAACCAAACACGACAGCTGTGTGAAAAACAGAGATAAGATAAAAAATATCGGCGAAGGAAGGAGATGGTGATGCCAAACAAAAGGTTAAGCAAAGCAATTCTTTAACCGAGCAAGAAAGAGCAGCTGCGAACTGATGCACAAATCACACAAAAACCGTCATCTGTTAAAGATTATAACACACACACACACATAAAAGGAGACAGTCACTTCTCACCTGCATTATAGCACCTGCCAAAGCCATTCACAGAGCCTACGAGACGGTGAATAGAGTAAAGCGGATATTGAAGAGAGAGAGGGAGACACATGGACATAGAGATCCATCCAAGTGGATGAAAAGGTAACAGCTGCGACTGAAAGCACCTGTGCAGATGAGGGATTCACCTCTGGAGGCAAAGCATAAGGTTTTTTCAAACAGATTCAATTCTATGCCTCAAGAAACTTCAATTACAACACACACACACGTAAACGCACCATTATCTGTGTCTGTTTCTCATTTCAAACAAATAATCCAACTTCATTTGCCACCATCTGTTATGTGACTTGTCCATGGAAATGTAAAATATTCAAATGGGCTTCTCCCTCCAGTGCTGTATAACTTTGATATTCTGACCTTTTTTTTAAATGTCGATCATTTTGTTCCAACCCCAGATATGTAGCACCAAAACATTTGGGTCGGTTTGCTTTTGAATTTTTAGTCCATCTGCCATCCATAATGGAGGAGTGAATGTTGGGGAATGCTACAGCAAAAAGTTCACACAGCATGATTTGTAGAGCATTACAATAGAGGCAAATGTCATTGGTTTGGGAACACACACACATTAATAAAATGCATTCATTCATTAAATTTTGTCAGAGCTATACATATGATGCTTTCAAGGTATACATTTCATCAATTCTATAGGATTCAAACCTATTCCGCTGGGTTGCTATCACCACGCTTTACTGACTTAGGTCAGGAAAAATGATAAATGAGACTTGATCTTTGGAAAAGGCAGAATTATCATCAGATCATCCCAGCGTTTAGTGGTGCACGTAAACAGAATTTTTCACCACATTACAGTCAAAGCTGTTTGCTCATGCAGGTCAGGATTGCAATGTGATTATTCTCGGTCTGTTAGAAGCGCGATCCCGGCACACGCTTTGCGCCGCAGTTCTGCGTGAAGCAAAAACACAGAGTATAGCAAGCGTGACTGACGAAGATAAACCGAAAAGATTCGCCTTGTTCCATAATTACCAGTTTTAGCGCTGTTGATAATTTATGGAGCGATGATGGTGGCGGTGACTGTGTGTGCTGTTTGGGCATCAGTTTTCCCCTGTCCGAATTGTGAGGATGCGGTGTTGTGATTGGCTGAGAATCGTGAAGTTCATACTGAACGTGGCCTTGGGCCATAGGACCGAAACTGTGGCATTATGCATGCACTGCAGTGATAAAGTCTTGCTTATTTCAGAGCCCAATCAACCAGAGAGAGTGTCAAATGAGGTTTGTTGGCTTCTCAGGGAAATGGGAATTTACAAAGAGGAAGTTCAAACTGCTGTTTAACACAGTTAGTGAAGGGCAGATGCATATAAAGAAAGGTTTTATTGCAATAAGATGAAAGACAAAAAAATTGACAATGTGATGTTTGAATGTTTCTGGGTGCAGAGTATTAATAATGTTGGCTAAACATTTAGGGATGGGTGACACAGGGTGGGATTCAGCAGGGGGCAGTCTGTGAAAATACGGAATTAACGTTCATTTCATGTCACCATGCTGTCATTTAACCTGTTTGGGACTGAAAGCGTGCATCCTGCTGCCCGGACTCCAGAGGAGCTGTGTTTGACGTCATGCAGCACTGCACAGCTCGATCAGTGTGCTGAAGGGAGGGTTCACCCAGGGTGCCACACAGGCTAGAATCACTACTAACTTGCATTGACATATCCTAAAATATAGAAGTGTCTTGCTTGGTCTTAAGATGCACACCAGTAATTTTTACTCTAAGACAGATTTATAAAAGCTATATAAATGTCCTTATTAAACTAAGACTATGCTTAACCCTCAAACGCTCCTCGTTTTCTGTTTACACTTCTGGCCCTTGGGGTCTATGTGACCCCAAAATTGAAGGCATAATTGTAAGAAAAATATACATTTTCAATAAAACAAATAATATATAATTTTTTTGTTTACTTCTCATCTATACAATACAGCTGTGTTTTGAGAGATTTGAAGTACTTTTGTACCTGTTTACCACTAAATTCCTCAACTACACCATCAGCTTGCCTGAAAAATATAGAATTTTTATGAAAATTCACATAAATTATCATCTAAATTTGATTTAAATTGTTTTTAGATATTGATCTAGGTGTTAGGTGTTAAATTCAGCCATTGGTTTTTATAAAAATACTTAAAAGAATTAGGAATGAAATCATTTTGACCAGCAGATGCCCATAGAGACCCATTCATTTTACTGGATATGGACAACTGCTCAAATCACTACTTTAGTGATACATTTTGTGAATTTATGTTTATATAAACATTAGAAAGGACTAAATATTATTTCAAATAGTAATTTTTTATAGTTTTTGATGCATTTTGAAATGTCTGTTTTTACAAAATGGCACAGAAATTTGACTAAGTGTGTGTGTGTCTGTGCGTGCACGCGCATGTGCGTGTGTGTGTGTGTGTGTGAGAGAGAGAGAGAGAGAGACAGCATGTGTGCGTGAGAGAATGTGTGTGAGAGGCAGAGAGAGAGAGAGAGAGATGTGTTGGTCTGTGTTTGTGTGTGTCTGTGTGTATGTGTGTGTGAGAGAGAGTGTACATGTGCGTGCATTAGGAAACACCCCATTATATCTTTTTTTCTACATTTATGGCTGATTTTATTTGCCAAATTCTATAAAAATGCTCTCTGCGTGTGGGTTTGTAGGTGTGTGTGTGTGTGTGTGTGCGAGAGAGAGAGAGTGTGCGTGAGAGAGTGTGCATGAGAAGGAGAGAGAAAGAACATGTGTGTGTGTATGCATGTGTGCGTGTGTTTGTGAGTGTACATGTGCATGCATTAGGTCACACCCCTTTATATCTTATTTTCTGCATTTGTGACTGATTTTATTTGCCAAATTGCATACAAATGCTCTCTGTGGCATGTGTCATACCTGTGTGTGTGTGTGTGTGTGTGTGTGTGTGTGTGTGTGTGTGTGTGAGCATGTGTTTTTTGCATTGCATTTGTGCACAAGAACCAGGCCTTCATTTCTGTGTCATAAGTTTCAGATTTATGCTGGATTTATTGATATTTATTTTTTGACAAATGAAAAAAATATATATTTTTTTCATTTCCCATTCACTTTCAATATGACCCCAAGGGACAGATTAATGCAATTTTTTACATAACTTTAGAACAACCGAATCAAGCCCAGTTTTTTGTGTATGTAAATATAGATTATTTAGGAAAAGTTACTAAGTTTTATATCGCTGGGATGAAGGGAACCTTTTTTAATTAATGAAATGTTGTTTGGGGTCATATAGACCCCCAAGGACCGATTGAGGGTTAAACTAAGCCCTGTATGTAAAACAGTCCTATATAGGCCTAGCCAGACCTTTAGACTGACAACAGCAGGTCTGGGGCCGATTGCACCAGCCCCTTTGATGGGCCCCAATGTACATTAAATTGATATTTATTTGAATTTCAACTGAACTCAAATTTTTAATCGTTGCAGTGAGGGAAATTCTCAGTTAATTAATATATAAACAAATATTTTACTCCCCCATGCACTTTTCCACATGTGCTGCTTAATTATGACTTTTTAAGGCATAAGGCATTTATTCTTCATTTACTCACAAGCGCTTAAGACGTTCATTAAGGTTCATTAAGACGTATTTTGATAAACTAAGGATAAACGTCTGCAAAATCCCAATATTTATTTTAGGGTTTCCGTTTTTGTGCAACAATCTACACATGTACAGGACAAATAAAACGCAGATTCCATGTACTAAATGAAGTGGTAAGGCTCTTTGGGTTATTGTGCCCTGGTCCTCTGCTGTGCTTTTCTGACACGACCTGTTTAAAACTGGAGATTGAGCGTTGGTCTATTGTAGATCTTGTGCAGTCCATCTTGGCTGGTGTCCAAGACATATCTCTGAAGCACAATGTCACAGGAAAGACTGTCTAGTTTAGCTCTTCTGAGTATTAAAAAATGCCCACGCTCGCAACATCTATTAAAGCTGCACAGTGACAGAGCGCAACGGTTTCAGTAGAGGTAACTAACTTTTTAGATTAATGTCAATCATTTATTAAAAAAAGATTAATTGTTAAAAGTGTTTTTGTAATGTATAGAAAGTTGTCAAACTGTATAACCTTGTGTTAAATTGGCTGAGAAAGGTAAAAAAAGGAAAAAAGGAAAAAGTTTCAGGAGATAGTAGGCCATAAATATGTCTGTGTAATTTATTCTCCAATCTTCCAAAGTAGATTTTAATTGCTATAGTCTCAGACAGGCAGACACTGAATTTTTCCTTCATTTGGGCTAGGGCTGTAACCATGCATTGTATTTATTGTTATTCATTTCATTTATTTTCAAATTTTGTCTCCTTTGGTTGTTGCATTTCTTTTCTACACTTTGTAGCGATGCTATAAACAAGGGTTTTAACTAAGACATGACCAAACATTTATTGCTCTGTTAAAGGGGACATATCATGAAAATCTGACTTTTTCCATATTTAAGTCCTATACTTGGATCCGCAATGCTTTTATTAAAGCTCCCGTTCTTTCTGTGTTTTTGAAGCTTTGATTGTGTTTATAGTGGGCAATATAACGTGTGTTCATGTTTCACGTGTAAAAAAAAATTCGGTATTTTTCACACAATTGACTTATCTGTGCAGCGCTGTTTTCAATGGCCTCAAAACGGTTTGATGTCTTCCTTGTTCTGTGAAATCCCTCCTTCAGAAATACGTAACGAGCTCTGATTGTGTAGTTTGTTTAGTGTGCTGTGATTCGATAGCAGCTTAGCTTAGCAGAGCCGTTTGAGCCAAAGTCGGTGACTGACATATTCATGTGGGCGGAGTTTAACCAACGAACTGTTTTACTGAAGTCATTAAAGCAGGAAATAGAGGACTGTAGTCCAAACCGGACGTTTGCTGTAGGCTTTGAAAGAGGAATTCTATTAAAGAAAATATATCGCCTGGCAGTGAACTTTGAGCTTTATCATTTTACAGGTATTATTTATGCTATTAGCACACTAACTAGGGTTTAAAAAATGGGATCAGGAAGAACGTGACCTTTAATATAGAAAATGTGAAAGAGAACAAGCCAGTAACTTAGTTTTGGTAAACCATTCTCTGCAAGCATGTGAAAAAATAGGTCATTGAAATTTGGCTCCCTTTGTGATGTCAGAAGGGGATTCAGCTGTACTATCAAACCATGGCACTGTCATTTAGTGCGGAGATCAGCTCATTTTTGCTCACACCTACAAAGTGGCAGTTTTGAATATGCTTTAATAAATGATCTGTGGGGTATTTTGAGCAAGAACTTCACATACGCACTTTGGGGACACCAAAGATTTATTTTATGTTTTAAAGTCTTGTGAAATGTCCCCTTTAAATAAAATATGTGGATTATAACACGAGGCTTCTAATAAATGCTGCAAATTATTTATGTCATTAATAAAACAACAATCAAATCTAAACAGTGGAAAGTTTTTCTGCATGTTCATAAAACAAAAATGCTTTCTTGGCAGCATTTTAACTAAAAAGCATTATACAGTCCATCAAAAGCACGACAAAAACATTATTTGACCTGTATAATGCTAATGACATTAAATGCATGAACACAAAGATTATTTACTATGTATTTATACTGTTAAATGAGTTGTGTAAATGAATAGATGGGCTCTGTTATTGCAGCAGGTGCTGGACATGCCATCACATCACTGTTGGTGGGAGGGGCCCCATCTCGTGCTTTGCAGGGGGCCTCACAGATGTGCGCTACAGTACGCCACTGCGTATTCAGTTAACCACATTGATAGATGAGAAGCCATTTGCATCACTATGGTTACATACTCACATTTACTGCCACCAGGTAATAGGTGACAAATGAGAGCTTTTCCTCCTCTCACACATTTAAAAGTGTGCCGTCCCTCAAGATGCGTGCGTCAGGTGCAGACCCGTCAAACCGGCACATTAACTAAACGAAAGCCTTTACCATGAGCTCTTTCACTTGGCATGCATGAAAGTCTAGTGCTTGCGGATGCATTAGATGCACTGATGTCTCATAAGTTTAATTATTTTTATTTTGCCATAGAAACAAGTCAACACTTTATACTTACGCCTACCCTTGTCTTGAGGTAAGATTTAGTCTTGGACGTACACTACGCCTAGATGGCGCAACAGGTGTAAATTCTATGTGTGACGTAAAGCGCATCTTTACGTCTTACGACCGGGTGTATGCCCAGTTGGTGCAGCTGGCCTTTGGATTTTATAGAAGATTTCATTGGCCAATGGTCACCCAAGAGTTTCCCTGACTGGCATGTAAAGCAAGCAATCCCAAATTCAGCCAATCAGACAAGCAAGCATACTGTATGACACCAAAGTACAGCATGACTGATTCAAGAACAGTACGATTTCTCAAATCGCTCTTGTGGTACTTTGATGTCATACGGCTGTCGTTCTACGCAGCACAGCATGAAATCGAACACACCTATTGACTTCAAAACTCCTGAAGTATTTCCAATTTCTGTGCTTTATACATTAGATGTTCAGCCAACTGTCCATATGCATGAGATCTAAGTCTGGGTCTCTATTAAAATTTACATTAGATTTATGCATTTGGCAAACGATTTGATTCAAAGCAATTAAAAGTACTTTAAATGTATACATTTTTATCAACATGTGTGTTTCCCAGGAATCAAATTCATGGCCTTTATGTTGCTTAACTCTTTCGTCGCCATTGACATGTTATCTTTTCAATAAGGAAAGAAAACGCTTACCTGCCAATGACGAGTATTTCAGGCTTTCTACATTTCCGCTATTACCCACCAGGAGGCGCAACTTATAAAGTACGGAAGTATCGCCCTAGGGCAAGCAGCTGCATTTCCGTGTAAGTTTTGAGGATCGCTCTGAATCTGATCTTTAACAAGTCCTTCACAAAAATGAAATTATCTCAGCTTTTTGCTCCAAGTTTGGTGTTTTTGAAGAAACCTACCTATTTGAGAGGTAATAAAAATGAAGGTAGGATGAAACGTTTTTTTTTTAAGCAGAGGGTCTGTTCTTTTAATTGATATATTGTATGTTTATATATTTAAAGAACATTATTTTCTGGAAGGCATTAAACTTTTGTGAAAATCATGAAAAATGCTATCGCTGGCTGGCAACTTTTTTAAACAAACGCTGGCGACGAAAGAGTTAAGCAATGTTTAACCAATTAAAGCTGCAATTCATCATTTTTGCCTATTATTATTTTAATCTGTTATTGCAATGACTATAAAATGTATGCTTTCAGGCAGGGTGCACGCGCACGCACACACACACACACATTTCGACCTTACTCCAAGCTGAGTATGTTAGAGTGACAGGCAGGTACAACACCCTGCAGCCTGTACAAGCAGCCAATTAAAACCCATCTCAGACACGCTTGCCCATCAATGGCTCGCCGCCCTTTCCCTTTTCTGCTCTGCTGCACTTCTGTCCTCGCCGCAATCCATCTTCTCTCCGTCCACTGGATGCTCTCCCACCCTCCAGTCTGCCCCTTTCAGGGTGTTAATTAATCTTTGATAGAGGATGGAATCACTCGCACAAACACGCATACACACCTGGAGGACCCGGGCAGGTGCTGGGGTGGTCTCTGTATATAAAACGAGTCCGGGTTTCATTTCAGATTTGAAGAGCAATGCTGAGATTTATTCTGCGCTGGCTGTGACTGGAGGCACAAGAGAATCCAGCTTATATTGTCCTCGAACCAAGATCTGTGCCGACACCTTAATCCAACAGAAAACCCCGATACTTGTTAGTCTTATCTGTTTGAAGTACGGTCAACTGTGTGGGGAGCTCTGACCGTATCTCAGCACGGAGTGGACAATATACAAGATAAGGTGAAGATGAAGAGACGCCAAAAAGAAGTTGAAACTGAATTTAAGAGACATGCGATGCTGCCAATGAAACTATAAAGGGGGTCAGAGTCAGGGTGGGCTTTTAATTACTGTGCTGTAAATCATAGGGCAAATAGCACCCTGTATACATTTCTGCATAAAGTTCATAAATGAACACAAAGGAAATACTTTTAAGCAATATTTGTAACCAAACTGATTAGAAGCCCTATTGACTTCCATATTATTCTATTCTTATACTATGGAAGTCAATGGGGCTTCTGCTTGGTTTGGTTACATTCCTCAAAATATCTTCCTTTGTGTTCATCAGATTAAAGACATTTATACAGATTTATAACATCATGATAGTAAGTAAAGGATTACAGAATTTTCATTTTTGGGAAAACTATGCCTTTAACAATAGTAAATAATTAGCATTAACTAGCAATGAGAAATATAGTTCTTCAGAAGGTAATAATCTTTGCTCATGTTACTTTATGCCAATGCATTTGTTCATGCTTAGGCCAGTCACGATAGTTACTTTTGATAGGTCGGTTAATTGCCCCAGAAATAATGGCGATAATCAATAGTATTGTCTTTTTAAAGGGACATTTCACTTTTTTGAAAATATGCTAATTTTCCAGCTCCCCTAGAGTTAAACATTTGATTCTTACGTTTTGGAATCTATTCAGCTGATCTCCGGGTCTGGCGCTACCACATTTAGCATAGCTTAGCATAATCCATTGAATCTGATTAGACCATTAGCATAGCGCTAAAAAATAACCAAAGAGTTTCAATATTTTTCCTATTGAAAACTTGACTCTTCTGTAGTTACATCGTGTACTAAGACCGACGGAAAATTAAAAGTTGCGATTTTCTAGCCAGAAATGGCTAGGAACTATACTATCAAACTGGCGTAATAATCAGTGACTTTGATGAAACATGGCTGCAGCAAGCGTAGTGATATTACTCATTACCCGAAAATAGTCCCCTTGGTTAATTTCAATTGCAACTTATAATTTATAAAGTACACAATGTAACTACAGAAGAGTCAAGTTTTAAATAGGAAAAATATCGAAACTCTTTGGTTATTTTTTAGCGCAATGCTAATGGTCTAATTAAATTTAATAGATTGTGCTAAGCTATGCTAAAAGTCCTAGCGCCAAACCCTGAGATCAGCTGAATGGACTCCAAAATGGTAAGAATCAAATGTTAACTCTAGGGGAGCTGGAAAATAAGCATATTTTTAAAAAAGTGGAATGCCCCTTTAAGACCATTTTATGTCACTGATTAGATATGACCGTAAAATAGCATAATAATGACATCCTTTTTAAGTACACAACTTTGATTTTTAAGAATATTAAGATAAAAATATTAAATATTTAAAACATAAATAAATATAATAAAATATGCATTTAAATTTTAAACAGCTAATAGTTATTTTTCAGTATAAATCCCAGCTTCACAGGGTTAATTGCTGATTAGACGAGTGTTTACTCTGATCGCATCTGTGAGTATGCGCCATTACACGCAGTCACGTTTATAATAGCTACACCTCAGATCTAAACACTGGATGTTATGGTTATGTTTCAGATTACGTTTATTTGTATCGCTCTTTTCATTGCCTTTTTTCATTGCACTTAATTAACAGAATAGCGATTCTGGCTCATTAACGTTAATTTTCTCTCCTCACGCCGGAGAAGCGGGTTGTAACTTAGCTTTAAATCCAATTCCAGCCGGATGTAGTCTTTTAAACTGTATGTATTTACCATAAAAACACGAAATTTCAGCTTAAGTAGCCATCTCTTCGCCTGTCACTGTCTGCTTTCTCTCTCTCTCTCTCTCTCTCTCTCTCTCTCTCTGAGCTGCTACTTCCGAGATAGACAGCAGGCAGGAATAACAGAGGCAAACGTGATCATCTAAAATGCTAATAATATTTTTTTTTGCACACAAACACACATGTGGAAATATACACCCCACCAAAAAAATATGTCAGCGTCACATATTCCAAAAGTCAAATATAATTGTACACATATGCATTTTATTCGTCATTTGTTAGGACAATTGCCAATTTTAAAGCAACACCAAAGAGTTTTTTTACCTTAAAATAACGTTTCCAAAAAAGTTTCAGTCATTCATCCACTCGAAACAGGGTGAACGGCACTTTCACATTCGCTTTGCAGCCCTCTATCGGCCAAAACCGCACTAAAGAAGTTTCCAACTGACGGGTCCTGTAGTTTGAGTGAAAACTACAAAAACTTGCTTTACGACAGACCTACAATCCAATCAGAGCCAGCTATGCTGCAGTATTTACGACAGTGGTAATGGACAATTACGCTTCTAACCTGTAGGGGGAGCAAAGAGCAAAAAGTCTTTAGTGTTGCTTTAAATGTAAACACTAATTCTGAAATTTCACAACATTCTTTTTTCATGATCAATAGTTGCAGGTATATCAGGATGTTAAGCAAAAAGACATTAAGATGACAGCGCCCTCTAATTATGGAAGATAATGAACCAATATTAATAAAACAGTGTTATTAAAAATGCTGTGTTGACGTCTCTCGATGCCCTTAAAATTGTCTTTATTCCTAGGTCTCGCCATTAAGTTCAGTGGACCAGATGTAGGGTTATCGGCAAACCTTTTAGACACCATATATGCTATGTTTTGTTTACGTTAGTTGCTTTTTCCAACAAAAAAGGCTCCCAATTTGTCTGCTTTACCTTGAGACTGATGGCAAACTGCAAAACATTGCATACTTTCTTGTGTGTTTTACCCCAGTAAATGTCTGTTTGTAAGATGTTAAAAAATTACGTTTTTGTTTGGCCTTATAATTTGAGGGAGCTGTCGTCTTAACATCTTTTTGCTCCACCAGTTGACATAACACAACACGCGCAATAGCGTCCACAACAACCAATAAGGTAGGACACACCTCATGACATTGCCGAGAAGTTAACGTTCGCAACGCTAAAAATGTGTCTCGATGGTAACATTATATAAGAATACATACTGACAAAGGCCACAGCTAGAAAATACATTTTGTGACTGAGGGTGAAGCACTGGCCCAATCGAAAAAAAAAAACTACCGACGTCATGTTCACCTATCGTTCGTTAAGTCGATATACTGTAGTCATTATCGCGACAGGCCTATTCATGCTAGTTTATTGTGCATTTTACCCTCTTTCATCTGTAAATTAATGTAATATATGATTATTCATAAAATTGTTAGATATATTTGAAAAAAAAAGTTACATGTTAATTTAATATTTGACGCATCTATGTCTGCAGTACTTACACAACCATATACAAACCAACCTTTGTCTTATTATCTTACCATTTTTGCTTCGGTTTAGGCTTACGACATCCTTACCCAAACCCAACTCTAACCCTAACACCAGGCGATAATGGTAAAAAAAAAAGAATAAATCAGGAAAAATAGTATAAACCAATAGTTAAAGTGACATCCTAACGCAAACACCAAATCTAACCCTAAACCAAAGCAACAATGGTTTGAAAATAGGAAATACAGACCTGCCAACCTTGGAAAAATGTTTTGAGTAGCAACTTACCGCAGCGGGGTGGCGCGAGGTCAGGCACATTTGCTGATCAGTAGTGATTGAGTTCACATGCTCACTAATCACTACAACTTATTACTAAGCACATAGTTCCCTCTCACCACCATTTCTAGTCTTTCAACATACAAGTAGGCTATAAAGAACTCTTTTAATGAAAAGGCAATCCCCAAAAATATGCCTATTTAACAAAAACGCCTATGGCATATGTCTTAAATACATGGGACATTATAAATAACAAAGAATCCACAAATAGCATGCTATATCCTTGCTTTATATTCCAGCAGGCACGTTGACATGAACCTCTAATGGGGCACAGCATGCCTACCACTACTTTTTCTTGAACGGAATTAATATGTTTTAATGCATAAATGGCATGTTAGCAGATTTGCATTCTACAGTACTGATTATAATGAGTCTTACACAAATTTACAATAACATTACTTAGCTACTACAATAAAAACATATGTGGATGATCATTTTGTGTATATTATCTACATAGTGTTTAAACCTGCTGAAAAAACAGCATAAACCAGCATAATTCTCATGCTGGTTTAGCTGGTGGTCACCAGCATACAGCACCAAAACACAACATATGCTGGTTTTGGTGGTGCTGGTATGCTGATGACCACCAGCTAAACCAGCACCAAACCATCATGAGAATTAAGCTGGTCTATGCTGATGGTCACCAACAAACCATCATGTTTATGTAGTGTCATAAACAAGATCTAGTGAACTAAACAGTAATTTCATATAATCTGACAATACAGAATAGTACACAAACATTGTTTTTCTCAGCAATAATGCAAACCTCTATCCTTGGTTTTGACTGGCTGAGCATATAGTTCGTTTTACTTCCCTCGTCATATACTTTCTGCTTCTATTTCCCTGCTCTGCACAAAAAAATCTCATATACATCAACAGGAGCCAGTAACAATCGAGTAAGAATAAGATTGATATTATTTAGAAACGTACTTTTGTTTTGTCGTGTTTTCTCGCGTGCCATGCTCTTCTGAGTGAGCGGCGGCTGAGTGCTACAAAAAGTAAACACAGACCCTCCGCTCGCGGACATCGATTTCTGCATGCTCACGCCAGTTTGTCTTGTTGGACTGCAACGCGTTTACAAGCGTGAATTACGGTTCATATAGCTCGTTTTTGCCGCGAATAACAATGAATATATAGGCAAATAAACACACAAAACTTAAACTTGAGGCACAACATAGGACACTGGGGCACGTGCAACAGTAAAAGGTGTCTAGACGCCCCTGGTTGGCAGGCTTATTACAATGGATGCAATTCACAATTCCCACACCCTGCCCATTTACCTTTAAAACGGTGTTTAGAACCATCCTCCCTTGTAAAACAAGTCACAGTATGAAGATGGACCGAGATGAAAAACTATTTCGTTATTTTCGTTACTCGTATCGACGGCTCTCCGCTTTGAAGAGTTTAAAACTAGCGCTATGATTGGTCAACGTCGTCTTTTCCCAACAGGTTGCTGCCCAATGCGGTAACACCCATAGACGAGTTGCCTAGTGCACAAATGCACATACAGTTTAACTCAAAGCCATTAAAGGCTTTTCGCGTATTTTGAAGTGACAAATCGTAGCAGCGTAGTTTGGTGTCTAAATGCGTATCTGTTACGCAAAATGCGTAAAGGTTGGCAGGTCTGGAAATAGGAAAAAGGAAAAAGCAGTTGAGTGACCATGACACGGAAAAGAAAGTCCGTGGTATGGCCACGGAAAAATGAGCAAAATATTCCGTGACTATAACCATGAAACTTTGTGAGATCATGTTGATTCAAATACAGTCTCGTGATTTTTTTTATACATCTTCTTCTAGTCCTTACTTCAATGTTATGCTTTAGAAATAAATTCCACTTCCGCATTACTTGTATTTCATTTCTGTTGGAGTGACACTACACTAAATCCAATTTGACAGACCTCTGATTTGGCTGCGAGTACACAGACTGACCCAGGTCATTTAAATTCATAAAAACCAACTCATCCAAATGAAATGTATACATAACACAGCCTCTCAAACAAAATGATTTAGACCCGACCGAGATGAGCGAAATTATTTGAATGGCTTTCGCAGCAGGTCAGCCGAAGAGGATTAGAGATATTGAGAAAATATGCATAGGCTCTAATCATGTTGCACAAACATCTAAAAGCTATCACGAAAACAGAAAGGAGTCTAGAATCTAGGGGTGGTTTTAACCATTTATCAACACCATTTCTGACTAATACTGTGTAATTCTCCACATGCAAAGCAAACTGGCTGATAATATTGTCAGAATGTGATCCATTATGGCGTCTCGATGTATCTGAAATATTTACCAGAACGTGTCCAGCACACAAACAAAGAAATACTGTTAAAATCCCAACACAGACAATATATAACTACGACACTATAGCAGGTTGATAAAAGCTTGTTTTTTTGTCATCATTTACCATTGTTAAATTGTATGATTTGTACCTCTGCATTACTATGGTATTCTCTGAAGCACACTGGAGTATTAAATGTAAATAAAATTTCCCCACCGCAAACACAACTAGCCAGCACAGCCATTCATTCCCATCTATATAACCATGAATCTCATCTATTCCCAGCGCAACGCACACAAGCACACACATATATGGCTCTATGTAAAGTCATGCTTCTCGGATGGTGTTAATGATGGGTCGATTTTGATGCTCGCGTTCAATGATTACGCTGCCAGATCGAAACATTTCATTCTTTCTGTTTGACAGGACCGTAATTAATCTCCAAAGATTTCAGTGTCGGCTGCTAACCAGCACACCTACGCAGAGAAAGAAAGGTCTTTCTGACAGACGAACACCAATCACTGCTGTGAGTTTGAATACAGCAGCACATTATCATGTCCGTCTGCTTGACCTCACAACCAGGTATAAAGACACAAATTGATGCATAGAGAACACATTACATATAGTATAGTGTATGAGCATGAATACAGACAAACAAAGCCTGCAGAATAAATTATTCTACAAAAAGCTCTCGATCATATTAGCTTTCATCAAACCTTAGAAACCTTGTAATGGCCTTTAATAACATTTAATTCAAACTGGGCTGTTGAATACAAGGCGTTAGAGCGAAACAAGTTGTTGCAGCATGCTTGAAATACCTTAAAGGGCACAAATCCACTTTACAAGGTGTTTGGACATAAATGTGTATTAGCAGTATGTAAACACAACTACAATGGAAATCCATACACTTCTTTTTTTAATTCCCATTAAACCGAAGCTGTCTCATTAGACATTCCATTTTTGACTCCTTAATGTGATGTCACAATGATAAAGCCCCACCCACAGCCACTGACCATCATATTTCAATAGTGAGATACTATTGTCTCAGACTGTATCATCTATTTAAACTGAAGCACTCACTGTCTGTTTTGGTAAGGGAGTAAGGAGCAGTCGCTTATTAGCTTTTAAAGACATGAAAACAGACCCGTCTTTGCTCCCACCCAAACAGCGGCAATTTGAACATGCTATAATAAATTATCTGTAGGGGTGTGACAGATCACAAAACTGACGGTTCACGGTTCAGATCACATTACGATTTTTGAGGCACGGATAGGATCATTTTTCGGATCAGCAAAAAAGGGTTGGGAAAAATTAGAACGAATAAAGATATTATTAACATATATAAAAAAAATAAAAGTTGCACATTAAGTAAGGTCTAAAAATAGCTTAATGTGGTACATAAATGCCTTTAATTTCTAAATTAAATATAATTATTAATTTTTTAGAGCTACAGAAGTAATTTTCTCTTTGTCTTGGGTTCTTTGATAAACATTAATGACACAGACTTAGGAAGGTTAATTGAGGTTACTGTCTCTTTAAGATAACCACAGAACTGGTTTCTGCCTGTATACATACACACTTAAGACGTGCAAATGATAAAGTTTTCCTATTTAAATTTGCGAATCGCATGCGAGACGAACCGTGAGTCATGATCAAACGGATCATGGATTAACTGTGATCCGGTACAACACTAATTATCTGTTGTGTATTTGAGCTGAAACTTCAGAGACACATTCTGGGCACAACCAAGACTTATATTACAACTTGTAAAAGTGGGCATAATGGGTGCGCTTACATACAATCATAAAAATAATGGTCCCTAAAGGTCTTACTACGAAAATGTAAGAAATAAATTATTATTTTAAGGAGCTTTGACTAAAAGTTTTTTTGGGAAACTAAAATGGTTCATTTATGGCAAATACATTTGCTAACTCGTCAATTAAGAAAAAAACTAGGGCCGGGACTTTAACGCGTTAAATAAGATGAATTCATTACACAAAAAATAACGTTAAACGTTTTTAACGCATTTTAATCACACTTATTTTTGCACCGCGGAACATTTCTCATTGGATGAGTTTCGGCGGACCGATTATACTGGAGCACCAACTAGCTTTCATGACTTCAGACAAAGAGTATAGGGCTTCTATACTCTTTGCTTCAGACCACAACAAACCACAGTGAACATGAACGAAGAAGCTGATGAGATCGCTTTGGTTGGCCCCGCGGATGGGAATTTTTTTATAAAAAAGAACAGATGGAAGTGTCGATAAGAGCATGGTTGTGTGTATGCTATGCAACAAGGAATTCACATATCACCGCAGCACATCGAGCCTCAAGTATCATCTCAATGCAAAACATATAGCAGCTAGCGTGGACGTTAGCCCGACTCCGAGTACAACGACTTGGTTGAACAAAAAATAAACAATATTTTGTTGCCTAAGCATATGTATTCAGTCATTATTCATGGTGAGAAAATAACTTCTCAATGTTCTCAGGTCAAATATTTATATGTGATTAAAATGTGATTAATTTCGATTAATTAATTACAAAGCCTCTAATTAATTAGATTATTTTTTTTAATCGAGTTCCGGCCCTAAAAAAAACGCTTCCCTGCCAATGACGAGTTTTTCCGATAATCCGTATTTCTGCTATTATTCTCCAGGTGGCACTCTTACCACAACTTATAAAACCAGGAAGTATCCCCTTAGGGCAAACAGTTCAAACTCTGTGTATGTTTTTATCATCGCTCTGAATCTGATCTCTATCAAAAGTCCTTTACAAAAAATGCAATTATCTCAGCCTTTTGCTCAACATTTGGTATTTTTGAAGAAACCTACCCATATTTGAGAGGTGATGAAAAGTGAACAAATAAAGGTAGGATGAAACTTTTGTTTTGTTTTGTTTGAAAGCAGAGGCTTTGTTCTTTCATTTGATATATTGTATGTTTAAATATTTAAAGAAGAACATTTTCTGGAAGGCCTTAAACTTTTGTAAAAATCATAAAAATGTTGCAGCTTGCTGGCAACTTTATATTAAAAACGCTGAGGGGGAAAAGTTAAAAGTGCTTTAATTTGAAGAAAAATAAATTAATAAATACACACCAATAAATTGTATGGATTTCCGTGCATTATAAGACAATAAACCAAGAGGCATTTACGGTATTGTAAGCAAACCATTACACAAAAACATTTAGTTTTTTGTTTTGTTTTTATAGCCCCCTATGTGCAATATATTTAAAATAAAAAAGAAGCACTTTCTGGTTGTCAAAGTTTGTGGAGCTAAATTTTGCTAAACTACACCTGAGTTTACGACATCAGTGTGTACACTCGACTACATAAAGTGCAGCCAAACAAAATGACTTCTGAACCCTTTCATCCATTTGGTTCCAAAGATTTAGCTCTAGGAATACGACCAGCAAAATTTGTTTGCAAATGCCACTTGTTTTGATATTTTGTTGTCTAATGTAATGCTACAGGTAGGCTATATTAAATTGAGGCTTAGATGTCCAAACACATGTATAAAACTATGAAGAAAGCTGCGTAGGAACATTAATTCAAGTCACTCACCCTTTGGAGTTTGGCTTGGTTAAGAGAGGTCACCTTCTCACAGGAGGATTCAGGTGTGTCTCTACCTGAGGCACCAGTTGGCATGGAGACAGAATATCAAACAGGTTCATCATTCCCGAAACCTGTATTCAAACAAACAGAACACACACTCAATCCGACTGTTTGATTTAAAAAAGAAATGAGGTCCAAAGTGTTTCACTCTTGTGTATTTAGAAATTCCCATCAGTCTATCAAGTGAAATTTTCAACTTTTATCACGCTTTGTTCAGATTTCAAAGTATTGCATGGGCTTTCACTTGCTCACAACTTGATGTGCATTTCTAAGAATCATAATATGAGCACATCTGAAATCAATTTCTCTATCCAAAGCTTACAAACAAATATTTCAATAGTCCTGTCCTATTTATTCCTTAAACCACTATGAAAAAGTGAAAGACCTTAGTGTTTTAAACCAAAATGTAAAATGGATATTTTCCCTTTATGTGACAGAGCCCTATATAGGCATAAACCTTGTTTGTTCTTTGAAAGGGTAGCTAGCATTGATGTTACTCAGTCTTTGATGGCACCATCCACAGACTTTAAACTGCATACACACTTAAAAATAAAGAATGCTTCAAGATGCCATAGAAGAACCACTTTTGGATTAATGGTTACATAAAGAACCCTTAAAATCTGAAGAACCTTCAAATCTTAGTAAAAAGGTAATTAAGATTACAAAATGGTAAGAAAAAAAATGGTTCTTTTACTGAAAGGCTTTTTGTGGATCCAAAACTGTTTTTCTATGGCATCACTGTGAGGAACCTTCTAAGCATCTTTATTTTTAAAAGTGTGGGCCCTATTTCAACGATCTAATAAGTGCATGGTCTAAAGCGCAAGGCGCACAGTCTAAAAGGGCGTGTCCGAATCTACTTTTGCAAATTTAATGACTGGAGAAATGGTTTGTGCGCCTAGTGCACAGTCTAAAATGGTTGCTCCTATTGTTGTAATGAGTAACGGGTGTGTTTTGGGCGTAATGTGCCATAAACCAATGAGATTCTCATCTCCCATCCCCTTTAAAAGCCAGTTGCGCTTGTGCCATGCTGATTCCCTAATTAGATGGCGGAATTTGTAAACTGAAAAACTAAGGGGAGGAAAAAGACCACGAGTTTAAGATTAATGTTAGGGATGCTCCGATCAATGCCGATCTCCACTAAAAATATGTGGCCGATCACTATTCTGAATCGGACAGCCGATCTTATTCACAGCTATTTCATGTACTACGGCTTTTGATCATTAAGTCCTTATCGATCTAAAATCACTGTTGGTTTGAGTCGTTAACATAACATGCATTTGAAAAAGCAACACTCGTCAAACTAATTATTAAACATATTCTTTATTATCATGAAAATACCATTATAGCTGCGTGTGTATTGTTCTTCGTCTACAGCGCATTTTGAGTTTCTGCACGAGAGTGCCCCCTGGCTTTTGGATGTAGCGGCATTTCGCCGTGATTCATTGAAAACAACCTGATCTCACGAATTTCCGTGGCATAGTCACAGAATTTTGTGCTCATTTTTCCATGGCATTCTCACGGATCTCCGCATTTTTCCGTGGCCCTGCTACGGACTGTCTTTTTCCGTGGCATTCTCACGGATTGGTTACTCAACTGTTTTTTCCTATTTTCTTACCATTGTCGCTTCGGTTTAGGGTTAGATTTACATAAAATTACATCCCTACCCAAACCCAACTCTAACCCCAACGCCAGGCGACAATTGTTTAAAGTTTAGAAAATATAAAAGAATAAATCAGAAAAAATAGTATAAACCAATAGTTGAAGTGACATACTCACGCAAACACCAAATCTGGCCCTGGACCGAAGCGAAAATGGTTTGAGAACGGGAAGGGGCAGTTGAGTGGCCGGTCCGTGAGAATGCCATGGAAAAAGACAGTCCGTAGAAGGGCCACGGAAAAATGCGGAGATCCGTGAGAATGCCACAGAAAAATGAGCACAAAATTCCGTGACTATCCCACGGAACTTTGTGAGATCATGTTGTTGAAAAGCATAGCAAGCATTATCGGCTGATCAATCGGAGCATCCCTAATTAATGTAATTTTTTTATTAAAATCTTTTGTTCGCCTTAAAAGTCGTTTTCTTTCAGTCATGGAAGTTAAATTAGCAGGCTTTAAATTGCTGTAAATGTATGGATAGCCTCAAAGAATAATATACAAATACGCAAGAAAAGATTTGTACTCTAAAAATATGTTATTTGTAACAAACAGGAGATAAAGAATTTACAAACTCGTGGAGAGCCGAAACGTTTGCGCAAACATGGACGCACATGTATTTGCTATTTCAACAACATGGCGCTGAACATGAAAATGACCACTGCGCAAGGCTGAAACTAGCAAAAAACACTTAAGTTGCTTTGCGCTGCATTGCACCAGGTGTATGATAGGGCCTGGTATACTGTAGACTAAAATGAAAAGAGCTGACTGAAAGGGCCAGTTACAATCTCATTGGCTGGCTGATATACAACTATCAGGATGCTATAAGTGCTTTTGAGTAAGAACTAACTGCAGTTGGTCACTATACATCACTATACGTCAGTCAGACAGTTTCGGTCTAAGTGGGTGGTTCTGCGCAACGTGACCAAAACTTTACACTGATAGACAAAAATAATTTCCAGAGTAGAGTAGGGATAAGGCACAGAAACAATAAAATCCCAGCAGGAGGAATCTCTTCACAAATAGACCTTACCAGATCTCACAAAGAGCTCTGATGTTAAGGGCATCTAATATGCTATTCAATGTCAGGTTGAGAATTTCTCCTCATTAGGTGGTACAATTATCATTTGTTCATCTGTGCGATAAACGGTGAAGCGACGGATGGCAGGAGAATGAGTCATTATTAAAGAAAATTCATTAACACTGGAATTCACAAAAACAAACGCATATTTTAGCATTTTATTCCTTCAGCACCAAACACATAGATGCAGTGTGACTGTGTTTTGTAACAGATCAAGGTTATATCTTGAAGTTATTATGGAACTTTGCATTTTTACATTTAAATAAACATAATGTCCATTTTCCCATGTTATCTTATCAGTAGGGAATTCTTTGTTACTCTTTCGGGACTCAGCTATGCGGTCTGAAATCAACAAAGCACAATAGCCCAGACGAAACGGATAATAGAGGTATTAATGAGAATCCATTAACAATGTAATGCTTTAGAATTACAGAGGAAAATAATGACAAAATATATCAGCTACGGAGTCTCTTAACATGCAAAATGTATAAGCATCTCCCTCTTGTTTAAAACCCTGTCTGAGCCAAACAATGGACCACCAGAGCGCTCAAAAAAGACCAATGGAGATAATTTATCCGATCCTGCAAAGACAGTCCCTCAATACTAACAGAAGCATCCACTATGGGAAAAGGCAGCCTGGTTTTATCATAAAGAGTCAGGCTCACACGACTGTCTTAATAACACCCATAAATTTAATTGATTATGATGTGCCTGAAATAATGAAGTTGCGAAATGAAAGAGAGAGTAAGCCCAACCAGCGTCTCTGTGGTTCACTGCATTGAGTGTAATCTTGTCAAGACCAAAAGAATTTGTCTATTTATTTATTTATTTCCATATTGAACATGACTTAAATAAGATGCCAGTTATCATTTAAACCTCTAAAGGACCATTCCAGGTCCAATCAGAAAAACAAATTCCCTGGTAACTTCTTTGAGGATACTCAATGTGGTAAATGAGTTTGAATGCAGCTTGAACAGTGATTCTCTGTGGGAGCTGGGATTTGGACATGATAAAACATCCCTAATTGTATACAGATTCTCTTGTAAAATTACATAATTCTCAACATCCTTAATGCGGGTTTACTTGAACTGATGCGCATTGTAATTCAACAAATATGGCATAAGAGTAAATTATTAACTGCTGTCTCGAACTATATTGCAGTATTTGATAGGTCGGTTTATCAGTCTGAGGACTTTTTTAGCTTGACAATATAGTAATATTTTGTACAGTTTTCACAGCTACAACATTGGGCACAGTAGTAGTAAGTTTATTGTTTAATGCCCCGTTCAGAACACATAGTGACTATAGACCGTTTCAGCAGTAACAACATAAACAAGCCGCTGTCGCTTAAACTTCCGGTAAACTCCGCTAAGAGTAAATAACAACAAAGTACTTTAAACGTAGTTTATTTATATAACAAGCAAAAAAAAACAGCACATAGATTACCTAGGAAACCAAAACATTTGTTATTTTCGACGAGGCATTTGTTCAAGAGATCAGTTTAGCAACTAGTCGGATTAACTAAGGTTAATTAAGGTTCGGATCCAGACGTGTATCACGTGCGTACGATGAAACCGTCTATAGCAGTAGCAGAGCGACATAATCTTATTTATTTCAATGGAAGATTGACAACACGATCAACAGCGTTGGTGACTGTATGGGGCGTGTCCAGCAATGAGCCAAAGTTCAGAAAAGTTTAACTTAATCCAATAGAGGAGAGATATTTAGGAGCGACTACCAGTGAGAGAGAAGCAATGGAGTAAACGTCAACCGTCTCTCTTCAGGTAATGGAGGGGCCGCACTCATTTATGACAAATAGATTTAGAAACTCCTATTAACGATTTCATTGAAAGAGGCGGCTGACACACAGCGAGAAAATCGCTGGTGGTCTGACAGAGGTCAAAGATAGTGGTAGCTTTGTAAATTTGAAGAGTTTGGTTCCAAAACACAATTTATAGTTTCCGCCAAAATCAGTATTGTATCTGGTCAGTATTAAAAAGTTATTTCTTCATTTTACGCCAAATCTGATATCCGCCTTGTTATTCTGTCATCTTTTCTCCCTTTTTTTAAAAACTCGATAAACACCAGTCTTCCTTCTATGCAGAATGTTCAAAAAATCACAGCGCACCATTCCACGCATTGTAAACAACAATGGCGCCATCTTGAATACACACAGAATCCTAGTTTTTCTCATCTACTTTGTACTCCGTGATCAACAAACAAACAAAAACAAAATAATAATTTTGATGGCACTGATAAACCTGTGGTGGTTTTCTGTGGCGGGGAAGAAACTTAAGCCACCAAATTCAAATAATTTACGTGAGAGGGACTCAGCGAAGGAAAAATGCAGGATCTTGCTTGTTCTCACACGACAGCATCAAGCTTCGGTCATGCAAACACAATGGCCCTCATTTATCAAAAGTGCGTACACCAAATTTCCAGCGTACACCCAAAACCACGGTTACTTTGAGATTTATCAATATGGACGTTGGCGTACGGCACGCTCAAATTCTACGCCAGCTCAGGAGGTGGTGTACGAACGTTTTGAGTTAGTGCGGAAATGCACAGAGAAAAATTCCTAACACAACAAAACGCACTGACAAACTAAAATAGTATATGATATATTATGACCCACTGCAAAAAAAACAACAACATAGTAGGCTAATTATAAACTAAAGTGTTTATTTTTTGTGCAATGAGAGCCAGCGGAGAGCCCCGGCCATCAGTGGTGCAGCGAAACTTGGACAATATGAGCGTCGAGGCTTCCAGAGAATGCATTAGAGCGTCAGAGCGTCCACTACTCTTTTCCTATAAGGGGGCATGCACCCCAAAGCTTTTACACGCCCATGGCCAGCGCATGTTTTCAATTGTTTTCAATGAAAGCTCTGGGTTTTTCAAAAATTTTTCCGAGCTGAAAGCCGGCGCTTGGCGGTTATTCTTCGCTCATTTCTGAGTGCTGAGAGTTGAAAGAGATTCAACTTTCGGTGAAAAGCTCTGGTCGTCAATGTCAGTTCTCACATGCCTTCCAATCACAGTGGAGGAGGGGCGGACAAGTATCACAAAAACCAACCGGCTCACAGCTCAAGTATCACAGTTACCAAAGTGCTCAGCTGAAGAAAGCTGGCGCTCAGAAGAAGAAACAGCTGGCATTCAGCGTCCTCCAGGCGTTTTCAGCCGCGTAAAAAAGCTTTGGTGTGTCTTGCCCATAATCGTCGTTGGCAGTGCAGCCAGAGCGTTTTTTGCGCTCTCGCCGGTGTGAACGTACAGTAAGAGTTATGAGTTCCAACATGTTGGGCATTGCTATAGCGCCCCCCCATTGGCTGATTGGGATGATACTCTGGCAACCTCTCCCCAAATTGAGACCCACCATTTGGACAAGTTTCATGTCTTATCGTTTGGTCTGCACAATCAGTTATATGGCAAAACATTAATAAAACCTTTTTCAATTACAATAGGGTTTAAGCAGTTTGAGCTTGAACCCCTAATACAAAGACAAAACTCAAGTTAAATGTCTAAAGAGTTTGTTTTCAGTAAGACACATATCGTTGTCATTTTAACATCATAATGATATACAAAAAAAAACATGAAAATAAAACCATAACTGTTTTTTTGTTTTCTTAAAAAAACTGTTCAACTACTGCTTAGCAGCAGTTACTGATTGTAAAAGTAATTTAAACCCACTTATATCGAGCACAAATAGCCCTGTTCTGCAGAATGAGACTGACTAGTGAACTTTTAGTGAATTATGAGGAAACAAACAGGGTTGAACAAGGTATGACAGAATGAATTTCATCTTTCCACATGAACAAAGATTATGCATCTCTGAACCCCGGACATTTAGGAGATGAGCCTGGAACACAACCGGGTTTCTGACAAATTACTTAGGACACACAATTTCTGCTCGCGTCAGACCGGAAAACAATTCCGACATGGAACCTGACAAACAGAACGCGATGCCATAGACCAGGCCAGCTTCAAACAAAACAAAAGAAACAGCTGTGACAGTCGTAGCAGTGCAGGTTTATTTGAAATGCACCTCATTATTTATATGTCCTATGTGTCCTTGCTACTAACATTACAAGACAATATATCATTCTGAATAATCGAATGTCAGGTTAGAGAAAGGAAGAGCTATTTTGTCTTGCGAGACACTTATAACTTAAAATAGGAAAGTCAGCAAAGCTTTTGCTTGCAATACAGTGATCTCAAAGAGTAGACAATAAAGAATGCACACACGTAACAAAATAACTGACATTTATTTTAAAGATAGCAAAAGCACATTGTCATTTTTTAGATCAGCTAAAATAGGAAACATACTTATCAAACTTATCTGAATTATGTCCACAGTATGTAATGAAATACAACTGTGGTTAAAATGTTTTTTTGATGTGAACTGATACATCCATTAAAATGAACTTGGAATTAAATTGCAAAAACAGCTGATAAAACGTCTAGCATCATTTGTTTGCAGGTGATGCTTGGTTTGCAACAGCACACGGCTCACGTAGCCCACGCACAGAATTGTCAAAGATCCGGTATTATATGTTCTATCAAAACACATTTCCAAATCTTGTCAAAGCTTGGCAAATATCCTATCATACCCACAGCAGCGAGCACAGGGGCTTTGTCTGAAACACCAATTCTGAAACAGATGATTTTTAATCGGAAACAGTTGTTATTTCGGTCCAAATCAAACTTTGTGGATTTAAAAAGCTGATGCGGGTTATGATTCAAAGCTTTTGGGCTTAAATGTACCTTTTCTGAAAGTTACTGCTGTGTTGGTTTAAATGAATACAGTATGAAAGTTGCCTTATTTAGAGCATTCAATGCTCCTTGCATTACACCAGCATTCCAGCTACAGAAGTCACATTTGAACTTGTAATACATTTTAGATAAGGATTATATTACTAGTCCTATGCCACACTAGATTTTGATTCTGAAATGGACTCACGTGTCATATTACAGCAACCAGCTAGCAAAATATCAGGGATTAAAGGAACCTGGATATCAGATTCAGTCAAGTTATATGCATTGCAAAATTTGGTGATTGGAAATTCAACCAAATCACTATTGAAATTTACATGTAAAGTAATAAATCAAAACAAGGCATTATACGGTAGATTCATATTGCTTAAGGTTTGCCTTAAGCCCTATTCGGACAGGATTAGTTTTACATGGAGATGTGAGGGAAAGCTACTGTAAAAGAAGATTTTTGGTATTGGTAACACCCAAAGTTTTTTTCACTTAAAGCGTAACTAAACCCCTGGTCAGAGGCTGACTCCACCCACTGGCAATATTTGAAAAATGCAAGAAAAGTGGGCAGATCCCAGCGAAGATAGAGGGGATGAACTAAGTGTGTGGTGAGATCGTAACAAGGGCGTGGTGAGCTTGAATCTGCTTACGTCACAAGGCATTTTTTGGACCCAACATCCAATAGGAAAATTCAACTGCAGTAGCCACCGTTCAACCTGAAGAGGGCAGCACTCAGACGTTTTTACACCATATATTGTAGTATTAAAACACTTTATATCCAAATGTTAAAAAACTTACTAAAATCAATGAACAGCACTAATAAAGCATTATTCTTACAGATCATTAACTAAAAAAAGTTGGTTTAGGGTTTAGTTACTCTTTAAAGAGCCCCTATTTTGTTGCTAAAAACAACATTATTTTGCATATTTGGTATAATACAATGTGTTTGATGGTTTATGGTTCAATAACACATTATTTACCACATACAGTGCACTTTTGGTGATCCAGATGTCCCTACATTTCTCAAACGTTCTGATTTTGTACAAAGCTCACCGATCTGTCCCCGATTGTTCAGCGCGTTGTGATTGGCCTGAATACCTCTGACATCAGCCAAAAATGTGACACTCCTTACCATGTTTTGAAAATTAGCTCATTTTGCAATGCTGACAGAAGTAAATATCGTCTTTACTACCTTATCATTACGAGCCGAATTTGATCCAGAAAATGCAGATGACCAAGCTGATCGCCGAACTTTGCCAGCACGGCTTGAGCAGAACGTAACAGATTGGTAAGGTAAGGATAGTAAAACATTAAAAACATGTCTGCATTTGTTATTGAGAAACGACAAACAACAAGTGCTACTCTGAACTAATTAAAAATAGGAATTAAATAGGAAAACAGACTATAGACTAACTTTTCTCTTTAACAAAGCATTCACATAATTTGTCTAGTAAAGGTACTTATCTCGCAATAGTTATTTTTTAAAACCTTATCGTCATGAAAACTTAAAAATTAATTGCGGTAAATAGTTTGCCACCGTTTGCCACTGAACCTGCATTAACGACGACAATGGGGCCTCTGGCCTTAGTCAAACGGGTTGGCACGTATGGTCGGGTTGCGATTTTGCCGTTTTCTTGTGGTCTTGTGAATAGTATGCCATCCAGGACCATTTGCCACTGAACCTGCATTAACGACGACAGTGGGGCTTCTGGCCAAACGGGTTGCTGTGTTTCATTCTCTTTTAAAGATCAGATGGGGGGCCCCATAGATACCATAGATACCTTCGCCTATGGCCCCTAATTTGCTAAATCCTCAACTGGGGGTAACATACTTATCCCATAGTTAGCCTGTCTGGAACCAAGCTGATTTAAACCACATCTCTGTGTGACACTTGCATTACATGTGAACAGCCCCTATGCTAATAGGATTTTGTTTCTCTCTCCCTGTCTCGTCCTCGACCCCTAGTTTTCCAGTCTTTCTAGAATTCTAGTCATTTGAGACATTCACGCGGAAATCCACGTCATGGGAGGGGCTTCTGTGACTCCGCTCGCTTCCTGTAATCATGTCACTACTATAGCAAGCTCCTGATGTGGTTAACGTGGCAAGATTTTCCGCCAAAGTTCTGATTTTTTAACTTGTTCGTTTCCTACGGCAATGCTCAATTTCGCGCAAAACGTGCCAACTTTTCACTTTGTACTGTGTTGTGTCAAATTTTAAGGCAAGTTGAACCAACTTTTTTACAGTGTACCAGAGCTTCTTAGTGATTTTAGTCCCATCCAAACGGCCATCCTAGACAATGTCAGAAAATATTACCGCGACTTTTACCTCCAGTAAAAAGATCCTGGAAAAATCACCTCAGGTAATACTAATCCTGTACGAATAAACCTGCTACAGACCAGCTGAAAATATATACATAAATATTCCAGCATAATGGTCATATGTTATGTTACATGTGATATCAGTATCAAGTTACCCCTCCCACGTCTCATAGTTTTACAGCAATTTCTTATTCCGTGTGAATTGGGCATTAATATTACAGAGATCCTGTTGTAAAGTTGCATTACTTCATCTACCCCTGTAAAACTAATATTGTCCGAACAGGGCTTTAGGCCTCCGAAGGCCTGCTAGGATTTATCACTTTGACAGTCACCTTCAGCTACAGTATATTGTGCCTTTCTGGTTCTCGAATCCCAGTCTCAAAACCCAGAGCCCCCGCCAGATAAAACAGTAATGTTGCATGTTCCTCGTATGATTTTCTTCATGACTAACTGACAGAACAATCATGGTGGAATGTGAGCAATGCTTAATCATAACAAACACAAAACAGCTCTGGGCTATAAAATCACGACATTTCTTTAAACCTGAGCCAGCGACCGTATACAGCGACATACAGAGATGCCGGTCGGTGTGCTGTTAATGAGGGAAATTAACTCACTAGATCCGGAGGCAGATTTGCGACAGCACATCATGTACTCGGACGTACACGAGGCCCAAATGTGGAAACACAAACAGGTCGAGTCATCAGGCTTGCAGGCATGACTATACGCACTAGCGGAACTCAAACACAAACTTCTGTCGAAAAATGTTTTTTTTGTTTATGGGCTTGCTCAAGTGATGGGGAAGACAAGTGTGCAGAAGTCTTCCTTGTTTGGTCAACTGTGAGGACAACATAAATATCCACTTCAAAACACTTATCAGTTAAAATAATCAGAAAACCTTGTAGGCTATACACTGTAAACAACGTTGGAATGATTTTACGTAAGCTTCATTTAAACATCTTCACACCCAAAATACGGTAAGAAACCTCTCTCAAATCTTATACAGCATTTATCCATATGAGTTCTATGGGAATCGAACCGTGACCTTGATGTTGTTAGCGTCATGCTCTTCCAGCTGAGCTACAGGAACTGTAAGCTTGTGACTAAAATTAATACATGACACAAACAAACATGTTGCATCACTGTCTGTGTTCACAGGTTTAAAGAAGATATATTAACACCTAAGATTTAAATCAAGGTTTGCATCAATCTGTAAACCTACAACTCTTTATTGCAGGGACAGAATGTGAACAAAGATGTATTTTTCTTCCTCCAGTATTAAAGTAAACTACTAGTTTATGGCATCGTCAGATGATTTTCACTGAACATTAATTGGATCTATTTAATAATATTGATTGAACAGGTCAAAATTATAAAAAAGGCACAAAGTAAGATTAGATTATGTTTTTGCTCTTGAATATTTTGGCCTTTATCCTGCTATAGTTTATATGCCAATAGTTTAAAATTAATAATTGTATTTGGCTGTTGGATATCAGCAGCCGATACATTACATACAGCAGGGATAATAAGTAGATGTTTTAAGTTTGATTATGAAAAAATAATCAATATGTTCAGTGTAAAGCATCTTTAAAATGAATTATCAAAAAAACGTGAGATACAGCAGGGAAAATATTATTTTTTTTATGCCATTTTGCACCTTGTTCTCTTCATGTGTTCAATACTTATTCCCTGAGTCATTTCACTTTATTTATTATGACTCAACTTGTATATCTAAATGTTCTGATTTCTTTGTATAAATTCAATATTTGGCTTGATGGCTGCATCTGGTGGAAAGTTTGTGTCAATAGCCCACTTAGAAATCCCCTTACTGATAAAAATGCTAAAGTGTCAAATACTTATTTTCCCGCTTTATCTCACTTTTTTTTTGATGATTAATTTTAAAGAAGCTTTACACTGAACGTATGGATTATTGTTTCATAATCAAACTCAAAACATCTACTGTCCACCTACAAAGTGGTCATTTGTTCCTACAGAAATGTAAAAAAAAAATTCGTGCAGACATACAAACTTACGCCAACACATCTAGACACAGCTACATCAACAGAAGCAATGACTGACAAGACTCCAGTTTTGAGGAATTTCTTTTTCCGTTCCTTGAGTACGGCTGTCAGAATAACAGAATGTTGACAGGCCTGAATAAACGACCATAAAATGTGGAAGAGCTTCTGTTTGCTTGTTGAAACTGCTGATTCCACAAGCTGGTCTCAGCACAAGGCCAGCATTCCGATAAAAAGGCTTTTAATTGAAACCCAACCACAGCCAAAGTCATTTCATTCCGCATGCTGCAATGCATTTACTGGGTTTCAGTTGGTGAGAATTTGTATGCGAGAAGTAAAGAGCAGGGACATCCCATAATATAAAATGACTGCAATGTCCCAGCAAGGTGTCGTCAACTACACCTCCCTAGCACATCCAAGTAATAAATCTCTTTGAGATTCATAAGTGGTTTCCCAAATCTGCTTTTGCTGAATCAAGCATGCGTTTAATAAATGCAGCGACAACTAATATTGACTTGGGTGTTTTCAGTTTACTGCACTTTATATAAAGTTTTTTGGAAAAATAATCACTTTCTAGAATGACTTCACAAAGCTTGATGTTTTTGGTCTAGGGTCAATTGACTGAAATGTTTTTCATGATCCTAAAAACCTTTTGGTTTTGGTATTTGAAGAGCAATAAACAGTATTAAAAAATTGTTATCACCAAAATTAATAGTGTATCTGGTCAGTAGTGAAAAGTAAATTCTTAATTTTATGCAAAATCCAATATCCGCCGTGTTATTATGTCATCTTTTCTCGCTTTTTTCCAAACAGCTACAAATGCCGTTCCTCCTTCTCTGCAGAATGCAATAAATCCGCTTAACTAATCACAGCGCACCATTCCATGCATTGTAAACAATAATGGTGGCGTATTGAATACACATGTAATGCTAGTTGTCCTCATCTACTTTGTACTTCATGATCAACAAATAAACAAAAACAAAATAATACTTTTGATGGCATTGATAAACCTGTGGTGGTTTTCTGTGGCGGGAAAAATGTATAAGTCATCAAAATCGAATAATTTACGTGAGAGACACTCGGGAGAAGGAAAAATGCCGGCTGTTGCTTGTTCTCACATGACAGCATCAAGCTTCTGTCATGCCAACACATTGACCACAGGGGATCTTATGATAAACTTTCCATTATTTTACACAAAGTCAACCAAAATCAAGCAGGACCAAAACATTTTACAGCTGATCGCTGTCAAAAAAGTTTAGTGACGACATCCTAAGGATGACAGCAGCAATGACAGTGTTCTTAATATGACAAAGTGTTTTGATTAAAGGAATAGTCAATTTTCTTAAAAGAAAAATCCAGATAATTTACTCACCACCATGTCTTCCAAAATGTTGATGTCTTTCTTTGTTCAGTCGAGAAGAAATTATGTTTTTTGAGGAAAACATTGCAGGATTTTTCTCATTTTAATGGACTTTAATAGAGCCCAACACTTAACACTTAACTCAACACTTAACATTTTTTTTTCAGAGTTTCAAAGGACTATAAAAGATCCCAAATGAGGCATAAGGGTCTTATCTAGCGAAACAATTGTCATTTTTGACAATATAAAAAATATATATACTATACTATATAGTAAATTATCTGGATTTTTCTTTTAATAAAATGGACTATTCCTTTAATGCCATTAATGTTTATTTTTTTAATCAGTGTATACCACAAGTCAACTAAATTAATATAACATGACAAGAGATGAATGCACTTTTGTAAGTTGAATGTACGGGAAATGTCATTTTCGACATTCTGTGATCTAATGTGATATTGTTGTTCATGTTCTTGTTCATGATGACATTTTGTTGTTGTTGTAATTAAATTATAGCATTAACAAGATGACCTGTTGAACTTATTTTGGGAGCGATGACTGATTGAATTTGGTCCAGTGCTTGTATATACTGTATGGTTTTAGTATTAATATTGACTACACTGTAAAAAACATTGCTGTAATTATGCAGCTGGTTGCCAGTAACTTACTGTAGAAGATAAAGACAAATGTTCATTTAACTCTGAACAAACTGTTGCCAGTAAATAACATAAATGTAAAATCTACAGTAAGTTACTGGCATGTAGTTGCCAGTTATACCCAGTAATACTGTAATTTCTACCGATTTTTTTACAGTGTAAGTTTAGAGGCTGTCATATGTCGATCAACTTTGTTACTTAATAGATTTATAGCATTTTGAAAAAAATCTTGTCATGGGTTTATTGCATTTTGTGGAAAAATTATCAGTTTTGTATAATATTATTACCTAAAGATGCTATGTGAAAGTTTGTAACAGAAAATAGAGGTTTTCATCTTGTCACTTTCTTAGTATAAAAAAACACAATTAGTCAAAATGGATTTATTGCGTTTTGGAACCAAACTCTTTATTTGTTTAACACTGTTGAAAATGCATCTCATGGTGTGACTAGCTGATAAAATGTGATTCAGTCTGTGAAAACCCAGCTAGATCTATTTTTGGGATTTATTGTTTTCTTCATAAAATCATCTTATATAATGTAAAGAACAATCGACATTGATTAACAATTGAGTAAAGCCATGTCAAAGATTGAAATCAATGTAAAATAGGTTTTAAAATAAGTCTCTGGAGTTGTAGCACCTGTGTTTATTCTGTTGCGGTTTGAAATATTAAGCAGATCCAGTTGTTAAAGAAAGCATTATGTTATATGAATGCTTTTATGAAAATAATTTTGTTAAGGTACCTCTCACACCAGTAAACCTTGACCCCTACGAATCAAGCTCTGGTAATGAGGGTTAACTCACACCGTGTTGTGTGTGCATGCGTACCCTTAATGAACTCTGTGTGACTTGTGCAGTTAGTTGACTCCATACTGTGAAAGCTCAGGGGTTAAGAGGAGAAGCAGAGGAAAAAAATTAAAAAATTTAGGAAAACCAAACCTTACCCTCCTATCACTAGGGAACAATGATTTCTAAGGGCGTAAATATAACAGCATTAAACATAACATTTTCTCCAGAGCAATTTTTGAATGGGACACAAGTAATACAGCCAAAAATTGTACTTGATATGTGTACACAGAAAAAAGCAATAATTTATTTATGCTATGTTTTTGAAGTTGTTTACAATCAAGCCACAAATGAAATTTGAACTTAATTATAAACGTAATAACTTTAAGCTTGGTAGTGTTATAATCAGTAACAAAAATACATCGGCCACTTCATCTGGTAATTAAAGTAAATAAATCAGCTTTGACAGCCGACTTACTGGAGTTTCACAACTACTAAACAACTTCGTTCTCTCTCACCGGACTTGTGTGTGTAATTGAGGTAAACGTGAAGAGAAGGCAATTGACCGAACCACTGTGAGGGGAGGGGAGACTCATAATGTTTCCAAACTTAAAGGGATAGTTCACCCAAAAATGAAAATTCTGTCATCATTTACTCACTCTCACATTGTTACAAACATGCATACATTTCTTTGTTCTAATGAACACAAAGGAAGATATTTTGAGAAATGTTTGTAACCAAACCGTTTGTGGACCCCATTCACTTCCACAGTAGGAAAAAACAATACTATGGAAGTAAATGGAGTCCACTAATTGTTTGGTTACAAACATTTCTCAAAATATCTTCCTTTGTGTTCATCAGAACAAAGAAATTTATACAGGTTTGTACCAACATGAGAGTGAGTAAATGATGACATCATTTTCATTTTTGGGTGAACTATCACTTTAAGTTTGGAAACATATTTTCTTTGCCCAATTTGCATTTGTATTGTTTTACTACTTACACAATTATTTAAAGTATATATCATTATATTACTTAAAAATCACATGTTTTTTTATGATAATTTTAGGGGGGACAACCCTCAGATAGGGGGGACCTGTTCCCTGAGCTCCCAGGATTTAAGCCTATGTGATTTAAGATTCCTGGGGTTGCTGACAATTTGGTGCTCTTTAAGTAACTTGCTGTTTTAAATTAAAGTAAATCGATGTCTGGGTCAAAATACAGATATATCAATGTCAACCAGCTCAATATCATCTGATCAATATCACAGTCAATACCACAAAATTATTAAGAAAACTCGCTAGTCAATTTTTGGCAGGATATCTCAATAACAAAAATAAAATCATTATATAAAATCAATAAAATAAGATCATGCCTTAAGTCACCTTGGTGTGCTAAGAAAATGTCAATTCCAGTGGGAATATACTTCAGAGATTTTTTACTCATAAAAATTTGTAGGGATGCCAATTAAAGAAAAACATTTATTTAAAAAAGTAGTTCCCCTATATATATATATATATATATATATATTAGTGCTGGGCAAAGATTAATCGCATACAAAGTTCATTTTCGCATAATATATGTGTGTGTGCTGTGTGTAATTATTATGTATATTTAAACACACACATACATGTATACATTTCAGATATATATATATATACTTAAAAAAAATTATATATATAATATAGAATATATAAAAATATATGTAAATGTCTCTTAAATACTTACATGAATGTGTGTGTATTTATATATACATAATAATTACACACAGAACACACTTGTATATTATGTTACAAATCACCTTTATTTGGTAGACGATTAATCGCGATTAATCTTTGCCTAGCATAAACGAGATCATTTTCTGAATCTTTTGTCAAAACATGTTTATTATTATGTTATCATGATTTTATTATGCTTCTTATGTGTATTTATTTAGTTATGAAGGCTTAAATAAAAACAAACCAACTGTTTGAATGATATTAATTGGAATGCACAATCATTAAAAGCAAAAAAAAAAAAAGTTATCTCATTTTACAACCTAAGTTATCTCGTTTTACAACACATACAGCCTATGGAATGAGTAAAAAACTCTACATACAATCACACACATGAAATAAAAAAGAAAAGATAAGCAGATGTTCGTTCACCCTCTTATCTGTTTGATTTATAAGGTGTTTTTTCTCGATGGAAAAGTGTTGAAATTACATGGGAGGGAAGGATTTCCTTAGTATTATAAACATGTATGGACTGCATTCATACACACAGGCACAACAGTGGGAGAAAGATTATCTTTTGTGTAAGAGATATATAAATATGATAAATAAATGTGTTGGCATGACAAATGTGAATTTTTTGTAATGCCAAAAAGTGACATTTCATTTTAAATAAAATAGCAAAAAGAAAAATGAAAGGAAATTAAATGAAAATGGGTAGGAGATGAGAGGGGAAGAGGAAATGATAAAAGGAAAGGAAAAGCGGTAAAGGAAAGCAAAAAAGGAAAGCAAAAGAAAAAGGAAATAAAAATGGAAAGCAAAGGAAAAGCAGCTAATGTGTGGTATACTATTTGTCAGACTGTATACTTTGTGTCATAGGGCACATAGGTAAACTGCTTCTGACAATAATTAATGTGTGTATCTTGACGTTAAGCCCTATTGTACCATGAACTCTGGGTATGTGTTTGTCTACACTGGCAAGTATTTTTGCTTGATTTGTTAAACTACATCTAATAATGCATAAATGTCGAAACACAGCACTTATAGCACTAAAACATATAAACATTCACAAATTTAAAAAACATCAGTCAAACCTTAGTGGAACCCATCCACATTGTATGTGAGAAATTACATCTGTACTTGATAGGGCATCACCATGGTTAAATATCATTAAGAATAACTCAAGTGAGGCCAGCTCTAAGAACAGCGTTTAATATGTTGTTATTTAAAGCAATAAAATACTCTTTAAAGTGTAAGGTGTGTGTCTGCATTTGCCATAAGTCATTATTACTGTGTACTTCAGTAAACATCATTAGAAGGTCAACCAAATAAACCTCTCAAATGCCACGTGAAACTATTCTCTCATAATGGTTAAATACACAATATGTAAACAAAACTAAATGTCACACCTTATACATACAAAGAAAGACAACCAACAGATTAAAAAAAGATTCACTCTACCTTTACAATTTCTCAAAGATATCTTCTGGACATCACAGCAGAAATTGAGAACTAGCAAACATACTGTACGATAATGCAGTGCTTTAAATCTCACCATTTAGATGCTTATAAAAGGACATGAAGGTATAAAAAGGACTTCCTCTCAATTAATATAGTGCGGGTGGGGGTGATTTATAATCAGAAATAAACAAAAATGCCCATCAACAAGACTACATAAATGACTGCTTGATTTGTTAAGACTTTTTACCAAACAAACAATCAGTGAGCTGACAGATTTAGTATTTTCCCATGACATCTTTCCCACGCCAATTACATAATGATGTATAATCCACAAAACTGTGTTTATATTGCCTGGTAAGGAGTGCAAACATTAATATGCAAAGCTACAGTAATTAAATGAAGTCATTTCATTATATGGTGCTATGAAAACATCCAAGCATAAAGTTTCATGGGCTGAGATTCAAAAACTTGTTTCATAAGCTTCCATTGCACATGCAAAGAATTGCGGAGATTTTAAATTTAAATTTCAAGTGCGCAATGAGCAATAGTGCTCCTGGTCTCAGTTTGTGAGAATGGGGTAAAAAATGGACCCAAGCTGTCACTAAGGCAGAACCCCTAAAAATGTCCTAATATCTATCATTTAAGTACAGATTTGTATACATGTGGTACAAATACAGTGAGGAAAATAAGTATTTAAACACCCTGCTATTTTTCAAGTTCTCCCACTTAGAAATTATGGAGGGGTCTGAAATTGTCATCGTAGGTGCATGTCTACTGTGAGAGACATAATCTAAAAAAAATCCTGAAATCACAATATATGATTTTTTTTTTACTATTTATTTGTATGATACAGCTGCAAATAAGTATTTGAACACTTGTCTAACAACTAGAA
Source organism: Misgurnus anguillicaudatus (assembly GCF_027580225.2). Lineage (NCBI taxonomy): Eukaryota > Metazoa > Chordata > Actinopteri > Cypriniformes > Cobitidae > Misgurnus > Misgurnus anguillicaudatus. Next base: position 5,700,531 of record NC_073343.2, read on the forward strand.
TTCTGACCCTCAAAGACCCGTTAGTCTCCATTTAAAATGTCCACCTTCACTCCATTTATTATCCTAAATTAGACTCACCTGTTCGAGGTCGTTAGCTGCATAAAGACACCTGTCCACCCCATACAATCAGTAAGAATCCAACTACTAACATGGCCAAGACCAAACGAGCTGTCCAAAGACACTAGAGACAAAATTGAACACCTCCACAAGGCTGGAAAGAGCTACGGGGAAATTGCCAAGCAGCTTGGTGAAAAAAGGTCCACTGTTGGAGCAATCATTAGAAAATGGAAGAAGCTAAACATGAATGTCAATCTCCCTCGGACTGGGGCTCCATGCAAGATCTCATCTCGTGGGGTCTCAATGATCCTAAGAAAGGTGAGAAATCAGACCAGAACTACACGGGAGGAGCTGGTCAATGACCTGAAAAGAGCTGGGACCACTGTTCCCAAGGTTACTGTTGGTAATAGAGGTCATGGTTTGAAATCATGCATGGCACGGAAGGTTCCCCTGCTTAAACCAGCACACGTCCAGGCCCGTCTTAAGTTTGCCAATGACCATTTGTATGATCCAAAGGACTCATGGAAGAAAGTCATGTGGTCAGATGAGACCAAAATAGAACTTTTTGGTTAGAATTCCACTAAACGTGTTTAGAGGAAGAAGAATGATGAGTACCATCCCAAGAACACCATCCCTACTGTAAAGCATGTGAGTGGTAGCATCATGCTTTGGGGGTGTTTTTTGCACATGGGACAGGGAGACTGCACTGTATTAAGGAGAGGATGACCGGGGCCATGTATTGTGAGATTTTAGAGCATTGAAGAGTGGTAGTGGCTGGGTCTTCCAACATGACAATGACCCGAAGCACACAGCCAGGATAACCAAGGAGTGGCTCTGTAAGAAGCATATCAAGGTTCTGCCGTGACCTAGCCAGTCTTCAGACGTAAACCCAATAGAGAATCTTTGGAGGGAGCTCAAACTCCGTGTTTTTTCAGTGACAGGCCAGAAACCTGACTGATCTAGAGAAGATCTATGTTGAGGAGTGGGCCAAAATCACTCCTGCAGTGTGTGCAAACCTGGTGAAAAACTACAGGAAATGTTTGACTGTAATTGCAAACAAAGGCTATTGTACCAAATATTAACATTGATTTTCTCAGGTGTTCAAATACTTATTTGCAGCTGTATCATACAAATAAATTGTTAAAAAATCATATATTGTGATTTCTGGATTTTTTTTTTTTTTTTTTTTTTTTTGATTATGTTTCTCACAGTGGACATGCACCTACGATAACAATTTCAGACCCCTCCAGGATTTCTAAATGGGAGAACTTGCAAAATAGCAGGGTGTTCAAATACTTATTTTCCTCACTAGGGACACTCAAAAAACAACTTGAAATGCATCAAATAGTTAAGATCGAAACTACTTTAAGATCGAATGTATAAACCTGAAAGCAACCCCTGAGAAATGAAGACTTTAATAATGGAATAACAACACAGCTGAACTAAAAGTACAGCTTATACAGAAAGAGAAAACACCTCAGAAAATTCCTTTATATGGTAAGATTATTTTTAAGTCTATTGCTATTCTGTTCCCCACCGATTCACTTGAGGACCTACGGCACTGTTTGAAAGAAAAGGATTGTGTTGACTGTGGATTGAGTTTAGTCAGAAGACCCTCCAACTAATTAAACACCATCTGATCACAGTGGGAAAGCGAGATAAATTAAAACAAAGAAGCAAATCAAATGAAAGACAATAAGATGTGGATAAGAAGAGTGTGTCGGGGAAATAATAAAAGCTGGATGTATGGAAACAGAGAGTGGGAGACCTTCAGCAGTCATCCGGTAAACACAGGCCTGACTTTGATTGGCAGCTGTCCAAGCAGATTCTTTCCTCCAGCCAGAAAAGTGATGAGACATATAAGCCTGTCTAGGGAGGTCTTTTCTTACACATACATGTATATGAAAATGCTTGTGCACGTGTGCACTGGTGAGTTTGGTCTTGATGGTTGTTACTGCGTTGTTTTATACTTTTGGTTCAAGGGTGAGAATAAGTGGACTGCAATCAATCAAATAATACAGGATGTGCTTTCCTCCCTTTTAAAGGCTAACAAGCTTGCTATCTTAACTATCAGCCTTTTAAGTCGTAAACTAGGCAATGCCGTTTCCAGGTCCAATACACCAATCATTTTAATTGAGAATAACATCTCTACAGACGTTTATGAGCCATTTTTATTCACATCACACATTTCAGTTAAAGGGATAGTTCACCAAGGGACACCATTCACTTCCTTAGTAGGAAATAATTATAGTGAATGGTCCCCCAGATCTGCTTACAAACGTTTTTTTTAATATCTTTTGAGTTCAGCAGAATTTTGAAATGTGATGGAACAACTTAATGATAAGTAAATGATGCGAACCATGTCTTTAAAATATATAACCCGAATGTTAGAAATGTACCCGACCCGAAATGACCCGAATCACTTTATACCCGAACCCGACATGCATAAATATATTTTTTGAGAAAGACCCGCCCCGAGACAAACTCGAGAAAATTATACCCGAGTCTGACCCGAACTAGTGGCATTTTTTTTTTACCCGAATGGACCCGAATGTAAACGGCACTGACGTGTGTGCAGTCTACAGAACCACACGCAGCAGTCAGACAGAAAGAAACCCATCTGGTCTCGTAACCAATTTGGCGAGCTGCTCCATTTGTTTTAATTTGTTATCTGATGACGACGCTACCCAGTCTCACAAAATTATGTACATAGTCACGTAATTTTTTGATTCTTTTTTGTGAAACTGTCACGAATTTCCGTGTTTTTTTGTGATCGTATCACGAATTTCTGTTTATTTGTCACCGCCACATATTGGTTACTCAACTGCCTTCTCCGATTCTCAAATCATTTTCGCTTCGATGTAGGGATAGATTTGGTGTATGTCACTTTAAGTATTGGTTTTTTTTTTCATTGTTTTTACATTTTAAAACATTGTCGCCTGCCGTTAGGGTTAGAGTTGGGTTTGGGAAAGGATGTCATTTTATGTAAATCTAACCCTAAACCAAAGCGAAAATGGAAAGAAAATAGGACAAAACAGTTGAGTAACCAATAGGTGACAAAGACACATAAACAGAAATTTATGATACGATCACTAAAAAATGTGGAAATTCGTGACAGTATCACGAAAAAGAATAAAAAAATCACGTGACTATAGGTACGTAATTTCGTCTGACTGTGCTGGACGACACCAAGGTAACCGCTAAAATGTACATTTAAAATTGACTGACATGTCTGTCTCAACGAAAATTAACCTACCGCCAGCCACACAATGTCGCAAGCACTCTTGGCAAACAGATGAGAGGTTTGAAAAGGACATTGACGCACACACGCGAGAGAGTTGGGGTCTTCAGGTCCGTTTAGCAAAAACACATTCATTTTAAATAACCCGAGACCCGATGCCGTTATTATATTACCCGACCCATGTCAGAGGCACGTGAAACTTTCGGACCTCGGGTTTTCGGATCTAAGTGAACCTGTGAAGACCTCTAATTCCCGGCCCTTACCTCTCCTTCATAGCACGCCTTGTCGCATAGGCTACTTAATGTAGGCACGAATCACGATACAAAGATGTTTTCGAAAAAGTGGATCATGGAGACATTTTAATAGTTCACGATCAAATATCGTTATATCACACACCCCTAATGCTGCATTTACACCAACCGCGGTAGAGGCGTGAATCGCGAGTGATTTCAATGTTAAGTCAATGTGAAGACGCGTTGACGTGTGTCAGGAAGTCCCGCGGCGCGGATGAGGCGTTTGGTGGGGCGCGAAAGACGAGTTTCCGCGCGAATGTTACTTTTTGTGCATTATGTGTTTGACGCGAATTGCCGGCTGACGCCCGAGTTGAAAAATTTGAACTTCGGCGGAAATTTCGCGCCGCATTAACCAATCAGGAGCCTGCTTGCTGCTGTGGAGGCAGCCCCGCCCGGAGTCACTCATTCAACCTGAAGGAACGCTTGATATTGTCCGTGAGCAGTCCCCCGGAGCTATACGACACAAGTTCTTATTTCTATAGAGACCGGAATAAAAAGGACCTCGCTTGGAAGAGTGTCAGTGAGGACATCTGGCAACCTGGTAAGTTGTAAATACACGTTTAACTTTTGAGTCACATGACATTTATCGACCCGCGCTGTTTATTTTCCCGTTCAGTAAGATTAGCAAATACAAACTGGTAACTCTCTCGATAAATGCACAATCAACATCAGTCACCTTGCAAACAGACAACCGGATAGCACTTGCCCCTCCCACAAGAAGCGGATTTTGCCACGGACGCGCGTCAAATGCTTGCTTTTTCCGCGCGTCTACTCCGCTCTACCCGCGCGAATGCATTCAAAGTGTTCAAACGGCAAACTAGGTGCGGTAGACGCGATTTTGACGCCTGAAACGCAGTTGGTGTAAACGTACCATAAAGGGCACATAATTTTTGTTATGACTTGCACTGATAAACTGTTTATAATAAACACTGCAATATTACATTAAAAATTGGAATTGTCAGTTTGGATTTCAGAATTTTTATAAAAGATGAATCAGTGTCGGGTCATCTAGGATTTCAGTATTAAGATAAAGGTGAGGCTCATGATTTTTCTAGTTTAAAAAAACATCATAAGTGTATATTAGTATCGTTTGTCATTTCTTTCAGGCATCTAACAGAGCATTTGGATCAGGAAGCCTGCAAGCTGATATACTATTATACAGTTACGTTTATTTTATTACTGGAATTTACAGTAGCATTTACAGTAGCGCCAACCTATCAAAACAGACCTGGAACCCATCTCTGAGTCGTGACCCAGCAATGTTGAAGCATTGCTGTTAGGTGCTGATGTTATTGTTTAATTAACATATGTTTGCAGCTAAAACTTACAGCCCATAACATCACAATATCTCTCGTAAAACAAGCTTTCATGTCACGGTAGATTAACAACTGCGCTTAAATTGCATACTAATAAACCCTTTTTTGAAAGTTTTTCAGGCTAACCCTGCTTGCATACTGTTTAACCACCTCAGAGGTCTAGACCGAACCTATGCGTCGTGTTTTCCCCGTGTCCTCCAGAAGCAGAACGAAAGTCTAATTTGCTAGAGATGGCCGAGGTCTGCTGGAGACAGCCCTGAATGAATGGCTCATTAACTTCTGCCTAAGCACTCTGCGAGCTTGTGATGGTGGAAAATGAATTTATGCAGTTTCATGCCAGACATAACATCCAACTCAAAGCAGGGAAAATTATAGGCTGGAAAATAGAGGAAAGGAAGTTGAATAGAGTGTGTGGGGGGGTCGGTGGAAACATTGACCTAAGCTTCTAGCTTCAAATGAGAACAAGTGAGATTTTTAACGCATGCTGAAACATAAGTCGCAGATGCCCTGGTCACGGTGTCCAGCATCAACAGCTAAAACCGACCGGTAATTCTTCTTTCGGACAGACGCATCAGTTGCGGTTCCTCCGGAGAGGTGCGTTGGGTCGCATGGGAGATGATGTAATCAGTCTGAACTTGTGAACACATTAGCTGAGACAGGTTTGATGTGTATGTGTTTGGGCACCATAGCAAGTTTACAGCTTAGTCTGCAGGGCTCTCAAGCTGAGCGATGCATTTCAACCACAGGATATGAGCTTAAGTGCCTGGCAAACAACATTTAAACACAGTTTATTTATTTTGTAATTACATAGAAACGATTTTTAAAGCCGAGCCAAAACCGAAATCACATCAAGTGCCTCTTTGTCACAGAAATGTTAATAAATAATTAATAATTTGTTGAAATCATATTTCATCAAGATGTTTGCTGTAATAAAGCTATAAAAGAAGGTTCACAGTAGGGTAGTGGGACATAGCACACATGCCAAATCCAATTACAGTGCAGAATCGATTTATAACAATCACACGGTTTATAAATATTTTCATTCACACTCACACTTGGAATCCTTGTATGGTAGTTTAAACCAGCTCAACAATACTTGTCACTTGACAAACTACATAACCCCGCCTCACGGTTCAGCAGGTTAAGTTAGATGGACAGGAAGTGCCTAAGGGAACCGTGGGGTGTTTACATTGGTTTATATGAAATGACTGGTGTGATAGACCCCTACAGTGCCCACATTATCAGTGTTGATTTTGGTTAGGGTGTCTGAGCACTTCAATCACCCGTGTTTGTTCTGTTACTAAAGCCGGGGGAGGTTGAAGTGCCGGTGGATCAGTAAACAGCACAGGTTAAGCTTAAGACCAAGCATGACATCACAAAGGGTTATGCTCACCGTGTTCTTTCTCTGTTTCCTAATTTTACTTAGTTAATTATACGTTTTTGTCAAAGGTATTTAGTTGGTCCTCTGTTGCCATAGTTTCTGAACATTTGGCTACTTTAGTTCTCCGTGTATATATGTTCTTTGATTTGATTCATTTCTTTGTCTATGATTTACGTTAACAATACTTACATTTATGTTAATTGTTTTTGTTGTTGTTTTGCTCTGCCCTGTTCCTTTAGTGATTTATTGAGTGTCCTATCACGTGTGTTGGATTGTGGACTTTAAAGAGCCCCTAACCTTGGTGTTTTCAGCAATATTAAATTAGTCTCTGGTATCCCCAGAATGTGTCTGTGAAGTTTCAGCTCAAAATCACCACAGATCTTTCATTATATGATGTTGAACATGGCCATTTGTGGCTGCAACGAAAAACACGCTGTTTTTGTGTGCGTCTCTTTAAATGCAAAAAAGCTTCTGTTACCCTCCCCATACGCACAACCGCCGCAACGTCATAGAATGTCTCTGAACAGGTTCACGCCCACTTTTGGGGGAAACAGACTAGACCTTCCATTGACTTCCATTCAAAATAGCGGAACAAAGCAACGTTCGTACACAGCCGGCAGGCGTAAATTACTTATGAAATCACTCAGATTAAACATGTTGAGTAATTATCTGTCCACCCTGCCTGCCATAGAGCGCGAAAGATACATTAACACATTTAATTTGGTCAATACAAAAACATGTCCCTTTCATTCTCACAGCGTCAAATTTGTGTAACAACGCTCCCTATTGGCCAGAGGTGTCTTACCCGGACATTTACTCGTACCTCATCGAGTCAGCAGGGAAGCAAGTGAATGATTTTACTTTGTATTTGAAAGTTACTTCGTATTTATATATTATGTCTTTATATTTAGAGTAATGAGTGCACTTTTCCATCGAGCCATACAACTAACTGGCTTAGCGATATTTCCAGCAATCACTGGATGGCGTTGTTACACAAATTTGAAGCTGTGAGAATGAAAGGGACATGTTTTTATATTGACCAAATTAAATGTGTTAATGTATTTTTCGCGCTCTATGGCAGGCAGGGTGGACAGATAATTACTCAACATGTTTAATCTGAGTGATTTCATAAGTTATTTATGCCTGCCAGCTGTGTAAAAATGTTGCTTTGTTCCGCTATTTTGAATGGAAGTCAATGGAAGGTCTGGTTTTAAATCCCCCAAAAAGGGGCGGTGACGAAATTTACAGTCAAGTTCCCAGATGTGCCGGTAGCCGTATATGCAAAGTAGAGCTACATGTGTCTCCGGCAGAAGATTTAACTACGCGCTCATAAGACGGAGTCTGTGAGTGGCCATAGGTGGGGCGTAATCAATATGACATCACATTGATAGGGGATCCCCAACAGCCTGTTTTGTGTGACTGTTGCAGTGTAAAGGAGATTACACAAAGAAGAATAGATGGATTTGTTTAATAACAGGATGAGATAAATCCATTTTTTAACATTTTTGTCAAAACATGTTTATTATTATGTTATCATTTTGTTTTATGGTGCTACTAGTGATGCACCGAAATGAAAATTCTTGGCCGAAACCGAAAACCGAAAAAAGGAAACCAAGGCCGAAAAACCGAAATAAATTATTATGCCAATTAGTACAATTGCATTTATGGCTATCACTGTGTACTAACTTTACTAGGGGTGTGTGACGGATAAAAAAAACTCACAGTTTGGATCACATTACAGTTTTTGAGGCACAGATCAGATTATTTTTCGGATCAGCAAAAAGCGGGTGGGAAAAATATAATAAACAATAAAGAAATTGCAAACATTTATAAAAAAGAACAGAGTTGTACATTAATAAGGTCTGAAATTAGCATTAGGTACAGAAATCAAATTAAATGAATCATAACACAATAAATTAAATATATTATTATTTTTTAGAGCTATTTGTCTCTTTGTCATGGGTTGTTTGATTAACATTAATGACACAGACTTAAGTAGGTTAATCTCACTGTTTTTATTAGAAAAAGAATACTGTGGAGATAATTTTGTTTATATGTGCCCTGTCAATAACAGCGAGATTTTATGTTTGCTTGTTTTTTTTAAACGCGTTTCTCTCGTATGTGCACTACCGAGGGCACTTAAACGCGTGCACATACAGAGACCGAGGGTGAATCCCAAACAGCGCAACAGTTGCTCCACATAAAAACGTTACGTTGTTTTTCATTGCTTCATTCGCCAAATGTATGTTAATGGATTGCAGTATGAGACACATTAGCGCGACTCTCTCTAAAGTTTACACATCAAGACATGCTTAATCTTTGCAGACGCGTGCAAACAGCTAGACCGTGAGTGAAACCTGCTTGAGCACAAAGGGGAGGGGTGGGAGACGACTGATCACTGTGAGTGAAACCCAAGCGCTAGCGCACGGATGGGAGGGGCGCGATTGACATTCATTTTTCGGTTTACATTTCCGGCTGGATTTTTTATTTCGGCCCGAAACTGATAATGCCATTTTCGGCCAAAATTTACGGCGACCGAAATTTCGGTGCACCCCTAGGTGCTACTTAGCTGTATTTTTAAGTTATGAAGTTTTAAATCAAAACAAACTAATTGCAGTTGAATTGATATTAATTGGAATGCACAACCAAAAAACAAGATTTCTGAACAATTAAAAAAACAGAGTTATCTCGTTTTGCAACAAAACGTCTCGGTTACGGATGTAACCCTCGTTCCCTGAAGGAGGGAACGGAGACGTCACGTCGTGACCGACGAATTGGGAGCTCGCTTAGAGAGACCAATCTGCTTCGAATACTACTAAAACGCCAATGAACTTGGCATTGAGATATTTGCATAATGCTGGCGCCGCCCCGCCAGGTGCGTATATAAGGCGCACGTGCAAATAGGGAAATCAGCTTCTGTTCGCTGAGAAAGCCGGAAGGTGACCGGCCTAAACAGCAGGTGGCAGCACCTGTGGCGACGGGACGTGACGTCTCCGTTCCCTCCTTCAGGGAACGAGGGTTACATCCGTAACCGAGACGTTCCCTTTCAGTCGGTCACTACGACGTCACGTCGTGACCGACGAATTGGGAAACCCTACTAAAACGCCACTAGGGGCTGACCTCTTCCAGTGTCTGCATAAAGCCCTCCGGTTCCACTTAAGGATAGGAGAATTAGGTTTTAAGGCAGAAGGCCGGGCACTAGATGTTCCTTTAACCCCACAGTAGTGCCAGCGACTGGGAAGCGCCCTATCTGAGCGGTATAGGGACGCTGCGGAAGCCACCGCCCCGTTAAGGGCTAATGGTGGGCGAAAGTCAACCGTAGTTGAGGTAAATGACAGCCGTGGCTGTGTAAGCAAAGCAGTGCTCTGCTAAGGGAAACGTGGGCTGGTAGGATTAACCCCACGGAATAATACTCACAAAGGAACCCGTTGGGACACAATGTGGGGCCCTGGCCAAACACGTAGGTTCGTAAGAATACAGCTAGTGAAAGGCTGACAGCCAATGCTCCGCAACAAAGGCTGTCAAGGCAGTGGAGAGAGCAAATCAAACCATTACGCATTTTTGCTCTGTTAGCCTTCCATACTAAAACTCAATTTGGAGCTTCAGTCGGAGGCTGCAAGCCGACTTGCGAGTCTGCCCTCCGTGTCCTCCCTGGTGAGGACAGAACACGAGAGGATACAGGCTCGATACGAACATTGTAAAATCTAATGAACGTATTAGGTGTCGCCCAACCAGCAGCTCTACAGATGTCTGTTAGCGAGGAACCACGAGCTAAAGCCCAAGATGAGGCAACACTCCGAGTGGAGTGCGCTCTCAAATTAAAGGGCAAGGAATGCCCTGCAAATTGTAAGCTAGGGCGATAGTATCAACTATCCAATGAGACATCCTCTGCTTAGTGACAGCTTTCCCTTTCTGCTGGCCACCATAACAAACAAAGAGCTGGTCTGAGGTCCTGAAGCTTTGCGTGCTGACCACGTAGAATCGCAGTGCGCGTACGGGGCACAACAAAGCCTCGGTTGGGTTTGCCTGCTCCAAAGGCAACGCTTGCAAGCTCACCACCTTATCTCTGAAGGGAGTGGTGGGAACTTTGGGCACGTAGCCTGGTCTGGGTCTCAATGTTACACTCGAGACAGCAGGACCAAACTAAAAGCACGAATCGTCAACAGAGAATGCATGTAAATCTCCTACTCTCTTCAAGGAGGCCAATGCTAGCAGGGTCAGAGTTTTCATTGATAAAAACTTCAGACTCGCAAACTGCAAAGGCTAAATCGGAGACCTGAAGGCTTCAGCACCATGGACAGGTCTCAGGAAAAAAGAGGGAGGGCGCGAGGGGTTTAGCCTGCGAGCGCCTCTTTAAAATGTAATAATTAAATCATGCTGGCCAACTGATCTGCCGTAGATAAGTGAGTGATGAGCAGAAATAGCGGCGATATCAATTTTAATGGCGGAGGGACAGCCTACCATCTAACCCATGTTAAAGATATAAAGCATAATGTTAAAGGGCATTCTCTGGGTCCTCGCGTTGCGAAGAGCACCAGGTGACGAATAAGGTTTCATTAAGCGCGTAAGCTCGTCCTGTGGACGGTGCTCGAACCGCGTCGATGGTGTTAGATACCGCTTGCGATAAATCACCTAAACCTACGCGCGCTCAACGACCGTACATGGATATCCACAGGTCGGGGCGCGAGTGCCAAATGTGCCCCTTCCTAAGAAAGAAAGTCCTTCCTCAGGGGAATCCGCCAGGGAGGGCTGTCGCGAGGAGCATTAACTATGAAAACCAATTCTTGGTCGTCCAGTACGGACGATTAATAAAAGGCTCTCCTCGTCCTGCCTGACTTTGCACAGTGTCTGCGCAATAAAGCTCACTGGAAGGAATGCGTCTTCACGCGCCCCCCGCGGTCAGCTGTGTGCCAACGCATCCACGCCGAGGCTGCCCTCGGTTAGTGAATAAAATAGGCGACAGTGGGTATCGTCCGGCGACGCAAACAGATCCATCTACGCACAACCGAACTTCTTCCAAATTAGCTGGACCGTCTGGGGGTGGAGTCGCCATTCGCCGGGGGCGCAGCTCGGAAGCGCGTACCGCTGTATTGAGCGATCCCGGGATGTAAATGGCACGAAGGGACCTCAGATGCTTCTGACTCCAAAGGAGGAGATGACGAGCGAGATGCGACAGGTGACGAGAGCGCAAAACCGCCTTAACGGTAAATAACGCAACAGTCGCAAAGTTATCGGTGTCGACAAATACATCCTTCCCTCGCATCTCCATAGCGGAGCGTACAAGTCCCAGATATACAGCGCACCGCTCGCGGCAGTTGGGGTGCTATGCACACCCCAGACTGCAGGCCCGTCATACGTGGCTGAACATCCCGTGCTTAGGGCATCGCATGCTACAGAATGCCAGGAGACCCCTCAGAGGCATATCTTGCTATCAGAAATGCTGGGTCTACTACGGGGAAATTTAAATGACACGCAGGTGTAGTGTTTACACAATGTATGCCGGTGCGCCACGCTCTCCTCGAGACTCGATCGTAAAGTCAACGCTGAAGCGGTCTCATATGACGCAGCTCGCAGTGTCACGGCTGCAGCATGCTGTCATATGTCCAGGAGCTTCTGAAATTGTATCAGAGGGACCGCGTACTTCCCTCGAATTAAACCGAGGCAAGTCAGAACTGACTAGTTGCGCGCTCTTGTAAAACACGCCAATTAGTTGATCGAGTCTAATTCCATACTGAGAAAAAGGATCCTCTGCACGGGGCAAAGTTGCTCTTTCCCAGTCGACCTGATGACTTAAACGAGCGAGATGCCGAAGCATTAACTCTCTGTGTTCGCGCACGTCTGCCAGGAACGGGCTATTATAAGTCAACGTAAATAAAGCAGAATGCGAACAACGCTCTCTCTCTGATATTTTAATGCCGTGACTAACACTTTCATGGAGACACGGAGAGAGAGAGACAGCTCGAATGGTGTACTTAATATTAATATGCCCACCCCACGACGCAGAGCGAAAAAACGGTCTAAGGCGAGGGGAGATGGACACAAAGTACACGTCTTACAGGTCTAAAGCTGCAACCGATCTGAATATTGAAATACGAGCCTCGGCGTTATCATCCAAAAAAGACCACCTCCGTAGAGCCGGGCGTAAATCAAATCGATCGTAACCCACCGCGTATTTCGGGTACTATGAGATAAAGGCTGGAAAAACCCTATCATCATATCATCATCTCGGTAAGAGGGACCGGCTCGATAATCCTTCGCCAGCAGGACATCGACTTATGCACGCAGTACTTGTGCATCGGATACTTTCACTATAGTGAAACGAAAGCCCGAGAATTTCGGGGTTGTGCCGGTAATTGTATTTCGTAACCGAGGCGGATCGTGCGTAAAACCCAACGAAACGGGCTGGGAACTGAAGCCAAGCACCCAGGCACCGTACGAGGAGAATTAACGACACTACCGGTGTACCCGCGGTGGGGCAGCGAGGCGGGACAGGCGGGACAGGCGGGACTGCCGGTGCGTCTGCCGTGACAGCATAAGCATCTACAGTATGTGTGTGTGTGACACTGACCTGAGCCCGCTGAGGGAAACGGTCGTCCGGTCTCCTCAGCTGAGGACGCAGACTCCGAAGGGGTTGCTGGTGGTCCGATCTCCTGAGTGGAGGGCTCGGACTCCTCAGAACACCCGCTGGCGATAGAGGAGAGGTAGGGTGAGCTGGTGTGTGCCCGCTCACGGCTCTCTCGATCCTCTGGAGACCTGGAGAGGGAAGAGGAATGCACTCTGTGTGTGGTTAGTGGGCACCGGCTAAACAGCCGGTGGAACATATGTAACCAAGAATTTTCCACCCGACCCTCTATCGGGGGAAGGAGCGAACCACCGTCTCCTGAAGAGTGATCCTCTGCCAATCCAGGTCGCCCGCTTACTGGCCACTTAAACTCCCGATTCACGGGAAGCGGCTAAGCGGGCGGGGCGAGCTGCTGACGACCGGTTCCCCCGCGCTGCCGAGATGGAGTCCGAGGAGGGGAACGGAGGTGGTCGCCGCAGGACGCCGACGGCGAGAGGCAGACTGAGGAACCGGCGTGGTGGTTTTTACCAAGGGCAGCTCTCCTTCGCCGGGGCGTGACCACAGAGATCGCCTCAGTCTGCGCAGCGGAGCTGTACGACTCCACGGCCTCGCCGAAGAGGCCGGTCTGTGAGACAGGAGCATTCAAGAAGTTGTTCTCGCCTGCGTCCGTCAGCCAGACACAGCCAAAGGTGGCGATCTTGAACCACTGTCGTGAACATCGCACGACTGAAGGTCGCGGCCTCCCTCGTAAATCCTTGGTGAACCCGTAGCAACGCTATTGCGTGCAGGGCTGAAGCCGCCTCTCCGCATGCCTGACGGACAGCGCCCGTAACCGGACGACTATCTACAAACACGGGAGGGAAGGGTTGGGTGGTCCCTCCAGGAACGCAGCTGCATCGCAACCCCCCGCTCCACTGAAGGGTCCCTGCCCTTAGCAGCTCCATTGGTGAGGGAGGTGAGGGGTGAAAGCTGAAGCTGAACGGCCGGATGGCCGCAACCACGTCAGCTCTTCGTGCCGTCGGGAAGAAAGGCAGGAGCAGAGGACCGAGAGGCCCGAGCAGCTCCGAAATACCAATCACGTGGGCGGTACGGTTCGGGCGGAGAGGGGTTAACCCCTCCAACTCTACCGTTACCGCCGCTCGAGCGGGCACGGCCGCCATCTCCGGAACGACTCCACTTCGGAGGAAATTGCACACCCCTCTGATGCTGCAGAAGTGAACGGGACCAGAAGGAGGTCCAATGGATTCGGCAGACATCGTAGAACACGACTCTGCCGTCTCCACCGGAACCTCAACCGGCTGAGGATGAAAGGCCGGTAGGTGGAGGACGCGCCCTCCGTCCTCCTCAGCGTAGTGATGCGAAGAGCGTCATGCGAGCGCTTGACAGTCGCACCATGGCGGTGTCAGCACTGCAAAGACGCGGACAGCATTCCCGTAGAAACGTCAGTCGTCTCCGCAATCCAAGAGGGTTATGCTCTCACAGAGAGAACAAAAACTCTCCACGAGCGCAGCCTCAGAGTGCTTGATGCCCAAGCATGAAGACAGCGCTCGTGACCGTAACTGGAACCCTTATACCTCTCACATCCAAGATCGCACGGACGAAAAGCAATCCTGAAAAGGACGCTGATCTCCGAATATACGAGAGAGTGGCTGTCTTTAAAAAGACACAGAGCTCTCACGTATCACTCTTTTAGGGAAATCACTCTTTAGGTGCTCAGCTGATGATGCGCACAGGGAAAGGCAACGCACACACTAAACTCAAAACAAAAAATATGCAGAGCAGTGGAATACTGCGAGCGTCCGCTGTGTTAGTACTGCTTGTCAATCAACTTCAGCAACCGTTCCCAGAAGAGCAGATAGTAGCTTCTCAGTCAGATAAAGCCGGCTTTCGAAGCGAAAAAAGCTGATTTCCCTATTTGCACGTGCGCCTTATATACGCACCTGGCGGGGCGGCGCCAGCATTATGCAAATATCTCAATGCCAAGTTCATTGGCGTTTTAGTAGTATTCGAAGCAGATTGGTCTCTCTAAGCGAGCTCCCAATTCGTCGGTCACGACGTGACGTCGTAGTGACCGACTGAAAGGGAACTCTTCATTTGTCGTTTGTGCAATGTTATAGTGATCATATATAATTGTCTCTTTAATAGAATACATCCAGAAAATACATTAAATGTGTATATAGTATTAAAAACTGTAAAAAAATGTAAACTAATGTGTCAAGTTTTTAGGGTAAACTCCCCTTCCACTTGAGCAATAGCAGGAAACTGCATGATCTCTTAAACATAAATAAAATTAAATCCTAATTTCTAATTTTAAAGAAATTAGTCTTTTTACTTAATTCTGCCTAAAAACGCTCAAGATGTGTTTAGTGCCAAGACAGGTCAAACTAAACACTGACAATGCCTAAAGAAGACATTTAGTCCAGAAAATTTAATTTTTAGTTTTTTTTTTTGGTACATATTTCCTGTATTTTCTGTTTGTATCTTAATAAAATAAAATTGAAAAATAAATGGACATGAAAACTTCTAAAACAACAAGTCTGGCGGTGATGGCCTAAGACTTTCAGTACTAAAATGTGACACATGCTGGCAAAATGAGTCTGAATGAGCAAACTTAAAAAAATGAGTTATTTATATTTTGATTCTCTGTTAAAAAGACTTCAAAACAATGTATTATTTTTTTGGGATCTGACAAAAAATGACAGAGCTACACATGTTTGAAGCTGACAGAGTCAGCAAAGTCACTTTTGTGAAAAGTTAAAGATGTTTAAGGGTTTAAAAGCGAAATCACGGCATCCATACCTTAAAACCACTGGTAAACTAATAGATTTAGCACACAAAAGTCAAAAACAATACTATAGGAGAAATATATATTTTTTTCTTTCTTTAATTGTTTGATTGACATTGAGACAGCATTTAGATCTACTGTAATGCAAGGATCTAATATAATGTTACACATCAGATATTTTTCACAACAGTTAACCAAACATTCACTTAAGACATAACAGATTATAGGTCCTACCTGTGTAAATTCTTGTCAAAATAGATATTTTTAAAACTAATTCTGTGTAAATGTCTTTATATCAGGTTTGCGTGTCTGTGCATGCTTCAGATCTATGAGTTGAAGAAGATCGCTTTCATGTTTTATCACTCTTAATAGCTATTTTAACATCAAGTCTGGCACTCTATTTTCTAATTCATGCATTTTTAAACAGAAACAAAAAAGGCATGTGCATGTGGACGGACAAGTATCTTTGTATTAGGTTAAGCATGATCATTTTAGATGTTTAATGATTATTTAGAGCATTGAGATCAATAGACGAGGGCTTAATGTACTTATTTTTATGAAAACCTCAATTTCGACAAAAATCGACATTCTTTTGCCCCTAGCAGAAAATTAGACGGTGCACGTTCTGAATTATTTTGCAAGAAAAGTAATAAAAAAGTGAAAGGGGTTGAAATGAAAAAAAGTAGTTTTAATGACTTCTTATTAAATCCTTCATTAGTGTTCCAGATATAAGCTGAAGGAAATATGTCAGTACCAAAAATAATAAAGAATATTACTGTAATTTTACACTCTTTAACCCAACATAATCTCATTTTTCCTGTTTCTATTGCCATATTAAACAAAATACACTTAATGAAACACACACCAATGCAATGAAAGCCTTAAAGGGTTGAATTCTATCAAATCATTTATTTTAAATTCAGACCACCTAAGTTTGCAATATATTATTTCTAACTAACTTTATCTCTCTGGTGTGTTCAAACTGGTCACCTACAGGGCAGTGAAATTCAATACTGTATAATAAATTAGGGTGAAACAATGACTTGAAACACATGGTAGAAACATGATATTTGTGCTTGTAAAAACAGTAACTTGCAAGAAAGTGACTATGGGCGAGTACAAGCCTGTTTCCTGGACACAGACTCATTCTCATCTTGGAGTTTTTAATACTCAAAGTCTTATATACAGAATAACCCAGTGTAAAGATTAATCTGTGGCTTGGCAACCAGTTCTTTCATCTTTAGAGGAATTGTGAATCCCAAGATTGAACTTTAAATTCCCAGTGAATATTCCCATGTTAATATGAATCTAATGTAAACAAACTCCAAAATCTGATTTCTGAAGAGTGCAGACATCCCTTCATTATTTAATAGCAAGCATTCGGCATGTTTCCATTAAAGCGGCAAAGCCAGGACTTTGGAATCTGTCCAAACTGAAGGATGTGACTCATACGTTATCTCCTTCTCAATGTCACCAAATATGATTTATGATGCATTAATTATATTTACTAAAATCACGGCTTCTCATAAGTTAATAATCAGCCATGGAAGACCCAAGGTCGTAATCTCTCCCAAGCCATTTTATCTTTTGCCTCTGCTGAGCCGCGAGAGGAAAGCGACAAGGTTAATTGCTCTCCTGACCACAAACAGGCAAAACGATGCTTAATACTGCCATACCAAAACATGCTACCAGCCGTACAGTATGTCACAAAGTTCAAAATATAAATAAATAATTCTGCATAATTACAAGATAATGAACGGAATCGAATAGTACTTGTATGGCTGCTTTATGTTGCAATAATACACATATAAAATGGTATTCTAACCATACATGCAGTATGCTTTAAGACAATTAGCATGCTATGCACAACATACATACTATATGCATCACAAATACAGTAGGAATAGTGGTATGCTAGCTATTCCGAACACATCCCGAGACATTTTCCCGGCGATCAGTAAAGACCAGAAGGCTAGAATCCTCCAATCACTGATGGTTCCCAGGTGACCTCTGGTATCAAAATTCTACTTATCAGCATCCACAGACCAACCACTGAAAGATGAGAGGACACATAGAGAGAAAGATGTGTCGCGCATGCGTATGTGTGTGTGTGTGTGTGTGTGTGTGTGTGTGTGTGCGTGTGTGTGTGTGTGTGTGTGTGTGATAGAGATAGAAAGAGAGAACAGATAACGGGAAACCGAGATAAGACGCACAATCTACACAAAAAATAAATAAATTATACATAAAAAATAAAATATATTCATCGGTAACCAATTCCTTAGGCAGAGGAAGAGCATCTCCTCCATTATGATGTTAATTCCTCCTCATTAGCTTGTCTGCATTAACAACATTTTAAAATACAGTCATTTAAGGACTAGCACTATGTTTTTGTATTTTTCTAATCCACACAAAAGCTTTAAAAAATAAAACCCTCTATTTCTGAAGTTTTAAAAACCCTGTCGGAAAAGGGATTAACATTACCTTTGATGCAGAACATTGGACCGAAAAACGTGTGAAAAATTGTCAGGATTTGGAAAGCTTGAATGATGTTTAGAGTTCTGTGACTCGATCAAATCGCTCAAAACCACAAAAAGAAAACCATGTTTAAAGGTGCAGTGTGTAACTTTTAAAAAAGGATCTCTTGACAAAAAAATGCAATATAATATACAAATCTATATTATTAGTGGTGTATAAACACCTTGATTTGTATTGGTTTAATTACCTTAAAAAGGGCCATTTTTATCTACAAATACCGCAGGTCTCCTTACATGGAAGTCGCCATCATGTTTCTACAGTAGCCCTAAATGGACAAACTGTTCTACAGAGCGCAATTTGTCGCTACATTGTCTCAGACGATGACATGTTTGTCCTGTGGCGGCTACCGTAGCTTCTCATTGCGTTTCGAAATAGAGGTTGGTTGCAATTCCCAATCTCAACACTAGATGTCGATATAATCCTATACTGTACCTTTAAATCTGCCAGTCACTGTCTTATGGACAACTACTATAAGGAACATTAAACAGACACTTCACTTTTTAAAAAAAATTATACTCATTTTCCAGCTCCCCAAGAGTTAAACATTTGATTTTTACCGTTTTGGAATCCATTCAAATGATCTCCGGGTCTGGCGGTGCCACTTTTGGCATGGGTTGGCATAGTCCATTGAATCTGATTGGACCATTGGCATTGTGCTCAAGAATTACCAAAGAGTTTCAATATTTTTCCTATTTAAAACTTGACTGTAGTTACATCGTGTAATAAGACCGACGGAAAATTAAAAGTTGAGTTTTTCTAGGCAGATATGGCTAGGACATATACTCTCATTCTGGCGTAATATTCAAGGACTTTGCTGCTGTAACATGGCTGCAGCAGGTGCAATGATATTAAAGGGATAGTTTGGCCAAAAATTATATTAAACCGATGATTTACTCACCCCGAAGCAGTCCGAGATGCATATGTTCATCATTTTTCAGACAAACACATTTTCAGTTATATTAAAAAAATGTCTTATATCTTAAAATAACTAGCTTCTGGTAGCGCCGCCCAGAGGTGGGTAGTAACGAATAACATTTACTTCGTTACATTTACTTGAGTACATTTTTTGGGTAAGTACTTTTAGAATAAATTTAAGGATGGGTACTTTTTACTCTTACTCAAGTACATTTCTAGGGGAAAAAACTGTACTTTTACTTCGCTACATTCGGCGGCGTTACTGCGCTACTGTCAAATGGTAATAATTAATGAATTAATGTCACCAGCATACCAGCACCAAAACACAACATATGCTGGTCTTGCTGGTATGACCAGCATCGGATGCTGGTGCTAATGCTGGTTTGGTGCTGGTTTAGCTGGTGCTAATGCTGGTTTGGTGCTGGTTTAGCTGGTGCTAATGCTGGTGCTGATGCTGGCTAAGCTGGTGTTCACTCGCAAACCAGCACTAAAACACAACATATGCTGGTCTTGCTGGTATGCTGCTTTTTCAGCAGGGGATTCAATGAATTATGCTAAGCTATGCTAAAAGTGGTACCGCCAGACCCGGAGATCAACTGAATGGATTCAAAAACTGTAAAAATCTAATATTTAACTCTAGAGGAGCTGGAAAATTAGCATATTTTCAAAAAACTGGAGTGTCCCTTTAAGCAATTGATGAGAGAGAGCTTATCATTCACTAACCATCATCACTCTTAAAAAAGTAAACATCAAATATCTGGAATGAATGATCTTGCTATTCCAACTATATAAAATAAAAACATCTTAATTTGACATTGTCAGCATGATTTTGTATGGGTTCACCGAATATAAAAACAAGAACGGAGAGAGAAAAAGAGAAAAATAAGGCAAAGTAACATTTCAGATTAATCACGTGATGTAGTGATGTTTGCTCTTAAGTGACATCTATTCAGAGAATGTAGAGCGCCATAAAACCAGTTCAGTGAAAAGACACCTTGTCAGTGCTCAGTCCGGTATTTACTGGGCATTTTTCCCAAGGGTCCTCTGTGAAGATCACCTCTGGAAGGAGTTTAATGTGTTCTCGAGTGTTCTTGCAGCCCTGCGCAGAGAAAGGTGGGGTTCACCTTTAACTACTGGCTTGCTTATGACTCTTTTGGGAGCCTTCAGGCATGAAACACTACAGTCTGGAGAGTAAATAATATATAAGAAGCAAATATGTCAATATTTTTTAAAATTTCAGTCTTGGCACACCTGCCTCTGCAAGGTGAAGACGCAACATTCAGCCTTACTAATACACAAGTTGCTTATACATTATGACATATGTCTAAAGTATATTTTAGCTTGGTGGTGAAAGGTCGTTTTAGAGAAGGATTTTGAAAATACCACCTAACTAAAGTATTATTTAAGGAGAAGGTCTGTAGACACATCTTAAATAGTTAATGTACACTTTCAATGGACGTTAACAACAAAAAATATTATGTAAGGGGATGGTCTGTACACATCTTAAATATTTAATGCACATTTTCCACGGACAATAAATGCCTCATTTCACTTTGCATCTGTTTTTGGAGTCTTTCCCAGAGCTTGGTATATCTCAGAAGACTTTGTGGAGGTTGCATTTTTTTATATTTTTCAATCTCTAATTAGATGTTTCTCCAAAAATGACTTGGGAAATTCAGGTAAACATAGCAGTAAGAACGTAAAGCTACTGTATAAAATAAATGTTTATAGAATAGTTTCGATAATTTGGTACTGATAAACACTAATGAGAAATGTTCGAATTTAAAGTGAAATATGGGATATATTATTATATAGGCTTTGCTGTCCTTGCAAATGACAGTTTGAGGCACTGTTTCTAAGGCTCCTGAGACATCATTTATTTTCTGGGGAAGATCTGCAAAGACTGTTGAATCTCACTTCTGTCCAAGTGAAACAACTGATATTTTTTGCAGGCAGACTGTTGTTAGACCTTGTTTATCAAAGAGTCAGCTGGAAATTCGGAAAATCGAATAGGCAAAAGCACAAAAGAGCACTGGTTAAAAAAAGCTTAATTTCTTCCTATAATACGAGTAATTTTCATTTGTTTAAAGGTGCATTTTGTAACTTTTGGAATTGACGGAAATGCAATATAATATACATAACTATATTATCGGTGGGGTATAAAGACCTTACATAATGAACTGTATTGTTTTTATTACCTTAGAATGAGACTTTATATCTACATATACAGCGAGTCCACTAACATGGAAGTCGCAGCTATGTTTTTATAGTAACCCTAAACGGACAAACTGCTCTTCAGAACGCGTTTCGTCCCTACGTTGTCTCAGACAACGACGTGTTTGTCCTGTGGGGGCTACCACATGCGTTTTGAAATTGAGAGGTGAACTGTTGGAGCAGTTTGCAATCTCACCACTAGTTGCCACTAAAATTCACACACACCACATTTAATAGTAGTTAATTTTTCATAAAAAATAGTAATGAACCACAAACTAAGCATCTGTTTCAAAGTCAGAGGGAAATCCAGGATTTTACGCACACTATAAAAAATACTTTGCTGCCTTAAAAGTCATGTCAACAGAGATGAGTTGTCACAACTTTTAAAATATAGTTGAGAAAAGTCAACTTAATTTTATAAGTCATAACAACTCACCTGTAGTTATAACAACTCATCTCTAGTCAAGATAAATAATAGCAAGTTGAAATGACTTCCGAGCTGATTCAACCAAAAATTTAAGGCAGCAAAGTATTTTTTACAGTGCATGTATATCACGGTCATATCATATGGCTTATTAATTGTATTAATAACAAATAATGATAAAGCATCTGCTTTTTGTGATCCCATTTTTCAAACTTAAGTTGGTGTGTAAGGTTGCTGTAAGAGCATAAATAATGCCTGCAAAATTATAAAGCTCAAAGTTCAATGCCAAGCAATATATTTTCTTTAAAGCAATATTCAAGGCTTTTGAAGGACTGCAGAGAACAGCCAGTTTGGACGGCAGCCCTCTACTTCCCAGATATATGACGTCAATATTCGGAATTTTTGACTAACCTTCACCCACAGGAATACGCCAGTCGAAAGCTAAGCTGTTGAATCACTACACACTAAACCAGCTACACAATCAGAACTCATTATGTATTTCTAAAAGGGGGACTTCATAGAACAAGGAAGACATCGACCCGTTTTTATGGCAGTGAAAACAGCGGTATAGAGAAAAGTAAATTTTGTAAAAAATACTGCGTTTTTTACACACAAACATGAACCTGTTACATTGCACACCATAAACACAATCAAAGATTCGAAAATACAGGAAAAATAATACTTATAATACTTATAAGATTATATTAAAAGCTCTGTGTTGCTTTTGCACTTTTTAAAGTACGCTTTTACACCTGAATGCTCTAATTTGTGGATTTAATCAGCTATTTAGTAAAAAATCTAATTGAGTAAACTAGGGCTGTGCAAAAATATCGATACAGCTAACTACCGTGATAATTTTCCACGATAGTGTATCGATATTTCAATCTCTACTAACGGTTATTATTTTATTTTATTTTTTACATCAAATCCCTCTGTGTGCGTCAAACGACCTCCTTTGCCGCTGCTGTAGTTGTTGCTGTCCAGTTGTCTGTCACATACGGCCATACGGCCAATGTCTCAGAAGTTAGTGGGAGTGAGAAAATGGCAGAAATTTTTAAAACGCCTGCAGCTTTCAAAGCTGGTTTCCCAGACAGGGATTAGACTAGTCCTAGACTAAAATAAATGTAAGAGCTGTCCAAACGGAAAACAACTTGCACTGACATATCTTAAAATACATCAGTGCCCTTTTGTTTTGCCTAAAAATGCACACAAGTAATGTTTTAGTATGGCATGTTTGTTAAAAGTAGTTATATTTCCTAATTAAACTAAGGCCTAGTCCTGGTTTAAGCGAATCCCTGTCCGGGAAACCACCCCTTAGGTTCAGGGTTTCCCGCAGAAAATGTGTTAGTTAAGGTGGTAGGGTTGGCGGGTGGATGGGGGCCGAGGGAGTGGCAATCAAAGGGGGGGGGGGCGTATGCGTCATGATGAAAATTTAAATATTTTATTAAAATAAATAAATAAAAGATTTATTTTTAAAACACTCAAATAAAACTTAATTTTGAAGAAACTATGACAAAAAATGAACACATACTAGATTATTAATGATTAATGTTTTTACCTCTAAAGGGAATAGCTGCGTGATGAAGTGAAACTTAAAGGCGAACCATGACAGATAGCGCAAAAATGGTAAAAACTGATTATTTCCCACTATTAATTACATTATCTTAAAGGAGTGTAACTACTGTAGCATGTAAATAATGCACATAAATAAAGTGAGCAAGAGCGCTCAACAATGATATCGAATCAAAAGGCATGTGAAACCAGGTAGCAGGTTGCTAGCAGGTTGCTCAAACAACAAAATCACCAGCTAACTTACTTTTTGCAAGAACTATAGGCTAATACAATAACAGGCTTAAATAACCCCAAAATACAAGTCCATTTACAGTTCTCACGGACACGCGTTTTATCAACTGGCTATCCTCCAGACATGACGGACCACTTCTTCTCATTTCGGCCGTGTGGTGCGCGTGCACGGTCGCGGTGTGAAGCACGTCTGCGCTATTCTCTGAGATGTTTTATCAACTGGCTAGTTATCCTCCAGATAGTGACGGACCACGTCTTTCTCATTTCGGCCGTGTGGTGCGTGTCCCCGCTCGCGGTGTGATGCGTGTACGCGCTATTCTTAGAGATGCACTTTTTTTGGGGGCGACCTAGTTAAGGGTTTCTAAGCTTAGGCGGGCCGCCTTAACTGAAATATGCTGCGGGAAACCCTGAGGTTTTTATCCAATCAGGGGCGTCAGACTGGGGGTAAAACAAGTACTGATTACCAGGGCCCCAAAGGAAGAGAGGGCCCTTGAAAAGTCTGGAATATATTATGGGGGTGGGGCATGGGGGCCCATCAGGACTGCCTATGAACAGGGGCCGAGATCTTGTGCAACACCCCTGTATCCAATTATTCAATAAATAAATAAATAATCAGTTGCAGCCCTATTTTTGGGTTCGAAGAACACATCATTCCCAAGAAACTTTCCCAAGGCACACATCATGTCATGCAAAGTGAAGTAAATGGTTAAATCGCCCCATCCATGGATCCGCATGAGTCAACTCACAAAGCTGTTCAAGAAATGAACCGATCTTTACACCATTTCCCAGCTGCATGCTTCATTTAATTGTGTCGAAAAACAAAAGCAGTTTGTGTGTGCAACCTGGTGTCAGCAGGTGAATTTTAACAGACGCGCCAACTCCACCGAGTTAATAGGCCTAGGAACTCTATGTGGCATATGAGAGCAACAAACAAGTCAGACATTCTCTGTGGCAGTCCAGGCACTTGGTCTTGGCATTGACCAATAAGCTCCTGTCTCACTCCAAATGAATGAGACGTAAGAGAGCAGTTTCAGCAACCGAAAAACACCAAAACAACCTGTTGCGACAAAGGACTAGGATGTCTATAAGTCACTGAAGCTTTTCTTAAACCAATTTCACAGATTAAAGAAACCCCTTTTCTAAACAGCAAGCCCCGGGGTGGTCAATCATTGTGTCTAGTGAATCAAGCTAGACTGACAAAACTGATGGATTGATTGTGCCTGTAGTGGCCTCTAGAGATTAAAAAAGACTCTTGAAGCCACTTTCGCTGAAAACAGAATGCTATCGTAATTTAAACGCTACACTTCATTTAATGGATCACTGTAAATTCAGATTTAATGACCTGTTCATGTACACGTAAATCAACTTTAAGAGAACAATTGCTATTGTGACACTCCTATACATGGATTACATTCGTCAGAGAAACACTTAATAAAAGGGATTAGGAACTAGCAATCCAGAGCTAATGGGTATTCTGTCAGGGTTACTGCCTTAGATCCTCCGTGAGCTGTGGCTTTAATATTATCCAACTCATATACTTTCCTCCTGAATATCTAGGATCAACTTTTCAATGTGTAAATCCAAACTCATTAAACAGTATCTGGAGAACCATAGTCAGTAAACTGTGAACTTCCTTGCAAACTTGCAAACTCAATTTTCGACGGAGGTCAATATGGTAATATTTTGTGACACAGTTGACTGGATATTTTCCCCAAATCCTTAAAGACATTAATTACGAACACCCATGGTACATGCAATTTTGTACACTGCATCACTTTTTCCACAGTTTTACTAATTCTCTAGAGAGCAGGAGTCCTCTTCGAGTGCCATATTTTAAAAATATAAATATTATGCAAAAAATAAAGGCTAACTTATTATGTTTTTGTTACTTTTGATTTAGGTCATATATTAAAAAACATTTAAAAAAATGGACACATCTCGTATCCAGTATTTTGCCTTTTAATTTGCTGAAAACTAAATATATATATTTTATTTTAAGAGCCAAGATTTGCAAGAGCCATATGCTAACACTTCAACTGTGAACATTGCACAAACAAGTGCAAGTGTAAATAATCAACACATGTATTTTTGTATAGCACTAACTGTATAGCAGAGCTCTTAAACTTCTTTTGTTTATAACTGTTTAACCTTCATAAATTGTTACATTATACGTAATTATATGCATGCAATCATAACATATTGTCTTCTCATAATGACTAAAATTGCACTTTATGTTTCCTATTTTAATATAAAAAAAATATAAAGGTTATAAACCACCTTTCCACTGTACACGACATTCGGACACGACTGTCAAAGTTCGCCCCCTAGTGGCAGTTATTCATATCAGTATAAAATTTTAGTTTAATCGTAAACCTGTGTCAACATGGAAGAGAAGCTCATTCCAGCGCAAGAGCGTTCAATCTACGAATATTTATCATAGTGGAAAAAATAAATGAATGCAAATGAAAGAAACAATAAACGCATACCGTATTTTCCGGACTATAAGTTGCTCCGAAGTATAAGTACAGTAGCACCAATCAAAAATGTGTCAGTCAGACGAATAAACATATAGAAGTCGCAATGGACTATACGTGGCATTTATTTAATAAAATTGTTTCAAAAAATCCATGCCGAAGAACACACATTTCATCTGGCGAGGTAAGTTATTCAACTAAACAATAGAACACAGAACAGGCTGAATAGATGTTCGTACGTAATCATAACATTATCAGTTATTTACACGATAAACAATAGCATACCTGGAAGCCTAAATAGGCTAAATTAACCGAACAAGCCACCAAGCATCAAGTTCGTGGACTCGTCATTACACATCACTGAATCCACTGAATTACATAAATACTGGAGCGGACAAATGTTAAAATTAATTCATACAGACTTACAAGGCACTCCTGAGAATAAGACGCAGCACCAGACAAAATATGAAGAAAAAACATATATTCCAAAAAATACGGTATATGCCAAGAGTTACTAATAAAAGTTAAACAAAAAAGGATCATTAATTTTTTTTACCCTGAACACAAAGTGTTCACACACAAATGGTTAGCACCCCACACAGCCCCTATGTGACTCTCCTTCCGGTTAATTGCCCGTTATTTGTCATGTCATGTACAGTGGAAAGGTGGATTTAAAGTAACCACACTGATTTTAAATCAGACAAAGATAACCGGCGGGCCGGATAAAGATGATTTGGGGGGCAGCATTTGGCCTGCAGGCTGCCAATTGACTAGACCTGCTCTAAAGCAACATCAACTAAACAAAACACCCCAGCTAACTAAATTTACATTACAGAAACACAAACTCCTGGTTAGTGATGGCATGCATCTGCCCTAAGGCCACATTAAATTACTGAATTTTCCCAGTTAGGCTACCATAATCTAGTAGCAAATCACTTACTGTAATAAAGTGTAAAAGGTTATTGTGATTATTTCCATGTGGCCATCAAGGCAGCGTCCCTCTACAATAGTTTTAAAGTAGATGATTAGAAAAGTTAGATAAGCACCCATATTAAAGTGTATTCATCATCCAGAAGTGATGTAACAGGAAAAGTTATCTAACGCAAACCAGACGGCATTGCAGAACAGCATCCGAATGGAATCCAAATCCTCTTTTCTATCAGTCAGAGAAAGAAATGTCAGTCTGAACTGCCTTAATCCAGATGCTGGACACTCTGGAGAATTATTTGGCCGTGAAACACAATCAGTACTGCTTCGAGTGAGGGACTACAAACACTTAAAATCACAGCCAAAGACTCGAGATCCTAATTTACAGTCTGTCGACAGATAATTAGAAGTTGTTTATTTCTTTAATGTTTAATCACAATTTAAATACACAAACACTGAGTTTCATAAGCAATTATTTCCTGAGCTTGACAGACATCTAATCGCATTTCAAGGAGAGGACAAGCTGTCCATGAGCCATTGTTTTTGCTTCAGGCACCACATGCAGTCATTTGACATTGGGAAGAGGGTCTGAAAAGACTACAGGATCCAAGAAGGGACAAGAAGGCACTACTGACGTGGAATAACAATGGAATGCATTCGCTTTTGATTCATTACACATCAATACGACCCTGGCTGGCCTTGTCACATCTTGATTCGCTTAATCCATTAATTTACTTCTTACCGGCAGAACTCTTCTGGCTAGGCTAATGGACTTAACCATTTAATTAACATGCGAAGCTAATCAGCAATATTTTGATTGATCTCGCTTAAGAATTAAAAGTCTTTTAGTGCTACGTACGGACTTCGTCTACCCATTGGGAAAAAATCAGCATGCCTGCAAGGCACAGTGTCCTTCAGAAGTGTATCTCATAATAGCTTTACCCGGTTACTGAAGCATAGATGCGTCGCTCAAGCGTTTTAAAATTATGATTGCATAATGATAAGTTAATGAGGTGTGACTGACAGAAAGAAAGACAGGTGTGTACTTCTAGTTGTGCGTGTTTGTGCTGCCTGTGTCATGTAGTTGTGAACAGAAAGATCGATGGATGGATAGATACAGTAAACAGAGAAATGGAGAGATTGATGGATAGATAGACAGGCAGATATACAGACAGATATACATACAGATGGATAGATAAACAAACAAATGCATATGTTGAGGGACAGACAGACAGACAGACAGATATAAAGACAGAGATAGATATACAGATAGATATACAGATATACAGATGGATAGGGAGACAGACAAATGCATATATTAATGGATAGATAGACAGGCAGATATACAGACAGTTAGGCAAACAGATGAACAGAGAGACAAATGCAGATATTGACTGATGAAAAGATAGACAGGCAGATATACAGACAGTTATACACACAGATCGATAGATAGACAGACAATTGGATAAATTGATGGATAGACAGGCAGATATACAGACAGACAGATAGACATACAGATGGATAGATAAACAGGCAGATATACAGATGGACAGACATACAGATGGATAGATAGACAGACAGACAATTGGATAGATTGATGGAAAGATAGACAGGCAGATATACAGACAGTTAGACAGACAGATGGATAGATAGACAGACAAATTGACAGATTGATGGATAGACAGGCAGATGCAGACAGACGGATATACAGATGGATAGATAGACAGACAAATGTATAGATTGATGGATAGACATGCATACAGACAGACAGATAGACATACAGATGGATGTATAGACAGGCAGATATACAGATGGATAGATAGACAGACAAATGGATAGATAGATTGATGGATAAATATACAGACAGTTGGACATACAGATGATAGATAGACAGACAAATGGATAGATTGATAGCCAAATAGACAGACAGATGGACGGACAGACAGAAGGATATATACAGACATACAGACAGATAGTGAGAAAGACAAATTGATAGATAGATTAGGCAAATATATAGACAGTTGGACATACAGACGGATAGATAGACAAATGGTAAGATTGATAGCCAAATAGACAGACAGGTGGACGGACAGACAGAAGGATATATACAGACATACAGACAGATAGTGAGAAAGACAAATTGATAGATAGATTAGGCAAATATATAGACAGTTGGACATACAGACGGATAGATAGACAAATGGTAAGATTGATAGCCAAATAGACAGACAGGTGGACGGACAGACAGAAGGATATATACAGACGGAAGGACAGATACTGTAGCTGTATAGACGAACTGGTAGACTGATAGACAAACGGATCAATTGAAGAATAGACAGACCGATGGGCAGACATATGGAAATATAGAAAGATGGACACCTAGATAGATAGATAGATAGATAGATAGATAGATAGATAGATAGATAGATAGATAGATAGATAGATAGATGTCAGGACTCTGCCTTGAAGTCTTGTTATATTTGTATTTTGTCATGGTGGCAGAGTTCTGGCAGTCCCTGGCCTTGTGTGGAGGTTCATGCCTTGTTTTTGTGTTTGGGCATGTACCTCCGGTGTCTTGTCATTTGTCCCCGCTCCCTCGTTCTCCTGCTTATTGTTAATTATTACTTATTCCCATCACCTGTTCCCCGCTCGTTATCTTGTTTGGTTTGCTCTATTTAATGTCAGTGTTTCTTTAGTTCTGTGCAGGATCATTGTGTTGTGTTGTGTGCTCGTGTATTCAAGTCTAGCGATCTAGTTCAAGTCATAGTCTCAGTCTCAGTCTCAGTGTTATCTGTCAGTTTATGTTTCATGCAGTGTTGGGTAAGTTACTCAAAAAAAGTAATTAATTACTAGTTACTAATTACATCTTCAATCATGTAATTAGATTACTTTACAAATAACTCTCTCCAAAAAGTATTTAATTACTTATTACTAATTACTTTCTAAATCCTATTTAGTACATGATACAAGGATAGGCTTGAAATGGCTCGAATAAATAATATATAAAAGTACATCAATTATTCTGGTCCCACTTTAGGGTCCAATTCTCTCTATTAACTAACTGTTAACTACTTTTGCCTCAATATACTCCAACAACTAATACTAAAGAAGTTATACATTTTAAGTATTGGTAGAAATGGGGAGGGTTAAGGATGTAGAATAAGGTTTTGCAGAATCAGGCATTAATATGTGCTATTAAGTATTAATAAACAGCCAGCTTCTCATTAATATTAATGCTAATAATCAACCAGGTAATAGTGAGAATTGTAAACTTAAACCATGTTAAATACACTATTGTATTATAGTATATATAATTGTTTAGAGTCCATACACAGTATTTAGTTACATCAGAAGTAACTGTAATTAGATTACAAGAAAAATAAGAGTAATCCCTTACTTTACTTTTTCAAAGGAAAAGTAATATAATTACAGTAACTAATTACTTAGTAACTAGTTACACCCAACACTGGTTTCATGTTGTGCACCCCCTCGTGGGTCTTTGTTTTGTTTAGTGTTTTGTAATAAAGTGTTTTCTGGTTCCCCCTGACATCGTCTGCTATTGGGTTCATTCGTCCTGCAATCCTCTTAGAATGATCCTGCCAACATTGAACCCAGCGACGGTGTCGGGGTCAGCTGCAGCTGCAGCCCCCGTTTTTGTTTTGTTGCCGGTCGTGGTGCGTCCTCTCCCGGAGTGGCTTACCAGAGGGGTCCGTGACCGGTTCTTCTCCGAGCTGTGGAGGGCCGCTGTAAATTCGGATCCAGACCTTGGGGAGTTGGCGGCCTCTTTCGGCCCAATCTCCGGCTTGGCCGCTGTGTGGTTTCCTCTGGGGCTGGCCCAGTCCGCGCCGCCCACCGAGCCCGCGCAGTCCGCGCAGCCAGAGCCGGAGCCCGCGCAGTCCGCGCAGCCAGAGCCGGAGCCCGCGCAGTCCGCGCAGCCAGAGCCGGAGCCCGCGCAGTCCGCGCAGCCAGAGCCGGAGCCCGCGCAGTCCGCGCAGCCAGAGCCGGAGCCCGCGCAGTCCGCGCAGCCAGAGCCGGAGCCCGCGCAGTCCGCGCAGCCAGAGCCGGAGCCCGCGCAGTCCGCGCAGCCAGAGCCGGAGCCCGCGCAGTCCGCGCAGCCAGAGCCGGAGCCCGCGCAGTCCGCGCAGCCAGAGCCGGAGCCCGCGCAGTCCGCGCAGCCAGAGCCGGAGCCCGCGCAGTCCGCGCAGCCAGAGCCGGAGCCCGCGCAGTCCGCGCAGCCAGAGCCGGAGCCCGCGCAGTCCGCGCAGCCAGAGCCGGAGCCCGCGCAGCCAGAGCCGGAGCCCGCGCATTCCGCGCAGCCACTGCCGGAGCCGCCAACAGAGCCCGTGCCGCCGACCCGTCCCGCGCATCCCGCGCGGTCGATTCATCCCACGCAATCCCAGCTGCGTCCTCGCCCCAAACCCCCGTGGACTGTCCTGTTTTAGTATCTTGTGGACTTGAGTGTGTTTGATAAGTTTTGTTTTGCACCTTTTGTTATTTTATAGTCTGATGTGTTCATAGTCTTGTCATGTGTATTATCTGTCATGTTCTTGTCTTGTGTGTTCCCTTTTTGGACGCCAGGTGGTGTCCTTTGAGAGAGGGCTACTGTCAGGACTCTGCCTTGAAGTCTTGTTATATTTGTATTTTGTCATGGTGGCAGAGTTCTGGCAGTCCCTGGCCTTGTGTGGAGGTTCATGCCTTGTTTTTGTGTTTGGGCATGTACCTCCGGTGTCTTGTCATTTGTCCCCGCTCCCTCGTTCTCCTGCTTATTGTTAATTATTACTTATTCCCATCACCTGTTCCCCGCTCGTTATCTTGTTTGGTTTGCTCTATTTAATGTCAGTGTTTCTTTAGTTCTGTGCAGGATCATTGTGTTGTGTTGTGTGCTCGTGTATTCAAGTCTAGCGATCTAGTTCAAGTCTAGCGATCTAGTTCAAGTCATAGTCTCAGTCTCAGTCTCAGTGTTATCTGTCAGTTTATGTTTCATGTTGTGCACCCCCTCGTGGGTCTTTGTTTTGTTAAGTGTTTTGTAATAAAGTGTTTTCTGTTTTCCCCGACATCGTCTGCTATTGGGTTCATTCGTCCTGCAATCCTCACAATAGATAGATAGATAGACAGACAGATAGACAGACAGATAGACAGACAGATAGACAGACAGATAGACAGACAGATAGACAGACAGATAGACAGACAGACAGACAGACAGATAGACAGACAGATAGACAGACAGATAGACAGACAGATAGACAGACAGACAGATAGACAGATAGACAGATAGATAGATAGACAGACAGATAGATAGATAGATAGATAGATAGACAGACGGATCAATTGAAGAATAGACAGACCGATGGACAGACATATGGAAATATAGAAAGATGGACACATAGATAGATAGACAGACAGACAGACAGACAGACAGACAGATCAATGAAAAGACAGACAGACAAATGAATAAATAAATAGATGGATAGACCTACTGATAGACAGATAGTTTAATAGAAAGACAGACAGGCAAATGGTTGGACAGAATGACGGACAGACAAACAGACATATAGATGGACGGACGGATCGACAGACGACACAGCAATTTTAACAAATAAAATAGACGGTAAAATAACCAATGAGACACATTAAGATGTAACATTACAGGTCTTCTGTTATATTACGTTTATTTTGAATGTGTAAGTCAAATGTAACACGATGAATCACAAAGCTGTGAAAACGGACTGCAGCATGTCTATGTGAGAGATAAAGTGACAGACAGAGAAAAGTGTGTGCGTGTCTGTGTAGGCATGCAACTGAGAAAAGAGAGAAATCAAAAAGAAAAAGAAATATAAGATAAAATGAGCTCAGAAAGAATAACAGGTCAGACGAAACTTTCAGGGATCACTTCACTGCTCAGAAGTCGTTTTAAATCCCTTCTTATAAGGGCATAGCGCACTCTACGGCATAGCTCTTTATTCGTTCCTTTAATCTGATTCTCCAGCCAATTCGCTTACACAGAAGTACATGCACAGCCCCTTTTTCCAAAGGCAGTAATGAACACACTGTTCCTTGTTGGCATTTTTATATTGTTAAGGACAGAACAGCACTGATAAAACATAGTGAATTAAACATGAGGTGGTCCATTACTATTTGAACGACGCATGCAGTCTGTCCGGACACGTATGTCGCATGCCCGATTAAAAATGTATAAAACACTTTATGCTGGTGGTGCTATACTGACATTTGCACTACTGTAATAAATTCACTGGCTTTCTGTAAAATAATGTCAAAGGTGATTTTAAAATAATGCCAGACACCTGCTGAAATTCACTAAGGGCGTACTATTGAGTCCCTGTAGCTCAAATGGTAAAGCAATTAGCAGTGCAAAGGTCACAGGTTCAATCCCAGAGAGCTCGAATATTGATAAAATGTGGAATGCCAATCGGATGCATAAATGTAAATTCATACTAGATTTCATGTGGGAAAGTATATTTGGGTATGGCTATAAAACTATAAGCTTTTGATAAAAAAAAAAAAACAATTACACAAATGGCTATTTTCTCCAGCACTAATTATACATTTACATTTCCTAGTGTAACATTGTCTTAAATTATTTATATCAAACTGAAAATCAAAAAACAATTCAAGGACAATGCACTAATAATGATGAAATTGTGTAAATTTCGATTTGTATATTTTGACCAATTTTTTAACTGTGTTCTCAGGAAAAGGGTGTTTCTCATAAATGTCACGACTGGACATTTTTGCAGGATTCAACCAGCCTCTGCTTTCCCTAAAGCTATAGACAACCTGATCAAAACCATAAACACACACACAACGAGAGAAATGCATTACATGAAGTTTAATGGATAAACCCTGCTCAATCTACTGTGCAAAATGGCACAGCACTTCTACTTTTCTGTGTGTGCATCTGATCATAAAGATTAAAGCAGACTCAGTCTTACATTTCTTATGGGAGAGTGCATTGACAGGCATCAGATTAAAGTCAAAACATTTCTTTACTGCGCCCCCGCCCTCAGCTGCCATCAGTTTCATCTTCTGAACGCTCGTCACCCTGTGAGCAAAAGCGCGCACGAACTTTCACAGCATTTAAGGGACGTTTCAGGGCTCGGGGACGCGACAATTTTAGGTCGCCAGTTTAATGCGCCCTCGCCTTCTCGAAACAAACAAAACACCGGCGGGTGAGCGCGCCTGCCCCAAGAAATTCGTCAATTCAACATCTTTCCCGCGAGATCGTTTACCAACACAGATGCTCGCATTCTGGCCACCATTCATAATAATATAGCAAGGAAAAAGATGCGATGAGCATTCAAACACATCCACATTCAATTTATGACAACCATTATTGAAATATCCATGGTTTTATTATAATGAAAGTGTAACAACGGTTTTTTTGTGTGTGTGTGTGTGTGTGTATATTATTAACCTATCCAGAAGGATTTTAAGTACATAATAAATAAACCGTATTAAATACCTTTGTATTCTTTAATACTGATGGTAAATTTCAAAAACACTTGCATCTACATAGATTTTACAACAATTTAATATATAGAAATCCTAAAGTATACTACATTTTTTTTATGTGGCTAAATACACGTCATGGTTAAACTATGGATAGTGAGGCAATGCTAAATTTGTAGTAATTATGTTTTACTACAATTGAAAACAAACTATGGTTACTAAGAAGCAAATAAAAAAAGAAATCCTTACACGATTTAGGCGCACATTCAAGTTTACCCAAACAAATCTGAAACTGCACATAACCGCTTTATACCAAGCATGCAGAGATTCTTGGCGGTAATTCCCGTTATATGGTTGTAAATACAGCTTACCTCACTACATAGAGTTCACACACATGAAGGTGCGCACTGGGAATAACTTGCTCTTGTCCCTCTTGTAGTATTTTGGTAGATCCGTTAAAAGCGCACAGATCCTCTCCAAAAAAAAAAAAAAGCACTGACAGGCTTGTGCTCGGACGTTTGTTGCTGGACGCTCGCGTGCTGCTGATTCTCCGTATCTCGCTGGTCATTAACTGCCAGGCCACTGGAATCTCCCGGAGCTCACGAGAGGAAGGCGTGACGAAGGGAAGGTGTATGGGCGTGATTGGCTAGAGTGTCCGTGACGCTCCAGCAGGTGGCAGAGCCCTCATATATATCAGTCATTCAGAAGGCACAAGCACAGCACACATTCACAAACTGCGCAGACTTGTAGAGGAGACTTCTCTCTGAGAATTTGACGTGCACGTATAATAAATGTGTTGACATTTTGTAAACGCACATGATCATAACTCTTGAATTGGACTTTTTAATTAAATTTGATAAAGGAATAGGCCTATGTTTATAGGCAATTCGACATGCATGTGTGACAGTAATCTTTAAACCACACAAGCAGTGGCAAGTCATGTCAAACAACAAAAAATAACCAAAACAAAATCATTTGTTTTTGTATTACGTAACGAAGGTTTGTACTAGTTTGATACTGAGATATTAAAGTCACCCTGACATCAAAATGAAGGTTTTTGGTTAAAAAATATGTTAGCCTTAAGGATATTTATAAACGAGTGTGCTACAAATCATTGCAAAAATTCTCATTTAGAAGATAAGGATTCAAAACTTAAAGTCTTTTAACTTCTGCCAAAACAGATCAATGACTCCATGAGTGCACGTAAGTTCATCAGATATTATTTATCTTCCTTTCTTATTTGTAATGTTTCATTATTCTTAAAGGACACATTTCACAACACAAGACTTTTTTAAGATGTCAAATAAATCTTTGGTGTCCCCAGAGTGCGTATGTGAGGTTTAAGCTCAAAATACCATATAGATAATTTATTATAGCATGTTAAAATTACCACTTTGTAGATGTAAGCAAAATGTGCCATTTTTGGGTGTGTTCTTTAAAATGCAAATGAGCTGATCTCTGCACTAAATTGAGGTGCTGTGGTTGGATAGTGCAGATTAAGGGGCGGTATTATCCCCTTCTGACATCACAAGGGGAGCCCAATTTTTTCACGCGCTTGCAGAGAACAGTACAAAATAAAGTTACAGGGTTGATCTTTAACACATTTTCTAGGTTGATAGACGCACTGGGGACCCAATTATAGCGCTTAAACATGAAAATGTCAGATTTCCGTGATATGTCCCCTTTAAAAATATTCATTCATTTGTTCATTCGTTTTTTTAAAGGGTTAGCTGCACTTATAATCATAATCTCATAATTAATGGCTGGGGATTTAAACACACTCTAAAACATTGCCGTATAATATAAAAGAAACACTATTTGCTATTTTATAAAACAACTTTTATGAATTTTGAAGTGTACAAGTCGCTATAAAACGGAACTATCCGTTACCTAATTTTCTCCGTAGTGATGTATATCCGAGTCAAAACCGCTTCTGAAATGAAATAAGGCAGGGCTGGATTTGAATTTGTCCATCGAGATCTGATTGGATCGTTTGAAGTTGGGTCGTGTTGCTATTTGCTAATCGCTGCAATCTTCTCCCGGACCCCGCAAACCTGTCACACCATCTTACCAAAGTAAAGAGAGATCATTTTGAGAAGGGGAGGAGATTTGCGTTTTTGATTAAAGATTATGGGGGCACATTAAAAATATAGCAGAGGATTTTCTCCAATTTTAGAAAAGAACCGCCTTCTTCACTTTTTTAAAAAATGCAATTGCGCAACACTCCTGATTGACAACTAGGAGGACCAAACGGCTTGATGATCCACCCGGAAAAAGAAAATCCTCCGCAATACCTTTAATTTTTAAAAAACAGTCATTTGTAAAAAAAACAACGCAACATTCTCCAAAACAAATTACAGTTTCTTGTTTTTTTTTCATGGCGACTTTAAGCCAAATTTTGACTTGCGGTTTTGCTGTTAGAATAAATGCTTGGTGAGTCTCAGTCAGCTCCATATAAATTTATTCTATATGATTTCCTCTAATACATATTTTTATCTGATAAAACTGAAGAAAAAAATTAAGCTAAGAAAACAATTTTAAAAAGTTTGTTTAATCCTAGTCACATTATTACAAATAAAAAAACCTCCATACCCAAAGTATAGTTTTAATGACACCCATACGCTTTGGCTGAACAAAAGCCTGTTGTATCTTCTGTCAGTTGACTATTTATATTCTGTATTCAGATGATGTTATAGACATCAGTACAGTATAAGTAATGTTTCCGTAAATATGCAGCTGGCATACCCCTGGCATAATTTACTGTGACAAAATACACCAGAGAGGAAATTAAATGTATAAAGAGGAAAAGAGAGAGGGAGAGAGAGATTATAGAGGAGGTAATGATTTACTGTGATTAGTTGAAATTATGTGGTATTATACTGTTTGCTGTAATCTGTTAGACTAAACACCCAAATAAGCACCTGGAGCTATAATTGGGTCATTTCTAGATTTATGTTTAGTTTATTGTTATTTCCTCACAGTATGCATTTTGCACCAATGCCAAGTTCAATTTAACAGTAATGCATATTTCATTTGTGTGTTTGACGCAGTGAGATTCAACAAATCCAGTCAAGACACAAAACAAATAAAATATAATTTCCCCCTTTCAGAAGTAGAAGGTCTGGAAAAAGACAAGTAGGCACTTCATTGCTTAGAGAAAGTCAATTGCACTGTTTGCAATATTCAACTCAGGATGAAACCCAAAGAAAAAGACAGAGAACGAGTAGAAATGGAGAAGCAATGTGAAAAAGTAAGAAAGATAGATGTGTGGTAATTAATAATGATAATATAAAGAAAGGAAGATAACTGAAGTCTGACCAACTATGTATCTCTTTCTCTCTCTAGATCTGTTTCTTAGGGACTAATTATGTCACAAACAAACTGGCCGTTTTCCGGGAAATTGAATGTTTCTTTACCTACAGGGTATTAGTTTGGCAAACACTGTTGTCATAAATGATTTACAGTGTCATCTATGTCAACAAACACCAAACTACCAAACCAGAGACTGAAGCACATTATAGTCCAGATCACATGTGCCTGCGGTGTCATCAATGCTACTGTAATAAAACACAAGACACCCAGATGTACTATAAAGTTGCATTTTTTTATGCAGTAGATCATTTTGTCTCATTGAATAGCTAAAATTGGAGTGGACTCTTATCTGTGTGGACGAGTAAATGCTTACTACAGCACAGGAAGATTTCTTGCTGTTTACTTCCTGTATTCTCAGGGATACAAGGTACAAAAGCCGACACCTTTTCAGAAAATACACCTTTGTACCTAAAGGGTGCATATTGGTACCTCAAGGTACACATACTGTATGAACTTAAATGACATATTAGGACCTTTTAAAGGGTACCATCCCAATGACGGCTTTTGTACCTTTATTTCTGAGAGTGTGCCAGTGGCACTTCTATTTGATTGGCTTGGATTTCACTGTCAAGTAAGGTTTTCCCATTGTCCCTCCTGCCATACCTTTCCTTGTCACTTTCTCTCAGTACTTGCGCATTGTGCAAAATTTTACCAAGCATCATGCAAGAAAACTAATGGTTGACAATGTTTTGGGTGAACAGTCACTCACAACTCAAACAATACTAAGAAAATGTATGAATGTCGTTGAATTTAAAATTGAGGCTATTGTACACCTTCAGGAAAAAAGTTTAAAAAAGGGTACTAATACTGCATGCACCCTTTAAGTACAAATACGTTTTCAGAAGGTATCACCCAACAGGCACCTTTTAAACATTGACTGTTTCTCAATAGAGGGAATGCAACAACGTCACTTTTCCACGTGAGGAGCTCGCCCTGTTGAGTGGCAAAACATTCAACAAAATGGCTGGTTTTCATCATAGCTGCGGCGAAAACGCCAGTAAAACTGACTATTATCAGCTTAAATTGAATTTAGTTGGCCTTAACAGTGACCCTAACAACTTGCCAAACAACCAGTAGTCTGTGGACATTGGCATATGGCCAGACAGCTTTTCCTGAAATATATGTTTGTCTTTTCTAACACTATTAAACCATCCCACTTTTGTAGAACACAAGGCTCATCATAATGGATGTTTTTTAATGAAGGCACACTGACAAAACTGTGCAATTACACAGAATAAGAGTATCCATTGGTGTTTTAATAGGATTTTTTATCCCACAATTTTACGTAACTGGCATATACTGCTAGTGATGTACTTCTCCTTTGAGTGTTTTTTGCAGTCTGAAAAAAGAACAATCCAAATTTTTGTTGAATCTGTTAGCACAATCGATATGCTAATGCTGTCGCGCAGACTTTTTGCCACTCAGTGGGCGTAACCGCAGTCACTTTCGCCGAAGGTGACGTCACGTGCATACCCTCTATTCCAAGAACGCCAAAAACGGACTTGCGTTCTCATGGAGCTCGGTCTTGCCAGGCGTCCTTGGAGGAACAAACTCAGAAGGTTGCGAGAAAACAGAACGCACTTGTGAGAATTGAGATGTGTGCGATTTTTCTGGTGGTCACCTAACATCCCCAGATTCAACATTGCAACATTCATAAAGTGCCAAACATACCATTATCTGCATTATTATATACATTATTTTTTTATTATGACATTTTGTAATGGCAAATACGTAAATATTTCAGATAGCTTGTGAAGAAATTATAATATAATCTAAAATAAAAAACTCAATTAAGATTAGTTAAATATCAAATTTTATGTATTTAATACTCAAAATGTTTACCAACAAACTTTTACTTTAACAAGCGTCTCACTCACGTGCGCTCGACGCATTTATGACAACTGTGAGGGGGGTGAATTTTTTTGTAACTCTGTCGTTTAAATTATATTAAGCTTTAAAGTGCATAATTAAGGGCGTGGCCACTTGAGTGCTGTCACTAGAGTCGAGCTAGGTGGGCGTGGTTTCAGCAACCAGCCACCTCAGCTTCATCCACCTCCCGCCTCTTCCAAGTATATATCGCTGCAGCCCGGAGACTGCAGGTGGGAGGACCTTATGCCGCAAGTGGGAGGAGCTTATGCCGCAAGTAGGAGGGATTTCAGAAATGTGCAAGTAGGAGGAGTTTACGCTTCAAATGGGACGGTGGTGAATTCTCTGGAAGTTTGTACAGCCCACTTGCGGCTAAAGCTCCACCCACTTGCTGCTAACCCACCCATTTGCAGCTGGCTCCGACCTCCGTTTATACCCTTTTCGATATCCGTGAGTGATGTGTGGGGACGTGTGGCCAAGATGGCGACAACAGTCACCACCTACTATTGGCTTCAAAAATGATCTTCAGAAACCTATGGGTGATGTCACGGACACTACGTCCATCTTTTTTTACAGTCTATACTCAAAATGTTTACAAACAAACATTTACTTTAACCAGCGTCACACTCTCACACACTCGACAGCGTTAAAAACAGTTGTGCGTTGCACTTCCTTCCTCCACCATCGCTTTGCCGCAATGACTTCTGGGGCGTAAAACTATTTCAGCATGCAAGGCTGCACTCGATGCATCCTTGATATCAAGAACACATCCGGGTATTTTTATGCGTCCTCTGTACTTGCGTTCTTCAGAACTGGAATTGGGTGAGGACTGGAGTGTAGAACCACTGTTGTAGACTTAAACAAATTTTGCATATGAATTTATTTATGAAGCAACAACTAGATCATTTTAAAATGGATCAGTTGGACTGAAGTATAGGAAAAGGAAATCACAGGACACATGGAAACAAATAACATGAAAACGCATCCCAGTATGCACTTAGTGAAGTTGGTTGAGATGAAGACAAGAGTGTACAGAAAATAGAAAAAGGAAAAAAATAAAAGTATAAGATAGTTTTGATTTGTTTTATATGAACAACTGAACAAAAGATAAGAAGATTAAAAACACAAAATAGCTCTTCTTTGATCTGTAGTCATTTTGCATGCAATAACTTTTTCTATTCTTTTGCTTTTGCTTTGAAGAATAGCTCATTCTTATTTCCTTAAGAAAAAGAGAATTGGTCCTTGAACCTGGATTGCATCAAAGGACAGTAAGGAATAGGATACAAATGTATTTGATTAAATGAGCTGACTCACTTTGAAAACAGTTAGAGCTATTATGTACTGACCTGAATCACACACAGCTATCATAGAAATTTATTCATTCATTCACATTTATTCATTTTTTTAAGGTTAGCTGCACTATCATAATCTCATAAATAATGGCCGGGGACTTGAAACACACTCTACGCTTCATATTGATGTGTCTTTAGTTTATCTGTGTTTCATTTTATTGCCTCTCTGTCATAAGCTGTTTCTAGCCTTATACTCAATAGTTTATTCAACAGTAATTCGATCATAGACTGTTTCCATCATGAACTATTGAATTAAGGTCTATGTTATCACTTTCAGCTGTAGGAAGCATCTCTTGAGCGATGAAAAAGGCTACAATCAAATTATCCTCTCGGCCCAAGCTTCTGGTCATTGTATATAGGCTAATGAATGAATATGCCGAAATTGGCCATATCAGCCACCTCAGATCAAAGTAATATAGTATGTTGTCATTTTTGTTGTGAAAACAGTTTAATGCAGAAAAAACTGTAAGTTAGTTCATAAGCTGTGGTGCCTAAGGATCAAAATGATAATGCTTTTCTTACATGAGAGCTCCATGTCAATTTTTGGTTTTTCCACACTCTAAAAATTGCTGGGTTATTTTCAAGGGGCAACTTTCCGATCTCTCTGATGAAGCAAATAAGGAATTGATTTAATCTGCAATTCATCGACTGGCCACTAGAGGCTGGCTCCAAAAGGGATATATTCCTATCGACCCTCATGTTAAAATGCCCATCTTTAGAGCAGAAAATAATATGTGTACAGCCTGGTACAAACATAGTTTTTGGTCTGTATAGCTAATTTTGCCCTTCATGACAACTGTGAAGGGGTTAATTGTTTTGGAACTCATCCATTTCAATTATATTAAGCTTTAAAGTTCTGCATAATTAAGGCCGTGGCCACTTGAGTGACGTTGAACAGCCACTGCTGTCACTGCTGTCACTAGAGTCGAGCTAGCTGGGCGTGTTTTCAGCAACCAGCCACCTCAGCTTCACACACGTCCCGCCTCTTTTCCCATTTTCGAATATCCATGAGTGATGCCCGGCCAAGATGGCGACGACAGGAACCGCCTACTATTGGTTTCAAAAACAATCTTTAGAAACCTATGGGTGATGTCACGGACACTTTTTTTACAGTCTATCGTTATTTTTGACCCATAATCGGTAAATATTGGACAGAGCACATCGCTGGGTTAAAATTGACCCAATGCTGGGTTGTTTTACCCAACTGCTTGGTTACTATACCCCATGGTTGCATAACAACAACTAGGGCTAGGCAAAAAAATCTATTTTTCGATTAATCTGGGTTTTTTTTAGACGTGGTCGATTCAAAATCGATTCTCAAAGAGCAGAATAGTTTTTTTTTCTTTTATATTTATTTCCGCAAACATTGAACGTAAGATTAACTTTAATCCAATTTACTAGTCTTCTTCACTAGATGTCACCCTCTTTTTTGCCTGCCGCGATGTTACCAAGGAATGAGAGGCGAGCCTGTCATTCATTCATTTAGTGGTTAAAAGGGCGGTTTTAGGTGCTTCATTGACGTTGATGCCACCTTCACATAAAAAGTCAGAGGTATGGAAGCATTTTAGATTTCGCAAGCAAGACGACGATGATATTGTTGTGGCTTTTAATTTCTTT
This sequence comes from Misgurnus anguillicaudatus, assembly GCF_027580225.2. NCBI lineage: Eukaryota > Metazoa > Chordata > Actinopteri > Cypriniformes > Cobitidae > Misgurnus > Misgurnus anguillicaudatus. The sequence goes on from NC_073343.2 coordinate 5,743,132, forward strand.
TTATTAATAACCCACTTGTAACCTGCTGTTCATTGTTCTTTTTTATTAATATAATATTTGTACTAAATCTATATTCATTGAGTTGAATCGAGAATCGAGTATAAAAACAGACTCAAGAACTGAAATCGAAATTTGAACCGACAATCAAAATCGAACGATTTGATAGCTTGTGAATCGAAATCGAATTGATCTGGAACATCTGAATCGATACCCAGGCCAGCCCTAACAACAACCCAACATTGGGTCATTTAAAACCCAACATTGGGTTGTTTTTAACCCAACATGGGATAATTTTTAACGCATGTGTTCTGTCCAATATTTACCCATTATTGATATAAAAAAACTAGCCATTTTTAGAGTGCAACTGCTTGATTTGGGGGTATACAATAGGCCAGGGCAAGAGAAGATTTCAAAGCTATTTCATTTTCAAACACTTCTAGTAACTTTACTTTTAAAGACATGATCTGTTCCTTTCTGAATTGAATGACATTTGGGCCACTTGCTTATGAATGAAGAGCTCTTATAGTTGTGTGCTAGTCCTACAGGGTAGCTTCGATGCCGTAGGCTACACATCAGATTTCATACTTCTGCGTCGCCGCCCACATCGATGTGCAATACCACATACAGACCGCTAGGAAACAGTATCCACGTGTGTAACCCACAGTAGCAATGAAACACCTTAAGAAGCAGCAGCTTGGCCAGTAAAAAAAAAACAAAGAAGAAGAAACAGCTTGTTGTGTATTGCTGCATCCAAACCGCCTACTTCATACTATATAGTACGCGAAAAGCAGTAGGTGAGGCGAGTAGTATGTCCGAATACATAGTATTCGAAAAACAGTATGCGAAAAGTACCTGGATGACCTACTACTTCCGTTTAGATTTTGCAGTGTGCACACGATGAACACTTCACTATCCCATGATGCCCCGGGAGAGTAGTTATCCAACGTAGAATAAGAGGAATGCGGCTGTTTTCGCGCTGGAATGACATGACGTGATGTAGCAACATGGTGGATGTAGTACGTCCGAATCTCATTCATACTACCAGGATTCATACTATACAGTACCTACTGTTTTAACAGCAAGTAAGTAGGTACTTCATCTTATTCAATACCTACTGTACAGTATGCGGTTTCGGACGCAGCCTATGTTTTGAGAAGATCAACAGACCTACGAATAACCTAAGGATAACCTACGGCGTACCTACTGCGTAGACCTTATGTACAACTTCTTAACTGTTTAGAACGTAAACATCCAGTTTCGTGTCAGCCCTGTGTGGGGAATGTCTTATTCCTTATTAAATATGACAACTGCTGAACAGAAACAGCATTTTAATGCATACTAGTCATCTCCGTTTAAAAAGTCACCTATGACAACATACTGTAAACATGTAGACATAAATACTGTCTTATGTGCTCATTATAGTTCTGCATAGGACCTATGGCGTAGCCTTGATGGCGTAAGCTACACATCAGTTTTCATTCCTACTACTGCGTCGTTGCTAGTAGGCCATGTCCACAACGAGCATGTCATGGTGTATACACAGTATACACAGTGTTTGATCCCATGGCCTTATCATTACTTTCCAGATGTGACTAAGAAAAGTTTTGATAAGCTGTGGATTTCTCCACCCTTCAAAGCCAAAGCATCAGAGAAGAAGAATCAGCAGTGATGGAGGTAAATAGACAGCAACTTTTGTTGCAGCATGAGTTAAATATCAATCCTCAACTTGGCCTATCTTTCCGTCGCAAGCGGAAAAGTGTATGAGGAAATGGGGCACCGATTTTTTTGACCTGACGGGAGGGGACCTAGCAGACCAATTACAGCGCTTGCGGTCTGTGTATGGACACGTGTGTTATACTGATATACTCAGGTTCCAGTTGCAGTTTTTCTTCTTAAGTAGTCGCCTTTCGAAACGTAATAATTAAACTTTGAGAAAATTTACATTCACAAAATTTGCCGCCAGTTCAAATTAACTCATGTTGGGTTTAAGAAAATTCAATTAAAAAACTGAAAATGGATGAATGGTCGTAATAAGAAAATATTTTAATCCAAAAGGATTTATTTTGCATAATTTTTTGCACTATTTAAAATAATAATGAAATTCAGATTAACTTTAAATTCATCACCATGCTATGCCTTTCATCTGCCTCAGTGATCTCTGAGAAGGACATCCAAGCTTGATGATGCAGAAAAAAGCCCAGAGACACTTGTTTGGACAGCAGACCTTAAAAGCTAAAGATAAAATATAATCACAGCAAGCAGGTGGATATTTGTGTGTTTTCAGGTGTGCGTGTTTGGTCGTGTGTGTCTGTATGTGTGCAGTCGCATACTTTTTTATCTTGACTCTGCTGCACACATCTGGGTTTGTGTGTCGAACTTGTATTAGTATGCTGTAAAGGCCTTGGTGTATTGCCAGAGCAGGTTAATGTAAAATTCAATTATTCAACCTGTCATCCAGGCCCAGATTGTCCATAGGGAGGACTGGGAGAAGTCCCGGTGGGCCTGTCTGTTTTTTTGGCCATGAGGGCCAGTGTTGTCATCCCACAGGGTTGAAGGTTGCTGTCCCTAGGCTGCCAGTACTTATCCAGCCCCACTCGTGTAATTTGCGGGTGAGATATGTCCCCTCTGCTTCATGCCCAAGTTAATTGTGTCCCGACCACTCATTGGAAGAATTCTTGTATTAGGGTACATTAACATCTAAAACACATGTTAAACACAGGACACACAGTTTTTTCTGCTTTTCAAACCGCTCACCAGTGAACACAACTTTTGTTTTAGACGTATCTATATTTAAGTGCGCTTGCCACGTGTATACATTTTAAATAAACTTGAAACTATTGAAACTTGATACGAATGGGCTCTAAAAGAAAAAGGATCTACAAATCTTATTTTTTAAAAGCTTAGTTATAGATGTAACAATGAATCGTCTATGCATAGTCATCATTATTCACCGTCTATTGCAAGAGTAACAAAAATCTATTTGATGCAAAACTCATCAGTTTATTGCAAAAAAATACCTTTTTATATGAATATGATGTTTGCTCAAGTAAAACAAAATTTTGAAAATCCATACAGTATATTTGTTCTTTTTTTGGTAGGCCTAACTTGCGTTATTTGGCAATATACATGATCTAAGAACTAAATTATTAAAATAAGGATTTTTATTTTTCCATCTGTATCCCCTGCATACTTGATAAATCCTGCTTGTGTATTACACTAGTCAACATTTGAAGTGGATCAAAACCTTTCCTAAAAGTTTTCGTAAAACCAATAACCAATAACCAATACCCGTTCTAGTATTAGGAAAACTTTGATGAATGTTTTTGATCCACTTTAAATGTTGACTAGTAAATATCAGGGGTTTCCAAACTTTTTCAACCAAACCCACCATTTTATAAAAATATCATTTTTTAGAAAGAACAGAAAAGGAATAGGAGAGACAAACACATTTGTTCCCTTTTGTGCAAAACTAAATTGAATAGAAATTGAATAAAGTGATATATAATTTTCAACTTGCACACAGTGTATGTGCTCAACATTAAATTACACATTAAATTAATTTAAATGTTGTTACAGTGCTAAAAACAAAATTGTGACTGCTGAGTTAGCCCTATATAATAGTTAATGCTAAATTCTAGCGTTTAGGCTCAAGTTTTACTATTGATGTTACAGTTACGTTTTGCAGGCTCATACTGTAAAAACCACACAAATTTACCCAGCAATGTCCATTAACAATCTCCAAAACTATTTATTATCTCAAAGTCTGAATCTTAGTCTCTCAGTGCCGCTTTTGACACTGTTGATCATTTGGTGTTAATTAACTGTTTTTTGGGTCTGTGATACTGCACTAAATTGGTTTAAGTCCTACCTCTCTGATCGTAAACAATTTGTGTCTATGGGTGGTTTAGGTCTGAAACTAGTGTTGTGCAATCTGGAGTCCCTCAGGGATCAATTTTGGGCCCCTTGCTTTTTAACATCTACATTTACCCACTTGGTCAGCTTTTGAGATCTCTTGGTTTAAAATTTCACCTTTATGCAGATGACACTCAGATATTCATACACACTAAGCCTAATGACAATGTGCCTGTTGATTTTATTACCACTTGTATTTCTAGGATAAAAGATTGGATGACACACAATTTTCTTTGTTTTAACAGTGAAAAAACTGAGGTTATGCTTATTGGTACACCACACCAATTACGTAAAGCTGGGTCGGTTACTTTGCCCATTGATGGTTCAGTTATGGAATGTAAACCAAAATTGAAGAATCTGGGCGTGATTTTCGATTCTAGTTTAACATTTGAACATCATATTAAAAACACTGTTAGAACATCCTTCTTTCATCTTAGAAATATCGCGAGATTGCGTCCGATGCTGTCTTTCCCTGTTGCTGAGAGGTTGATAAACACTTTTGTGTTTACCAGGATTGATTATTGTAATGCCTTGCTGGCAGGGGCATCTAAAGCTAGATTGCAGGTAGTGCAAAATTCAGCTGCTAGAATCCTCACTAGAACTAGCATGAGTGACCATTTTACCCCGATTCTGGAGTCTTTACATTGGCTCCCTGTTGGTTTTAGAGTTGATTTAAAAATGTTGATGCTTACTTATGTTACCCTCCTCAAGTCTGGTAAGCCTGAGGGAGTAAGTTGCATGTACCACACTGGCCAGCACTGTAAGGTAATAATAAAAGACACTGTGAAACCGGAGTACTGGCTGCAGTCATGGACAATGTTTAATTGACTCTCATAGAAATAGTGTTCATTAAAGTCAAATATAAAACACTTTACAAAACATGTGCATTTAAACAGTGACATAAATCACAAGTGCAAATGTCTTAATAAATGTGTTCAACATACTCCAAAATGTTAACTGTGAACATTTGCAGATCATTCAAAATGTATATCAAAATATGAAAAACTTTGTTACAAAACCAACATTTAAATCATCATCATTTCAATGCATTAACATATTTCAATGAGAGTAGTTACATTTTAATCATAATCATTTTAATCTGAGTTTTTAACCAAATATCATATTGTTCACATCATAACAACATTCACAAGACATTGTTTTCATTTTCTAAACTGTCACAAATGAAAATTGCATTTTGCTTCACATTCTCCTCGTGTTTTACATGTACGTCGCCATTTTGGCTCTGACTCACTCATGCTTACGCAGCCATTTTGGCTCGAGATACTTTCAGTTGCAAACGCCTTTTAAACTCACTCAAACTTTATCATCCGATAACAATCAACATTATAAACTCTTTTAAAATGTCCATGAACACTTTTCACATGTATATTTTATCATATTTCACTTTATATTCACCTATTCATACATCTTATGTCTAATACATAACCCAGTAATGCTCAATGTGTCTTAATAACAGTATTTCTCAGTCATCTAACAGAAATAAACACATACGTCTTTGAAGCACAGTGTTTTACATTAGTGTAAACCAGTTTTTGAAACAGTTTTGCTCACCTGTAAGGTAATAATAAAAGACACTGTGAAACCGGAGTACTGGCTGCAGTCAATGTTTAATTGACTCTGACTCGCCCGGTTCATCACCTAGAAGCAATAGCGCTCAGCGCCCTCTACAGGCAGCAATTATAAACAGCAACAAAGCATTATTTTTTTTACTCAATGAAAAGATGAATGAAAATGATGAATTTACATCAATTTATATCAATAAAATGAACTGAAGAATATAATGAAAATGCTTTTAACACATAAATGCCACATGACATTTAAATTTTAAAGGGGGGTGTCTTTTTTTTCCTTCCTCTCTACACATATACATATGCATTTTATTTTAAAACACATTCATTTTTTTCAACCCACTACACTCTCCCCTACTTTCTTAGATGGCTCCTGACATCTGAATTACTTCTGCTACTCGTTATTATTATAATTTCTTTCTTTGATCTCTTTTTTCAGACACTACCTCAGTAACTAGTAGGATACCACTGGCAGCAGGGATGAGGGGGCATATACTGGTGGTAAGGGGCATTTTCATGTGGGATGTATTGCGGTAAGTACCAAAGTGCATTTGCTTCTGCTCTCCAAGGTCGATATGATGGTTTGCCCAGTGTGTCATAGGTAAACATTTCTCTTGGTTTTCCCACTCTTTGTGTCCTTCTCACATTTCCTTCTTCCATCGCTTTTCATTCTAGTTCATTTTCTGCAACTCTGTCTATTTCTCCTTCACTCCTTTGTCTTTCCTCATCTTTATCTGGTGTCACAGACCTATGATTTGGGCCAGGGACACATGGAGTCTCAAAGATTTGTTCCAACTCCTCAACTTGATTTCTTTCGTCAGGATAGAATTCTGTTGCAGTTGGACGGAGGTAAGAACGGTTTAGGGTTGTCTGAGTCTCAGGTTCACCTTCTGTTGTTGGAACTGTCACAAATCTGTAGCAAGGTATGTTTGTACGAAGGTTATACTGGTAAGTATGTTCATCCTCCTCTGAAGCATCAGAGTCTGACTCATTCTCCAGCTGATTTCTCACTTGTTTTCTGTGTTTTCCTTTCCTTGTTTCCTTTGTTTCAGCAACAGGATCTTCCAAAGGTAAATCATTGACTGCGAGCAAGAGGTTGCGATGAAGCACACGAAGGGTCTTGGAACCAGTCTCAGATTGTATCTTGTACACTGGGCCATCACCGATGCGCTCTACGACCCGATGCACCTCCTTTTCCCAGTATGCAAGTAACTTTCCCGGACCACCTCTTTCCGAAAGGTTTCTGACCAACACCCGGTCTCCTGGTTGAAGAATGGCACCTCTTACTGCTCGGTCATAGTATTTCTTGCCCTTTGCTGAAGATTTTTGACTGTTCTCTTTTGCGATTTGATATGTTTGCCTCATTCTGTCTTCCCATTTCCTTGCAAAAGCTTGTTGGTTTGAACTCTCTGTTTTGTGTTCCAGGTTAAACAGCAAGTCGACAGGCAATCGGGGTGATCTGCCATACAAAAGGAAGAATGGAGAATAGCCGGTCGCTTCATGCCTGGTACAATTATAAGCATGCACAATGTGAGGCAGGTAGTCCTTCCATTCTCTTTTTTTTACTCCTCCAGAGTCCGAATCATTTGCAGAATTGTCCGATTTAGCCTCTCCACAGGATTACACTGAGGATGATATGGTGTGGTTCTCGAGTGAGCTATTCCTGACAGCTGTTGTAACCGCTGAAACAGGTGGTTCTCAAACTCTTTGCCTTGGTCGTGGTGGAGTTTTTCAGGATACCCAAACCGAGGAATGAAGTCCTGGAAAATCTTTTCCGCGGCGGTCTTACCGGACTTGTTTCTCGTTGGATACGCCTGTGCAAAGCGGGTGAAGTGATCTACCAGCAGAAGAATACACTCACAACCACCCTTGCTTGGCTCAAGATGTAAGTAGTCCACGCTCACAAGCTCAAACGGGGAACAAGTTGTAATGGATCCCATGGGTGCTCGTTGGTGGACATGTGGATGCTTTTGTTTTATGCAGGCACAATTGGTTGTTACATACTCCTCGATCTCCTTCCTCATTGAGGGCCAATAGAAGCGTTCACGAGCAAGATGGAGCACTTTCTCCACTCCAACATGTCCCATTTCATTGTGCAAGTTTTTAAGTACTGTTGTTTTGAACTACGGAGGGAGAACTAGTTGTCTGGTCTGTCCTATTTTACGGTACAAAATCCCATCCTCTAGCTCCAATTTGGTCCATTCAAAGAGAAGCCGCCTTGTTCCTTGTTTCATGTTTTTCTTGTCTTTTTCGTTTGGTGTCCAACCCTGTTCTTTCAACTTGATTATCTCACCTATCGTTGGATCATCTCGTTGTGCAGATTTGATATCTTCGGGGGTCACTGTGGAGACGCTGCCCTCAGTGCACATTACCTCTTCCCTTGGACTGTTTAGCTCTAAGGTGGCAACCCATGGAACATCTCTGTCAGCCACAGCTTTACTACCCTGCCAAACAGCAGACACAGTTTCAGGTGATAAGGTTTGTGTGTGTTCACCCATGACTTCATTCAGTTTCAGAGGATGTCTTGACAGTGTATGGGCGTCAACATTTGCTTTACCCGGCCTGTATCGAATGTCAAAGTGAAAGTCTGCTAACTCACCCACCCAGTGCTGCCCTACTGCATTCAACCTTGCTGTGCTGAGAACATAGGTCAGTGGGTTGTTATCGGTGTAAACTGTGAATGTTGGGGCATAGTAGAGATAGTCTCTAAACTTGTCACAGATGGCCCATTTGAGTGCCAAAAATTCCAGTTTACCCGAGTGCAGGTGGTAGTTCTTTTCTGCCGGAGTAAGTGTCCGGGACCCATACCCAATGACACGGAGTTTGTTGTTCTGTTGCTGATAAAGTACAGCCCCTAACCCTTCGTTTGAAGCATCCGTGTGTAATACAAAGGGCAGTTCAAAATTTGGGTAAGCTAACACTGGTGGGTTTGTCAACATGTCCACAAATTTGGAAACAACACTTTGATGTTCTGCAGTCCAAACGATTGGGGTTCTGGAGTTAAGCTGCCCTTTTTCACTCTTTCTTAGTGCACCTCGACGACTGGGAATCTGGGGGTTTTGTGTATCCTCACTTGTTCCAGGTGGCGTTTGGAGAAGCTCAAAAAGTGGCTTGGCCAGTCTCGAGAAGTCTTGGATGTAAGACCTGTAATAGCTCAGGAATCCTAGCAGCGTCCGCACATCTCCCACTGTGCGGGGTTCTTTAGTCTTCAGGGCACGGACAGCCTCCAAGTCTGCTGGATCTATCTGGATTCCATCTCCCGACACCAAGCGACCAATGTATCGCACTTGACTTTTAAAGAGCTCACATTTTTTTGGTCGGAGTTTAATTCCATGAGCCCTCATTTTACAAAACACATTTCGGAGGTGGTCAACATGATCGCTAAAGGATTTTGAGTAGCACAACACATCATCTAAATAGGGGGCGCAGCACTCATCTCTAAGACCCTCTAATACCCCTTCCATGCATCGCTGGAAAGCAGCTGGGGCATTTGTTAGGCCAAAGGGGATACGCACCCACTCATATAATCCCCATGGAGTGTTAAAGGCGGTGACATGTCTTGAGTCCTCACTCACAAATCCTTGATGGTATGCGCTTCCCTGATCCAGAATAGAAAACCATGAATTTCCCCCAAGGCTGTCTAACAGATCTTGAATCCTCGGGAGAGGGTGCCGATTAGGGATGGTCTTGTGGTTAAGAGCTCGAAAATCGACACACAAGCGTAAGCTACTGTCTTTCTTTCTAACGCATACCACTGGTGATGAATACGATGAGGACGACTTATTGATCCAACCTCTGTTCAACAGATTTTGCACATAGTCTTTGACCTCCTTATAAAGGGGTTTTGGGATGGCATTATAACACCTCTGAACTGGTGTGTTATCTGATAGACGGATTTTCAGCTGCAGATCAGGAATACACCCGATGTCTCCCTCATCCTGAGCAAACACATCTGACTCCTCAAACAACATTTCCCTCACAATATCTTGTTCCTGTTTATTGAGGTGTTCAAGAGCAACAGGTGGGTGCCATTTTTCTCCTACCCCTTTCTCATGATGTTCTTTTCTTTTACAGACATCGTCTGCTGACGTGAGCTGAGATGAACACAAAAGTGCACGACTGATCTGTTTATCCGTCTGTTGAATGTTGGAGGACAGGCAAACTGGTCTGATTTCATTGATGGGTTCAATATTACCTAACACAAGTCTCTGAGGTAGGTAAATGTTATGGTTTGTGGAATTTTGAACTGGAATTTTCCCTGTCTTTGAGGCACCAGGAGGCACATTTATAACAGCAGGAAATAACTCCAACCCCTCTGGGATGAAACATTCTGACACTGGTTCAAACATCATGGTCCCACCTTTGTGCCATGCTTTTCCTCTGCATTTCACCTCTAAGACTTGACCACAGGCGATGGTGACCCCCAACTTTCCAGTCTTTACTGTACAGCTGGCAGTGCATTCTTGTGAGAAGTTAGAGTTCACTGTAGACACCAAGGTTTCAGTTACACCTTTTTGCATCTGCAAGGCCTCAGAGAGAAGATCAATTAGACTGATGTTATTTGCACAATCATTATTCTCCCTTATGATCTCCTCAATTACATTGAATCCAAGCAGTGGACAGTCCATGCTCCTTTGACTCACCAACAGGGGCACTTGGATGGCGATTTTGTTTTGGTTGCCACTTGATATCTGTAATGAAACCTCGACCCATCCATCAAAGGGTACAGCTGTCCCATTTACTGCAGTGACGTGAAGTTGGTTATCTGCTAGTAGAGATTCTAGTGGTTGGATTTCGATGTTTGGTAAGTGTTTTTAGCCACACCCGTCCAGCCATGCTGACCTGGGCTCCACTGTCCAAAAGCATTTGAGTCTGGACACCATTTAAATGGCAAGTTATCATGCAACGGCTGCCAATCAGCTGTGCAACCCGTCTCTCTCCAATCTCTTTTGCTCTGTTGGATGTGTTCTGTGTTACAGGTTGCTCACCTTTGGATGCACGGGAAGGAGGTTGGGACACAAGATCTTCTTCGGTCACTGGTGGTCCCTCCCCAGTGACCTCTTCTCTTTTAAAGCCCGACTTTTCATGAGACAACCCACAGCTCGGTGCCCTGCTTGACCGCACAAGAAACAGTGAGTACACATTTCAACATTTTGGGATATACACTGTTTGCATCTGCCCTTTGTCTCTGATTTTAATGGTTGTTGTGCACTTGCCGCGACTGTTTGGGTTTGCTGTTGGACACCAGGGCCCATTGACATGACTACTTTCTCTAGATACTTGTGCAGAAAGTTCATGAATGGCATCACGATTGGCTTTAACTTCTGCGTGAGTCAGGGGAGAACATTGCATATTCACATCATCCTGCTGTGTCACACTCGCAATTGTGACCTTAGATTTATATGTGTGACCTATTCGTTTTTGTCTTTCCGTTTCCTCACTAACAGACTGTGTAATCAGTTCTAGGATCTGATCATCTGAAGTTTCCTGTGTCACTATTGCTGTTTTGATGTCCCTCCGGACAAACATGTATTTTTAGACTCTGATATAGTAAATGTAGAAAAACACCTTGGACCAGTTTACGATCATACTGAAACTCAGATTCTGTCTGTTCTGAAGCAAACACTACCCTCTGCTTAAGCCCCATTAACCTATACATAAACTGTTGTGGGGATTCTTTGTCCTGTTGTTTTGCATTGCTTAGTTCCTGAAATAATTCAGTACTACTTTTGTCCCTAAGGTGAGCTCTAAGGAACCGTTTCAACTCAGCTACGGTAAGGCTGTCTTTTGTAATAAGCATCTCTTTGAAAGTACCAGGTTTGATAACTTTTAACACTGTTCGAATAACTTCTGACTCAGAGAAGTTTTCTGCTATACCTTCATCAATTTGCTTACAAATGCTGTTGAAACTCAAGTCTGAATTGGAATCAGAGATTTGACCACCATAAATTTTGAATTCTCTACGTGGCAAATATGATGCAACATCAGAGAATTTAATCAGACCAGTCATTTGTTCAGACACTCTCGGCAGTGGAACAGTTTGTTCAGCTCGTGAATGTGATGTCAGACCTGCCGTTTGTGCTACCTGCACCCTGGCGGCCGCTGATGTCGATGCAGAATGCGATACCAGTCCCAAAGTCTCTTCATTTTCGGTGATATCTGAGGCAGAATCTTGTTCCGTAGCGGTCAACTCACGAACGAGGTCATGAAGGGTCAGCAAGCGGGCCATTCCTTGGTCCTCCAGACTCTGCAGTTGTTCTTCCCGCATGAAATCAACAATAAAGTCGTAGAGTTCCACTTCTGTTGCCTCCCCGTCTGGGACCCCCACTCCTTTCTCCTCTGCGCAACACAGGGCTACCTTGTAGAGGGCTTTGCAGTTCGAAGAGCTGACCAGCAGGTGGAGCTGCTTCTCGATCTCCCACCGTAGTTCCCGAAGAGTAGCCATGGCTGGACTGCTGGTGTCTGCCGTTCAACTCACTGGTCTGGGATGTATGACGTTTAACCACTGTGGTTCTTTACTGATCAGCACCCATCCACCAGGTGGCGCTGATCCCGGACGAGCCCCCAAATTGTTACCCTCCTCAAGTCTGGTAAGCCTGAGGGAGTAAGTTGCATGTACCACACTGGCCAGCACTGTAAGGTAATAATAAAAGACACTGTGAAACCGGAGTACTGGCTGCAGTCATGGACAATGTTTAATTGACTCTCATAGAAATAGTGTTCATTAAAGTCAAATATAAAACACTTTACAAAACATGTGCATTTAAACAGTGACATAAATCACAAGTGCAAATGTCTTAATAAATGTGTTCAACATACTCCAAAATGTTAACTGTGAACATTTGCAGATCATTCAAAATGTATATCAAAATATGAAAAACTTTGTTACAAAACCAACATTTAAATCATCATCATTTCAATGCATTAACATATTTCAATGAGAGTAGTTACATTTTAATCATAATCATTTTAATCTGAGTTTTTAACCAAATATCATATTGTTCACATCATAACAACATTCACAAGACATTGTTTTCATTTTCTAAACTGTCACAAATGAAAATTGCATTTTGCTTCACATTCTCCTCGTGTTTTACATGTACGTCGCCATTTTGGCTCTGACTCACTCATGCTTACGCAGCCATTTTGGCTCGAGATACTTTCAGTTGCAAACGCCTTTTAAACTCACTCAAACTTTATCATCCGATAACAATCAACATTATAAACTCTTTTAAAATGTCCATGAACACTTTTCACATGTATATTTTATCATATTTCACTTTATATTCACCTATTCATACATCTTATGTCTATACATAACCCAGTAATGCTCAATGTGTCTTAATAACAGTATTTCTCAGTCATCTAACAGAAATAAACACATACTTTGAAGCACAGTGTTTTACATTAGTGTAAACCAGTTTTTGAAACAGTTTTGCTCACCTGTAAGGTAATAATAAAAGACACTGTAAAACCGGAGTACTGGCTGCAGTCATGGACAATGTTTAATTGACTCTGACTCACCCGGTTCATCACCTAGAAGCAATAGCGCTCAGCGCCCTCTACAGGCAGCAATTATAAACAGCAACAAAGCATTATTTTTTTCTACTCAATGAAAAGATGAATGAAAATGATGAATTTACATCAATTTATATCAATAAAATGAACTGAAGAATATAATGAAAATGCTTTTAACACATAAATGCCACAACATTTTAATTTTAAAGGGGGGGTGTCTTTTTTTTCCTTCCTCTCTACACATATACATATGCATTTTATTTTAAAACACATTCATTTTTTTCAACCCACTACACTTACAAGGCTTTGCATGGATTGGCACCTCAATATTTGTCTGAGTTTTTAATTCCATATATTCCATCACGTGACCTTCGCTCTTCTGAAACTGGCCTTTTAGCTGTTCCTTTAACTCGTTTAAGATCAATGGGCGACAGGGCTTTTTCTTCATTAGCTCCAAAACTATGGAACTCCTTACCTATTGAGATAAGGCAAGCTAATACTCTTAGCATTTTCAAATCTCGCCTTAAAACTCATTTTTTTTTAGGTTAGCTTTTAATTGAACATTTGTATTTTATCCCTTTATTTATGGTTTTATTTGTTATTGCATTGTTTTATATATGTGTGTATTATTTGTATATTGTTGTTGTTCAGCGCTTTGAGATTTACATTTAAAGGCGCTATAGAAAATAAAGTTTATTATTATTATTATTATTAATACAGGCTCAAACATAAGGTCTGTAACACACACACAAATCTACTGAAGAAGCTTCTTGTGAAAAAGCAAATCAGACCACAGCTTCATTATTATTCATTACCCTTTCAAATAAGGTCATGATAGACCAATTAATTCTGGTGGCAAATACTAGGGATGTGAATGGACATAATGCGTCTCTGGATAATGTGTACACTTAATAAAGCCTTCTATAGATATCAGAGAACAATGAAACACACAATTTCAATGCATTCTTTGGCATCTTTAAACAAAAATGTATTTTCACCGTCTGTAAACAGCAAATTGCTAAGAAAATGCTGATATTGTCACTTAGTGTAAATAGAAAATATCTCTATGTTTATAATAGCATCTATCGCTAAAACATTGTTTGTCATGTTTTGCTATTTTGTAAATAGCCGTTGCCTAAAATAAAATCGTCATAATGTTTGTTTTGCATCTTACTGATAACATGTTTTGCATCTGACTGATGTTTTGCGTCTGACTGATTTGCATCAGACTGATAACACAAGTAAATTGTTTACTTCACCTTTTTTAAATGTCACCTACTCGAAGTAACTCACCATCCACAAACTAGTTCATGAACAATTCAACAAGATGTTAATGTTATATGGTCAGTGAACTCATTAATATACAAATAGTTCTTGTATAGTTATTATTTTTATCTTGGCCATTCGCTTTAAAACACATTGGTTTAATTGGTTCTTGATATCTCTGGTGTTGAATCATAAGAGTGTATCCGTCTATTGTATTTGTATCAACAAATTTCATCTGACCCAGCAGTAGACTTTTGAAAAGGAATAACACAATACAACAGACTAAAGGTAAGACATAGCGTTTATCAAACTAAAATGTATTTATACATTTGTTTGGTTTGTCTAGGAGCAAGTTTTACAATACATATATAGATTTACATTTACATTTGGGTGTAGTTTTCTTTAACCTCATTTATTTCAAGGTAATTTATAGGTATGTCAACTCAGCTGAAACAGACAATACTGTATTTTACAGCCCTGTAGTTTTGGTGAATTTACTTTATTTTTTCAAGGTAGTAACAGATAAAATTTTACATTGTACAATCTAACTACTAAAATGACTTGGTTGGTCTCTTTGATCACTGTATTAATATGCCATAACATTTAAAAGTAACCTAAAATGACTTGGTTGGTCTCAATGCCAGGTGACAATTTTTGAAGTTTAGAAAATATAAAAGAATAAATCAGAAAAACATACTAAAAGTGTAAAGTGACATACTAACGCAAACACCAGATCTAACCTTAAACCGAAGCGAAAATGGTATGAAAATAGGAAAAGGCAGTTGAGTAACCAATCCGTGAGAATGCCACGGAAAAGACAGTCCGTAGCAGGGCCACGGAAAAATGCGGAGATCTGTGAGAATGCCACGGAAAAATGAGCACAAAATTCCGTGACTATCCCACGGAACTTTGTGAGATCATGTTGCCATAACACAGGCTTGTGTAATTACAGAAATAATACTTCACAATAAGTAAATCCTGAACATGTTTCATTTTAGTAAGTACATATTCACTACAGATAACATATTATACCTTGAAATTTACATTAGGTACGTTTACATGCAACCAAATAATCCATTTGTAATTGTATTGATGGCTCAAGCTTACTGAAAAAAACATGTAAACACCTTAATCAATACAATTGGGGTCAATCAGATGCAAATTTCTATCATATTGAAAGGGGTGGTGTAGTCCGATCTGTGATCCGATCAGCAGGAGAAAAGTATGCATGTAAACATGTGAACCGTAGTACTTTCTCAATCGGATACAAAAATACACTGTGCACATGCGCAGAACATTTGTGCTTAAGTTCACATCATATATTTACGTCTTATTTACATCTCACATAATTCTAGCAAGGCAATATAGCAACATGCATAAGGTTGTATGCCTACATTGCATTTTCATTGTCTATATCTAAAAACTTCTTAAGAACAACTTTCTCTGACTCAACTTTGTACATTCATCCAGATATAAAGCTGGGTGGCGTTGCCAAGTCCTCTGTTTTTTAAGAGTTCAGATTTGGGCAAGAGTTTAAAGTGTCTCCGCGGGTTTGTTTTTTCGTGCAATATATAAAACTATATTAATATATAACAATAAACTCTATAGATAGAGGTATTCAATAAACACTTGCCAGCATAAATATTGCATTGTGAAAACACGCCCTGCTTTTAGAGAGCATGTGTGTGAATGTGTGTAATAATGACGTTGAAATGCTGTTTTTTTTAATAATAATAACAATTTTCAGAAATAAACTTGTTACAAAAGTAAAAACAGTAACATGTAGCCTTTGTGCCTTATTTTAACGATCTGAGCGCATTGTCTAAAGCGCACGGCGCACAGCCTAAACGGGCATGTCCGATTCCACATTTGCTAATTTAACGATGGAAAAATAGTTTATGCGCCAAGCTCACAGCCTAAAAGGGTTGTTCCAATTCTCTTAATGAGTAATGGGTGTGTTTTGGGCATAACGTGCAATAAACAATGAGAGTCTTAGCTCTCATCCCCTTTACAGTTTTTTCTACAGACACTAGGACACATTTCTCAATACTTAGGTCACTTTTGCAAAACTCTTCACACAGTGAGCACAACAGAAGTCTATGTGAGCTAAACTGAGGATCAATTATCATTGCTTTGGCACAAAATGCATTCAAAGACTACATCTCTCAAATTTAATGAATTATTTTCTCACTCAGACACAACAACTGCCAAAACTCTTTGTATGTACAGGCCAATTTGCACATGCTTACATACTGTTTTCAAAACTGTTAAACGTATGTTCCAAACAATAACATAATACAAAATTGAATAAGACAGCAATTTGCTACATTTCTACAGTAATATTTTAATGAAATATATTTTAATGCTCTAAAAACTATTTGACAATTGGACCAGCCACAGGTGTCCACAGCCCAGTAGATTAGCATTACTATTGTATAATCTGTATCAGTGGATGGTGTGTATACAAATTATGTTGTTTTTTTTTGGAATTACTCAGTGCAAAAAAAGTAAAAATAAATAAACTACATAAAATATTGAAGAACTCTGCATTATGTCTGATTCATTCCAGTAACATTGCAGTGAATTATAAGCAGAGATGTGTCCTTGTTTTACACAAGAAAACATTGTATAATGCTACATGTTGTTAGTGTTTTTTATGTCATTGTTTTGTGGATGACAAAGTGTGTTTGTCGGCTGTCAACCTTTGCTAGTGTTCTGGAAGAATGATTTGATTTGAGACCTGAATAAAGTGTTTTGGTAGTTGTAGTGCATTTTGAATGTGAAATGAACTGCTTTGCCAAGCTGAAAGTTGGTTAGAAGAACTGTGTAAAGAGTTTACCAAAAGTGACCTAAGTATTGAGAAATGTGTCCTAGCGTCTGTAAAAAAACTGTAAAAGCCAGTTGCGCTGGCGCCATGCTGATTTCCTATTTAGTTGGCATAATTTGTAAACTGATATTTTTTGGTATTAAACCCTTTAAACGTCGTTTTCTTTCAATCACGTAGGTAAAATTAGCAGGCTTTTAATTGCTGATAATATATGGATATCCTCAATCAGTGTTATCTCAAAAATTTTTTACAAATACGCAAGAAAAGGTTTGTACTCTAAAAATACTTTATTTGTAACAAACAGGAGATAAAGAATTTACAAACGTGTGAAGAGCCTTGTGTTTTTTGTTTTGAAAAGCATTACTTAAAAACGGTTCTCATCATATCCAGGTACAAAGTCATCATATACATTAAATCCGTGGGGTAGCATTTAAAAAAACATTTAAATATTTGCATTTGTTTAAAGCAAAACATTAAATTACTTACCAGGCTATAGGTGAAGCAGCCCTTTATGCCTTCTAACGTCTCATCATCAATCCTCATTTATGTCCAAGAGACTCAATAATAATCTTTTACATTTTAATCCTTTGATTTTTCATATTTAAAACGTTTATGTGCTGCTGCAAGTGCGCATCCATGTGTGTGATAAGCAAACATGTGTTGTCGTCCTGTTTATAGGCGCATATAACTATCACGCTCATTAAATAACAAAAACAATATTGAGGCATTGACTTTAGACTTTAGACCAGGTTTTTGTTGGTAAATGGCATAGTCTATTTTAGTTGCCTCAAAATAGCAACGCGCCAACAATGCCCCTGAACACACCTCGTTTTGAGACCAGAACGCCCATGGACGCAACATTGGGCGCAAATGCATTTGCTATTTAAAAATTGTGGTGCTAAATGTGAAAAAAGATAATTGTGCCGGGTTATAACTAGCAAAAGACACTTGCGTCGCGCATTGCACTGCATTGCGACGGGTATATGATAGAGCTCATAGTCTCCCTGAAAAAATAAAGAACTAATAATCAAAAACCTATTCTGGTCAAACTCTCTCTTTTTATTTCTTTTAACATTTTAGCAATACAAAATTAATAATTTTTAAATTAAAAAGATGTAAAAATGGAATAGAATAAAATGTGTCCAACCTTCTGGATGTTAACCTATTCATATTTGTAAATCTACTGTTTTTTCAGCTGTTGGTACAGACATTTGCAATAATGGACATATTCAGAAACATCAACTCTTCTCCTCTGAACTCATCTCTGTCCGAGACTGTATATGCCACCTGTGCAAAGATACCAGCAGCCATTATCTTTTACCTGGTGTTGCAGTTTCTCAACATGTTCCTGGGCATCCCAGCCAACGTAATGGTTCTGTGGCTCATTCAGAAGAAGAGACGTGATTCGTCCACATCAGACATCTTCATCATCCATCTTGCTGTGCTAGACATTTTCTTCTGTCTTATTCCTCCTCTAGAATTTGCAAGCATTGTCTATTTGACCACCAGCAGCAACTGGTATGTCCTGCGTTTCTTCTATGGTGTGAAAGATTTTTCGCCTCTCTTCTTGTTATGTATCTGTTTAGATAGATATATGGCTGTGGTCCATCCCATTTTCTTCACCAAACTAAAGGACACATGGCAGCGGTCTGTTTGCGCTGGTGTTACATGGTTTGTGATTTTGGTCTATGCTGCAGCAAAGTGTGTAGGAACAATTCCAAAGTTTGAGAAAGTCTTCACAGTCATGATCCTCGCCGTATTCGTGTTCATGGTTTTCTGTAACATCTCGATTCTTTGGGCCCTGAGACAGTCGGCTTCAGGACGAGACGAGAGACACCCTCTCAAGAAAAAGGCCTTCAAGATTGTGGTCATCATTCTGGCGATTATTGTCTTTAACTTCTTCCCACCTGTGGCTCTCTTTCCATTCGAGGACTATTTTTCTTCAAGCATCTTCCGCTGTTACATACACTATATCGCCTTTGGCTTCATGGACTTCAGTAGTACCATCCAGCCGATTTTATATCTGTCCCAAGTTCTTGCGGCTCCGAGAGTGGCTCCATCAGCAGCTCTGACGTGCTGCTATAGCTGCATGGAGAACGACACTGAACGTGCTAATTTAGATGTTTCTGAAAATGTCTGATTCTAAAAACACAAGTGAAATCAGATACGATGTAATTATTGATATTGATTTACTTAGATCATTAGAGAAACATAATGTTCTTGACCCAGTGCAGCACAATCTCACAGCAAGTCGTGTTATAGTCACAAAATATTTGATTAATTTATTCATGTTCATGGACACGATTTTCCGCTTGTTTCGTGCAATTGAGCACGAATATCTTTTTCATTTTATGTATTGTTTACTTCATTGTTTTTCCTATTATTAAATCATTGTCGCTTGGGGTTGGAGTTATATTTGGGGTTTGGGATGTAATTGTCAGGGTGTGGTGGAGGATGAAGGTAAGATGAAGACTGATGGTTATAAATAAAAAAATGATACTTTAATAATAAAACATAAACTGGAACATATACAGGAACATCACAGAAACTTGAGGTAGACATAAACAACAGTAAATAAACAATGATTGACAGGTTGAGGAAGACAAACGAGTATATGAAGAGTTTGGTTCCAAAACGCGATAAACGCCATTTTTGAAAAAAATGAGTTACTGCCAAAATCAGTATTATATCAGGTCAGTAGTTAAAAGTAAATAATTAATTTTACGCAAAATCCAATACCCGCCGTGATATTCTGTCATCTTTTCTCCCTTTTTTTTCCCAAAATGCGACAAACGCCAGTGATCCTTTTTTACAGAACGCAATAAATCCATTTCTGATATTACAGCGGACCATTCACGCAATGTAAACAAACATGGCGGCGCGCTGAGTACACGGAATCCTAATTTTCCTCATCTACTTTGTACTTCGTGATCAACAAACAAAACAAAATAATACTTTAATAGCATTGCCAAACCTGTGATGGTTTTCTGTGACGGGAAAGAAACGTACGCCATCAACATCTAATAATTTTCGCGAGAGGCACTCGGTTGCTTGTTCTCCAGACAGCATCAAGCTTCTCATGCTAAAACATTGTGTTCTTAATATTACAAAGTAAGTGTTTTGGTTAATGCCATTAATGTTTATTTTTTAATCATTGTATACCACTAGTCAACTAAATAAATATAAAATGGTAAAGATGAATGCACATTTATACATTGATTTAATAGATTTATAGCATTTTGAAATAAAAAACTGTCATGGATTTATTGCATTTTGTGGAAAAAAGAATTCGTTTTTATAATAAATCTTTGAAAATCAAGTTATGGATTTGAATTTTTTATGTTTTTATAACCTAAAGATGCTATGTGAAGGTTTGTAACAGAAAATAGTGGTTTTCATCTTGTCACTTTCTTGGTATAGAAAACACGTTTTTACCGAAATTTGTCAAAATGGATTTATTGCGTTTTGGAACCAAACTCTTCATATATAGGTGACTGATTACAATAGGTGTGCTGATGATGATAACGATCAGGTGAGGAAGAGTGAGGGATCATGGGTAATGAAGTCCAGAAGGTGAATACAGGGGGAAAACAAGAGGGCACAGAGAATGGGGTTGTGATAGTAATTTTATGGTTTCTACATGTTTTTCTTCCGATTTTAAAACTATTTTTGGTTGGAGTTGGGGTTTGGGTAAGGATGTCTAAAAATGTAACAGAAAGTGATTCTAACCCCAACCCTAAGCGACAATGGTAAAAAAAATAGGAATATTTTGTGACTATAACACGACTTGCCGTGAGATTAGGTTGCCCAGTCTATGAAAGCTAAAGTCTCAGCTAAAGTCTTTTCTTTCTTTATTGTTTTTTACATAAAATAACTTTACACAATGTAAAGAACATTTTGTGAAAATAACCTTGATATAACCTTGATAGCATTGACTGAGTGAAATCAACATGAAATTAATGATTGAAATCAAACTTTTAGATTATGAGATTTTAGTCTGGATTTCACAGACAGTGTCACATATTGTGTTTTATTTATTTATTTATTTATTGTGTTTCAGTTATTTCATGCTAACTTTTTCTTTAACATTCACGTTTATTTATTTATTTTTTTGCAAAACTGTCTGCTCTCTGAGCCTCTGAAATAAAATTTTGGTTTACCTGTTGCTTATCTTGTGTAGACCATTGTAAACTGTTGTAAAGTGCATGTCTGTACTGTTTGTTTTAAAATGTATTTTCTGTAAAGCTGATTAGCAGAAAATTAACTGAATTCAGTTTGATTGAATATCTTTTCTCATAAAAGGTGTAATGTGGGTTTTAGCCGCATCTATGGTGAGATTGCGAATTTCAACCAACCTCAATTTCAAAATGCAAAGAGAAGCTATTGTAGCAGGACAAACTTACCTGTCAAACTTCCCTTTTTTACCAGTATTCTCCTGTATTTTACCATTCATTCCCACCATCATCCCGTTTAAACAATTTTTGTATTTCTCCCATATTTTTATTTGATGTTTGCTACATTCACATTCGGAAAAGCAAGTGGCAGTATATTTATATCATATATTAGGGGAGACCGGGGCTGGTTGTCTCACGGGTTGGTTGTCACACTGCTTATTCCAGACATACTACATGGCGATGTGGTACAATTTTGATATCAATTTGTTAGCCTTTAATAGCTTACTCATTTGCACTTTAAATTTTGCTGAGCAGACACAAAACATTGAAGTTAGGAGACAATTTTTTATTTTTATGTGTCAGAGTAAATTTTCATGTTGGTGTTGTTTTTGTGTTGAGATCTTGTATGATATTAGTCATTCAAAAACAAAACACTCATTAAAAAGCTAAAAGTAGTAGCTTTATTATGAGTCATCTTTTAGCTATCAAGTTAAAGCCGTGTGGGAGCTAGCTTAGCATGTTTGTCAAGAAGTCATTTGGGGATGGTTGTCACATAGCTTGCGGGGTTGGTTGTCACATAAGAATATTGGACATGTAGACCTTTTAAGACTGTTTGTTTGTTTTTGTTTGCTGTTATAAATAAATAAAGCATCAAATAAAGAGGTTTTAACACAAAAAATTATTTCATTTTATTTCTCAACACAGTAGACAATAGGCTTTATGCCCAGCTGCACTACTTCCTGAACTTCAGCCAGCTTCTTGTTTCCTGTCTTCCATTATTGGACAAACTGATTAATCCAGGTGTGCCTGACCTCGGTAGTCACAACAACAATAATCAGACACACCTGGATTAATCAGTTTGTCCAATAATGGCAGACAGGAAACAAGGAGCTGGCTGAAGTTCGTAGTGCAGCTGGGCATAAAGCCTATTCAAGTAACTGATCACCCACTTTAATCCCGTTGTTTAAACATACGAGGCATTAATAACAACTATCATAGGGGTGGATTCATATTAAAACTTATTTGGAGTTTCTATCTTAAAAAACTAAAAAGTTACACATTATCTTTTCAGATCCCAATTTATCATTGAAATCCTATTGAACCTCTATAGGGACAACCAACCCCATACCCTGTGACAACCAACCCCGTGATGGGGTTGGTTGTCACATTGTGTCAGAGTGTCTTTGATGGTTAATTACTTCCTGTTACAATACAATCGAAAAATAAAAAGTATACACATTTAAAGCCAAGACTCCAAAGTTTCATTTCATGTAGGAATTACTGCTGAAAGATTTTTTGAAGATGAGCAATTCATGCATGAGTAAAAATTGTGACAACCAACCCCGGTCTCCCCTACTCAAACTACACCCGCCAATGTAACAAGAAGAAAAATGCTTCCCTGGGATAGGTGGAGAACGACGAGCTGCGGGCAAGTCCGCCATCCAGAGTACACAAACTCACACATTTGGATGTGCGGGCTGATGCGTGTGGCATTACTAGTACATAAGTCTGTATAAGCGAGTGAAGGTAAGGGGGTACTGATCCAGTGGTGGTTTTAAAGGCCAGGAGCAGAGAATTGAATTGATGCAAGAAGCTATTCATGAATATCAGCTGACATCACTTGTCTTCCGCCATTTTGAGTACCTGAAGTGGTCGCAAAAGTACTAGAAGCTATGCCTTCAATTTGTTGTGAGCATTAAAATTGCTATTTTTATAACACTAAGAAGGCTCGACACAACATGATACTTTGCTCGAAGTATCACCTGTGTCTCTACACATGAACTTGAGCACTGAGAACATTGTTTGTGTACACAGAGTTTACTAAAAAAGAAGGTTTTGAACAACTGACTTGATGTCCGCTTGCCGCCATCTTGCCAGTCAAGATGTATCAATCTCCGAACGCGATGTAAGGAGGGACGAGAGTAAGATGGATAGCTCCTAAAGCATAGTTCCATATAAATGTACGGATTATTTGTTGTTTAGTCGCAAGTGACAAACAATATTGACCTTCTAGTAGAAAAAGGAGCCTCATATGAGATTCATTCATTCGCATTCGGAAATCGATTATTTACGTCTGACAAAGATGACGAGCGGACACCATAACAGCCAAAGTCAGTTGTTCAAAACCTTTCTTTTTAGTAAACTCTGTGTACACAAACAATGTTCTCAATGCTCGCATTCATGTGTACAGATCCAGGTGATACTTCAGGCAAAGTTTCTTGTTGTGTCGTGCCTTCTTAGTGTTGTAAAAATAGTGGTAGTTCGGTAGCAGCGGACCGCGGCTGGAAGAACGCATCAGGGATCGAGTAGGCATCACACCCTAACCAAGATATTTTTTAAAGTAGCGTTTCTTTTCATGACAGTTGAGGTGGGAAATGTTGTCTTTCGTAGCCATTTCCCGTATCCGTAAAAATCATAGACAGTAAAAGATAAAAATCCGTAAATCGTAGCAAGCTAGCCAATGCTTGTCAGTAGCCTACTGGTACTCGGTCGG
The DNA here is from genome assembly GCF_027580225.2 of Misgurnus anguillicaudatus. NCBI lineage: Eukaryota > Metazoa > Chordata > Actinopteri > Cypriniformes > Cobitidae > Misgurnus > Misgurnus anguillicaudatus. The sequence continues at coordinate 5,767,132 of NC_073343.2, forward strand.
TACTCAAGATGGTGGCAGGCAACTGGAATGACTTAAAATGTCACATGACTGACATTCATAAGAAGCCAGTTCAACCTGACAAAGAGAGGAGTGACCCATGGTTGAGTATACTATGGACACATTGAATAACCTACATATGCTATTGTTTCAACCCATGACTGGATCAAATTTGAATATTTTCTTGGTAAATGTAGCGCAACAGACCATTTTTTCCCCAACAATGGAATAAAACATCTCAGCATTTAGAGACGGTTGTTATTTGGTCCAACCTGGTAGTCCATCTTAGACCAACGGAAAAACAGCAACCATGTTCTAAAACATATCTACCAGTTCAAACGTGAGTTTTCATGAGGGTGAGCAAGCCTAAGACCAACAGCATACTACACCAATGGCAAATATTAGGTCAATCAATCAGACAGATTAAAAAATCATTTATGCAAGATGGAAATAAACATTCCTAAAAAGGAAGTTTGTTGTCTGCTCTATAAGGAGTGATTTACGTGTAATTGTCATAAAAATCAAGCCTATCACCGGGTCTGACTTGGCCAAGCTTAAAATTACCTCAGATGCACGACTCCAGACCAAATCATCAGACACAGTAATTAGCCTTATTTTGTTTTGGCACTCTCATTTTTGCAAATGAAATCTGGGTCCCAGATTTGTGGTCTGCACAGTCCTATTTGATTACACCTAACTCATTGCCGTTGTTGTCTTTCTGCATGCTTTCCACCCAGGCAGGATTTAATTGCAATCAGGGTTTGTTTTGCAGGGTGGGGAGTCAGAAATGAAACACTTTGTTCCACTTTGTTTCACCCAAAGATGAATGCTGCTACTGTCAAAGTGCACGTCTGCATATGACAGAGATGGATAGACACGCAGTCTGTGTCTGTCACTGCATATTTTAGTTCATTACCCTACGATGACAATTAAACAACAGCCAAATGATACTGCTTTTATACAATCTAAGCATATACAATATTAACCCTCATAAGACCCTGTTTTCCTGTATACGTTACAGTTCCTTGGGGGTAAAAATGAGCCCAGAGATTAAAAGAGTGATTACAAAAAATATATAAATTTTTAATGATACAAATAATATATAATCTTTTTGTTTACTTCCCATCTATACATAAATGCTGTGTTTTGGGAGATATGAAGTACTTTTGTACCCGTTTACCACTAAATTCCTCAACTACACCATTAGCTTGCCTAAAAAAAATAAATTTTTATGAAAAATTTGACATAAATTATTATCTACAATTGATTTAAATTGTTTTTAGATATTGATCTAGATGTTATGTGTTGAATTTGGCCATTTGTTGTTTAGAAAAAATAAAAGAATTACAGTTTAGGAAAGAAATCATTTCGACCAGCAGACAGGGCCGGCGCCACTAGGGGGCGTGAGGGGGCGTCGCCCCCTCACCGCCACTAACTCGCCCCCTCAGACCACCATTAATGTTGAATGGGATTTTATTTTAATGATAATATTTTATTTAAAAATCACATTTGCCTTGTGTATTGTCTTCCTAAAGTGAATTTTATAGTCTAATTATTTAACAAAACCAAAAATCAAGTGTGCATGTATTCTACCGTGACATTAATAAACACACGCCCACTCCATTGCTTGTTACACTTCAAGCGGCGCCACTAGAACTGTGAGGCGATGACGTCAAAGCGTCGCGAGACGAAATTACACTTTGCATGATTTCTCGAATCGTTCTCGCGGTACTTTGACGTCATCCGGCTGTCGGTTCTTGCAGCGCCGCATGGAGTTGAACAAGCCTTCTGTGTTGACGGCTTGACGCACGTCGACAATAAGCCCGCGTTCTCAGTCTCAGCGGGAAATCAACATGTCGAAGTGCGAAAGTACAACAAAAGTTACAGAAAGGAGTGGGAGATTGACCCGGGCCTGCCCTGTAGCAATGGATATATGTAAAATAGCACTGCAAATTCTGCAAACCGGACTCCGGATTCTCACACAATGCCGTGGTGTGGATTATTATCGGAGCATTTCAGGTGCACAGAACCAAATGTTCGGCTGTCATGTCAATTCCGGCACCATGAATGCAGCCAGACTGTAGCTACATAGTTTTGAAACATTGTTCTTCAGCATCCTTGCAAGTTAAAGTACAACCAACCTATTATTGTTCTGCATTTAACGTTAAAGGTAAGCATGGATCTCTCTCTCTCACACACCTGTTTATCAGAAGTAAAATACATGTATTATTATTAATATTAATAGATAAAAAACAGACATTGAATTTATAATCAACGAATAGGTATTTGAATTAGCCTATCCTAAAGCATAGCTGTATGTGTAAACGAGTTATTGTCATTTTGGTATTGTGGTTCTCTATCTGCTGGTGTTTAATCGCTAGCTTATGGTGCATTACTTGTGGCCGTTAAAATAACTACGTTAAATGATCAAATTGAACCAAAATTTTGATAAAATGTTGCGTTTGGACCGTTTTTGCGCTAGAAACCATTTGCAAACACTGTCCCCCACCATTACGTAAAAATTATTTGCACTACGGAAAGCAAACACGAAGTACGAACATTTCATAATTTAAGGGTATTATATTGCATTAACTAATTTCACAATGGACAGTCGAAATGGATTAAAAAGAAACTACCTCTGGGTCTGAACTTCAAATGAGCAGTGTTGTGCTGTTAAGTAACGTATGCTTTTTTGTTGTTGTATATAGTAAAAGTGTTCAGATCATGTACGTTGCTCACTATAGCTGTAGTTTTTGTGGTTGTATTACAAAGATTTTTGTTTATAACACGTTAAAGCTTAAGGGACGTACCAAAGCTATATGTATTTTCTAGCTTGGGGAATTAAATGCATTTTGTGTGATCGCCCCCTCTGGTATTTAAGACGCCCCCTCATCAGCGCTTGGCTGGCGCCGGCACTGCCAGCAGATGCCCATATAGACCCATTTATTTCACTGGATGTGGCCAACTGTTCAACATCACCACTTTAGTGATACATGTTGTGAATTTATGTTTATATAAACATTAGAAAGGACATTAAAAATATATATTATTTCAAATAGTAGAATTTTTTGTAGTTTATGATGCATTTTAAAATGTTTGTTTTTACAAAATGGCACAGAAATTTGACTAAATGTAAGTGTGTTTGTGTCTGTCTGTGTGTGTGTGTGTGTGTGTGTGTGTGTGTGTGTGTGTGTGTGTGTGTGTGTGTGTGTGTGTGTGTGTGTGTGTTTGCGTGCGTGCGTGCGTGCGTGCGTGTCTGTGCGCTCGTGTGTGTGTGTGTGTGTGTGTGTGTGTGTGTGTTTGTTTGTTTGTTTGCGCGCACACACCTGTGTGAGAATTTTACATCTTTGTTTTGCATCTGTGGCTGTTTTTTGCCAAATTCTGTAAAAAATACTCTCTGTGGCAGTCATACCCTTGTGTGTTTGTGTTTGTCTGTTTGTGTGTGTGATTGAGCATGTCTTTTCTATATTGCATTTGTGCTCTAGTACCAGGCCTTCCTTTCTGTGTTTAAATTTTAAGATTTATTCTGGATGCATTTATTTATTTTTTACAAATAAAAGGGAAAAAATATATATTTTTTGCATGTCCCATTAATTTCAATTGGGGTAATTTTTACCCCCAAAGGGACTCTTTTGTTGAATTTTTTACACTTCTTTAGAACCACCGAATCAAGCCCAGTTTTTTATATGAATCTTGACAGATAATCTGGAAAGTCACAAAATTTTATTCCACTGTGAAAAGGGAACCATGTTTTTTAACTAAAGAAAAGTGGCTTGGGGGTAGAATTGACCCCAAATGACTTATTAGGGTTAAGCATATTTCCATTCCACCTTATAGATTGCTACATCCTAGATGCTCAAACATAACTTAAACAGACATTTAAACCAGAATTCTAATTAAGAAACGAATCGAATCCAAAAAGATGATAGGATACTGGAAATTAAAGGGGGGGTTTAATGGTATTTCAAGCATTCTGACTTATTAACACAGTTATAGAGTTGTTTCCTCATGCTAAACGTAGGCAAAGTGTCAAAAATGCAGTTGGGCGTGTTTCAGAGTATTTCTGTGCCGAATGCACTTCGCCAGGGTTCGTACAAGTTTCGGCTAATTTTTTTCTATTACGGTTCTAACTGACGTTTCAGGGGTTTTCGATACGTATCACTTCTTTATATGGGCTTCCGCCGGAAAACTTCCCCCGGAAAACCCCGCCCAGCCGTTAGTCAGCGGGAAACGCTAGAGCTTGCTAACAGCTTATCACGCCACTCAGCTTTGTTTAATTTCAAAAGTCAACAATGGCACAACAAGAAGTGTGTTTTTGGATGTAAGGAGAAGACATCCAGCCTTATGGAAACAATGGATATAGTTTATTATCCGGATTAGCAGCGGAGTTTTGCGTGTGTGTTTGATGCGGTGGATTTTCAGAACCGGGTCATGACGAGTTACACGTGGTAAGTAAGACTTCTGTCTTATGTTGGAAATAGGCGCGTGTATATTATATAAATGACACGAACATGTAGTGAATCATACGTTATAAGTGTTGTATAGTGTTGCATGACTCGTACTCGCTCCTCCCGTGTTATAACTCCTCCTTCTTCATTTTTCGTACGTTATCGGAAAGACTCGGTAAAGCTAATCTTACTTTTATAAATCTGATTAAACTAAAGACTCTTCAGAGATATAAAGGATGTCATACTACTCTATAGGTACTCCAGATTGATATCAGAAATGCAGAAACAGCGTGTGTTACGTGAGCTTTAAAGGATCTTGGAAGTGAAATAACCAACCGTTTTTCTCTTATGGACTCATCTGCCAACTCCATGAAACAATTTGCAAAACATAATGGGACCTGATGACAGATCTGGGTTTTCTCTCTGTGCCAAGAAGGTGCATGTTTTTGGCAGACATGTCCGAAGTGAATCTTATGAAGTGCTAGTGCCTCCACGCATAAAAAATGGGACACATTGGGTGCAAATGAAGCAAAACTTTGCTTGTTTCACAGTGTCTTACAAGCTGGTTATGTTATAACTGAACCAGCATATGTCCACTGAACCAGCTGTTGAATCCAGTTAGGCAGCACTAATTGATTAGGATTAAAGCAATGGTGAGCTTTGTTTGTTTATTTTTTTTTTGCTTAATATTTTTACCTTTTGTACTTATTGGTTTTAGTATATTACATGTAAATGGTGTCACACATTCTGAAGAAGCCATTATTATTAAACATGAGTTTTGAAAAGAGCATAGTGTATTTTAATACAAATGCCCTGGAGGGAAACAAACTGGTTAACAAAGGCGTGCAAAGGATTCCACACCCAAAAATACCAATGTTAATAATCACATGCATAAATGAAAATTCGAGATCCTTTGACAAAGGCCACAGTGAGTAACAACATGCTTTAATGTTGCCGTTATTTGTATCTCATTCAGGATCTTAATAAATTAAGCTAATTCAACTTTATAAGTTACAGCAATTCACCACTCAAGACTGAAAATACTAAGCTTAAATGGCAGAGCTGGATCTATGCATGGACAGATGTGAGCTCAGCCCACCCAAACGTCTGTCTTGCTCATTAAAACATAATTTAGTCAAATACATCATTATTTTTATTTTCTTACAATTTATTTATTGGTTAAAAGCAATCTGAGGCGAGCTATGTTGAGAGGTTTGAGAAAAGGCTGAAGATAACCAAACCCCAATCCCAACCAATAAATAATACCAGAAATTCAGTTCATCCACCTCAATTCCCCAAAATCACATTACAGCACTTGACTTCAATTAAAATGCACCACCCAGTCAATTGGAAATATGTATTTTATATGGGCCGTGCCCCAGAATAATGAACCCACACACATTTTCATTTATTCATATAGAAGACGACTTTGGACAAATTATGAAATATACAAAAATCAGACATTTAAAATATTACAGGGATGTTTTACCAGAAAACCAAGATTATGTATTCATATATTGAAAACGATAATTTATTTCCTCTTAGCTGTAACATGCATTAGCAGTGACATTAGTTGAAAAACCATTCATAGATATCGGGAATTTGTTTATATTCCCTGTGCCTTCCTACATATTCACAGGCCGTACAAATAGCCAGAACAAACTCTTGGTTCTTTAATATTAAATGAGGTCGTGCTGAGAAATATCTCCTCCAGTTAAAATACTTGCGATAGGCTTCTTCATCCTGGTCCAGACGCGTAAGATATTCTGCTAGTGCCTTTGCATCTGGAAAGTCGTTCACATGAATGAAGGAGTCACCCGGTATGAACCGTTCATAGTTTTTTCTGGGAGGACCCAGCACCACAGGTACAGTACCTACTGAAAGAGGTCCATTTAACTTCTCAGTGATGTAGTCCTTGTGAATGGAGTTCTCAAAGGAGAGATAAAATTTACAGCTAGCTATGGTGGGAAAGTAGTTTTTATAATCCAGGAAGGTTCCATAAGCTTTTCCATACACTTCTACCTTGACATACTTGCTAAGTTCTTGGAAATAAGCTTCTCTTATGCCAGCACCTGTATACTTAGCCTTGTTACTCACAATCCAACAGACGAGTTTTTCCTTTTTGGGAATTTCAAAATTCTCATCTGGGATCTTTCTGCTGATCAGTCGTGACCGCACAGGAATGTCAGAATCCTCTCTATAACTGAGAGTCAGATTAAACAGGTTGCTAGTTCCTGGAAATTTACGTGTGTTGTGTGGCGATTCGACATTCATCCATATCCACTTTTGGAATGGAGGGCGAGGTGATTTAGGAAGTGAGGATAGACTAATACCTTTATGGAATAAAAGCACAGCATCTGAGTTGTTATAGAGAGATCTATTATCTGTCAGGTGACAGCCATCGATGTTGTAAATAGTTTTACAGTCACTCAGACTGAATCTGTAATTTTCAGGCCAGACCCATAACAGAAGTACAGGTTTGTCAACCACTGCTTCAACAAGTGAGTTGTTCTTCACTATGTGTTCTCTAATTGAGCCTGACTTATTTGAAGATAGACAGGCAGTCAGAGGTGAAGTCCATGCAAACATGGCGATCAGGGAGAAGAGACCAGCGACTGCCACTATAACAGCTAGACGGTAAAGCAGAGATCCAGACAAACTTGAGCTCAACATTTTATGACTAAAGCAGGATGAATTTGATCTGTATCACACAAAAAAAATTATCTTTAAAGAAAGGCTTGCACAGTATAAATGTAGTTCAATTAGAATAGTGAGTAACTATCACCGTAAAAATTCCTTGTTGTACTTACATTTTTAAGTTTAATCAATTTGAAACTAATTTTAATTGTAATAAATTATAAAAAAGTGAATTGAACTATATTTTTATAATTTAAAGTCATGAAAATTGAAATGATGTTGATTAAAAGTGCAACAAGTTTTTTTACAGCCTTTGAATAGATTATAAATTATGTTGATATTGATAGAATTATGTTTTTTAAACTGTTTTTTTAACCTTTTATTCATTTGTAAAGCATTTTGGCTCAACCTCTGTTGTTTTTAAATGTGCTATATAAATAAAGGTTGACTTGACAGTGCAAAGTACAGTGACATATTATTATTATAAATCAAATTACTTCTTACCTCTATTAGAAGCTCCTTATTAATAGTTTAAGAGAAATATTTCCAGCTGTGTTTGTGAAATAAGCCACCCAGTGGGTTACACAAGATGTACAAACACTGAACAAAAATAAATATGTGAGCTTCCTTAAACATGTTTTCCACTGGGTAACTGCGTTGCAGTTGATATTGCCAACCATGAAGAACTGGGTTGAACAGCAGTGTCTGCTGTGGACTAATCACAATTTATTATGCAAATATGATAATGATGTCATGACTTTAAGTACTATGTTTTTAGATTAAACACCAAACCAGTTAAACGAAGCTGATATTCACTACAAAATTTATTTAACGTACAAAAGGATTCTATGAAGATTCAAAAAATCTCTCTTTTTAAATAGCACGTTGTCATTATAAGTTATTACATTCATTAACTTAATTTAGATTAAGACATAAATTTATATTCATTTTTTCTGGTCAAATAAATATTTTATTTTAAATATCAAATACTCTTCACGGGCCTGGCATGCCATCCCAACGCCATGTTCCACCGCTGCTTCACCACCCATCTGAACTTGTTTTTTTTTTAAAGATACATTTTATTATTTGTCCAAAACATTTTGCCCCTCATTTCCATCCCAGAACTACGGAGCCCCTAATGGGACATGGAGCTAAAATTAAATAGTTTAAAAGTTAAATAGTTTTAAAAAAGTTTAGTTTTGCATGCGCACATGAAACTATCGCGTTTATTTTCGCATGCTCGCGTGAAACGAAACGTTAAAAAAATTCTGCACATGAAGGTAAATTACCGTAGATTTAAATTTATGTTATTTACTGGCAAGAGTTTGTTCAAATTTGAATAAATTTTAAATATTAACAAGTCTATATCTTTATAGAATAAAACTATACAATAACAGCCTCATGCAAAGCATTCTGGGAACCAGAAATCATCATCAAACTTTTTCAGTTTTTTTGCTTGAGATTTTGTTTCCCAGAATGTTTTGCTTGATGCTGTTTTTCTAGTTTTATTCTGTAAAGACAAAGACCTGTAAATGTTTAACGTTCATTCAACCCCGAACAAAATGTTGCCAGTAATAACATAAATTCAAATCTACAGCAAGTTACCGGCAACCCAGCTGCAAATTTCTACGGAATTTTTTTACAGTGTACTGTCACTTTACTACCGTGAACATGATACATCCTGAAAAGTATTAATATACACAGATACCTAAGAGAGGTGTGCCAAAAAAAGTTATGATAACAAACAACATACACCCCATTGCTCACAAAGAAATGCATTTATGGTA